>NC_080546.1:10503519-11946019 GCF_028640845.1 Ahaetulla prasina | reverse complement strand
CCCACGGGCCTGCCAAGTTTCTGGAGATAACGAGGAAATTATAGATAAGGCCAGAATTACTCACGAATATATTCTTCCCTCCATGAATTAGCTTGCGCCAAATTCATTGCTTTGTCCAAGACAAAAAACCAGGAAGTCCCGCCTCCTATTTATAGTCTCTGCAGATGTCACTGCATGACAATTATGACTTGGCTTTGTCCCAACTCTTCCGCTGCTGCGCACGCCGATCAAGTCTTCGTAATCTTGCGTCCCTCCAAAACTGTTCTTGGGCGTTGCCAAATCAGAAGAAGGCCGGGAGAATCAGGCCTTGCCAGCCCCTCCCTTTGAGTGGGTGCCAGGGAGGGAGAGGGCTCAAGAGAAGCAGGGCTTGCCAGGTCTTCTCCCTCATTTTCTGAATCATCCGAGTCCAGGAGTCTGGGTCCAGGAACCTGGGTCACAACACTATCCCTCACCGCAGGGCCCTTCCCCCGGGGCTGACGATCGGGATGCGGTCGGGCTGGGTTCTGCTCATGGAAGGCCTGCACCAGGTCAGGGGCATGAACGTCGGAGGCATCTACCCAGGAGAAATCAGTCCCGTATCCCTTCCACGCGATCAAATATTGGAAACGACCCTTTAGCCAGCGAGAGTCTCAGACGCTGTGGACTTCGTATTCCTCCGATCCGTCCTCGGCGACAGTGACGGTGCTGTTGGGCACCGAAGGGGACTCGGTGTGGCCTCAGGAACCAGAAGGGACCGGTGAAAACGGGTGGATCTGCATGGATCGTGGCAGGGTCAGTCGGTAGGCTACCGGGTTGATGACTGCCTCGACAGGAACGGGCCGATGAATCGGTGGTCCAACTTCTTTACCGGGCGGTCGGACGGGAGGTGTTTGGTGGAGAGCCACACCGGTCTCCAACTGCCAGCGGGGCGTTGCCCGTCGGGACCGGTCAGCGGACCGTTTGTAGTCCTCCTTTGCCCGATTCAGCTGCTGACGTACCAACTGTTGGACCGCATGCAATTCAGTCAGGAAGGTCTGCGTGTCGGGAACAGGAGAGTCCGGTGGTGCCAGAGGAAGAGCGCGGATGGTACCCCACATTGGCAAAGACCGGGGCCATCTGAGTAGAGGTGTGCTGAGAGTTGTTAAAAGCAAACTCCGCCAGGGACAGGTAGTCGGCCCAGTTGTCCTGTTGCTGGTTGATGAAGCAACGGAGATACTGTTCCAGTATACCGATGACCTTCTCTGTACCCCCGTCGGTCTCCGGATGGTGCGATGACGACAGACATACCTGCACCTCCAACGCGCCATCAGGCTCTTCCAGAAGCGGGCTGTGAACTGAACTCATGGTCCGAAACCACCCTGTCCGGTAGACCATGGAGGCGGAAGATGTGCTGCAGAAAGAGGCGGGCGTTTTGCGGCTGTGGGCAGTCCGCGGCATGGGATGAAGTGTGCCATCTTGGTGAGCATGTCCACCACCACCAGCACCGTGGTGAACCCAGAGGACGGCGGCAGGTCTGTCAGGAAATCCATAGAGATCGCCCCAGGGTCTGTCGGGTGTCGGCAAGGGCTGGAGGAGCCGGGAGGGGCCCCGTGGCGGTCTTGGCTTGCCGGCACGGCACGCAGGATGTCACGAGGCATGTATATCATGCCGCACTGGGCCACCAAAAGGTCCGTGTCACCAGGTGGAGGGTCTTGAAGAACCCAAAATGTCCTGCTGCAGGGTTGTCGTGGCACTGGGTCATGACGAGGGCTCGGAGTGGTCCTGTGGGCACATATAATCGCCCGAAACTTGAGTAAGTCCTCCTCCAAGGTCCAAGGAGACGTGGGGCCCACCTCCGCTCTCCTTTGCTGCGACCAGGCGTCCTGGCGCTGCGCCTCGCACCTGGGCCCGCAAGTCCACTGGCTCCGTGCTGCGGCCAAGGCTTCTGCCGCAGCACTGTCCGTGGAGGAAGGGGTCCTTGGCGCAGAGGTACTCTGGCTTGCGGGACAGGGCATCCGCCCTCCGGTTGTGACCGCTGGGAATGTAGGTCACGCGGAAGTTGAACCGGGCAAAACAACGACCACCGGATCTGCCGCTGGTTTAACTTCCGAGCTGTGGTGAGGTGCTCGAGATTCCGATGGTCCGTTCGGACCTCCACCTGATGTCGGGCCCCCTCCAGATGGTGTCGCCAAGCCTCGAATGCAGCCTTGATAGCCAGCAACTCTTTTTCCCAGATAGTGTAGTTGCGCTCGGAAGGGTTGAGTTTCCGGGAGTAGTAAGCGCACGGAAAAGTGTGCCGCCATTCGCCGGAGCCTGTAGCAGCACCGCTCCCAGAGCCACATTGGACGCGTCCGTTTCCACCACAAAAGGCCGGAGCGGGTCGGGATGCCTCAGGACGGGTTCCGTGACGAAGGCTTTCTTGAGGGCTGTGAATGCTTCTTGCTGCGGGGGACCCCACCGGAATGCAACCTTCTTCCTGAGGAGCTGGGTAAGTGGAGCTGTCAGTGTGGCGAAGCCGGGATGAAGGTCCGGTAGTTGGCGAAGCCCAGTAGGCGCTGAACATCCTTCACCCGACGAGGGGCTTCCCAGCTACACAAAGCTTCTACTTTACATGGGTCCATGGCTATGCCCTCGGGCGAGATGATATGCCCGAGGAATTCTATGGAAGTCCGGAAGAAGACGCATTTCTCCAGCCGCATTGAGTTGTTGCTCCATAGCGTTGCAGAACCAGACTGACGTGTCGAAGGTGGCTTTCCTGGACCGGGAGTAAATCAGGATGTCGTCAGGTAGATAACCACGAACCGATCCAACATGTCTCGGAACACGTCGTTCATGAAGTGCTGAAAACGGCGGGAGCATTGGTCAACCCAAATGGCATGACAGTGTATTCGTAGTGTCCGTATCGGGTGCCGAATGCCGTCTTCCATTCGCCTCCTTCTCGTATCCGCACCAGGTTGTAGGCCCCGGAGATCGAGCTTGGTGAAGATCGTGGCCTCCGCAACCTTTCCAGTAGCTCCGGGATGAGCGGCAGGGGTAGCGATTCCGCACCGTAATGGCGTTTAGCCGGCGGTAATCACAGCATAGGCGCAAGTCCCTGTCTTCTTCTTCACAAAGAGGACCGGGGCCGAGAGGGACTTTGAAGGCGGATGAACCCTCGGGCCAGGTTTTTGTCCAGGAAGTCCCTGAGGCGGCCAACTCGGGCTCCGACATGGAATACAGGCGTCCCACAGGCAGTGGTGCGTTGGGCAGAAGGTCCACGGGCAATCGTGGGGCCGATGCGGGGTAGTCGGTCCGCCTCCTTCTCGCTGAACACGCCGGCGAAGTCCGCCAGCTCAGGAGGCAAGGTGATGGCAGCGGTGGGGACGTTCTGGCCGGCACAGGTGTGGCGGATGTGATCGACGCACTGCAGACTCGGGAAAGAGATGGCGTTCGCGACCAGGCCACCTGAGGATCGTGGGTCCGGCCAGGCCAACCCAAGGACCAAGGGAAAATGAAGGTCCGCCGTGACATAAAACTGGATCGCCTCCTCATGGTCCCCAATAGCCAGGCGCAAAGGCTGGGTGGCGAATTTAATGGGGCCGGACACCAGTTCTCGCCCATCAATTGTCTCTACCGCATCGGAGGGTCCACGGAACCACGGGACCGCAAACTGGGTCACAAAGGCCTGGTCCATAAAGTTTGTTGTGGCCCTGAGTCCACCAGCGCATGCGCCTGGAGCCCGTCCGACTGGTTCCCCAACCATATCCGTGTGTCCAGAATCAGATGCCGAGGGGGCCCAGCGTCTACTTCCGCAACGCCCAGTGGGGGCTTAGTACGTGCCCGACCTAGGGTTTCCCCGAGGTCGGGCCTGCTCCGCTTCCGATTGGTCACGCTGTGATTCGGGACGGCGTCGTGCCCCACTTCGCTTTCTGGGGCAAGAAGCGGTAGTGGCGGGCTCCCACAGTACAGGCACAATCCCCTTGGCGCCTCCGGTTCCGCCCCTGGGCTGTTAGGCGAGGTCTGGCCGCTCCCAACTCCATGGGCTCTTCCGCAGCGGTTACAAAACGTGGGGCGACCCTGGGTGCTGGTGGTGCAGGAAGTGGGGGTGCAGATGTCGACGGAGGGTCCCGGGGGGTGCGACGGGACGGTCGCCGTTGCAGACGGGCATCGAGGGGGAGACAAAGGGGCACCAAGTTGTCGAGGGTCCGCGGCGCCCCCACGCGGGCCAGCCCGTCTTGCAATTCCTCTGAGAGTCCCTCCTGGAACGCGCCCACCAGCGCTGCATCATTCCAGTCAGAGTCCTGGCACAAAAGACGAAATTCGCGATGTACTCCTGCAGGGGCGTTTCCCTTGACGGAGTTCCTTAAGGCGCCTGGTTGCCGTCAGCATTGAACGGGTCCTCATACATGGTGCGAGGTGCTGCCAAAACGCTGTTGGTCCGCCAGCAGGGGCTGTCCTGGAGCAAGAGGGCGTGGCCCATCGAGCAGCCGAGCCGGAAAGAAGGTTAATCACGAAGGCCACCTTAGCCCGGTCGTCTGGGAAATCCTCTGGCCTCATAGCCATGTAGAGCTGGCACTGTCCCAAGAAGGTCGAGAACATCTCAGGCTGCCCAGAAAACTTATCCGGCACGGTTATCGGGCACTGCGGCGAGGAGGAGGAGGGAGGATGGGGGGCTGCAGGCACATTCCTGGCAGCAAGTTGGACTGCCAAGTGAGCCACTTGCTGCTGGAGCTGTTGATTAGCCGCTTGTAGCTGCTCTAACTGCTGCTGTACTTGCTGCTGATCCATCTTTGGTGGAAGATGTTTTAGTCAGGTCTTGGACAAAATGTTCTGTTTCCCTTCCCCCAATACTCCCAGCAAAGAGTCCGTCAGAGGCCTTCCTTTTTTCCTTTTATTTACATAGATACATGTCCTGGCCACGTCTACCCACGGGCCTGCCAAGTTTCTGGAGATAACGAGGAAATTATAGATAAGGCCAGAATTACTCACGAATATATTCTTCCCTCCATGAATTAGCTCGCGCCAAATTCATTGCTTTGTCCAAGACAAAAAACCAGGAAGTCCCGCCTCCTATTTATAGTCTCTGCAGATGTCACTGCATGACAATTATGACTTGGCTTTGTCCCAACTCTTCCGCTGCTGCGCACGCCGATCAAGTCTTCGTAATCTTGCGTCCCTCCAAAACTGTTCTTGGGGTGTTGCCAAATCAGAAGAAGGCCCGGGAGAATCAGGCCTTGCCGGCCCCTCCCTTTGAGTGGGTGCCAGGGAGGGAGAGGGCTCAAGAGAAGCAGGGCTTGCCAGGTCTTCTCCCTCATTTTCTGAATCATCCGAGTCCAGGAGTCTGGGTCCAGGAACCTGGGTCACAACACATACATACATACATACATACATACATACATACACATATACATATACATATAATTTCAAGCTATGTCTCTGTGAGAGAAATACAAAGATAGGAGGCCAGTAACACCATTAACCTTATATATCAATGCACTCCACCGGTTTTGGTAGCTTCCAAATAGCCAGAGATCAGCAAATCCATCTAGGTCAGGGGTTCCCAAACCCCAGGCTGCAGCCCACTACTGGGCCGTGAGCCGTTCGAATCTAGGCTGCAGAAGTGGCAGGTGAGTGCCTGTGAATGCATGCACATCCCCATTTGTGCGAGCAGCAAGCAGCTACATGTGTACACGCACCATTTGTGGGAGTGGCAGGCTCACATGCCCTCCGCTCAAACAAATGGAGCTGCGCACACGCGGACGTGTTTTCCAGGCTGCTCGGACTGAACTATCCCCTCTCCCTCTACCCCCCTGCCAGTCCACAAAGTCAGAAAGGTTGGGGAACTCTGATCTAGATATCTTAGTTCATCCCGTTCTAAAATAGGCCCAACTCTATGGAAGGAGGATAGGTAGGAGATCTAAGAAGACAATGGGGTGAAACAGGAGGAAGGCAGGGGAGTGAGATAAATGTCAGGGTTCCAAGTAATCGGCTCATAGCAAGCAAAACTCCGAGGCAGGTGGATTCCTCAAAGAACAGCTTTATTGGATGTATCATCCAATTGCGATGCTGCTCTCCTACCTTGGCCAGTCCACCAGAGGGGGTGTGAAAAGAAATGGAGCACTGACTTTCTCTCAAAGATCTGAGGCCGCACCTGGGTAGAACTGAAGGAAGCACTCTCAGGAACCCTCAAGCCAACAAAACTTTTAATCAGGCTGGAGCCTTGGTACGCAATGAGTGGAATACATGTGTACAAAGTATCTCAGGGGCTGCCACAAAGAAGAGGGAGTCGGGCTGTTCTCCAAAGCACCAGAGGGTAGAACAAGAAGCAATGGGTGGAAACTGATCAAAGAAAGAAGCAACTTAGAACTAAGGAGAAATTTCCTGACAGTTAGAACAACTAATAAGTGGAACGACTTGCCTTCAGAAGTTGTGAATGCTCCAACACTGGAAATTTTTAAGAAAATGTTGGATAACCATCTGACTGAGATGGTGTAGGGTTTCCTGCCTGGGCAGGGGGTTGGACTAGAAGGCCTCCAAGGTCCCTTCCAACTCTGATGTTATGTTATGTTAAGTCTGTTGCAAAGACAGCGCTGGGAGCTTCTGCTTCCCAGTGCTCTTTATCAGCAAGGGTACACATCCTCTGGCTGGTCGGAGATGCCCCCGCCTTGTAGCCACCATCCAGTGAATGTCCTAAGTCCCCAGAAACACTGGGCAGTATCTGCTCCCCACAGATTGTCGGCAAGCTCAGCTGGTGAGCAGGTGGGAACAGTTGGTCGGCGTAGCTGGAAGTAGCCGCCCCCGTAGCATCACTTGCTGCTCATTCCACTGTCCACTCTGTGCTTGCCGCTCGCACCGCTCACTCCGCTCTCCACTCTGCGCTTGCGGCTTGCTTCACTCTGCTGTCCATCTGTCTACCCACCATCACCCCATACTGGGGTTCGACATTGGCACAGATATGGTGAAAACCAACTCTGAGGGTTCCCGCAGTTTTCACCTAATTAAAAGCAAATGTTTTTCACTTTCTCAAAACAATCCATCACATGGTCCAATCACAGCTCTGTCTGGTTGCCTGGTGACATCACTCCTCCTTCCTCTGACCAGGTGTGAGAATGTCCTTGGTTCCCAAACGAAAGTATTTTGTTTTGGCTACAAAACCCAAGCTATCTTTAATCCCCACCTCTCTATCCCTCAGCTCCCATGTGGCAACACTGAAGCTCCAAGATGGCTTTGGTCAGGCCAACTTCAGGGTTGACAATAGATTTGACCTACAAATGGCCAACTGCTGACCACATATGGTCGGCACACTGCTAAGGGACAGGTATCATTTTGCAGTTCCTTCTCCATCAACCATCCATTCCAACTCATAGGCCTTATCTATTTATCTTATCCGTAATTCTCTATTAGTGACAATAAAGGATAAAACTTCTTTATTCTCTATTTTCATACGACCCGGATTCCTTCACGAGTCTTCAGCATTTTTATTAACCTCAAAGAAAAATTAAAAGTAGAGACCAAGGAAGAGGAGAAGGCTGGTATAATTGAAGTCTCAGTTGAGCCCAGCAAGGTCAAAGTATAATACACTCTGAAACCATTTAAGAAAGAAACTTAAAATTAACTAGTCCCTTGAGAGAGATTCAGCCCTGCCTTATGTTCCCTTCATAACCCTTGGAATATTTGCACCATGTCTGACAGTCACTTTGGACGGTTTTGTCCAAGTAGCTGTCACGAGGCATCCCAAGGGCACAAAGTGGGACAAGAGTGACATTTATCATCCTAGCTTTGAGTCACTTAATCCTGTTTTTTTTATGCTGACAAGAGTCTCTCACTAAACTGCAGATAACTGTACTTTGGACCTGATAATTCCCCAGTTTTGACCTACACCATAGTCCCGTGATGGCGAACCTATGGCATGTGTGCCACAATTGGCACGAGGAGCCATAACGGTGGGCACGCGAGCTCAGCTCCGGCATGCATGTGTGCGCCAGCCAGCTGATTTTTGGGCCTTCTGGGCACACCGGAAGTAGGGAAACAGACTGTTTCCGGCCTCTGGAGGACCTGTGGGGGTGGGTGGGGAAGGTCTGTTTTTTGTTCTCCCCAGGCTCCTAGAAAGGTTCTGGAGCTTGAGGAGAGCAAAAAACGGGCCTTTTGGTCCCACTGGAAGTCAGCAAACGGGATGTTCCTGGCCTCCGGAGGGCCTCTGGAGAGCGCGGGGGGGTCACGTGCACATGTGCGGGGGGGGCATAGAATTATGGGTGTGGGCATGCACACACATGACCCCCCCAACCCCCCCCTGCATTTGGCACGCGATGGCAAAAAGGTTAGCCATCACTGCCATAGTCACTTTTGTACCCCAAAATGAGGAACATGAGGTGCACTTTAGTGAAACACAGTTCATCTATCCTAAAAATCCAGTCCAGACCCAACAATCAACTGGGTCTTCCCTAAAGTCCTACCTGGGCTATACAGTACTCCTCGACTTTCAACCAATCATTTAACAACCAAAGTTACATCAGCACCGAAAAATGGTGACTTCAATCTGGTCCTCGCACTGATGACCATCACAACATTCCCAAGGTCATATGAGTAAAATTTGGGCACTCAGCAGCAGCGGGTTTCACATTTAGTTACTACTGGTTCGCCGTGCGTGCACCCGGTTTGCCCGCGCACCTGCCTTCCGCGCATGTACTTTGCTTGCGTGTGAGCCTTCCACGCATGCACCCAGCCTCAAAAACATGCCTAAATAGGATGGAATAGAGCAGAGGTGGTTGGGTGGGTGGTCAGGCCTATCTGTGATTTCCGCTACCGGTTTGGGCGAACCGGCCTGAACCGGCTAAATGCCACCTCTGATGTTCACCATTTGGAAGCCAGACTCTGACAAGCAAAGTCAATGCGGGAAGCTGGATTTGCTTGGTGACCGCATAGATGCATTAAGGAATCCAGGAATGTGTTAAGGAACATTGGAACTTGGCCTGGAAATAAATACTGAAGAAATAACTATCGGACAAGGGATGGTGCAAGATGATCAAGGGCCTGGAAATTAAGTCCTATCGAGGGATTTGGATTTGCTTAAACTTAAAGGTTAAGAGCTCCCTCACATTCTAAAGCAGGGGTCTCCAACCTTGATCACTTTAAGACTTGTGGACTTCAACTCCCAGAATTCTAGGAATTGAAGCCCCCAAGTCTTAGAACGGCCAAGGTTGGAGACCCCTGTTCTAAAGAACAAGACACTTACCAGGTTCAAAGATGCTTTTTCAAGAGGCAACTGGACTTTGTTTTTCCTTGAAGACATTTCGCTTCTTATCCAAGAAGCTTCTTCAGTTCTGAGGAACTCATTCAGAACTGAAGAAGCTTCTTGGATGAGAAGGGAAACAACTTCAAGGAAAAACAAAGTCCAGGAGCTTTATAAAAAAGCACCTTTGGGACAACCCTGATCTGGATGTCTGAGAAACTACACAGACAAGATACTTAGCAATTATCTTGAGATACAAGAATGCAGAATATTAGGGAAACTTCCTAACTCTAAGGAAAGTTTGCCAATTAAGCTAATTATAGAGAAAGAGATGATCTACAGGTAGTTCTCGACTTACGAACATACCTGAATCCATAAGCACATTATGACTGTAATTCAGGATTCAATTATGTCTGTAATTGTGGCATTCACTTAATGGCCGCTACAAAAATCGATAATAAAATGAGATGCAGTCACATGGTGGTTGTTAAACAGGTGACTGCATCTCATTTTGTTAGCTATTTTTGTCATAAAGTGGATGCCACAGTCATTAAGTGAACCTGTTCAAACCTGTTGGTTTTTGTTTTGTTTTTTTGCTGGAAACTAGAAGCAAGTGGCAGTATCTGGCAAAAAAAAAAAATCCGCCAAAAATAGCTATCACATGACTGCGAGGTGCTGCAAACAGCTATAAATGCGAGCCTATTGCCAACAAAATGAATCATGTAACCGGGGGGAGGAGAGGAGAGTGAATGTGCATGTTATGCAGGGGTGGGATTCTACCAGTTCGGACCGGTTCGGGCGAACCGGTAAATCCGATGATCAGCTGGGAGTAAACTGGTTCGTCCTGATGATCAGATGTGCCCACCTGCCCACCTGTGCTATTTTCCTACCTTTATCTTCTGAGTTGATTCGCGTGGCAGAGCAGATTGCCGTACCTCAGCTGTGTTCCTCCTGTGAAGAAACGCGGAAATGAAGATTTCTTCAAACTGTGCGCACATGTGAAGCGTGCGATCACCAAACCGGTTGTTAAACCAGGAGGATCCCACACTGACGCCTTTGGAACTTCAGAACCTCAGAATACAGATTAACAGAGTTGGAAGCGACCTTGTAGGTCCTCTAGTCCAAACCCCACCCACCCAAGCAGGTGACACTGCACTGTTTCTGACAGATGGCAGTCCAGTCTCGTCTTGAAAACCTCCAGTGATGAAGCTCCCAAAACTTCTGAAGGCAACTTCTGTTCCATTCTCACTGTCAGAAAGTTTCTCCTTACTTCTAGGTTGAATCTCTCCTTGTTCAGTTTCCATCCATTGTTCCTTGTCTGGCCTTCGGGTGCTTTGGAAAACAGGTTGACGCCCTCCTCTCTCGTCATAAGTCTTCTGGGATATTCTATCATAACCTTGGTTGCTAAGCACCTAGTCATTAAGCAAAGACTACCTGTATTTCTCATCGTCGGGGACGGTCAAGTCTAAACTGAAGAGATATCTGAAGGGAATGTCTTCCTTTGAGTTCTTTCAATGAAACAGGAAGACCTTGATTCCATAACTGCAACGGACCCTCCTAACTTTGCAAACCTCCTTTGTGTATCCACATTCTCACGTTTAATTTGTGGCACTTTTAGGAAAGATTTAAAAAATCTGGAGCGCTACAGGCAATATAAATGATCTTGAGCTGGCTGTCTCCGTATGAGGCAGCATTGTAAGTTCTTAAGTCAAAGAAATGTGTGTCGGCCACTGTTTTTTTTTCCTAGTGACAGACTGAGACCTGGAGATATGTGGACAGCTGTCAGCCTTTCTCTTCTGCCTCGAAGACAGCTGTTCCTGTTTGCCTCTTTTCAGTGGTCTCTAGATTCAGGAAGAGACAGGCCAAGTCTCTCAAATGAAAGCTTGCGAATTTGCAAAATGCCCAATCAGCTTTTTTTTTTTTTTGACCAGCAAAACACACAGCAGATAGGAAAGGAAAGGAAGGGAGAAAGTTTACTTTATTTTACTTTACTTTACTTTATTTTACTTTACTTTACTTTACTGTTCTGTTTCCCTCCCCCCAATACTCCCAGCAAAGAGTCAGTCAAAGGCCTTCTTTTCTAATTTAATTACATAGATAAATGTCCTGGCCACGTCTACCCACGGGCCTGCCAAGTTTCTGGAATAACGAGGAAATTATAGATAAGGCCAGAATTACTCACGAATATATTCTTCCCTCCATTGATACAGTTTGCCCGCGCAAATTCATTGCTTTGTCCAAGACAAAAAACCAGGAAGTCCCGCCTCCTATTTATAGTCTCTACAGATGTCCATCATTCCTTGGCCTTATCCCAACACTGTTTCTGCTGCGCGTGCCGGTCACGTCTGCGCAGTCTTGCATCACTCCAAAACTGTTCTTGGGGCGTTGCCAAATCAGAAGAAGGCTCCAGAGAATCAGGCCTTGCCGGCCCCTCCTCCTCCCTTTGAGTGGGTGCCAGGGAGGGAGAGGGCCCAAGAGAAGAAGGGCTTGCCAGGTCTTCTCCCTCACTTTCTGAATCATCCGAGTCCAGGAGTCCGGGTCCAGGAACCTGGGTCACAACATTTACTTTACTTTACTTTACTTTTTTATTTTACTTTTTTACTTTACTTTACTTTGCTTTACTTTACTTTATTATTTTACTTTTTTACTTTACTTTACTTTATTGTCCTTGCACCTCGTACAACCAAATTAAATGCCATCTTCAGTGTACATTATAACTATAAAGATAAAACGCAAACAGACATCCTTCACATTCTATACAATTGAATTGAAAACCCAATATTGCATTACTATACCATAGAATTAAATATAGTTACTGCCCTAGGATAGAAGCTGTTTTTCAGCCTATTTGTTCTTGTGTTTATTATCCTGTACCGTCTGCCAGATGGTAATAGTTCAAAAAAAAAAAAGGTGCCCAGGATGAGATGGATCTTTAGGAATGTTTTGAATTTTCTTAAGGCGACGGGAGCTATAAAGCTCTTCCAAAGAGGGGAGAGGGCAAACAATGATTCTCTGGGCAATGACGTTGACCCTCTGGAGTGCTGTCCTATCTGCCACTGTGCAATTGGCAAACCATAAAAAGATGCAGTAAGTTAAAATACTCTCTATGGTGCAGCGGTAGAAGGTCACCGACAGTTTTTCATTCAGTTGTTGTTTCCTGAGAAGTCTCAGGTAGTATAATCTCTGTTGGGCCCTTTGACCAATGCTGCAATGTGAGCGCCCCAGGTCAGGTCCTCTTTTATGATAACACCCAGAAACTTAAAACTGGCCACTTGCTCCACTCGGTCTCCATTGATAACCAAGGGCTGGATGTCTGATCTATTCCTTCTATAGTCCACTATAAGCTCCTTGGTCTTATTGGTGTTAAGGACCAAGTTATTGTCTCCACGCCACGAAAGCAAACGGTCCACCTCAAAACGAGATCAAAATAAAGCTCAGTATAGAAGTTGGGTTACAAGTACTTTAGTCGTTAACTTACAACCATTCATTTATTGACCATTTGTAACTTCACTGGAAAGGTAACTTACAACCATTCCTCACACTTACTGTTATGTCCCCTCCCGACCATAACCCAAAAAGACATGGGAGCTGACTTTCCTTGCCAGCAATTTACTCCGACAACAGATAACAGTCCTGGCAACAAACCTGTGATTCTCCTCAGACCAGTGTAATTTGCAGTTCAGGAATAAATAGAAGTCAAAATCTGAATCACAAAATAACACAGCCGAAGCTCCCAGAAGTCAGTCTTTGTCCGTCATGGAGCCCAAAGGCAGCTCCACCCACTTTTATACCCTGTGGGGTGTGGCTCCGTGACTCAGCACTCCCTGGGCCGGCCCCTTCCTTCCTTTTTCTGTGCACGCTTCGCTCAGCGTCGCTGCCTTGCATCTAACCACACTGGATTCCCCTCAGCTGGCTCTTGGAGCTCTGCCAGGGAGAAGGAGGAGGGGTCGGGGGAAAGAGGCCATGTCGGCTCTTCCTCCTCCACCTGGCTTGCTTCTGGAATCTGGAGCAGAGCCAGAGAGGAAGACTCTGCAGAGGGAAGCCCTGTCGGCTCTTCCCCCTCACTCTCTGAATCACTCTCAGCCAGGAGGCCCGGCTTGGGGGGGGCGGGGGTGCAGTAGACACAACACTTACAACCGTTTCAGTCACATGATCAAAATTGGAGCATAAGACAACCAGGAAGTATTTATAATGGGAAGGAGGCAGGTTTTCTCCCTGTTTGTCTTCTGGGCTTTTTCCCGGCCAGTATCGGTAGGGATTATGGTTTTGGTGGTCCTGTGGTTGGGCTGTCACAATTATCCAGTGGAATGACTTGCCTTTGAAAATTGTGGATGCTCCAGCGCTGGAGGTTTTTAAGAAGCGATTGGACAACTGTTTGTCTGAAATGGTGCAGGGTTTCCTGCTTGAGCAGGGGGCTGGACTAGAAGACCTCCAAGGTCCCTTCCAACTCTATTATTCTGTTATGATGTCCCAGGGTCCCAGGGTCATGGAATCGCCATTTTCAACCGACTCCTGACAAGCGAATTCAATGGGGGAAGCTAGATTTGCTTAACAACCACTTGATTCATTTAACAACCACAGTGTTTTGCAAAACAACCATGGCAGGGAAAAAATTGTAAAAGTCGGATATAAATAACTGCCTTGCTTAGCAATGGAAATTATGATCCCAATTGTGATCAGAATAAGTTGAGGACTTGTTATAATGCTGAGGAAGAAGAATTTCCATATCAGAATTTCTGGCCAGATGGAAAACAGAGGTCAACATCCTATGAGGGATTAGAGCAATGCCATATTCATTTTTTTAAATCCAGTCCTATAACTCAAGAAGCTGTCTTTCAGAATAGGCACTGCCACCATGTTGCATGCTACAATTGCCTTAAATTGATATTAAAATAAAAATCGCTTTTACCGATTATGCATTTATGGGCTTTTTGATTCCTGGCCACCCTCCAGCCTATTTGACCTCTATATTAATTGTCCCCATTGGAAATCTTACACTTCGAAAGGAGTCACTAATGGGACAGAATTGCCCCTGAGAATTTCCTTATAAAATAAGTTTCAACCTTTCCCTGAAGAGCAAGGACAGATTCATCTCTCTCTATCTCTCTCTCCTTCTCACTCTCTCCTTCTCACTCTCTCCCTCCCACCCTTTCTCTCTCTTCTCCCCTCTCCCTTCCACTCTCTCTCTCGCTCTCACTCTCTCTCTCGCTCTCCTTCTCTCTCCCTCCCTCCCACTCTCTCTCTCTCGTTCTCTCGTTCTCTCTCTCTCCCTCCCACCTCTCTCTCTCTCTCTCCTCTCCTCTCTCTCCCTCCCACTCTCTCTCCCTCTCCCTCTCTCCCTCTCTCTCTCCTTCTCTCTCTCTCCTTCCCACCCTCTCTCTCTCTCCTTCCCACTGTCTCTCTCCTCTCTCTCTCTCTCCTTCTCACTCTCTCCCTCCCACCCTCTCTCTCTCTCTTTCCCTCCCACCCTCTCCCTCTCCTCCACCCTCTTTCTCTCCCCCATCCTCTCTCTCTCTCCCTCCCTCCCACCTTCTCTCTCTTTCGCACACACCTTCTTTCCTATCACCTCCCTATCCATAAACTGAAGGTGACTAGAAGGTACAATATTCTCATATATTGGACTGTGTTGGAAGAAATGTCCTTCTGGGTTCAGTTCCAAGTGGGGAGGAAGACATTGGAAACATGGTGGTTGCTTGGAATGATGGTTTTTAATGGTGGACAGGATCTGGGCTTTTGAATTACAGCTTGTGTTCTGATTGGTTGTCAGACTGCCATGGGGTCGTACAGGGGCAACTATGTAGGCTGTGTTTGTGTCCCAGGCTTGGTTGACTCTTGCTGGGTGATGATGATGTAATGAAAGGGCTTTGGGCAATTCTTACTATGGCTCTGCTTGAAGAAGGTTCTTAAGGCAACACGTATCCAGCTCCATGGCTTTGAGAAGCTTACTGGCATTCCAGGCAACAATTCTCTTCCACCAGATGTTCAGAAAAACTAGTAACCAGGTACCAGTAGTCCTGGCACTTACGACCACAATCGAGGCCAAAATTTCTGTTGCTAAATGAAATGTTTGCTAAGTGAGCGTTGCCCCTATTTTACGAACTTTCTTGCCACGGCCGTTAAGCGAATCACTGCCGCTGTGAAATGAGTAACGCCGTTGTTAAGTGAATCTGGCTTCCCCCGTGGACTTTGCTCATCAGAAGGTCACAAAAAGTGGATCCACGTGACCCCAGAAACACTGCAACCGTCATAAATAGGAGTCAGTTTGCCAAGCGGCCGAATTTTGATCACATGGCCATTGGGGAATGATGTAACCGTCGTAAGTGTGAAAGACGCTCCTCGGTGCCCTTGTAACTTCGAACAGTCACTAAATGAACCATTGCAAATGGAGGACTACCTCACAGAGACTCTCTCTCTATCAAGCCTCCTATTCTCCTGAGGCAATTCTTCGACCCAAAACCATGAAACCGTACCGTCAACTTGGAAGAAAGTCCCCTCACATCGTGTCTGACATTTTTCACATTATTAATAACGACGGTTATGGCTCCCATTCATTTTCATTAGCGATCAATTAGTCAGCCTCCCAGACGGCGGGGAAAGAGAGTAGGCCCAGCCCTGCAGAGAATCACTGTTTCCCACAGAAATAAACGACTTCAGCTCCTTCCGAGTTTGCAAAACTTTTTTTTTATTTTTTTGCTGGAAGAACTCAAGGGCGTCAGAGAGTTTAAAGAGGTGCTGGCTGTCGGGAGAAAGTCCTTGTTCTCGCTCTCTCTTTTTAGCCAACCTGTCACTCACCGGGGAGTAGGAGGGTGGGGGTGTGCGAGGGGCTCTGTTCTCTCTGCTTGGGGGCTTTGGCTGAGGGGGGAGATGGCGAAACGCATCGGACGTAGTGAACAGCTGGGGCCCATCACTTTTCATCGCGGGCCTCGGAGAGATGCGGTTGACAGAGTGATACACAGAGGCTGTCCTAGTTAATGACTTCACCATTCTCCGTCATTATTCCCATCATTAGGAAATTAAGGGGACAGAAGGTATTTACTGTAAACCTGCCGCCTCCCAAGGAGAGATAAATAGAAACGGATAAATGGGTTCTTCTGGTATGGCTCGCCTATTAACCTTCTGTTTCCCAGCGCAGACATATGCCCACCATTCTGCCATTAATAACCGGTAATTGGGAAAGCAGCAGGCAAGAAGATTACCTCTTAAGATGCTCTCGCGCCCCACTAAAAATTACCCCCTTTCCCTTTCGTGGGGAAAGTGGCCACTTTGGAGGAGGAGGAGGAGGAGGAGATAATAGAATAGAATAGAATAGAATAGAATAGAATAGAATAGAATAGAATAGAATAGAATAGAATTTTTACTGGCCAAGTGTGATTGGACACACAAGGAATTTGTCTTTGGTGCATATGCTCTCAGTGTACATAAAAGAAAAGATACGCTCATCAAGAATTCTAAGGTGCAACACTTAATGATAGTCATAGGGTACAAATAAGCAATCAGGAAACAATATCAATATAAATCGAAAGGATACAAGCAACAAAGTTACAGCCATACAGTCATAAGTGGGAGGATGTGGGTGATGGGAACAATGAGAAGATTAATAGTAGTGCAGATTTAGTAAATAGTTTGACAGTGTTGAGGGAATTATTTGTTTAGCAGAGTGATGGCATTTGGGAAGACTGTCCTAGTGTCTAGTTCTCCTGGTGTGCAGTGCTCTATAGCGTCGTTTTGAGGGTAGGAGTTGAAACCATTTATGTCCAGGATGTGAGGGAGGAGGAGGAGGAGGAGGACTCCAAGGTCTCTTCCAACTCTTCTATTCTATTCTATTCTCATGGGTGTTCAGTGAACTTTGCTTGTTGGAAGGTCATTTGAAGTGTTTCAAGATCACGTGAAGTGTTAGTACCACTTTATAATGCCTTGGTAAGGCCACACTTGGAATATTGCATCCAATTTTGGTCGCCACGATGTAAAAAAGATGTTGAGACTCTAGAAAGAGTGCAGAGAAGAGCAACAAAGATGATTAGGGGACTGGAGGCTAAAACATTTGAAGAACGGTTGCAGGAACTGGGTATGTCTAGTTTAATAAAAAGAAGGACTAGGGGAGACATGATAGCAGTCTTCCAATATCTCAGGGGCTGCCACAAAGAAGAGGGAGTCGGGCTGTTCTCCAAAGCACCTGAGGGTAGAACAAGAAGCAATGGGTGGAAACTGATCACGGAGAGAAGCAACTTAGAACTAAGGAGAAATTTCCTGACGGTTAGAACAATTAATCAGTGGAACGACTTGCCTTCAGAAGTTGTGAATGCTCCAACACTGGAAATTTTTAAGAAAATGTTGGAGAACCATCTGACTGAGATGGTGTAGGGTTTCCTGCCTGGGCAGGGGGTTGGACTAGAAGGCCTCCAAGGTCCCTTCCAACTCTGTTGTTATGTTAAGGTCACAAAAAGTGATCACATGACCCCGGGACCACAACCGTCATAAATATGAACCGGTTGCTAAGCATCTAAACTTTGATCACGTGACCATGGGGATGCTGCAACAGTTGTAAGTATGGAATGAGTCACTTTTTTTTTCAACGCCATTGTAACTTCAAACAGTCACTAAAGGAATGGTTCTAAGCCAAGGACTGCCTATATTAAAGAATTATACTGCCATTCAAGTTTGAGCCTCCCTAGAGTTTGTTGATAACCAACCATCTTAGAATAATGTTCAACTCTTCTAAAGTAGAGACGTGTAAAGTTTCAAAGGGTTTCTTTCTTTTTGAGAAAGGTTTGAATAAAGCACATCCTTGAAGCGACTTCACGAAACAACTTTTCTATCCTTCTAGATTGTTCTGCTTTATTCGGTTCTGAAGTCCCAGCCATTTTCCCCTTTTAGGACTAATCTTGCTGTCAGGGTTCCAAGTAACACCCCCCCAACGAAAGAAAACTCCGAGGCTTGAGTTTCCTCAAAGTTCCATTTCATTAGAGATGTCATATTGGCACATGTGAGGAAACCCGAATCTGAAAGCTTCCAGGTTTTCCCCACTTAAAGGAAAGTTCAAGTCCCTGCCCAGCACCTACATATATCCATCACATGGTCCAATCCAAGCACTGTCCCAACTGGAGATGCCTCCCAGTTCCAGCAGTCCAGGTGCAGGGCAAGATGTCCTTGACTCTCTGAGAAAGGAATGTTATTATGACTACATATCACCCATGATTCACACAGTCCCCCCTCCCAGTTTCCCACAGTAGTAAATCTGGCAGGCCTGAAGGCCCAATGAAAAAGATGGCTTCCAGGCCTGACAGGCCTCCCCCTGATTAGAGACATTTTAAAGAAGACTAAGAGAAGTCTTCCACCACAGACACTCAGACATTAAACCAAGCCACAGTATTAACTGCCAGCTTTGGACTCATCGTACTCGGGGCGGGGGAGGAAAAGGTTTCCCCATTCCAGTCATGTTCAACTCTGGATGAGGTGGGGTTGCTCACCTCCATTTCTTAGCCGAGGGGGGCAGCATTGTCTGAAGACACTTCTGTGGTCATGTAGCCAGCATCTAAGTGGTACCTATTTATCTACTTGCATTTACATGCTTTCAAAGGTACAGTGGCCTAGAGGTGGTGCTTTTGCCTCACAATCAGGAGGCTGTGAGTTCGATCCTAGGTAGAGGCAGCTATTTCTCTCTCTGGGCACACTGAGAAAATATCTGCTGAACAAAATTCCGCATCAGCGACAGGAAGGGCATCCGGCCATTAAAACAGTCTGCTAGCTCCATTCAGTTGCCCAGACTCCACCCCGCAAGGGATTATGGGGTCATTAAATGAAAATGATGATTTATGTGCTTTCAAACTGCTAAGTTGGCAGGAACCGGGGCAAGAATGGAAACTCATCCTGTCGTGTGGTACTTGGATCTTGAACGGCCAACCTTCCAATTAACAAGCACAGCATGTCAACCACTAAGCCACCATGCCTAGTTCCTGGGTCCCATCACATGGTGGCACAGTGGTTAGAATGAAGCACTACAGGCTATCTCTGGTGACTGCAATCCGCGGAGGCAATACAATCCGCTCTGCCGCGCCTTTCAGCTGGGCTAAAAATGGAGGAATAAAGGTGGGTATAGCGCAGTGGCGGATGGGAGGGCCCAGATGACCGTCGCTGTCACTTCAACATCTCCGCTACCGGTTCTCCCAAACCGGGGAGAACCGGTAGCAACCCACCACTGTTCCATGTGGATCATGAGTCGTTTCATTTGTTCGATTTTAGATTTGTTTACTGCCCCAAATCATTGAAAAGTTGAATGGCTTTAGAAAGTGACAAGCAAATGCATAATGAAATGCCTTCCAGATATGTTGGTCTATAATCTTCTAATTACTGGCCATTGACTATTTGATCATCTCCATAATCTCCACTTAGTACAGTGATGGCTAACCTTTTTCTCTTCATGTGCCACAAGCCACCACCACCCCACGCATGCGCGCACAACTCCCCCATATGCCCCTGCATACGCAAGCAAACCCCCATGCTCCCCTGTCCCCCACACATTTTAGCCCATTTTTTTTTTGCCTCCCCAAGCTCCGGAGGCTTTTCTTGAGCCTCCGGGAGGGCAAAAATGGCCTCCCCTGGACTCCGAACTGGCCCATTTCTGGACTTCCAGAACTTCTGGGAGGCCCATTTTTTGCCCTCCCCAGGCTCCGGCGGCTTTCCTTGAGCCTCTGGGAGGGAAAAAACGGCCTCCCCTGGGCTCTGGAGGTCCTCCCTGCAGCCTCCTGGGCTCAAAAACACCGTGGGGCATGCCACTCCCCCCGCACTCCCCCCGTGCATGCGCGCTCAAGCCCCGCCCCCTCTGCGCATACATGTGTGATCCCCACACATGCACATCTCCCACATGCGCCCCACCCACTGCACATCCTGAAAATCAGCTGGACGGCGCACACACACATGCGCAGTTGAGCTGAATGATGGCTCATGTGCCCACAGAGAAGGCCTTGCATGCCAGCTGTGGCATGTGTGCCCTAGGTTCATCATCACGACTTAGTAGATTAATTAATTGATCTATCATTTATGAGGCAGATGTGTGATGAAGTACAGCCGCTGATATAACTAATGCAGTTGGTATTTTTACGGGTGGGCTTCAACCTATCTCATACTACCATCTTAAACTGAAATATAATTACCCATTAGAGGTCCATACTGCTAAAAATTGACATCAAATCCCAAATATTTGATGACTATCCGGGAAACCATTCAACACATTTCTGGGTGGAAAGATAGCTTACCAACGTTACAAAGAAGTTCAAAGCTTGTTTTCAAGAGCAATCCTGCCAAATGTTTACTCTGTACCCTTGCAAAAGTAATAATATCCGATGCCGGTGGGTTGAAATCTGAAATTTAAAGTATCTCTGTGGATGAGAGCTTTTGGAGGGCTCTATGCATCGGAGCAGAATGCCATCGGAAGTTCAGTTGCATTCAAAAATTTTCAAATGAACAGATGAAAGAGGTCAAAATGTGATTTGGCTGGGTAGTTCTGCAGTGCAAGCCAAGCTGTTGGATTGTCTGCAGGGCGACAGAGCCATCTTGTTTCTCTGGCATGCAGGAGATGCATTCTGTTTTCAGGAACATAAGTGGAGGAGGAGAAAGAAATGATTCAGTAGTATTCGTATCAACAAGCAAGGAGTGGTAACAAAGGGATAATCACATGATGCACATCATGTGGTTATTTTACAAAGGCCGCTAGCGAAATAGAGGGGACACAATGGCTCAGGGGTTAAAGATGCTGAGCGAGAGCCCGGGTTCAAGACCCGAGCGCAGCACAACGGGGTCCCGTTACTTGCTCCAGTTCGAAAGCATGCCAATGTGAGTAGATAAATAGGTACCACTTTGATGGGACAGTAACAGCTATCTGTGCCTCTCAGCATAGAGTCATGCTGGCCATGTGACCTTAGAAATGTCATCAGACAACATTGGCTCCCTCGGCTAAGAAACGGAGGGGATGATTTTGGTCACCACACTATAAAAAAGATGTTGAGACTCTAGAAAAAGTGCAGAGAAGAGCAACCAGGATGATTGGGGGACTGGAGGCTAAAATGTACAATGAACAGTTGCAGGAACTGGGCCTGGCTAGTCTAGTGAAGAGAAGGACCAGGGGAGACATGATAACAGTCTTCCAATATTTGAGGGATTGCCACAGAGAGGAGTGGGGTCAAGCTATTTTCCAAGACACCCGAAGGCCAGACAAGGAATAATGGATGGAAATTGAACAAGGAGAGATTCAACCTGTAAATAAGGAGGAATGTTCTGACAGTGAGAACAATCAACCAATGGAACAGAAGTTGCCTTCAGAAGTAGTGGGAGCTTCATCACTAGAGGCCTTCAAGGGGAGACTGGACTGCCATCTGTCAGAAATGGTGTAGGGCCCTGATGGCGAACCTATGGCACGTGTGCTACAGGTGGCACACAGCACCCCCTCTGTGGGCATGCGAGCCATCACCCCAGTTCAGCTCCGCTGCGCATGTGCATGCGCTTCCCGCCAGCCAGCTGGTCGTTGGGTCTCTGCTGCGCATGCAGAAGCGGGGTGGAGGGGGCAGTGCGCACATGCATGGGGGCAGGGAACATGCAGGGGTATGAACGCATGCACAGGGGCAGGGCGCATGCACGGGGACCGTGCGCACATTCCATTTTGTGGGTTCGGGCGCATGCTTTGTACACTCTGTCTTGAAAATGTTAGCCATCACTGGTGTAGGGTCTCCTGCTTGGGTGGGGAGGGGGTTGGACTAGATTAGGGGGTCTCCAACCTTGGCAACTTTAAGATTTGTGGACTTCAACTCCCAGAATTCCTCAGCCAGCAATGCTGACTGAGGAATTCTGGGAGTTGGAGTCCACAAGTCTTAAAGTTGCCAAGGTTGCTAGATGACCTACACACTCCCGTCCAACTCTGTTAATCTAAGATGTATGAGCACCAACCCCCAGAATCAGACACAGCTGGGGAGGGGAAACGTTGACCTATCTAAACAGGAAGTACAATCTTTAGAGAGTGAGGAGGCGGGGAAAAAAGCATTTCAAAACTCTCAATTCAAATTTGTACCTAGAGAAATTGAATAGGGAGGAGTTGACTCACGTCTCCAAGGGGAGTATCTTAAAAGGTCAAATCATGATTAAAACTGAGACACTTCGTTGTTCATCAGACATGACTGAATGGATAACATCATCCTCATCATCATGACTATTACTTCAAGGACATGGGCTTTGGACAATGACCTCAAAAGTTTATCTAAAAGTTGAATCATGGCAACTGGACCAATCTTTGTTAATCTGAGGCGTTTCGTTGCAGTCTGAGGAAAATTAGTTAGGCAGAGAGTCAGATGGTGGAATGTATGAACTCTTGACACACCAACTTTAGGGGTTTCTCCTCAAAATGTGTTGCAATATGTCAATGAAGACTCAATCATCCAGGTCAAAGCCTGGCTAGCAGGCCCTTATCTAAAGGTTGAATTGTGGCAACTGAACCAATCATTTATTTTATTTTATTTATTCTATTTATTCTATTTATTCTATTTATTTATTTTATTTTATTTATTTGTCAAGCATGTATAAAGTAACAGATATAAGTATAAACATGATTATGAATACAGGAAATGGATATGAATAAATGGCGACAGTAGGACAGGGATAGTAGATTGGTGGTCTTAGGCATGCCCCTTACAGACCTCTTGGGAATGGGGTGAGGTCAACAGTAGACAGTCTAAGGTTGAAGTTTTGGGGGGTTGGGGAAGAAACCACAGAATCAAGTAGTGCATTCCAGGCATTGATCACTCTGTTGCTGAAGTCGTATTTTCTACAATCGAGTTTGGAGCGGTTGACCTTAAGTTTGTATCTATTGTGTGCTCATGTATTGGTTGAAGCTGAAGAAGTCATTGACGAGTAGGATGTTGTAGCAGATAATTTTGTGTACTATGCTTGGGTCAGACCGAAGGTGGCGTAGTTGTAAGTTGTCTAAGCCCAAAATCTGGTGGCACAAGGTATTCTATTGCAGATAGAGGAGTGGAGGACTCTTCTTGTGAAATATCTCTGGTCTTGCTCAATTGTATTAATGTCCGATATGCAGTGCGGGGTTCCAGACGGATGAGCTGTATTCAAGAATTGGTCTAGCAAAGGTTTTGTATGCCCTAGTTTGCAATACAATATTACTGGAGAAGAAGCTTTGCAAGATTAGGTTAACAGCTCTTAAGGCCTTTTTGGCTATGCTGTTTCCTTCGTGGACACCTTTGGCCTGGATGATTGCGTCTTCATTGACAGACAGACCTCAAAAATTCATTCTCTCCTGGTAAAAATAGGCCCTGCTAGCCAGATTCCACTCGGTTTCTTCTTCTTTGTTATTTTGTTAGAACGATGCTCACTAACCTTTCCGTTTTGTTTACCTCGAGTGCGCCAGCGTCACCATGAGACATCTTGTGCCGTTAGTTATTCTGCACAGCTGGCAACAGGGCCAGAGGGTCAGCGCGGATTCAGGGAAGCAGCGTTTCCACTGGCCCTGTTCCTGAGGACTTGCTTTTTCCCCTCCTTGTAAACTCTCCTTGCTCCAATCTGACAGCCAACCCCTGGGAGGGAAATACTCACACTCCTCTGCAAGGCCGGATGCTTTCTATGCGCAGACATTGCAACACGCTTTTACACCGCCAACCTGACACTAATTGGATCTGTCCAGATTGAGAGATTTGAACTGGGCTTTTGAATTCCCATAGCTCAGCTCTCGGTGGCCGATGGAGGAACACGGGTTGAATCTTAAAGGCTCTCTCAACTCATATATTCCCAGGATAAGAAACGTTAAAATCATATATGCTTTCATCTTGCTTTAATGCTTGTCTGATGTCATATCCTCTCTCTATCTCTATCTCTATCTCTCCCTCCCTCCCTCCTTCTGTATCTCTCCCTCCCTCTGTCTCTCTGTCTCTCTCTCTCTCCCCACTCTCTCTCTCCCTCCTTCTCTCTCTCTCTTCCCTCCCTCTCTCCCTCTCTCTCCCTCCCTCTCTCTCTCTCCCTCTCTCCCCTTCTCTCTTTCTTCTCTCTCTCTTTCTCCCTCCCTCCCTCTGTATCTCTCCCTTTTTTGTTGTTGTTTACATTTATATCCCGCCCTTCTCCGAAGACTCAGGGCGGCTTACAGTGTGTAAGGCAATAGTCTCATTCTATTTGTATATTTACAAAGTCAACTTATTGCCCCCCCAACAATCTGGGTCCTCATTTTACCTACCTTATAAAGGATGGAAGGCTGAGTCAACCTTGGACCTGGTGGGACTAGAACCTGCAGTAATTGCAGGCAGCTGGTTTTAATAACAGGCTTCTTACAGCCTGAGCCACCACGGCCCTCCCTCTGTCTGTCTCTCTCCCTCTCTCTCTCCCCACTCTCTCTGTCTCTCTCTCCCTTCTCTCTTTCTTCTCTCTTTCTCCCTCCCTCTGTCTCCCTCTCTCTCTTCTCTCGCTTTTTCTCCCTCCCTCTCTCAGTCTTTCTCCCTCTGTCTCTCCCCCCCTCTCCTCTTCTCTGTCCTCTCTCTCTCTCTCTCTCTCTCTGCTATAAAAAAATAAAAGAAGCAAAGAATTTTAACAGTCTCTAAAAAAAGACTCAAGTGCAGCTAAGTTGACTCAATCCACTTTTTCATGTAAACCATAAAAAAAAAACCCTCTGTGTTAAATAAACAGATAAATAACGACTACCATATTTGAGCTGCAAAACTCCAAAGGATACTGACACATGCTTTTGATTTTGGGTGACTATGAGTAGCTATCACTTGAATAGAATATCATTGTATTATGCTGGTGTTTTTAATATTGTTTTTATTCTGTGTATTAGTATACGCGGTGGATAAAGGGATGCAGTGGCTTAGAGCTAAGACGCTGAGCTTGTCGGCAATTCAGTGGTTCAGTGGCCTCTGGTGGCTCAGACTGCTAAGACTGTCTGTTATTAACACAGCAGCCTGCAATTACTGCAGGTTCAAGTCCCACCAGGCCCAAGGTTGACTCAGCCTTCCATCCTTTATAAGGTAGGTAAAATGAGGATTCAGATTGTTGGGGGGGCAATAAGTTGACTTTGTATATAATATACAAATGGATGAAGACTATTGCTTGACATAGTGTAAGCCGCCCTGAGTCTTCGGAGAAGGGTGGGATATAAATGCAAATAAAAAATAAAAAAATAAAAAAAAATCCCTAGCACCACATAACAGGGTAAGCTCCAGTTATTTGTCCCAGCACGAGGTGGCTGGATGGAGTCACTGAAACAGTAGGCATGAGTTTAAATGGACTCCAGAGGATGGTAGAGGACAGGAAGGCCTGGAGGAACGTTGTCCATGGGTCGCGATGGGTTGGACATGACTTCGCAACTAACAACAACAATTGCCAACCTAGCAGTTCAAAAGCATGTAAAAAATGCAAGTAGAAAAATAGGTAACAGCGTTCCGTGTACCTTTGGCGTTTAGTCACACTGGCCACATGACCACGGAGATGTCTTCAGACAGCGCTGGCTCTTTGGCTTTGAAACGGAGATGAGCACTGCCCCCTAGAGTTGGGAACGACTAGCACATATGTGCGAGGGGAACCTTTACCTTTACCTTTATACGCGGTGTAGAGGTGAGTTCAGAATATAGTTGAACTGGTCAAAGAAATAGCAGCAAAGTGATATTGTACTAATTGCTGGGTTTATATTTGCATACTGCTGATACACCAGCTCGAAGTGGTATAGCACCATCATTAATAACGAACCATGAAAGCATCCGATGAAACCAAAAATTATGACAAAGTAAAAAATGCCCCCTTTCCAACCTAGATAAGTCGTCGAGATATATGAATAAATAATCAAAGAGGGAATGCATGCTTATAAAAATAAGTTTTGCAAATCCACCATATATGATAATAAGTAGCATGCACAAAAAGTTAAGGCTTTTTGGATTAAAATATGGTGGATTATACAGAACATTTTGAAGAAGAAGATCAAGTTTGTTTCACAGTTCTTTTTATTAGGAATAATTCCAGACTGTACTGTTATAGAGACAAAATTGATTTTGAATTTAATAACTGCTGCAAGATTATTGATCGCACAATATTGGAAGAAAGAAGACTTACCTACAGTTGGAGAATGGATTAGTAAAGTATCAAATTTAGCAGAAATGGCAAAAATTTCTGTCTACTTGAAAGACTATACACAAGAAAAATATATTTTGGAATGGAGAAAGTGGATCGATTATATTCAAAATAAGTATCAGATTAAAAAACACCAATTAGTTTTTGAGTGAAGTTAGGACTTGCTATGTATTAAAGTTTAAGAAAGAAGGGAATTGATAGTGTGACGGTGTGAAATGGATTATGTTTTATGTTATATTTTAGATTATGTTTGTTAGTTACAATACCCTGTATTCTGTTCTGGGAAGTCTCGGGGGGGGGGGGGAATGGGGGGGGAAGGGAGAAGATTATAAATTGATTGATTGTCATTGTACAGGAATAATGGTAGAATTAAATAAGTTGGAATGGAGTAAAGTCGGGGCTGCTCGGTACAAGGGAAAGGGTAAGGAAAGAGGAGTAAAGAAGGAAGAGAGTAGGTAGGCAGGTAGGTAGGAGAGAAGGGAAGGGGAAGAAAGGATAGGAAGAGGAGAAGGAGGGGCAGATAGAGGGTTAGAAAGGATGGAAGTGAGAAATGGGAAGGAGGAGGGGAAGGAGGAAAGTGAGGAGGAGGATGGTGGGGAAAGTAGAAGAAGGATGAGAAGGGTAGAAAGGATTAAGGAAGGGAGTGGTGACCGAGCAGGCCCGATTGAGCATAATTTGAGTATAGGATCGGTTGTTGGATAAGTGATTGTAATGTACATTAGTCAAACTGTGGGAATTATTATGGAAAATAAAAACCTTTTTAATAAAAAAAAATAAGTTTTTAGGTGAGGGAGTGGATAATTGCTATGAAGAAGGCCCTGGACTTACTGTTTCTAGCCAAGCTTCCATCTTGTCAGTTCCTCCAATAAATACATTTATTAACATAACATAACAACAGAGTTGGAAGGGACCTTGGAGGCCTTCTAGTCCAACCCCCTGCCCAGGCAGGAAACCCTACACCATCTCAGTCAGATGGTTATCCAACATTTTCTTAAAAATTTCCAGTGTTGGAGCATTCACAACTTCTGAAGGCAAGTCGTTCCACTTATTAATTGTTCTAACTGTCAGGAAATTTCTCCTTAGTTCTAAGTTGCTTCTTTCTTTGATCAGTTTCCACCCATTGCTTCTTGTTCTACCCTCAGGTGCTTTGGAGAACAGCCCGACTCCCTCTTCTTTGTGGCAGCCCCTGAGATATTGGAACACTGCTATCATGTCTCCCCTAGTCCTTCTTTTTGTTAAACTAGACATACCCAGTTCCTGCAACCGTTCTTCATATGTTTTAGCCTCCAGTCCCCTAATCATCTTTGTTGCTCTTCTCTGCACTCTTTCTAGAGTCTCAACATCTTTTTTACATCGTGGCGACCAAAACTGGATGCAATATTCCAAGTGTGGCCTTACCAAGGCATTATAAAGTGGTACTAACACTTCACGTGATCTTGATTCTATCCCTCTGTTTATGCAGCCCAGAACTGTGTTGGCTTTTTTAACAGCTGCTGCACACTGCTGGCTCATATCTAAATGGTTATCCACTAGGACTCCAAGATCCCTCTCACAGGTACTACTATTGAGCAAGGTACCACATATACGGTACTGGTGCATTTTGTTTTTTTGGCCTAAATGTAGAACCTTACTTTTTTCACTGTTGAATGTCATTTTGTTAGATAGCGCCCAATGTTCAAGTCTGTCAAGATCTTTCTGTAACTTGAGCCTATCTTCTGGAGTGTTGGCTATTCCTGCCAGCTCGGTGTCATCTGCAAATTTGATGAGTTCCCCATCTATCCCCTCGTCCAAGTCATTGATGAAGATGTTGAAGAGTACTGGGCCTAAAACAGAGCCTTGGGGTACTCCACTGCATACTTCCCTCCATGTGGATGTAGTTCCGTTGAGGACTACACGTTGAGTGCGGTTGGTCAGCCAGTTACGAATTAATTGATTGATTTATTGATTAGCTGCCACGCTGGCTCAGGAATTCTGGGAATTGAAGTCCACAGGTCCTAACATTGTTATAGTTGCCCATCCCTGCTCTAAATCCAAAACTAAGTTTTAAAAAAGCAACCGTCTCTTATCTATAACTTTGGAGACACTGAAAAAAGTTGTTGCCAACTAGAATTACATTTGTGCAACAATGGAAAAATGATGAGACCCCATCTGAGGGAATTGTAATTAAGAAAATATTAGAATGTGCAAAAATGGACAGATTAACACTTGCTGTTAAGGATAAAGAAGAAACTGAACATTTGTTGATATGAGGCATATTTTTTATTTATTTTTTTATTTTTATTTTTTATTTGCATTTATATCCCACCCTTCTCCGAAGTCTCAGGGCGGCTTACATTGTGTTAAGCAATAGTCTTCATCCATTTGTATATTATATACAAAGTCAACTTTATTGCCCCCAACAATCTGGGTCATCATTTTACCTACCTTATAAAGGATGGAAGGCTGAGTCAACCTTGGGCCTGGTGAGACTTGAACCTGCAGTAATTGCAAGCAGCTGTGTTAATAACAGACAGACTTAGTCTGCTGAACCACCAGAGGCTTGATTGATTGATATTCTATCAATGGCTAGATAACAGAAACAGAAGTTAGACAGGAGGAAATATAAAAAGAGGAAATGGTAAAGTGGAGAGTTGTTAAAGAAGTTGATGTTGTGTTAAGTATTAATGTTATATTATTATGTCGGGGGATGCGGTGGCTTAGTGGGTAAGACGCTGAGCTTGTCGATCGAAAGGTTGGCAGTTCAACGGTTCGAATCCCTAGTGCCGCGTAACGGGGTGAGCTCCCATTACTTGTCCCAGCTTCTGCCAACCTAGCAGTTCGAAAGCAGGTAAAAAATGCAAGTAGAAAAAATAGGAACCACCTTTGGTGGGAAGGTAACAGCGTTCCGTGCGCCTTTGGCATTGAGTCATGCCGGCCACATGACCACGGAGATGTCTTCGGACAGCGCTGGCTCTTCGGCTTTGAAATGGAGATGATTACCGCCCCCTAGAGTCGGGAACAACTAGCACGTATGTGCGAGGGGAACCTTTACCTACTATTATGTTATATTATGAATATGATGGAGATGAATTATCACAGCAAAGATGTGTAATATGACTATATATAGTTATGTATATGTATACATAACTATACCCAGAACACATACTGTTTGATGAAAATTGAATGTTATATAAATAAAACAAAACGTAAAAAAAAAGAAAAAAGTTGTTGCCAGGTTGGGGAGGGGGTGAAATTGGTTTTTCCAGCTCTCTGCAATTCCAGCCATGTCCACTTAAGAATAGAATAGAATAGAATAGAATAGAATAGAATAGAATAGAATAGAATAGAATAGAATAGAATAGAATAGAATAGATTTTTTTATTGGCCAAGTGTGATTGGACACACAAGGAATTTGTCTTGGTGCATACGCTCTCAGTGTGCATAAAAAGAAAAGATCATCAAGAATTCTAAGGTACAACACTTAATGATAGTCATAGGGTACAAATAAGCAATCAGGAAACAATTAATATCAATATAAATCGTAAGGATACAAGCAACAAAGTTACAGTCATGCATTCATAAGCGGGACGAGATGGGTGATGGGAACAATGAGAAGATTAATAGTAGTGCAGAATTAGTAAGTACTTTGATGGTGTTGAGGGAATTATTTGTTTAGCAGAGTGATGGCATTTGGGGAAAAACTGTTCTTGTGTCTAGTTGTTCTGGTGTGCAGTGCTCTATAGCGTCATTTTAAGGGTAGGAGTTGAAACAGTTTATGTCCAGGATGTGAGGGGTTCACAGCCCTCTTTTTGACTCGTGCAGTATACGGGTCCTCAGTGGAAGACAGGTTGGTAGCCATTGTTTTTTCTGCAGTTCTAATGATCCTCTGAAGTCTGTGCCTGTCTTGTTGGGTTGCAGAACCAAGTGAGAAGTGAGAGGGAACTTATTCATGGGTCAAGCAGACTTAACGTTGCAGCTTCTGCATGTTTTTCTATTCTGTAGCCGATAAAAAGTTTCTTTGGTGGACTTTCCTGAGTTTTTCTTTTCGCATCCCTTGAAGAGAACGCCATGGAAATGATCCATGTGGCCCCCTAGTGGAAAGGAAGGGAACTTAACTTCAGGCTTCCTTGGTGAAATCCAACTAACAGGCTACAAAACAAAGCCAAGTCTGTTGTGTAACACAGCTTACGCAAGCAGATTCCGTTTGTTTAATGCGTGCGGGATGAACAATTGTCTTGGCAAAGTTCTCACCGAAGAGCATTGATTACTTTCGCCCATCTGTTTTGAAAGAAACCCTCAATGTACAGCACACTACCCAAGAGTAACCCTTATGTCATTTTAAATGAAGGATGGAGACATCTATTTTTAAGACTTCCAGATTTGGAATTCTAAAATCCAGATGACAGCTCATTGGCAAACTAAACTATACGGGTGTGTGTGTATGTGGAATCTAACCTTGGCTGCCCTCTACTGATTAACCAGACTTTGGCTGGTATAGTAAGCCCTCATTAGAGGTTGCAGGTCTTTCTCCTAGCTGCCTATTGTTACTCAGTGTTGGGTTTGGCTTATGCATTAATCGCACCTTTTCCTCCATACCATGATTGTTTGGTTCAGATGTGTACTTTTCACTTTAGATGGAATTAAGAAACAGCTTTGATTCAGGGGGTGGGGCTTCAAAAATGTTAGCAAGGAGTTCTCTGCCCAGTTGCTGGGTGGGTGGGTGTGGCCATGGTGGGTGTGGCCTAGTCAGCCTCCTGCACCATGGCGGGGGGGGGGGCGTTTTTGCCCTCCTTGGGCTCCGGAGGCTTTCCGGAGAAAATGGGCTCCCCAGGCTCTGGAGACCCTCTGGAGACCAGAAATGGGCCCATTTCTGACCTTCCCGAACTTCCAGTAGGCCTGTTTTCACCCTCCCTGAACCTCCGTGTACACTCTGCACTTATCTCAATCCAAAACGGGCCATGTGGAAACTGCTGGGAAGGGCAGGGTGGGGTGGGCGGGGCCAGTTAGGAGTGAGATTTGGGGGTTCTTCAGAATCTTAGCTACAGGTTTTCCCGAACCTCTGTGAACCCCCAGCAACCCACCCCTGGTTAGATTGCTCTGAATATTCTGAGCCATGAGATAAGGCAGGGATGTCAAACTCAAGCCCAGGGGCCAGATCCAGCCTGCGGGGTGCTTAGATCTCGTTCATGGGGTGCCCTGGAAATAGCAAAGACCCGGCCCATGGTGCCTCTGCCAGCAAAAACGCAGCCCTCCTGAGCTCTGTTTGTACTGGCAGAGGGTTGCAGGAGGCCATCCCAACCGAAAACGAAGCTCTGGAGCCCGTTTTCTCTGGCAGAGCACTCAGGCCAGAGGCGCCCCCGACATGAGGCCATGGGGCCAGGTTCGGGGGCATGCGCACTGTTTGAGCACTCGGTGTCTAAAAGGTTCACCACCACTGCCCTATATCATTTCAGACAAATGGTTGTCCAGTCTTTTTTTTTTTTTGAAGGCCTTCAGTAATGGCACACCCACAACTTCTGAATACAAGTTATTAGGACTGCCAGAAATCAGCTGGATAACAACTTCAGTCAACTTCAGATCTGAATGCGAGAATGGTCTTCTTTTGCTCCTTCATAGTGTCACAGCATTCCCTGCTTTACAGCTGAACCAAAAAGGAGTCAAAATACATCATAAGACCCGGTCAAACCTCAATAGGATGCTTTTTAACTTTTTTTGCCATACGCTAAATAAAATAAACTGGTTTTCCCAGTTGCAATGTATGGCTGTGAAAGCTGGACCATAAGAAATTAAAAGAAGCTTGCTCCTGGGGAGGAAAGCTATGGCAAAATTAGACAGCGTACTAAAAAGCAGAGACATCACCCTGCCAACAAAAGAGCGTATAGTCAAGGCTATGGTTTTTCCAGTTGCAATGTATGGCTGTGAAAGTTGGACCATCAGAAAGGCTGAGTGTCAAAGAATTGAGGCCTTTGAACTATGGTACTGGAGAAGACTCCTGCGAGTCCCTTGGCTTGGACTGCAAATCAATCAAATTGGTCAGTCCTAGAGGAGATCAACCCTGACTGCTCTTTAGAAGGCCAGATCCTGAAGAGGAAACTGAAATACTTTGGCCACCTAATGAGAAGGAAGGACTCACTGGAGAAGAGCCTAATGCTGGGAAAGATTGAGGGCAAAAGAAGAAGGGGACGACAGAGAACGAGGTGGCTGGATGGAGTCACTGAAGCAGTTGGCGTGAGCTTAAATGAACTCCAGAGGATGGTAGAGGACAGGAAGGCCTAGAGGAATGTTGTCCATGGGGTCGCAATGGGTCGGACACAACTTCACAACTAACAACAACAAAATAAAATAAATAACCTTGGATAAAGACATTTGTAAAGATCAAATTTCATTCACAATTCCTTTGGGGGCTACCTAAGGATCCTGTGAATATATTCAAAGGACCACTGCTATTAGAAAGTAGAGACCTAAATTTCAAAGTTAATCAGCATGGTTTCTATGAAAAAAAAATATATTTTACATATTCCCTCATTCCCCTTGTCAAAAGACTTGCAATGCATTATCTAGATGACGGGTCTGCAGACTTGGCTCTTTTAAGACTTGTGGACTTCAACTCGCAGAGTTCCTCAGCCAGCAAAGCTTTCCTAGTGTGGCTTAATGGTTTTTGTTCTCTTTTGGCTCTTGGGTGAGGGTATTTGCTTATGAATAGAGCTATCTAGTTCTCAATAAGCTCCTTATCTCTTAAGTGCTGACATCTGCTGAAGATTATTAAGAAAGGTAAGGGCTACTTTCTGTCTCCAAGAGGATGTTTCTCCATTCCTGTTTTAGGGAAATATAATACTTTGCCTTTTTAATATTTCCTAAAATATTTCATTCTTCTAGGAGACTGGTGGGTGCTAACTTTCTACATTAATTCTAGGTTGCATCCCTCCATTGCTTCTTGTTGTCAACTGTCCAGTTGGCGAACCCAGAAAAATAATTATTTATTTATTTATTTATTTATTTTTCGCATTTTTATACCACCCTATCTCCCTAGGGACTAAGGGCGGTTTACAGCCAGATAAAACATACATATAAATACAGAATAAAACATCAATTAAAAAACTTATTAAATAAGGCCGAATATTTTGATATATTGATCATCAATTGTGTTGTAAATGTTGTACCTTGATGAACGTATCTTTTCTTTTATGTACAGTGAGAGCGTATGCACCAAGACAAATTCCTTGTGTGTCCAATCACACTTGGCCAATAAAATTCTATTCTATTCTATTCTATTTAAAAATAGAAATACAAATAATAAAACCCCATTAAAACCAGATTCAAAATTTAAAAATTCTACTCCAGTCCTGCGCAAATTAATACATGTGTCTTAAGCTCACGGCGGAAGGTTCGAAGGCAGGAAGTTGGCAAAGTCCTGGGGGAAGTTCGTTCCAGAGGGTGGGAGCCCCCACAGAAAAGGCCCTTCCCCTGGGTGTCGCCAGTCGGCACTGCCTGGCCGACGGCACCCTGAGGAGTCCCTCTCTGTGAGAGCGCACGGGTCGGTGAGAGGCAATCGGTGGCAGCAGACGGTCCCGTAAGTAACCCGGGTAATAATAACAACAGAGTTGGAAGGGATCTTGGAGGCCTTCTAGTTCAACCCCCTGCCCAGGCAGAAAACCCTACCTGGGCAGTCCTGGGTCCTGGGACATTATTTTAGCAAGAGTATCAAACTTTACTGAATAAACCACATTGGCACAGAAGAAGCAAAACTAGTTCTGGGCTTCCTGCACAAAAGCAAGCGTCATTCATTCTCCTTTTCCTCAGGGGCCACCCACAGTCCATTACAGTCCACCAATCACTTCTGTTCATTTTGTTATGGGAACCAGCCAACCACGCTTGGACATCTGCTCAGGGTGTCCTTGAGGGGTGAGCAATGTCTCACGGGAACCAACGATGCTGAAATGCCATTCCCCTCCCACCCTTGTGTTCCATTACACACAGACAGACACACACACACACACACATACACACATACACACACACACACACACACACACTTTTCTTTGTCAAGCTGTGAGCGAAGCAGAATATAGATGAAAGTGTGAATCAGTCTTGACACTTGTTCTACCCTCAGGTGCATTGGAGAATAGTTTGACTCCCTCTTCATTGTGACAACCCCTTAGATATTGGAACAGTGCTATCATGTCTCGCCTAGTCCTTCTTTTCATTAAACTAGACATACCCAATATCCCTGGAACCTCCTCATCATTCTTGTTGCTCTTTTCTGCACTCTTTCCGGAGTCTCAACATCGCTACATCCAGAAGTGGTATTCAGCCGGTTCGGACCGGTTCAAGCGAACCGGTAGCGGATATTGTGGGTGGGCCGGACCACCTGCCCCGGCACTATGCCGTCTTATTTAGTGATGTTTTTGAGGCCGGGCACATGCGCGAAAAGCACGCGGGCAGGCAAAGCCCATGCGCGGAAGACTGGGCGTATGTGTGGAAGGTGCGCGAAGCGAGCGTGTCCGTGCGCAGGGCGAACCAGTGGTAAAAATATGTGAAATACAATTCTCTCTACATCGGTTCGCACTTCCGCGCAAATTTCGTTTTCTTTTGGCACACGTTGCCCTTCATAAATTTTGCAACGAACACCTTTTCCCAACTCAGTGTTTTTGACGGTGCTAGATTTACGAGTAGATGCTTGTTGTACTTTTTAAAAGTTTCGAGCATTGCTTCACAGAATTCAGAAAGGTACACAGCCCTTGAAGGACGTCTGTGTTTTCATTCCTGGAGTTGTTTTGGGGCCCCGTGTTCAAGAGAATCGCAATGGAGAACATTTTCTTTGGATAACTAGAAATGTGTGGATGAAGTAGACTAACTGCTTACACAAAAGGGGTCGTTTTGTTGCCTGTTGTTTTGGGGGATGCTCTTTGAATGGGAAAAAAGCCAATTCTGAAAATAAAGAAGTGATTTTGAATTCTCTCCCATAGTTATCATTGGAAAGGAGGAGTAAATTCATCCAGGGATGGTTATAACAGGGATTGCTGATAAACTGTATAAAAAAAGCAAGAGTCATTTTATATTTCCAAGTGCGCCAAAATGAAACTGTAATTTAAAAAGAGCTTACTAATGCTTGTAAATCCCATCTTTTCATTAAACCGGCAATCCAAGATGCTATCTTTCTTCAGTATGAAAGCAATCAGATTTACTAAAATCTGGCATTCTCTCATTGCTCTAGCAATAATGATAGGTAGGTTTCTTCGCATTAAATCTGAAATCTTATCAATCTGGGGTGGGGGGGCGGGAAAACCCCTTTCTCTGCCAAACTTTATCGTGGCTTTTTTGGAAGGAAGGAAGGAAGGAAGGAAGGAAGGAAGGAAGGAAGGAAGGAAGGAAGGAAGGAAGGAAGGAAGGAAGGAAGGAAGGGGTAAAGGGTAAAGGAGAGAGGGAGGGAGGAAAGGAATGAAGGAGGGAGGGAGAAAGGAAGGAAGGAAAGGGTGAAGGGTAAAGGAGGGAAGGAGAGGGAGAGAAGGAGGGAGGGAAGGAGGGAGGGAGGAAGGAAAGGGTGAAGGGTAAAGGAGGAAGGAGAGAGGAGAGAAGGAGAGAGGAAGGAGGAGGAGGAAGGAAAGGGTGAAGGGTAAAGGAGGGAAGGAGAGGGAGAGAAGGAAGGAAGAAGGGAGGGAGGGAGGGAGGGAGGGAGGGAGGGAGGGAGGGAGGGAGGAAGGAAGTCATCAACAACCATGGAAAGTTGAGCAGCCATCTGGAGGCTTTTGGGGAAAAGAAGTTAACTTTTTAAAACAAAGATTTGCCTTTTTTATAATTTTGAAACAGAATTCTTTCTAGGGAGACAGCACACAGTTCTGGCAACACTTAAAAGATAAGTCATACGGAATGTCTAAGCATTCTTCCTTGTTATTTGCAGTTGCAAAATCAGAAGCGGCAGCTTGTTTTCCAGGAGGTCTGAGTAGGCATTGGATGAAAAGTTGGATCGGATCATGAAGAGAGAAGAAAGATAACATGAATTTCAATGGCAAAAAAAAAAAAAAAAGGCATGCGTAGCCATATCGGTGGGCACGCAAGCTCAGCTCCTTTGCACATGTGCCCTCAGTCAGCTGATTTTCGGGCTTTCTGTGATCACTGGAAGTAGGCAAACAGGCTGTCTCCTGCCTCCAGAGGGCCTCAGGGGGGGAGGGGGGTGTTGTGGGGAAGGCCCATTTTTCTCTCTCCCCAGGCTCCCGAGACTTTCTAGGAGCTTGGGGAGGGCGAAAATGGCCTTCCTCACACACACACACACCGGAGGCCCTCCGGGACTGGAAGTCTACAAACAGGCTGTTTCCGGCCTCCTGAGGGCCTCCGACGGGGGTGAGGAAGGCCGTTTTCACCCTCCCCAAACTCCTAGAAAGGCTCTGGAGCCTGGGGAGAGAGAAAAACGGGCCTACCGGGCCCATCATGCCATCACGTGCAAGGAGCGGGATGGGGAGAGGGGGAGAAGCGGGGGTCACACGTGTGGGGGTGGGGCGCATAAAATTATGGGTGTGGCATGCGTGCACGTGACCCCTCCTCTCCCCCATGCTCCTGGCACTCGATGGCAAAAAGGTTAGCTATCACTTGTATAGACGGTATATAGCTAGTGCTATATTCATAGTATTCCCAGGAAACGTCTTCAACACCAAAGTTCAAAAGCCTCAATGCTCTTTCTTAGTTTGGTTCTTTGAAATGCAACATTAACTACCAGAGAGGGGGGAAAATTAATACCTCAATGATTCTGATCTTTGTACTTACAGATGCATCCCAGCTTCTGAATGTCTTTTCTAAAGCCTTCACAGCTACTTTTTCAAAACCATCTTTCCTGACTGCTGGTTCCTTTATTTATTTCATTCAGCATAACAGAATACAGCATTAATGCATATAACATTCACAAAAACAGCACCAGCAAGACTAGCAAACATGTTTAAAAACATGCCCACCAAATGTTGGAAATGTAATCATAAAACATACGTGGTGGATGTGTCCAAAAGAAAAAAAAATTCTGGACGAAAATACATACGTGGTTAAAAAGAATGTTAAGGCAGCATATAGACAGGGGTGGGATTCAGCCGGTTCGGATTGGTTCGGGCAAACCGGATGCTAATTTTATATCTGGTTCACCGAACTGGTAATTGCAAAGATTGACTGGCTCTGCCCATCCCATCCATCCTCACCCAGGAGTCTCCACGCGGCCTGTTTTGGATGCCAGGTAAGTGCATTGGCCGTGCGGAGGCTCTGGGAGGACAAAAAATGGGCCTTCCGGAAGTCTGGAAACAGGCCCATTTCCGGCCTCTGGAGGGCCTCCAGAGCCTGGGGGAGGCCATTTTGGTCATCCTGGAGGCTCGAGGAAAGCCTCCGGAGTCTGGGGAGGGCCTCCCATCCCTGCATATAGATTATAAACCAGAATTATTTTCGCTAGGTATAATGCCAGAAAAATATGATAACGGGAACGTATATTTGATATTACATGTCTTAACAGCAGCAAGAATTGTATATGCAGAATACTGGAAAAATGAAGAAACACCCACTGAATTTGAAAAATACTAGACTGTGCAGAAATGGACAGATTAATACTGAGGATAAAAGAAAAGGAAGACATGGAGTATTATCGAACATGGGAGTTGTTTTATCAATGGTTGGATAACAGAGTTAGAAATTAGGATTTAAAAAAGTTTATCATGGAAACAACTGACTCAGACAGTACACTGTTCATTAAGTACTTATTTTATGTAGAAGAAAAATGTATAAATAAAATGAAACAAAACAGCCCAGCATATAAAACATGAATCAAAATATAAAACGCCGTGATGGTGTTTTGAATTATGAATTATTTTTAAAATTTTGCAATACACATGATGAATCAAAGTATGAATAAAATTAAATTATTTACAAGCAGTTACTAAAGTGGCTAAGCCTGTGGCTGGATATCTCGATCAGGGGTCTCCAACCTTGGCAACTTTAAGCCTGGTGGACTTCAATTCCCAGAATTCCCCAGCCAGCAAAGCTGGCTGGGGAATTCTGGGAATTGAAGTCACCAGGTTTAAAGTTGCCAAGGTTGGAGACCCCTGATCTAGTTTGTTTAACCATTGGACAGCAGTGCCCTTGAGACATACATGTTTCATGCACGGATCCAGGGAACCTTCTGACGGGCCATTCCCTTGCAATGTGACGTAAAGCTTGAGGGGCGTTCTCACACTTACAATTAGGATTATCAACCAGCCCCCATTTGTCTTTCCAATATGGGGAACCTGCCATGATTGGTTTGGATCCAGTTGAGCTGACACAGTTCTATAGAGGAGGAGGTGTCAAAATGGCAGCCTGCAGGCCAGAAGCGCCACGAGAAGGCCACTCCCACCCCAGCTCCACAAAGGGAAAAAACGTCACGATGCGTCAGATGATGGCAACGTGACGGCCCGAGTTCGACACCTGTGCTATAGAGGAATTACTGAGTCTGTCATTTGTACCTGTCTGGTTTGGCACAGCAACCAAGCAGGACAGGTAGAGACTTCAACGGATAGTTAGAACTTCAGGAAAAAAAAAAATTGCAACCAGCCTGCCTTCCATTGAAGACCTGTATAATGCACAAACCAGAAAGAGGGCTGCGAAAATATCTACAGACCCCTCACATCCTGGGCATAATCTGTTTCAACTGCTCCCCTCAGGACAGCGCTATAGGGCATTGAATGCCAGAACAATTAGACTCAAAGACAGCCCCCCATCCCCGTCCGTCCATCCGTCCCCCCCACCTGTGCCATTACTCTGCTGAATAGGCAATTCCTACGGCACTGTCTTCAGCCTAAACCCTAAGAAATTTACTCATTTGGTAGGCTGTATTGCTATTATCATCCTTCTCGTTTTCTCATCCTTTCTACTATCTTCTCCTATTGGTATGTTATGGTTTATCACTTGTTGTTTGTCTCTTATGATTAATGGGTAACTAAGATTTAACCTATCACTTTATTGTTGTATGTCTGTACACTGAGAGCTTATGCACCGAATACAAATTCCGTGTGTGTCCAATCACACTTGGCCAATAAACAATTCCATTCTGTTCCGTCTGTTCTGTTCTGTTCCATTCCGTTCCACTCCACTCCACTCCTATTCTGCTCTGCTCCTGTTCTGTTCTGTTCTGTTCTGTTTTGTTCCGTTCCGTTCCATTCCATTCATATCCCATTCCATATTTTCTATTCTATTCTATTCTATTCTATTCTATTCTATTCTATTCTATTCTAGGGTGGCTCCTGGGGGTTCGGAAGGGTTCAGGTGATCCTCTAACCAAGGATTGCTGGGATTTGGCGAACCCCCAAATGCCCACCCTGTCATGCCACACCACGCCTCTCCCACCTTGCCCCGCCCAAGAGTCTCCATGAGGCCCATTCATCATTCCAGGTAAGTGCAGGGCCCGCACGAAGGGTCTGTGAGGGCCAAAAACGGGCCTACTTGAGGTTCCAGAAGTCCAGAAACGGGCCTGCTTTCGCCCTCCCGGAGGTTCGAGGAAAGCCTCTGGAGCCAAGGGAGGGCGAAAAACAGGAGTGAAATCCAGCAGGTTCTAACAGGTTCTGGAGAACCGGTAGCGGAAATTTTGAGTAGTTCAGAGAACCTGCAAATACCAGGCCCCAGAGTGGGGAGGGAATGGGGATTTTGCAATATCCTTCCCCCAGGAGGGGAGGGAATGGGGATTTTGCAGAATCCTTCCCCTGGAGTGGGGTGGGAATGGAGATTTTGCAATATCCTTCCCCTGCCATGTCCACCAAGCCATGCCCACAGAACTGGTAGGGAAAAAAATTGGATTTTACCCCTGGCGAAAAACACACATACCCCTATGCCGTGGTGCAGGAGGCTGACTAGGGCATGCCCACAATGGCCACGCCCACCCAGCAACAGGGCAGCAAACCTGTTGCTAAACTATCTGAAGCCCACCTCTGATTTTATTCCATTCCATTCCCTTCTACTGAATTCTTATTTCTATTTCTGTTTGTCCTTGGAAAATCAAAGCCAGATCAAAGCTTTGGACTGGATTAGACACTACTATTTCTTTTACTGATAGATGAATCTAAAAAGAAGCCATTCAATATCTTAACTGGCAGCTCTAGTGCCGGTTGCTATATCTGTGGTCATTAATTTGGTATTCTTTTAATTTAGTCACTTTTTTTTCCACTGTGCTCCTTTACTCGTATTATTACAGCTTGCAAATCACTTTCATTTTGTTTCTAGAGTAGTGTAGTCACCATAGTACGATTTATTGATGTTTCTTCTCCCAATTTTAAAACCACGCTCATCTTCTTCCAGCCCAGCTTGCCTCAAATATACATACATACATACATATATACATACATACATACATACATACATACATACATACATACATATATATATATATATATTTGTTTTCTGAGGTTTTTGCGGGTGTTTGTATGTAGGTCTTTGGTTATTCGGATTTTCTCCTGCGTAAAAAGCCAAGACACTTCCAATTTTACGCGGGAGAAAACCTGAATAACCAAAGACCTGAAATATATATATTTCAGCATATATAATGGCCATATGTATTGATATTATTGTTATTGTTTGAAGACAGTGTGTTCCACACTGAAGAAATCATTGGGCTGGAAAAAAAACTGAAGTATTATACTGCTCTGTTTCACTCTACATAAGAAGTGTTTGTGAAATTTAAAGATAGGCGTTGGGAGAAAAATCCACTCCAGTTCCAAGCTGGGAGAAAGTCACTGGAAACAAAATGGAGGCAGACTACGGGAAAGAAGGACTCTGTTTATTGTGTAACCCTGGTGTAGGGTTTCCTGCCTGGGCAGGGGGTGGACTAGAGGACCTCCAAGGTCCCTTCCAAATCTTCTGTTGTTGTTGTTGTTGTTGTTGTTGTTATTTGGTAGCCAGAAACTTCAGTGACAGCAGCATGTTTCTGGGGTGGCTGACAAAATGAGGTTGAGATAGATGAGCTTTTATGCGTTCTTTGGGGCTTTTTGACTGAAATGCCTGTTTGTTGTGAAATGTACTTTGACCTGTGCCTGAGTGTGCCCATTTAGTATTCTAATTATTGTTGCCTGATTATCATTGTGGCCGGGAGGTCACGCCCTGTCCTTGGATCTGTCTTTTTAAATAAAATTATTCCTGTATTCATTTTTTAAAAAAATTTATATTCCACCTTTATTATTTTTACAAATAACTCAAGGCAGCAAACATTTTGATAACACACACCCTCTTCTTATTTTCCCCACAACAACAACCCTGTAAGGTGAGTTGGACTGAGAGACAGTGAATGATCCCAATTCACTTTAGCTTTCATGGCTAAAGTGGAACTAGAACTCCCAGTCTCCTGGTGATTGGCCCAAATTTACCCAGCTGGCTTTCATGGCTAAGGCGGGACTAGAACTCCCATTCTCCTGGTGATTTTCCCAAATTTACCCAGCTGGGTTTCATGGCTAAAGTGGAACTAGAACTCCCAGTCTCCTGGTGATTTTCCCAAATTTACCCAGCTGGGTTTCATGGCTAAAGTGGAACTAGAACTCCCAGTCTCCTGGTGATTGGCCCAAATTTACCCAGCTGGCTTTCATGGCTAAAGCGGGACTAGAACTCACAGTCTCCTGGTGATTTTCCCAAATTCACCCAGCTGGCTTTCATGGCTAAGGCGGGACTAGAACTCCCAGTCTCCTGGTGATTTTCCCAAATTTACCCAGCTGGCTTTCATGCCTGAGGCGGGACTAGAACTCCCAGTCTTCTGGTGATTTTCCCAAATTTACCCAGCTGGGTTTCATGGCTAAAGTGGAACTAGAACTCCCAGTCTCCTGGTGATTTTCCCAAATTTACCCAGCTGGCTTTCATGCCTGAGGTGGGACTAGAACTCCCAGTCTCTTGGTGATTTTCCCAAATTCACCCAGCTGGCTTTCATGGCTAAGGCGGGACTAGAACTCACAGCCTCGTCTTCTAGCCTGGTGCTGTAACCACTAGACCAAACAGGCTCTCTTATTTATTTGTATCCTGCCTTTATTATTTTTACAAATGTCTCAAGGAGGCAAACTTTATCTTCCCTTCTCTCATCTCCACCACACATATACAGACACACACACACATGCACACACACAAACTGATCTTTTGGTGTGATATTAGAAATGATCAATGCGCCCATTTATGGCAGAAATTTCTTTCTGCATCTCGAGACCCTCAGCATTTCACTGCTCATGCAGATATATAACGGTACTTTGAACTTCCTGGTCATAACTCCAAGCTTCATTAAACAGAGTGTTTGTCACCTAAAATCCCTCTAAATGTCATTTTCCTCTCCATCTGGGAGAATCCTGATATAACAAAAAATAACACTTTGGCTATTCTATCAAATATTGACCATTTGCCTGAGTCTGCATGCTAGAAGTTATTTGTTTAGCAAAGGAAGTTCCTGAGGTGCAAATGCTTCTCTTTCTCCTTCTCTTCTCCTTCTCCATCTCTGTCTCCATCTCCTGCTCCTTGTTCATCTCTGTCTTCTTCTCTTTCTCCTTCTCCATTTCTGTCTCCATCTCCATTTCCTTCTGTTTCTCCATCTCTCTCCTTCTCTTCTCCTTCTCCATTTCTGTCTCCATCTCCATTTCCTTCTTTCTCCTTCTCTGTCTCCTTCTCTGTCTCCATCTTCTACTCCATCTCCTTTTCTTTCTCCTTCTCCATTTCGGTCTCTATTTCCTTCTCTTTCTCCTTCTGTCTCCTTCTCCATCTCCTACTCCTACTCCGTCTCCATCTCTGTCTCCTTCTCTGTCTCCATCTCCATTTCTTTCTCTTTCTCCATCTTTGTCTCCTTCTCTGTCTCCATCTTCTACTCCATCTCCTTTTCTTTCTCCTTCTCCATTTCTGTCTCCATCTCTATTTCCTTCTTTCTCTTTCTCTATCTCCTTCTCTGTCTCCATCTCCTGCTCCATCTCCTTCTCTGTCTCCTTCTCTGTTTCCATCTCCATCTCCATTTCTTTCTCTTTCTCCATCTCTGTCTCCTTCTCTGTCTCCATCTCCTTTTCTTTCTCCTTCTCCATTTCTGTCTCCATCTCTATTTCCTTCTTTCTCCTTCTCTATCTCCTTCTCTGTCTCTATCTCCTGCTCCATCTCCTTCTCTGTCTCCATCTCCTACTCCTACTCCATCTCCTTTTCTTTCTCCTTCTTTCTCCTTCTCTATCTCCTTCTCTGTCTCCATCTCCTACACCTTCTCTATCTCCTTCTCTGTCTCCATCTCCCACTCCATCTCCTTCTCCATCTCCTTCTCTTTCCTTTCCTTCTTTTTCAAGCTACCTTATCTGATGGGCAATCTGACACTTTAAGTTGCCTGGAATTCATTTTCAGCTTCCAAGAGAGACAAACCTTGATGGAACTTCTCAGGTCAACCACAGAGAATGATGATCATTCATCACCAGCGATCACCACTGGGCTCTCATTATTTTTTCTCCAGGATGTCCTTGCTGACCAAAATGCCACAGTTCACCTGCATGTTTGTTGTTGTTCTTGTTGTTGTTTTTATTGTCAGCTAGTAACATCCAAACTGCTATCTGGAATTTGGGATGCTTTCGAGAGCTCCTCCGCCACTTTTAACAGGCAGGATGTTAAATCTGCTAAAGCATTGCTCCAATTGGCAAGGGTGACAAAAGACGGCTGCTGGCAACCCAAAAAACGTATGACATTTTTAGAGAGCAAAGGATAAACACATACAGAGAACCATAAAAATGGAATTACCCTATGCTCTGTGCAGATTTCCAATTTGCATTTGGTGGGTTGGCTACAGGAATCGTATCTTGATTTCCATTTAGGAGCTCAAAACACTTCATGTACCAATCAACCAGTGAGACCAATCAACCAGTGGGACGACTTGCTTTCAGAGGTTGTGAGTGTTCCATCACTGGAGGCTTTCAAGAAGAGTTTGGGCAGTCATTTGTCTGAAACGGTATAGGGTGTCCTGCTTGAGTAGAAGCGGGTTGGACTCAGGGGTGAAATCCAGCAGGTTCTGGCGAACTGGTAGCGGAAATTTTGAGGAGGTCGGAGAACCTGCAAATGCCACCTCTGGCTGGCCCCAGAGTGGGGTGGGAATGGAGATTTTGCAATATCTTTGTCAGGCCTGGAAACTATACTAGGCTTTAGGTTTCCAGACACTGCCACATTTTTCCCCTGAGGGGAAGAAGGGGGGTTGAGGGGTATGGTAACATTCTTCAAGCAGTCAAGGTCGGATTGTGTTCACATCTGCAGAAGGAGTGGCAAGAAGAGGTTTCGAATAAAGTGGAAGAAGGTTGGACCATGTGACCGGCAAAAGGGTTAGGGGGGGTGGGACCCTTGGGGTTTGTATTTATTTATTTATTTATTTTATTATTCGAATTTTTATACCGCCCTATCTCCCGAAGGACTCAGGGCGGTTCACAGCCTTATAAAAACATAAGAATAAATACAAGTTAAAACAACATTTAAAAAACTTATTACATTAGGCCGAATTTAAAACTATCGTTAAAATAATACAAAAACCCCATTTAAAACTAACTTTAAAACTAAACTCTAGGCCAGCCCCGCACAAATAAATAGATGTGTCTTAAGCTCTCGGTGGAAGGTTCGAAGGTCAGGAAGCTGACGAAGTCCTGGGGGAAGCTCGTTCCAGAGGGTGGGGGCCCCCACAGAGAAAGCCCTTCCTCTGGGTGTCGCCAGTCGGCACTACCTGGCGGACGGCACCCTAAGGAGTCCCTCTCTGTGAGAGCGTACGGGTCGGTGGGAGGCAGTCGGTGGCAGTAGGCGGTCCCGTAAATAACCCAGCCCTATGCCATGGAGCGCTTTAAAGATGGTAACCAAAACCTTGAAGTGCACCCGGAAGGCCACAGGTAGCCAGTGCAGTCTGCACAGGAGTGGTGTCACATGGGAGCCACAAGGGGCTCCCTCTATCACCCGCACAGCTACATTCTGAACCAACTGAAGCCTCCAGATGCTCTTCAAGGGGACCTCCATGTAGAGAGCATTGCAGTAATCCAAGCGAGATATAACTGGGAAAAGAATCCAGAAGTTTCAGTTTTGGAATTTCACTCATCGTGTGCCAGTTTCCTTATGCTAGTAAAGAACTCTGAAAGACAATGGCTTCTGAGTTTTTTTTATGCAGAGGAGGTTTTTCTGGAACCTTGACAATCTTTCCCTGTGGAGTGGGGTGGGAATGGAGATTTTGCAATATCCTTCCCCTGCCATGCCCACCAGGCCATGCCCACCAAACCATACTACATCTACCAAGCCACACCCAAAGAACCGGTAGTAAAAAAAAATGGATTTCACCACTGGTTGGACTATGTCAGGGGTCTCCAACCTTGGCAACTTTAAGACTTGTGGATTTCAACTCCCAGAATTCCTCAGCCAGCTTTGCTGACTGACCCCTGAACTATGTTGTGGTCTGTCAGCCACCAGTCCCTCCACAACCGAATCAGAGGAGGAGGAGGCATGGGAGTCGGGGTCAGCATCAAAGCAACCCGAGACCTCTAAGGGGGAAGAGGGAATGGAGCTGTCAGAGAGAGAGAGAGAGAGAGAAGCGGAGCCTGGGCCGTCCGTCAGTCTTCAGATGAAGAGTCAACAGCCCCCAGATTTGGAAGTGGCTGATGAGGAAGAGGAGGAACAGCTGGGTGCAGTGCCTGATGTATGGATGCGCAGAAGGCAGAGGAGAGGAGAGCAGTGGAAATCTGTGAGCTGGTCTTTGGGATGGAAGAGCCCTTGCTGTTAGTGAAGCCCCACCCTAGCTTTGGGGATAAAAGGCAGGGGGGCAGAGATGAATAGATGTGTCAGTCAACTATTCATCTCCCTGCCAGACAGACTTGTTAGCCTGTAGTGAGAGAGAAACTTTTTGCTAGGACTGCTGGTGCTCCTAATAAAGGAATCATTGATTTAACTACAGAGGGTTTGTCGTGTTCGGGGAGCTGGGTCACAACAGACTAGAAGACCTCCAAGGTCCTTTCCAACTCTGTTATTCTATGTTCTATTAGTTTTTCTCCTGCCCAACAACCACCAGTATAAAGTAGGTTGAGTATCTCCAAACTGCCGGTCCTACTGTTGAGCATTCAGTCACAGTCTGGCTTCATATAACTGAGACCATTTTTATCAGAAGAAGTCACTTCCTATACAGGGGTGCAGCCACCAGTAAATATAACAGCCACAATCACCTAATCAAAGTCCTGTCATTTTTGCACATGTCACAATGCATAGAAGGGGCAGAGTTTGGGCTGCACAGTTGCAGCTGCCGTCTTGACTTTTTTTTTAACTCCCTTCATGTAGACATCCTGTTCCTTTGGGTCGATGATCATACCTTCAACACAAGATGAATTAAAACCCAACACATAACTCAAAGCAGCCTCTGGGTTCAAGCGCCGTGGGATTGGGTGAGTTCCCATCCTCGCTCCAGCTCCTGCCAACCTAGCAGTTCGAAAGCATGCAAATGCAAGTAGATAAATAGGTACCATATTGATGGGAAAGTAACAGTGCTCCGAGATGTCATGCTGGCCACATGACCCCGGAGATATCTTCAGAACAGCACTGGCCCAATGGCCTTGAAATGGAGATGAGCACCGCCCCCTATAATCGGCAACGACTAGCAGAGTAAAATCCGTAGGGACTCCTTTAGCTTTACATAGCTCGAGGCAGAATAAGTCCCAATTATCTGAGGACCCACTAAACCACAAGTGTCAAACTCGCGGCCTATGGGCGGGATGTGTCATGTGCTGGCCACCTCCACCCCCGTTTTAGCGAAGGGGAAAAAAGTCATGATATGTCACATGATGACAACATGACGCCGTGGGTTTGACAACCCTGCTCTAAACAATTTTTTTTTTTATTTAGACCTATAATTAGGGCCCTCAAATCTGGGCTGCAAACATCTGTTGGTTGTTAATCTTTATTTACTTATTTCAACTCATTCTGGACTCCTGGTGCCAGCATGGATAAATCCATAACAAGGATCTTGGCAACATTTTCAGAAATGTTTTGCCCTTGCCTTCTTCCCACGACTGAGAAAGGGACCCAGCTGGCTTTGAACATTGTCAGGGTATGAGAGTTCATGAATTGGAATAGACATGGTAACAGGTTAGCCAATGGGGACTCTTTGGTGACCCAGACTGCTCAGAGCCTGGGAGTGGCTTAGGTTCACTGATCTGTATATATACACGAGCGCCTCTCTGTATTATATAGCTTCAGTGAATATTACTTCTGTGCTTCCGTAATTATTGATTCTGTATTTCTGGATTCTGAGTTCTGGTTCTGGCTTCTGCTGTATGATATTATATATAACAGTGATGGCTAACCTTTCTGTCATCGGTGCCAGGAGCAGGGGGGGTCACGTGTGTCCCCACACCCATAATTCTATGCACACACACCCCTGGTGCATGCGTGCACGACAGACACACACCCCCGCTCCCAGCATGCGGTAGCCTGGTAGGCCCATTTTTCTCTCTCACCAGGCTCCAGAGCCTTTCTAGGAGTCTGGGGAGGGCAAAAACAGCCTTCCCCGCCTCCCCAGAGGCCCACCGGAGGCCGGAAATGACCCATTTGCCAACTTCTGGTCCCACCTGAGCTCACGTGCCCACCAATATGGCTATGCGTACCACCTGTGGCATGCATGCCGTAAGGTTCACCATCATGGGTATATAAAGTAGTTTCTTACATAAATGAATCCTGCTGAATTATTTACTTGTATGCTGGTTGAATTGCTGCCAACTCTAACAGACATAAGTCAGGTCTAGAACTCACCCTCTTCCAGTTCCCAGTCTGATGCCTTTAGCCACTATACCAAACTGTCACCCACTGTTATCTATGGTCACCTGGATTTTTTTCAACTAAATTAAAGCAGAACTACCAAATCAACGTTAATGAGCACCGACTGAGTCTTAGAGGACAGCTGCCTATCACGTCTAAAGATCTCCGTATGAGAACAGTTCATTGCCAAAGGCAATATTTATCTAGGTTGCAAGCCTGGCAACCTATCGAATTCTGAATACCTTGCTGATATACCAAGTGTTGGACCCTCTCTGAACCATTAGGACTCTTACTCAGGACCCACATGCGGAAATAGGTCCTGTTTCATTTGCTTTTTTTTTTTTTAATCAATCTTCTCCAGGTCAGGTAAAAATATGTAAATAAAAAAAGAATTAAAAACAAGGCAACTTCTCTTTGGGATTCAGTTGAGTCTATCTGGTGCTTTTGCTACATGAAACATACATACATACATACATACATATATATATATATTTGTTTTCTGAGGTTTTCGCGGGTGTTTGCATGTAGGTCTTTGGTTATTCGGGTTTCTCCCACATAAAATTGGAAGTGTCTTGGCGACGTTTCGACGAAGTCTCATTCGTCATCTTCAGGCTTCAGCTTCGTGCTTCGTGCTTCTGGGAGCAATTGCTACATAGATAGATAGACAGACAGAGAGAGAGGATGAGTGGATAGATAGATAGATAGATAGATAGATAGATAGATAGATAGATAGATAGATAGATAGATAGATAGATAGATGATAGATGGATGGATGGATGGATGGATGGATGGATGGATGGATGGATGGATGGATGGATGGATGGATAGATACATAGGTAGGTAGGTAGGTAGGTAGGTAGGTAGGTAGGTAGGTAGGTAGGTAGGTAGGTAGATGGATGGATGGATGGATGGATGGATGGATGGATGGATCGAATGGGTGGATAGATAGATAGATAGATGGATGGATGGATGGATGGATGGATGGATGGATAGATAAATAGATAGATAGATAGATAGATAGATAGATAGATAGATAGGTAGGTAGGTAGGTAGGTAGGTAGGTAGGTAGGTAGGTAGGTAGGTAGGTAGATAGACAGACAGACAGACAGACAGACAGACAGACAGGTAGGTAGGTAGATAGATAGATGATAGATATAGAGATATCTCTGTGTGTATGAACATACACACACACATATGTGTGTGTGTGTGTGCAGGTTTTGGTATGTTCAGGTCTTTTCCCATGTAAGATTGGAAGTATAGAAAAGACCCGAACATACCAAAACCTGCATACATATACTTGTGAAAACCTACGAAAACATACATACATACATACATACATACATACATACATATATATATATATCTCGAAGGGGAGGGAGGGAGGGAGGAAGAGGGGGGGTAATCCTCAATTTACAACAGTTCATTTAACGTCTGTTCAAAGTTACAATGGCACTGAGAAAAGTGACTTATGACCATTTTTCCCTCTTACGACCGTTGCGCATCCCCATGGTCACGTGATCAAAATTCAAATGCTTGGCAATTGGTTCATATTCATGACGGTTGCATTATCTCGGGGTCATGGGATCACCTTTGGCAAAGTCAGTGGGGAAGCCAGATTCACCTAACAACCGTGTTACTAACTTAACAACTGCAATGAGTCACCGAACAGCTGTGGCAAGAAAAGTCACACAATGGAACAAAGCTCACTTAATAAATGTGCTCGCTTAGCAACAGAAATGTTGGGTTCAATTGTGGTCATATTTCGAGGGCTACCTGTAACCCAGAAGGGAGAGGGTGCATTCCAGAAGAGTAAGAGGCAGCTCAGCCCACATACCATGTGTGAGAGAAAGTGGATGAAAACAGACCCTCCCTAATAGTTCCCAGAGTATATAGTAGGTGTAGATCAGGGCTGTCAAACTCCTGGCCCATGGGCCGAATGCGTCATGCACTGGCCACGCCCACACCCGGTTTAACAAAACGGGGGAAGTCCTGATACATCATGTGGTGCCGCCCTGACAATGTGAGCTTGACACCCCTGGTGTAGATAGTTGACTTTTCAGTCTGGCAAGATTCTGTCTATAGGTGTGAAACAATAAAGAACTCAGCTTGGAAGAATCGCCATATGTCATTCTTGGTTTGGGGCCTGACAGCGGTGAAATCCTCTGAAATCGGCTACCAGTTCTGTGAATCTGCTACCGAGAGAGCGCTTCACGCGTGCATGCGCACCTAAGGCGTGCCCGTCCAGTGCTAAAAAAGGAACATTTTGAAGCCTTCCGAGTCTGCAAAGGTAAGTAGAACAGCGAGGGGGGAGGAAATCTGCTGTGCCACGTGATTTAGATTCGCTAAAAAGCAGAAAATCCAAAGATTCTAGCTAATATGAATTGCACGTCAGAGCTGATTGTCGCCCAGCTGATCGTCAGAAATACCAGTTCGCCCGAACTGGTAGCATTTTTTACAAACAGTTCGGGAGAACTGGTCCGAACCAGTAGCATTTCAACCCTGGGGCCTGACCTCCTTATTCTTCTCTAATTAAAGTTTTGGAAAATAATCTCTCTAAAACAGGGGTCTCCAACCTTGGCAACTTTAAGCCTGGTGGACTTCGATCCCAGAATGCCCCAGCCAGCTGGGGCATTCCGGGAGTTGAAGTCCACCAAGCTTAAAGTTGCCAAGGTTGGAGACCCCTGCTCTAAGATCCTTCCTACAGATGACTGCTTTGAAGTTCCAAAACTACAGTTCACTCGTACATGTTCACGACTATAAGGTTTAGACACGTCCATAACTACAAGATTTATACAATCGTGGACAGGTTGGGAGATTGGTCCGAGATATCTAATATCACAGGCAGGTTTTTCACATCTCCTCACGTTATCTCAAGTCATAACGCTGTTCACACATTCAGCAGCCAGCTGTCCATGATGCAGTGATCGGGAGTGGAGAAATCCTGCACGTTTCTGAAAGTTTTTTATTTATTTTTTTATTTGTCAACCGTATATAAGATAACAGGTAAAAGTATAAACATAATTTGGATACATGAAAAGAGTAAGTAAAAAAAGGAATATTAGGACAGGGACGATAGGCACGCGGGTGCTCTTATGCACGCCCCTTACAGACCTCTTAGGAATGGGGTGAGTTCAACAGTAGACAGTTTAAGCTTGAAGTTTTGGGGGTTTGGGGGGAAGAAACTACAGAGTCAGGTAGAGCATTCCGGGCATTGACCACTCTGTTACTGAAGTCATTTTTTCTGCAATCAAGTTTGGATTTGTAAATTTGTATCTATTGTGTGCTCGTGTATCGTTGTGGTTGAAGCTGAAGTAGTCATTGACAGGTAGGATATTGTGGTAGATAATTTTATGTACTATGCTTAGGTCAAACTGAAGTCGGCGTAGTTCTAAGTTGTCTAAGCCCAAAATTTGGAGTCTAGTGCATAAGGTATTTTATTGCGAGCAGAGGAGTGGAGGACTCTTCTCATGAAATTGACCACTCTGTTGCTGAAGTCATATTTTCTGCAATCGAGTTTGAAGCGGTTTACCTTGAGTTTGTATCTGTTATTTGCTTGTGTATCGTTGAAGCTGAAGTAGTCATTGACAGGTAGAACATTGTGGTAGACAATTTTATGTACTATGCTTAGGTCAGATTGAAGTCTGCGCTTCCTTTTTTTTTTGAGTTAACACCCCTCGCTAAAAAATCTCTCTAAGGAAGAAGGATTTTTCTAAACATAGCTTCCCTTCCTGGCTCAGGCCTTGCTGGATATTTTCAAAGGAACAAATTGTAATTGGGTGACATAAATTCAGCGGTGTGATTTAGAGAAAGGTTGCATTGTCTATATTGACCCCCAAAGGGCGGCGAACTTGAATGAAGGGAGCGAAGAAACCCCTACGGAAAAGAAAGGCCAATAAATATCGGTCCTTTAAGGGAGGCTGAAATAGCCATTTGATGCCGGGGTGGAAATACAGACCAAACCCCCGACACCTGCTGTACTTAATGGACTCTGAAATGTTGTTTCAGAATTAATCAAGTCATTTAAAATCATGGCTGTGGTCCTTCCATTCATGACTTCCATACAGAGACGGGCTGATTCTGAGACGAATCCACTTCGGGTGACTTTGGCAGTATATCACGATAATTGCTGTTTTAGGGCTGCAAATTGGAGCTAAAATAACCAGATGCAAAAGAGAGCGGGCCATCTCAACCCTCTCAAGATGGATCTTCAAAGTTCAAGGAGAGTTCAAGCATGGAAGAGGCAATGGAAAAGAGTCAAGTGTAAGGAGATTGTTCACGTTCGGGCAAAATTAACTTTACAAATATATTGTTTCGGAAGGGTGGTAATTGTCCCTTCTTCCGGCAATTCATACCTCATTGATTCTTCGGCGTTTCTTTCCAGGCATTAGAGTGAATCTCCCTCATTGATATAAATTTGATTTTGATAAAATATTCCAGGTTTGGAGCCCGGAGTTAATTTCCTTGGTACTTTAAATAATCCCCTTCAAGCCAACAAGGCGGGTTTCTGAGGCCTTTGGAGAAAGGAACATAGATCCTTCCAGAAATACGTTAAACAGTCTACAGTACACACCAGGGGTGTCCAACCTTGGCAACTTTAAGACTTGTGGACTTCAACTCCCAGAATTCCCCAGCCATGCTGGCTGGGGAATTCTGGGAGTTGAGATCCATAAGTCTTAAAGTTGCCAAGGTTGGACACCCCTGGTCTACACTGGATCTTGTATAGGAGGGGAAAAACAAATATGAGGAATTCTGATTATCAAACGTACGCTACTTACACGTCTACTGTTGACCTCACCCCATTCCTAAGAGATCTGTAAGGGGCGTGCTTAAGAGCACCAGCGTGCCTACCGTTCCTGTCCTAATGTTCCCTTTAGCTGTATTCATTTTATGTATTCAGTTCATGCTTATATATATTATTTCATATGTATTTGACAAAATAAATAAATAAATACATACATACATAGAAAGGTTAGGAGGTCATCATAATTTATTGGTAAAATAAATACTTAGATTTCAGGGGTGAAATCTACTTGTCTTCCTTACCGGCTCGGAAGTCCACATGCCCCACCTGCGCACTCGCTTCGCTCACACGTGTGCGCATGGCACATCCATGCACAGACCTTCTGCGTATGTGCAGAAGGTAAAAACACATTACTTCCTGGTTAAAACCATGAAGTAGTGACACCCGGGCAGTGGGTGTCTCCGGTGATTCGGCAATTGCTACCGGATGGCCCAACCCCAGGCCACGATCGCTACCGGATCGCGAGATCCACTCAGAGCCGGGAGCATCTCACCCCTGCTTTGCATGTCAAAGAGAACACACATGAACATGATCCTGTGTTTGATCGGTGGAATCTTCAGGTAGTGGAATAAAAATTGGAACCTTTTTCTCTTTTTTGTGGTTCTGATTTGCTTTTCTTTTTCTCTCTCTTTTCTTTTGTTAGGTAGCTGGCATGACCAGAAGTTAAGTAGGATAGAAAGAAAACGTTTTGTTTTTTTTAAATTTATTTATTTATTTAATCGCATTTTTATACCGCCCTATCTCCCAGGGGACTCAGGGCGGTTTACAGCCTAATAAAAACATACATATAAATACAAAATAAAACACCAATTAAAAAACTTATTAAATAAGGCCGAATATTAAAAATTGCGATAAAAATAATAAAACCCCGTTAAAACCAAATTTAAAATTTAAAATTCTAGTCCAGTCCTGCGCAAATAAATAGATGTGTCTTAAGCTCGTGACGAAAGGTTCGAAGGTCAGGAAGTTGGCAAAGTCCTGGGGGAAGTTCGTTCCAGAGGGTGGGAGCCCCCACAGAAAAGGCCCTTCCCCTGGGTGTCGCCAGTCGGCACTGCCTGGCTGACGACACCCTGAGGAGTCCCTCCCTGTGAGAGCGCACGGGTCGGTGGGAGGCAATCGATGGCAGCAGACAATCCCATAGGTAACCCGGCCCTATGCCATGGATCGCTTTGAAGATAGTTACCAAACCTTTTAAAATAAAGGGTGATATGATTAAAAGTTAGAATAAGAGATAGAAATAAGAGAGGGGGAATATTAGTGTATAAACTTTTATCTAATAAAATAAAAGCAATAAGGAGAGAAAATATGGAATAATTGAATAACGATAGACAGTAACTTTATATAAATGTGTATTATTTTTAGAAATATGTAAGTTGGTTGACTGTAATAACTATGATTAATTTTACTAGTTCTATTTGTATTAGAATGCATGATACCCAGGTGTTTACACATTGATATGTTTGTAAAAAATAATAATAAAAAAAAAACTTGGGGGGAAAAATTGGAACCCACTGAAAATCAGGATTATTAGTCTCAGCTATGCTCATTTGTGGCCATGTTTGAATGTCCATCTGATGTCTGATGTCATTTAGATGGCAAATGAAAGAACATGCTATGGGCTTCGTCCAGACCAAAAGATCTCCTCTGGCATCTTAGTTAACACACAATTGAAGGCACTGGTGGGTTGCTACCAGTTCTACCCAGATCGGCAAACCGGGTAGCAGCGGCGGTGGGAGGCTCTGCCCACCTGTGCCAGAAGCGCGCGCATGTACGAGAGAACTGGTCGCGACGGGTTTTGCAGCCCACTACTGATTAAAGGATAGAAGCCAGTGGTGGGATTCAAAATGTTTTACTACCGGTTCTGTAGGCATAGCTTGGTGGGTGTGGCCTGGCTTGGTGGGCGTGGCAGGAGAAGGATACTGTAAAAATTCCATTCCCTCCCCACTCCAGGGGAAGGATACTGCAAAATCCCCATTTCCACCCAATCCACTGGGACTCGGGAGGCAGAGAGTAGATGGGAGTGGAGCCAGTCAGAGGTGGTATTTACCTGTTCTCCAAACTACTCAAAATTTCTGCTACCAGTTCTCCAGAACTGGTCAGAACCTGCTGAATACCACCTCTGATGAAAGCTCGTTCAACAGCTTATTCCCAAGACTCCATGCATCAATGAAACTCAATGAAACTGCGAGGGTTATTGAGGGAGCAGTTTGGAGCTCCCATGTAACACCCATCCTGCGCAGACTGCACTGGCTGCCTGTTGTCTTCCGGGTGCGCTTCAAAGTGTTAGTTACTACCTTTAAAGCGCTTCATGGCTTAGGACCGGGATACCTACAGGACCGTCTACTGCCAACGTCTATCTCCCAACGACCGGTACGCTCTCACAGAGAGGGGCTCCTCAGGGTGCCGTCAGCCAAGCAATGCCGGCTGGCGGCCCCCAGGGGGAGGGCCTTCTCTGTGGGGGCTCCTACTCTATGGAACGAGCTTCCCCCTGGACTTCAACAAATACCTGACCTTAGGACCTTCCGCCGCGAACTTAAAACCTACCTATTTCGTCTTGCTGGACTCGCTTAAATTTTAAACTATCAAATTGATTTTATGGGTTTAAAATTTTTTGTAAATTTTAGATGGTAATATTTTATCTATAAGTAGCCATATCGAATAGGTTTTTTAAGGGTTGTTTTTAGTTTTGTATTGTTGTTTTCTTTCTGTATTTTATTCCTGGCTGTACACCGCCCTGAGTCCTTCGGGAGAAGGGCGGTCTATAAATAAAAATATTCTATTCTATTCTATTCTATATTCTATTCCTTAACAAAGCGAAATCCCTCGCTTGTACAAAGCCACATGTGCAGAAACCCCAGTATGAGGCAAAACTCCAACAGATCGGCAGGTAAGGAAGGCTCGCCAGGGACTTTCTCTGAAGTTGCGGGTGGTAATGGTCTTCTCCTGCTCAACCATTCTGTAGCAGAGCTGTTTATTTATTTATTTTATTTATTTTATTTCAACAAGCGTGTATTTTATGATAGATACAAGTGTACACATAATTATAAATGCGTGTGAAGGATACGAATAAAAGAAAACATTAGGACAGGGATGGTAGGCATGCTGGTGCGCTTATGCACGCCCCTTACTGACCTCTTAGGAATGGGGTGAGGTCTACAGTCTAAGGTTAAGGATTTGGAGATTTGGGGAAGAAACCACAGAGTCAGGTAGTGCATTCCAGGCATTGACCACTCTGTTACTGAAATCGTATTTTCTGCAGTCTAGTTTGGATCGATTTACCATGAGTTTGTATCTATTGTGTGCTCTTGTATTATTTTGGTTGAAGCTGAAGTATTCATTGGCTGGTAGGACATTGTAGCAGATGATTTTATGTACTATGCTTAGATCACACCGAAGGCAGCGAACTTCTAAATTGTCTAAGCCCAAAATTTCGAATCTGGTGGCATAAGGTATTTTGTTGTGAGTAGAGGAGTGGAGGACTCTTCTTGTATGATATCTCTGGACTCGTTCAATTGTATTAATGTCTGATATGCAGTGTGGGTTCCAGACAGATGAGCTGCATTCAAAAATTGGTCTGGCAAATGTTTTGTATGCCCTACTTTGCAGTTCAATATTACCGGAGAAGAAACTACGCAAGATTAGGTTAACAACTCTTAATGCTTTTCTAGCAATCTGTTACAGTGAACTCTGACACTTAGATCATTTGAGTCCAAGGTCTTTGGCAGAGTGAGGGTCATCTGTTAGGTCGTATCCATCCAGCTTGTATTTTGTGTTCTGATTTTTTTTGCCAATGTGTAAGACAGAGCATTTGTTGGTTGAGATTTGGAGTTCCGTTCCGACACATAGTCAAGGTCTTTTTGTAGAGTAGTGGTGTTCACTCGCCACTTCTTTTCATGGGACATATGCCCTCATCTGCGGTCACCACCGCCTCCTAGGAATGTCACCAAGCTGGGCTAGGCTTCTAGTTACTGCATGAACCAGAGCTTATCCTGCTCTTCGGTATTTATTTATTTTATTTTATTTTATTTTTCATATTTTTATACCGCCCTTCTCCGAAGACTCAGGGCGGTGTACAGCAAAAGTAAAAACATAGATATCAAAAAGTTTAAAATGCAGTAACAAATTAAAAATCTAATTCAATATGCTGAGAAAATTTAAAAATTTAGTAAGTAAAAATTAATAAAATATATTAAACCCCTTAAAACCCCCATAAAACCCCCAATTAAAACTGTATTATTTAGGCCAGTCCTGCTTGATGAAAAAAGAAGGTTTTGAGCTCGCGCTTAAAGGTCCGAAGATCAGGGAGAAGACATAGCCCCATAGGTAGTTCATTCCACAGGGCCGGAGCTCCCACAGAGAACGCTCTTCCCCTGGGGGTCGCCAGCCGACATTGTCTGGCAGACGGCACCCTGAGGAGGCCCTCTCTGTGGGAACGCACAGGTCGAAGGGAGGTTACTGGCGGCAGAAGGCGGTCCCGTAAATATCCCGGTCCCATGCCATGGAGCGCTTTAAAGGTGATAACCAGAACCTTGAATCGCACCCGGAAGACCACCGGCAACCAATGCAGCCTACGCAGGAGAGGTGTCACATGGGAGCTACGAGAAGCTCCCTCAATCCCCCATGCGGCCGCATTCTATACCAGTTGGAGCCTCCGGGATCACACACCAATAAAAATCTGGTAGCAATTTGTCTGCAGGGAATTAAGGAAAAATTGCATAGTTGGGCTCTTATTTAATAATTAATTAATAATTGCTACCAACTTGCCTTCCATTGAGGACCTGTATACTGCACGAATCAAGAAGAGGGCCGTGAAAATATTTGCAGATCCCTCGCATCCTGGACATAAACTGTTTCAACTCCTACCCTCAAAACGACGCTATAGAGCACTGCACACCAGAACAACTAGACACAAGAACAGTTTTTTCCCGAAGGCCATCACTCTGCTAAACAAATAATTCCATCAACACTGTCAGACTATTTACTGAATCTGCACTACTATTAATCGTTTCATAGTTCCCATCACCAATCTCTTTCCACTTATGACTGTATGACTATAACTTGTTGCTGGCAATCCTTATGATTTATATTGATATATTGATCATCAATTGTGTTGTAAATGTTGTACCTTGATGAAGGTATCTTTTCTTTTATGTACACTGAGAGCATATGCACCAAGACAAATTCCTTGTGTGTCCAATCACACTTGGCCAATAAAAAAAAATTCTTGTTGCCAAAAAATTATTGTTCTTCTTCTTGTTTTTTTTTTTTGAGGACAAATTTTTTTTATTTTCCATAATAGTTCCCACAGTTTAACCAGTGTACAATACAATCACTTATACAACAATTGATCCTATACTCAAATTATGCTCAATCCGGGCTGCTCGACCGCCACTCCCTCCCTTAATCCTTTCTACCCTTCTCATCCTTTCAACTTTCCCATAGTTGGGCTCTTGTGTTGAAACAAGGAGGAGGAGGAGGAGGAGGAGGAAGAGGAGGAAGAGGAGGAGGAGGAGGAGGAGGAGGAAATAGTCATTTCCATACAAAGAACATACCAAGGAAATGCAGCAAGGACTGATTTAGCCCCAATTTCCCCAATTTGAGTTATCTTATAGATGTAAGGATTCTGTCCTGGTGATCACAATACAAAAAAAGACACTGAGATTCTAAAAAGTGTGCAGAGAAGAAGCAACAAAGATGATAGAGGGTCTGAGACTAAATCATATGATGAACAACAGTTGGGGGAGCTAGGTATGGTGAGCTGTGATAGCGCAGTGGTTTGAATGCAGTACAGTGGTGGATTGCTCCTGGTTCGGTCCGGTTCTTGCGAGCCGGTAGTAAAAGTGGCGGGAGGCTCCGCCCACCTACACAGACATCACAATGGACGATATGTGCATGCCAGAAGCTTCTTCTTTACAAAAGTGTGTGCGCTCCCGTAGCAAACTGGTAGTAAAGGTAAGTGGAACCCACCCCTGGTGCAGTACTGCAGGCGATTTCTGCTGACTGCTATTTGGCGGTTCATATCTTACCGGCTCAAGGTTGACTCAGCCTTCCATTCTTCCAAGGTCGGTAAAATGAGGACTCAGATTGTTGGGGGCAAAATGCTGACTCTCTAAACCACTTAGGGAAGGCTGTAAAGCACTATGAAGTTGTATATAAGTCTAAGTACTATTGCTACGTCTAGCCCATCAAAAGAGAAGGATTAGAGGAAACATCCAGTATTTGAGCAGCAAATGCAGATTGACAGGGCAGGACCAGAAGTAATGGGTAGAAGCTTGTTAAAGAGAGGATAAGGATAAATTTTCTGGACAGTGAGAACAATTAATCAATGGAATAGCTTGCACCCAGAGTTGTAGGTGCTCCATTACTGGAGGTTTTCAAAAATAGCCAGGACAACCGGGCTAAGGTATAAGGTCTCCTGCTAGATTAGAAGACCTTTGAGGTTCCCTTCCAGCCCTAAGATTCCAATCCCCAAGACTCCCAGCCATTATGGACATTGCTGAAAAATTCTAAGCGTTGACATTCACCCATCTGGAAGGGTTCTCAAGTTGGAGGAGGACCTAATCAGACAGAAGGCTGAGCAGGCATACATATGTTAACCAAGTCAGCATCTTTCCCGTGAAGGCAAACTTCATCATCCTTTTGACAGTAGCTTATTCCCAACTTGGCTGCTGCAAAGCTGTTCTTTCTTTCCATGTTGTCAATGCTTTGGAAGAAGACACCATTGTTTCAGTCCCCCGGGCACATCCCTTTCATTTGCACGACCCATTGTAGAATTTAGAATTATTATTATCTTTATTCATTAAACATGAAACTCAGTCAACTGAACATTCCAAAAGGCATCACAAATACCATTGACTGGTGCTAATGGTTGATACGGGTTGCTGCCAGCATCCTAGGTATCAACCAAGTACCTTCTTAAGATGTATGATGTTCCAAGTAGTGCAGTTTTTTGCAGTTCCGCTGGTGTTATTGCAGGAAGCTGCAATTTGTTGATGTATCTTATAAAATTCTTGGACATGGTACCAAGTGCCCCCATGACAATGGGTATCACTGTTACATGTTTCATCCATAGCCATGTAGTTTCGACGGCCAGGTCGCGATATTGCATGATTTTTTCCCAATTCTTTTTCTTTGACTCTGGCATCTCCTGGTACCGCGATGTCAATAAATTGTACATTTCGGTTTTCGACAACTGTGATATCTGGTGTGTTGTGTCTCAAGTGATGATCCATCTGTATTCAAAAGTCCCACAAGATCTTCACCTTCTCATTTTCTATAACTTTGTCCACTTTATGTTCCCATGACTTTTTGGATACAGGCATGTTGTATTTTTTACATAATGACCAGTGGATTAATTTAGCAACTCATTCGAGTCTAGCTTTGTAATCAGTTTGTGCGATTTTGCTGCATTCACATTATTATTATTATTATTATTATTATTATTATTATTATTATTATTATTATTATTATTATTATTATTATTATTATTATTATTATTATTAAACACCAGCGGAACGGCAAAAAAACTGCGCTACTTGGAACATCATATATTTTAAGAAGATATTTGGTTAATATCTAGGACGCTGGCAGCAACCCGTATCAACCATTAGCACCAGTTAATTGTAGTTGTGACACATTTTTAAATGTTCAGTTGATTGAGTTTCATATTTAATGAATAAAAGAGATAATAATTTTTTTAAAAAAAATTGTGTAAAAAATACGGCATACCAGTATCTGAAAATTCATGGGAGCACAAAGTAGAAAAAGTTATCAAAAATGAGATGGTGAAGAACTTGTGGGACTTTGGAATACAGATGGATCGTCACTTGGAACATAACACGCCAAATACCACGTGCAGTTTATTGATATCACTGTATCAGGAGACGCCAGAGTAGAAGAAAAAGAACTGGGGAAAAATATCGCAACCTGGCCATCGAAACTACACAGCTGTGGATGAAACATGTCACAGTGATACCCATAGTCATCGGGGCACTTGGTACCATGTCCAAGAATTTTACAAAACACATCAAGAAATGGCAGCTTCCTGCAATAACACCAGCGGAACTGCAAAAAACTGTGCTACTCAGAACATCATATATTTGAAGAAGATACTTGGTTGATATCTAGGACGCTGGCAGCAACCGGTATCAACCATTAGTACCAGTCAATCGTATTTGTGACACATTTTTAAATGTTCAGTTGACTGAGTTTCATGTATAATGAATAAAAGAGATAATAATAACATTTTTTAAGCTTTTCCCTCGCGTACCCGCTGCAGAATTGCCATTCCTCCTCCCCGCCTCCGCTTTCTCCCTCCCTCTCTCTCTCTCCCTCCACTTTCTCTCTTATTCAGGATATCAGGCAGATAAGAGTTATCAGCAAAGGTCATTCTCAATTTCTATACAGAAATTATCTGTCTCCGGTACGTAATAAACATTTATCCACGCCTTTATTAGCTATATTGGATCTGACAGTTCTGTTAAACCATTTTCTTTCATTTTGCTAGGTCATGACGGTTAATGCTGTTAAGAAAGCTCATCACTTTTTTGATCGCTGTATTGTCTTTCCTGCATAACTGAGATTTTTGTACAGGTAAGCAGAGGCTGGAATTACCTATTACAGTTACAGCCCGTTGAGCTCCTGGTTGGGTTGACAACCCCTCCCATCACCCTCCCGCCCTCATTCCTTCATCACAATAAAAAAAAAAAGGAGAAGAAGGAAAGAAGAAGAAGAAGCAGCAAGGGATCTTCCAGGCATAAATCTTTCTTTTGGGTTATATTTAGTTGGGCAGCTGACATTTCATTGAAGCAGTTGCATTAAGTCCATTCGGCATTGGCATCGCTCCATCTTTTTCACATCCTTGAGCTTCAGAAATTACCGCTGGAAGCTGTGCCAGAGTAAATGAGCTTCTTTAATGAGGATGTATTCCTGGCCATGATGACGTGTCAGCCCGCGGGCTTGCTGGGAAAGACAGAGAAAGTTTCTCTCCCTTTGTGTGTGTGTGTGAGAGAGAGAGAGACGGGGGGAGGGAAGGAGAGGGAGAGTGGGAGGGAAAGAGAGAGGGAGGGAGAGAGAAAGATGGAGGGAGAGAGGGGGAGAGGGGGAGGGAAAGAGAGAGGGAGGGAGGGAGAGAGAAAGATGGAGGGAGAGAGGGGGAGAGGGGGAGGGAGAGAGAGATGGAGGGAGGGAGGGAGAGAGAGAGGGGGAGGGAGGGAGAGACGGAGGGAGAGACAGGTGGAGGAGAGAGAAAGACAGAGAGAGGGAGAGAGAGGAGGAGAGAGAGAGACAGAGGGAGAGAGAAGGGAGAAGAGCGAGGAGGAGAGAGAGATGGAGGAGGAGACAGACAGAGGGGAGGGAGAGGAGGAAGGAGGAGAGACAGATGGAGGGAGAGAGAGTGGGGAGGGAGAGACGGAGGGAGAGACAGATGGAGGAGAGAGAAAGACAGAGAGGGAGAGAGGAGGGAGGGAGAGAGAGAGACAGAGGGAGAGAGAAGGGAGAAGAGCGAGGAGGAGAGAGAGATGGAGGGAGGGAGACAGACAGAGGGGGAGGGAGAGGAGGAAGGGAGGGAGAGACAGATGGAGGGAGAGAGAGTGGGGGAGGGAGAGACAGGTGGAGGGAGAGTGAGTGGTGGAGGGAGAGAGAAAGACAGAGGGGGAGAGAGAGGGAAGGGAGAGAGAGAGACAGAGGGAGAAAGAAGGGGAGAGAAAGCGAGGGAAAGAGAGATGAGGGAGAGAGGGGACAGAGAGAGAGAGAGAGAAAGAGAGGGAGAGAGAGAAACAGAGGGAGAGAGAGAGAGAGAGAGATAACGATATTTGGGCCTCATTGACTCTTAAGATCATTAAACTTGCTTGAATGAAACACCTGACTTAACATGGACTTGAAAGAACCATTTAGATATCCTATCGCCTGTTCAGCCGAGGGATCCAAATTAAACCAGCTTCAACAGATGGCTGTCTAGCCCCTGCCTGAAGACATCCAGTGAAGGGGAGATCTTCGCTTTCTGGGTCATTGGTTCCACCGCGGAGGTGCTCTTCTCTTTTAAACTTTTGCTTTCTTACATTCAGCTGGAACCTGCCTTCCTCGACGCCATTATTCCACATTTAACACTCTCGCATCTTTGAGAAGGGGCCTTGACCTTGTTTTTTAGGGTGACATCCTTCAAGTTCTAAGATTGCTATCATATCTACCGCCATCTCAATCATATTTTCTTTTTCTCAAGGTTAACCAGGTCTTCCAGGGGTGGCCAACTATGGCCCCTTTACAGTGGTGGGTTGCCCACGGTTCAGACCGGTTTGCGAGAACCGGTAGTAAAACTGGCAGGAGGCTCCGCCCACTGACCCGGACGTCATCAGGAAGCTTCTGAAGTACTTGCGCGTGGCCCCATTGTGAACCGGTAGTAAAGATAAGTAGAACCCACTCCTGCCCCTTTATGACCTGTGGACTTCAACTCCCAGAATCCCAGAGCCGGCCATAATCCTACCTTTAACTGATCATCTGAAGAACGAATATAGTAGTGGACTTACTCTTCCCATAATTTGGCAACGGTCTTTCTCTTGAAATATTCTGAAACAGATTTGCTGTTTGAAAATCCCTCCATTTTCATTAATTTCAGTCTAATTGCAATGTTTAAAGGTAAAGGTTCCCCTCGCACATATGTGCTAGTCGTTCCTGACTCTAGGGGGCGGTGCTCAACTCAGTTTCAAAGCCGAAGAGCCAGCGCTGTCCGAAGACATCTCCGTGGTCATGTGGCCAGCATGACTAAATGCCAAAAGCGCACGGAACGCTGTGACCTTCCCACCAAAGGTGGTCCCTATTTTTCTACTTGCATTTTTTACGTGTTTTCGAACTGCTAGGTTGGCAGAAGCTGGGACAAGTAATGGGAGCTCACCCCATTACGCGGCACTAGGGATTCGAACCGCTGAACTGCCGACCTTTCGATCGACAAGCTCAGCATCTTAGCCACTGAGCCACCACATCCCTTTTTTTCAATGGTTACTTTTTTAAAAAAAAACCAGCTTAAGATTTTGTATTGCTCTGTCTTCTAACACGACAACATGCTCCACTGAACTGAGTCTACCCACCATCAGAACTGAGATGCTGGGAGAAACATTGTCAATGAATGTACGTACTTAAAATATCCTGCGGTCCTTGGAAAGGAATTGTTGAGTTTGTCATCTGCAACTCAATAACTGTCTGGTTTGGCTCTGCAACCAAACAAGACAGACACAGACTTCAAGAGATAGTTAGAACTGCAGAAAAAACAATGGCTACCAACCTGCCTTCCATGGAGGACCTGTATACCTCACAAGTCAAAAGGAGGGCTATGAAAACATCTAGACTCCTCATATCCTGGACATAAATTGTTTCAACTTCTATCCTCAAAATGACATTATAGAGCATTGCACACCAGAACAACTAGACACAAGGAGGAGTTTTTTTCCCGCATGCCATCACTCTGCTAAACAATTAATTCCCTCAACACTGTCAAACTATTGACTAAGATTGTAGTACTATTATTCTTCCCATCCTTCCTATTACCTAACTCCTTCTTTTTATGGCTATAACTTTGTGGCTCGTATCTTTACGATTACATTGTTTTATTTAGTTTCCTAGTATGACTACCACTAAGTGTTGTATCTTACGATTCTTGATGAATGTATTTTTATGTACACTGAGAGCTTATGCACTGAAGAGGAATTCCTTGGGTGTCCAATCACACTTTGCCAATAAATTCTTCTAATTCTATTCTATTCTATTCTATTCTATTCTATTCTATTCTATTCTATTCTATTCTATTCTATTCTATTCTATTCTGGTCTGGCCTGGCCTGGCCTGGCCTCTTCTCTTCTCTTCTCTTCTCTTCTCTTCTCTTCTCTTCTCTTCTCTTCTCTTCTCTTCTCTTCTCTTCACTTCACTTCACTTCACTTCACTTCTCTTTTCTTCTATTGCATTCCATTCCTTTGCTTAATTCCTGCTTTATTCCTATTCTATTCTATTCTATTCTATTCTATTCTATTCTATTCTATTCTATTCTATTCTATTCTATTCTATTCTATTCTATTCTTGAGGTGTTGAGAATTGGATATCAGGCTATTTCAGAAAAGAAGCAAGCTAGAACTAAAGAATATCTAAAGAGGATTTCCCAACCCAGCAAAAGATCAACAGCTTCCCCACTGTCCTGTAATTGATTGACCTTGCTTGTTTTAAATACAAAAGAGCCCAAAAATTCCGTTCTTAAGTGAGATGTTCGTTGAGTGATTTTTGCCCCATTTTATGAACTTTCTCGCCACGGTTGTTAAGTGAACCTCTGCAGGTGTTAAGTTTAGTAAGCTGGCTATTAAGTGAATCTGGTTTCCTCATCGATTTTGCTTGTCAGGAAGTCGTAAAGGGGATCACACAACCCTTGGGCCCTGCAACGCGTCATAAATGTGAGACAGTTGCCAAGCATCTGAATTTTGATCACATGACCCTGGGGATGCTGCAAAAGTTGTAACTGAAAAATGGCCGTAGGTCACTTTTTTCAGTGCGGTTGTATCTTTGAAAGGTGACTAAATGAACTGTTATAAGTCAAGGACTACCTGTATTCTATTTCTCACATTCTCTCTCTCCCTTTCTCTCTTTCCCTCTCCCTCCCTCTCTCTCCCTCTCTCTCCCTTTCTCTCTCTCTCTCCTTTTCTCTCTCTCTCCCTCTCTCTCCCCCTTTCTTTCTTTCTTGCTCACTCTCTCTCTTCCTCCCTCCCCTCTCTTTCTCTCTCTCTCCCTTTCTGTCTGTCTCTGTGTGTGTCTGTCTCTCTCTTTCTCTCTCTCTCTCTCCCTTTCTCTCTCTCTCGCTCTCTGTTTCTCTCTCTCCTTTTCTCTCTCTCTCCCTCTCTCTCCCCCTTTCTTTCTTTCTTGCTCACTCTCTCTCTTCCTCCCTCCCCTCTCTTTCTCTCTCTCTCCCTTTCTGTCTGTCTCTGTGTGTGTCTGTCTCTCTCTCTCTCTCTCTCCCTTTCTCTCTCTCTCTCTGTTTCTCTCTCCCTCTCTCCCTTTCTCTCTCCTTTTCTCTCTCTCTCACTCTCTCTCCCCCTTTCTTTCTTTCTTGCTCACTCTCTCTCTTCCTCCCTCCCCTCTCTTTCTCTCTCTCTCCTTTTCTGTCTGTCTCTCTGTGTGTGTGTCTCTCTCTTTCTCTCTCTCTCTCTCTCCCTTTCTGTCTCTCTCTCTCTCTCTCTCTGTTTCTCTCTCCCTCTCTCCCTTTCTCTGTCTCTGTTTCTCTCTCACACACACAGACACACACACACACACACACACACGGACACAAGTTTTGTAAACAAGAATTTACAAAGTCTGCTATTTGGGACCATAATTTGTTAACGATTGCATTACTTCAATAACTAGATTTTTACAAAGATTGTCCAGTTTTGGAAACCTATCACCCAGCAAATACACCCTGTGAATCTTGTACTTTTAAAAAAGAAAAAAGAAAAAGAAAATCCTTCCCATGACACATGAACTCAACGTTTGTTGACACCAGTTTTAACATTTCTTCTCATGTATTTTACAGGTGCAGGAACAGCTTCCCAAAGTTAAAACAAAAAGAGAAAGTAGGGCAGCTGTGCCCAGCAATTGTGGAAACAGATGGAGCTGGCATACGGGTCTCTTTGAATATATTTCCCTTAAGGTCTAAATTCTCCATGGTTGGTGATATGGGTAGATGAGTAGCTCAGCCCTTATAGCCAAGGAAAAAATTAGTGAACATTAATGGAGTAAAATTAAAGATAGCGGTAGCAATACCCATTTAGTAAAAAGCACTGAAGTGATACTATAGGATGCTCTCAGATATATTATTTAGCTGTATCAATGTATCTATATCTACATATCTGACTCTCCAATACATAACTTGTTGCTGGCAATCCTTATGATTTATATTGATATATTGACCATCATTTGTGTTGTAAATGTTGTACCTTGATGAACGTATCTTTTCTTTTATGTACACTGAGAGCATATGCACCAAGACAAATTCCTTGTGTGTCCAATCACACTTGGCCAATAAAATTCTATTCTATATGTCAAAAATGTGCCTGGTGCACTATCTAGGCAAACAAGTTTCTTGAAAGCAAATAATTTTTAAGAAGAGTTTGGACAACCGTTTGTCTGAAATGCCATAGAGCAGTGGTAGTCAACCTGGTCCCTACCGCCCACTAGTGGGTGTTCCAGCTTTCATGGTGAGCGGTAGGGGTTTTATCCAATACTGAAGCACTTTCCTTTTTTTTTAATTTAATTGACTTTTTAAAAAATTTCATAGCATTATTTAAAAACATTTTCATTAGGTTTTCATAAAATTCCCAGTGACCATTGAAATTTCTGAAAATATACTATTTGTATCACCCACACATAACTTTAGTTCACGTTACGTAACCAAAGCTAAATGGCGCTATAGTGCGACAGCAAACAAAAGAGCCTTGTCCCAGAATAGCTTGCGCATCTCCCCCCACCCCACCCAGCTGTAACAGACAAGCAGAGCTGGTAGCCGGCGCCCCCTCCAACCCCAATCCACAATGCGCGAGAGGCATGCGCAGACGATGATACACGGTGCTTTACTGTGGAACCGGTAGGCGGTTAGAAAATTTTACTACTAACAGAGATACAAAAGTGGCCGGTAGGTATAAAAAGGTTGACTACCCCTGGTATAAAGTTTCCTGCTTGAGCCAGGGGGCTGGACTAGAAGACCTTCAAGGTACCTTCCAACTCTGCCATTCAGAAATAAAAGAAAGCCACACATATGAATAAGTGGTACACGTTTTTGTGCAGCAGGGTAACTTCTTCCAACCTGGAGTCCTTAAAATATGGTGGGATCCTCACACCTTTTTCGATTCTCACTGAGAATGATGGCACCAACATTCTAACATTGCTTAAATCCCATTTTGTTTCTTACTGACTCAGAATGGTTAGAATATAGGCTCAAGGAGCTAATATTTAGAATAACAGAGTTGGAAGGGACCTTGGTGGTCTTTTTTTTTTTTAATTTACATTTATCTCCCACCCTTCTCTGAAGACTCAGGGCGGCTTACAGTGTATAAGGCAATAGTCTCATTCTATTTGTATATTTACAAAGTCAACTTATTGCCCCCCCAACAATCTGGGTCCTCATTTTACCTACCTTATAAAGGATGGAAGGCTGAGTCAACCTTGGGCCGGGCTTGAACCTGCAGTAATTGCAGGCTGCTGTGTTCTAATAACAGGCTTCTAACAGCCTGAGCTACCACAGCCCCTGATCTTGTAGTCCAATCCCGTCTTTAGGCAGGAAACCCTACACCACTTCAGACAAATGGTTCTCCAATCTCTTCTTAAAAACCTCCGGTGTTGGAGCATCCACAACTTCTGCAGGCAAGTTGTTCCACTTATTAATTGTTCTAACTGTCAGGAAATTTCTCCTTAATTTTAAGTTGCTTCTCTCCTTGATTAGTTTCCACCCATTGCTTCTTGTTCTACCCTCAGGTGCTTTGGAGAACAGCCCGACTCCCTCTTCTTTGTGGCAGCCCCTGAGATATTGGAACACTGCTATCATGTCTCCTCTAATCGTTCTTTTCATTAAACTAGACATACTCAGTTCCTGCAACCATTCTTCAAATGTTTTAGCCTCCAATCCCCTAATCATCTTTGTTGCTCTTCTCTGCACTCTTTCTAAAGTCTCAACATCTTTTTTACATCATGGCGACCAAAACTGAATGCAGTATTCCAAGTGTGGCCTTACCAAGGTATCCCCTATGTCTCTCTTGGCCAGACTAAGATCCAAAGTGTTGGATCATTCATTGGTTAACCTGAAAGATAATTTCAGACTTTCCCCCTCAGGGACATCTTATTGAGGTATTGATTGGGAAATTCGATATTGGAGAGCTATAGAATTAAATGACATTCCCATTAGCAGAAACACAATGGCAACATCAAGAGAAGTCAATGTTTTTCTCAATTCTACGTTCTTAAACATTGCATCCAGTTTGGGCACCAGCTTTTAAGAAGGACGCTAACCAATGGAAGTGGGTCCCAGGGAAGAAAAACTAACACGATGAGTGCCTGCAAAGAAACATTTTTAGAGTGTGTGGTTGAAAGATATGTATCACATGGAGCAGGGATCTCCAACTTTGACAATTTTAAGACTTGTGGACTTCAACTCCCAAAGTTGAAGTTCTGGGAGTTGAATTCTGGGAGTTGAAGTCCACAAATTTTAAAGTTGCCAAGGTTGGAGACCCCTGACCTGGAGAACAGAAGACTGCATGGAGTGGACCCGTTCTTCAAACACTTGTCATGTGGACAACAGGACAGAATTGTTCAGAATTGTTCCAGAAGATAGAACTGGAAGGGTGGATTTAAACTAAAAAGCAACATATTTCAGTTGGATACCTAGACAAAAAAAAATCTAAAGGTAACTGTAACAGGTGTTCAACAGTGGCACAACCTATCCCAGGAGATGGTAGATGAGTTCTCCTTCAAAGAAGTTGTTTAACCAGAGAATGGCTTGTTGTAGTAGTAGAGCAGAATGGGACAACCCACCAGAGCCAACTCATTGTGCAAGGACAACTTGACATGGCCACAGGACAACTAGTCACGAGACAATTCAACAGTTCAACTTAATTATTTGAAATAATTAAAAGGCTGCAGTTAGTCCAGAATGCGGCTGCGCGGGTGATAGATGGAGCCCCCCGTGGCTCCCGTATAACACCCATCCTGCGCAGGCTACACTGGCTACCTGTGGCTTTCCGGGTGCGCTTCAAGGTGTTGGTGACCACCTTTAAAGCGCTCCATGGCATTGGGCCGGGTTACCTACGGGACCGCCTACTGCTACCGAATATCTCTCACCGACCCGTGCGCTCTCACAGAGAGGGTCTCCTCAGGGTGCCGTCAGCGCGGCAATGTCGTCTGGCGACGCCCAGGGGAAGGGCCTTCTGTGGGCCCCCACCCTCTGGAATGAACTACCCCCCGGTCTCCGTCAGCTTTCGGACCTCCGGACCTTCCGCCGCGGGCTTAAAACACATTTATTTAATTGTGCAGGGCTGAGCTAAATTTTAAATTTTAAATTACTGGTTTAAATTGGCTTTTATTCTATATTTTTAATTTTAAATTAATAGGCGTTTAGAATAAGTTTTTTAACTGTTTTTATATTTCTTACATTGTATTTATGTGTTTTAAATGCCTGTACACCGCCCTGAGTCCTTCGGGAGATAGGGCGGTATATAAATTTGATAAATAAATAAATAAAATAAATAAAAAAATTATTTTAAGTTTGGTCATTCACATTTCATTGTGTCTGTTGTGTCTGCGCCCCCCGACCCGGCCCTCCTGCCAGAAAGTGACTTGGAGCCGGGCCTGCTGCCAGAAAGTGACTTTGAAAGTGAGGGGGAAGGGCCGTCAGGACTTACCTCGGGAGCACCAGCTTCCCTGGCTCAGCTCCAGGAGCCAGAAGCAGGCCAGGTGGAAGAAATAACGAGGCCTCTGTCCCCTGACTCTTCCCCCCCCAGGCCACGCCTTCAGACCCAGCTGACGGCAATCAGGCTTGGTTGGACCCTAGGTTTCGTAGGCAGGAGAGGAGGGAACAACAGAAGCAGGGGTGGTGGAGCCACACCTCACAGGATATAAAACGCAGTGAGAGCTGCTGTGTCTCTTTGTAACAGGCAAATCCACTGATTGACTAAGAGCTGAAGTTTGTTCCTGGGTGACTCACCAGCGTCGTGGAAGATAACGGAGGCTCTTGGCAGATGCTGGCTATTCTGCTGCCAGAGCTGATAGTGCCAGCTAATTAAGCCATCACTCGGACAGAGGCGAAGGAGGACAGAACTGTGTCCCTCTGTTGGCATCCTTTATTTAATGATTCTATTCCACTATTTCTTTTGACATTAATGTGACTCTTGTCCTGTGGTGGCAAGTTGGCAAGCCATGGCAAGTTGGCTGTGGTGAATTGGCCATGGCGAGTTGCCCTACACAAGGCTGGGTATTGGACTGGACCAGTGGTTCTCAACCTGCGGTCCGTGGAGCCCTGGGGGCCCCCAATGTCATCATAGGGTGTTGTGACTCCAGCCCCCGAACCTGGCCCCATGCCCGAAAGTGACTCCGAGAGTGAGGGGGAAGGGCCGGTAAGGCTTACCTCAGGAGCTCCGATGCCTTTGGCCCGGCTCCAGGAGACAGAACCATGCCAGTCGGAGGACGTAATGAGGCCGTCATCCCCTGATTCCTCCCTTCCTCAGGCTACGCCCTCAGACCCAGCTGATAATAATACTAATAATAATAATCAAGCTTGGATTAACCCGCGCTTCAGAAGATTAGAGAGGCAGCGTCATCAAAGGGAAGGGTGGGGCAGGAGCCCCACCCCACAGGATATATAAGGAGCTTTGGGACTGCTCACACTCCACGGGGAGCAAAGCTTAGCTGAACCATTTCAAAGAGAACTGAAAGTCTTGCTACGTGAGTCATTTGTTTGAACTTTGGCAGGCAGCTGCGATTTCTCTGCCAGGACTGATAAGAGCCGTGAATCCACTGGCTGAAGGCCAGCTCGTGAGTCTGAAGTGGGGAAGGAGACAGAACACAGGGGGTCCGAGAAGGCTTGAAGAAATGATTTAGATCTTGAGTTAAATCTTGGGAGTGGCGAATTTCATGGCCATGAATCGTGGGCACAAACGGTATTTAAAAGGGTTTTGGGGCAACGAAAAGATTGAGAACCACTGGACTAGACTGTTTCCGTGAGTTTGCCGATCCTTCCATTTTGTGAATTTAGGTCAACAACAGAATTGTCGATGGTCTGCATGACTTTTGTATGACTTCTGCCCCCGTAGGCAGAATCATACAAATCAACAAAACATTGATTTGGATTTATGAAATCCAAACAAAATGCAATTCTTTTTTCCACGAAAGGAATATGATCGATCGTTCATTCATTCATAAATGAAATGGGCATGATTTCTGTTTTCAATATCGTAAGTTTCTCCGAAAACAGTTTGATCTGTAATTTATGGATAACTTCACAGTGCCCATAACTCAGTGTGATCTACTAGGAAGCCTATTAAAGTTGCTTCTTTGATGGGAGAACTGACTCTTAAAATATATAGGGGCACAGATATCACATTGTCACTGCAGTTAACAACAGTAAACATTCATGGATTATTACCTTTTCTTTTTTTAAGTGATCACTTCTTTGTTCGGATGACTTGAAATAATAATCTATCAGAACCAAGAAGTTTGCACCATCAAAGAGTAGCCCTAATTCCAGAATAACAACCTTTGGTTGTATCTACACAAAATAGTTCACAAATTCCATTGGACCAGAGGTGGGTTTCAGCAGGTTCTGACCAGTTCTGGAGAACTGGTAGTAGACATTTTGAGTAGTTCGGAGAACTGGCAGTAAAAATTCTGACTGGCCCCGCCCCCATCTGCCTCTCAAGTCCCAGCTGATCGGGAGGAAATGGGGGTTTTACAGTATCCTTCCCCTGGAGTGGGGTGGGAATGGAGATTTTGCAGTATCCTTCCCCTGACACGCCCACCAAGCCACACCCACCAAGCCATGCCACGCCCACCAAGCCACACCCACAGAACCGGTAGTAAAAAAAATTGAAACCCAACACTGCATTGGACCGCGTGGCAATCAATTGCTATTAATTCACTAAATGTTGATTGCAAACTTAAAACCTACTTATTTCGTCTTGCTGGACTCGCTTAAATTTTATATTATTAAATTGATTTATGGGTTTTTAAATTTTTTAGTAAATTTTAGAAGGAATATTTTTATCTATAAGTAGATAAAGGGTTGTTTTTAGTTTTGTATTGTTGTTTTCTTTTTGTATTTTATTTGTGGCTGTACACCGCCCTGAGTCCTTTGGGAGAAGGGCGGTCTATAAATAAAAATAATATTATTATTATTATTATTATTATTATTATTATTATTATTATTATTATTATTATTATTATCTCAATGTTTCTCTACATTAGAATAATTAAGGGTCTGGTATCCATCTTGGGAGTTTTTCAAAGCTGTTTGAGAGACTGGATATAGTACAGTTAGTCCTCGAGTTACAACAGTTCCTTTAGCGACCATTCAAAGCTACAACAGCACTGAAAAAAAGTGACTTAGGGCTTATGACCATTGCAGCATCCCCAGGGTCACGTGATTTACGTTCAAAACCTTGACAATTGGTTCATATTTATGACAGCTCTGGGGTCACGCAATCCCTTTTGGCGATTCTTCTGATAAGCAAAGTCAACAAGGGAGCCAGATTCCCTTAAAAATGGTGTTACTAATTGAACAAGTGCCGTGATTCGCTAAACAAATGTGGCAAGAAAAGTTGTAAAATAGGGCAAAATTTGCTTGACATAATTAACTAGGAAGTTAGCACCCACCCCTCTCTTAGGAAAATGAGATATTTTAGGAAATATTAAAAGGGCAGAATATTTCCCCTAAAAGGGAAGCAGAAACTCAGCCCCCCCAATGGGCCATTAAGGACTGGGCCAGTCTATTCTACAAAACAAAGATCTACCTCCTTCAGGCAGAGCCATAGCAGGAATTGCCCAAAGACCCAAAGACTTCTTTAATGAAAAGAAGAACTAGGGGAGACAGGATAGCTGTGTTCCAATATCTCAGGGGCTGCCACAAAGAAGAGGGAGTCGGGCTGTTCTCCAAAGCACCTGAGGGTAGAACAAGAAGCAATGGGTGGAAACTGATCAAAGAAAGAAGCAACTTAGAACTAAGGAGAAATTTCCTGACAGAACAATTAATCAGTGGAACGACTTGCCTCCAGAAGTTGTGAATGCTCCAACACTGGAAATTTTTAAGAAAATGTTGGATAACCATCTGACTGAGATGGTGTAGGGTTTCCTGCCTAGGCAGGGGGTTGGACTAGAAGGCCTCCAAGGTCCCTTCCAACTCTGTTGTTATGTTATGTTATGTTATATCATCACCCAACAAGTGTCAACCGAGCCTGGGACTCAGGACAGACTACAGAGTTGCCCCTGCATTAAAGTGAACAGATTTCAGCGATGGCAAAGCGGGAACACCATTGACGGGGGGAGGGGGGCTGCGCATGCGCGCTGGGTCTCGCCACCTGGCTGAAGGAGGAGGAGCGGCTGATGCACTGCTTCTCGGCTCTTCCAGGCAGGCTCCGGCGTCTCTCCTCCCACCTTCAGACGCAGACTCCATTCACTCCCATTCTGAAAATGGGTGTTGTGTCTTGCCCGCCCTCAGAGCAGCCGGGGCCTTCTTACCTGCTCCCCAACACTGAGGAATGTATGCCTTCCGGCCCAAGTCCTGGCTCCATGCCCCCACAAACTGCAGAAGAAGGAGCATCTCCCTGCCCCAGCCCTGACTCCATGCCCAGGCAAACGGAGCAGCTAGACCCCTCCCCCTCCTCCACAGCAGGTGAGCCTGAGGAGGGTTTACTCCCAAGAACAGCTGATTGGAGTGACCCTCGCATCAGAAGATTGGATAGGCGGAGGCAACAGAAGGAAGGGAGGGGCAGGCCTTAATGAGTGCTGAGTCATGGAGCCACACCCCATGGCCTATATAAAGGAGCTACTTTCTGGCAGTCTCTGAGTCAGGCAAAAGTCAAACTTATCTTGCTGAAGTCACTTACTGGTCTCCTGCCTGCTCTGAGGACTTTGCTGGGACTTTGGGCAGAGCTGCAGAGGCAGGCCTGATTCGGATTTCCCTGACCCGGCCGTCAGCGGAGGAGTGGGACACGACAATGGGAGGCGGCAATGCAAGAGGAGGAAGAGGAGGCGGGCGGAGGAGAGATGCTGCTTGACGTCTGTAACACCCACTCCCCCGCCTCCTCCTCCTCCTCCTCCTCTTGCGTTGCCGCCTCCCATTTTCAGAATGGGAGTGAATGGAGTCTCCGTCTGAAGGTGGGATTTTTTTTAAAAAAAATTTTTAAAAAAAATATCGGAACTTTTTTGAAATGCCGCGGGATGCGGGACAAATTATTAAAAAGCGGGACTGTCCCGCCAAAAAGCGGGATGTCTGGTCACCTTACCCTGCATGGCCCCATGGGAGTCTGACAACCAATCATATTTCAGATATTTGACTAGAAGAGTACTCAAATCTTCTGCTCGAAATAAAATTCCCTATCCCACCAGGCTTGAAATTTTAGGTCTAGACAGCCTCGAACTACGCTGTCTACATTCCGACCTATGCTTAGTTCATAAGATTAGTTACCAAAATGCTCTACCTGTAAATGAGTACTTTAATTTCAACCGTAACAACACAAGGGCTATCAATAGATTCAAACTCAATGTAATTCGCTCTATTGATTGTAGGAAAGATGACTTCTGCAATAGAGTGGTATGTCTAGCTTAATGAAAAGAAGGACTAGGGGAGACATGATAGCAGCCTTCCAATATCTCAGGGGTTGCCACAAAGAAGAGGGAGTCAAACTATTCTCCAAAGGACCTGAGGACAGGACAAGAAGCAATGGGTGGAAACTAATCAAGGAGAGAAGCAACTTAGAACTAAGGAGAAATTTCCTGACAGTTGGAACAATTAACCAGTGGAACAACTTGCCTGCAGAAGTTGTGAATGCTCCAACACTGGAAAAATTTAAGAAAATGTTGGATAACCATTTGTCTGAAATGGTGTAGGGTTTCCTGCCTGGGAAGGGGGTTGGACTAGAAGACCTCCAAGGTCCCTTCCAACTCTGTTGTTGTTGTTATTGTTGTTGTTGTTGTTCTTCTTCTTCTTCGTCTTCTTCTTATTATTATTATTTTATTTACACAAAATGATAGTATACACAGCAAACGAGATATTATTATTATTATTATTATTATTATTATTATATTTACACAAAATGACAATATATTATTATTATTATTATTATATTATTATTATTATTTTAAAAAGTTTTATTTTACAATCATATCAAATAATTCATCCAATGTACAGTTATATACAATTAGTCGGGCTTGCCCAGTCACCACCCTTTTAACACTCTTCCTCTTCTACCTTCTTTTACTTTCCAAACCTTCCTCTCCTTCTCTTATCTACATCCTCCTCCTCCACCCTCCACCTTCCTTCTCCTCTTCTACCCCTCTTCCTTCCTCTTCTCCTCTTTCCTACCTCCTACTCTGTCTTTTCTCCCTCCCCACTGTTCTAAAATGGTAACTGGGCAGACCCGACCCTACATTAATTATATTTATACATCTTCAATAATCCCTGTACATTAACCATCACTCCATCTCTACCCTCACCCCCCCACCCCGACTTCCCAGAACAAAATGCAGGGTATCAAAACTAACAATCATAATCCAAAATAATTCCTAAATTATAATCTCTAGTCACTCCACAGTTAATCACACTCTCAATTCCCCTCTCCTTCAGAAATATATCTAATACAAAATATTTCCTAAATTTACTCATATGCTATTCGATATTTTTTATCTGAATAATTATTATTATTATTATCATCATCATCATCATCGTTATTATTCTTATTTCTGGAAGACTCTACCTGATCCTGTTGTTAGTCTTTCTGATCTCCATACCTTTCACTGTAAACTGTCTACCGTGGACCTTTCATGCTTCTTAAGAGGTCCCTAAGAGGGCGTGCATAACAGTGGTGGGTTTCAAAATTTTTTACTACCGGTTCTGTGCGTGTGGCTTGGTGGGCATGGCAGGGGAAGGACACTGTAAAATCTCCATTCCCACCCCACTCCAGAGCAAGGTTACTGCGAAATCCCCATTTCTTCTCAATCAGTTGGGACTTGGGAGGCAGAGAATAGATGGAGGCCAGTCAGAATTTTTACTAGCGGTTCTCCGAACTATTCAAAATTTCCACTACCGGTTCTCCAGAACTGGTCAGAACCTGCTGAAACCCAACTCTGGTGCATAAGTGCACCAGCGTACCTACCGTCCCTGTCCTACTGTCCCCATTTATATATAATCATTCTATGTGTTTATGGCTGTGTTTTGCCTATTTATATCCCTTTTTTGTGCGCCAATTTTTTTTCATGTGTCCATGTCTATACTGTTACTTGTGTCGTGTCCCACTCCTCCGCTGACGGCCGGGTCAGGGAAATCCGAATCAGGCCTGCCTCTGCAGCTCTGCCAAAGTCCTAGCAAAGTCCTCAGGGCAGGCAGGGGACCAGAAAGTGACTTCAGCAAGATATGTTTAGACTTTGCCTGACTCAGAGAATGCCAGAAAGCAGATCCTTTATATAGGCCATGGGGTGTGGCTCCATGACTCAGCACTTATCCAGGCCTGCCCCTCCCTTCCTTCTGTTGCCTCCGCCTATCAAGTCTTCTGACGCGAGGGTCACTCCAGTCTGCAGCTGTTGGCAATTGACCTCCCTCAGGCTCACATGCTGTGGAAGAGGGGGAGGGGTCTAGTTGCTCCGTTTGCCTGGGCATGGAGCCAGAGCTGGGGGCTGGAGGTATTTCTTCCTCTTCAGCCTGTCTGGGCATGGAGCCAGGGCTGGGGCCGGGAAGCATACTAGAACATTCCTCCGTGTTTGGAAGCAGATAAGAAGACCCCGGCTGAGGTGAGATCGGACGAGACACAACAACTTGCTTCCTTGTTCTTGTTGACAAACGAACAAACAAACAAATAAATAAATCAGAACACAAGCTCAAATTCAAAGCCCAACGGAAGGCATAAAACCCAGGCACTCTCAGCATCTCTGTCCTTTTTCTGCCCAGGATCTCAAGCCATGTGATCCTGTTTATCAATAAACCTTCTTTCCAAGCAACTTCCCTGAATCCGGTGTCTTTCTCCCCACTTGGAACTGAACCCGGATGGAGATTTTCTTCCAACAGCAACATATGTTTTGGGCTCCATTGTGGTCGTAAGTTGAGGACTAACTGTAGTTGGTCTACACATCTACACAAAATGGTTGACAAATTCCATGGGCCCTCATGGCAACCAATAGCTACCAATTCACTAAAAGTCCATTTTTCTTCTCTCTCTCAGTGTCTCTCTACGTTAGAACAAATAAGGTAATCATCTCTGGAGTTTTTTCAGAGCTCTTTTCGAGACTCAACACTGTTCTAAAGACAAAGTTAGATTTTTTTTAAAAAAAATCGCTTCTCCGATCCCATCCCAACCATATTGACGAATTTTCGTCCCTAACAAAGAAAGACTGGGCCATTCTCCATTTCTTCCCAGGCCTGCCTAGTTTTTTTTATTATTATTATTTTATTTTAGGCCATGTGTTTTCTTGCATGTGGCGTTCACCGTCCTTGAGCTGATTGCGCAACCTAACCAGGAGGCTGGCAATCTGTCCCACTCCAAATTAAAAAAGAGAATAACGTACATCAAGGGGCTTCCCTCGACGGCTGGAACCAAAACCAAAGGCCAAATTCTCCCACGGGAGAGGGAGGGACAGACAGACGGAGTGGGGGAACAAGAAGGAACTTTTCCACAATTAGTGGTTTCCTTCGTTCTCCTTAAATCTTTCAAACACTGACACATTTTCCTTTGTTTCTCTTTTCAGACTCGGCTTTTCCACTGTGGGAGTTTTGAGAGCTTCCCAACTCAGCCGTCTCCCACCAAACTTGACACTGGCTGTCAGTTCTCTAAGAGAAAAGCAATATGGGTCTGGAGAAGGCGACCCAGCAAGGGAGGGTAGTAGGGGGGAAATACATGCCTTCCCTTCCTTTTCCTTTTCCTTTTTTTTTTTTCCCTTTGCACTCATGTGCAGCTTTTGAATGTAGCCCATCTGTGCCCCCAGCTGGAATGCCGGAGATGGTCTGGCATTTGAACCACACCATATTTACAGATCTAAACACAAATAGCTATTGCCGGATTGTTTCATGATTCATTAAGCAGACAAGCTCTCCTCTCTCGCCAGCACAGCTGTTACAGAGTAAACCTTTGTCACTTAATAGGCCTGATTATTACTTTCCATCAAAGGTATTGATCTGTGTCAGCTCTACTTAAGGGGGAGGAGGGGGAGGGGGAGAAGGAGTCCCACCAAAAAAGAAAGAGAGGGTCTAGTTGCTCCGTTTGCCTGGGCATGGAGCCAGAGCTGGGGGGTGGAGGTATTTCTTCCTCTTCAGCCTGTCTGGGCATGGAGCCAGGGCTGGGGCCGGGAAGCATACTAGAACATTCCTCCGTGTTCGGAAGCAGATAAGAAGACCCCGGCTGAGGTGAGATTGGACGAGACACAACAACTTGCTTCCTTAGTCTTGTTGACAAACGAACAAACAAATAAATAAATCAGAACACAAGCTCAAATTCAAAGCCCAACGGAAGGCATAAAACCCAGGCACTCTCAGCATCTCTGTCCTTTTTCTGCCCAGGATCTCAAGCCATGTGATCCTGTTTATCAATAAACCTTCTTTCCAAGCAACTTCCCTGAATCCGGTGTCTTTCTCCCCACTTGGAACTGAACCCGGATGGAGATTTTCTTCCAACAGCAACATATGTTTTGGGCTCCATTGTGGTCGTAAGTTGAGGACTAACTGTAGTTGGTCTACACATCTACACAAAATGGTTGACAAATTCCATGGGCCCTCATGGCAACCAATAGCTACCAATTCACTAAAAGTCCATTTTTCTTCTCTCTCTCAGTGTCTCTCTACGTTAGAACAAATAAGGTAATCATCTCCGGAGTTTTTTCAGAGCTCTTTTCGAGACTCAACACCGTTCTAAAGACAAAGTTAGATTTTTTTTAAAAAAAATCGCTTCTCCGATCCCGTCCCAACCATATTGACGAATTTTCGTCCCTAACAAAGAAAGACTGGGCCATTCTCCATTTCTTCCCAGGCCTGCCTAGATTTTTTTATTATTATTATTTTATTTTAGGCCATGTGTTTTCTTGCATGTGGCGTTCACCGTCCTTGAGCTGATTGCACAACCTAACCAGGAGGCTGGCAATCTGTCCCACTCCAAATTAAAAAAGAGAAGAACGTACATCAAGGGGCTTCCCTCGACGGCTGGAACCAAAACCAAAGGGCAAACTCTCCCACGGGGGAGGAGGGACAGACAGACGGAGTGGGGAACAAGAAGGAACTTTCCACAATTAGTGGTTTCCTTCGTTCTCCTTAAATCTTTCAAACACTGACACATTTTCCTTTGTTTCTCTTTTCAGACTCGGCTTTTCCACTGTGGGAGTTTTGAGAGCTTCCCAACTCAGCCGTCTCCCACCAAACCTGACACTGGCTGTCAGTTCCCTGAGAGAAAAGCAATATGGGTCTGGAGAAGGCGATCCAGCAAGGGACAGTGGGGGGGGGGGATACATGCCTTCCCTTCCTTTTCCTTTTCCTTTTTTTTTTTCCCTTTGCACTCATGTGCAGCTTTTGAATGTAGCCCATCTGTGCCCCCAGCTGGAATGCCGGAGATGGTCTGGCATTTGAACCACACCATATTTACAGATCTAAACACAAATAGCTATTGCCGGATTGTTTCATGATTCATTAAGCAGACAAGCTCTCCTCTCTCGCCAGCACAGCTGTTACAGAGTAAACCTTTGTCACTTAATAGGCCTGATTATTACTTTCCATCAAAGGTATTGATCTGTGTCAGCTCTACTTAAGGGGGAGGAGGGGGAGGGGGAGAAGGAGTCCCACCAAAAAAGAAAGAGAGGGGGAGGAGAGAGAAGGTGGGGCATTACAGTGTGTTGCCCGATAAGGCGAGGGAGGGAGGAGGGGAGGGACAGCTCCAAGGCGACGACGACATTCGAGGTGGCGAGTCATGTTGCTGAGTGCTTTTAATCTCCATTGGATGCAGGTTGTTCATTGACTGTGACAGTCAGTCAGCTGCCATGCTCTTGGAGACCAAAACGTCATGCATGCATGAGGCAGCAATGGGGGGAGGGCAATGGGGGGGGGGAGAGAGTCCCTAAGCCTTGCTTTCTTCCTACATTTTGCTCCAGCAGATGCACAACAATGCAACAGATGTAAGCAGGCAGCTGAAAGATGGAAAGATGATAGGATAGGATAGGATAGGATAGGATAGGATAGGATAGGATAGGATAGGATAGGATAGGATAGGATAGGATAGGATGGATGGATGGATGGATAGATAGATAGATAGATAGATAGATAGATAGATAGATAGATAGATAGATAGATAGACAGACAGACAGACAGACAGACAGACAGACAGACAGACAGACAGACAGACATAGATGATTGATAGATGATAAGTAGATATAGATGATAGGTAGACATAGATGATAGAGATAGATGATAGATAATTGATTGATATATTGATTGATGGTAGATAGATACAGATGAGACAGATGATAGATAAAAATGAAAGATAGATAATAGATGATAGTGATATTGGAGAGACAAACGGGAGAGAGAGGATAGATGGTTAGATAGATAGAAGATAGATAGATAGATAGATAGATAGATAGATAGATAGATAGATAGATAGATAGATAGATAGATGGATGGATGGATGGATGGATGGATGGATGGATGGATGGATGGATGGATGGATGGATAGATAGAATAGGAATAGGAATAGAATTTTATTGGCCAAGTGTGATTGGACACACAAGGAATTTGTTTTGGTGCATATGCTCTCAGTGTACATAAAAGAAAAAGAAAAAAAACACATCAAAGGTACAACATTTACAACACAAATGATGGTCATAGGTTGCAATTTAACCCTTAATGATAGCAACAAAAAGTTACAGTCATACAGTCATAAGTGAAAAGAGATTGGTGATGAAAACGATGAGAAGATAGATAGATGATAGATAGATAGATAGATAGATAGATAGATAGATAGATAGATAGATAGATAGACAGACAGACAGACAGACAGACAGACAGACAGACAGACAGACAGACAGACAGACAGACAGACAGATAGATAATGGAGAGAGAGAGAGAGATGGACAGACAGTCTAAACAATAAGTTAGACTAAAAGAAAAGAATATGTATAATTAGCTCAGAAAATCCTCATCACAATTTGTCCAATGCCACTTTTCACATATTCTTTGAAAAGTGTGTGACTTTACCACCAAAAGACAGGTGGAACAACAATAACCGGTTAGTGTCCACATTGTTAATGAGGCTACTCACCCTGCCACCCATCCCATATCCTTTTGTAACTTTATTTGCTGGTTAATTTAACAGATGTGTAGCTTACCCAATTCAAACAAAGGGATGGGATTCTCGAAGGGGTACCATAAACACAACAGACTGGTTGAAAGTGATGAGGACACCATTGGCCGGTCTCTGAGAAGGAAAACCCACTGAAAACTGAACAGGATAGAGCCAATATAGGGATGCAGGGAGAAACCAGCTTCCTGAGTTTGCAATAAGATGGATTAGTCAAAGCTGCATAGAACAATACCACAGAAACGTATCTCCCCGATCTACAGCTAATCATCAACTTATAACAGTTTGTTTAGTGACCGTTCAAAGTTACAACAGCACTGAAAAAAAGTGACTTACGATCATTTTTCACACTTCCAACCGTTGCAGCATCCCCATGGTCATGTTGTAAGGAGTCCTTGATGCTCCCTGTGCTTGCTTGTTTTCTTGCGGATGTTTCATTACCTTAGCATCAGAGGTAGTGTTCCACCGGTTCGTACCAGTTCAGCCGAACCGGTAGCGGAGATCGTGGGTGAGCCTGCCCACCCGCCCTGGTTCTATGCTGTTCTATTTAGGCACGGTTTTGAGGCCGGGCGCTCGTGCAGAAGGCCGGGCGCTTGCATGGAAGGTGTACACTCAAAGCGAGCGCGCACACACATGACGAACCGGTGGTAACAAAATGTGAAACCCACCGCTGCTTAGTTTGGGTAATTACCTAGTTTGGGTAATGAAACATCTGCAAGAAAACAGTCAAGCTCAGAGAGAAACCAAGGACTCTTCATGTCAACCCTGAGCGACAAATATTCTTCTTTATTAGAACTGTTGTAAGTCGAGGACTACCTGCATTGTGGGCAAAAATGAGCAAATGTATGCCTGCAGTTTCCAGGTTAAAACCAGACTGGTATTGGCCTTTTTTTTTTACTTACACTGTGGAACACTATAATGCTTTGGAGAACCCGGAATTCAGATAAACAAGACTGATATTTGCACAGGATTATCAAGACATGAGCCTTCAAGAGTGACAGATGGAGAATTCAGATGTTTGAATAACAAAAGCCAACATAACGGGAGTTATCTACTGTATAGTCTGCTCAATAGCGAATTAATCTAGAGATGCACCATATTTCAGAATCCTCTAAATGAGGGTTTTTTTAAAAAAAAAAACCAACCAAACAAATCAGAAAATAAATAAATAAAAATGTATTTTCAAGAATTAGGGTTTTGTTTAACAGATGAACTCAAGAATTGGGCTTCTATCGGAGGGGAAGGACAAGAAGCAAAGGGTGGAAACTAATCAAGCAGAGGATAAATTTACAAAATAAGGAGAAATTTCCCAACAGTGGGAACAATTAATCAGTGGAACGACTTGCCTCCAGAAGTTGTGGGTGCTCCATCGCTGGTAGTTTTTAGGAAGAGATTGGACAGCCATTTGTCTGGAATGGTACAGAGTCTCCTGCATGGACTAGAAGACCTCCATGGTCCTATCCAAAAACTGTTATTCTGATTTCAGATTGATTTTTTTTTTAATCCTTTCTGTTGAACAGGTACTTCCATTTAGAACACCAATAGTTGGGGAGTGACAGGTTTAAACATCCAGTCCAGTAAACGCGGTGGCTCAGGGGCTAGGACGTTGAGCTTGTCGATCGAAAGGTCGGCAGCTCAGGGGTTCGAATCCCTAGTGCTGCCGTGTAACGGGGTGAGCTCCCGTTACTTGTCCCAGCTTCTGCCAACCTAGCAGTTTCGAAAGCACGTAAAAATGCAAGTAGAAAAAATAGGGACCACCTTTGGTGGGAAGGTAACAGCGTTCCGTGCGCCTTTGGCATTGAGTCATGCCAGCCACATGACCACGGAGACATCTTCGGACAGTGCTGGCTCTTCGGCTTTGAAATGGAGATGAGCACCGCCCCCTAGAGTCGGCAACGACTAGCACATATGTGCGAGGGAAACCTTTACCTTTACCTTTTACCAGTAAATCAGAAAGATAAATGATCAGAGAGGTTGCAATGAATACTTATCTAAAGTGCAGAGAAGAGCAACCAGGATGATTCGGGGCGCTGGATCAGAGGTGAGTTTCAGCAGGTTCTTACCAGTTCTGGAGAACCGGTAGCGGAAATTTTGAGTAGTTCGGAGAACCGGTAGTAAAAATTGTGACTGGCCCCACACCCATCTATTCTCTGCCTCCTGAGTCCCAGCTGATGAGGAGGAAATGGGGATTTTGCAGTATCCTTCCCCTGGAGTGGGGAGGGAATGGAGATTTTACAGTATCCTTCCCCTGCCATGCCCACCAAACCATGCCACACACCCCAAGCCATGCCACGCCCACCAAGCCACACCCACAGAACCAGTAGTAAAAAAATTTGAAACCCACCACTGGACTGGATGACTAAAACATACGATGAACGGTTACAGGAACTGGGCATGGCTAGTCTAGTGAAGAGAAGGACCAGGAGAGACATGATAGCAGTCTTCCAATATTTGAGGGGCTGCAACAGAGAGGCTATTTTCCAAAGCACCAGAAGGCCAGACAAGGAGTAATGGATGGAAACTGAACAACAAAGAGAGATTCAACCTGTAAATAAGGAGAAATTTTCTGACAGTGAGAACAATCAACCAGTGGAACAGAAGTTGCCTTCGGAACTTGTGGGAGCTTCATCACTGGAGGCTTTCAAGAAGAGACTGGACTGCCATCTGTCAGAAATGGTGTAGGGTCTCCTGCTTGGGTGGGGGGTTGGACTAGATGACCTACAAGGTCCCTTCCAACTCTGTCAATTTGTTAATCTGCTGTTGTGGTCTGCCAGCAGCCTGTGGAGCTGGCAACGGAGTCGGAGAGCAATGAGGCTGAGGTGAGGCCAGGGCCATCGGGGAGTGAGGTGCGGACTCCAGAACCTCCAGAGACTGATAATAGTGAGGCAGAGAAACAGGAAGAGCCTGTTCCTAATGCATGCATGAGAAGAGTTGTCAAAAGGCAAGAGCAGCTCAAGCAGAGAGGACAACTCAGGAGTAGGGCCAAGAGATGATTGGCCCCTCCCATAAGGCTTAAAATAGACCAGCAACGGCATTTGGGCTTTGCCGGAAAACAATGTTGGTAGCTTCGACTTCTGCTTCGTCTACGTCTCGCATTTATTTTTGTGACTTCTGAACATTTGCCAAGAAAGGCCTTTGGCTGTTTGCCTAATTGGACCAAGGTTTGCGATAGGACTGAGGAATTTGTGTTGGGAGGAATTTGTTTTCATTTGAGTTGAACGACGCTGGGAATGAGGTAATTCTCAGCTGTTCGAATAAAGTTTGTTTTTTCACGGACTGAGTTTCCTACTACCTACTTGGGCCTGGGTCACACCATCTGCAAAGAAGAATATTGATATATTCAGTGATCTGCCTGTTGTAGCATTGCTCCATGTTTGGGGTAGCCTTCAGCTCAATTTTCCAACCACGTTGCCAGCTTAGCTGGAATAGTCATTGGGTTCTAACGGCACAAATGTGTCATGTTTACGACAGGTTCTTGTGATACTACTGCCTTTGTCTCCACTCCAGCCTCCAGCTGAGACAGCTTTAAATTTGACTTTAGCTAGTGCACTTTTAAACTCTGCTCCCAATGCAGTTTTTGCCATGGATATGATCTAGAACATCAATAGAATAGAACAGAACAGAACAGAACAGAATAGAATAGAATAGAATAGAATAGAATAGAATAGAATAGAATAGAATAGAATAGAATAGAATAGAATAGAATAGAATAAACAGAGTTGGAAGGGACCTTGGAGGTCTTCTAGTCCAACCCCTGCTTAGGCAGGAAACCCTATGCCATTTCAGACAAATGGTTGTCCAATCTCTTCTTTAAAACTTCCACTGTTGGAGCATTTACAACTTCTGGAGGCAAGTTGTTCTCCATGGAATCATATGGGTGGTCCTGGGCAGCTGACCACATGGAATTAGGAATGGTGGTATTTTATACCTTCTCTTGGGCTTGAGCTTCCTGTTCCTGTGCAAGAATATATATTCTATTGGTTGTTGTCAGACTCCCATGGGGCCATGTGGGGGTTATGTAGGGGTCATAGCTGAGGTTGTCGGAGCTCCCAGGTTTGGTTGAAGTTTGGTTGAGGCAATGAAGGGGCTTGTTGGGCAATTCCTATTGTGGCTGAGGGCTAATCCTACCTTTGTTCAGACCTTGCTGCAGGGAATTTGCTTATGAATAGAGCTATCTATCTCTTTCTCTCTTAAGTGCTGACATCTGCTGTGGGCTATTAAGGAAGGCGGGGGCTGCTTTCCAAGAGCATGTTTCTCCATTTTCTCATCCAGGAAAATATAATATTCTGCCTTTCCAATATTTCTCAAAATATTTCATTCTTCTAGGAGAGGGGTGGGCGCTCACTTTCTACAAATCTTTTTTAAGCACCTTGTAACAATTTTATGCAGCCAGTCCAATCTTGGCACCAAGTTTGCAGCAGGCAAAGTCAGGTTCTATGCAAGGGGACCGTGAGCCACTTTGCTTCAGTTCTTAGCCCCATGGAGACAATGAGTGAGGTTCTTCTTGCAGCCGTTTTTTTTCCAGCTCCTGTCCATGAAGAATTTCCTCAGTGCCATGATGGGAGTGTCCAGAGCAGTTATTCAGGGCCTCCAAATGAGTGTTAATGCCTTGGTAAGGCCACACTTGGAATATTGCATTCAGTTTTGGTCGCCACGATGTAAAAAAGATGTGGAGACTCTAGAAAGAGTGCAGAGAAGAGCAACAAAGATGATTAGGGGACTGGAGGCTAAAACATATGAAGAAAGGTTGCAGGAACTGGGTATATCTAGTTTAATGAAAAGAAGAACTAGGGGAGACAGGATAGCAGTATTCCAATATCTGAGGGGCTGCCACAAAGAAGAGGGAGTCAAGCTATTCTCCAAAGCACTTGAGGGTAGAACAAGAAGCAATGGGTGGAAACTAATCAAGGAGAGAAGCAACCTAGAACTAAGGAGAAATTTCCTGATAGTTAGAACAATTAATCAGTGGAACAACTTGCCTGCAGAACTTTTTAAGAAAAACTGGAATTTTTAAAGAAAATGTTGGATAGCCATTTCTCTGAAATGGTGAAGGGTTTCCTGCCTGGGCAGGGGGTTGGACTAGAAGACCTCCAAGGTCCCTTCCAACTCTGTTATTATTATTATGAGAATGGAAGGCCAAATAACACAGAAACGTATTCAAACCATGCTTAGAAATAACCCAGTACATACATAGGCATCAACAATCAATTATTTAAGCAGACAAGTGGTGGTAATCAGCTGGGTCTATCCGGTTCGGACAAACTAGTAGCGGCAATGGGCGGCTCCTCCCACCTGCCCGTATTACATCCCGTATGGCCCTCCCGAGCTCCTTTTTCACTGGCAGAGGGTTGTAGGCAGTGGTTGGTTTCTACCAGTTCTACCCGGTTCAGGCGAACCGGTAGCAGTGGCGGTAGGAGGCTCCGCCCTCACGCCCGGACATCATCACGGATGCTTTGTGCATGCACAGAATGCTCTGCGCATGCTCAGACGTGGCACGCCCGCACACATTTGCGAACCAGTAGCAAAGGTAAGTGAATCCCACTACTGGTTGTAGGAGGCAGTTCCAGCTGAAAACGGAGCTCGGGAGCCCGTTTTCACCGGCAGAGCACTCGGGCCGCCACAGGCACCCCTGATACGAGTGATGTGGCCAAGATGGCCACCCCCATCTTGGCCACGTTCCACCCCAGCACCCTGAGATCAAACACAACCCCTGATGCGGCCCTCAATGAAATCGAATTTGACACCCCTGATACAGGGTTTCCTGCCTGAGCAGGGGGGGGTAGGACTAGAAGACCTCCAAGGTCCCTTCCAACTCGGTTGTTCTGTGAAACCCCACCAATGTTTACCCTGAGCTCTGTTTCTTGATCTGCCGCAAAAGTTGGGAATTTCCACTCATTAACATCATCAGCAAGGGGTGATTAAGCTAATAGTTAACCGAGAGGCCTTTGTGGTGACAGGAAGCGATAATTAGAACGAACTGACTTCGATATACATTTCAATTTCGGAAGAATGGGATGTGACAGATAGCCAATAAGAGAAGACAGACAATAAGAGAAGATAGGTGCTGTGCCCCGATCAATTAATAAACCTCACCGAGTCTTTTGCCACCTTTAGGAGCATAGATGGCTATCTAATGAAAAATCAATACTTCCTGTAATTCTGAATTGCGCTCCATCTTTTGACCTGACAATTGCTCTCACCCACCCCGCCGCCCCTTTCCTTCGCAGGCTATGGGTTTCCTCTTTTTCTTCATCCCCTCCCCTCTCCAAGGAAGGACACAGTTCACTTCCAAAGAGTAGTCCTTCACAAAGCAAACAGTAAGAATCTGCCAACCGTTTGTGGCAATTTATCCCACCACAAAATGGAAATGAAATCCTTGAGCAGGAATGAAATCCTGTTCCATTGAGGGAAGACCACCGCCACACACACACCCTTCTAGAAGAATGAAATATTTCGAGAAATATTAAAAAGGCAGAATATTATATTTCCCCAAAGGAGTTATGGAGAAACGTGCTCTTTGAAAGCAGCCCCCAGCTTCCTTAATAGCCTCCAGCAGAAATTTTTTGCCCGTTAAGAAAGACTGGGCCAGCCTATCTACAAAACAAAAGACCTTCAGCTCCAGGATGATGGGATTGAGACGTGACCCTCCAGGACAGGGGTCTCCAACCTTGGTCCCTTTAAGACTTGTGGACTTCAACTCCCAGAGTTCCGCAGCCAGCTTTGCTGGGAGTTGAAGTCCACAAGTCTTAAAGGGACCAAGGTTGGAGACCCCTGCTCCAGGACATAATAGGATTAACCCACTAGCAGCAGAGTTCATCACATTGCACAATCTTCTAAGGACATTGCATCAGAGTCCAAATTATAACCAAACCTGGGATCTCAACTTATAGAGCCAGCTATGACCCCTACAACAGCCAATAGAATACATCTTCCTGCACAGGAACAGGAAGCTCAAGTGCAAAGTCCAAGAGAAAGTATAAATACCCCCCACTCTCAACTCCATGTGTTCGGCTACCCAGAACCCACGTGCTTCTACTTCATCATCTTTCCAATCAGCTGCCATTTTGTCTCCAGTGTCTTTCTCCCATCTTGGAACGGAACCAAATGGACATTTCTTCCAACATAATCCTAACTGAATTGCAGTTTAACTATTAGGTAGAAATCTATGGAGATTCTCAGTCAGCCAGGTCATGGTTGTTTTATGGTTCCTTTTTTTTTTTCCCCCAAAAAGCAACTGGGGTTTCTTGATTTTTTTTCTTTGAAGACGTTTCCTTTCTCATCCAAGAAGCTTCTTTTTTTTTTTTAATTGAAAAAGTTTTACAGAAAATTTCCCTTCCCCTTGCCCCCTCCCCTCCCCCCTCCCTTCACAACCCCCCTCACCCCCCCCCCCCGACTTCCCGGAACGAGCACAAGGTATAGTTAAAAATAAAACAAACATATGCTAAAAAAATTTCGTCCCAACTTAATTATACTCCTACAATCATCAATTCCTAACTTCCCCTGAAAACAATCAAAAATAATACATCATAATCATTCAAAAACAGTCTGATAACTCTTAGTCTGATATCTACATTGAATATAGTCAATCCATTTTTTCCATTCGAAAGAAAATCTTTGGCCTTAAACACTGTATCAATACGATTATTATTATTTATTATTATTATTTTTCAAATTTATATACCGCCCTATCTCCCTAAGGACTCAGGGCGGTTCACAGGCAGTTAAAATACATATAAATACAAATTAAAAAACAACAATTAAAAAACTTATTCTATTGCCTAATTTAAAAACAATATAAATAATAAAAAACCCCTTAAAACCAATAACTTTAAAGTCTAATCCAGTCCCGCGCAGATGAATAAGTGCGTTTTAAGCTCGCTACGAAAGGTTCGGAGGTCCGGAAGTTGACGGCACTGGGGAGTTCGTTCCAGAGGGTGGGAGCCCCACAGAAGGCCCTTCCTGGGTGTCGCCAGACGGCACTGCCTAGCTGACGGCACCCTGAGGAGTCCCTCTCTGTGGGAGCGCACGGTCGGTGAGAGGTATTTGGAAGCAGTAGGCGGTCCCGTAAATAGCCCGGCCCTATGCCATGGGCGCTTTAAAGATTGTCACCAACACCTTGAAGCGCACCGGAAGGCCACAGGTAGCCAGTGCAGTCTGCGCAGGATAGGTGTAACACGGGAGCCCCGAGGCTCCTCTATCTCAGCACAGCAGCGTTCTGGACCAACTGAAGCCTCGGATGCCCCTCAAGGGAGCCCCATGTAGAGAGCATTGCAGTAATCCAGGCGAGACGTCACGAGGCGTGGTGACCGTGCATAAGGCATCCCGGTCTAGAAAGGCGCAACTGGCGCACCAAGCGAACCTGGTGAAAAGCTCTCCTGGAGGTCAAATGGTCTTCAAAAGACAGCCGTTCATCCAGGAGAACGCCCAGATGCATATCTGTGATATAAGAACTTCTTGAGTCAGAACTAAAGAAGCTTGGATGAAAATACTTCTTCAAGGAAATACAAAGAAAATCCAGTGACCTTTGGAAGAAGAACTTTTGGGACTTAGAAACCCTAGAGGATTTTTTTCTTTCTTTTTTTTTTTTTTTATAAAAAAAGTTTTATTTTTACAATCTTATCAAATAATTCATCCAATGTACAGTTATATACAATTAGTCGGGCCTGCCCAGTCACCACCCCCCTTTTTAACCTTCTTCCCTCTTCTACCTTCTTTTACTTTCCAAACCTTCCTCTCCTTCTCTTATCTACCTCCTCTCCTCCCTCCACCCTACACTCTTCTCCCTCTTCTACCCCTCTTCCTTCCTCTTCTCCTCTTTCCTACCTCCTACTCTCTCTTTTTTCCCTCCCCACCGTTCTAAAATGGCAACTGGTCAGACCCGACCCTACATTAATTATATTTATACATCTTCAATAATCCCTGTACATTAACCATCACTCCATCACTAACCTCAACCCCCAATTCCTTCCCTTACCCCCACCCCCCACCCCGACTTCCCAGAACAAAATGCAGGGTATCAAAACTAACAATCATAATCTAAAATAATTCCTAAATTATAATCTCTAGTCTCTCCACGCTTATTCACACTCTCAATTCCCCTCTCCTTCAAAAATATATCTAATACAAATTATTTCCTAAATTTACTCATATGCTATTTGATATTTTTTTATCTGATACTTATTTTGAATATAATCAATCCACATTTTCCATTCTAAAATATATTTTTCTTGTGTATAGTCTTTCAAGTAAGCAGAAATTTTGCCATTTCTGCCAGATTTGATACTTTAAGAGTCCATTCTTCAATTGTAGGTAATTCTTCTTTCTTCCAATATTGAGCAATCAAAAGTCTTGCGGCTGTTATTAAGTTCAGAATCAATTTAGTCTCTATAGCTGTACAATCCATAATTATTCCTAGTAAAAAGAACTGCGGGGTAAACTTAATCTTCTTTTTCAAAATATTCTGCATGATCCACCATACTTTAATCCAAAATGCTTTAACTTTTTTGCAAGTCCACCATATATGATAATAAGTAGCATCTTCACAATCACATCTCCAGCATTTAGCCTGTACATTAGGATACATACATGACAATTTTTTGGGGTCTAAATGCCATCTATAAAACATCTTATAAAAATTTTCTCTCATATTTTGCGCTTGTGTAAATTTAACATTCCTCACCCAAATTCTTTCCCAAGTTTCCAACATTATTGGTTGCTGAAAATTTTGTGCCCACTTAATCATACAATCCTTAACCAAATCAGTCTCTGAATCTATTTCTACTAATACATTATACAACCTCTTAATATGCTGTTGACCTTGATCTCTCATTTGTTTTAACAAATTATCCTCAATTTGCTTAACACCTATTTTTTGATCTAATTTCCATCTAGCTTGTAGTTGTCCATATTGGAACCATGTATAATTTTTCCCTTCTTCCCCCATCTTTTCTCTAGATTTTAATTGTAACTCCCCCTTTTCCATACAAAGAAGTTCTTTATAAGTAACTACCTCCATCTTTTGATATATATTTATATTTTCTATCATGTGTCTCGGTTTGCCCATATTGGAATCTTTCCATCTAATTTGTATTGATATTTCCTCCAAACCCTCAATAATGCATTTCTAATTATATTATTTTTAAATATTTTATCAACTTTCTTATCATATAATAAATAGCCATGCCCCCCATATAACAAACCATAACCTTCTATATTCAGAACTCTTTCCTCAGTTAAATTAATCCAATCAGTAATTAATGATAAAACAACTGCTTCATAATACAATTTTAAATTAGGCATTTTAAGACCCCCTTTCCTTATATCCTGCATTACTTTTAATTTTATTCTTGGTTTTTGCCCATCCATACAAATTTACTAATCCTTTTGCCATTCCTGTAATTTAATATCATTCTTAAACACCGGTATCATTTGAAACAAAACAAAACCTGGGCAAAACATTCATTTTATAGCCGCTATTCTTCCCAGCAAAGATAGTTGTAACTTCTTCCAACTCTCCATTTCTTTCCATACCTTCTGCCACAATACCTCATAATTATTTTTGTATAATTTAACATTTGAAGCTGTAATATATATTCCTAAATATTTAACCTTTTTAACGATTTCAAAACCTGAAGTTCTTTCTAACTCTTCTTTTTGTTGTATATTCATATTTTTAGTTATCATCTTTGTCTTTTGCTGATTCACCTTAAATCCAGATACTTTACCATACCGACCAATTATATCTTTTAAACCAGTTACTGAGTATATTGGTTGAGATACAGTAACAACCAGGTCATCTGCAAAAGCTCTTAATCTATAATCTTGATGTTTAACTCTAATTCCCTTTATTCGATCGGAACCACGTATGTTATTCAGAAGAATTTCTAAAGTTAAAATAAAAAGTAATGGGGACAAGGGACATCCCTGTGTCGTCCCTTTCTCAATTTTAAAAGTTTCTGTTAACCCACCATTTACTATTATTTGTGCTGTTTGCTTCTGATATATTGCTTTAATTGCATGGATAAAATAATCCCCAAATTGCATTTTTCTATTACTTTAAACAAAACTGCCAATCCAATCTATCAAAAGCTTTTTCAGCATCCAAAAAGGAATGCCGCTGATACTTGGTTGTTTCGTTCCAAATATTCAAGTAAATTTACGATTTGCCTCACATTATATCTCATCTGCCTACCCTTAATAAATCCTGACTGATCATTATGAATTATTTGATTCATCACTGGCATTAATCTATTAGCCAATATCTTGGTAAATATCTTGTAATCAGTATTTAAAAGTGATATAGGCCTATAATTCTCTGCTTTAATACCATCTCGATCTTCCTTCGGTATTAACGAAATAAAGGCTGTCCTCCATGAAGGGGGAACATCTCCTCCCATTTGAATTTTATTAAATAACTCTTTAAGTGGTTCAACCATCTCATTTTGTAAATTTTATAATAAACAGCTGTTAAACCATCTGTTCCTGGTGCTTTACCGATTTTAAGTTGTTTAATTGCTAAGAAAATTTCCTCTGAAGTAATTAATTGATTCAATTCTTCTCTTTGATTTTCTGTAAGCTCACAAATATTTTGTTGTTGTAAATATCTTTCTATCTCTGTATCATCAACCATATCCCTAGAATATAACTTACTATAATACTCTAAAATGCTTTTTTCTATTACTTTAAACAAAACTGCCAATCCAATCTATCAAAAGCTTTTTCAGCATCCAAAAAGGAATGCCGCTGATACTTGGTTGTTTCGTTCCAAATATTCAAGTAAATTTATTTGCCTCACATTATATCTCATCTGCCTACCCTTAATAAATCCTGACTGATCATTATGAATTATTTGATTCATCACTGGCATTAATCTATTAGCCAATATCTTGGTAAATATCTTGTAATCAGTATTTAAAAGTGATATAGGCCTATAATTCTCTGCTTTAATACCATCTCGATCTTCCTTCGGTATTAACGAAATAAAGGCTGTCCTCCATGAAGGGGGAACATCTCCTCCCATTTGAATTTTATTAAATAACTCTTTAAGTGGTTCAACCATCTCATTTTGTAAATTTTATAATAAACAGCTGTTAAACCATCTGTTCCTGGTGCTTTACCGATTTTAAGTTGTTTAATTGCTAAGAAAATTTCCTCTGAAGTAATTAATTGATTCAATTCTTCTCTTTGATTTTCTGTAAGCTCACAAATATTTTGTTGTTGTAAATATCTTTCTATCTCTGTATCATCAACCATATCCCTAGAATATAACTTACTATAATACTCTAAAATGCTTTTTAATCAAGTTCTTTTGATAAACTTCCTTACCCTATATTCTATTTTATCAATCGTTCGTGATTTCTGTTTTTTCCTTATTAAATAGGCAAGCCATCTTCCTGGCTTATTGGCATTATTAAACGTATTATGTTTTACATATTGTAAATTAATTGCTACTTGATCTGCCATCAACATATTAAACTGACCTCTCAATATATTTATTGATTCTTTTATTTTACTATTTCCTGGGCTATTTATCAATAATTGTTCTTTTTTTTTAATTTCCTCTTCCAGTTCCTTTTTCTTTTTCTGCAATTTATTTTTGTATTTAATATTCATTTGTATAAGATTTCCTCTCATATAAGCCTTACTGGAGTCCCAAATCATCTCTATAGATGTCTCTTTTTTCATATTCATAATAAAAAATTCTTTCATTTGTTTTTACATTCATTTACATTTTGTTCATATTTAAACAAATTCTCATTCAACCTCCATGATCTCCTAGCCTCCTTTTCCCGATCAAATTCAATCCAAACTGGACTATGATCAGATAAAGTTCTTGAACAAATCTTAGTCTTCTTCACTCTAGAATACAAATCATTAGTAATCAAAATAATACATCATAATCATTCAAAAACAGTCTGATAACTCTTAGTCTGATATCTACATTGAATATAGTCAATCCATTTTTTCCATTCGAAAGAAAATCTTTGGCCTTAAACACTGTATCAATACGATATCGTATTGATATCCAAGAAGCTTCTTGAGTCAGAACTAAAGAAGCTTTTTGGATGAGAAGCGAAACTTCTTCAAGGAAATACAAAGAAAATCCAGTGACCTTTGGAAGAAGAACGTTTGGGACTTAGAAACCCTAGAGGATTTTTTTCTTTCTTGTAAGGTGTGTAGAAAGTTAGCACCCACCCTCCTCCTAGAAGAATGAAATGTTTTAGGAAATATTAAAAAGGCAGAATATTATATTTCCCTGGATGAGAAATGGAGAAACATGCTCCCGGAAAGCAGCCCCCACCTTCCTTAATAGCCCACAGCAGATGCTAGCACTTAAGAGATAAAGAGATAGATAGCTCTATTCATAAGCAAATCCCCTGCAGCAAGGTCTGAACTTTGTAGGATTAGCCCTCAGCCACAATAGGAATTGCCCAACAAGCCCCTTCATTGCCTCAGCCAAACTTCAACCAAGCTTAGCTCAGACAAACTCCTAGGATTTGTACATGGCACCACGAGAGTCTGACAAAAGCCAATAGAATGTATGTTCTTGCACAGGAACAGGAGGTTCAAGTGCAAAGCCCAGGAGAAGGTATAACGCCCCCCCCACCCCTCAACTCCATGTGGTCAGTTGCCCAGCATCACACGTGCTTGGTGGTTCTGCTTCATCAATAAATGGACGCTCTTTCCAATCAACCTTCCATTTTGTCTCCGGTGACTTTCTCCCAGCCTGGAACTGCACCAGATGGATATTTCTTCCAATACCGGTGCTTACGTAAATTAGTAAGTGTTACTCGCTTTAGTTGCCCTTCTTTAATTTATTCTGGCACAGGTACTCTGCTCATCTCTTTTTCCCCCACCCACTCATGTTCCAAAGGAAATCCAGTCGTCTTTTTCCTCTTCCAATTTTCAGTTGAGTAATTGATACTTAGCTGTTCATGCCATTGATTTAGCTTCCTCTCCTTCACTCAAAAAACTTCCTCTTTTCGGCTCCAGAGCCTCTCTTGCCTGAGGCAACCTGGGACCACAAAGTGAGTCCTTTCCCTTGCCTGAGGCTTCTTTCTATTGGTCTCTGTTGAAAAAAACCAGGTGGCGGCTGCTGTTGCCACCACCGTTTCTTTAGTACCACCTGTTAAACAGAAGCACCGGGGAGAGACCGTGACCTTGGAGGCTGAGCTGGCAGTAAATAGGGGCGTCCTTTGAGTGCCGGAAAGCGATCCTGTTTTGCAGGAGGGATTTCTTTGTTTTGACAGGATCCTAAAGCAGAATTCAAACGCCCGGAAAGTAAGGAAATAATCCGAAAGGTAATATGAAGAGGAGTGTTATTCTAGAAGAGAAGCTGGAAGTGTATCAGGAGGAGAGGGGAGGAGGAGGGGGGGGGAGAAGGAAGAAGAGGAGGAGGAGGAAGAGGAAGAAGAAGAGGAGGAGGAGGAAGGAGGAGGGAGGGGAAGTGGAGGGAAGAGGAAGAAGAAGAGGAGGAGGAGGAGGAGGAGGGGAAGAGGAGGGGAAGAAGAAGAGGAGGAGGAGGAGGAGGAAGGAGGAGGGGAAGAGGAAGAAGAAGAAGAGGAGGAGGAAGAAGAGGAGGAGATGATGCAGAGGAGGAGGAGAAGAGGAGGAGGAAGAAGGAGGAGGAGGGGAGGGGGAAGAGGAGGAGAAAGAAGAAGAGGAGGAGGAGGAAGAGGAGGAGGAGGAGGAAGAGGAGGAGGAGGAGGGGGGAGGAGGAGGAGGAGGAAGGAGGAGGAAGAGGAGGGGAGGGGGAAGAGGAAGAAGAAGAAGAGGAGGAGGGGGAGGGGGAAGAAGACGAGGAAGAGGAAGAAGGAGGAGGAATTCCCTACAGCCTTCATCTGCACCAATGTTGTTGTTATAATGCCTTTCGCCATCAGTTATTCCACCAACTAGAGCAAACTGCTTATCCTTTTTTTTCCCTTTGTTCCATCCATTCATTCATTCATCCATCCTTCCTTCCCTTTTTTTAAAAAAAAAAAAACATTTGACGAACTTAGAACAAACTTAGAACATAGAATAATGGGGACGTTGAAAGTTCTTCTAGACCCAAAGTTACCCATCATGACCAACCAAAGTTGCTCCTTTAGGGACAATCCACAAGGCAGGGAGGAAGAGAAGCCCAAAAAGTCAAAATGGCCACTTGGAACTGAAGTCGCCCTCTCAAATTTTTGCCGCCGAAATGTTTTCTCAGCTCCTCTGTCCTGCAGCCCTCCTTCGCTTCCGCATAAATAGGCAGAGATTTGCTCAAAGCCTAACTGCTTCATTAAAGAGCCATAAATATAAATCCAACAGCTGTTCTCCCTTATAGTCAAAGCACAAAAAGTAAAAATAGTCGATATAAATTTTACCTGCGCAGGCTATATAAGCTAACGGAACCTCATAATTTATGAGCGCCCTGAGCCGTTGCCACATAATCTCACCATCATCATCCTGAGCTCAACACCAAGTGATGGAAATGATGACGCATACTTGGTAAGGAGGAGAAAGCCTGGCACAAAAACATCTCCTTCGTCATCATTATCATCTGTTTTTTTAATCTGCACGTACCTTCTTGTCAGGGGGGAAAAAAAAACTCCGAATAGAACTTAACTTAAAATATCCAAAGTTTCATCTGCTATTTAATTTGTCACTTGCTCTTTGTTGGTGTTTGCAAAGACGTGCAAGCTTTACAAAAGCTTTGAAAGAGATGGATTTCTGTTGTTGTTGTTGTTGTTGCTAATTTTATGATCTGAATAATTTCCTCATTTTGCTGGTTTAAGATCAGAAAATCAAAGGACTGGCCAATTCCCCTCCCCCCCATGGGTGTTTTTTCACTATCAATTTCTCTGATCAAAGGCTTTTACAAAACTTTTTTTTCTTCAATATACACATGGAATAGAATAGAATAGAATAGAATAGAATAGAATAAATTTTTTTATTGGCCAAGTGTGATTGGACACACAAGGAATTTGTCATAGAATAGAATAGAATAGAATAGAATAGAATAGAATAGAATAGAATAGAATAGAATAGAATAGAATAGAATAGAATAGAATAGAATAGAATTTTTTATTGGCCAAGTGTGATTGGACACACAAGGCATTTGTCTTGGTGCATATGCTCTCAGTGTACATAAAAGAAAATATATTTAATATTATAATGATGATGATGATGATGATGATGATGATGATGATGATGATGATGATGATAATGTAAGAGCGGCACGGTGGCCTAGAGGTGGAGTTCTCACCTCACAATTAGGAGGCTGTGAGTTCAATCCTAGGTGATAGCAGTTATTTCTCTCTCTCTCTCTAGGTACAAAGAGAAAATATCTGCTGTGAACTCCATGTAGGCGTCAGGAAGGACATCCGGCCAGTAAATGCTCAGCTCCACTCAGTCACCCTAACCACACCCCGATGCAAGAGATTGCGAGGTCATTAAAAGAAAAAAATAATGCAATAACTAATATAGACCAGTTCTCAAAGATGAGATCTAGCCACTTATGGCCACTCACTATAAAATGAACTAATATGAGTACTTGAATATGGAGACCACCAGGGAATATGAATGGGAAATTGCAGGAAAAATGTTTAAAAGGAGTTACAAGAATAGTGGATACTTGCCAAGAGGACTACATGAACATGTCCATAAAGTCACTACTAGGGTTTAAGCTAAACTCAAAGGAAATGCTACCTTTAGATAAGGGAATTCTATGGCGTTCAATACACCTCAGAATTTCTGCTCCACAATTGTCATGTCGGGGTGTGCATCTGCATTTTGTGTAGAGTATGTGTGCTTAAGAACATAATGTATTATTTTGCAGGGCCCGAGACCATCCTAGACAGAGTCATGAAAAAAATAGCACCGGTATCACAGGTATCTGCATAACCCTAAAGCCATGTTCTGCCATTATTCTGCCTCTCTAATTTACAGTATTACAGAATAACAGAGTTGGAAGGGACCCTGGAGATCTTCTAGTCCTATCCCTAGTCTCGTCTTTCAATATCTCAGGGGCTGCCACAAAAAAAGAGGGAGTCAAGCTATTTTCCAAAGCACCTGAGGGCAGGACAAGAAGAAATGGATGGAAACTAATCAAGGAAAGAAGCAATCTAGAACTAAGGAGAAATTTCCTGACAGTGAGAACAATTTAACTAGTGGAACAATTTGCCTCCAGAAGTTGTGACTGCTCCAACACTGGAAGTTTTTAAGAAGATGTTGGATAACCATTTGTCTGAAGTGGTGTAGGGTTTCCTGCCTAAGCAGGGGATTGGACTAGAACAGGGATCATCAATCTTTCGGACCTCAGGGACCACTAAATTCATAATTTTAAATCCTGCCGGACCACTAATATGATCTGAATAATTACCAGCTGGGTGGGCGTGGCAAGATAGTCATGTGATTGGGTGGGCGTGGCCAACTCAATGTCACTCATGTCGAGGAGCTCCTTGCCAGCCTATACTGGCCACTCCTTGCCTGCCCGCCTGGGCTCTTTAGGGCCCCAACGGAAAGCAGTTGTTGGAGCTAAGGATCCACCATGAGAAAGAGTTGGCAAAACAGCTCAGTTCAAATTGGATCTGACTGAGAAGGAGGCTCAGTAGAAGCACCTCACTGAGGACTAGGAGCATAGGCTGTCCAAGCAGAGGGAAGACCTGCAAGAGTGCAAGGCCAGGTACTGGTGCCTGGCAGCTCAGCCGGCTGAGATGGTCAGCCAGTTCCAGGCCATGATGCAGTCCCACTGGAACGAGGCCCTCTTCGCCACCAGCGGCACTTCCCTCCAGCCTTCACCCAAAGCCCTGCACCAGGAGGCTGAATGAGACCCCAAGTTGGAATTTCTGCCCCCATCCAACCCACACAAAAAGACCCCAAAGGGAGAGACTCTTTGCAACAACACAAACATTCATTGCACATATCTGGCCCAGGAGCCATAGTTTGAGGACCCCTGATTTAGTGCAATATAAAAAAATGTAAATAATTTTTCTGGGGACCACCAACATTTTCTCACGGACCACCGGTGGTCCATGGACCACTAGTTGGTGACCGCTGGACTAGAAGACCTCCAAGGTCCCTTCCAACTCTGTTATTCTATTCTATTCTATTCTAGTCTAGTCCAGTCTAGTCCAGTCCAGTCCAGTCCAGTCCGGTATTATCCTAATGAAATTCACTTCTCGATGCTATAATAATAACTGTTAATTATTAGTCTTTTCTTGTGCCAGTAAATAACCTACAAATTATTAAATTTGCCCCACTTCCTACCTCTGTGAAATGAGACTCATACTGCTGACCTACACTACTAGTCCTTTGTTGCTAAGAAGATCTTCCAAACATATGCAGATATTTTTTAAAAAATAAAAATAAAACAAAAATCTGCCCCTTTCTTTTTCTTCTACCGCTCTTCCCGCAACCCCAAATTTCAAAGGAGGCCTTTTTTTTTCCCCCTACTTATAATTTGTTGCTAATCAGCTGTCAGCCTCAGCGCTGGGGCGACAAGAGGTTCATCTCGCACAGCAGCTAATGGTCTTAAAAGTCACTGATTCAATGTCAACAGGAAGCCTCCGATTCAATCAGAGGGCTGGATGAGCGATGGCCCTCGGTGACATTAACACTCATTTTGAGTTCAAGCATCTGGGGCCTAGTAAATAACCATCAGTGGGTGGGTCTCGGGGACAGGTCATTAGCCCCGCGAAAAATAAATATCGCTTCCCTTGATGGCTGCAAGTAATTTAGCTCAGACGAGGAAATTTCACCCTAGATTAAGTATGATGAGGCAGTATCAGTCAGTGGAGGCCGCACGCTGAAGAGAGCCTGATGAGTTTGCAGGAAATTTATATGCAGCTGGCTGAATGCAAGATGAGTTCAAAAGAAATGATGGACATCCTTCTCTGAGGCTTTAGTCCCCCCCCCCAAAAAAAACCCACCACCCGCCAGCCGTTGTCTCTGCTGGCAAAGCGAGCCACACAGAGATGGGATTCAGCCGGTTCCGATCGGTTCGGGTGAACCGGTAGTGGCGACCTCCAGGTGGACCTGTCCACACGCCCGGGCGCAATGCTGTCCTATATTGCTGTGTTTTTGATGCCGCATGCATGTGCGGATGGCACGCATGAGCAAATTGCTGTGTTTTGTGATGTCGCACACATGTGCGGATGGCATGTGTGTGAGCATAGCGAGTATGCATGCACGCACACTCACATTTCCGGTGCTGGGTGAACCGGTTGCTACAGTATGTGAATCCCACCTCTGGAGCCACAGACACACACGCAATGTTGTGCTCCGTCAGCAGCCTACGGAGCTGGCAACGGAGTCAGACAGCGATGAGGCTGAGGTGAGGCCAGGGCCATCGGGAAGTGAGGCTCCAGAGACTGATAGTAGTGAGGCAGAGGAACAGTAGGAGCCTGTTCCTAATGCACGCATGAGAAGAGCTGCCAGAAAGCAAGAGCAGCTCAAGCAAAGAGGACGACTCGGGAGTAGGGCTAAGAGATGATTGGCCCCTCCCATAAGGCTTAAAACAGACCAGCACTGGTGTTTCAGTTTTGCTGGGAAACAACGTTGCAGCTGTGTCTTCTGCTTCGTCCTCTGCTTCATATACGTCTTTGTTTTTGTGGCTTCTGGATGTTTGCCAGGAAGGGCCTTTGGCAGTTTGCCTAATTGGACTAAGGTTTGTGAGATAACTGAAGAATTTGTGTTGGGAGGCATTTATTTTACTTTGAGTTGAAGGAATAAAGTTTGTATTTCCACAGACTAAGTTTATTACTACCTACTTGGGCCTGGGTCACAACACACAAGTGCAAACCTAATACGTGCGTACACATCAGGGATCTCCAAACTTGGCGACTTTAAGACTTGTGGACTTCAACTCCCAGAATTCCCCAGCCAGCCATGGCTGGGGAATTCTGAAAGTTGAAGTCCAAAAGTCTTAAAGTCGCCAAGTTTGGGGACCCCTGGTACACACCTTGTTTTTCAGACCAGGTGGATGCCCAAATTTCAGCACTTACTCTTTTGATTTCTAAAAATGAAGCAGAGAGGATTGAACAACTAAAATTCAAATATCCAGTTTTGGTCATCGCACTAGAAAAACGATGTTGAGGGCTTTGGAAAAAGTGTTGAGAAGAGCAACTAAATAAGAGCAATGAAAAGCCTAGGGACTAAAATTTAGGAAGACCGGTTGCAGGATTTGGGTTTGGCTAGTCTAGTGAAAAGAAAGACCAGATGTGGCCTGAAAGCAGTGTTCCAATATTTAAGGGGCTGCTACAAAGAAGGAATCAAGCAATTCTCCAAAGCACCTGAAGGTAGGTCAGGAAGAAATGGATGGAAACTAATCAAGGAGAGAACTAACCTAGAACGAAGGGGAAATTTCCTGACAATTAGAAAAATTCATCAGTGGAACGACTTGCCTCCGGAAGTTGTGAATGCTCCAACACTGGAAGTTTTAAAGAAGCGATTGAATAACCGTTTGTCGGAAATGGTGTAGGGTTTCCTGCCTGGGCAGGGGGTTGGACTAGAAGACCTCCAAGGTCCCTTCCAACTCTGTTATTCTGGTTTTCGTCCGTTTAATCTAAAACTGAATGCACCAGAATTTTTGCCCCCGAATAGCATTCAAGCTTAATGCCAACGTTGCAAATGGTATCGACAAAAATATTAAGCATACCGCATTCGCTTCTCCCACTGTGTTTGGCCCCGAAGACAATGAATCAGTTTCTCTTTCTCATTTTTGTAAACAATTAGAAAGTTTTGCAGCACTGTGGTGAGAGCAGAGACACGGAATCATGTACAGGTCCTCAAATCCTCGATTTGCGATCATTTATTTAATGACTGTGCAATGTTGTGACGCTGCTCCAAAAAGTGACTGACATCAGTCCTCTTCAGTCCCGTGATCAGAATTCATACCCTAGGCACAGTGATGAAATGTAAAATTTGTTACTACCGGTTCTGTGGATGTGGCTTGGTGGGTGGTGGTAATGTAACTACAACCTCTTTGGCCAAGGGGGTTGTAAAAAAATCCTTTTAAAAGGTTCTGGCGATCCCAGCTGAGTTGCCTGATCGTCAGAACCTTTTAAAAGCATTTTTTTACAACCTCTTCGGCCGAAGAGGTTGTAGAAAAAAATGCTTTTAAAAGGCTTTAAAGATCCCAGCTGAGCCACGTGTTCATCACAACCTTTTTTTTTAACTTTTAAAAGCATTTTTTCGGCCGAAGAAAAAATGCTTTCAAAAGTAAAAAAAAACAACCTCTGATGATCGCGTGGCTCAGCTGGGCATCGGCCGGGGGGGGCCAGAGATTTTTGCTACTGGTTCTCCAAACCACCCGCCGCCATTGCTACTGGATCAGGCGATCCGGTCCGAACCAGGAGCATTTCACCCCTGCCTAGGCATATATTTACAATGGTTGCCGCATCCTGGATCAGGTGGCTTCCATTTGTGATCTTCCCAGGGGTCATCCAATGAGACAAGCAAAGTCAATTGGGGAAGCTGGATTCGCTTAACGGCTGGGTGACTTGCTTAACAACCACAATGATTTGTTTAACGATCAGGGGGGAGGAAAGGTCAAAAAAAACCAGCCACAGCTGATGACTTAATCATCGCATCATTGAGTGAAGTTCTGAAGCTGGTTGTAATTCAAGGACCCCTGTAATTATTTGCATGGAGCTTACCTACTTACAAAATACAAGCAGTCCTCAACATACAACCGTTCACTTAGAGACCGTTTGAATTTATACTATTTTTCACACTTAAAACCGTTGCAGCCATCCCTGTGGTCTCATGACCACAATTTGGGCAACCAGCCTGTACTTACGACGGTTGCACTATCCCTGGGTCACGTGATCACCGTTTGTCAAATTCTCTACTGGATTCCAACAAGAAAATGCAATTGGGGAAGCCAAATTTGCTTGCTAACCATGTGATTCACTTAACAACTGCAGTGATAACATTTAACAACTGTGTCGAAAAAAAATCATAAAATGGGACAAAACTTACTTAACAACTGCTTTCTTTAGCAATGGGAATTTTGGGCTCAGTTGGGGTTGCAAGTTGAGGACTACCTGTTATTGTTAGTTGTGAAGTTGTGTCCAACCCATTGCGACCCCATGGACAATGTTCCTCCGGGCCTTCCTGTCCTCTACCATCCTCTGGAGTCCATTGAAGCTCACGCCGACTGCTTCAGTGACTCCATCCAGCCACCTCGTTCTCTGTTGTCCTCTTCTTCTTTTGCCCTCCATCTTTCCCAGCATTAGTCTCTTCTCCAGTGAGTCCTTCCTTCTCATTAGGCGGCCAAAGGATTTCAGTTTCCTCTTCAGGATCTGGCCTTCTAAAGAGCAGTCAGGGTTGATCTGCGGACCTTCTTGCCCTGCGAGATTCCCCTCTCTCGCAGGTTTGGCCCTCCACACTACCGAGGGCCCACCTTGAGGACGGGTTTTGGAACCCCGAGAGTTGGCATGCTAAATCTGGGAGACTTAGGGGATTTTTAACTAATTGTTTTAATAGATTTTTTAGGGGGAGTTTTAATGGGGATTTTAAGGGGGAGGGTTTTTTAAGGGGTGGGAGGGTAGGGGTGGTGTTGGGGAAACTCACTGGTGGGAGTTTTAATGGAAATTTTAAGGGGAGGAAACCGACGGGTTTGGGTTGGGGTGGGTGGGAGGGTTAGGTGGGTGATGGGGTAGCCCGTCGAGGGAAACCAGTTCCAGCGCATGCTCGTGGCGACTATCAAATGGGTTCGGAGGTTATGGGGGAGTGTGTTCCTTTGTGTGAGGGTGAGTCCATCTGCACGGTAAGTGGAGGCAGATATGGCGGAAGGGGATCGATCGGTTTAGGGGTCACGCTCGATGTATACAGGCGATCGCGTGCCCCGATCCCCTGACTTCTCCTGCCTCGGATGGTCAAGACCCTCAGAGCCTGGGCCTTCGCCTGATGTTATGCAACGCACGGTCCGTGGGTTAACAAGGCCCCCTAATACATGATCTGATTCAGGGGTGCCGGATATTATAGGCGTTACGGAGACCTGGTTGGGCACTGAAGGGGCGTGCCCTGGTTGAGATGTGCCCACGGGTTTCCGTGCATTCCATCAGCCGAGGGCCCAGGGTAGGGGTGGGGGTGGCGGTTGTTATTAAAGAGAGTCTAGAGCCGAGGAGACCACTGTACCTCAGATTGCCGGGTGTGAATCCTCTTGTGAGGTGGGGTCATAGATGTCAGATGGGCTTGCTGGTCGCGTACCTGGCTCCTTGCTGCGTGACAGCTGCCCTGCCCGAGCTCCTGGAGGTGCTTGCCGGGTGGCAGTGGAGACCCCCAGACTTTTAGTCATGGGGGACTTTAACTTGCCATCTGCTGGCTCGTCATCGACAGTAGCTCGGGAGTTCATGGCCTCCATGACGGCCCTGGACCTGACTCAAGTAGTGGATGGCCCTACTCACATTGGGGGAGGCACACTGGACCTGATTTTTATCTCTGGTCAGTGGTTGAAGGATCTGGACTTGGGAGATATAGTCACAGAGCCTTTGTCATGGTCAGATCACTCTCTCCTTCGCCTGGACTTTCTGACCGCTACCCAACACCGCAGGGAGACGGAACCATTACGTTGGTACCGTCCCAGGCGCCTGATGGACCCAGAGAGGTTCCGGACGGAGCTTGGGCCATTCCCTGAGGGTCTGGCTCACGGCACGGCAGAGGAACTAGCTGCAGCCTGGGAACGGGCTGCGGCTGGGGCTTTAGACCGTGTCGTGCCTCTGCGGCCTCTGACCCGGCGCAGATCCCAACCGGCTCCCTGGTTCTCCGAGGAGCTGAGGGGGATGAAACGCCGGAGAAGACGCCTAGAGAGTTCTTGGAGGTCCAGCCGCTCAGAGGTTGATCGGACACTAGTTAGATCCTATACTAGACCTACCTAGTGGCACTGAGGGAAGCGAGGCGTTGCTACGCCTCCCTCATTGCGCCGGCAGATAACCGCCCAGCTGCCCTGTTTGGTGGCCCGCCTCCTTCACCAGGGGAGCGGGATGACCCGTGCAGGGGACGCTGAGGAGTTTAACGGTTATCTATACGATAAAATCGTTCAGCTTCGGGACGGCCTGGACCAAAATTGTGACGATTCAGATGAGGCGTCTGAGGGTGGTCTTGGTGACATTTTCTGGGATGAGTTTGACCCTGTGGCTCCCGAGGACATGGACAGGTTGTTGGGTAGGCTGAATGCCACCACGTGTTTACTGGACCCGTGCCCCTCCTGGCTGGTGCTGGCCACTCAGGAGGTGACACGAGGCTGGCTCCAGGGGATTACGAGCGCTTCCTTGTTGGAGGGAGTCTTTCCGGCCGCCTTGAAAGAGGCGGTGGTGAGGCCCTCCTCAAGAAGCCTTCCTGACCCGCTGTTTTAGGTAATTATCGTCCGGTCTCCAACCCGCCTGGGCGAAGGTTGTAGAGAGTATGGTGGCATATCAGTTTCCCCTGCACCTGGAGGAAACTGTCTATCTAGACCTGCTCCAGTCCGGCTTCCGGCCCGGTTACAGCACTGAGCCGGCTTTGGTCGCGTTGGTGGATGATCTCTGGAGGGCCAGGGATAGGGGTTGTTCCTCTGCCCTGGTCCTATTAGACCTCTCAGCGGCTTTCGATACCATCGACCATGGTATCCTGCTGCGCCGGTTGGAGGGATTGGGAGTGAGAGGCACCGCATCGGTGGTTCTCCTCCTATCTCTCCGACCGGTCGCAGACGGTGTTGGCGGGGGCAGAGGTCGACCCGGCGCCTCACTTGTGGGGTGCCGCAGGGTCGATTCTCTCGCCTTCTGTTCAACATCTACATGAAGCCGCTGGGTGAGATCATCAGTGGCTTCGTGTGAGGTACCAGCTGTACGCTGATGACACCCAGCTGTACTTTTCCACACCGGCCACCCCAATGAAGCTATCAAGTGCTGTCCCGTGTCTGGAAGCCGACGGGTCTGGATGGGGAGAAACAGGCTCAAGCTCAATCCTCCAAGACGGAGTGGCTGTGGATGCCGGCATCCCGGTACAGTCAGCTGAGTCCACGGCTGACTGTTGGGAGCGAGTCATTGGCCCCGATGGAGAGGGTGCGCAACTTGGGCGTTCTCCTGGATGAGCGGCTGTCTTTTGAAGACCACCTGACGGCCGCCTCCAGGAGAGCTTTCCACCAGGTTCGCCTGGTGCGCCAGCTGCGCCTTTCTAGACCGGGATGCCTTATGCACAGTCACTCACGCCTTGTGACGCCTCGCCTGGATTACTGCAATGCTCTCTACATGGGGCTCCCTTGAGGGGCATCCGGAGGCTTCAGTTAGTCCAGAATGCAGCTGCGCGGGTGATAGAGGGAGCCCCTCGTGGCTCCCACGTGACACCTATCCTGCGCAGGCTGCACTGGCTACCTGGGGCCTTCCGGTGCGCTCAAGGTGTTGGTGAACGCCTTTAAAGCGCCCATGGCATAGGGCCGGGCTATCTACGGGACCGCCTGCTGCTACTGAATACCTCTCACCGACCCGTGCGCTCTCACAGAGAGGGACTCCTCAGGGTGCCGTCGGCGCGACAGTGTCGTCTGGCGACGCCCAGGGGAAGGGCCTTCTCTGTGGGGGCTCCCGCCCTCTGGAACGAACTCCCCCCAGGACTCCGTCAACTTCCGGACCTCCGAACCTTTCGTCGCGAGCTTAAAACTCATCTATTCATCTGCGCTGGACTGGGTTAGTTTTTAAACTTATGGGTTTTTAAATGGGTTTTATTCTAAATTTTAATGGCCAATTCAATAAGTTTTTTAATTATATTTTAATCATATGTATATTGTATTATCTTGTATTTTTACCAGGCTGTGAACCGCCCTGAGTCCTTTGGGAGAAGGGCGGTATAAAAATTTAAATAAATAAATAAAATAAATAAATCTCCTCTAGGACTGACTTGTTTGTTCACCTTGCAGCCCAAGGGACTAGCAGGAGTCTTCTCCAGCACCAGAGTTCAAAGGCCTCAATTCTTTGCCGCTCAGCCTTTCTTATGGTCCAACTTTCACAGGTATACATTGCAACTGGGAAAACCAGAGCCTTGACTATACACACTTTTGTTGGCAGGCTGATGTCTCTGCTTTTAGTAAGCTGTCTAGATTTGCCATAGCTTTCCTCCCCAGGAGCAAGCATCTTTTAATTTCTTGGCTGCAGTCCCCATCTGCGGTGATCTTGGAGCCCAGGAAAATAAAATCTGTCACTTCCTCCATTTCTTCCCCATCTATTTGCCAGGAAATGAGAGGGCTGGATGCCATGATCTTAGTTTTCTTAATGTTAAGTTTCAAGCCAACTTTTGCACCCTCCTCCTTCACCCGCATCAAGAGGCTTTTTAGTTCCTCTTTGCTTTCTGCCATTACAGTGGTATCCTCTGCATATCTGAGGTTGTTCATATTTCTCCCGGCAATCTTAATTCCAACTTTTGATTCATCTAGCCCTGCCTTTCTCATTACATGCTCTACATATAAGTTAAATAGGCAGGGCGACAGTATACAGCCTTGCCGGACTCCTTTCCCAATTTTGAACCAATCAGTGGTTCCGTGTTCAGTTCTCACTGTTGCTTCTTGACCCACATATAGGTTTCTCAAGAGACAAATAAGATGGTCCGGTACTCCCATCTCTTTAAGAACTTGCCACAATTTGTTGTGATCCACACGATCAAAGGCTTTAGTATAGTCAATGAAGCAGAAGTAGATATTTTTCTGGAACTCCCTAGCTTTCTCCATGATCCAGAGTATGTTGACAATGATCTCCAGTTCCTCTGCCTCTTCAAAATCCTACCTGTACTTCTGGTAGTTCTCGATCCACATACTGCTGGAGCCTAGCTTGTAGGATTTTAAGCATAACCTTACTAGTATGTGAAATGAGTGTAATGATGCAATAGTTTGAACCTTCTTCGGCATTCCCTTTCTTTGGAATTGGAATGTAAATTGACTTTTTCCAATCCTGTGGCCACTGTTGAGTTTTCCAAATTTGCTGGCAAATTGAGTATAGCACTTTTACTGCATTGTCTTTTAAGATTTTGAATAGCTCAGCTGGAATACTGTCTCCTCCACTAGCTTTGTTGTTGCTTAGATTTCCTAAGGCCCATTTGACTTCACATTCTAGGATGACTGGCTCAAGGTCAGTGACAATCCCATTGTGGTTATCAGGGATGTTAAGCTCAAACTTTTATAGTTCTTCTGTGTAATTTTGCCATCTCTTCTTAATCTCTTCTGCCTCTGTTAGGTCCTTTCCATTTTGGTCCTTTATCATCTCCATCTTTGCATGAAACGTTCCCTTCATATCTCCAATTTTCTTGAAGAGATCTCTGGTCCTCCCTGTTCTATTGTTTTCTTCTATTTCTTTGCACTGTTCATTTAAGAAGGCAATCTTTTCTCTTCTAGCTATTCTCTGGAATTCTGCATTCAACTAGATATATCTTTCTCTTTCTCCCTTGCCTTTCGCTTCCCTTCTTTCCTCAGTTATTTGCAAAGCTTCCTCTGGCAGCCATTTTGTTTTCTTGCCTTTCTTTTTAATAATAATAATAACAACAGAGTTGGAAGGGACCTTTGAGGCCTTCTAGTCCAACCCCCTGCCCAAGCAAGAAACCCTACACCATTTCAGACAGATGGTTATCCAACATTTTCTTAAAAATTTCCAGTGTTGGAGCATTCACAACTTCTGCAGGCAAGTCGTTCCACTTATTAATTGTTCTGACTGTCAGGAAATTTCACCTAATTTCTTTCTTTCTTTGGAATGGTTTTAGTTGCTACCTCTCGTACAATGTTGCGAACCTCCATCCATAGTTCTTCAGGCACTCTGCCTATCAGATTTAATTCCTTAAATCTATCTGTCACCTCTACTGTATATTCATCAGGGATATGATTTAGTTCATACCTGAGTGGCCTAGTGCTTTTCTCTACTTTCTTCAATTTGTCTAAATTTTGCAACGAGAAGCTCATGGTCTGAGCCAAAGTCAGCTCCTGGTCTTGTTTTTACTGACTGTATAGAGCTTCTCCATCTTTGGCTGCAGAGCACATAGTCAATCTGATTTCTGTGTTGACCATCTGGTGATGTCCATGTGTAGAGTTGTGTCTTGAGTTGTTGGAAAAGAGTGTTTGCTATGACTATTGTATTATCTTGACAGAATTCTATCAGCCTGTGCCCTGCTTAATTTTGTATTCCAAGGCCAAACTTGCCTGTTATTCCAGTTATCTTTTGGCTTCCAACTTTAGCATTCCAATCCCCTATGATGATAAGGACATCATTTTTTGGTGTTAATTCTATAAGGTGCTGTTGGGCTTCACAGAACCGGTCAATTTCATCCTCTTCAGCACCAGTGGTTGGGACATAGACTTGGATTACTGTGATATTGAACGGTTTGCCTTTGATTCGAACTGAGATCATTCTGTCATTTTGTGGATTGTAGCCCAGTATTGCTTTTCCTACTCTTTTATTGATTATGAAGGCTACTCCATTTCTTCTGAGGGATTCCTGCCCGCAGAAGTATACCTGATGGTCAACTGAATTAAATTCACCCATTCTTGTCCATTTTAGTTCACTGATTCCTAAGAGGTTGATGTTCAGTCTTGTCATCTCTTGTTTTACCACGTCCAGCTTGCCTTGATTCATGGATCTTACATTCCAGGTTCCTATGGAGAAAAAAATCTTTACAGCATCGGACTTTTCCTTTCACCACCAGATACATCCACAGCTGAGCGTCCTTTCGGCTTTGGCCCAGTCGCTTCACTCTTTCTGGTGCTGCTAGTACTAGCCCTCCGCTCTTCCCCAGTAGCCCACTCACTTCCCGCCTGGACTATTGCAATGCTCTCTACATGGGGCTCCCCTTGAAGAGCACCCGGAGGCTCCAGTTAGTCCAGAATGCGGCCGCGCGGGTGATAGAGGGAGCACCGCGTTGCTCCCATATAACACCTATCCTGCGCGGCCTGCACTGGCTACCGGTAGTCTTTCGGGTGCAATTCAAGGTTTTGGTGACCACCTTTAAAGCGCCCATGGCTTAGGACCGATACCTTCGAGACCGCCTTCTGCCGATTGCCTCCCAACGACCTGTGCGCCCCACAGAGTGGGCCTCTCAGGTGCCGCCGACCAAACAGTGTAGGTTGGCGGCCCCAGGAGGGCCTTCTGTGGCGGCACCAGCCCTGTGGAACGAGCTCCTCCAGGATTACGACAACTACCACCTCCGGACCTTCAGACGGAACTGAAGACGCTATTGTTTCAGCGTGCAGGACTAGCCTAAGATAAAAGGTTTTAGCATATCTTAATGGGGTTTTTATAGGTTTTTTATTTTTTAGTGATCAGGCCATGATATTATCTAGTTTTAATTGGGTTTTAATGTTTATTTATTGTACTGTTTTAATATGCCTGTGAACCGCCCTGAGTCCTACGGGAGATGGTGCGGTATATAAGTTCGATTAATAAAATAAAATAAAATAAAATAAAATAAATAGCATATTGGACACCTTCTGACCTGAGGGGCTCATCTTCCGGTGTCATATCATTTTTCCTACTGTCCATGGGGTTTTCATGACAAAGATACTGGAGTGGGTTGCCATTTCCTTCCCAAGTGGATCACGTTTTGTCAGAACTCTCTGCTATGACCTGTCCATCTTGAATGTCCCTCCACGGCATAGCTCATAGCTTCATTGAGCTACGCAAGCCCCTTCGCCACGACAAGGCAGTAATCCATGAAGGGGGGACTACCTGTACCCATTTGTAGAGAAATTGGCCAGCTGCTTCAGATACAACACTAAGGATCAGCAATGCCTCTTTCTCTCTCTCTCTCTCTCTCTTTCTCTCTCTCTCTCTTTCTCTCTCTCTCTCTCTCTGCCTCTTTATGTGTGTCTTTCTGTCTTTCCATCTCTCTCTCTCTTTCTCTGTGTCTCTCTGTCTCTGTCTGTGTCTGTCTCTCCCTCTCTCTGTGTCTTTATCTGCCTCTCTATGTGTGTCTTTCTGTCTTTCCATCTCTCTCTCTCTTTCTCTGTGTCTCTCTGTCTGTCTGTCTCTCTCTCCGTCTCTATCTCTGTCTCTGTCTGTCTCTGTATGTCTTTCTGTCTTTCTCTGTGTCTCTGCCTCTTTCTCTCTCTGTGTCTCGCTCTCACTCTCACTCTATCTGTCTCTGTCTGTCTGCCTGCCTGCGCCTCTCTTTCTCTGTCTGTCTGTCTCTCTCTGTCTCTGTTGCTGTTGCTGTCTGTCTGTCTCTTTCTCTGTCTGTCTTTCCGTCTCTCTCTCTCTCTCTCTCTCTCTCTCTGTGTGTGTGTGTGTCTGTCTGTCTATCTATTTAACTATCATCTCTCAGATTAACAGAAAACAGAGTTGGAAGGGACCTTGGAGGTCTTCTAGTCCAACCCCCTGCTCAAGCAGGAAACCCTATACCATTTTCAAATAAATTGTTCTCCAATCTCTTCTTAAAAACCTCCACTGTCATCCTCTCTCTGTGTCAATATGTCAATATTCTGTTTCTTTCCATTTCTACTTCTTGGAAAATGGGTCTAACCTAGATAAGATTTTGCCCTAGTCTGCACTCAAAGTTTGCATGGGTGCATTTGACATAAGCTTTGCTGCCGTCTCTTGTCTCGATTCTCCCCCAGCCCTGGAATATCAGGTACGTAAGTTACTCATGCCATAACATCAGGACCTTCTATCATTCTTCCTTATATCAAGGAGACCACAGTGCTATTGACGTCACAATATGGGAAACTTTTTCTCCGGAGGGAGGTGGAAGTTAGAGAAACCACTATCAGCGGTCACTGAAGGTAGATGTTTAACATCAGATCAACGTTAAACCTGTTGGCTCTATAGATTCGCCTGACAACAACAAACCCAAGAATTTGTAATCTACAAAAAGAAAAAGGAAGTTTCCAATTGCTATTGCAACCCTGCGTGATTCAAAAGCATAATGAAATTGCAGCGAACATCAGATGCCAGAGTACATGCAAATAATTTTGTTTTTATAACCAATTTCAGACAGATAAATACTAGCCTCCCTTCCAATTTCCCCCCTATTAAACCGAAGTGTCAGAGAGATTTACAGTCCTCTCAAGTTCTCTTTTCATAGGAACATTCATTTACATAAACAGATAATCCAAGATAAAATTTTCCATTAGACAAAGGTGAAATGGATCAATTTCCCCCTGCCAAGACAAATCTTAAATCTTGAACGGATAGGGTCATTATTACACACCAGCCCCATTTCAGAAATAATGTGGGTTCTAAAAAAAAAAAATAATAATCTGATCGCAGCCATTTCCAGCTTTCCAATTATCTTTAAGAAAAGCTTATTCTGTGGACAATAAAGCACATTATGGCACAATATGATACAGTCCATAAAGATCACAACGTTTTATGAAAGGTTAAAAAGGAAAGCTCAGCACATCTTGGAAATTTCACTATCCACAAAGTCTTCGGTGACTTGACCAAGAGAGCTTGTGGGCAGCGTAAATATTGTGAAAAAGAAAATGTGACATTTGCTTCGGAGTTAAAACACACATGCAATATGAATACATGTTTTCCAATAACTCCTTTAGAGGAACAGATAGATTTACACCCAAGGTGGTTTAAGTATACAATAGAATAACAGAGTTGGAAGGGACCTTGGAGGTCTTCTAATCCAACCCGCTGCTTAGGAAGGAAACCCTATACCCCTGATGGCGAACCTGTGGCACGCAGAGCCATATTGGTGGGCACATGAGCTCAGCTCTATTTTCGGGCCTTCTGGACGCACCAGAAGTAAGGAAACAAGCTGTCTCCGGCCTCTGGAGGGCCGGGGGGGGAGAAGGCCGTTTTCGCCCTCCCCAGGCTCCTAGAAAGGCTTTGGAGACTGGGATGGGCGAAAAACGGGCCCACCATGCCATTGCATGCCAAAAGCGGGGGGGGTCACACGCGCATGCGCAGAAGGGCGGAGTGCATAGAATTATGGGTGTGGGCACATGCGCATGCAACCCCCACCCCGCACTCCTCCCACTTTTGGCACGCGATGGTAAAAAGGTTAGCCATTACTGCCCTATACCATTTCAGACAAATGGTTGTACAGTCTCTTCTTAAAAACTTCCAGTGTTGGAGTATTTACAACTTCTGGAGGCAAGTTATATAATTGATGATTGCTACCATGTTTTCCCAAAAATAAGACTGGGTCTTATATTAATTTTTGCTCCAAAAGACGCATTAGGGCTTATTTTCCAGTTAGGTCTTATTTGGGGGGGGGGAAATACAGTACTAAATGCATCCATCTGGCTGACAATCTTAACTGGGGCTTGTTTTGGGGGCAGGGCTTATATTACGAGCATCCTGAAAAATCATGCTAGGTCTTATTTTCCAGTTGGGTCTTATTTTCAGGAAAACAGGGGCTGCCACAAAGAAGAGGGAGTCGAGCTATTCTCCAAAGCCCCTGACGGCAGGACAAGAAGAAATGGGTGGAAACTAATCAAGGGGAGAAGCAACCTAGAACTAAGGAGACATTTCCTTATGAGCGTTAGAACACTTAATCAGTGGAACAATTTACCTCTAGAAGTTGTGGGTGCTCTAACACTGGGGGATTTTAAAGAATAGAATAGAATAGAATAGAATAGAATAGAATAGAATAGAATAGAATAGAATAGAATAGAATAGAATAGAATAGAATTTTTTATTGGCCAAGTGTGATTAGACACACAAGAAATTTGTCTTGCTGAATACGCTCTCATTGTACATAAAAGGAAAGATCATCAAGAATTCTAAGGTACAACACTTAATGATCATCATAGGGTAGAAATAAGCAATCAGGAAACAATCAATATCAATATAAATCATAAGGATACAAGCAACAAAGTTACAGTCATACAGTCATAAGTGGAAGGAGATGGGTGATGGGAACGATGAGAAGATTAATAGTAGACTTAGTAACTAGTTTGACAGTTTTGAGGGAATGATTTGTTTAGCAGAGTGATGGTGTTTGAGAAAAAACTGTTCTTGTGTCTAGTTGTTCTGGTGTGCAGTGCTCTATAGCGTCGTTTTGAGGGTAGGAGTTGAAACAGTTTATGTCCAGGATGTGAGGGGTCTGTAAATATTTTCACAGCCCTCTTTTTGACTCGTGCAGTATACAGGTCCTCAATGAAAGGCAGGTTGGTAGCCATTGTTTTTTCTGCAGTTGTAATGATCCTCTGAAGTCTGTGTCCGTCTTGCTGGGTTGCAGAACCGAACCAGACAGTTATAGAGGTGCAGATGGCAGACTCCCGTCTGAAATGAATTGAACAATCCCTTGTCTGAAATGAAATAGGCTCTCCTGCTTGAGCAGGGAGTTGGATTAGGTCCCTTCCAGCTCTTGTTATCGCGTAATTCTGAGAAAGAGACCTCCTGGGTTGCTCTTTTTTCTTTTCCCACTCTTAAACTCACCTCACAGGCTAAAATGCACCAAGACAAATTCCTTGTGTGTCCAATCACACTTGGCCAATAAAATTCTATTCTATTCTATTCTATTCTAAAATAAAAGCCAGGGAAAAGGGCCTCATTCCTTCCAAGAACATCAGCAGTTTGCTATAAGCTATCTGTTTATGTGGGCTTACCAACAGTATGCTGTAATAAACCACAGTTAACAAGATGTGAACTCAAGCAGTGAACCAAACCACAGGAATACATCATTATGTTATTGATTAGATAACTCCTAATCCGTGGATTGTCTGACTAGACATCCCTCGGAATGCAGTGAAAATCTCTCATGTATCCATCCATCCACAAATTACAAATATATCATGACTTTGAGCAGGGAGGGGCGGGGTGGGGGGAATTATTTGGATCTTTTGGTGCCTTCCAATCAGAGGTGATATTCAGACAGGACCAATTCGGGTGAACCGGGAATGATGACCTGTGGGTGGGCATGCCCACCCGCCCCGGCGCTATGCCGTCCTATTTAACCATGTTTTCTAAGCTGCGTACATGCGTGCAAGCCACACAAGCGAGCAAAGCGTATGCGTGGAAGGCTGCATACTCACATTTTCAGCGCACGGCGAACCGGTAGTAAAATGATGTGAAACCCATCTCTGCTTCCAGTCAAGTATTAACTCCTGGCAACAGCATGGACAATTCCTGCAGTTTTCTTGGCAAGCTTTTTTTTAGAACCAGTTTTGCCCTTCCTTGTTCTCTAGGACTGAGAAATTGGGTGACTGGCTCACGGTCACCCAATGGGCTTTGCGCCTAAGGCAGATCTAGAATTCACGGAATCCCAGTTTCTAGTCTGGTGTCCTAACCACCTTGCCAAACTGGCTGTCTCTCTCTCTCTCATTCGGAATTAAGCAAGGTGATTTATTAGTCATGTTTTGTCAGTTTTGCTTTCTCGATGAACTGAAACAATGCAAGCGAGCGAGTTTTGAAATGAACATTTGGAACCAGCCTTTCTTCAAGTTCACCATTCTCTCACCCATTCGGTATAGAGACTCCTCGACTTATAATCATTCGTTTAGTGACTGGCACTATAGCTCAGTGGTCACCAATTGGTGGTCCGTGAGAAAATTTTGGCGGTCCCCAGAAAAACTATTTGCATTTTTTATATTGCACTAAATCAGGGGTCCTCAAACTAAGGCCCCTGGGCCGGATACATGCAATTAACATTTGTGTTGTTGCAAAGAGTCTCCTCCTTCCGGGTCTTTTTATGTGGGTTGGAGTGGGACAGAAATTCCAACTTGGGGTCTGCTTCAGCCTCCTGGTGCAGGGCTTTGGGCAGAGGTTGGAGGGAAGCATCGCTGGTGGCGAAGAGCCAGAGGGCCTTGTTCCAGTGGGACTGCATCATGGCCTGGAACTGGCTGACCATCTCAACCCGTTGAGCTGCCTGGCGGCGGTACCTGGCCTTGCACTCTCTCAGGTCTTCCCTCTGCTTGGAAAGCCTATGCTCCTAGTCCTCAGTGAGGTGCTTCTGCTGAGCCTCCTTCTCAGTCAGATCCAATTTGAACTGAGCTGTTTTGCCAACTCTTTCTCATGGTGGCTGCTTAGCTCCAACAACTGCTTTCCGTTGGGGCCCTAAAGAGCCCAGGCGGGCAGGCGAGGAGTGGCGAGCAGAGGCTGGCAAGGTGCCTCTCCACATGAGTGACATTGAGTTGGCCACGCCCACCCAGTCACATGACCATCTTGCCACGCCCACCCAGCCGGTCATTTGGCAGATCACATTAGTGGTCCACAGGATTTAAAATTATGAATTTAGTGGTCCCTGAGGTCCGAAAGGTTGGTGACCCCTGCTATAGCTACAACAGCACCGCAAAAAGTGACCCAAGATCGTTTTTCACACTTACAACTAGGAGTGAAATTCTACCAGTCAGCACCTGTTCAGGCGAATCAGTAGGAAAAAAAAGCTACCAGTATTTCCGACAATCAGCTGTGCCTGCCTGATTTAGATTACCGTATATACTCGAATATAAGCCGATCCGAGTATAAGCCGAGGTCCCCAATTTTACCCCAAAAACTGGGGTAAACTGGGGACTCGAGTATAAGCCCAGGGTGGAAATGAGGCACCCACCGTTGGGGAAACCCTCCTCCTCAGCTGAGAAGGCTGGCGGCCCCCGCCCGCCCTCTCACTGCACCGCAGGGCTTCCCCGTCATCCGCAAAATGTGAAAAAGAAAAAAAACTCGAGATAAGCCGATATACTGAGTATAAGCCGAGGCTTAAAAACAAAACTGAGTATAAGTCAGAGAGACCAGTATAAGTTTAGGACGTTTTTCAGCACAAAAAACGTGCTGAAAAACTCGGCTTATACTCAAGTATATACGGTAGCTAGAAAGCAGGAAATCCTGCTTTCTAGCAAATCTAAATCTCACGGCACAGCTGTTTCGCCCCCCTCGCTGTTCTACTTACCTTCAAACGGCTCTTTTTTCCATGCAAAGCGCACTTTTAGTATTACTGCGCATGCATGCGCAATGTGCATTTGGCACGCAATGCACATGCACACGCAGAATGCATCTGGCGTGCACTGTGCATGCACACAGGGCATGTTTGATGCGCATGACGCATACGCAGGCAGCGAACCGGTAGCAATTTGCGGAGGATTTCACCATTGCTTATGACCGTTCCAGCATCTCCACGGTCATGTGATCAGAATTCCGACGCTTGGCAACTGACTCGTATTTATGAAAGTTGCAGGGTCCTGGGGGGGGGTGCGGGGAGGTATCACGTGATCCGCTTTTGCGGCCTCCTCATAAGTAAAGTCAATGGAGAAGCCAGATTCACTCAACCACCGTGTTATATTAAGAATTAAAATCAGCTATCAGAATCTCAGGGACGCTCAGGGGCTAAGACGCTGAGCTTGTTGATAGAAAGGTTGGCAGTTCAGCGGTTCGAATCCCTAGTGCTGCCGTGTAATGGGGTGAGCTCCTGTTACTTGTCCCAGCTTCTGCCAACCTAGCAGTTCCAAAGCACGTAAAAAATGCAAGTAGAAAAATAGGGACCATTTGGTGGGAAGGTAACAGCGTTCCGTGCGCCTTTGGCGTTGAGTCATGCCGGCCACATGACCACGGAGACATCTTCGGACAGCGCTGGCTCTTTGGCTTTGAAACAAGAGATGAGCACTGCCCCCTAGAGTCAGGAATGACTAGCACATATGTGCGAGGGGAACCTTTACCTTTATCAGAATCTTGCAATCTTGACTGTGCCAAACCATCTTTATACTTTCCTGGTTATCCAGAGTACTCATTCTTTATTTATTGCAAATTTTTGTCAGAGGAAATAAAACGGATTGCCAGATTTTATCAAAAAAATAATAATAATCTCTCTGTTTACACATTACAGAAAATTATATGGAGAGAAATCTGTGCAGGACAGATTGTAAGATAGAAAAGATAAAATCTACTTTTCAGTTTACCTGCCATTTCTGGCTTCTTGAGCACTAATAGGGATCTCTTGAAGCCCACCAACCTTGTTATTGTCTTCTCCTCTTCTATAACTGAAGTCAAAGAGCTGCTTATTATTATTATTATTATGCTTGCTTACACAATTGTGAGCTTTTTTTTTCAACTTTTAAAAGCATTTTTTCGGCCGAAGAAAAAATGCTTTTAAAAGTTTTTAACAAACCCTCTGATGATGGTGCAGCTCAGCTGGGCATGTGTGGGGGGAACAGGGATTTTTGCTACCGGTTCTTCGAACCACCCACTACCGGATTGAGCAAACCGGTCCGAACCGGGAGCATTTCACCCACTGATGTTAAGGAATTGCTCTTGAAGTGGCCCACGGATAAACTGTGGTACCTGGAAAGTGAGCAAAACAAGGGCACAGATGGCCACCCTCTCTGCTCCGTTCTGCCGAGAATGTATCTCTGTTTAAATCGCAGGCATTGTTCCTAAATTGGCATAATAGAGGTTAATTAGCACGTGCTCATTTCAGTGCACCTGGTGGTCATCGTTTGTCCTCTCGGCTGGTGATGCCTTTTCTGTTTGTGAGTCGTAAGCCGGCCTCTCTTCTCCTCTTCTATAACTGAAGTCAAAGAGCTGCTTATTATTATTATTATGCTTGCTTACACAATTGTGAGTTTTTTTCAATCTTTAAAAGCATTTTTCGTCAAGAAAAATGCTTTTAAAAGTTTTAACAAACCTCTGATGATGGTGCAGCTCAGCTGGGCATGTGGGGAACAGGATTTTGCTACCGGTTCTTCGAACCACCCGCTACCGGATTGGGCAAACCGGTCCGAACCGGGAGCATTTCACCCACTGATGTTAAGGAATTGCTCTTGAAGTGGCCCACGGATAAACTGTGGTACCTGGAAAGTGAGCAAAACAAGGGCACAGATGGCCACCCTCTCTGCTCCGTTCTGCCGAGAATGTATCTCTGTTTAAATCGCAGGCATTGTTCCTAAATCGGCATTATAGAGGTTAATTAGCACGTGCTCATTTCAGTGCACCTGGTGGTCATCGTTTGTCCTCTCGGCTGGTGATGCCTTTTCTGTTTGTGAGTCGTAAGCCGGCCTCTCTTCTCCCTCTTCTTGGCCTCATATCTCTCTGATTTCCACACCTCCAAACTTGGCATCCTCCTGACGGACATAACTGCTGCCATCTGAGTTCTTAGACAGCATTAGGGGAGGCCGATCGAAGCCCCGTGCCACACCCTTCCCAAGCTGGTGTCCTCCATGTGCGTAAGGGGCTACCAAATCCATAAATCCAGTCCACCATAGCTAACCCATCTGGAGGGCATCTGGTTGAAGGAGGCTGCTGAATGCTGCCGAGCTAGGAAACGGCGCTGGAATAATTGATCAGGTTTCTTTTCCATTTCCATTTCCCTCCTTCTCTGTTCTCTCGGCCTCGTTATGACTCATCCGCACAAATTCAGACACAAGACACAATTATGACTTTTTGGAACGTCGGCTTCATGGCCAGGCTCGACGGACAGCAGAGACAGCCTGCTGAGCTATGGTGGCAGACAACTCCTCCCCAGCCATGTTATGCACGAGCCCCCTGGCCAGGGGAAGCCGGCTGATTTTAATTTCTGCCCGTTGAAATGTATTTATTGTTTGATGGCCTGCTGGATTACGAGGCTGCGGGCTTGTCAAACGCGCTTGCCAGATTTTTCACACACCCCATCCCAGGTGGAGAGTGTGATAAACAGCCTGGCATCACTTCACATGGAATGACCAATGAAGAATAATATATTTTTAATGGGCAGAATGTTTAATAAACATCTATTCTCCTGTTACTCTAACATTGCCTTTTTTTAAAAAAGGAAAAAGGAAAAAGGAAAAAAAAGGAAAGAAAAGGAAGAAGGGGAATTGCCTTGAGCCATGTAGCTATCCAGCTGAGGGTTTTATAACACAATTTTCTCTCCATCATTAGAGGTTATAACTGTCATTCCAGCTGCTCTTGTTGTAAGATAGTACTTTAAAAAAAAAAAAACAGCACGTTATGGAAATAAAAATTTGGGTTAGTTGCACATGGGGCTTGCCAGGATTCAGCCCTAGAGGTTGCCGGATACTTGGGCATGTGCAGAGGGCCTATTTCACATGCTTGCATCTCAACGTTTAAGAAAAGTTCACGTCAAAAAGCTGATTTGCAGAGAGGCTTGAGATCTAACGCAACGGTTGTGGTTCTTCGCAGAAAAAGAAACAACCATGTATTTGAGATTCATGATCTCCCCAACAGAGATTAGATGATGATGATAATAATAATAATAATAATAATGATGATGATGATGATGATGATGATGATGATGATGATGATGATGATGATGTTGTCCTTCCGTTACCTTGCAACTTGCTATATTATAGATTGACACGATGATCTTAGCAGGTGCTTTCCCTAGTCCTAAAGACATATTTGACAAGTTCTGAAGCAATTCTCATAAATTGTAATGAGGGATATCTCAGTTGCTGTCTGAAGGAGGGAGGGAGGGAGAGAGGGAGGGAGGGAAGGAAGGAAGGAAGGAAGGAAGGAAGGAAGGAGGGAAGGGAGGAAGGAAGGAAGGAAGGAAGGAGGGAAAGAAGGAAGGAAGAAAGGAGGGAGGGAAGGAAGGAAGGAAAAGGAAAGAGGGAGGGAGGGAAGGAAGGAAGAAAGGAGGGAAGGAAGGAGGGAGGGAAGGAAGGAAGGAAGGAAGGAAAGAGGGAGGGAGAGAAGGAAGGAAGGAGGGGGGAGGGAGGGAGGGAAGGAAGGAAGGAAGGAAGGAAGGAAGGAAGGAAGGAAGGAAGGAAGGAAGGAAGGAAGGAAGGAAGGAAATGTTGGTTGATATAGCATTTAAAATCCAAAGTCCACATTTGATCCCAGTTTTGCTGACACTATTCTTTACAGACTAGAATGTACAGAATAACAGAATTGGAAGGGACCTTGGAGGTCTTCTAGTCCACCCCCACTGCTCAAGCAGGAGACCCTATATTATCCTGAACACAAATGTCTGTCCAATCTCCTCTGAAAAACTTCCAGTGATGGTTTTGCCTCCAACTTCTGGAGGCAAGGTGCTCCATTGGTTAACTGTCCCTATTGTCAGGAAGTATCTCCTAAATTCTAGGTTGGATTTGTCCTTGATTAATTGTAACAACATTGCCAAAAAAACACTGCAACAACATTGCCAAAAAGGCACTAAGAGTTGTTAATCTTGTGTAGCTTCTTCGCTGGTAATATTATACTACTAACTAGAGCATGCAAAACATTTGCTAGACCAATTCTCGAATACAGCTCATCTGTCTGGAACCCGCACTGCATATCAGACCTAAATACAATCGAGAGAGTCCAGAGATATTTCACGAGTAGAGTCCTCCACTCCTCTACCCACAACAAAATACCTTATGCCATCAGACTTCAAATTTTGGGCTTAGACAACTTAGAACTACGCCGACTTCAGTCTGACCTAAGCGTAGTACATAAAATTATCTACCACAACGTCCTACCAGTCAGTGACTACTTCAGCTTCAACCACAATGATACACGGGCACACAATAGATACAAATTTAAGGTAAACTCGATTGCAGAAAATATGACTTCAGTAACAGAGTGGTCAATGCCTAGAATGCACTCCCTGACTCTGTAGTTTCTTTCCCACAAACCCCCAAAACTTCAAGCTTAAACTGTCTACTGTTGACCTCACCCCATTTCTAAGAGGTCTGTAATAAGTGCATAAGTGCACCTGTATGCCTACCGTCCCTGTCCTAATATTCCTTTTTTACTTACTCTTTTCATGTATCCAAATTATAGTTATACTTTTACCTGTTATCTTATATATGATTGACAAATAAATAAAATAAATAAAATAAATAAAAATAAAATTTCCATCCATTGCTTCTTGTCCTGCCTTCAGGTGCTTTGGAGAACAGATTAACCCCCTCTTCCTTGTGGCAGCCCCTCAAATCTTGGAAGACTGCTATTTCTGCTCTAAACGCTGTCCTGCAAACTAACATTCTATTTTTGCATCCTATCAAGTAGGAGGAATGTGTACTGACATATTCCTGATGCTTGAAAGCAAAAATCCAGTCATTCTGCAGCACCTTTTCTGATTATGACACCTGAGGTAAAAACTTAAATCTGCTATCTGAACAGAGAGGAGGGATTGAAGATATACCGGTTATGTCTTAACTCAAGGTATGAACACACAAAATATTCCTGCCGCCTCCTATTTTTCCCCCCACATAAAACAACCCTGTGAGGTGGATTGGGCTTAGAGAGAAGGACTGGCCCAAAGTCACCTAGTTGGCTTTCATCCCTCAGGCAGGATTAGATGTCGTGTCCCCCTCCCCCTCCGACGACCGGGTCTAGGAAGTCCGTATCAAACGTGGCAACGAAGCCTCTGCAGCTTGTCAAATTCCTTCGAGGTTTATCAGGGCAGGCAGGAGTCCAAGTTGTGACTTCAGCGATGGAGTCCGATAGCAGCAAACTAGATGAGACTTTGCTTGACTCAAGGTTGGAATGCCACAAGCAGGTCCTTTATATAGGCTGTGGGGTATGGCTCCATGACTCAGCATTTATCCAGGCCTGCCCCTCCCTTCCTTCTGCTGCATCGCCTCTCAGATCTCTGGAAGCTGGATCTGCTGTCAGTAATTCCAGCACATGGCTGGCTTCCTGCCCACACGCTGTAGGAGTGAGGTTTATCGGGTTTGTTTGTTCATTCCTGGAATCCTCTCCGGGCATGGGGCCAGGGCCGGGGGCTGGAGGCATGACAGCCGTTCATCTTCATTATCAGACTTGGAGTCTGATAACAGGCCCGGGTGGAGACGGGAGGGGCCCAGCTGAGAAGAGGAGGGAGGACAAGGCACAACACTAGAACTCACAGCCTAGAACATGTTAAGATACAAGAGGTTTTCCCAGGGATTCTTCCTCCTGCCATCCGCCATCGCCATTGCTGAAAACCCTTTGAAACCTAGGCAGGCAGGTCTTTATCAAATATTATTGACTCCCCCTACAGTTGCAAAGGGTGTTGGTCTGGCAAGGTGAATACAAGTAGTCCACAATTTATGAGCACAATTAAGTGCAAAATTTATGTTGTAAAGTGAGACATTTATTAAGTGAATTTTGCCCTGTTTTACAACCTTCCTTGATAAATTTGTTAAGTGAATCACTGCCGCTGTTAAATTAGTGACTTTTTTCAGTCCCGTTTTAACTTTGAATGGTCACTAAATGAACAGATTTAAGTTGAGACTTCATATACTGTACTTCAGTAGCACCTAAAGAAAGTTCCCCCTCCTAGTGACTTAGATCAGGGGTCTCCAACCTTGGTCCCTTTAAGACTTGTGGACTTCAACTCCTTGGTTGGAGACCCCTGATTGTTGTGACTCGTCCTCCCCTCCTCTCCTCAGCCGGGCCCCTCCCGTCTCCAACCGGGCCTGTTATCAGACTCTGAGTCTGATAATGAAGATGAACGGCCTGTCATGCCTCCAGCCCCCGGCCCTGGCCCCATGCCCGGAGAGGATGCCAGGAGTGAAAAAACAAGCCCGATAAACCTCACTCATACGGTGTGTGTTTCTTTGGCTCAACTGTCAGAGGAAGCCAGCCAGGCGCTGGAATTACTGACAGCAGATCCAGCTGAACACAATTCAAAGTGGGAGGACCCTCGCTTCCGGAGATCTGAGAGGCGACACCAGCAGAAGGAAGGGAGGGGCAGGACTGGATAAATGCTGAGTCACGGAGCCACACCCCACAGCCTATATAAAAGACCTACTTTTGGCATTCCAACCTTGAGTCAAGCAAAGTCTTATCTAGTTTGCTGATATCGGACTCTATCGCTGAAGTCACAACTTGGACTCCTGCCTGCCCTGATAAACCTCAAAGGAACTTGGCAAGCTGCAAAGGCTTCGTTGCCAAGTCTGTTACGGACTTCCTTGACTCGTGTGTCAGAGTGGGAGTGGGACACGACATCGACTTAGATTACCAAGAGAAGAAGCCTTCCCAGTTCAATACTGACAATGGGCTTAAGGTTTTAGACTATATGGAAGAATTTGCTGTCAGAACCACCAGCTTTGGCTTGGTGCTTCGCCGGCGTTCTGTCATCAATGGGGAAAGGAGGGGGGAACAAATGTACAATTTGCTGTATGCTTTTATGATGGGAAATTAGGAAAAGGAAATTGACAATTGAGGAAGAGCAGAGCAGCTTGGAATCTAGATGCCACACTGGCATCTTCAAGGCCATTTGCCCCAAGGGTGGAATTTCACCAGCTCAAACACCTCAGAGTTTCTCATAACATCACGGCAGTGCTTGATTGGCTATGCTCGGACAGACCATGGGAGGAGAGCCAGGGGAAACCAGGGGTTTAGTTTTGTATTGGTGTCGTGTCCCACTCCTCCTCTGACGGCCGGGTCTGGGAAGTCTGTATCAAGCGTGGCCATGAAGCCTCTGCAGCTTTGCCAAAGTCCTGTCAGAGTTCTCAGGGCAGGCAGGAATCCAAGGTGTGACTTCAGCAACCAGATGTGACTTTGCCTGACTCAAGGAATGCCAAAAAGCAGATCCTTTATATAGGCCATGGGGTGTGGCTCCATGACTCAGCACTTATCCAGGCCTGCCCCTCCCTTCCTTTTGCTGACGTCGCCTCTCCATTCTCCGGAAGCGGGGATCTGTCCACTTTTCATCCTCCTGCTCAGCTGCCAGCAATTCTAGCTCATGGCTGGCTTCGTGCTCACACGCTGTAGGGAGGTTTGTTTGCTCAGTCTGTCCGAGCATGGGGCCAGGGCTGGGGGCTGGAGGCATGCCAGGCCATTCTTCTTCACCATCAGTCTCTGGCTCAGATAGCAGGAGATGGGAGGGGCCCGGCTGAGGAGAGGAGGGCGGGCAAGGCACAACATTTGGTTCACAGGAATTTTAGACTCTGCTTGACTCTACTGCAGGGGTGTGAAACTCACGCCGTCACGGCACTGTCACGTGACGTATCAGGACTTTCCCCCCCCTTCGCTAAACTGGGTGTGGGCGTGGCCAGTGCGTGATGCATCTGGCCCACGGGCCGGGATTTTGACAGTCCTGCTTTACTGCAATCAGCATCTCTTATAAAAGTGCCTTTTCATTTCAAATGGAGTCGAGAGTTTTACTTCCTTATGGGATCAGACTGAGGCAGGCCTGACACTTGCATTCTCATTAAATGACTTTTGGTTAGTCACTCTCACACAGGGAGGAAGGAAAGGAAGGAAGGAAAGGAAATGAACATGCAGAAGGAATATGTGAGATAATTCTAACAATCCCTTCTAGATCCTCTTCAAAATACCCTTGTAGAATTGGGGAACTGAATCCACGGTAAGACAGAAGTGCTCCTGTTAACAGCGGGTGAGTTTTAAAGCCATAAATGCTTCCTTCACCAAAAGGCTGTAGAGCCCCAAATATTATTGGTAAGGCTTCTTATAAAAACAGAACAGAAGACAGTTTGTGTCGTGGGGGGAAATAACAGTGGTGGAGTGACATCTGGTGGAAGTTGGAAAGGTAGGATTTTTTTCAGACAACTTGATCCAGTAAGAATCACATAAGATCACTTTGGAATACTAAACTCCTGCTGATCTCAGGGATCAGTTCAATGAACTGAACACTTGAATCACACTTTTGATTTGGAGAAAGATTGTACTTGGAAGTAAAGTCCACACTTTTCTGAAACCCAGGTCGTCCTTGACTTACAACCATTTGCCTAGTGACCGAACAGCACTGGAAAAAGTGACATGACCATTTTTAACATTACGACCGCTGCAGCGGTCCCTGTGGTCATGTGATCAAAATCCGGACACTTGGCAACTGGCTCGTATTTATGACAGTTGTCTAGTGGTGGGTTTCAAAAAAATTTATTACCAGTTCTGTGGTCGTGGCTTTGTGGGCGTGGCATGGCTTTGTGGGCGTGGCTTTGTGGGCATGGCAGGGGAAGGTTACTGCAAAATCCCCATTTCCTCCCGATCAGCTGGGACTTGGGAGGCAGAGAACAGATGGGGGTGGGGCCAGTCAGAATTTTTACTACCGGTTCTCCGAACTACTCAAAATTTTCACTACCAGTTCTCCAGAACTGGTCAGCACCTGCTGAAGCCCATCTCTGCAGTTGTCGTATCCTGGGGACCTGTGATCCAATTTTTTTGACCCTCTGAGAAACGAAGTCTATGGGGCAGCCAGATTCATAGTTCCGTCAGCAAACTGGGTTCTCAATTTACTGACTTCAGAAGGATGGAAGGCTGAGTCAACCTTGAGCCAGTCAGGATTGAACTCATGGCTGTGGGTAGAGTTAGCCTGCAGTACTGCATTCTAATCACTGCACCACCACAGCTCTTAATGGGATCAGCGAGCAAGGTACGATTAAAAAAAAACCACTTTCCAACTTTCATATTTAAAGAATCTAGATTCATCTGCACAGTAGATTGCTAGAAATAACTGAAAACTCCCTTTATGAGACTGGAAACGAAGGAACAGTGGCATCAAATGATACTCCGCCATGTCAGAATATAAAATTGGGCGGGTTACTCGGCACAGCAGGCAGCATAATTTCATTGCAGTTTCTAATATGCCACAACATCTGGCCCTTGGCAGTTACGTTTCCATCTTTTTAGTTCATAGTCCACATTTCTCCTCTAGAGGAGACAGGGAGAAATTTTTAGAAGTTTTGCATTGCTTCCAATGAAAAATTGTCCTATTTGCTAATCAAACACAAATGAGAGATTTATTCTGGTGCAGTGCCTCATAGAAATCAGGTTAACTATTTGGGATTAGATTAGGAACATAGAAGCTATTGCAGGGATGTGTCATGTCCCTGTCGGAGTCTGAATCCAAAGGCTGACAGAGACTGGATCCATTGGCTGTGGAAGAAACTGGGGAAGAGCAAAGTCAGGCTGGGCAGAGCAGGGGAGTGGTAGAAAAAGGGAGAGGGGGTTCAGATGAAGACCAAGGCCCACCCGCTCCTCATCCTAGGCAGCGCAGGGAGGAACGGAGAAGAGAGCAACGTGGGTTGCGTGGCTTACGAGGGAGGAAAGGGACCTGATCCTCTTTACAAGGCACAGGGGCTGATGGAGTTTAAAAGGAAAGGCAAATGGGAGGGGTGGTTGTGGGGAACAAACACTGAGTTTATCTGGTGTTTCTTTGAATCCTGGCATCCTCCCAACTGGCTTGATTTATTGCCGTGCTACTTTACTTGTGGAATTCCTTATTTTGCTTGCCCTGCCGGATTAATTACCTTGTCCTGCCTTTGGATTTTTTGTTGGAAGTTTTCTGCTTACAACATTTGGGACTGAAGTATTGCCAGCCAAAGATTATTACAGGTTGCTGGAAGAGCTCTCTCCAGGCCAGAGAGTTGACAGGGACTTTGGGGGCACAGTGGGTGATAATAAAGGGACTCATGTCGGTTCTCTGGCTGTGTTGCCTTTGTGTCACGCCCCGGGTCATCACAGAATGAGACTGTTCTGGTCAGGCAGAAAAATACAATTTTGCAGACAGGGAAGGGTCCCTACTCCAGTGGTGGGATTCAGCCGGTTTGCACCGGTTCTTGAGAACCGGTTGTTAAATCACCCACCCACCCCGCTATCAAAGTGGATCCTGGGTGCTGCGCTGCAATGAAGAAACAGGCAACAAAGAGGCCAGCGTGTGAGAAGCAGAAGGCCACTTTCCCTCTCTCTTCTCCTGCTCCTCTTCCTTCCGTCGTGCCAGCCACTCCATTTCCCATTTCTCCATTGCTGTTATGGCTCCAGCCTCCGAACCTGGCCCCATGCCCGAAAGTGACTCTGAGAGTGAGAGGGAAGGGCCGGTAAGGCTTACCTCGGGGGCACCAATTCCTTTGGCTCAGCTCCAGGAGCCAGAACCAGACCAGTCGGAGGATGTAATGAGGCCGTCATCCCCCGATTCCTCCCTTCCTCAGGCTACACCTACAGATGCAGCTGATAACCATACCAATCAAGCCTGGATCAATCCACGCTTCAGAAGATTAGAGAGGAGGCGTCATCAAAGAGAAGGGTGGGGCAGGAGCCCCACCCCACAGGATATATAAAGAGTTTTGGGACTGCTCTCAGTTCTACAGGAAGCAAATTAGCTGAACCGTGTCGAAGTGAGCTGAAGTCTTAATCTGTTTGAACTTTTTGGCAGGCAGCTGTGTTTTCCCCCCGGCCAGGACTGATAAGAGATGTGTATCCACTGGCTGAAGGCCAGCTCGTTACTCCAGAGTGAGGACGGAGACAGAACAATTGCAGTGCAGCGCTCAGAATCCACTTTGATAGCAGGCAAGGGGGAGGGGTAATTTAATAACCGGTTTATCCAGGGTCAGGTTGGCCGTCACTGGAGGCTCGTCCTGTATGTGCGGCAGAGCTGGAGGACGGGGGCAGGCCATGCCTTGCACAATGGCCAACCTGACCCTGGGCAAACCGGTTGTTAAATTATCTGAATCCCACCACTGCCCTACTCCATTAGTAACTGATACTCCACAATCAGGTTTCAAGTCATTATATTTCTGTAATGTGTTTAGATCAGTTTTTAATTGTGGCCAGATCCTAAATCAAAACTTGATGGGGTGACCTGCATTTCCCCGCATCCAATTTCTAATCTTCCTTTGCTTTCTCAAAAACTTTTACAAACACATTTAGGAGCAAACTTCATACAGGTAGACCTCAGTTTACAAGGATTCATTTAGTGACCATTTGACGTTACAACGGCACTGAAAAAAGTGACTTACAACCACTGCAGCATCCCATGGTCACCCGATTGAAATTTGGAAAGTTGGCAATTGGTTCATATTTATCATGGTTCCAGTGTCCCTGGCAGTGGTGAAATTCAAATTTGTTTTACTAGCAGTTCTGTGGGCATGGCTTGGTGGGCGTGGCTTAGTGGGCATGGCAGGGAAAGGATACTGCAAAATCCCCATTCCCTCTCCACTCCTGGGGAAAGGATACTGCAAAATCCCCTTTCCTTCTGCACTCCTGGGGGAAGGATACTGCAAAAGCCCAATTCCCTCCCTCTCCCAAGAAGTCATGTCTTTTTTTTTTCCCCTCTTTTCTTTCCCTTTTTCCTTCCCTACTTCCCTTACTTATTTGCTTTTGTATTTCCTTTGTATGTTATCTCAAAGAAGGTGGTTTTTTTCAGGAGGCAACTGGACTTTCTGGTTTGTTTGTTTTTATGATGTTTCGCTTCTCATCCAAGAAGCTTCTTCAGCTCAAGAAGTGAAATGTCTTCAAAGAAAAACCAGGGACAACCATGACCTGAATGACTGAGAAAATCTCCATAGACTTTTGTATATTATATTATAAACGAATAAAAACTGTTTTAAAAAAAACCCCAGTGAATGTCTGAATTGGAGTCCCTGCATCCCATTCATCTCCTACACCAGGGGTCTCCAACTCAAACTCAATTTCTTTAGAATATTTCCCTAGGACGAAGCTTCAGATTTACCTACCTTAAGAGTTTCTCCTGAATATCTTCAGTTCCTTAGCCAGTTGGCATTGCCCCAGCTTGGGCCATTTGATGCTGCTAGCCTTTCATCTCCTGCCAGGATAGGTCACAAATGAGCAGAAGGAATGATTGGGCCAGCATAACAGTGTCACATTGTTCGTTCCAGGGGCAAAGATACACGCTTTTGTGTATGGTGCCAACAGGAAGGCAACAATCTGACATTGAGTTTATTGGTTGATATGGTTTCCTTTTCAGCCAATTGGAGCAAAGGGGAGTTGTATCTTGAAATCTGAAGAACACTGGTCCAATAGAAATGGTGATAAATGGTAACCCTCAAGTTAATTTAATCAATTCTTTGAATCTAATTTTACTAGAGAATCTATATGTCTAGGGAGATTCTCAATCATCCAGGTCATGGTTGTCCTAAAACTGCATCCTAGAGATAGAAATGGTCGAGAAATAGAGATAGAGACAGATAGGCAGAGAGAGAGAGATATGAGAGATAGATGTGTGTGTGTGTGTGTGTGAGAGAGAGAGAGAGAGAGAGAGAGAGGAGAGAAATAGATTAGAGATAAATAGGTAGAAGGAAGATAGATAGATAGATAGATAGATAGATAGATAGATAGATAGATAGATAGATAGATATAGAGATGATAGATAAGAGAGAGAGGAAATAGATTAGAGAGAGAGAGAGAGAGCGATAGATAGATTAGATAGAAGAGAGAAATAGATTAGAGATGAATAGGTAGTAGATGATAAATAGATATGGATGATAGATATAGAGATGATAGATGATAGAAGAGAGAGAGAAATAGATTAAAGATAGATAGATGGATGGATGGATGAGAGATAGATGATAGAGAAAAGAGAAACAGATTAGAGATAAACAGGTAGTAGATGATAGATAGATAGAAGAGAGATATAGATTAGAGATGAATAGGTAGTAGATGATAAATAGATATGGATGATAGATATAGAGATGATAGATGATAGAAGAGAGAGAGAAATAGATTAGAGATAGATAGATGGATGGATGGATGAGAGATAGATGATAAAGAGAAACAGATTAGAGATAAACAGGTAGTAGATGATAGATAGATAGATATGGATGATAGATATAGAGATGATAGATGATAGAAGAGAGAGAGAGAGAAATAGATTAGAGATAGATGGATGGATGAGAGATAGATGAGAGATAGAGAAAAGAGAGAAATAGATTAGAGATAAATAGGTAGATAGATAGATAGATAGATAGATAGATAGATAGATAGATAGATAGATAGATAGATAGATAGATAGATAGATAGAAGAGAGAAACAGATTAGAGATAAATAGGTAACAGATTAGATAGATAGATAGATAGATAGATAGATAGATAGATAGATAGATAGATAGATAGATAGATAGATAGATAGAAGAGAGAAACAGATTAGAGATAAATAGGTAACAGATTAGATAGATAGATAGATAGATAGATAGATAGATAGATAGATAGATAGATAGATAGATAGATAGATAGATAGATAGATAGAAGAGAGAACTAGATTAGAGATAAATAGGTAGCTTTGCTGGCTGAGGAATTCTGGGAGTTGAAGTCCACAAGTCTTAAAAGTTGCCAAGGCTGGAGACCCCTGCCCTACACAGCAAAGGGTAAGCATCCCAATTAGGTCGACTTAATTTCTTCCCATCCTCTTAGTTACAATTTCATTTAAAAATAAATAAAGAAAGAAAATCATTTAAAGTCAGTTCCAGCGATAATGCTCCACAGCAAAGCCATCCACCACCATCTCAACCCACTCTCGTCCCGCGCTTCACTGTTTATGTGTCTTAGGCCACGCCCCCTGCACGTGCTCCGTTGGCGAGCGAAGGGGGGGAAGAGCAAGAGTGGGAAAGCCGTTCCTATTGGTGCGCTGTCGGCTTTTCACCGTGACGTCAACGCTAAGCGACCGTCGCGAAGCTCTGGCGCCATCCGAGCGGGCCTAGGCGACCAGAGGCGTGAGGGAGCGACGCAATGGCCGCTTAGGGACCGTTGGGAGAAGGAGGCGGCGAGGAGGAGGAGAAGGACAGAAGGGAGCCCCTTTTGGCCGCCAGGATGCTTGAAGGGCTGAGGCGGCTTCAGCTGCTCAGATGGCGGCAGCGACGGCGGCGGCAGCAGCAGCGACCGGGGTGAGCGAGGTCGAAGACCGCCGCTTGCGTTGTCTGGGCTCTCGGCCTGTTGGTGGTGCCTGAAGGGGCGGGGAAGCTGAGGCCGTGGCCTGTGGGCTCGCTTTCTCTGGTTTGACTTCTGGGCCCAGGGGAGGAGGGTGGGAGAGCGGCCGTTGGAGGCATTTCATAAGTTAAAAGTGTTCTGGGACTTCAGGCTACAGACAGACAGGCACCTGCCACACAACAGCCCCAGGTTTAACAACTGCCGATAAGAAAGATGAATAGAAAAGGCTGGATGGTGGACGTGGCAGTACCTGCAGAGAGAGAGAGAGAGAGAAAGAGCAGAATGCAGGTAGTCCTCGACTTACGACCACAATGGAGCCCCCAGGTTTCTTTGGTTAAGGGAAACGGGTTAAGTGAGTTTTGCCCCCCATTTTACGACCTTTCTTGCCGCCGTTGTTAAGTGAATCACTGCAGTTGTTAAATTAGTATGCCCATTGGGTTACTAACTTACCAGTTAGTATAAGTTATAACCCCAGTCTAGCTTCTTCCCCCATTGATTTTGCTTGTCAGAAGGTCGCAAAAGGGGATTACTGAACCTTGGGGCACAGCAACGGTCATAAATATGAGTCAGCTGCCAAACATCTGAATTTTGACTGCATGATCGTGGGATTGCTGCAAAGGTCATAACTGGGGGGCGGGGAGGGAGTCGTATTTTTCAGTGCAGTTGCAATTTTGAACAGTCACTCAACAAACGGTTGTAAGTTGAGGATTACCTGTAGAAGAGAAAGAACTGGAGAGGAGAACAAAATACAAAGAGCTGCAAATAGAAATAGGACAGTTGTAGCAAAAGCAAGCCAAGGTAATACCAATAGTGAAAGGTGCCTTGGGTGCAATCCCAAAATACTTGGCGCATCCCTTGTTCACTGTGGCATTGACATGTTCACCATCAATAAATTGCAAAAGGTGGCATTACTCAGAACAGCTTACATCCTGAGACGATGACTAACACCATCAAACATTCACATCTACCCATCCCAGGTCTTTGGGAAGGACTCGATAGGCAGGCAAAAATGCCACATCTGGCTGACTGCAACACATCAATAATAATAATAATAAGGTTCTGCTGTGTGAAACCCTCTAGCTATCTCCCTCCCACTGTTTGAAGTTGCCTGGGAGGTATATACATTTAAATAATGATATTTAAATGTAAACCTTTTAATAGATTAAATTTATACATTTAGATAATATATACATTTTAATAATTAAATTTATATGCTGCCCAACTTCCCGTTCCTTTGGAGAGGCAACTGGAGGGTAATTAAAATCATCGAAAAGGATTTTTTGGAAGGTTTTGGAAAATGAGCTGGCTAAGAACTTATGGGACTTTAAAATCTAAGACAGGCAACTTGTTCATAATACGCCTGATTTAAGATACTGAAAAAAGTTTATAGATTATAAAACAACAATGCAAGAAACATGAAACAATAATCGTGAAGAAAACCAGTTTAGATGGCAACTAGAGAAAAGAAGAAATTATTAGGGTTTATTGTTAATCAGATTTAGAAACTACCCATCTCTGTTTCTCCCTCTGTATACAGGTAGTCCTCAACTTATGTCACAATCCCCAAATCTCTGTTGCTAAGCAACAGTTAAGTGAGTTTTGCCCCATTTTAGGAACTTGCCACAGTGGTTACATGTGAATCATCACAGTTATAAAGTTAGCAATAACAATAGTTAAGTGAATCTGGCTTCCCCATTGACTTTGCTTGTCAGAAGGTTGCAAAAGGTGATCCCATGACACACACACACACACCCCAGGACATTGCAACCATCACAAATACATGCCAGTTTCCAAGTGTCTGAAGTTTGATCTTGTGACTGCAGGGAATCTGTCATAAGTCATTTTTTTCCAGCACTGTTGTAACTTTGTATGGTCACTAAACGGTTGGTTGTAAGTCAAGGTGTACCTGTATTCCTTGTATGCAGAGCACAACTTTTAAGGCTGTCATAATAATAGGGAGCAGTTTCTGGGAGGGCTGCCTTTAGGCCTGTTTCTCTTGTCAGAATACTGCCGACAAAGCTTTTTTTAAGAGGAAAGAATATTAAACAGGTCTGTCTTTATCAACCCAGATACATCTTGCCCTACATTGCTAATGATTAGTCTTAGAAGTGTCTGCTGTTGATAATATACATTTTTTTTGCTGCTGTTGCTTTTTCAGAATGTTTTCCCTATACAGAAAAAATGCAAATTGTTTTGTGACAAGTGAATAAGGGGAAAGCTTAGATGTTCTATATCTGTCTTATTTTAGATTTTAAACCTCTGAATATTTTATCCTCGTATCTTTCAGATAACTTATAACAGAAGTCAAAAGCCTTGTGTATTGCTACATGTTTACTCTTGCCTTGGTTGATGACTTGAAGCATTACTAAAATGCACCAGAAACTCTTGAAGAGCTCTCATTACATTGAGCTGGGAAGTTATCAGTATTGGCCTGTTCTCGTTCCTCGAGGAATTCGTTTATACACCTATGAACAGATTCCTGTGTTCCTTAAGGATAATCCTTACATCACTGACGGCTACAGAGCGTACCTGCCTTCTAGGCTGTGTTTAAAAAGGTTTGGAGTTGATCGAAATGGTTCAAAGTGAAATTAATCAACTAGCCTGGATTGAAGCAGTGCCTATAAGAAACAGTGAAATGTTTTTGTTTTGAAACTGCTTGGTTTATGTATATGTATATCCTGCTATCTGCAAATTATAACCAAAGCGACTAATGAAGCAAGGTGCATTGACTTAATTGAACTGTTCTTTTCTCTGTGTGAAATATGACTTAATTCTGTCTTGCTGATTTATCCTTTGAAACTTTGGAGGCGCAAGTCTCTTCTTGTCAGTCCCTTTTTTCTAAAATCTAAATAGACAAACTCCACTCTGCAATTTCTCTAGCCTAGTACCGTGTTTCCCCACAAATAAGACCTCCCCTGAAAATACCCTCCCCCCAAAAATAAACCCTCCCCTGAAAATAAGCCCTCCTCAAAAATATTTAAACGCATGCGCAGCCAGTTCCCGCCATTTCCTCTTGTTAGAGTTAGGGAGACAGAGCAGGAAATCAGGTAAGACGCCAAGAGGAGCCCCGACTTGCTCCACGCGCCCAAAATAATTAGACCTCCCCAAAAATAAGGCCAAGCGCTTATTTCAGGGTTCAAGAAAATATAAGACAGGGTCTTATTTTCGGGAAAACACGTTACATCTATACAACAGCAGAAGTAAATGGCTCTCCTAATAATCCATGAGCAGTGAGACTAATTTGCATGCAGTCCATTGCTTTAGGACTAGAATCCCTGATTACATCTAGGCATTGTCCGAAGCCAAAAAAAAAAAAAAATTAACAGAAAACACAAGTTATGGATTGTAATGGGAACCATTTTCATGTACATATGGTGGCAGTATAAATACTGCAAATAATGAATACAGAACAAAACTATTCTGTGATCGATTTATTTCAATTTTGTATTCTTCCTGAGGAAATGCAGATAATATATGCTAATAGCGTTCATTCAGGTTCAGCATTAAGCGCCCCTTTCTGATAGACAGACAGACAGACTAAAGGACAGAATGCTGATCAGATAGCATGGGAAAAAATACACTACTAGCTGAGTTGAATCACATACTTACGCTGCTGTTAGTCAAAATTATTTAAAACCATTACAAAAAACATCATTGTTTTTATCTCTTTTTCTTTTCCCCAGTCTGTTTGTTTTGTCCAATGAGACAATCAATATCTGGAGTCATTTGCTGGGCTTCTTTCTCTTCTTCACTTTGGGCATATACGACATGACTTCTGTGTTGCCTTCTGCGAAAGCTTCTAGAGAAGATTTTGTTATTTGTTCTATTTGCCTTTTTTGCTTTCAGGTAAGTTCTTTTACCTACGAAAACCAAACTTGGCCAAAGGATGGGTATGTCAAAAGGAGCGCTATAGATTAAAGCTTGCATTCTCTTCCAAGGTGAGGCTTTTTTTGCCTCATTTATTTTAAACATCGTGATAATTTACTGTCCTTTAATTATAGACTGCATGGAACAATGTTACCATCTTATTCTGAAATCAAGGTAGCATCTCCCATTGATCTTCTCCCCTCCTTCCTAGTCTCAATGCATTTGTATTTCCTTAGGAATTTTACTCGCTAGTAGAATTAGTACATAGTAATAGAATTTTAGGGGGTCGCGTAAGTCCTAATTTAACCTGTTTTCAATTTTTCTGCTTAGTCTATTAGTATTTTCCTATAGTTGTTGCCTATTACTGTTAGCCTTCTTCTAGGATCCCCTTATATTGGAAGGTAGTAGTGTAATAAATAAATAAATGTCTCCATCTCTTTTCATATTGTAAGCAGGTTGAGTAGAGTCAAGCCGGTTGTTCCTGCTGTGCTCATTTTATAGTTTCAACTAGAAATGCACAAGCCTCCTTAGACCAGGGGTCTCCAACCTTGGCCACTTTAAGACTTATGGGAGTCTGGCAACTGGGAGTTGAAGTCCACAAGTCTTAAAGTGGCCAAGGTTGGAGACCCCTGCCTTAGACTGCTGCATGCTAAAATCTAAAAAAAAATAAATTGCAGTTGGGTAAAATTAATGTGAATTTGTTTCAATGTTTTTGTAGGTCTGTATGCTTTGTTCAGTAGGGTATCACCTCTTCTGCTGTCATCGCTCAGAGAAGACCAGTCGAAGATGGATGGCATTGGATTACGCAGGAATTTCGATCGGGATCCTAGGCTGCTATGTGTCCGGAGTTTTTTATGCGTTTTACTGTAGTAACGTAAGTTGGGCACAATGCTAGCTGTTGCATACCTTAAATTCTACTGGGAGTTGTCGTCTCCCAAATAATTAAATACATCTGATTGTTCATTTATTCAGAATTCCAATCTGTAGTATAATCTATTTAAAATAAACCGATTCAAAATCCAATCTGCCATTCCACCTAAGCAGACTCGAATCCTGAATAAACTTTTATTATTTCATTACAATTTCTCAGAGTCCATAAATATAAACCGGTTATTGCACACCTAAAGGCCTTGCTTGCCTCGATAATTTAACGAATGCAACTGAGGATAATGCTGCTTCTAAAAATGGTGCATCTTTCATTTGGGTCTTCAATATTAGCCCCATTGAGAATGTTGGGTCTATGCAAGCAAGCATAAACTGGGACGGAAGGTATTCATGGAAGCTCTGCTCATTTTGTCCCTCTGTGGGCCAACCCCGTTCCAACCTTTATATATTCAACACTGTGATATGAGGTAGCTTTTTCCAAGTAGTCCTGAGAATTCTGGCTGGGAAATGCATTCAAAAGCTTGGGAATTGCATGCCCAGCACATCTGTAACATTCCAGATTAGGCAAAGTTGCTATAAATACCTTGAGCTGAAGACGCTTAAAACAAGCCAGGTAAATCCTCGACTTACGACCACAATTGAGGCCTAAGTTTCCATTTCTGAGTGAGACGGATGTTAAGTGAGTTTCGCCCCATTTTACAACTTTTCTGGCCACGGTGAATTACTGCAGTTAGTAATGCGGTTGTTAAGTGAATCTGGCTTCCCCATTGATTTTGCTCTTCGGAAGGTCGCAAGAGGTGGGCACATGACCCCGGGGTCCTTAGTGTGAAAAACTGTCATTAGTCACTTTTTTCCAGTGCTGTTCTAACTTTGAACAGCCACTAAGCGAACTGTTGAACGTCAAGGACTACCTATATATGGTTCTTCTGATTGGGAACCACACTTGATTTGAGTTGCCAATCCATAAGAAACTTCAAGTAGCATTCAGAAAAATATCCATAGTGAAGAGCGGGGAAAGGGATGGTGGCCCATTAGTGCCCATGTGACCCCCAACTCCATCTTTTCAGATAACCAAAATACAAAAGTCAGTCTAGGGACTGGAATGTGTACAGCTAGTGCAGATTTTGAGAAAGCTACTTCAACAAACACTGCAGCATCCCAAATCGGCTAGCTCACTGTTGAATGATCAAAACTGGAATACAATCTGTTAAAATTACAGAGAAGAGCAACAAAGATGATTAGCGGACTGGAGGCTAAAACATACAATGAATGGTTACAGGAACTGGGCGTGGCTAGTCTAGTGAAGAGAAGGACCAGGGGAGACATAATAAGCAGTGTTCCAATATTTGAGGGGCTGCCACAGAGAGGAGGAGGTCAACCTGTTTTCCAAAGCACCCGAAGGCCAGACAAGGAATAATGGATGGAAGCTGTTCAAGGAGAGATTCAACCTAGAAAGAAGGAGAATTTTTTCTGACAGAACAATCAACCCATGGAACAGAAGTTGCCTTCAAAAGTTGTGGGAGCTTCACCACTAGAAGCTTTCAAGAAGAGACTGGACTGCCATTTGTCAGAAATAGTGTAGGGTTTCCTGCTTGGGTAGGGGGATTGGACTAGATGACCTACAAGGTCCCTTCCAACTCTGTTACTCTGTTTTTCTGTTAAAATTATCCTGTCAATATTTGGAAATGCAAATAGTACCACCCTCATTTATATAGTTGTTCCCCGTGTTTTGGAAAAGCAGCTTAAATAGACATTCCAGCATTGGCTGGAATTGCCACGCGAGTACCCAGGTTTCTTCACATAAATCTCTTCTCCCTTTCCCACCCCCGCATATTCTAGTACTGGCGTCAAGTATACTTGATCACGGTGCTTGCTATGATCTTGGCAGTATTCTTCGCTCAGATTCACCCCAGTTACCTCACTCAGCAATGGCATCGGCTGCGCTCGGCCATCTTCTGCTCTGTGTCAGGCTACGGAATTATTCCCACCGTTCACTGGATTTGGCTTAACGGAGGCATCACGGCATCTATTGTACAGGTAAATCTAGAACAGTTGCCTGCTCTCTTACATTTGCTCGAAAGGTGGTTCTATCGACCTTATGGAGGCCTGTTTCCCATTATTATTGGTTGAGGGCAGTGCTTGGCATCTAGCCAGCCTGGGTTAATCTTGGAGACTTTACAGGGTTGGCTTCGGTTAGAATTTGGATACAGGGACTGTTTGGGATTTGGCTAAACTAGGAAATTATGGGTGGGGGGGAAATCTCGGAAAACCACAAAGAGAAGATACTTTCAAAACGTTGCCAAGAAACTGCATTTTGTTTGCTTGTTTATTTTATAGTTGTCCGTCCCACATGGTTCTGGGCAGCTTACAAATTTAAAAATGCTATTCCCCCCCCCTCCCCAGTATATCTACTAAAGTCATCAAAACATAAAAATACAAACTATTAAAATTATTTAAAAAAACAATCTGTGGGAGAACATAATTTGTTTTCATAACTGCACTGATGCCATTTATCAGTTGAGTTGGGCATGAGGGCATTTTTATGTTACCCAATTTCTTTTGGTTCTTGCCAGTTAAAACGTCAAGCATGAGGACATTCAGTATTTAAACTTGCTTTGCATTTTTATAGCCTCACTTTTTTTTTTCTTTGTATTGAAATTAGGATATCTGGGGAACAGGAGAATATTCACTTAACAAAGTTGTGAGTGAATACATTGGCTGTCAGGGGCTACTGCAAAGCAATAGCCATTTCTTGAAAAACCAGGTGCTTTTTTCTTTTAAAAATGTTTTTGTTTAGGGAAAGCCCAGTACTCCACACTGTAAGTACCCCATATTTAATTCCTTGTTTTGAATGAAATGCATAAAACATGAGAAAATGAACTGGGTAGATTTTGCAAGTCATCCAGCTTTTTTTAATTTATAATACTTGAAATACCATCTTCTTTCTCATGTATCAGAGATTTAAAACTTGGATGCTTTCAGTGACTACAGTTAATGTTTTATTTTCCTTTCTCAGGAATTCGCTCCCCGAGTGATTGTGATGTACTTAATAGCTGTCACAGCATTTCTCTTCTATATTTCTAAAGTCCCAGAAAGGTATTTTCCAGGTAAAGATAGTCCTGATCGTTTGCTAGCTGGATAAAAGATGCACACTGTAGTTTGGGCTACTGTTGTGATTTTGTTTTAGAATGAATATTGGAGGAAATATAGAAAACTCCCCGGTTGGGCACCTAAATTATTAAGTATTGTACTTAAGGCAGATGTTGTCTTTAAATATGCAGAGGCATAGAGCAGTGTTATGAGAATATTTAGCATGATATGCATCTTAACACACTATGCATTTCTATAACTTAAAAAATAGTATCCACATTGCTGCACATGATTTTTTAAATAGCAATGAGCTCTTAGACTTATATACTGCTCCACTGTGCTTTTACAGCCCTCTCTAAGCAGTTTACAGAGTCAGCCTCTTGCCCCCAACAATCTGGGTCCTCATTTTACCCACCTCGGAAGGATGGAACGCTGAGTCAAACCTTGAGCCTGGTGAGAATTGAACTGCCAAAATTGCAGGCAATCAGCAGAAATAGCCTGCAGTACTGCACTCTAACCACTGTGCCACCACTCAACACCAAACTGACAGTTAACAGTAGCCAGCCAGGCATAACCTGGAAGCTCAAGAGCCAGACATAAGTGAGACGATCCTTTCCTGACCAAAAAAAAAAAAAAAATAATGCAATATTCTCTCACTTTTTGGGCTGAAAAAGATCCTTCATTTCCAGATCAGCCAGAGGGGAAAAAATATATATTTGAATGGTTGTGCACTCGTCTTCATCTGGGTGAACTAAAAGCATGTTCTTTTAGTCCCTTCTGATTAAATTGGTTTTCTCTTCTTCCACAGGACAGCTAAACTACCTCGGCTCCAGCCACCAACTTTGGCACATTCTTGCTGTGGTGATGTTATATTGGTGGCACCAATCAACCATGTACATCATGGAGTACCGACACAGCAAGCCTTGCCTGGATTAGACCAATGCACCCAAAGTGCATCAAGGTAAGGCCCTCTCGGTATCAGAGAACTGAAGATCATCTAGCCCAGTGATGGCGAACCTTTTTTCCTTGGGTGCCAAAGGCACGTGTGAAATCACACTCGTGTGTGCCCACACCCATAATTCAATGCCCCCCTCATGCCCCACCCCCCTGCGCATGCACGTGTGACACACACACACACACACATACCCACGCACCCCGTTTTGATCCTAGCAGGTCTCCCTGAAGCCTCCAGAGCCCGGAAGCGGCCCATTTCCCGACTTCAGGTGGGCCTGATAAGCCCGTTTTTTCACCATCCCCAGACTCCAGAGGCTTTCTTGGAGTCTGGGGAGGGCAAAAACGGCCTCCCCCGCCCCTCCAGAGGCCAAAAACTCCCTCCCAGAGCCTCCGCGCGAGCCCTATACTTACCTGGCATCCAAAATGGGCCGCATGGAGAGTCCTGGAAGGGGAGGGGTGACGTGGATGGGGCCAGCCGAAAATCAGCTGGCTGGCGCACGCATGCGCACTGGAGCTAAGCTAGGGCAAGGCTCACATGTCCGCAGATATGGCTCTGTGTGCCAACTGTATTTCCCTTCACAGTGAATCCCAGGTCTATCAAATTACTTGTTTCAGTAGTCAGCACGTTTCTCCTCTTGTTCCTTCAATGGAATTCCGCTCGTTATTCCAAGTCAGTATTAACGATTGCTGACTGGCAATGTCTGTCCGTCATTTCAGATTGATTTTTCTTTTTCCTGGCCCTGCAATTGTGATCAGGAGAGCCAGTGTAGTTGTGGAGCAAGGGGTACCCAGGTTCAGCTTTCCCCACATGATCACGGAGTTCACTAGGGGAGTTTTAAGCTTTAAGGGGAGTCCAACTTTGGCAATTTTAAGACTTGTGGACTTCAACTCTCAGCATGGCTGGCTGGGGAATTCTGGGATTTGAAGTCCACAAGTCTTAAAATTACCAAGGTTGGACTCGGGTGGTTTGGGCCAGGGGTCTGCAAAGTCCACAAGTCTTAAAAAGAGCCAAGTTTGCAGAGCCCTGGTTTAGGCTATTCATTATCTTTTAGGCCAGTGTATACCCCCAGGACAATTGGAGGATAAAAGCAGGGGAGAAGGCTTGAATCTTTTAAAGAAAAGACAGGCTATAAATATAGAAGGGAAGCTTTCATGATGGCTTTTACTCTTATAGGCCATTTGTAAGTTTTTATTCATTAGGTTACATGCTGTCTATTCTTCAGGAACTCCAGGTAGTGAATACAGGTAGACCTTGACTTACGACTGCAATTGAGCCGAAAATGTCTGTTGCTAAATGAAACATTTGTTAAGTGAGAGTTGCCTCAGGCTGGCGACGGGCCAGAACAGAAATATTGTCTATTGGAGGAGGAATATTGTCTGTTGGAGGCCTTTAGGAACGTCTTCATCAGGCAAGGCCAGCAAGGCTTTCCTGAAGGCTTCTGCAGCCGATAACCGAGCTCATTTTTTGTAATGGTTTCTGTTTTCAATATGCACAGATTGATCGTGTAAAATAAATTTGAGAAACGCAATGCTTTTCAGCCATCTTTTTTTTTTTTAAATTATGTGAACCTGCAGATGGCACCTTCCCCTTACTAGGAAAGATCTCTTAGCAGAAGTACCTCGCTAAGTTCTGCTTGCAACGATTTAAAATTGAGTTTTGTGTCATTTTTCAGAATTTCATCCTTGTACCGAAGTTTGGACATTGAATGTCTGCATTTAATGCTGATTTTAGGAGCAACAGCCACCGTTCTTGTTGAATCCTCTTTCTTTTAGGAATAATATGTTAATAGGCACTCCTGATACCATTGATCTCCATCAGCTGAGTAACTTTGTCCACTTACGGAAATTGAAAGAACTGCAGATAACTCTGTTGTATTTAAACAACTTTTCTTTGAACTACTGACATATATAAATTATAATAAAACTTGGATGTGGGGACTGTTTGTGCTATCAAGAAAAGTTCTCCAAAGTGCATGCATGTGAAGTTCTTATGACATTTGCATGCCGGGATCTCACTTGAAAACCCATGTTAACTGTACCTTTTTAATGTGCTCTGTGTTGTTGCGCTGACGTTCCATTTGAAAAAAAAAGAATTCAAATATAATACAGATTTTTTTTATTGGAGTTCCTTTTCCTTTCAATAAAAGAGTCTCCATAGATTATCGCAGGGTAACTTTTATCTTCAAACCAAGTGTTGGACCCATCGGTCAATTTAGAATTAAACCATCGTTTTCTGATTTTGGGAGCTTGTAGTCAATGGGTCAAACATGTGACAAGGGTCAGAAGATTTTAGACTGGACTACAAATTGCTACAAGTAACACTCGCCACAAACCTGACCTGCTTGCTACTACTTGGATAAGTGGAATGCTTCTAAGCCATTCTTCAGGATAGTACCTGCCTAATGCCAAACGCAAAGTGCTTGCTTGTGCCTTGACAGCACTTCCTGCTGCCTTGGAAATTTTGGAAGAAAGAGGTAAATTCAGCCAATGCAGGGGGGAAAAAATCTAACTAGCAAGTGTGGCCATCTCGGGTTTTGAGATTCCAGCAGCCATGTCTTCACAGCCTAGTGCCAAAAGGGGATTTGCAAAGAAGAACGAAAGAAGGTAAGAGGCATTCAAGTTACAGTCTGTCGGTTGCAAATACTGGTATAGAATTGGAGAGGGAGAGGAAAAATAACATTTGACGTGCAACAAAATTGAGTTACTAAAAAATCTGCTTTTAAAAAAAAACCCAGAGAACCACAGTACTTCTCTCCTTGCCTGCAACTTCCTTCTCTTATTTTCTGATAATATTGTCTGATCTTGCCCTGGGGAAGTTTCCAAAAAAACAAAAAAAAACTACCCATGTAATTCTAGTTTTAATGTGTCTTCTGCTAAGCGTTTGGAGAAATTTTCATGTGTGCTTACAAGTTCTTTTTTCAGCAGTTCTTCCCATTCTGAAAATTGTGCCGCAATGCACATTAACTTTCAGAATACAGAGTCCATAAAAGTAACATAACGGGGAAAGTCTTTATTTTCTCTGTCTGAAAGCAGGATAAGATTTTGCCCCGTACGCACCCACTCTCAGACTTTAAGACACAAGTGGGAAAAGTATGGCTTTGTAGAACCTTCCAGCCCTACATGGGTTGGACATCAGCTGCCAGTGACACCTCTTTTTTTAAGCCTGATGACTACTAGCGGTTTCCCTCAAGAAGTTGTAATTGGAGAGGGTAAAATTAAGTCCTCCCCACATATTGCAGTTCTGTTTCTCTAGAGGTACTATTTGGTGCCTGCTTTACAAAAAGGGTTTATCGCTGAACAGGGATGAGACCGGGAGGGGGGGGGAAGAGTAGAAAGGAGAGGAAATGGAGAGGTCTGAAAACAAAACTATAGAGCAGGGGTCTCCAATCTCGGCAACTTGAAGGCTTGTGAACATCAACTCCCAGAATTCCTCAGCCAGCTATGCTGGCTGAGGAATTCTGGGAGTTGAAGTCCACAAGCCTTCAAGTTGCCAAGATTGGAGACCCCTGCTGTAGAGCAAGGGTGTCCAAATTTGGCCACTTTTTAAGCCTTAGCTGGCTGGAGAATTTTGACCGTTGAAGTCCACCAGTCTTAAAAGTTGCCAAGATAGGACAGCCCTGCCATAGAGCGTTCTAGTCCTTGGAAGGCATTGGGTTTCTCCAGGTATTTACAGTATGTGCCTGTAAGGTGCAAAATTTCCTGGGTTTGGAATGATCTAAAACGATGAGTGGCCAGGTTTGTTATAAAGTAAAATAATTTTTTTTAAAAAAAAAACATGGACAGACTACAAAGCATAGATTGTTCAACAAGTAGGCAGAATCGGAGTTCACTATTAACCAGTGTAAAACATCCTCTAAGCCAGTGGTGTCCAAACTTGGCCCCTTGAAGAGTGGTGGATTTCAGCTCCCAGAATTCACCAGCCAGCATGAGCTATATATATATGAGCAAGTTGCTGGCTGGGGAATTCTGGGAGTTGAAGTCCACCTCTCTCCAGTTTGGAAAGCTTACTGAAATAATCATTTCCCTGTGTATGCTTTTCCTGCCTTGCTTCAATTTTGATCATTTCAGTGGAGAAAGGATGTTTTAAAGTAACATCTGAAATGGCAGATGAATTTCTTTCCTGCATAGATGGACTGAATTCCAGTGATAATTTTCACTCTGTTTTTTTATATTTTAAAGGCATTATGCTGCTCTAATGTACGTTTTTTGGACGCTTTCCGGAAGCAAAACGCAACGAAACAGCAATACCAGATTTCCACCTCTGAAGGCCGTAACTGCCCTAGGACTACCAGCAAAGTTGATACGTGCCATGATCTGCCAAAGAAGCTGCAAGCATGGCCATAGACACTTCTGGAAGAAGTTTTATGGTTTACCGTGAATGCAACCAGTTCTTCTAACGGATTCCTCTCCAACATCTTTATCCATCTCCTATGCCTTCCATTTGTTTCATGCTTTTATTGTTTTTTGTTTTTTGCCTGACACTAAAATGAAAGCTACAGCTTTATTTCAGATTTATTCCTCTTGTCTGGGACAACCCGTTACAGAAAAATCTGGAGGAACCTTTAACTGTACATTCACAGTTCACTATAGGAGACGTATGTCATGGCACCACCGCTTTTGCTCTACTTCGTCACCTTCAATTTTTAACTGCCTAGGAAAGTCATTAAAATTGTTTGCACTCCCAAGTATAAAGGCAATTTTATCAGATTGCGCTGTAGGTGTTGTGTAAAATAGTGCTTCAATAAATGGTTTGCCAAAAGGTATGATTTGGTGTGCTGCATAGTAATAAATTGAGTAAGGAGACCTGAAAAACCCAGCATGGGAAAAGGCAGGGCTGTAAACCTTGAGATACCTGGCATGTCCTGCTCAAAAGCACATTAAAGAAAATCTTAAGATTCTTGTGAGGTATTAGCAAATCCCAAGAGGACAAAATGAGCGGCTTTACATTCCCTTATGCCTCTTTATACATACGTTTTTCAGACAAATATTGCAATTCAGCAGGATATAGATCAAACTAGCTTGAAACAACTAGCCACATTGTTGTGCTACCCTCAGAAAGTTCTGACTCTTTATAAATTGTGGCTTTGCCTCCCATATGCTAATCCATGAAAAATTGAAGAGCAGCTGGGTTCACATAATTCCTTAAGCCCAAGCACACATGCCATTTTATAGTTTAATATGAGAATAATTTAGTCTTTGTGGTGGGCTAATCTGTACTGTAAAAGTTTGGCAGAAACCAAAGACTGTGGCAGTGTTCCTTAGGATGCAGCTTAGTTTAACCAATTACTGAGAAGCTACTCAGTTCGTTTGTGGAATATTGCTATATTGCCCCAATCATAGTCTGAAAATACAGAGGTCCAATTGCATAAAACTTCCAAGTATTACAAACAATTATGAGTAGTATAACATTTACAGATGCAGAGACAATTTGGCCCAAAATCAGAACTACCAAAATAATTACTGCTCTACGAAATGTGGTAATGGGGTGGAAAATTCTTTGGGCATCCATGGATTTATAACTATAGTAAATTAGGAGATTTCCCAGCAAAAATGTAACAAAAATATATTTTCGTGATGCGATTTCACATAATTGTTCACATTTGGCCATAGCAAGATAAGGGAAAGCTTCCAGTATCTAACCCCAGCCTCACAAAAGCCCCCTCTCACCACCACCAAATGGCCTGGGGGGGGGTTGGAATTCTACATTCCTCAAGAGCTCAAAGGGGCCGGCTGAATTATGACTCCTGATCTTTTTAAATCTGCCCATCCCTGCTTAAAAAAACTTATCCAATTGTTTTTCACAAAGCATGAAAAAGAAACACTTTCCAAAGAGCTAGATAACTTCGAAATTTCGCTCGGGTGTTATTAACGCATCTTAGTAAACATGCTTTCTTTGAAAATGGTACAATAAGACTTTATTATAACAGCTGGCATTGGATGGAACAAGATTAAGCTAAAGGAGATGTAAATGAGATCTTACACATTGGAAAAATCTTCATACAGTACTGGAATGACAGGTTTTACTCATTAACACCCTAGCCCCCTTGCAAATGCACACAGTGGTTGGTGTTACAGAAACATGACATCTGGTTGGTTAACAACTGGAAGTTGTTTTATGTACATCATTTTTGCACAAAAGGGTCTGTATTAGTGGTTACCCATAACACATACATGCACACATACACACCGCACACCGCTTTAGAAATTTCAAGTCTAAACAAAAATAATAATATGGAAGTGTAATTTTGAAAAGTGCACTTGAACGCTGTTCGCCAGCAATTAGAATGTAACGTTATTGTTTTATTCTTAAGTGATGTTCTTATCCCAGAAACTAATCTAGGCAACGGTTTACAATATTCTCTTCAAAGCGCTCTAGAAAAATAATCAGACAGACAAATGTTTTTGCATTTTCTTGTTACTCTTTTAGCAGCTTTTGGCTCCATTTTGTTTTCCAATGCCATGAAAATGATTGTGACTGCAATGCTATATTTTAAATCACAGACTCCCAAAAGACTACAGGACGTGTGCGCGTGTATGCTTTATATACATCTCTCTATAAAAATACACTATCATATAAAAAAATATTCTGATAAACTCTAATTGCTATTCTCACAGTAGTAGCTATCTCCTTTTATTCTCACAGTAGGTTTTTTTCTTCTTCTTATCGTTAGGAGAAAACTGAGGACTTATTGGGCAGCCCTACCACAAGGGTGCTTGCTACTGAATTTCAATGTTGCAGGATCATCTTCACAGAGTATATCTGGGTAGAACACGCCAGGAAAGTAGCCCCGAATTGATTATTTCAATCTACAAGATTTGTGGCGAGAGATTCAATCTCAGTTACAAAGCTCAAAAAGTTGTACCTTCTGAAACACATTCAGGTAACAAATGCAGTCCGTAAGGGGGTAAGTGATATTTTCCCCCGAAGCACCTTGATTTCTATCTTCGACTTCACAGATAGAAATTATATTTTCAAATTAAATATAAACAGTACCGTATTTTTAACCAGTAAATTATCCTGTCCAAAGCTACATAGGCCCCAAGATGAAGTACGCAGCTGATTAGTAAAAGGAAGGCTCAGATTTCCCTACACAGTAATGAGAAGGTCTAAACGTTTCAAGAAAATGGAAACTGGATAACCATCTTCAGTTCTGAATCAATGCCTCCCAATCTTCTTACTACAGGAGGAAAGACCGGAAACAGAGCGAACTTCAGATATGTGGATAAATACATCCATCAAACGAGCAAGGCTATCCCAACCTTCCCACCCAAAGAAAATAAACAGCTTTCTCAGTGAAGCACAGAATTCAATGGTTAAGCTTACTTGGCAAGGCGATTAAGTAGAAATCAACTTCGTGGGAACTGCCAATAGCTCATCCAGTTCAGCCACCAAAGGCACGCACACACACACACACACACACACACAAATCTGTACGGATCTCATTTACAATAATCTAGGAAATCAAATTCTTTTAAAAGTCTGACTGATCAAAGGTGCAGAAAGCCGGGATATTAAAGATGTTATTCAAAAGCAAAAAAAAAAAAATGTTGATGAAACAAACGAACGGCCATGAATGACACAGAGTTGTCCTCAGCCCCAATCCTGCAGAGCTCTGTATATCTTTCTTATCTTCATCCTTATCTACCAATTATATACCTGGAGCCATGTAGGTGTACCGCAATGTTGTCTAATGAAAAATATGTCCTAAAAACCAGAGACAATGGCCAAGATAACCTTGTATACATTTTCTAGCACAGATCAGATTTGGGAATAATTATCTGAGAAATATAGATGCAAATCCCGAAGTTATGCTATTTCAGCTCTTCCCATCACTAAATAGATTGGTGCCATTTTTGGTCATTAAGTACAGGAATTCATATATTCCATGTAGCGTAAATTCAGATGTACAGAATGTACAGAATAAAACTAACCATAACTGGTACAAAGGATATCCTTCTGGCAAATCGAAGCCACAACTTGGGATTCTGAAGACGGAAAATGGAGTGACCCAATTACTCTAAAATGTCATTTCTTATGGCATATACATCATCATCTTCTTAACTGCTTACTGGAAACAACTTACAGCAAGCTGATTTCATCAGGATTTTCTGATGAAAAGGGTTTGGACGGAGATATTTTTTAAAAAATCAGATGTCAGGTGTAATCATACAGATAACATTCACAAGCTGTAATTTACTTTTTTGTCCCATTAATTTTAGTAAGTGGAGGCAACTTTGGGGCGAGGAATCCAAAGTAACTACTGCATTCCTTTTATACCACCTGAAGCACGTACAACTTTTCAAATAAAATGAGGTTATCACATGGAGACTGTAATTAAAAATCATCTCTCCGTTCACTCTGGGACTCCGACCCATGTGGACATATCGCCTACATAGAAAACCTTCCACTATGAAAGCCAGATACAGTACATTTAATTAGCAGGTTCTTAATGACTTGATTTTGGATAGCTTAAAACCCTTCTTGCTCAGAAGTCTGCCATGGTTGAAGTGGCCTTTGGAAAGAGTTATTTTACAGCATACATTATGTCTTGAGGCTTTGGCACAAAAAATAAAGGAACAGGCCTTCTGAGGCACATGCACAGCTGATTTTTAACTGATCTTTACACAGTATTTAGTGTAATAAGACAGACATGTAATTTTTTGAGGGGATATGGGTTTTAAACCATGCGAAGAGATGGACTTCACTTTTAGAAGCACGGTTAGCAAGAACTTGAAATTATATCTTCAACGTATGATTAAAATGCTACATATTTTTTCAAAAATTTGAAGGGTCTTAAACTCTATCTTCACATTTATTATCTTTGCAAATTATCCAAAAGTTACTGTATTTTCTTCGCGTTTCAATACAGTAACTGGATGGCAAAAACCAAATACTTGGTATCTTTTAAGGAAATTCATTCAATTCTTCCACCTTGGAAATCTTTTTTTTTTCTCCACAATGATATTCAAATTATGTAAATGGTACCCAGACACAACTACAGTTAAGGTCACGTAGCTTCTACAGTCCAAATGCATATACGTGTGAATGTCTACGCAAGGATCCTGAGATGTCAACCTCCATTCGTTTAATGAGAGAAATGGTTACTGAAACTTTTCACTTTTTAAGAATGGATTCCCCTTTCTCATGCAAGCGTTCTGCTAGACCAAGGGTGTTAAACTCAAGGCCTGGGGGCTGGCCTGGGGTGATTACATCTGGCTTCGAAATAGCCAGTGAAAACGGAACTCAGGAGGGCTGCGTGAGGCTCTCACGACCTATGTTTTCGCTGGCAAAGGGTTGCAGGAGGCCGTCACAGTTGAAAACGGAGCTCAGTAGCCAGTTTTCGCTGGCAAAGCGCTCGAGGCCCCCGACAAGTGAGGTTGAGCTGGCCGGGCCTCCCCGTCCACGTGCCCCCCCCCCCCAGTCAAACACAACCCAGACGCAGCCCTATATGAAATTGAGTTTGACACCCCTGTGTTAGACATTTAGCAATTTTTGATTCACACACACACACACGTATTCTAAAAAGATCCCGCCAAGATCTCTGGATCCTGGCCATTCTTTTTGACAAACATTTTACTAAGTCTACTTCAAAGATACCCATTTTTCATGAAACCGAAAAGGAACTGCAGGACATCAAAGTGGCTGTTTTGAACAAACACAGCTGCCCCTAGAATGACCCAACAGCGAATGAAGATATTAGTGAAGAAGGAATGAAGAATTCCTTTGCTCAGATTGAAAAGTTCCAAAAACGTACTTGTCTGCTCACCGAAGTTCTACAAATGTTACAATCTGTGTCTCACGGGCACCAATTGGCTCAAGAGGTAAATTTATATCAGGACGCGGTCCTGGGTGCTAAGGCATTGCTGGTTTTACTATGCGGTAATGGTAAGAGACTCGAAAGAGCATCGTTTTTAAGCCTTCCATTCTAAACCTCCTTTTGTTGAAAACTGATTGGTGTGTTTTGTATAAAGTCTTACAAAAGTACAATCATGTAATACAGAAAGCATTCAAAAATCAGGTGAGAACCATTTTAGAAAATTAAAAACCTTGTGGGGTACATACAGTTTATATGAAATACAAAACCCCAGTAAAGTGAACAGACATGGGGTGAAAACTCTGATTTAAGCTCTTTATAGGTCTGAATTTGCTACAATTTTCTGGCTGTTTTCCCCATCTTCTCTCTGGGTTGGTAGGGTATGCAGGTAAACCACGCTCTCTTCTTGAAATGGCAATCTTCAAAGTGCTGCAAGAAGCTGAACTGTTAGTGCTGCTGCTTTCTCATTCCATTCCCACTTCCAACATCCACAACTAAGTCCTTGAAATCCTAAGAATTACAACGATCCCTGTTTTATATTAATGGCACTTACTGTGGAAAAGCACAGTTCAGGCAGATAGAGATAGAAAGGTTTGGGTTTCTTCATGTAAGTTTAGGAACCAGTATCAAGACCGCAAGCTCTGATTTTCAGAAATGTTAAGAGAAGAGTGTTTTTCTTTTTTTTTAAAAAAAAAAACCCTTTAGAACAGGTACAATGAAGCAGTTCTAAATAAACCTGGCTTTTTTCAGACGTTTTCTTGATTTTTGACTGATAAGGTCCCATTTCATTCGTTCAACCCGGTCTGATGCTTCCATCAATTCAAGTGTAATTGTACTCTATAAAGGATACAATTCTGAATGTCCTAGTCCAGGGGTCTCCAACCTTGGCAACTTTTAAGACTTGTGGACTTCAACTCCCAGAATTCCTCAGCCAGCTTTGCTTTTGGGAGTTGAAGTCCACAAATCCACAAGTCCACAAGTCTTAAAGCTGCCAAGGTTGGAGACCCCCGTCATAATCATAGCTGATATCCTCAGTGATAGCTATCTTCTGATCTAACTTTTGGAAAGATTTTCTTTACTCAAACTTTTCTCACCATTGTATCATCCCGATCTTGCATCTTTAACATTGTGGATGTTAAAATCTCATCGAGTCACAGCAGAGAAATAAGCGGATTTAAAAAAAACAAAACATTTGCTTCTCAACCGAAGTAAATGGATTCGAGTGGCATATTAAATCCAAGGTGGTGGTGGTTGTTGTTGTTTTTAAAAAAGAAATAATTCAGATGTTCCTAAAAAAGAGTCTACGGTTTGGAAGGAAACGGAGCTGCCCCAAATGGATCTAACTCTACTGCCTGTTGCTGCTGGCTCTGTTGAGACTTCACACTTGGCACAAGTTCAGTGAAAGGAACCGCTCCAAAATCATCTGTTGATTTTACGCCGTCGCCAGAATGAATGCTGCCAAGTAAGGAGCTCTGCCTAGGTCTCCCAAGCATTGCTGTGTTGTGATCCCCACGATTGTCAGCCAACCCTTGGTGTTGGGGGAGACGTAGCCCTTCGGCAGGATGGAAAGGCTTGGCTCCAAAGGGATCCAGGAGATTATCATCACCCTGCAGGGGATTGACTCTGTCCTTGCTATCCGACAGGCCAATACTTATGTTTTCCTTGGAATCAGAAATGGTCAGAAACTCGTTGCTGCTTTGGGAATCTCGGCGGCCGGCCTTTTTGTGCCTTCGGGCTCTCTCCGGCGTCCGGTAACTGGGCTTCAGGGTCTTCTTGGTGCTGGTTGGGGTTCCGTGATGCCGCTTGCCGTTGCTCTTGGACCCCTCTTGCTTCATGCGCCTCTGACGGGAAGAGAGTTTCTGCAGATTCCGTTGTTGCTGTTTCGCCTTGTGTTGCTGCTGGCTCCCGGTGATCTCCTCGAATGGGACGAGACCGAACAGATCCTCTCTAGCTTCGCCGTGGAAGCTTTGGATGGAAACGGGCTGGAACGGGATGCAGCCAAAAACGTCCACGCTTTTGGGGGAAACCGGAGACGTTTGCGGTTCCGAGCCTGGGATCGAATCATCTTGCTGAGATATTCTTCTGCTGAAGGGGGCTTTGGTGAAGACGTCGAAGTCGTCCTGGTCTTGTTCTGGATGGGCGACATGGGAAGAAGTATCCTTTTGTTCCTGGGGCTGCAAAACAAAGAACGGAACCGCTCCAAAGACATCGAATTCTTGTTTGGGGCTCAAACTGGAACCCGGGAACTCGGCCAATGAAGGACAGGGAAGAACCATCTCTCTGCTTTCTATATTGCCAGACCCTTCTCTGTATCTGCCACAAGGTACCTCTTCTGCAGGCCTAAAATGGTGAGAGTCAGAGTCAGAACTGTGCTTATCGTCATCTTCTACGTCTTCTTCAGAATCCATGAGAAGGGGATGCTGGCCTAGGTTTTCTGGCTCTGTATCGTCATCAATGAAGTCTCCCGTCTCACCCTGCAAGACTTCTTCATCCTCTTGCTCTTCCTCTTCCTCACTACTCTTTGGAGAAGGGGGATCGGATTCAAAATCACTCTCCGATTCATCGTTTCCTTTCTTAGTAGGTGCTTCTGCGGCCTTCTTTCCAGCATCCTGGTCCTTAACAACCTGGCTTGACCTTTCATACTTAGAAAGACCCTCTAATGTGTTTTCTAGATTGCTGGCTGGGTTATTAATTTCATTTCCTGGGGAGCCTGAAAGGATGAAGAACAGGCAAAAGAACTTCAATTTCAAATCAGTGTTTCACACCTCTACAAACACTCATACATATAATACATTCATTTACATTATACTGTACAATTGGACAAGCTACGATTCTTAGACTCACAAAAAAAACAGACACTAGAATCTGAAATCTTCAGCCTTACAGCCAGAAAAGGCATAGTACATTCACTCTCAATAGCAACAACTCTGCTAAACCATCAACAGACGTCTTCCCACCAACCATAATAATATAATATAATATAATATAATATAATATAATATAATATAATATAATATAATATAATATAATATAATATAATATAATATAATATAATATAATATAATATAATATAATATAATATAATATAATATAATATAATATAATTAATATAATATAATATAATATAATATAATATAATATAATATAATATAATATAATATAATATAATATAATATAATATAATATAATATAATATAATATAATATAATATAATATAATATAATATAATATAATATAATATAATATAATATAATATAATAACAGAGTTGGAAGGGACCTTGGAGGTCTTCTAGTCCAACCCCCTGCCCAGGCAGGAAACCCTACACCATTTCAGACAAATGGCTATCCAACATTTTCTTAAAAATTTCCAGTGTTGGAGCATTCACAACTTCTGCAGGCAAGTTGTTCCACTGATTAATTGTTCTAACTGTCAGGAAATTTCTCCTTAGTTCTAAGTTGCTTCTCTCCTTGATTAGTTTCCACCCATTGCTTCTTGTCCTGCCCTCAGGTGCTTTGGAGAATAGTTTGACTCCCTCTTCTTTGTGACAGCCCCTGAGATATTGGAACACTGCTATCATGTCTCCCCTGGTCCTTCTTTTCATTAAACTAGACACAGTTAAATCATTTTGCATTCTTTGATTAGGGACTTTATAATGGAGGTCAGCACATTCTCTTATCTTCCTATTTATATATAGCAAGTCAAACTGTTTTGAAAGGAAATGTACTGAAGTACTGTACTTAATTATGTTTGTAACGCCATTCCTGATCACATGCTTGTTTAGAAATGTTTCTATTTCATTGTTGAATGATTTTCCCCCAGTTTGGATTGTCCCACATCCTGGCACCACTTATTTTCAAAGACTAAAGATAAACAATCCGAAGCTGACATTTTCTTCATGATATATTGCACTCTCTAGTCATTTTACTTACGGGACCGCCTTCTGCTACCGAACACCTTCCACCGACCCGTACGCTCACACAGAGGGGCTTCTCAGGGTGCCATCCGCCAAGCAATGTCGGCTGGCGGCCCCCAGGGGAAGGTCCTTCTCTGTGGGGGCTCCTACCCTCTGGAACGAACTTCCCCCTGGATTGCGTCAACTGCCTGACCTTCGGACCTTCCGCCGCGAGCTGAAGACCTATTTGTTTATTCGCGCGGGACTGGCTTCGTAATTTTAAATTTTATAATTTTATAATTTTAAAGAGTTTAATTTTAATATTCATATTTCGATATAAATTTTTAGGGGTTTTTTAACGGTATACTGTTTTAAATTTTAGCCAATTATATAATAAGTTTTTTAATCTTTGTTTTTATTTGTATATTGTCATTGTTTTATTATGGCTGTGAACCGCCCTGAATCCTTCGGGAGAAGGGCGGTATAAAAATCTAATAAATAATAATAATAATAAAAATAATAATTTTATCCTTTCCACACGCTTTGCTGTCATAAAAACACACTCCTTTTGAGCTCATTGGAGTTTGGCATGCAGCATTCTAGCAATACAGCTCTGTACCTGTTCTTAATAAAGCGTATGGACCTGTTCTTATTAAATCGTATGGACCACCATGGGAATTCTTAATTAAAATTCCCATGGTGGTCCATACGATTTAATACCTAGCAAACATGTTTCAGATTTCACCTAAATCTTGACGTAATACAATATTGATCAATTTTATCTGCCCTCTTAATATTCCCACAGGAGTATACCAGGCTGATATTTTCACTTTGAATCAACTATATATTTTTTCCCCTAGGGCAGGGGTCTCCAATCTTGGCAACTTTAAGACTTGTGGACTTCAACTCCCAGAATTCCTCATCCAGCTTTGCTTTGCTGGGTTTGCTGGCTGAGGAATTCTGGGAGTTGAAGTCCACAAGTCTTAAAGTTGCCAAGGTTGGAGACCCCTGCCCTAGGGTATTAGTGACCGATTTAGCTTTGATCCGTTCACATGTGAAGCTAGCATTATTTATCTCAACACACATCAAGGAAACTTTCTGTCTCTTTTCACTCATCAAAAGGTTGTTAAGGAGAAATTATTTTCCTTACAATATGGAGAACTGAATCTTTGTATTTAAACCGCGCTTCCCAGTTACTGGTTTCCTACAAATGGAGCTTTGGATTAACTGCTGTGATTGCTTTTTGAGTCGAAAGAGCAACAGATTAGTACATCTGGATCCCTGTAACTGATCAAAATCTGTAACTAGCCTCTCACAAGGCCACTGTGAAGCAAAGAAGGTACCAGGCATCCATTCTTCCTGTTTCCTTTTGTAGTACGTCCATTAGATTCCAAGTCTTTTGAGACAAAACCTATCTTATCCTTTACTCTCTGCACAACAGAGAGTTTTGTTCTCTAAGTCAGCAGCCCCCAAATTTTTGGACACCAGAGACCAGTTCCATGGACCGGAGAAGGTATGATTTCACATGCTGCCTGAATGGGGGCTTCACTTGTCTGCATGGCCCGGTTTTGTGGCCCGGTGCCGGTCCATGGTCCGGGGGTTGGGGGATCCCTGCTCTAAGTATGAAATAGCCATTACTGATTATTTTTGTTGCATCCAATATTTTATCAGCATTTTGGGGGATAATTTTCTATCCATAGTTTTCTAAGATTAATATCCACATGTATCATAGATGTATCAAACATATATAGTACATGTTTAATCCTTAGCTGCTGCCTTTTGATGTGGTTACAAACTGCTCTATTCGTGCCTATAAGTCATCGATCAACCATCAAGGCAAAATATTTTAACCATTCCTTCTAGCCTGTGAACTGTAGAAAATAGTACCTATTTTCATTTTTCATTCTTCTGCCTTCCCATTCCTTTTCCTCTTACTTTTGCACAGTATTGCATATTTTGTAAGCCTGGTAATTATTGCTCTTTGTAATATACTATGTAGGGAGCCTTCTAAGGCAAAAGAGCAGGGGGAAAAAATCCTAGTAATAATATATCGTTCATAAAATATTCAGGAGTGGGATTAGAATTCATTCCACCCAGTACAGTAATTAATCAAAGAAATGTGTTTTTTAATCAAGGTGTCTGGAAACTAAGCATATTTCTATTAATTTCCCTTTCTGCTGAGATTGTTCTCCTTTAGAATAAAAGAAAAAGTTCCCCTTACAATGTTACATTTATCTAAAGTAGAAGTTTCTTTCAACTCCCTGACAAGCGCTAAAACATTTGCTGACAACGAATGAATATTAATGAACTCTACCACAAAAGTTACACTTCAACAATATCCAAAACTAAGGAAGTAATTAATAGAAACAGGGAAGAAGGTATAGGGCCATACTGCTATAGTAATAGTCCAATCCCGCAAATAATCATAAAAATAATATGGGGGGTGGGGGAGGGAGAACCACATTTTTTAAAAAAATGGAAAAAAAATTAATAACTATTTTTCAAGTGTGATACTGTAATATTTTGTGCTACATTTCCTATATTGGACTTTATAGTCATATGAATATGTAGATTCACTTTCTTGATGTGATAGAGCAGTGTTGGCGAATCTGTTCGGCACAGAGTACTGAAACGGGAATGTGTGCGTGCATGGTGGGGGAGGCGCTGCCGAAAACTGGAAGAACAGCTCCCCAGCGTGCACGCGGAAGAGCACCGGAAACTGGAAGAGCAGCTCCCTGGTGCGCATGTACGCGCCAGGAAGCTGTTCTTACAGTTTTCACTGTGCGCATGTGCGGCAGTCACCTGATCTTCTGGTTTCTGGCATGCATATGCGCACAAAGACCAGCTGGGCGGCGCACATGTGCATGCTGGAAACCTATGCTCAGCTTTCAGACGCACGCATGCGTGCCAGGGAGCTCCTCTTCCAGTTTCCGGTGCTCCTGTGCATGCAAAGACCAGCTGGCCGGTGTGTATGTGCGCACCGGAACCCAGAAGAGCAACAGGCGATGGCTTGTATGCCCGAAGGGATGGCTCTGTGAGCAACTTCTGGCATCCATGCCATAGGTTCGCCATCACTGTGATAGAATGTCCCCCAAAGTAACAAGTCATAATGAAGACTTGTTCAGCATATGCTAAAATTGCTTACAGAAATGATTATTCTTTCAAATTAAAAACTTATTATTTTAAAATGAGCATAATTGTTTTTGTTTAAATACCAACTTTAAAACTGTTGGTAATATGGGCATACTTTTATTTGTATAACTGGAAACAACTACATATATATATATATATATATATAGATATATATATATATATATATATATATATATATATATAAATATATAGGTCTTTGGTTGTTCGGGTTTTCTCCCGTGTAAGATTGGAAGTGTCTTGGCGACGTTTCGACGAAGTCTCATTCGTCATCTTCAGGCTTCAGCTTCGTGCTTCTGGGAGCAATGTGTGATCGCAGCTGTTTCTTCCTTTTAACTGCTAGTGGGGGTTTGAACTGATTGGGTGGGAGCTTGGCTGTGCTCTGATATATATATATATCTATCTGATATATATATATATCTATCTTCAGGCTTCAGCTTCGTGCTTCTGGGAGCAATAACCCGAATAACAAAAGACCTACACACACACACACACACACACACATATATATATGTATATATGTATGTGTGTATATATATATATGTCTTTGGTTGTTCGGGTTTTCTCCCGTGTAAAATTGGAAGTGTCTTGGCGACGTTTCGACAAAGTCTCATTCGTCATCTTCAGGCTTCAGCTTCGTGCTGAAGAAGCACGTGCTGAAGAAGCACGAAGCTGAAGCCTGAAGATGACGAATGAGACTTCGTCGAAACGTCGCCAAGACACTTCCAATTTTACACGGGAGAAAACCCGAACAACCAAAGACCTATATACAAACACCCGTGAAAACCTCAGAAAACAAATATATATATGTTTATCCAATCAGAGCACAGAAAAAACCCCATCCAATCAGAGCACAGCCAAGCTCCCACCCAATCAGTTCAAACCCCCACTAGCAGTTAAAAGGAAGAAACAGCTGCGATCACACATTGCTCCCAGAAGCACGAAGCTGAAGCCTGAAGATGACGAATGAGACTTCGTCGAAACGTCGCCAAGACACTTCCAATTTTACACAGGAGAAAACCCGAACAACCAAAGACCTATATATATATATATATATATATATATATATATATATATATATATATATATATATATATATATATATATATATGTATATCTATATGTGTATATATATATATATATATATATATATATATATATATATATATATATATATAAACACACATACACATATATATGTATGTATGTATATGTATATGTATATGTATATGTATATGTATATATATATATATATATATATATATATATATATATATATATATATATATATATATATATATATATATATATATATATATATATATATAAAAGATGATGTACTTTCCCTTTATATCAGAAAGATAATTTGTTACATGTAACATTTGCTTGGTTGAGATAACATATAAATCGGGTAACTCATAAATTGCTCTAAAACGACTTCTCTGTTTTGAGCATTCGGTTTACAGAGGGGAAAAAAACAGTTAAGCCCAAATGAATCCAGATATTAATGCAACAGTAGTTCTAGCATAATGCTACTTTAAATATATGCACACAAGAGGTACCAAATCCGTATCTTAACCCAATTCAACGTCCTATGTCAACCTTCCCCCCATTTAATATTCTTACATTCATCAAAAGCCCGAGAGAGAAATTTCAAATTCACTTTTAAATTAATGCCATAATAATGTTGTAATACACAACATGTAGAAAAAAAGATTTGATTGAAGTAATCTCAAAACTGCTCCAATGGACATTTCAAATCTGAATTTATGAACAGCTCAGAACTGGGCAGCCTAACATCTGTTCGCAAGAAAATGTGCAGATTATATCACTTCTAATCAGGTTTGCCTCTTGTACCAGGCTGTAATTCTGCCCTCAAATCCAATGCAGGTAGAACATCTTTAATCATTAAGATCCCAATCTTCAAGGGGTGGGGGGCGGAAATTCTGTTCCTGTGTTCATTTTCTAGACATCCGATTATAAGAGGATGAATAGCTTGTAACAACTGGAGTAATTACATGCCTTCTGCTAGTTCATCATTTCAAAAACTGGGAGAAACCCCTGGGCAGAACCATTTTTAAAGCTCTTCCTGAATTGGGAACATACTGCTGTCATCGTTCCCCAGCAATCCGCCACATGTTAGCCCAAGGATTGCAGAGATGTCAACTAAATCTGCAGTCTTCAAAAGCAGACAGATAGGCAGATGTTGAACGCTATCAACAGATTTAGTGGTTTGCTTTCTGTTTTTAACTTAAGGGACAAACTGCATTTCCCTCATTCCATTCACCAGCTTCCTATATACTTGTTGCAATGTTTGGAACACTGACATATGGAATCTTTTCCATTCTGAGTTCTCAATCCCGGTGATTGTTAATCATCGAGGAGAAATATTTTTGGGGAAATTATCTTTTTTTTTTTTCAAACAGGGAATGAATGGCAGATCAAATGGCTGATGTAGGTACAAGTCGTCCTCGAGCTATAATTGAGCCCAAAATTTATGTTTATTTATTTATTTATTTATTTATTTTGTCACAACATCATACAAAAAGATTATATAGTATATACACATATAAACATATATAGGAAGAAGAAAAGAAAAACAATAGGACAGGAACGGTAGGCACGTTTGTGCGCTTATGCACGCTCCTTATGGTCCTCTTAGGAATGGGGTGAGGTCAATAGTAGAAAGTTTTTGGTTAAAGCTTTTAGGATTATGGGAAGAGACCACAGAGTCAGGTAAAGTATTCCAAGCACTGATGATTCTGTTGCAGAAGTCATATTTTCTGCAATCTAGATTAAAGCGGTTTACATTAAGTTTAAATCTATTGGTTGCCCTTGTATTATTGCAATTAAAGCTGAAGTAGTCTTTGACAGGAAGGACATTACAATAGATGATTCTGTGAGTTAAACTTATGTTGCTAAGAGGGAATTTGTTGAGTGAATTTTGCTCCATTTTATGACCTTTTTTGCCACACTTGTTAAGTGAATTGCTACGGTTGGTAAATTAGTAACACAGTCGTTAAGTGAATCTGGCTTCCCCTCAGAAGGTCGCAAAAGGCAATCACATGATCTCGGGATACTATAACCGTCATAAATATGAACCACTTGCCAAGCATTCAAATTTTGATCATGTGACCATGGGGATGCTGCAACAGTCGTATGTGTGAAAAACAGTCGTAAGTCACTTTTGTCAGCAATCTTGTAACTCCAATTGGTCACTAAACGAACTGTTGTAAATCAAGGATTACCTGTATTAAGCACTGGTATTTATTTCAAGCGTTTCAAACCTGCCTTTAAAGGAAAAAAAATCAGTCTCAGGATGAATTCTATATAGAATAATAAGCAATAATCCCCAATTTATGTATAAGAACCTTTGGCCTAAACCAGGTGTGCCCAGCCTGTGGTCCAAGGGTCGCATGTAACCTTGGACAACTAGTAATGTGGTCCGTTAAGATGATAAAAAATATTTTAAAAAGGAAGTATGTTAATTCCTCCTCACTCAAAGCAAGTCCTGGCAAGCTAAAAGAACGGACAATCATGGCTTAGAACAGGGGTCTCCAACCTTGGCAACTTTAAGACTTGTGGACTTTAACTCCCAGAGTTCCTCAGCCAGCTTGCTCAGCTTGCTGGCTGAGGGACTCTGGGAGTTGAAGTCCACAAGTCTTAAAGTTGCCAAGGTTGGAGACCCCTGGCTTAGAAGACATATGTCCGAGATGGCAAACCTATGACACGTGTGCCACAGGTGGCACACAGAGCCCTCTTTGCTGGCACGCCAGCCATCGCCCCAGCCTAGCTCTACGTCACATGCACGCGTGCCTATCACTGGCCAGCTGATCTTCGGGTCTCTGGCGTGCATGCGCGGGGGTAGGGCATATGTAGGGACCATACGCAGGGGGATGGGGTGCAGATTGGTGCAAGAGGCTTTCCAGGCCCAAAACAGGGCGTGGGGTCCATGCGCAGGGGACATGCGTGGGGGTGGGGTGCATTCACGGGGGGTGCTCACATTACATTTTGCAGGTTTGGGCACACCCACGTGTATTCGCGTGCGAGCGCATGCCCTTTAAGCACTCGGCACCAAAAAGGTTAACCATCACTGACATATGTTCTCCAGTTGGATTTTGATTGTATTTAATTTCTAAACGGCTTAGAAGGATAGATATTACTAGCCAACTATTACTCTAAATTATGAAACAGACTAAATTATGAACAAAGACAGTTCAGAGGCTTGAAGTCCAATTTCAAACCAGGAAGAGAGGCTTTTTTAGGCACATTTCCCAATCATGAACTTTTTAAAAAGAAGACAGCAAGGGTGTTGTTGTTTTTCTAAATTTTCTCAGTGCTTGGTAATAATGTTCAGGAATGAGGGGGAAAAAAGGTTACTTTGCCAGAGGAAGTAAATTCTGGCCTGTGTTATATTTTGCTGATTAATGGACTTCCTTTCTATTGAAAATAATTCGGACAATATTTGGATTTGTAAGCTTACTGTGAAGACATATAAAAGATTTAGCCCCAGTTAATAAGCCACCTATTTTAAAGGTAGAATTATAGAAAGTAATCAAGTCAGTATTTGGGAGACGTGTTCATGAGGTTGTTTATGAGGTTGTGCAGATTTCCATATAATATAAAACCTCATTCTGCCATCGATAGAAACACCCGGTTGTGTTCATGAATGAAGAAAGCTCTCCTTTGTTCTACTTGTCCTAGTCAGCTTATGCAAATCCACTGCTTCTAAACTTGTTTTTCAAAGAAAAGGGGTTCTGCTCTTTTCTTCAAACTCCCATCTTACAAAAGAGGGCAATCTCTCCCCATCCACAAGATAAAAAAATGGTTGTGTGTGAAAAACGACTGTAAGTCACTTTTTTTCAGTGGCGTTATATCTTCGGCCACTAAATGAACTGTTGGAAGTCAAGAACTACCTGTACATATTGGCTGACCTTCCTATGTAGTAATGCCCACTGTAATGGATTTGTTTATATGACAACCCCCCCCCCCCCCGTCCTCTCTCCAGGAATCCAGCTCTTGCCAGTTTCTTCTTAGAGCCAGCTATTCCCTCAAACTGTAGATCTGTAAGAACATTGTACAGGTAGCCTCGACTTACAACAGTTCATTTAGTGACCGAAGTTATAATGCCACTGAAAAAAGTTGATTTTTGACTCTTTTTTTACACTTACAACCACTGCAGCATCCCTATGGTCACGGGATCAAAATTCAAACGCTTGGCAATTGACTCATATTTATGACGGGTGGCAGTGTTGTCCCGGGGTCACGTGATTTATTTATTTATTTATTTTATTTATTAAATTTTTATACCGCCCTTCTCCTGAAGGACTCAGGGCGGTGTACAGCCAGGATAAAACTCAATATATATACAGTTAAAACCAAAATTTAAAACGAAGCAAATTGCAAAAAAAAACAACAACACGTGATCACTGTTTGCGACCTTCTGACAAGCAAAGTCAATGGGGAAGCCAGATTCATTTTACAACCATGTTACTCACTTAACAACCGCAGTGATTCACTTAACAGCTGTGGCAAGAAAGGTGGTAAAATGGGGCAAAACTCACTTCTTAACTGTCTCACTTAGCAACAGAAATGTTGGGCTCAATGGTGGTCATAAATCGAGGGCTACCTGTAATTTTAAGAATCATATTGTATTTAGCAAGTTTATCCTTTTATTGTTGCGCTGTGATTCTTAGCTTTATTTTCTCTCTTTTTCTCTTTTATTATTTTTTTATAAGGCAGTGTAAAAAACATTCAAGAAAAAGTACAGGTAGTCCTTGTTTAGGGATCACAGTAGGGACCAGCTATTCAGTTGTTAAGTGAAATGGTCCCTAAGGGAAAATGTGTTATGATCTCACTTCGTCTTTCCATTGTTTTACAGACTTGCAATGTGGGGATTCATCAAAACGTTACTTTTTCATCGTTATAATTGAAAACGGTGGCTAAATTAGGCAGTTGCTAAAACAGGACTGCCTGCAATCCTGTTTGATACACGATAGTCATAAATTCAAATTACATCATCAAACTGATGTTGAATTAGAAACTGATTAGCATACAAAGGAACACGCAAAAACTCTTTTGTTTGGGGTTTGTTTGTTTGTTTGATTTGAATTTATATCCCGCCCTTCTCCGAAGACTCAGGGCGGCTTACACTGTGTTAAGCAATAGTCTTCATCCATTTGTATATTATATACAAAGTCAACTTTATTGCCCGCAACTATCTGGGTCCTCATTTTACCTACCTTATAAAGGATGGAAGGCTGAGTCAATCTTGGGCCTGGTGGGACTTGAACTTGCAGTAATTGCAAGCAGCTGTGTTAATAACAGACTCCTTTAGTCTGCTGAGCCACTAGAGGCTCCTAGTGGGCCAGGGGGACGTTAATTTTGCCAGGGGGACGTTAATTGCACAAGAAATATATGTGTGATTTATTCAGACACCCTGTTAGCGACTTCCTTTTCACCTGGGGAATTTACAACAATGCATAATTGGGCCTGTACTATTGTACTGAAGAGATCCCGGGATATTTTTATCAGCTGCCTCCCAAAATATACATCTGACAAAAATGAAGAGCCAAATAATTGGGCAGAGAACGCAGAACTATCAGGAGATTGTTTAACCTCAGATTGAAAAGTCAACACTTTTTGATATTTGTGCCTAGGGGTTGCCACGTAAGTATTTCTGAGCCTTGGCCACTTTAAGGTGTGCGGACTTCAATTCCCAGAATCCCCCGTGCTGGCTGAGGAACTCTGGGAGTTGAAGGCCACAAGTCTTAAAAGAGCCAAGTTTGCAGACCCCTGGGGTAGGTTATTTGTCCACCAGTAGAGCCAATTTGGATATAAATGTTGGTTTACCCCTCAGGCTGACCAATATTATTTCTCTATTTCCCTTTCTTTTTTGTGTTCTTTTGAGTAAGTCTCACCTACTTTGAGATGTGAGCATTTGAAGGTGGGAGGCAATTAAAATGGCTGCACTATTGGAACCACAACCCCCTGCCAGATGTCCATTTCTTCTGTGGTGAAATCTGGATGTTGGAACTCTATGTGCAAAATTTAGATTTATTTCAATTGGAAAAGATGCTTAGGATAATAATAGCATTTAAGCAATAGCATTTAGATTTATATACCGCTTCACAGTGCTTTAAAGCCTTCACTAAGCCATTTGCAGAGTCATCCTATTGCCCCCAACAATCTGGGTCCTCATTTTACCGACCTCGGAAGGACAGAAAGCTGAGTCAACCTTGAGCCTGGTGAGATTCGAACTGCCCAATTGCCGGCAGCCGGCAGTCATCAGAAGTAACCTGCAGTACTGCACTCTAACCACTGCGCCACCACGGCTCTTGTAATAAACCACAAAATCAGTAGACTGCCTCCTGAATGTGTGTCTGAACACTGCTTTTATCTCTCAGTGGGATATAGAGAACACGCAGGTAGTCCTTGCCTTACGACCATTCATTTAGTGACCATTCGAAGTTATAAAAGCACTGAAAAAATTGACTTAATATCTGGGTTGTTTTTTTTTTACAAGTATGACTATTGCAGCAACCCCATGGTCACGTGATCAAAATTCAGGCGCTTGGCAACTGGCATGTACTTATGCCCAGGGTCATGTGACCAACATCTGTAAGTTTCCAAGCCGGCTTCTGACAAGCAAAGACAATGGGGAAGCCAGATTTACTAACAACTGCATGACTCCCTTAACAACTTAAGTGATTCACAGCCACTGTGGCAGAAAGGACGTCAAACGGGCTGTCACTTAACAACTGTCTTGCTTAACAATGGAAATTTTAGGCTCTTACGTCGAGGACTACCTGCGAGTTGACTTGCCCCCCAAATATAAATGATCCATCAAATGTGCTCAGGAAGAAAACAGTGGGAATAATCTATTTCAGGGGTGTCAAACTCAAGGCCCGGGGGCCGGATTCGGCCCGCGAGGTGCTTAGATCTGGCCTGTGGGGCCACCCGGGTAACAGTGAAGGACCAGCCCACGGCATCTTTGCCAGCGAAAACGGAGCTCACGAGGGCCGTGGGTGGCCCTCCTGAGCTCTCTTTTCGCTGGCAAAGGGTTTCAGGAGGCCGTCGCAGCCGAAAATAGAGCTCACGAGGGCCGTGGGTAGCCCTCCTGAGCTCCGTTTTCACTGGCAGAGGGGCGCAGGAGACCATTGCAGGTGAAAACAGAGCTTGGGAGCTCGTTTTTGCTGGCAGACCACTCGGGCCACCACAGGCTCCCCTCACACAAGTGGCCACGCCCACCCTGGCCACTCCTATCCCGGCCCCCGAAGTCAAACACAACCCTGATGCGGCCCTCAATGAAATCGAATTTAACACCCCTGCTGTATTTGGTTCTCTAATTGAACATAGGGAAGCTCTTATACCACTGAACCAACCCCGTTTCCTTTCCATCAAGATAAATTGACACGAAGAAAAGAAGTCATGGTATATACTATGCGACTTGCCTGCGTGTGAAATGAAAGGAACAGAACCAAAGGGATCCTCTGGAGGATGGGTCAGTGGAGCAGAATGTGACTCCACTGTCTTATCTAAGGAGGTTCTCTTCTCCACCAGCCTGTCTGCAAAAATAAAAACAAAACAAAAACAAAAACAAAAGTAAAACAAAAATGGCAATTTTTAAGCCGGTTTAACGTTTGTATTTAATAAAAAGTTCTTTTTCATTCGCGGAAATAATATCTGAAAATTCTTCCCGCAACCCTTCTGAGATAAATTGCAGGAGGGTAACAAACAGAAACAAACAAACAAACAAACAAAAAAGATCTCTGCTTTACCCCAAACATTTAGTTTAACTAAGGGACAAATTTAATTATTCCTTCCAAAAAATTGTCCGGAATGTAATAAATATCCAAGCCAAGGAGACTTCACAAATTGTGCAGCAGCCACAGGAACATGCATTAATAAAAGGATAAAAAAATTCAAGAAATCAAAATAACATTTGTTTAATTTCTGAGTTTTTCCAGGATTACTTATTAGACAGGTTCAAATACTTTAAAGGCCAGGTTCTGCATGAAAAGATGTTGTTATTTCATACTAATTCAGAATTCTGTAGTGTTTCATGTTTCACTGATTTAAAAACAATGGCTTAACTCTTTCAGCATTCTCCTGCAGAACTATTCTCTGTTCTAGCAATGCATAAGAAACGCCTGACAAAATTAAATATAAAGCACAGGCGAACTGCATGCTTTTACAGCAACTATTTAGTGATAGAAAGAATGTGCAATTTTATCAGATATGAAAGCTGCATTGCACCTGCTCTTCAACTCTTTTTCAGAAATCTATATTGTTTTTGAAATTGTTTTTGACATTCTTAATAGCGCAGTACAGTTCTGCTCCAATTAAGAAACTCTTTTGGGTAAAGCTTCCAAGAACAGTATATTCCACTTTGCTTCCCAAAAGCTATTTTTAAGGCTTAATTCCAGCTTGTCAAACTGCCTCAGCCCATTCCCTCCCCCACCAGCTACAGCCTGGCCATTTCTTAAAATGCAAGAATCCTTTTATTTAAAGAGCCCAAAAGTGAGAATTTCTTTCCTACGTAAATCTGAGCCATTAGCTGGATATGGATTATCTCTTCTATGAAACAAAGAGACCCATTTCTTTCTGAAACAATTGAAAACTAACAAAGGGTCAGTTTTGCCCACATGCTACTTGCCAAAGCCTAACTTTTCAAATAACAAAATTGTTTCTGCTTTATTATTATTTTTCTTTTGACAGGATCCTTTTGTGAATGAAATTTCACTGAAGAGTAAAAGTAGAATTTTTATAATCAATTTAAAACTTTCCATACAAATATCATTCAAGAAGACAGCTATATCAGTTGTTAAAGCAATTTAAAACAATGTAAGTTTTTCTCTGGTCCCCAGTGATCAAAGCCAACTAGCCTGTACAAGAGTCAAAACAAATTAAAAAATATTCACAGAATCAACACCGTGTAGGGATATAGAAAGCAAAAGACAATTGTAATTAAAATACACATTACAAAGAATAACATAAAACATTTAATTTTCAACCTTCAATCACAGTAAATAAATATTCTTCATGCACGACTTTTTCGATTTTTTTACCTAAGTCAAGTCTTGGAAAAATGAATTATACTTAAGGGTCCTTTGGTATTATTTCTCCTTTTCTACAAGAAAGGAAACTGAAAAAGAATTGGCATATTCCAAGAGTTTCTATTCAGTTCAGAAATGTTTCTCTGCTACATACAGATTTTAAGAATTTAACAGTATAATAACTAAATCATAATTATTGTATTATCATTCAGGATAATGCAAGAATGGATAATCAAAACATCCTACCGGATTTTTTATTCTGCATTTTTTGATTGAATCTACTATTAATTATACAGAAATAAATTTAGAGACCTTTGCAGTACAACGTCACAGGATAAATACTGGAATTTTATCGTAGTAGATGTATGTTATAGGTACAAAAATGAGTTTGGAAGACAAAATTCTCATGCATAAAGAAAAAAACTTTACATTTATATATTTCAATTCTGTAACTACGGGAAGTCTCAGATCCTTATACTGTTCGCAATCCAAATTTTTCAAGCAGTAATTCAGTTCACTTGTTTATCAAAATGGAATAAATTGCATTTGTTTCTTCAGCTACTTAAATAATTAAGGGGAAAACAAGAACTTTGGAAGAAAAAAATCTGGGTTTTCCCACATCACTGACCCTGATATTATTATTCATTATCCATTTTTTACTGTGGAGATTGCTGGAACTGTACAAAGTGCAACAAGAATGCTATAAATCTATTGGGTCTATTTTAAATCCAATTCTTGCTTCAAGACAGAATTGCAATTCAGTTACTAAAAGTACAACTTCCAATGGCTGAAAGTTTGGGGAATAATCTTTAGTTAATATCAATAGGTAGGGCCCAGAAAGTAATTCTAGATCTAATTGTAGTTTGAGAAGCAAGAAATTTTGTGAAATCCTTTCAACTCTTACATATTTATTTACACATTTATCATAGATTTCTTCCAGGGTGATTAAATATTTTATTAGTAATACTGACTTTTTATTGCATGCTCTTTAGGTAAGCAGCTCCAAAACAGATATCAAAATGTTATAAATTTCCAATGCTATGAAAAGGACATTCCAGTACATAACAAAAAGCATTTGAGAAGAAGTTGAAACATTTATTCAGAGAAGAGGAAAAGCAAATGTTTTATCATGGCTCCTTCAAAGGGAATCATTTTGAAAATTTACAGAGTAAATACATTCCAAATAAACTGCAAAACAGTGCAAAACTATGAATTATAAAACTACTGCTTTCAACTTAATACATAGGTTTTTAATAAATTACTAAATGTTTAAAGCTTTCTGTTTGACTTTCTTGTACTTTTGCAAAACATTAAAATTTTCCCATTAAATCTACAAGAAAACATTTGAAAAAAATTAACCATAAAACACAAAGAAATTTAAAATCCAATTATGGTTGATCCTCGTGTGGGTATTCTATCATATGAAGTTATCCAATTTTATCAAGTTGTTTAAGGAATGAAGTTTATTCCTTTGCATTTTATAACTTTATGGAAGATGAATAGATATTATAACTGATTCATTTTTAATCAGATATTTGTTTGGTAAAACTCAACATTCATTTAATACCGGCATTATCAAAGGTCCTGTAACAGTTTCTGTGTAGCCTTCCTGAATTTAGTTACATGTGTTAAATATACAGCAGTACAGTAAATGTTATATTTTAACAAAGTGTTAAAACAGAGAATAAAAGACAATTGGCAACATGAATTAAACTTATTCATATCTAAGGATTCAGTTTAACTGTAATCTTTCAGGAGTCAGCCCGTCGTGTTAATAAAATGCCTATCAAAACTAGAGCTCATAAGATGGTTGTTTCAATGACAATCAATGACATTATCCATTATTTTAGTCACGTAACAAAGAAAGCCCAGATTTAAGCTTCTTAATTCACATGTAAAGGGCGCAAGAGAGAACCTTAGTCGAAGATTGTGTTAATTCTGGGATGCTACATGTCTAAATTGGACCACGAGGCTTTCATGACAGTAACGCTTCCAATTAAAACAGCAAGCTGCATTATTAGTTTCATCACCTATATTTTGGTTCGGTTGCCTTTTACCAAGTTTAGAATCGATTTATTCTTTCACAGCATTCTGTGTTTTCTCCACAATTCATCTCCACAAAAAAATGAACGATATAGGTAATATAGTAAGGGGAAGCCACTTCAAGTAAACACACTGGCTTTTTGACTTGAAGATATTTTATTCAAATATTGTTATTTAGAACAATGAAGCAGCCTTTAACATTAAGGTACTCAAAATACATTACAAAACATTAACATAATGTACTGGGTCATTTTCCCTCTTTCAGGCACTTTCAAAAGGCATTTTCAGACCCACAGAATTTCCTCTTCCGGTGTGCAAAAGAACAAAACTGCCAAGTGAAGCAATGCACAGTGCTAACTGGTATTCTGCAGGGTTACACAAGCATTTTTATTTATTTATTTATTTTGCATTTGCATTTAACATTCAAGTAATTATTCAACATACAACCCTGACGTTTTCTGTGGTTTTTGCAAAATGTTAAAATTATTTCTATTGCACACAATTTTTTTATTTTATTTTATTATTATTATTTTTTTGTGACAGAAAGACAAGTCACACAGCGGGTCTATTTTTGCCCTCAAATGCTCAGAAAGAGTTCTCTCTACAATATAGACTGTATGGCCCTTGAACAAAACAGTCTCCAGCACTGTCATCTGTACCTAAAGAGCTTTTTTTTACTTATTGTGAAGCGAAATAAGCCTTCAAGCGTCCCTTACTTGATCTCAGAAGGTCAAACTCCCTGTCCAACAGCTCCTCCTCTGTCAGGTTGGAGAAGTTGTCTTCTCCAAAAGGGTTCCACCCAGACATATCAGGGGGGCTGCTGATGTTTTGTTTCGGATAGCTGGAAACAGACTCCGTGTCAGAGGAAGATGATCTGTAGGAATTGATTGAGAAAATGACTTCAGGCACCCTTCAGGTTATTTTAATTCACATTAAATGTCATCAAACACCATATAGAACATTAAGTACCATGTGTCAACTCTGAAGCTGGCCTAACCAAAGCCATCTTGGAGCTTCAGTGTTGCCACGCTGGAGCTGAGGGATAGGGAGGGAGGATTAGAGATAGCTGGGGTTGTGTAGTCAAATAAAATACTTTCTCTTGGGAACCAAGGACATTCTCACACCTGGTCAGAGGAAGGAGGAGTGATGTCACCAGGCAACCAGACAGAGCTGTGATTGGACCATGTGACGGATTGTTTTGAGGAAGTGAAAAACTTTTAATTTAATTTTAATGAGGTGAAAGTAGACGCTGAAGGTTCCCACAGTTTTCACCTGATCTGTGCCAATATGATATATCCAATAAAGCTATTCATTGAGGAATCTACCTGCCTTGGATTTTTGCTTGCTACAGGTCTATTAGTTGGAACCCTGACCCGAAGTAGAACAAGACTCTTTAGAATTTGAAGTATTACAAAATATTTTATTTTAGAATAACATACCCCATTAAAATGGAGTGATATCCTATAAATGACATAAGAGGAAATGCAACCATAAAAGTATGCCTACATAACTTGATTTATTTATTAAATCTGTACACCTTCCACCTCACTATCAAGCAATTCTGGGTGTCTTACAATGCCATAACTATGACCTGGATGACTGAGAATTTCCATAGACAACTAGACACAAAATCTCCACAGACAACTAGACAAAAGAACAGTTTTTCCCCGAAGGCCATCACTCTGCTAAACAAATAATTCCCTCAACACTGTCAAACTATTTACTAAATCTATACTACTATTAATCTTCTCATCGTTCCCATCACCAATCTCTTTCCACTTATGACTGTATGACTGTAACTTTTGTTGCTTATCATTAAGTGTTAAATTATACCCTATGACCATCATCATATACCCAGAGGGGCCGTAATAGCTCAGGCTGTTAGAACCTGTTATTAGAATACAGTAGCCTGCAATTACTGCAGGTTCCAGCCCGCCCAAGGTTGACTCAGCCTTCCATCCTTTATAAGGTAGGTAAAATGAGGACCCAGATTGTTGGGGGGGCAATAAGTTGACTTTGTAAAAATATACAAATAGAATGAGACTATTGCCTTATACACTGTAAGCCGCCCTGAGTCTTCGGAGAAGGGCGGGATATAAATGTAAACCAAAAAAAAAAAATTGTGTTGTAAATGTTAAATGTTGTATCTTGATGAAGGTATCTTTTCTTTTATGTACACTGACAGCATATGTACCAAGACAAATTCCTTGTGTGTCCAACCACACTTGGCCAATAAACTCTATTCTATTCTATTCTACAATGCCATAAATAAGAGAATAACACAATTAAAGGATTAAAACATTGGGTATCAAAAGTTAAAAACATCAAGATTATTATTCAAGCAGATAAAAAGAACCAGTAGATGGATGGGATGGAAGTGGGATCTTCTACTAGTCTATTAACCACCTCCAAAATGGGATGCCCCCATCAAGGCCCCAAGCCTGTTGGCAAGGACAGGTTGTCAAGCTGTCCCAGAGATCAAGAGGCAACTGGACTTTCTGGTTTTTCTTTCTGTTTTTCTTTTTTTAAGAAAACCCAAGAAAGTCCAGTTGCTTCTTGAAAACAGCACCTTTGGGACAACCAGGACCTGGATGACGGAGAATTTCCATAGACAGGTTGTCAAGCTTTTCCAGAAAGCCAAGAAGATAGGGGCAAGGAGGGGCATATCTCGAGGGGCAAGATAATCCAGAGGGTAGAAACCAGGGGTGAAATCCAGCAGGTTCTGACAGGTTCTGGAGAACTGGTAGCAGAAATTTTGAGCAGTTCGGAGAACCGGCAAATATCCGGAATTTTGCAATATCCTTCCCCCAGGAGTGGGGTGGGAATGGAGATTTTGCAGTATCCTTTCCCTGCCACGCCCACCGAGCCACACCATGCCAACCAAGCTACACCCACGGAACTGGTAATAAAAAAATTTGGATTTCACCACTGGTAGAAACCATGGCAGAAAAGCTCTTTTCCTAGACCCCACCGACTGCAATTCCTTGGCTAACAGGATCCGGAGCTTGCCCCTTCTGCCGGATTATGTGGGGTTGGCCAATCCCATTGGAGTGAGATGGTTCTTTAAATATAGCAACTAAAAACGTGAGTTGAGGAATCTTGCCTGTTTGTGGAATAAGGAGCATCCAGAGCTGCACCAACATGAGCTGGAAAGGATTTAGAATGAGAGATTAAGGCTGGTGAAAACTCCTGAGGAGAGGTAAGAAATTCAGGAGAACGTTTCGGCGGTGGCAACTGATTCCCGAGGACCTGTTGCTGTAGAAGAGCTTGTTGGTACTGCTGCATCTCAAAGGAGAAGGAGAAGAATGTCAGAACTGCAAAACTCTACCTCGTGTAAATCTTAAACAAATAATCCCAATCATACCTTGTACAGAAAATGAACATCTTAACTGGATTAACACAAAAACACAAACATCTGGAATTTATACTGGCATTAAAAAACAAACAAGCGGTTAAAATAAGTTAAATGATAGGAAATGAAATTAGTTAATTAACAGTTACATAATTAGCACAATTAAAGTATGCCTATTCATCTAGCTCAGGGGTGAAATGCTCCCGGTTTGGACCGGATCATCCAATCCAGTAGCGATGGTGGCAGGTGGTTCGGAGAACTGGTAGCAAAAATCCCTGCCCCCCCACCCCCGCCCCAGCTGAGCCACACGATCATCAGCGGGGTTTTCTTAATATACTTTTAAAAGCATTTTTTCTTCAGCCGAAAAAATGCTTTTAAAAGTAAAAAAAAAGCCTCTAATGATTGCACGGCTCAGCTGGCATCGTCAGAACCCTTTAAAAGCATTTTTTCTACTATCTCTTCGGCCAAAGAGGTTGTAAAAAAAAAAAGCTTTTAAAAGGCTCCTCTGGCAATCCCAGCTGAGTTGCCTGATCGCCAGAACCTTTTAAAAGCATTTTTTTACAACCTCTTTAACCGAAGAGGTTGTAGAAAAAATGCTTTTAAAAGATTCTGGCAATCAGGCAACTGAGCTGGGATTGTCAGAACCCTTTAAAAGCTATTTTTCCTCTGTCGATCCCAGCTGAGTTGCCTGATCATCACAGGCTTTGAAAAGCATTTTTACAACCTCTTTGGCCGAAGAGGTTGTAGAAAAAATGCTTTTAAAAGTTAAAAAGAAAAAAGAAAAGTTGGCCACGCCCACCCAGTCACATTATCCCCCCCACCAAGGCACGCCCACAGAACCGGTAGTAACAAATTTTACATTTCACCCCTGATCTAGCTCCACATTATGATGAACATAACTTGATGTAGCAGGACATTTTGGGGGGGGGGCGGAATCTTCACCAAAAACATGCAATATTGAACAAATATTGCTCTTTTTGATTTTTTTCCTATTATCAATATTTACTTCTGCTTTCCAGCAAAAAAATGCCCATTGGATTCACTTAATGACCACCAAAAAAACTTTGCCAAAAAGACATGTCCAATCACATGACTTACAACTGCAACAACTTACGATCATAATTCCAGATTCAATTCTGGTTTTAAGTTGAGGGTTATGTCTATTTATTTTGACCAAAAAACCCTTTTCAGGAAGTAAAGTTTTTCTTCTATAATTAAATATTATGGGAATTAAATAATATGGAAGGGATTGAAAACTGAAGAGGTATCGTTTTCTTCACATATATTCACTGTTTCATAAGCCAAGGTAAAAAAAATATGGCAGCACCAAAAAATAAAGGACCAGAAGAGAATATATATCTTTAACATGAGGCTCTGCTAAAAGCCACCAGATTTATATATTCTGAGTTTCGTTTATTTACATAATACTGTTAAATTCACTCTCGACTCATTGATTTGCTATAGTGAACAAAAATGGTTTTACAAAATGGTTTTACTTTAAGTAAAGTCTAATAAATTAGATTGAGTTAACCAGCACAATCAAACTATTTTACAGTCCAAGCTTCTCTTTCTTAGCTAGATGCGTTTTATTTGGTTTCCCAAAGTGATTTACCATAGCAGGATATGGAGAAGGTTGGGGGGGCTGCTGCTGATACACAGAGCGTATCAAAAGCTGCTGTTGAACGACATGCTGCTGCATTGCTTGCTGATACTGTAATTGAAAAAGAAAATATTTGCATAAATCACAAATGCTGCTCAATCAAGTGAAATTTACCCACAAACAACAATTGTTTTTGGCAACTCGGAAAAAAAATCAGGGGAAGCCACAGAGGAATTTTATAGTAATTGCTTAATCTTTATTGTGAACAAAACAGTCTCAAGATAAGCTACCGTGTTTCCCCGAAAATAAGACCGGGTCTTTTTTTTTTTTTTTTTTGCATTTATATCCCGCCCTTCTCCGAAGACTCAGGGCGGCTTACACTATGTCAAGCAATAGTCTTCATCCATTTGTATATTATATACAAAGTCAACTTATTGCCCCCAACAATCTGGGTCCTCATTTTATCTACCTTATAAAGGATGGAAGGCTGAGTCAACCTTGGGCGTGGTGGGGCTTGAACCTGCAGTAATTGCAAGCAGCTGCTGTTAATATTATTATTATTATTATTATTTGCATTTATATCCCGCCCTTCTCCGAAGACTCAGGGCGGCTTACACTATGTCAAGCAATAGTTTTCATCCATTTGTATATTATATACAAAGTCAACTTATTGCCCCCAACAATCTGGGTCCTCATTTTATCTACCTTATAAAGGATGGAAGGCTGAGTCAACCTTGGGCGTGGTGGGGCTTGAACCTGCAGTAATTGCAAGCAGCTGCTGTTAATAACAGACTGCATTAGCCTGTTGAGCCACCAGAGAGTCTTACATATTTATTTTATTTTTCCACCAAAAAAGGCACCAGGTCTTATTTTCGGGGGGGAGGGGGGTGTCGTCCACTGACTCAACTCACTTGCGTACATCGTCCCCAACCTCCTTTCCGCTGTCAGAGGCCTTCAGAATCTTCTTCTGCGGCCAGCAAGGCTTTCCTGAAGGCCTCTGCAGCCGATAACAGAGCTCTGGATCGATCCGGAGCTCTGTTATCGGTTGCAGAGGCCTTCAGGAAAGCCTTGCAGGCAGAAGAAATGGGCCGGCAAGACAGGTGTTGGGGTGTGCAAGGCCTGGCTGCAACTGTCCGAAGGTAAGCAGTAGGGCAGCTCCATCCCTCCCCATCTCCACCTTAGCTTAATTTTTACCTGTGCGCCCTGGAGTGGACAGGGTCTTAATTAGGGCTTATTTGGGGGTAGGGCTTATATTGGGTGTACGTGTAAAAATCAAACTAGGACTTACATTTGGGGTAAGTCGTATTTTTGGGGAAACAGGGTAGTTTGGGGAGGGTAGAGGGCTATTCCTACTCTGAGTGTCACGTTGTCTACATTCCGTACCCCACATAAAAATGCTAGAAATAGAAACAGGCACATCCCAAATTCAGAGCATTACGAAGCAACAAGCATTCTGCGAAACGGTGAGGAAGACAAGACAGGTTACAAGGTTTAAGTTTTAAAGAAAGTAGAAGAGGCAGAATTAAAGCAGGATGACACATCGCAGCTCAACCACAACGTTACCTGCTGCACGTATGAATCATGGAGCAGTTGCTGTTGTTGCTGTTGCTGATGTAAATGATGCAACTGCTGCAGTCTCCAGTCACCTTGCTGCAGTTGTTGCAATACTCTGTTTTGCTGTGGGGTTCCTGGCGATAATACGCTCTCCTGACCATTTCCAACCTTTGAGGCTCCTAGAATATTTTAAAATGCACATTAATGAATTTACTTAACATGCATTTTTTCCTGATGACTCCAACAGCCCATCCTCAAGTTCCATAATAATCTTAGCATAGGGATAACAAACCTTTCCTGCTGCACTTTTCTGCAGAACATTTTACTTCCTCTGCTTTGTTTATTTCCCTTTTTTCAGCTAAGCCTTGATAAACACTAACGGATCGTTTATATTTTGGGGTAGAGGTACAATTTTCAACTATCCTATCCCAGTAAATTTCACATCTTAACACAGAATATTGAGTATATCCTGTAAACGTAGCCCTGTTTTTGCTCACTAAGAACTCCACAATATTATTTGAAATTTAACATTATCTCCTGAAAAATTAACGCCTACATTTATTTTGGGATGAGTGAACTGTTTGCTACAAAGAAATTTTTAACTAGATGCATTGCTTTTCAAAACAATAACATGTTTCCACAACTCTGTGGTAGCAATTCCCCTCATACTGTGCTAAAATCCATTTAAGCATAGGGAAAAACCCACAATTGCTTGATTCTTACACATTTACAACTGCTGGTGCCTTCTAACTTTGAAATAAAGTAACAATGATTTCTACTCGTTACCAAAAGAAGCTCCATGGGATTCACTGCATTAGTTTGAGAAATTACCTTTGTGTTCATTGTTAAAATCACCAGGAACTGGCACTTTTACTGGTGTGGCTGAGCTCTGAATTGTAAGTACACTAGAAGTGGCAGTGCTTGTATTGGCCTTTGGTCTCTGACGTGGTGCTATTGAGGTTTCTGTTGGTCCAATGGCATCTGTTATTCTAACAAAAGAAATTAAGAAGGAACTTTGTGATAATCTTTTTTTTTAGCCAATGTACAGAATAATATGGGTGGTAAAGATGTCTAGGAATTTTACAAAGATCATTGAGCTGACAAATACAGCTCCCCAACTCAGAATGTTTCTAAGTTAGTCAGTCAGTCAGTCAGTTATGTATTTTATATGCCACACATCTCACAGTAATAGCAACTCTGGGCGTCTTAACAGCATAATAAAAAGATAATAAAAAACAATTACAAATTAAGGAAGATTAAGGTAAAGGTAAAGGTTCCCCTTGCACATACGTGCTAGTCGTTGCCGACTCTAGGGGGCGGTGCTCATCTCCATTTCAAAGCTGAAGAACCAGCGCTGTCCAAAGACGTCTCCGTGGTCATGTGGCCAGCATGACTCAACGCCAAAGGCGCATGGGATGCTGTTACCTTCCCACCAAAGGTGGTCCCTATTTTTTCTACTTGCATTTTTACGTGCTTTCAAAATTGCTAGGTTGGCAGAAGCTGGGACAAGTAACGGGAGCTCACCCTGTTACACGGCAGCACTAGGGATTCAAACCACTGAGCTGCCGACCTTTCGATCAACAAGCTCAACATCCTAGCCACTGAGCCACCGTGTCCCTCTTAAGGAAGATTAAAGAAAGACTAAAAAGCCAAGAGGACGGGCACCATGGGGGTGGGGATCTTTTCTCTAACCCATCAGCCACCCCCTGCATAGACAGCCCCTATTGGGGTCACTGACCTCCAAGCAGAGCCAGTTTTTTTAAGGCTATTCCAGAAGGCCAGGAGTGTTGGGGAGTGAAGTAGGCAGTTGCAGCTTATTTGGACTGCTGCAATATGCTGAACGCAGGGTTTTCCTTAAAGACCACCCAGAAAACTATGGTTGGTCCCAAGGCAGGGGTCACTTAATTCCATCTATGTGATACCTCTACGACACAAACTGCATTGATTGCTGGTTTGCTACTGCCTACAATTCAAGGACCTAAAAAGTCCTGCTTGGCTGGGGGGCCTGGATATCTATGGGATCACCTTTTTCTATCTCTTTCTATCCGTCTGGTAAGACCCAGCAGGATCACAGGCACCAGAAGCAACAGTACTTCAACAAAGGCCTTCTCTGTGCCCACCCCTACTTGATGGAAGTGCATTGCCCGAAGTCCAGAAGCCACAATCTTGCTGTCCTTTAGGGCACAGGTCTCCAAGCTTGGCAACTTTAAGCCTGGAGGACTTCAACTCCCAGAATCCCCCAGCCAGCAAAGCTGGCTGGGGAATTCTGGGAGTTGAAGTCCTCCAGGCTTAAAGTTGCCAAGGTTGAAAACCCCTGCTTTAGGGAACCCTTAAAGACTGGATTTTTTTCAACAGGTCCTGGGCAAGGTGATTTGTGACCCCACTAATTGACTAACAGATGCATTGTAATTATTTTAATTATTATGCCGTTCCCTAAGGGGGGGGGGGTTCTTAATGATTTTTTTTGCTTGTGCATTTTGACTTTGTTTTCAAAGTATATTTTGGGGCACATTGCCTAGAGTTTCTGTGCTGACTGAGGCAGCTTATACATTTCAAACAAATAAAAATAAAAACCAGCTTTGCCTCTTCCGAGCTATGAGACCAAGAGAGCAGTGAATGGAAATAGTGTTTCTTCACCCCATAACCAGCCTATTGTGTCTCAATGCTGAGCAATGACAACAACAACAACATGTTACAGTTGAAAGGGTAGTAGAATAATCCTTGTCACCAGGTCTTGTTTCACAATAAGAGTCCAGTAGTCTGGCAGTAAACAGATTAAGAGTTGGAAGGGATCTTGCAGGTCATCTAGTCCAACCCTTTGCCCAAGCAGGAGACCCTACATCTGCCTCTACCTAGGATTGAACTCAAAACCTCCTGATTGGGAGGCAAGAGCTCCACCTCTAGGCCACCACGCAGTGGAAGATTATATAATTTCATCTCTGTATCCTTTTTTTCCCCAGCATCCTGTTATATTAATACGCATCGTGTCTAGTTAAGAAGCATAGCAAGAGACAAAGAGAATTCTTTGCTACTGCTTGTTTTCTTTAAAAAAAATATATTGAATTTTTTTACTCTGAACAGTTGGAAAGAGAGTTTTAAACAGAAAAGTGTTCTGGCTTCTACCCCTATTCCTTATTATGCAAAAAAAAACAAACCACCACAAAAAGCACAAGTTAGAAACATCTCGGCTTAATTTAGTTAAATTATGAGATACATAAACATCTTTCTTATTTTTTTCTATGCCTTCGAAATTGTGCATTGGGAGGCAGTATGTCTGTACATGTGTGTATTTAAGAGTATGTGTGTATACATATACATACATGTTTATTTTTCACAATTATCACAAGAGGGCGCCTATGTAACATGCTTTAATGACTCAAACTCCGGATTGTGCCACTCGGTTTACCTTCAAACGTACCCCAGTGTGTGCAAATTGAGTTTTTACAAAAATAAAAATAAAATAAATGCGGGGTGGGGGGAGGGGAAGCAAAATCAGATTATTAACAATGGAAACCATGCAAGAGCAAATATTTGATCTTATAAATATACCAGATTATTCTCTCTAAATGGACAGTCGTGAAAATATTTACAGACCCCTCATATCCTGGACATAAACTGTTTCAACTCCTACCCTCAAAACGATGCTATAGAACACTGCACACCAGAACAACTAGACACAAGGACAGTTTTTTCCCGAAGGCCATCACTCTGCTAAACAAATAATTCCATCAACACTGTCAAACTATTTACTAAATCTGCACTACTATTAATCTTCTCATCGTTCCCATCACCCATCTCCTCCCACTTATGACTGTACGACTGTAACTTTGTTGTTGGTAATCCTTATGATTTATATTGATATATTGACCATCATTTGTGTTGTAAATGTTGTACCTTGATGAAGGTATCTTTTCTTTTATGTACACTGAAAGCATATGCACCAAGACAAATTCCTTGTGTGTCCAATCACACTTGGCCAATAAAAAAAAATTTCTGTTCTATTGTATTCTATTTTCAAGTACCCTTTCTCTTACATATATGCAAGAGAACAAGACTGAAAGGCAGAGGAAAATATGGGAGCTCCAAGATGCCTGGAGCAATACTGTGTTGGTAGATGAGGAGAGAACATGTCTGGACACAGGGATGCACTTAAATACAAGCCTGCTACTCGGTGACGTTAAGGACGGTGAAGTAGAATTTATTTTCTTCCCCTATTTGCATCTGCAGAATGTTTGCTGGCTGAAATCGTGTCTTCCTACTTCAGCGAGTAGCAGTTTTATAAATAAAATCACTCATATTCACTCTGAGTTGGAAGCTTGGTAGCCAAAAGTTCATCTAATTGGGTAATAATATCTGGAAAGTTCTAAAACCAGTGGAACTCATAAAAAAGGGATAGGGTTTCCTTGCGGTTTTAGCTCTCTTGTTTGTAGATTTGATATCTACCCTGATATCTCCTGCCAGGTTAAACAGCCAAAATTCAAGGAACTGTCTATGTCTCTTTGTGAGGGGGGTGAATTCCAGCAGTCTTAAAAGAGGTTGATCCATCCCCCTCTTAAGAGATCTGCTCTAAATACACTAATGTTGGACGTGCTAATGGATGTAAATATTTCACCCTATTTCCAGCTTTCACATTGAAGAGAAAGTGGTGCAGCAACCTATTTGACCACTGCAGAGAGATTACTATATGCTCTAAAGTGGAAAGAGTCAACACTACCGCAATGGAAGAATGATTGTGAAGAGGATGGAACTTGCAGAAAAGGCTAAGTTGGCTTCCTTGACTACAGAAAAACAACAACAACAGTATCTACATTTATGGCTGTCTGAAAATCCCCTTTGTAGACATTTTGTATGGCACAGAAACAAATGCAAGTGATTTGTGGTTTTGACAATTAGTGAAAAAATAGATAAAAAGTGAGCTTTTCTTTTTTTTAAGCACAAAGTAAGAGGTAGCTTTGTAATCGTATCTGGAAAGAAAATTGGAAGCTTCGTGAGAGCAAAATCCACTCCCTCCTAGCACTGATGAGGTTACCGAGTTTGATAATGAAAAGTCTACAAAAGAACAGCCAGGCTCAAAGAGCACCACGGACCCTGCCCTTCAACCTCTAGCTACAAATAGTCTCTTCTTCTATTTCTATTTATCTTTTTTTTTCCTACACTTTTTTCTCTTTTCCCTTTTTTTCCTCCCTTTATATTAGTTTTTGTTGATTTTAATCTGCTTAATATAAAAAACTTTTTCATATTAATTAATATTAAAAAAAGAAAGCAGTGGAGCAACAAAAACATTCTGGAAGAAGCATATGATCCAGAACTATCACAAGTGTAGATTCAAGCCAAGATGGAGGGAGCATGGCCACCCTCATTTTACTGGACCTTTTGGCAACCTTTGGTACTGGTTAGCTACACTATCCTTCAGGGCCACCCACAAGGATTGAAAGCCCTGCACAATAACAACACCGTTCCTGCGTGGGCAGGTTCTGTCCATCAATTGTTGTAGAGGAGGGTGGGGGGGGGTCAATTCATAATGGGGGATTCTAGGCTTCAGCTTTCCCTTCATTCTGTTTAAAATCTGCTTGAAGCCGGTGGGAAATGAGAAATGCAGTGAAAGGATTCTATGCGGAGAAACCAGCTTGGATTCAACCCAAGCAAGAGCAAGGGGATACTCATTCAGCAGCTGGCTGACCATAGTGTTGTACCAATTCTGATTCTCAATAGAACTATGTTCAACGTGGAACTAGGAGCTTTCCTGGACTCACAGCAGTGCCAGGGGAAATTGTGTTCAGGAGGGAGCATGTGTGATCACAGGACAAAGCTTTGCATATTTAATACTATGCCAAAAAGTGCACTGAATTATGAATAAAATTATTGCACTCACCTAGCTTTTATTTGGCTTTTCTTAGCAGCAGCCTCACTAGCTGTCAAGGGCTCAGGAAGAGTTGAAGGGAGAGGAGAATTCTTGGGGAAATAAGCGAGCGTATGTTATGAATAGCTTTTTAAAAAAAAAATAAAGATAGCAATAGGAAAGTTTTATATCATACCAACTTGAACGTAATCACATGGCATACCAACAATAAACAAAGAAACCCATATACGGTATTATCCGTTCTATTTGGAGAACTGGGGAGGGAGGGCAGCCTCCTTGTGAGATTTCAGAAGGTCTCCGAAACCTTCTAAAGCAGGGGTGTCAAACTCATGGTGTCATGTTGTCGTCACGTGACGTATCGTGACTTTTTTTCCCCCTTTGCTAAACTGGAGGTGGACGTGGCCAGCGTGTGATGCATCCGGGCTGTGAGTTTTAAACCCCTGTTCTAAAGTATCACAGGATCCGCAGGGGTGGGCTGCTGGGGTTTCACAGGAGTTCGGGAGAACCTCTAGCTAAGATTCTGTGCAGTTCGGAGAACCCCCAAATCCCACTCCTGTCTGGCCACACCCACCCCGCCCCTCCCAGGAGCCCCCAGGTGGCCCGTTTTGGATGCAGGTAAGTGCAGGGCGCACACGGACGGTCAGGGAAGTGAAAAACAGTCCTACCGGAAGTTCGGGAAGGCCGGAAACGGGCTTGTTTCCAGCCTCCAGAAGGCCTCTGGCGCCTGGGGAGGCCATTTTGCCCTCCCTGAGGCTCAAAAAAAATCTCCAGAGCCTGGGGAGGGCAAAAACGCCCCCGCCATGGTCCAGGAGGCTGACTAGGCCACGGCCACCATGGCCACGCCCACCCAGCAACCAGTCCTGGTGGGGCTACCAGCTGCCTCACATAAGGAGAGGCCAGAAAACCCCTCATCAATGGTGGAAAGAAGATGGCGAAAGTCACCTGAGACTTTCTGCACCTTGCAGAGTGCAGGGCAACGGAGGTAGCTTTGTGATGGTGGTTTTATGATCACATTGCTTAGTGACAGAAATTCCAGTCCCAGTTACCGCTGTAATTCAAAGTCTACCTGTAGTATTCTGCCTTTTTAACTTTGTTTTCGTTGTTAAGAAGCAAGGTCAGGTGAATAGCTCTTAACTTGGTCAATTATTTAATGACACAAGCATATCTTGGAAATGAGGCCAGGAAGTACTATGTCAAGTGCATTAAAAATGCATATCACATTTGCTATGATCAATATAAGCATACATTATCTTATTCAGTAATTTTTAAAAATAAACTCTTCCCTTGGCAATACTACGTTTGTTAAAAGATATGGGTTTTTTTCAACAGAGGACGATGAATTATTATTATTTTTTTAAAGTAAACCTGATTACCAGTCCTACTTATTATTCTGAACAAGATTTACTGTGTCAAAACAAGCACAAATACAGATCTACTTACATTCATGTTTAAAATTGGACAATCCTTTTTGGCAAGTTTAAAGGCAAAATAAGATACTTGGAAGATATCAGGTCTTCGCTCTTGATCTGGTTCAAGCATGTATCCTGTTGAGTACAACAAATTAAATTATTAACATAAAAGTGAGAAGTCGTTAAGGCAACCAAGTTTATTAAGTGTGAATAAATTGATTTTATATAGTTACCTCTGAGTTCTAATTACATTATTTTCTACAGATTAAGGAAGTACCATAGCCAGGTATGGGTGTTAAGAGAGTAGAGTGACTGGATTGATTCCCCTTAATTGTCATTGCATTATTTTATGTAATATTCTTATATCCATCCATAAGCCGCACTGTGAACTTTGTACCAGTTTTATCTAGCAACAAAGCTATAGGGTTTTTTCTTTTTAAATTAGATTTAGCTAATTTCATGCCTTCATAACTTAACAGCTAAATTATTCTAAATTGCTTCAAAAATTTATCTTAATCACCATTTTGCACCTTGTAAATTATCTTTCACGCCTAATTTATGGCACCAATTTTAACTTTCCACACCCTTAAACTACCAAGGCTAGATATTCTTGAATGCCGTACCTCGTATTGTATCATTCTCAGGCAAATAAAACACATCAATTCTACCTGGAAAATCATCACAATGTATATTTCATGACTGCATGATAATGAAGCAATTTTCCCTGAGATTCTTTACTTCTTAACCCTATTATTTTTTAGATTCCGAAAAGAGTCTCATCTGTACTGGCCAGGATTAAGCTACAGACAATCAAAAATTTTAGTATCCTTTCCTGTATAAACACTCTAGTACGTGAATGTATTTTTAGTTTGAAAGCAAAGTGAGCCTACACAAAAATGAAGTATCTGTATTTTTATATATCTGTATTTTTTTCAGTTTATAAATTAATGGAATTTTTTAAGAAGAAAAGTAGCTTGATAGGGAACTGAGAACTTTCTAAACTTATTTTATGGGTGGCGATCAATCACGCATAAAAGATTACATTAACGAAGCCGTTGTTCAGAATTAGCAATGCCACCATAAAATGTCAAAATAAATTTAAAGAACCAAAAGAACGCTGCTATTCCAACATAGCTAAAATAACAAATCTGGAAAAAAATATCTATTTATATTTGAAACAATAACTTTCCTTAGAAAGGGAGGGAGAAGAGAAAAGAAGGTATTAATAGGAATCAGAAGTCTGATTATACACAAATAGCCATTGAAATCTAAGTATAACTTAGAATGCTCATATAAAGATAAGAATGAAGGGGGTGAAGAAGAAAGTTGGGAAACAGAATATGATATAATAAGACCTGTTAGTCTGAATAAGTGTTTTGAATATAAATAAAAGCACATCTTAAGTTTAGCACCTTCTCCACAGAAATGCTGAAGAAGAAAGGAAATTGGATACTTTACCTATTCTAGTTGCCAGAACTATCAGCTTCACTATAACTATAACTAATATGTAGTATTCAGATTCCCTTCACTTTTGTCAATTTTGTTATGCTGCACCTGATTCTACAGTTGTTTTTTCTTATTAATTTACACTCAATACCCCATAATGACGAAGCGAAAACAGAATTTCAGAAGTGTCTGTAAATTTTTTTTTAAATAAAAAACTAATATAGACCATAAAGTAGCAACAGGTGTTATTTTGTATGGAAAACACTTGAGTTTCTTGCCTAAGAATATTTTTTATATTTTGCTTTTTTCTCAGAAACCAAGGGAATAAATAAAAGCAGTTTTATGGAAATTTTTCACTCTTCAAAGCTTTTTGGAGGGAAACCAATAATCTAAAAGGATTGTCTATACCACGGGTGTCAAACTTGTGGCGTCATGTAACGTTGCCATCATGTGACATATTGTGACGTTTTCCCCCTTCTCAGGGGGTGGTGGGCGTGGCCTGGGCGTGACGCATCTGGGCCATGGTCCGCCAGTTTAACACCCGGATATTATATACAGTGATGCTAATCTGTATTTAAATGAATATTCCAATATATACCTGAATTGCATCCCAGAACACTGGAATTTTTATTTTTATATAAAAAATATTTTTATATAAAGTAGTTAATAATAAAGATAGGGAAAGAGCAAGTCTGGATTTAAAAAAAAACACTGTGTATCAATTGTAATAAAAAAAATAATGTATTTTTATGAAACAAACCTCGTAAAATATTCATAAAACTCATTTTCCAAAATATTATTCCAATTCATAAATAATTTACTCTAATATTCTTATAATATTACAACGTACATTATTTCTTTGGCTACATTGGAAGTAAATCTGTGTAATGAAATATGCAATAACCAAGGTTTTGGTTTTGCCTACATGTAGCAATTTAGTTTCACATAGAAAGTTTAGTTGGTAAAATGTACCAGTTACTTACTTATCAAACAATGCATACTGTGAGAATAACGCGAATTGTCTGGGATGGTAAAGCTTCCATCACAAATAGCAACCTGACTCTCACCAAAGGGAAGTGTGAAAAAGCAAAGTTTATACAGCAAGCAGCCAAGGGCCTGTTTAAAAAAGCACATCATTATAGTAGTAACTGAGCTATAAAAATAGCAGACTATTTCAAAAGTTGCAATAAGTTTTGTTATCACAATTTCATTTTGTTTGAATAATTTCTACATATAATAATAAAACTGTTAAAACATGTTATGTTACTTAGATCATTTAGTACTATTTAGCAGCAACTTTTCCTAATCTATACTTCTGTCACATTTGCTCATTTAACAAATACTTTTCTTGGTTTTTTTGTTGCTTGTGGCATTATGACAATTTATTCTGCTGGTTGTTTATTTCACCTCCACATCTTCAAAATGCAGTTGTCCTAGTAAAAGTGCTTTTGTGGTAAATAATTTCGAAATGTAATGGATTAAAGCCAATTAATTGTTTCTATAAATTTAGTCACTAGAACCAAAAAAAACCATGATTCTTTTTAAATTAGGTTCTACACTGAATTTGGCAGATTAAAAATGTCACCCATTTCATTTTTATAAATTTTTATAAATTGTATAGAGTTGGATTCAGACACTTACACGGCCAACTCACAGAAATTAATAAATATTACAATAAACCTGAGTCTAGCTACTTCTAGATTCCTCTGATATACTGATGTGGTCAACACCTTTCTTATTAATTCTTACAAAAATTTTATCTTACCCAGATATCTGCCTTGGTTGTAATTGTTTTCCCTCCATAAAGATTGATCATTTCAGGAGCTCTATATGACAAGGTGGTATACCTTAAGGCAATAATTTAGAATAAAAGTTAATCAAACACAAATATGACTATTGTGACCTGTTTTACAAACCTAAACCATATTGCTATTGCACTAATAAAAGTACTTTAAGGTAGGGTACTATTATTATTATTATTATTTTAAAACTCTTTGATACCATATTTTTCTCAGGATGGTTGATAAAGAAATCAGACTTCGATATGCACACAAAATGTCTTGATTGTTGATGGTTTTGCTTGTTGCAATTTAGGGGTGCACACAATAGCAAAGAGCAAAGGCACTCCACACCAACAGCAGAAGGAAAAATATACCAAAGGTCAGCTGGAAGCAGCAGGAGTGGCATTGGGGGGGCGGGTAATCACAGAATGCAGAGTGGTCAAAAGAACAGAGATGGCAGAGAGGGGGGGGATTGAAGTGCATGCTGGAATTGTAAATGCAGACAGGCAGCTAAGCACCTGAATTTTGATCATGTGACTACAGGGAGCCGAGTGTTACAGTGGCTGTAACTTTGAAAAACATTAACTACAGGTTGTCCTTGACTTACAACAGTTCATTTAGTGACCATTCAAAGGTACAACGGCACTGAAAAAAGTGACTTATGCCTCTTTTTCATAGTTACAACCTTTGCAGCATCCCCATGATTATGTGATCAAAATTCAATGTTTGGCAATTGGTTCATATTTATGACTGTTGCAGTATCCCGGGGTCATGTGATTACCTTCTGTCAAGGGGGAAGCCAGATTCCCTTAACAACCATGTTACTACCTTATTAACTGCAGTGATTCACTTAACAACTATAGCAAGAAATGTCATAAAATGGGGCAAAACTTGCTTAACAAATTCTCATTTAACATAAATGTTGGGCTCTATTGTGGTCATAAGTTGAGGACTATCTGTATTTGTTTAGCACCACTGTAACTTCAAATGGCCATTGAATGAATGGTCATTAAATGAGGACTACCTATAACAGATTTCTAAATGTAGAAATTCATCCAATTAAAGAACGGTTCCTTTGGACACATTATTTCTTTTTAAAACACTGTGACATTAAAGCAGGCACTGAGATTTCCAAACATTTTAAAAATGTATTTTGTTATTGTTAGGATGCCAAAAGCTACTGCCTTAAGATATGCCACTTACTTTTTAATTTCTTCTTCAACTCCACTGACTCCATCTTTCTGAGGGTTAAGGAATTTATTAGTGGCACTGCCGAAATCACAAAGCACATAGTTCCCACTGTCGTTCAATAAAAGGTTTTCAACCTAAAAGAAAACAAAAATCGATTTACAACAAATTCACACGCAAACATCGAATATAGTTCTAATACTTTTCAAGTTCTAATACTTTTCAGGCATGAGGGACATGGTGGCTCAGGGGCTAGGACGTTGAGCTTGTCGATCGAAAGGTCGGCAGCTTAGCGGTTCGAATCCCTAGTGCTGCCGTGTAACGGGGTGAGCTCCTGTTACTTGTCCCAGCTTCTGCCAACCTAGCAGTTTCGAAAGCACGTAAAAATGGAAGTAGAAAAAATAGGGACCACCTTGGTGGGAAGGTAACAGCATTTCGTGCGCCTTTGCCATTGAGTCATGTCAGTCACATGACCACGGAGATGTCTTGGGACAGCTCTGGCTCTTTGGTTTTGAAACGGAGATGAGCACCGCCCCCTAGAGTCGGCAACGACTAGCACGTATGTGCGAGGGGAACCTTTACCTTTACCTTACTTTTCAAGCACTTTCACTTAGCTGTTTGAGTTAGAATGAAGAACTAAATGTTATTATTACTTTAATTCCCCCAAGTAAAGATTGAAATACTGTATTATGACATGCACTGCAGTTCACACCTCAAGGGTAAAGCCGCATATAATAAGAGTTAACAAGCCCCTACTGAATACCCTCTTCCTGTTGTCCTCTACCCTACACTCCCTTGGAATGCTATCCTTTCTCAGCACTACCTTCAGAGCCTTCAGTGAGTCAGCTGTTCACCTGATATCATTATTATCCTGATTTATTTAAATTATTGTACTGTTGAACTACCGAGATGCATGCTACCCCCAGTCAATCCGATTTGGGCAGTTTATAAAGTTTGTAAATAAATGGAGGGAGATACAGTGGTAGATGCAAACTTAAAATAACTAGGAATGTCCTGACTACAAGAACTATTTTTTTCCCCATAATAATTCCCACAATTTGACCAGTGTACAATACAATCACTTATACAACAATCGATCCTATACTCAAATTATGCTCAATCCGGGCTACTCGACCGCCACTCCCTCCCTTAATCCTTTTTACCCTTCTCATCCTTCTTCAACTTTCCCCACCATCCTTCTCCTCGCTTTCCTACTTCCCCTCCTCTTTCCCACTTCTCACTACCATCCTTTCTAACCCTCTATCTTCTCCTCCTTCTTCTCCTCCTATCCTTTCTTCTCCCTCCCTTCTTTCCTACCTATCTACCTACCTACCTACTTTCTTCCTTCTTTACTCCTCTTTCCTTACCCTTTCCCTTCGGGAGTGGTTACCGAGCAGCCCCGACTTTACACCATTCCAACTTGTTTAATTCTACCCTTATTTCTGTACAATGGCAATCAATCAACTTATAATCCCCCTCCCCCCCCAAGACTTCCCAGAACAGAATACAGGGTATTGTAACTAACGAACATAATCTAAAATATAACATAAAACATATTCCATTTCACACCATCAAACCATCACACTATCAATTCCCTTCTTTCTTAAACTCTAATACATGTCAATTCCTAACTTCACTCAAAAACTAATTGATATTTTTTAATCTGATACCTACAAGAACTATTAACCAGTGTAATAGCCTGTCTTCTGAAGTCATGGATGCCCCATTATTGAATGTTTCCAAGTAATGTCGGACAGTGCAGGATGACATAAGGATTCCTGCTGTGGCAAAGAGGACTGGATTAGAGGACCTCCAAGGTCCATAGGGATGCGGTGGCTCAGTGGCTAAGACACTGAGCTTGTCGATCGAAAGGTCGGCAGCTCGGCGGTTTGAATCCCTAGTGCTGCCGTGTAACGGGGTGAGCTCCTGTTACTTGTCCCAGCTTCTGCCAACCTAGCAGTTCGAAAGCACGTAAAAAATCCAAGTAGAAAAATAGGGACCACCTTTGGCCGGAAGGTAACAGCGTTCCGTGCGTCTTTGCCATTTTGTCATGCCAGCCACATGACCACGGAGATGTTTTTGGACAGCGTTGGCTCTTCTGCTTTGAAAAGGAGATGAGCACTGCCCCCTAGAATTGGAAACAACTAGCACATATGTGCGAGGGGAACCTTTACCTTTACGGTCCATTCTAAACTGTATTATTCTATGAAATAAAATAAATATTGAATAGCAATTTCCACAAACCACAGCCAGCCTGAGGCTGTGCTTTAGAAAGTACAAGTTGGTTTACTTCTGATATTTATTAATCTGTTTGAACACAGATTAATATCTCTGTCCCTATATATAAGCTCTTAACTGTCCACTGCCTTACTAAAGATAGTACATACTGTACTAAAGATAGTACTTTTATACTTATCAAAGACAGTGCAACCCATGCTATTATCTAAATTTAGCTGCCCAAGTAGTATGTCCTACATGTTTTAAATGCACTGAGATCTACTCAAGAACATAAAAGACAATTAAGAGTGGAGTGTAACCTCCCAAAAAATCAGATTTTAGCAGATCAAAATAACTTAAGTCTTTTGTTTTCAAATGATCCCAAATTCAAAAACTGTTGAAGAGCCAGCCAAACTAAACCAAATCAGTAGAGATTTTGAGATTAAAGTTTATGTTATTGTTTATTTGCAAAGATTACAAGTACAAGTGTACTTCTGTGTATGTTCTTTAATCCTTTTGATTGTGGGACTTTCCAAGTAACTCTGAAACTGTTTACAAGATTGTCCTATAGAATTTGAGTAGATTTCACAGTGTTGTTCCAGCTTACAGAAGACTAAATAGTGAGTTTAAATTACAAGGAAGCATTTTCACATCAGCATCTGATAGGGTTGTGCTGAATGTAATTCATATGTGTGTGGAGAGGATATTTGATACTACCACAGTACATAAAGAAGAATTTACTAACAATAAGAGATCTTGAAATAGGCTGCCCCAGAAAGTGGGAAAAACGGGAAGGATGCCTTAGGTTTCATAATATATTCTTGCTGGATTAGATGACCTCTACAGTCCCTTCCAACCTTAACATTTTATAATTCTATGAACATTTTACGCATGAAGTAAAGCTTTCTGGAGATCTCTGTCAAGAACTATTCATCTTTTCTATAGAAGCCTAATAAGTGAAATGGGAGGGCATAAAATATGACAAGCAAAGGAAGCAAAACTGGCTAAAATTGCTTTTCACAGAGTTTTTAGAACTAAGAGAATGAAGAATGTCTTGGTGAACAAAAGGAAGGCACTGTATTAGTCTTGGATTATTTAGCTATTTATTGATGTATCGATTTGGTTGATTATGTGTCTAATATTTTATATTTAGATTGTACTGTATTGGATTGTATATCCTGCTTATAGAGTCATGTGACTAAAATGCACTTGAATATCGGTGGCAAATAAATAATACAATAAAGAGTGATGGGAGAAAGATTCTGTCTAAGTCAGTTATCAGTCCTGATATTGCCTAAATGTTAAGACAGATACCTGTTTTACAAAAATAATCAAATAACTTAAGAATGCAAGCAATTTGATGCAAACTAGGAAAAATCCTACCAGACAAATAATAGCAATAGCATTTAATCTTATATAAGGCCATATAGCACTTTACAGCATTCTCCAGGAGGTTTACAATGTAAACATTATTTGCATATTTTTTCCAACAATCTGTGTCCTCATGTTACCAACCTCAGAAGGATGGAAGATTGAGTCAGCCTTGAGCCAGTCAGGATCAAACTCTTGGCAATGGGCAGAGTTAGCTGCAATACTGTGCTTTAACCACTGTGCCACCAGGATGCCCTAATTTTAAACTAGTAGGTGTTTCTAACTATTTCTAAGGACAACTTATATGTTTAAAAGTGCAACTTATGTAAACCATCACCTCCATGTTATTTGATTAGGAATTATGCCTTCTCTATACCAAACACCTGAGGACTTCCTAGATTGTCTAGGAAGTCCAGCAGGACTACCAGATTCTGTAACAGCTTTGTTTCCTATGCCATCCATCTAGTAAACTTGCAAGATTCTTTTTTCTCATCATGTACATGCATACATCCAAACTAGACTATGTTATTTCTCTGTGTCATATAATATATGTGGGTATATGCATAATTTTGTATTTATTTATTTCTTTAGTCATGTTTATGCAGTGTATATTGGAGGTGGTGTAGCTTCCACTGTGATTAGTAGAATCCTGTTCAGGAAAAAGCAAGACTGCTAAAAATGTCCTAGGTTGCCAGAATCATTTATTTCTCTAAAAAATACTGGATCACTTTCTAGAGACACAAACTAGAAAAAAAGTATTCCTGTTTCTTCAAAGGGAGAACTATCTGGACTGGAACACAATAAGGATCAATCTCCCAGATCAGAAATTATCCAGCTTCTTGTCAACATATCACTTTACCTTACCGCCTTTAGTTTATTCCATTACTTAATAATCAATCATTCAATACCATCTACCCTCGCTCAGTTGATACAAGCTGAAAGCCAAAACTATTGTCAGCATAAGTTACTCCAAATTCCCAGAACTTGGCATGCTTAAAATGTAAGTTATAGCTATTTCAGAAGCCAGCAATTTCTCTGAATACTATTGTTTAACAGTAACCCCGCAAATACAATCATACCCAATTTATTATCAATTTGGCCTCCAATCTATTAAAGTAGTGAAGAAAGAAATCAGGGTTGAGATTAAAATTTGCTGGCAGTTAAAAAAACAGTAAAGTCTTATCCCATAAGTAATCCATTAGATAAACCCAGAATTTTCAAGCATTTTACACAAAAAGGACATACCTGAAACAAGTGTTAAATAGTGGTTATAATATTTCCACAAAACTTTCCTAATTAATAATATCATTACTACCAGTTTCAAAACAACATTTCAAACTATTCTTTCTTTTGGCAAGACAGCATTTTTTTCAATACGTTTGGCCATCATTTTCCACCTCCATTCAACTGAACTTGCAGCTCAACTTAAGGAGCCAAGATGAAAAAGAATTAATTATTCGGATAATTCCTTAGATCTCATCCAGCAAGTTGAGCGTATTCTCAAATCAAAGCAACCAAAATTGATGTAATAACAACAGGGTTTTTTAAGGCACCACCTATCTAAACTCGATTAAGACTTTGAACTTAGGAAGAAGACATGGACATAAGCAACCTAATAAATAGATAAATTGCATAAGGGCAAATATACTGAGACTTCGATTGTTTGAAACATTTATATAGTCACCCATTTTATACAAGAATTAAAATATTGATAGTGCCATAAACAGTTTAAGGCAAAAATAATGAATTAACAAACTATGCCATACAATTATTCATTCATAGACAGGAACAGGATGCATTTCGGTCACAATTTTTCTCACCTTCAAATCTCTATGAACAATGGGAGTTTTGCATTGGTGCAGCCTAGCAACAGCTTCACAGGCATCACAAAAAATTCTTAGCACTTCTGATTCAGTAAAGCCCGTTTGTAATCTCTGGTTCATCTGATTCACTATTTGCCCCGCTACAAAGAAGGAATAAAAAATAATGCTGTATAGCAGATTGGATTCAATTCTGTAAGATTGGAAACATTAAATATTCAAAACCCTGAAACACTTAACACAATGTTGCTTTTCAAGGTAAGAGTTTAGATTTCAACTATTATTTATTAGACATAAATGCTAAGAATACAGTTAACATAAGCATTTCATAATAATAAATTGAATCAAAACATTTTTTATTTAATTTTAAATGACAAATTAGCCTGATCAAAATAAGTCTCAGTTTAGGGATAATAAACTGCAGTCCAAGCATGAATAACAAAATTAATTGCACCGCATTGGAGAAAGTATTTTCTGCAGATCAACCTAAAACACTAATTTTATATGAAATGTGCTCTGAATATTATGAAATATAGCCCTAACATATAAGTGATCATTGTCATTTTTGGACTGTTTTTGATTTCTAATAAGAAGCAACAAAACAGAGGAACATTAGCAAGTAATGCTGGCTGTGGATAGTCTATTTCACCTTGCAGTAACTATCTCCAAAGCTGCTGTAATTTTGTCCAAAACACTCCATGCTAGCCAACTATTTTTGTTATTAAAATGACAAAAAATGTACTTACCGCGACAATATTCCATTAAGATAAGCACTTCCCACACATTATCACTAACAGAATTGACAGCACAATCCAAATACCCTACAATGTTCTTGTGCCCAGACAGTTCTTTCTGTAAAAAGAGAAACATTCTTAAGTATAAAGGGGAAAAAAAGAATATGCCAACTTTTAAGATCAAAAACAAAAGAAAGTCTATTACAAACTATCTTTCAATGCAAAGTATTAATCATCAATTATTTTATGATATATTAGAAATTTATAAGTATTAGTTTCCTGTTATCATCTTGAATACAGAATCTCACCAATGTGATATCTGAAATAGTTTAATCTCTTCTAAATAAACCTATGAAACTCTCTTTGTGTTATCTATTAGTTTAGAATCATTAAATTATTTAAAGCAGGGGTGTCAAACTGGATTTCTTCAAGGGCTGGATCAGCATTGTAGTTCTCCATGGACTGGCCTGAGAGGGGTGGAGGTGGCCAGATGGAATGGATGCTCCTGCAGCACCCTGCTGGCCAAAACCAGAGACTCTCCCCCCCATTTTGGCCAGCAAGAGGCCGTCCAGGCCCAAAACGGTGCACGGTGGGGCCTCATATGGCCCCCCTGCACCCCATTTTGGCTGCCAGAGGCACTGCGAGCCAGTCCTTTGCTATTTCCAGGCCGGGTCCCAGGCCAGATTTAAGCATCCCTGATTTAAAGCTTATCTAACATGATCTAGCAATTCAATAAAACATGAATTTGAGGTTTTGAGAAAGCCAGGTTAAAGAGGAAACAAGTCGCATAAATTCCTGCCTGGGCAGGGGGTTGGACTAGAAGGCCTCCAAGGTCCCTTCCAACTCTGTTGTTATGTTATGTTACTGAAGCTCTTATACAAATTAAACTGTATTTCCTTTATTCTTTCTGAAAGTGATCTAATAATTAGGAATGCACAGCATTTCAAAATTGACTCCAAAAAGTTATTTTAAAGTACATTCAAGCAGAGTACCTATCTCCAATTCTACAAATGCAAATTGTCCAACCCTCTTAGACAAAATTAACTGTTGAAATAAAATGTGGAATGCTACAACCCACAATGAAACTATTTTTACAATATATTTCCATAATTTAACCACAGTGGTTTCCGCATATCAAAGAACCACATTTAAACACAATGAAAATAAATTCAAACATTAGATCACAAATTAATGCATCATTTCTAAACTACACACACACACACACACACACACACACACACATATATAAACCGTATGTACAACACAAAACTTATATTAACTTACCATTATTGTTATTTCCCTTTTGCAGATATTGAGATCAGGCACATTATTTACATACATTCTTTTCAATGCACATCGAACTCCACCATGAGTACGCACAAGGAGTACCGTGGAAAAGCCACCTACAAGAACAACAGTGCTATGAATAAGTTCATCTTTTTAACTTAAGAAGTTAAAGTTTATTTCTTAAAAAATAATTAAAATGATTACTAATATTCTTGAATGCTTCCATTTAATAAAACTATGTGAAAATCTGCAAAAAAGATTATGCAGTATAGGACAAATGCCTATTGTTTTCACATTTCAGAAATTTATTTATTTAGAAAGAAAGAATTAGGTTGAAGCAGTCTGTTGAATCCAAACTTGGAAAGCCAACGTATCAAAACAATCAGAGAAGAAGGAGATTTTATTCAAAAAGTAACTATTACTGTAAACTCTGCAACTTCATAGAAACTTCTGCAAACATCCTAAGAAATGCCAGAACTTTGCTTCACAGAATGTTTTATACAGGGGCAAACAGTTTTAGAAGCATTTTATGATGCAGCTGAAAATAATACAAACTAGAAAAACAAATTTCAAACAAATGAAATCCTGATATAGCATACTCAACCACTTTAAGTTTCAAATTTTTGTTCTACAATATAGCTTTTATACAATTACCAGTTTTAAATATTTATCTAGTTCAATATTGCCCTGTAAACCATCTTTTAAATACTTCATCCAGTTTTCTCGCCATCAAAAGCAAATCCTTTCTGAATATATTCTGAATGTTTTCTTAACTATAAATCATCCAGTCACTTAGGTGATATAGGCTGTGTAGAAATGTGATGGATGGATGGATGGTGTTCCAGAGGTACCACATCACTTATAAGATGAACAACTTCACATGGCTGAGTGACTGTTTGAAGTTATGTGATTCTGAACAAAAGAACTTGGTGCCCAAAGTTATGGCCATTACAGTCTCCCCACTGTCACATGATCAAAATTTGGGCACTTTGCAGTCCACTCACACTTATGATTCCAGGGGTGATGCCACTCCCCTTCATTTGCCAATCTAATCCCCATGTGTGCCCTTTTGGCTCCTGACACTCCGTGGAGCCCCAAAATCTGACTTTTATCGTCTTCTTGCTCCCGCTACTGACCAAGCATGCATGCACTGTCTGGTCCTTTGCAAGGCAGATGTTGGCTACATGAGGCTTTCTTCCCAAGACTGCACAGGCTGTTTCCTTGCAAGACCTGGAAAAGATGATCTCTCGCAGTTTCCTCACAAAAGGGCATGATTTGTCAGCAGGAGGAGGAAGAAAACAACAAAGCTCATACAGGATAATGGAGCACATGGTGGCAGGGGCCTCAAAGTGCAAGGTGATGATAACAATGGCAGCTGGGACTGGGCTGACTATGAACAACCATACTTAATACTTCTGCCTCCTATTTTCCCCACAATAACAACCCTGTTGGGTGGGTAGGGCTGAGAGGCAGTGACTGGCCCAAAGTCACCCAGCCGGCTACCATGACTAAGGAAAGCCTAGACTTCTGGTCAGCATCTTAAACATTGTACACCAAACTGGCTGTCGTTTTGCGACACGTGTCAGAATGCAGATTATATTAACACTAACACCTATGCTGAAACACCTAATTATTCTTCGAAAGTACTTTTGCAATAAACAGTAGCTTTTCTAAGAACTGACTCCATAGGAAAAGAGTATTCCAGCAGCACAGAGGCCTGAATAAGTCAAGCTTGCATGTTCTCCCATAGCTTTTCAATTAAAACAACCAATACTGTATTTTAATATTTTAAAAAAACCTGGGTCACTATTTTCACCACCACTGAGAAACCAATAAGTTCTTATTAAACAAAGTCTGAAACTACTGAATTCAAGATTCAAGCAAGTATTCTTTTGCCATTAGATGGCAACAAATCCTAAAACCTTTTAAATCCATCACTGTTCCAGATAGTAAACTGTAATATCCTGAAGAATGTCACTGTGCTGATGATTATTTCCAACATCATATTTATTCAATATTTTTATGATTAACAGACCAATTATTTACAGAATTATATAAGAAATGTTGTTGATTGGATAAATCAAAAATGTGAGAATAAGACTTGCAAGCCTTCTATTCCACAAAAGTCCTCACTAAACATATGTGGGCATGTTCATACCCTTACATCCTTCTCACTATAAAACCTTGACAAAAATGCCATGTTTTATGTAGAAACCACATAACTACCCTTAATCTGCTTAAAATATTGGTTCAAGTACACACAAAGTATGCAACCCTCTCCCTAGCTACTGCTTTCTCCATAACAAATTCTGAGACTCAAGACGTCATGTTAGTACTATGCTATTTAAAGCTCTTACATTTTAAGAGATTCGTTTTATTAAATGTCTTTACAGCAACAAATAGTGCTTTGCAGAATTTCGGCTTTAAAGGCAAAAAAATGTTTCAGTGTATGTGGGGATTCAAACATTGCACCTTTCTGCAACTCCTTAAACCAAATAGGTTTTTCTATAATCAAACACAAGTAGAAGTGTGATTTGGAGGGGAAAAAGCATCTGAGTTGCAGACAGATGCTACATTCCAGAGAATCTGAAGAATATTTTGCACTGCACAGCCTTCAAAACAGCCATTCCAAATGAACTAAGTTTCAGGGAGCGTCATTCAGAGAGTTTCTTTGCACTCTCTTGAACCCTGGAGTTCTGGAGGAAAAAAATGTCTTAATAATCAATTTTTCACAGGCTAAAAAAAAAATTGAACACGTTTTCTTCACATTAAGATTATATAATATTTCAAAAATTAGATTCCAAAAAATTGCTTTGGAGCAGACTTGGAATGGGAATGAAGCACCTATCTGCAACCTTTTAGAATAAAATAGAATAGAATAGAATAGAATAGAATAGAATAGAATAGAATAGAATAGAATAGAATAGAATTTTAAAGCAGATGCATCTCCTTCTGAAAGGGCACAACTATTGTGCAATCCTAGAAGTCATAATCATGTATTTCAAAACAAATTTGAATCAAAATCAAATTCCACTGTACAGTACAGTACAATACAGAGATTATGGACAAGTCTCTGCAGCTTTCTTGGCAAGATTTTTTAGAAATGGTTTGTCACTGCCTCCTTCCTAGGGCTGAGAGAAAGTGACTGGCCCAAGGTCATTCAGCTGGCTCCATGCCCAAGGTGGAACTAGAACTCACAGTCTCCCAGTGTCTAGATTGATACCTCAACAACTGCTGCAAACTGGTTATAACAGAAGTAGCATATGAATGCTAGTAAACTCAAGCCATGTGGACATTCTTCTTAAGTTTTCTTAAGTCTTTTTATAAACTTGATAACTCTTTATAGAGTTATCCCCAAAATTATTGATCCCTATAGTGTTCTCTACCAGTGTTCTCTCATCAATATTGCATTCCAAAATAGATTCATATGAATACAGTTTCTAGAGAAATAACTACTTAGATCTTTTACAGAAAGAAAGGACCTACAAAGCTTTAATATACTAGTTTTATTTTATTCAAACTTTTGTTATCACAGATCCACTTTATGTGCGGTGGGTTCCAGTTCATAAAATCTTATAATACAGTCATTAAAATCTACTATAGCATGTAGTTTTCTATAAATGAATGTATTCTAAATCTTTCAATTTATGCCTTTCTTCCTTCTTTTCATGTCACTCCCCAGTTTCTTTTTTAATTCTGCTGCCTTAATTCACAGGAGTACATTTTTGAAAAACTGGAAAAGTCATACTGGCAGAAAGGCATTTTTCAAAATCTTACACTTTGTTTTTCTTTTAAACTTAAAAATTTATAGAATAGAATAGAATAGAATAGAATAGAATAGAATAGAATAGAATAGAATAGAATTTTTTATTGGCCAAGTGTGATTGGACACACAAGGAATATGTTTTGGTGTATATGCTCTCAGTGTACATAAAAAAAAAGATACATTCATCAAGAATTCTAAGGTACAATACTTAATGATAGTCATAGGGTACAAATAAGCAATCAGGAAACAAAATCAATATAAATTGTAAGGATACAAGCAACAAAGTTACAGTCATACAGTCATAAATGGAAGGAGATGAGTGATGGGAACAATGAGAAGATTAATAGCAGTGCAGATTATACCCGTTTGTCTATACATATCGCTATACATATATCTCTCAAAAGGGCTAGCCCTTAAAAACAGAACAACATTAAAATCATTTTAAAGTACATAAAAAACTAAAAATTCAGAATACTTGTATGGAATTCTCTTTTCCCGGAGAGAAGATGCCTCACCCACTCTCTTGGGCTTTCATAAGCTATTCAAAATTGTCTTATTATACTGTGTCTTTGACCCAAATTGAATGGGGGCATCACTCTAGTTTTTAAAAGGAATGTTAATTGTTTAGTTGTCTTCTTGTTTTTTTGAGCACTCACTGACTGGAATTGGGGCAGCTTAGAAATGCTGCAGATTGAATGTGTTACTATAAAGCAGACAGAAATCCCAGAACAAAATGTAAGCTGCAGCTTTCCTAAACAGGAAGGTCCTTGCCCCCTAGCAAAAGATGGCCTTAAAAATGCAATTGTATCTCTGAGGGAAGAGATTCCCATCATTTAGGAATAGCTACTCATAAGTGATTTTCCCTGTATCTCCACTATAACTGCACAATAATTGGGAACACAGGGAAGAGCCAACTCCATCAGAGCTTAAGCTACAGAAACACTGACATGGACAAAGCAGCCTTTGTGTAGAGAGTGCAGAAGATGGTCTTGATGGAGAGAGGGCAAGGCAATGATCATGCAAACTTAGTTACGCCAATACAAAGATATTTAGAAAACGTTTAAAACAGGCACCTCCCTAATTCACATGAAGACAAAAGAACAAGAAGCAGCACACTGAAACTTGCAAGTTTCTGATACTGTTGTATAGCCATTTTACTAAAATTAGTTTTAGCCCTAAGTGGCATAACATAACATAACATAACATAACATCAGAGTTGGAAGGGACCTTGGAGGCCTTCTAGTCCAACCCCCTGCCCAGGCAGGAAACCCTACACCATCTCAGTCAGATGGTTATCCAACATTTTCTTAAAAATTTCCAGTGTTGGAGCATTCACAACTTCTGAAGGCAAGTTGTTCCACTTATTAATTGTTCTAACTGTCAGGAAATTTCTCCTTAGTTCTAAGTTGCTTCTTTCCTTGATCAGTTTCCACCCATTGCTTCTTGTTCTACCCTCAGGTGCTCTGGAGAACAGCCCGACTCCCACTTCTCTGTGGCAGCCCCTGAGATATTGGAACACTGCTATCATGTCTCCCCTAGTCCTTCTTTTTGTTAAACTAGACATACCCAGTTCCTGCAACCGTTCTTCATATGTTTTATCCTCCAGTCCCCTAATCATCTTTGTTGCTCTTCTCTGCACTCTTTCTAGAGTCTCAACATCTTTTTTACATCGTGGCGACCAAAACTGGATGCAATATTCCAAGTGTGGCCTTACCAAGGCATTATAAAGTGGTACTAGCACTTCACGTGATCTTGATTCTATCCCTCTGTTTATGCAGCCCAGAACTGTGTTGGCTTTTTTAACAGCTGCTGCACACTGCTGGCTCATATCTAGATGGTTATCCACTAGGACTCCAAGATCCCTCTCACAGGTACTACTATTGAGCAAGGTACCACATATACGGTACTGGTGCATTTTGTTTTTGGCCTAAATGTAGAACCTTACTTTTTCACTGTTGAATTTCATTTTGTTAGATAGCGCCCAATGTTCAAGTCTGTCAAGATCTTTCTGTAACTTGAGCCTATCTTCTGGAGTGTTGGCTATTCCTGCCAGCTTGGTGTCATCTGCAAATTTGATGAGTTCCCCATCTATCCCTCGTCCAAGTCATTGATGAAGATGTTGAAGAGTACTGGGCCTAAAACAGAGCCTTGGGGTACTCCACTGCATACTTCCCTCCATGTGGATGTAGTTCCGTTGAGGACTACACGTTGAGTGCGGTTGGTCAGCCAGTTACGAATCCATCTGGTGGTGGTGCTGTCTAACCCACATTTTCTACTTTATCTAGTAGTAGGTTATGGTCTACTTTATCAAATGCTTTACTGAAGTCCAAGTAAATTATATCAACAGCATTCCTCTGGTCTACTAATTTTGTCATTTTGTCAAAGAATGCGATAAGATTAGTCTGGCATGATCTGTTTTGACAAACCCATGTTGGCTTTTGGTTATTACTTTGTTTGCTTCTAGGTGTTCGGTGATTCGTTGCTTGATTATCTTTTCCAGAATCTTCCCGGTATTGAGGTCAGACTGATAGGTCTGTAGTTTCCTGGATCTGTTTTTCCTTTTTGAAGATGGGAACTACATCAGCTCTTTTCCAGTCCTCTGGCAGCTCCCTGTGCTCCAGGATCTTTGAAAGATATAGTTCAGTGGTTCTGAGATCACGTCTGCCAGTTCCTTCAGAACCTTGGGGTGTAATCCATCCGGTCCTGGTGATTTGAACTCGTCTAGGGTAGACAGGTGTTCACTTACCATTTTCTTCCCTATTTTAACTTGTGTTTCTAATCTGTTTTTGTAGTGCTGTTTTGATAGGTTGGATTGTTTTTCCTTTTGTGTAAAGACAGATGCAAAATATGAGTTAAGTAGATCTGCTTTCTCCCTGTTGCTTGTCATCTTCTTGCCACTTTCTCCCAGCAATGGGCCAATTGTTTCCTTGACTTTTTTCTTGTTTTTAACATGTTGGAAGAAGCTTTTTTTATTATTTTTTACTTTTGTCGCTAGCCTTTGTTCATTGTGAGCCTTAGCTTTCCTCACTTCATCTTTACAGGCTCGGGCTATTTGCTGATATTCTGCCTTAGTTATTTGCCCCTCTTTCCACTTTTTATATTTGTCCTTTTTGTCTTTCAATTTGTCAGATAGTTCTTTATGCATCCATGCTGGTTTCTTTTGTGATCTACTATTTTTCTTCTTCATTGGTATTGTGTTAGACTGTGCTTTTATAATCTCACTTTTCAAAATTTCCCAAGCTTCTTGAGTTGTTTTCCCCCTGAGGATTCTCATCCATTGAATCCTTCTCAAGATCTCTCTAAGTTTATTGAAATTAGCTCTCTTAAAGTCCAAGACTCTAGTTTGACTTTGTTCTACTACTTGTATTTGCTTAATGTTGAATTCCAATATTGCGTGGTCACTTGCCCCAAGGTTCCTGTAGCTTCAACACCTTCTATCATTTCATCTCTGTTAGTGAGAATTAAGTCCAATATGGCTGATCCCTTGTCGCCTTCTCTATTTTTGGGAAACAAAGTTGTCTGCTAGGTTTGTTAGGAACCTGTTGGATCTTCCACTTGGTGCAGAGTTTGTTTCCCAGTTGATGTCAGGGTAGTTAAAATCCCCATTACTACTGTGATGTGCTTCCTACATACCTTAGTTAGCTGACTAGCAAAAGTTCATCTACTTCCTCTGTTTGGTTGGGTGGCCTATAGTATAGACCTATGGCAATATCGTTTTCACCCTTTTATATTGACCCAAATACATTCAAGATGATTTTCATCATTGTTGTGCTCTATTTCTGTAGAGATGTAGTTATTTCTTATATATAGTGCAACTCCACCTCCTCTTTTATTTGGTCTATTTCTTTTAAATAATTTATATCCCTCTAGCTGTATGTTCCATTTGTCAGTTTCATCCCACCAAGTTTCCGTAATGGCAACAATATCATATCTACCCTCATTTACTTGGATTTCTAATTCACCCTGTTTATTCCTCATACTCTGTGCATTGGTGTATAGACATTTGAGTCCATTTGGATTGATCTTGTGTTTACTGTCTACATAACCTGTGTTGACTACCCCTACTTTCATGCCACGTGTTGGTTTAGTGCACATGGTATGGCACTCACTGTTAAATGCTTGGTTTTGCTTGATAGCATGGTTGATAGTCTTACCCATACAGACATCTATGTTACATGCACTGATAACCCTTTTAGTTTTCGATTGCTGGGGACAGAAATTTTCTATATCAGTTAATTCTCTGTCCCCACTGTTCGGTTTAAATGTTTATCCAGAAAATCTGTGAATGTATTGCTAAGTAACTCAGTCCCTTTCTTTGATGGATGCAATCCATCTCTTTGTACAATTTTCATTGGACCAGTTGCAGACATCATGACTAATAAAACCAAAGCCTTCCCTTTTACACCACTCCTTTAGCCACACATTAAACTCCACTACACGCTGGCCTTTACCTTTTTGTTCCTTATGTACTGGTAAAACCTCTGAAAAGTTAAGCCTACAACCTATGCTATTAAGTTCATACCCTAAGCTCTGGAAATCATTCTGCACAGAAAGCACATCCTTTTGGGACAGATCATTTGTGCCAAGGTGCATCTTTTTGTTGATCTGGAGTATCTTATCAGACTGACACTTTACAATGTCTTGGTCATGAAGAACCTTCTGAACGGTGCTAGAAACAAACCGGTCATGAGTACAGTCCACACAGGCCCAGGGCAATGCGATCTTGCTGCTGAAAATACATTAAAATTCTCACTGCCACAGTATGAACCAATACAAAGATTTTGTCACTGTTGTAACTTTAAACACTCACTAAACAAATGGTTGTGAGTGGAGGACTACCTATAATGTGGGAAACCTGAATACTCTATGCCAGGGGTCTGCAAACTTGGCTCTTTTTAAGACTTGTGGACTTCAACTCCCAGAGTTCCTCAGCCAGCAAAGCTGACTGAGAAGTCCACAAGTCTTAAAAGAGCCAAGTTTGCAGACCCCTGCTCTATGCAGTACTAGTCTAAAAGTAGTTTATTGTTGATCTTCAAGGAACAGTTCCAATTTCCTGCATAAATAATCAACCACTACAATAAAACGATTTCAGATCCAAACCTAGATCTGAAGCTAAAGTAAAATGGATCCAGACAATCCCACTCAAGAATCTAAGGTACCACCAAATGCTAAAGCACCTTGTCCAAGAACAAAAAAATGGAAGATGTCTATGAAACTTCTCAGTCATCCAGGTCATGATTGTCCCAAAAGTGCTTTTTTTCAAAAGGCAACTGGATTTAACAACCTTGAAGACGTTTTGCTTCTCTTCCAAGAAGCTTCTTCTTTTGTAAAAGTACCTTTGGGACAATAAACTGAAGACTGCTGAAAAACTTTCCCAATACTTTTTAGATATCACAATATTTTTATTAAAGATTTCAGTATGTGCATTATTATTAATGCAGCTACACCTTCTATCATTTCATCTCTGTTAGTGAGAATTAAGTCCAATATGGCTGACCCCTTGTCGCCTTCTCTATTTTTGGGAAACAAAGTTGTCTGCTAGGTTTGTTAGGAACCTGTTGGATCTTCCACTTGGTGCAGAGTTTGTTTCCCAGTTGATGTCAGGGTAGTTAAAATCCCCATTACTACTGTGATGTGCTTCCTACATACCTTAGTTAGCTGACTAGCAAAAGTTCATCTACTTCCTCTGTTTGGTTGGGTGGCCTATAGTATAGACCTATGGCAATATCGTTTTCACCCTTTTATATTGACCCAAATACATTCAAGATGATTTTCATCATTGTTGTGCTCTATTTCTGTAGAGATGTAGTTATTTCTTATATATAGTGCAACTCCACCTCCTCTTTTATTTGGTCTATTTCTTTTAAATAATTTATATCCCTCTAGCTGTATGTTCCATTTGTCAGTTTCATCCCACCAAGTTTCCGTAATGGCAACAATATCATATCTACCCTCATTTACTTGGATTTCTAATTCACCCTGTTTATTCCTCATACTCTGTGCATTGGTGTATAGACATTTGAGTCCATTTGGATTGATCTTGTGTTTACTGTCTACATAACCTGTGTTGACTGCCCTACTTTCATGCCACCTGTTGGTTTAGTGCACATGGTATGGCACTCACTGTTAAATGCTTGGTTTTGCTTGATAGCATGGTTGATAGTCTTACCCATACAGACATCTATGTTACATGCACTGATAACCCTTTTAGTTTTCGATTGCTGGGGACAGAAATTTTCTATATCAGTTAATTCTCTGTCCCCACTGTTCAGTTTAAATGTTTATCCAGAAAATCTGTGAATGTATTGCTAAGTAACTCAGTCCCTTTCTTTGATGGATGCAATCCATCTCTTTTGTACAATTTTTCGTTGGACCAGTTGCAGACATCATGACTAATAAAACCAAAGCCTTCCCTTTTACACCACTCCTTTAGCCACACATTAAACTCCACTACACGCTGGCCTTTACCTTTTTGTTCCTTATGTACTGGTAAAACCTCTGAAAAGTTAAGCCTACAACCTATGCTATTAAGTTCATACCCTAAGCTCTGGAAATCATTCTGCACAGAAAGCACATCCTTTTGGGACAGATCATTTGTGCCAAGGTGCATCTTTTTGTTGATCTGGAGTATCTTATCAGACTGACACTTTACAATGTCTTGGTCATGAAGAACCTTCTGAACGGTGCTAGAAACAAACCGGTCATGAGTACAGTCCACACAGGCCCAGGGCAATGCGATCTTGCTGCTGAAAATACATTAAAATTCTCACTGCCACAGTATGAACCAATACAAAGATTTTGTCACTGTTGTAACTTTAAACACTCACTAAACAAATGGTTGTGAGTGGAGGACTACCTATAATGTGGGAAACCTGAATACTCTATGCCAGGGTCTGCAAACTTGGCTCTTTTTAAGACTTGTGGACTTCAACTCCCAGAGTTCCTCAGCCAGCAAAGCTGACTGAGAAGTCCACAAGTCTTAAAAGAGCCAAGTTTGCAGACCCCTGCTCTATGCAGTACTAGTCTAAAAGTAGTTTATTGTTGATCTTCAAGGAACAGTTCCAATTTCCTGCATAAATAATCAACCACTACAATAAAAACGATTTCAGATCCAAACCTAGATCTGAAGCTAAAGTAAAATGGATCCAGACAATCCCACTCAAGAATCTAAGGTACCACCAAATGCTAAAGCACCTTGTCCAAGAACAAAAAAATGGAAGATGTCTATGAAACTTCTCAGTCATCCAGGTCATGATTGTCCCAAAAGTGCTTTTTTTCAAAAGGCAACTGGATTTAACAACCTTGAAGACGTTTTGCTTCTCTTCCAAGAAGCTTCTTCTTTTGTAAAAGTACCTTTGGGACAATAAACTGAAGACTGCTGAAAAACTTTCCCAATACTTTTTAGATATCACAATATTTTTTATTAAAGATTTCCCAGTATGTGCATTATTATTAATGCAGCTACACCTTCTCTATCCGGCCTCTCTTTACACTGATCACTCAGGAACAGCTTGGGTGACACATGTACAGATAGTCTTTAAACAACCATAATGAAGCCTTTCCATTACGGTCATAAATTGGAGGCTGATCATTACGGTCATAAATCATAATAGTCGATTTTACAAATGTTTGCAGTGGTCATTAAGTGAACGTCACAGTAGTAAAATAAATGTCGCAGTTGTTAAGCATTAAGTGAACCCTGTTGTGTCTCGTCCGATCTCACCACAGCCGGGGCCTTCTTATCTGCTTCCGAACACGGAGGAATGTCCTAGTATGCCTCCCGGCCCCAGCCCTGGCTCCATGCCCAGACAGGCTGAAGAGGAGGAAGTATCTCCAGCCCCCAGCTCTGGCTCCATGCCCAGGCAAACGGAGCAACTAGACCCCTCCCCCTCCTCCACTGCATGTGAGCCTGAGGGAGGTCAATTGCCAACAGCTGCAGACTGGAGTGACCCTTGCGTCAGAAGACTTGATAGATGGAGGCAACAGAAGGAAGGGAGGGGCAGGCCTGGATAAGTGCTGAGTCATGGAGCCACACCCCATGGCCTATATAAAGGATCTGCTTTCTGGCATTCTCTGAGTCAGGCAAAGTCTAAACATATCTTGCTGAAGTCACTTTCTGGTCTCCTGCCTGCCCTGAGGACTTTGCTAGGACTTTGGCAGAGCTGCAGAGGCACGCCTGATTCGGATTTCCCTGACCCGGCCGTCAGCGGAGGAGTGGGACACGACAAACCCATTGTTCACTACGGATTGGTTTTGCTGAAAAATGGAATTGCTGGTTTTCAGCAAAACTGTTGTAAAATCCATTCGCATGACTGTGCGATGCTGCAAAAAGCAGTAAATGCGGCTGGGTTGCCAAGCACCCAAAGTGCAGTCATATGACCAGGGAGGTCATAAGTCCCCTTTTTCAGATAGGACATAACTTCAAATGGTCTCTAAGTGACCAATCATAAGTGAAGAACTGTCTGTACTTATTGGTCTCAAACAACTAAGAACTCTGTCTACAACTTCAATCTGTATAAACAAAAATGTATCCATAACAAAAAAACCGGCAAGTAGAAACCACTGGTATATCATTAGACAAAGCATCTGAATTCATTTCTCCAAGCAGCAATCAGTTTGTGTAAATAAATGACAGCCGGTGTATACATAGCTTATTCATGTATTATTTTGTCAGACTGAAAAAAACATAGCTACTAAAACATCATGTGGAAATTTCACCAATATGGTAATTTTGAAAGCAGCTATCACGAGGCAGAGCAAAATATTTGACTAAATCAAGCTTCTACAGATTTTTTTGAAAGAAAATATAATCGAAACTATTGTTTGATTCACAAAACTGCATACATGTTTAATTTAATTTTTCCTAAAGCAAGTAATACAAAAAGGGCATAAGAAAGCCTGGCTATGTGGAATCAGCACAGCAAAAATTATTCAAAATCACCACCCAAAATAGTAACGTATTTTCCTTTAATTCATACATTTTCTGAACAAGCATGCCAATTGATTTCTGTAACAAAGCACAGAGCTGATACAGTATACTAAGCAGTATATTTCGAATTAAGTCTATGAGTTCTTTGTCTCATAGATTTATTTATTCAATTTTAATCCCACTACAAACTCATGACTCTCAATTAGACGTTTTTGTAACAAAGCAGTTAGATTTGCACTCTGGCTAATTAATATTTCACCATGATATAGAAAGACTATTTCAGCATACAGCAAACACTCATTTTCCAAAAAGGTCACAGATCTTAAGGAAAAGGTGTGGTGACATATAGGGTGGTATCTCAAAAATCATAAGCACCTTCATGGGATATTATTCCCTGAATACCCTCCCCCACTATCATTTTAAACTGAGATGCAATGGGAGTCCTTCCTTGATGGCTGCAGACAATTACCAAACACCCAGAAAAATTTGTCAGAAAAACAATGTCATCAATGATAGGAGCTATAGACCAAAATATTCAGACAATGCCAAATCTCCTTTTTTTCTACATTCTAAAGTCTTTCCTGCTTTCCTATGATGCTATAGGACAATGTTGGGAAACCTTTTCGGCACCAAGTGCCAAAACGGGAACGCACGCTGGAAACTGGAAGAGCAGCCGTCCGGTGCGTATGCGTGCGCTGGGAAGATGATCTTTTGGTTTGTGGCATGTGCATGCGCCCTGGCTAGCTGGTCTTCGAGCATGCATGCGTGCCGGAAGACCAGGTGGCCAGTGCGCTTGCGTTCCCACATGTGTGAAGACCAGCTGGCCAGCGTGCTGGAACCCAGAAAAGCAACGGGCAACGGCTCATGTGCCCGGAGAGATGGCTTTGAGTGCCTCTTCCGGCCCACATGTCATAGGTTCGCCATCATGGCTATAGGAAATCAGACATGGAACTAACTTCAAGATTTGAATCTAAATGCTATATTGCTGTTGTTAACATTCTTCCACCTCTAATAGCTAAAACAAGAAATTTTAATGTAGGGCAATCCTATACGGGGAAACTGCAAAATTCCTTAAAAGTTTCAAAATACTTTTGATGTTTTAAATGATGGTTCTACACAAATACAGCAATAAAGATACACTATAAATTCTACCAACTCCCAAAGTTTTATCTCACCTCTAGGAGATTCTTCATTACCATTCTTAAAAAAAATCCCTCCCTAACTCCTATATTTTTTATTTCATGAATTTCCAAACATCCTCACTTGGTCATTCTTTCCACAGCATAAAAGTTATTTAGTAGAATTTCCTCCATGTATTATAAAATAATCCCCCATGAAATAAGCAGTATACATCCAAGAGTTCATGTTATCATTTTCAGAACAGTTTCCCTAATGACTAATAATAGCCAGCAGCTGCCTCTTCCTCTACAAATGTCTTAAGAAAACGTGCTCACAATTTCCTTGGTAATGTTTTTGTAAATTTTCATAAGCTTTATAGACAATTTCCACCAAAAACCAACTTTTAATTTACTTCAAGGATAAGAAGCAGTTTTGTTCAAGCAGTTATATGAATGAATCAGATATAATAACACATCTGTACATCTCAATTACTACTCTGAACTGAATCTATATTGATTCATTAAAAAAAAATATTAACATGTCTTTTCCACATACACAGCAATAGTTCTTCTGAAGAAGCCAGAAAGGTAGTTCAATGTAGTTGGGAGTAGTAGTTCCTCCTATTCTTTTTCAAGCTAGAGAACCTTTAACATACTGTGGTTTCCCAACTAGTAAAAGGAAGCCCCAACCAAACACACCTGTAGATGTTTACTCAGCTATGTAATGTAAACATGCATTCTTAAGCAAGTTAAAACAAAAGAAGAGTGATACTTTGATACAATCAATATTATGATGATCTCTTCACTTAAAGCTTTCTTGCATGATTCAGGGAGGGAGGCGTTCTTCTACCTGTCTTTTAATTTATACGTTAATGTTTAAATTTAAACTAATTTAATAGGTTTTTTCCCCTGCTTTTCTATTTTAGATACAGGTAGTCCTCGACTTACAACCATAATGGAGCTCTAAATTTATGTTGCTAAGTGAGACAGTTGTTAAGTGAGTTTTGCCCCATTTTACAATCGTTCTTGCCACCGTTGTTAAATGAATCACTGCAGTTGCTAAATTAGTAACACAGCTATTAAGTGAATCTGGCTTCCCCATTGACTTTGCTGTCAAAAGAGCGCAAAAGATGACCACATAAAGCCGGGACATTACAACCGTCATAAATATGAGTCAGTTGTCAAGGGTCTGAATTTTAATCACATGGAGATGCTGCAACAATTATAACAGTGAAAAATGGTCATAAGCCGCTTTTTTCAGTGCTGTTGTAACTTTGAATAGTCACTAAATGAACTGTTGTAAATTGAGGACTACCTGTACATTAATTCAAGATATGCCCAGCCAGAAGAGGGGAATGTTCCCAGACTCTTTGATTAAACAGCGTCATCTATAAAAGGGGTCTCCAACCTTGGCAACTTTAAGAATTGTGGACTTCAACTCCCAGAATTCCTCATCCAGCGAAGACCCCTGATCTATAAGGACCCAGGAAGTGTGCCTTCTTTGCTCTTATTTTACTTGTTTCATGTTGTTGTTGCCGTTTTACTTTGAAAGCTATCCGGATTCAGTTCAAGTGGGGGCGGTATCAAAAACGAAATAAATTTAAAAAGCAAAAATATTATTAACACAGGAATGTGTTATAAAAATATATTAAATCAAAAATAAGATACAGGTCATGCATGAACAGAGAGTGCATTGCTTAATTAAATTAACCATCTGATTGAGGGAATTTGAGTAAACAGCATTTAAAATGGCAATGACTCACCACTGGGAAGTATTTTATTATATCAATATCTGGACCTTCATAATAATAATAAATCACTTACATGCAAATCATCAGAATAAGCCATGTGATGGGCAGAAATAGAACACAGCCACAGATTTAAATTCCCCTTCCCGTCTTCCTCCATCACACTACAAAGAGTTCAGCTATGGGGCTATTTTTTATTAGCTACAGTCAGTCATTTTACCCGTGCCTATAAGTGTAACGGGGTGAGCTCCCGTTACTTGTCCCAGCTTCTGCTAACCTAGCAGTTTCGAAAGCATATAAAAATACAAGTAGAAAAAAATAGTGACCACCTTTGGTGGGAAGGTAACAGCGTTCCGTGCGCCTTTGGCGTTGAGTCATGCCGGCCACATGACCACGGGGACGTCTTCGGACAGTGCTGGCTCTTCGGCTTTGAAACGGAGATGAGCACCGCCCCTCTAGAGTCGGCAACGACTAGCACGTATGTGCGAGGGGAACCTTTACCTTTTTATAAGTGGAAATCAACTTTCAAGCAAAGATCCCAAAGGTGCTTTCTCAAGAGGCAACTGGACTTTCTGGTATTTTCTTTGAAGACGCTTTGCTTCTCATCCAAGAAGCTTCTTCAGCTCAGAACGGAAGAAGCTTCTTGGATGAGAATTGAAACGTCTTCAAAGGAAAAACAAACAAACAGAAAGTCCCGCTGCCTCTTTAAAAAGTACCTTTGGGACAACCATGACCTGGATGACTGAGAATCTCCATAGACTTTCAAGCAAAGGGTAGCATGTTGGCGGCACTGAAGCAAAGATAGTTGAGATGAATGGTTTAAATTATGCGTAGTGCTAAATCATCCAAAACAGGACTGAAAATTTAATTGCTACAGTAGTTTTTATTGACATTGTGTTAGCAAAGTTTTTATTATTTTGAGTTACTCAAAGTACAGGCAGTATATAAATATTGTAAAATGGATAAATACATTTCCCAAGGAGGAAAGGATATTGAGCAAATAAGCCTAAAATCTCCTAGTCTGTATTTTTTTATCATGAGAAACAGAGGCAAATCCAGTGTGTCAGCATTCCAGAAAACCCCTTCAGCCTAATATGGCTTCCAAAGCTGACACAGTGTCTTGGAATAATATAGTCACGTTAAATAGGCATTTTGCATTTTTCTTCTTGATAAATCACATTTTTTTTTCAAACAAGGGATTGTAAGAGGTGAGGTAAATAGATTGGGAATGCCATTTCTTTTCAAATTTAAAATCATTGCCCTATATAAATATACCCATCAATGATAAGGAAAATAGATATTATGCCTATATATGCCCCCCTAAAAATAGTACTGTAGACCATGAAGCAATTTTAAAAGATATGGCACCCTAGGTAAATTTTAAACCTCGTTCCCCAACTAAATATACACAAAGAGCTTTAATCTTAAAGAAATACTTGCATCTAATGTTGCATTTATAGTCACAGTATTTGCTGAGTCTTAATTTTTGGAATATCACATTAACCCTTACCTACCTTTTATACTCCAAATGACTTAATAAAGTGCCTTATGCAAATATCATCAACTTATCAATAAGCCTGTCTAAATATTTTGTTTAAATATCTGAGTATCAGCTTCCAACCAGATCAATATGAAATGCAATGCTGCTGAGCTTTCACTATTATATCAGGTCATGTTGCTGACAAGTTACAAAAATTGCAGTGACAGTAGCAGCCAACATTAGCAGAACAACTCCTTATACAAACTAGAAAGTTATAGCCAGCCTGGCAAGCATGTTCTCCAGATACACTGAACTTCAATTCCCATAATCCTTAAATGCCTATATTTCTACCCTTCCTATCTGAGTTTCCTATCAACTGCTTAGGAAATCCTAAGGATTCATTTCAGGATTTATATTTTGTTCCTGGAATGACCAAGAAATGTATCTATATCTGTGGTTTTTGCAAAGATTAAATCCAATCCAAAAGGACAAACTTATTTTGCTGGCATAAAAAATCCAGAGTCTGACCTCATAATTCATCCGAATGGACAGGGTGTGTGTGGTACAATGCTTTGGATCCAAAAAATCCCCTTTTATAAACAAAGAACAGCGTGAGAAAAGTGAAAAACCAAATACATCAGTCTGTTGGGAAAAGCCATGTATTGCTATTACTGTACTTTTTTCTGATACCATTAAAAATCCATTTAAGGTAGATCACCATTATACTTAGTTTCATGCTGAGAACAATGGGCCACAATATCCTGGGTGTTATAGCAAAATTTCTGGGTGGCCTGAGCATAGGAGTTCTAACTTGTGGAGAATATAGAAAGGATGACCGGTGATAGACTACAGAAGCACAGACTAGAGTTCAGGCCATGTGCTTTCTCAAAGGCACCTCTGAGAAAAACTGTGGCGCCAAACAAATCACTATGAATAGCGACCGGTAAAAATGGCAGGTTCATTTGACTATTTCTACCACTACTGCTTGGCAGCTACTGCTGCTAATAAAAGGATTCAGGGTATCTGGAAGCATTTGCTACAGAGCCCCTGGCTCTTCAGCCTCCATTTTACTAGAAAGCCAGATATCCAACATTTCAGAAGTCCCATCTTCCTTCCTGACACAACACTTCAGGCTCTTCCTCCACAGCCCTTTCAGATAAGGTCAGAAAACAGACTCTACCAGAATGTTGGACTCTATTGTATTTTTGCAGCTGTCGCCATTGTTTCTTCAATGTCATCTCTGCGTCTGCCTAGTCTGGCACTGCTCTCTCTGCCATTCTCTCTGCTAACCATGTAAGTTATCACGTTCTTCAAGTGCCTTGGAGGCACCAAAACCTGACAGATACCTTCCTCCTACATCAAAGGGCATCCAAATCCAGATTCCAGAAGCACCTTCACACATACACACCCCTAAACTTGCTCCTGTGGACTAGAAGGGCTATTCTAAAATCCATTTTATATCAGGAGGATTGCCAAACCTATTGATCACCACCAGGCTGAAACTAGCAGAAGGACTGACTAGGGGATCTAGGTAGCAAAAAATTTCCATAGGAGAGCAAGTGGAGAATTCTCACTTTCCAGAGTGGCCTTTTCCCCTTTTTCCTTTGACTTCTTTCTCTCTCTCTCTCTCTCCCTCCTTCAACTCTTTCTCTTCACAATGCTTGCTCCATCCTCCTGCCTTCCCCTCCCTGCTTCTTGGTACAATAATCTCGAAGTTGTCAAGCAGAAACTTGGTGGAAGGAAAGCTGAGCCAACTGCCCCTTGGGACATTTTCACTCAATGAGGCACACGCGCATAAAGTGCATCATTTCTCAGCTGCCATGCCTCAGAGACTTCCACAACAACATTCCTCCCAATCGGATCAGGGAAAAGCTCAAATCCCACCATCCTAACCAGCTGATCAGGGAAGACAGAGGCAGCGACCTGAGCTTCTAGAATGCAGAGCAAAAAGTCCTCATTCTTTCAACAGCTATTACTGTTATATCTTATCATTGCTTTTGCTGTTGTCACTAGCACTGTTTAGGAATCACACAAATATATTATTTTAATGAGATAGAATACCACAAACCCTGAGAACCCCTCCCTTTAGGAGCGAAAACCACACACCCGTTATCGGCAGTTTTCCATTTCCCGTGACTGATAACATCAAACTCACTAAGGCAACAACAAAACTGTGGTCAGTGAAATACGGAAATTATTGATATGTTCATAGAATACATTGATGTGTATACAGCGAAAGTACTTTCTTCCGTGCAAATAGTGTTCGTCACTTAACGGCTTGCAAGGTTGACTGCAGCTGGGTTGTATTCACTGCCATGTATAGCTAAACACCTTCCATCCAGCATATTTACTTGAAAAATTGTCTTATCATTTACTTAATTTATTTATATCTCACTTAAATAACTCAAAAGTGATGACCATATCCAACACACCTTCCTCCTCCTATTTTCCTCACTACAATCCTGTGAGGTGAGTTGAGCTGAGAGAGATTGACTGCCCTGAGGTCAATTTCGATAACTAAATTCATACATATGCTGAATCAGTCTACCCCGGCCTGTTACATTCCAGCTTGGCAAATAAATGTTCTAAAATGTACTAAAAGTCATTCAGTTCCTTGTCACTCAGGTCAATAATATATGTCTTTTTTTTTCAAACAGCAAGCCTAAGAAAGATATGGGAGTTACTACCTTAAACATCATTCTCTAGTAACAACTGCCTTCTTGGTATCCCTAAATGAATAGCTACAGACAGCTTTTTCTCAATATATGCCTTCTCAAATATATTGTACAACTACTTATGGATTACAGACATTTATATCTTGCTTTTACTCCAGGAGCTTAAGACATTGTTTCCTCTTTCATTTTATTTCCCACAACTATCACTCTTGAGACAAGTAGGGCTGAGAGAATGGGATTGGCCCAATATTAATTCACCAGTTCCAAAGGGTTCTTTACTTTGGTTTAGTGGTTAAGACATCAAGCTAGAAATCAGGGGATCATGAGTCCTAGTCCACTTTAGTCACAAAGCCAGCTGAGTGATCTTCGGCCCATCTCTTTCTCTCAGCCCTAGGAAGGTGGCAATGGCAAACAACTTCTGAAAAACCTTGCCAGGAAAACTGCAAGGATTTGTCCATGCAGTTTCCAAGAATTGGTACCTGATCAAAATAAGGAAAAATAAACATGCTAGAGAGCCGGTGTGATGTACTGGCTAAGACACCAAACTAGAAAATGGGAGACCAGGAGTTCTAGTTCTACTCTAAGCATATAGGCAGTTGGGTGACCTTGGGCCAATCCTTTTCTCTCAACACTAGGAAGGAGCCAATAGCAAGTCTCTTCTGAAATCTTGCCAAGAAAACTGCAGATTTGTCCAAAAAGTCACAAGGAGTCAATACTGACTCAAAGGCATGTACGTGCACACACACATATGTACACACATACACAACACGGTTCAAAGTTGGAGGAGGTTAGCTAAGATGACACATTTACTCTATTAAAAAGATTATCTAATTCCAACAATCCAATGGAAACAATAGACTCACAGATACAGCCTCTATCAGACTTTCTAACCAGGTACACTGTACTCACACTTCCTTGTTAGCAGGATGCAGGCAACACTTACTTGGCATAGAAAAGAGCAAGGACAGTTTAGTAAATTGGGTTTTGGTTCTGCTTGTGGCACACTGGCTAAAATATACAACTTCTCCATCTGAATGCAGTGTTCATCATCCCTATTTGTTATCTTACTCAAAAGTACTATGGGAAAATCTTGATTAACCAAAACTATAACTTCTCACTCATACTGTACACTTTGCATCACACTATCATAGTATAATGGGTATGTATGTATATTTATTTGAATTATAAAAGAGGTTACCAGGCTGCAAAGTGAAGTGCTAGCCTCCAACATCGTCTTTATTTCCAGAAGTGTTTCCAGTCCCCTCATGGACCCACATAAGTGTTTTTTTTTTCCCGGGCAAAAATTTTTATTTTTCATAATAATTCCCACAATTTGACCAGTGTACAATACAATCACTTATCCAACAAGCGATCCTATACTCAAATTATGCTCAATCAGGCCTGCTCGACCGCCACTCCCTCCCTTAATCCTTTCTACCCTTCTCATCCTTCTTCTACTTTCCCCACCATCCTTCTCCTCGCTTTCCTACTTCCTCTCCTCTTTCCCACTTCTCACTACCATCCTTTCTAACCTTCTATCTTCTCCTCCTTCTTCTCCTCCTATCCTTTCTTCTTCCTCCCTTCTTTCCTACCTACCTACTTGCCTACCTACTTTCTTCCTTCTTTACTCCTCTTTCCTTACCCTTTCCCTTCGGGAGTGGTTACCGAGCAGTCCCGACTTTACACCATTCCAACTTGTTTAATTCTACCATTATTCCTGTACAATGACAATCAATCAATTTATAATCTTTCCCTCTCCTCCCATTTCCCCCCTCCCCCCCCAAGACTTCCCAGAACAGAATACAGGGTATTGTAACTAACAAACATAATCTAAAATATAACATAAAACATATTCCATTTCACACCATCACACTATCAATTCCCTTCTTTCTAAAACTCTAATCCATAGCAATTCCTAACTTCACTCAAAAACTAATTGATATTTTTTAATCTGATACTTATTTTGAATATAATCGATCCAAGGACCCACATAAGTTTTATGGTATGGCTGTAACTTAGTATTTCTTTTTATTATACCCCCTTCCTCTGAAAAAGGGCAAGAATAAACAAGAACAGCAGAAAATTAGTGGCAGTAATATTCTATATAAATTAATGCTTTGTATCCCATTATGACCTCTGTGGCCTCCACATTATGAATAGGCAATGCCTCCCAGCAACCATTTTGCAATTTCAATTCAATGTGAACACTAGGTTATAACAAGTATTAGAAGTTATCTAATAATGAATTTATGCTCCAGATAAATACTATTTATAAAGTGTCTTGAACATTCTAGGGGAAGATCAATAAGACAAATCTCTGAAGAATGCAATTTTTAATGGCAGCATTGTTGTGGTTATTTTACACAGTTGAGAAAAGGATTACACTTATAATTTGCCTTATGGGGAAAGGAGGCACCTATTCCATAAGAATCAAAATTTACTCCTAAATATTTAGAAAAAATACCAAAAATGCTCAGGTTTTCAGCATATATAAACTAACCAGCATATCCTAATAATTAAATACATCTGCAAGTTTTATATTTATTTTTTATTTTTTATTTATTTATTTGTCATAACAGCATACATAAGCATAAGCATGAAGTATCTATACAACATAAAGTATATATATGAGTATAAACATGTAATAACTATATAAATTGTATATAATGAAAGGAAACCCTAGGACAGGAACGGTAGGCACATTTTTGCTCTTATGCATGCCCCTTACAGACCTCTTAGGAAAGGGGTGAGGTCAATAGTAGACAGTTTTTGGTTAAAGCTTTGGGACTTTGAGAAGAGACCACAGAGTCAGGTAGTGTATTCCAAGCATTAACAACTCTGTTACTGAAGTCATATTTTCTGCAATCAAGATTAGAGTGGTTAATATTAAGTTTAAATCTATTGTTTGCTCTTGTATTGTTGTGATTGAAGCTGAAGTAGTCTTCAACAGGAAGGACATTGAAATAGATGATTCTATGAGTTAAACACAGGTCCTGTCAGAGTTCTAAGTTTTCTAAGTTTTCTAAACCCAGGATTTCAAGTCTGGTGGCATAAGGTATTTTGTTGTATTCAGAGGAGTGGAGAACTCTTGTTGTAAAATATTTCTGGATATCTAAGAAAAAAATCCAGGCACAATGTATTTGACTGCAAGGCACCTTCTTTCTCTCTCTATCTCTCCTTCTCCTTTTTTATCAAATATATCATTAACCTATGCCCACAAACCAGCTTGTACACCTTTTTCCCACTGTCAACTTTATATCTGAAATCATCTACAGTGCTGTGTGCAAAACTTTCCAGAGTGAAAGCTGCCTTATTCAAAAACAAAGTATTTTGTGACAGTTGAAGAGCAACAAATTTGGGGCTGTAGTTTTTACAATTCCTTAAAATTTCCAGTTATTTTACAAATGTATTAATCACATTACAAACTAGAGGCAATCTGTCATGTTTTTATTTATAGGAAAAGAATAGAATAGAATAGAATTTTATTGGCCAAGTGTGATTGGACACACAAGGAATTTGTCTTGGTGCATATGCTCTCAGTGTACATAAAAGAAAAGATACGTTCATCAAGGTACAACAAGCAAGCCATTCTTTCAGGACAAATCCTTTTGTTTTTTTGAATTACAAATATGAGTAAAAAACAGTCATTAGTGAAACTCATAAATGGGGAAAATATATCTCCTTTGCATTCAACTACTATACCATATAAAGCCATGCTGCTTCCTTAAAAATACTAAATTTGTTTTGAATACCACTTTAACCTACAGCAGGAATCCCCCTTCCCCAAGAAGGAATTCCCCTTCCCCCATAGTTTTATTTTAAACATGCAAAAGTTTAACAGTAGGAATCATTTTCAGCCAAACAAAACAATTATAATGTACTTCATGTACATTTGCCTTTGAAGATGGCTTGGAAATTTAAATTGGTGCAGCATGTGATCATCCGGAGGCTGGGAAATCTGAACATGTAACACTTCTTCTGAACTAATTGTATTAGTTACAAACCTGCTTTCAGGCCAAGTTCATAGTGCTATAGCTATGAACAAATGGCTTATTCTTGTGTTACTACAGATCTTTACAGTGACATTGGTCAAATGCCCTCTAAATTATACATACAAATATTTATACATACAAATATGACAAGGACCTTTCTGAAAGTGAAAAGCCCATAAGTATATAATCTTTCTGCTGTTACTCAGTGTTTGACTATCTTGATGAGTAGTCTTTAAATGAATCATGAACATGAATTCCTTAACTTTAGAATGCAAACAGCTCATAACATTCAGTCATTTTGCTTAGGTATATTTTCACACACCTATCTCCAGTGCTTAATTTGTTATCTTGTATCTGCATCTCTATACACCATTCTGGGAGAAACAGTCCCTATAAGTCACTTATAAGTTAAAACCACCCTGAACAATAATAGTTATGTGTCCAGAATCTTGAGCTGATTACCAATGGATTTACAATACCCTTAACCCCTATGTACAGAGGTTCACATGTTGAATGTAAACCATTAAAGTGGACCCTGACGTCCTCTGACCATATCAAACAAAAAAAGACAAAGCTTTTATATTTATTTGATCCACAGGCTTAACCATGACTTTGGGCCAGTCTCCCCCCTCCCCCCCCTCTCTCTCTCAGCCCAACCCACTTCACAGGGGGTTTTCCTGTGGGGAAAACAAGAGACGGAAGTATTACATATGTTCATTGCCTTGTGATACACAGATGACAGATAAGATGATAGTTAGATAGATAGATAGATAGATAGATGGATGGATGGATGGATGGATGGAGGGAGGGAGGGAGGGAGGGAGGAAGGAAGGAAGGAAGGAAGGAAGGAAGGAAGGAAGGGGAGATAGGGTAGAAGAGAGAGAAATAAGGGAGAGAGGAGGGAGAGAGAGAGGAAAGACAGACAGCTTAAAATTGAATATAATGATTCTTATGATTCTTGATGAATGTATCTTTTCTTTTTATGTACACTGACAGCCTATGCACCAAAGACAAATTCCTTGTGTGTACAATCACACAAGGCCAATAAAAAATTCTATTCCATTCTATTCTATAACAAATTGCCTATCTCAGGTCCTTGCTAGCCTAAAGGGGTGGATTAAAAATGCCAAACCCAATCTAAACATCTGATGATGATCATCATCAACAACAACAACAACAACATCAACCATAATATATTCCTCCTCCTCTCCCTTAACACCCCATCCTCCGGTTTCCAAATGAGCCTCTTCCCATCCATCCTCAGTCAGGACTAACCTCGCTTGCAAGAAGCAGAGAGAGAGAGAGAGAGAGAGAGAGAGAGAGAGACCCCTTCAAACACAACTACAATAAACCAACATTTCAGTTCACCCCAATGCTGTTAATAAAGAGAATCACTCGGATCGTTTCCCCCTTTGGGGGAACCGACCCACCCCAAACCGGCCCTCGAACACCCCCCCAACCCAACCCACCCCTCCCTCCTATCCTATTCCCCCCAAACCCCTACCCCAATGCATGGGGTTTGTGCTCACTTCCCAGGGAGTCACCCCCTAACATACACACACACACACCAAACATACACCGGGCCTCCAACACCCTCCCTCCTATCCCCCCCCCAAGCCCCCACCCCAATGCATGGGGTTTGTAGGAATCAACCCCCCAACACACAGACACCCCACACACACACCGGGCCTCCAATACCTCCCACCCTCCTCCTATCCCCCAAGTCCCCACCCCAATGCATGGGGTTTGTAGAATCACCCCCAACACACAGACACACCCCACACACACACCGGGCCTCCAACACCTCCCACCCTCCCTCCTATCCCCCTAAGCCCCCATCCCAATGCATGGGGTTTGTAGGAATCACCCCCAACACACAGACACACCCCACACAAATACCGGGCCTCCAACACCTCCCACCCTCCCTCCTATCCCCCTAAGCCCCCATCCCAATGCATGGGGTTTGTAGAATCACCCCCAACACACACACACACACACACACACACACACACACACCACACACCCCGGGCCTCCAACACCCTCCCACCCCTCCCTCCTAAGCCCCCACCCCTCCCTCCTATCCCCCCCCAAGCCCCACCCCAATGCATGGGGTTTGTAGAATCACACACCCCCAACACACAGACACACACCCCACACACACACCGGGCCTCCAACACTCCCACCCCTCCCTCCTATCCTATCCCCCGCAAGCCTCCATCCCAATGTATGGGGTTTGTAGGGAATCACCCCCCCCAACACACACACACACACACACACACACACACACCCAGGTCAACCCTTTGGGGGTTGGGGAGAGAAACCAAGGCTTTGCGCCTCAGCAACCCCGGCTTTTCCTACAGCAGCGCCGGAGAGCAAAGGCAGAAGCGGGACGGGAAGCCCCACACGGTCGGCAACTTCTTGCCTTCCGTCCGGGAGAGAGAAGCGGGGTAAGGAAGGAACCCCCCCCTCCCTACCCCACCCGCTTCCCCCGCCTGTCATTCGGGTGGGAAGAAAAAGCGAGGACGGGAGGAAAGGAAGCGGCGTCGGGCTCGTTTTCAGGCCCCGGCAGGGGTGGTGGGTAAGCCTTTGCCTTTGCTGCCGCCGCCGCCCCGCTCACCTTCGGCCAGCACCTCCTCCACCGTCACCTGGAAGCGCCCCACGGCGAAGACCCTGCTGCTGCCCACCGCCAGGGAGCCCGAGCCGCCGATGCCTCCGCCGCCTCCTCCAGCCGCCGGTGCCCCGCCACCCCCGATGCCTCCGGGGCTGCCGCCGGTGCCGTCAGACTTGGGCATCCGAGAAAACTTCTTCATGGCGGGAAGAGAAGCGAGGAAGCGACCGAGGAGGAGGAGGCGCCGCCGCCGCCGCCGCCGCCCGCTCTTTCCCCGCCGCACCGCCCGTCCCCGCACTGGGGAAGCCTGAGGCGACAGCCGCGCCAAGCCGCGCCCCCCCCTCCCCCTTTTTTTAAAAAAATATTTTATATATATATTTTCTCTTCGCAGCCGCTTCCTTCGCCTCACATTCCCACGCCAACCGAAGGGCCCCTCTGCGAGGGAAGCCGAGCCCAAAGCCCGGCGGCGGACGCCCCCGCTTCCCAACCAGCAGCAGCAGCAGCGCCGCCCTCACGCCCCGGACCCGCCTCACGGGCGCTGAGGGGAAAGGCAGTCGCCCCCCTCCCTCCCTCCGCCCCCCTCGGACGGGCGCGCGCCGCCAGGGCGCAGGCGTTCCGCTGAGTGGCCTGCGCGCGCGGACGTGTATGCGCGCGCTCTCTCGCGCGCGCCGCTGCTGCTGGTTAGCAAACCGGGGAGGCTGGGGGGGCGGGGCCAAGCAGGGGAAGAACTGGGGGGCGTGTCTTTTGGGGGGGGTAATATATATATATGGCGCGAGATGGATTGGGTTGTCTCTAACTTGAAAGTTCGCGCAGGCGCGCTGCTGAGTCTTCCTCCTCTCTCTCTCTCTCTCTCTCTCTCTCTTTTTGCCCCCTCCTTCCTAACCTTCCTCGCCGTCTCCCCTTCTCCTCCTCCTATTTCCCCGCTGCCGGAAGTGAGGTTTGTAGTGCCCGGAGGAGCACGTGCTAGAGGGGCTGGAGGAGGGCGGTAGAGGCGGGGCGGCTGGTTCCTCCGCCGCTGCGGGAGCTGCGCTTCTTGGGGAAGGCGGGGTCTGAGTGTCGACTGGAGGTCGTCCCCCCCCCCTCGCTTGATTCTTTCCCCCCCCCTGTGCAAGGGGACCCCAGTTCCCATCTTTCCCCATTCAAAGAGACCGCAGTTCCTATTATTTTCCCCCCCTTGCAAGGGGACTGCAATTCCCATCACCTTCCCCCGTGCAAGGGGACTGCAATTCCCATCTTCCCCCGTGCAATGAGACCGCAGTTTCCATCGTCTTCCCCCTGTGCCAAGGGACTTCAGTTTCCATCGTCTTCACTTCTGCAAGGGGACTGCAATTCCCATCGTTTTCTCCCCTGTGCCAAGGGACTCCAGTTTCCATCGTCTTCACTTCTGCAAGGGGACTGCAATTCCCATCGTTTTCTCCCCTGTGCCAAGGGACTCCAGTTCCCATCACCTTCCCTCATGCAAGGGGACTGCAATTCCCATCACCGCCACCACCACCCACATTGCAAGGGGACCCCAGTTCCCATCTTCCCCCATGCAAGGAGACCGCAGTTCCCATCGTCTTCCCCCTGTGCCAAGGGACTTCGGTTCCCATCGTATTCCCCCTGTGCCGAGGGACTTCAGTTCCCATCACCTTCCCTCGTGCAAAGGGACCCCAGTTCCCATCTTCCCCCATGCAAGGAGATAGCAGTAACCATCATCTTCCCTCCTGTAATGGAACCGCAGTTCCCATCACCTTCCCCACTGGCTTAAAAGGGTTGAAACTTCCCGGGGGGAAACTTGGCTTGAATCTATCCTTGGCTCGCTGTATGGTGTGAGGCTCTGAATCCAACCTGGTTCTAAGAGGGGGGGTGGGAGAACCAACCAAAGATGAGATATATGCATATATCCTCAGCTCAGGAAACCAAATCAATAAAGCATGCGTGTTCCTTGCATCTGGAGAGCACCAAGCTGGAAAAGGCTCAAGATTGAAGCTCTTGCCTTTCTTGGGGCAAGATTTCTGCAACATCTGTTTGGGGTTTAGTGCCAAAATTGATGATTAAGCAACGCTTCATATACATGCAAAGTAGATTTGCAGAACTCGCTGGACCGAGGACAGTTCTGTAAAAACTTTTCTGCATGAATAGTGCAGAGTTTACAGGAAAGGGGTCAAAAGGGGGGCCATCTATGTCAAAATTGAACAGCCCCCTCTCAACATCATCCATCTCCAGTCTGTAACACAGTCCTTTCAGCCGTTCCAAGAAGGCTCCACCACCCATTTGCACCATTCGGGTGACCCTGAGGACGCAGATAAACCTCAACTCGCTAAAACTCGCTAAAAGAATGCAAATGGCCAGCCGCCTGCAAGGAATGTTGAGACTCTAGAGCAGGGGTGACAAACTATTTCATTGATGGCCGCATCATGGTGGTGTTTCACCTGGGGGAGGGAGTGGGCGTGGCCAGAGTGAACATGGGCAGCTCAACCTCACTCCTGTTGGGGGCGCCTGTAGTGGCCCCAGAGATCTGCCGGAGAAAATGGGCTCCCGAGTTCCGTTTTTGGCTGCGACAGCCTCCTGCAACCCTCTGCCAGTAAAAACACAGGTTGGGAGGGCCGCCTGTGGCCCTCGCGAGCTCCATTTTCGTTGGCACAGACACCATGGGCCAGTCCGCTGTTTCCAGGGTGGCCTCGTGGGCCAGATCTAATCACCCCATGGGGCGGATCCGGCCCCTGGGCCTCGAGTTTGACACCCCTGCTCTACGGCATGGGTGTTCAACTTGCATTGTCACATTGTCGTCATGTGACATATCACGACTTTTTTCCCCCTGCGCCAAAACGGGTGGGCGTGGCCAGTACGTGACGCATCCGGCCAGTGGGCCGTGAGTTTGACAACCCTGCCCTAGAGGGAGTGTAGAGAAGAGCAACAGAGATGATTACAGGCCTGGAGGCGAAAACATATGAAGAACGGTTGCAGGAACTGGGCATGGCTAGTCTACTGAAGACCTGAAGACCAGGGGAGAAATGATATCTTCCAATATTTGAGGGGCTGCCGCAGAGAGGAGGGAGTCAAGCTATTTTCCAAAGCACCTGAAGGCCAGACAAGGAATCATGGATGGAAACGGATCAAGGAGAGATTCAACCTGGAAATAAGGAGACATTTTCTGACAATGAGAACAATCAATCAATGGAACAGAAGTTGTCTTCAGAAGTTGTGGGAGCTTCATCACTGGAAGCTTTCAAGGAGAGACTGGACTGCCATCTATTAGGAATGGTGTAGGCTCTCCAGCTTGGGCGGGGGGGTGGAGTGGGGGAGGGTTGGACTAGATGACCTACAAGATCCCTTCCAACTCTGTTGCTGTTATTATTACGAATACAAATCCTTCCATTCCCCACCATCCAGTCAGAGCTGAAGAAGCTTCTTGGATGAGAAGCGAAACGTCTTCAAAGAAAAACAAGAAAGTCCAGTTGCCTCTTGTCCAGATAGCCCTGGACTTAACTCCACAATTGAGGCCAAAATTTCTATTGCTATGCCAGGTGCTTGTTGAAGTGAGTCAAGACACGTTTTATGACCTTTTTGCCATAGTTAAGTGAATTGCTGTAATAGTTAAATCATACTATTGTTAAGCAGATCTGGTTTTCCCCATTGACTTTGTAATGGTTTTCCCAGAAGGCAGCTGGGAAGGCTACAAATGGGGATCACGTGATCCCGAGATAGTGCACCTGTCATAAATACATGCTAGTTGCCAAGCAGCCAAATGTTGATCACATGACCCTAGGGATGCTGCAGTGTGAAAACTAAGTCACTTTTTTCAATGCCATTGTAACTTCAAACTCTTACTAAAGGAATGGTTGTTACTTGAGGACTACCTGGGTGTTAGAATAGAATAGAATAGAATTTTTTATTGGCCAAGTGTGATTGGACACACAAGGAATTTGTCTTGGTGCATATGCTCTCAGTGTACATAAAAGAAAAGATACCTTCGTCAAGGTACAACATTTACAACACAATTGATGGTCAATATATCAATATAAATCATAAGGATTGCCAGCAACAAAGTTACAGTCATAAGTGGAAAGAGATTGGTGATGGGAACGATGAGAAGATTAATAGTAGTGCAGATTTAGTAAATAGTTTGACAGTGTTGGTGGAATTATTTATTTAGCAGAGTGATGGCCTTCGGGAAAAAACTGTTCTTGTGTCTAGTTGTTCTGGTGTGCAGTGCTCTATAGCGTCGTTTTGAGGGTAGGAGTTGAAACAGTTTATGTCCTGGATGTGAGGGATCTGTAAATATTTTCACGGCCCTCTTCTTGATTCGTGCAGTATACAGGTCCTCAATGGAAGGCAGGTTGGTAGCAATTATTTTTTCTGCAGTTCTAATTATCCTCTGAAGTCTGTGTCTTTCTTGTTGGGTTGCAGAACCCAGAACCCAGGTTCTGACCCAGCCTTAGCAGAAGCAAGAAACAGCCTCCTTGTCATGAAAAAGCCCTCTTTATTTTCCTCTTGTGAATTAATTGCATTCACCCACCCAAAAAATCCAGGCATTAGTCCTTCAAGGAGTTAACTGCAGGAACAGACCTTATCAGTTCCTGGCGATAATTGCAAGGCTGTGATGATCTGGTGGAAAGGCTGCAAATTAAGTTCTGGCAAGCAGTCTTTGTGGCACGAAACACAATGAGCAAAATCTTCAGAAATGCGAACTGTTGTCTCCTATGACAACCACTCCCCTTTCCTTCTATTTATTCAGGGAGGGGCCTATTCAGTGTCCACGTGTGGTTTGCTTCCCGTGTCGACTCCTTGTCCTCCATTGTTCTCTCCTAACTGCTCTGCGCATATGTGCATCTGGAACAGGCCCCAGCTGTTCTTCGTCCTCACTCATCTCAGCCTCCAAAGGAAGCTGCCTCTCCGGTGGCTGGGAAATGTCAGACGGCCCTGGTTCTATCTCTGCGTCCGACGCAGAGCATCCATCAGGACCCTTCCCAGACTCCAGCACTGGCCCAAGATCCTCCCCAACCTCCTCATCGTCCGAGTTTGCCTCCAGCACCGCTGGCAGCTGGCGGGCTACAATACTGGGTGCATAAGGACATGCAAAATGGAATAACCAATCAGAAAGGCCTGTTTGGGATTGCGCTTTATATACAGATTTTCTCTGAAATGCTGAATGTCCCTGCCATCAATAGATTAGAGTCATGCTACCTGACTATACAACTTTACGAACCCACACAAATCCTACATGGTTTCTCTCTCCTGTCATGAAAGTTGGAATAACAGGAAAGAGGCTCTTTATAGAGAATAGCCAATCATACGGGTAGTCCTCAACTTACGACCTCCACAGAGCCCAAAATTTATGTTGTTAAGTGAGTTTTGCCCCCATTTTATGACTTTTTGTGCCACTGTTGTTAAGTGAATCACTGCAATTGTTTAAGTGAGGAATGTCGTTAAGTGAATCTGGCTTGGCTTGTCGGAAGGTCGCAAAAGGGGATCACACGACCTCGGGACCCTGCAACCGTCATAAATGTGAATCAGTTGTCAAGCATATGAATGTAAATCACGTTGACCATGGGGATGCTTACAATGGTCTTTTAAGTGTTGAAAAACAATCATAAGTCACTTTTTTTCAGCGCTGTTGTAACTTCGAACAGTCAGTAAATGAACTGTTATAAGTCGAGGACTACCTGTCTATGAGTGATTCATGGTATCCTAGAAGTCCTTTGACATTATCCGACTGCATTGACAAGTATGATTCAGACTTAAAAATCTTAAGGGAGCAGGCCACTATCTGCCTCTATTCCCAAAACGATATTTGGTGCTTGTAGAATAGAATGGAATGGAATGGAATTGGAATTGGAATTGGAACTGGAACTGGAACTGGAATTGGAAATAAATTCTTTATTATTATTATTATTTTTTGCATTTATATCCTGCCCTTCTCTGAAGACTCAGGGCGGCTTACTCTATGTCAAGCAATAGTCTTCATCCATTTGTATATTATATACAAAATCAACTTATGGCCCCCAACAATCTGGGTCCTCATTTTACCTACCTTATAAAGGATGGAAGGCTGAGTCAACCTTGGGCCTGGTGGGACTTGAACCTGCAGTAATTGCAAGCAGCTGCTGTTAATAACAGACTGTCTTAGCAGTCTGAGCCACTCAAGGACCCTTATTTGACCCTTTATTGGCCAAGTGTGATTGGACACACAAGGAATTTGTCTTTGGTGCATACACTCTTAGTGTACATAAAAAGACAAGATACATTTGTCAAGAATCATAAGGTATAACACTTAGTGATAGTCATAGGGTACAAATAAGCAATCCGGAAACAATATAAATCGTAAGGATACAAGCAACAAAGTTATAGTCATGCAGTCATAAGTGGGAAGAGATGGGTGATAGGAACGATGAGAAGACTAATAGTAATAGTAATGCAGCCTTAGTGAATAGTTTGACAATGTTGAGGGAATTATTTGTTTAGCAGAGTGATGGCATTCAGGAAAAAACAGTTCTTGTGTCTAGTTGTTCTGGTGTGCAGTGCTCTATAGCGTCGTTTTGAGGGTAGGAGTTGAAACAGTTTATATCCAGGATGTGAGGGGTCTGTAAATATTTTCACAGCCCTCTTTTTGACTCGTGCAGTATACAGGTCCTCAATGGAAGGAAGATTGGTAGCCATTGTTTTTTCCGCAGTGCTAGTTATCCTCTGAAGTCTGTGTCTGTCTTGTTGGGTTGCAGAACTGAACCAGACAGTTTTAGAGATGCAGATGACAAGACTCAGTAATTCCTCTGTAGAACTGGATCAGCATCTCCTTGGGCAGGTAAGTCCGCAGCTTATGACCATAATTAGAATCAGACTTCCTTTTTGCTAAGCAAGGTGATCGGTAAGTTGAGTTGCACCCAATTTTACAAGCTTTTTTGCCATGGTTGTTAAGTAAATCATTGCAGTTTGTTAAGTGGATCGGGTGGTCGTTAAATCCAGCTTCCGGGACTTGAGTTTGGGGGAAGCCAGCTAGGAAGGTCACAAATGGTGATCACGGGACCCCGGGATGACCCCCATAAATACATGCCAAGGATCCGGATTTGGAACAAGTGATTGTGGGGATGTAACAGTTGCAAGCCTAGGACTCTCATGAAGTCATTTTTTTTCAATGTCACTTTGAACCATCACTAAACAAATAATTGGAAGTCAAGGAACTACATGTACTGATGGTCTGGCCAAAGTCTTGCCTATTATCTTTGAGAAAATTTGGAGAATTAACTAACCAAAGGAAAGCGTCTTTATCTTAAAAGGGAAGGACAGGGAAAGTGGAATCTCGCAGCTACAAACTTGAATCATCAGCCTGATATCAATTCCCTGGAAACGTCTGCGAATAGATCAAAAAGAAATCATTATCCGTTTATAAGCACCTTGAAAACATTGCAGTCATTTTCAGAAATCAGCAAGGGTTTGCCAAGAACAAGCATTGCTCAACTCCCTTGATCTCATTTGTTTACTTTCTTAATAGATTGTGGGGGGATGACGTACTTAATAATTCTGAGTTCAAGACAGTGGGAATGAAAGAACAACCTGTTCGCTAGTGCTTTGATTATTGTGGCATCAGAAATAACGATGGTACTATGGTAGGGGGGAGGGAGGAAGCAAAAGTAGAGTTTCTGGTAATGTTAGAGAAGATAAATGGGGAAGAATGGAATGGGGTGTAGGCATCTATCTGTGGAAATATCTCAGAAATTAAAGGAAACGCACAGGTACTAATGAGGGATGAAGCATTTAAAGAAAAAGGCAGATCTTGATTAGTCCACACAAAAATCAGGCTGGGAAGAATTGCCTTTACAAGTAGTCCTCATTTAGCAGCTGTCTCATACAGCAACCATTTAGAGCAAGGGGTCTCCAAACTCGACCACTTTTAAGACTTGTGAACTTCAACTCCCAGAATTCCTCAGCCAGAATCCGAGAAAACATGTTCATAGCCATCTGAGGAATTCTGGGAATTGAAGTCTTAAACACTCCAACGCATCTTAAAAGTTGCCAAGTTTGGGGACCCCTGAGTTACAATGGTGATGAAAAAATAACTGCAACTGATAGCCTTTTCAGATCTATAATACAGGAAAAAGCTGAAGAGAACAAATGAATAGAAATGCTCTTAAGTCCAGATATTAAACTCTGACTAGAGAAATCTGTTTCAACTACCTCTAGAAGTATTGATCTGGAAAATTAACCTTGGAGCTGCATATGGAAGCCATCCAGAATGGTCATCAGGGATATAAATAATGGATTTCACCACCCATCTTCCCTGTTTTTCTTTAAAATAGCAGCCATTTTACTATCATTTCTTGACTGACTCGAGCAGTCCCTGAGAAGTCATCTGTGGGATTATGTCACCGCTGGTTAAAGCAGGTATCGGCTAAATAAAGCTACCAAACACATAATACAACCCCATTTATCTTTAAAGTCATCAAAGATAATAGTAAAGGCTGTGTCCTTGAAAAAGGGAGAACAGGATGATCGGTGTGAGCAATTCATTTCCCAGTTAGATCAAAAAAGAACAAAAAAAAATTTGCAAAAACTTAAGAAATGTGTAAATTTTTCATTTTTGTGTACGGGAATACATGTAGTCCTCGACGTACGATCACAATTGAGCCTAACATTTCCTTTGCTAAGCAAGACAATTGTTAAGTGAGCTCTGCCCCTTTCTTGTCAGCGTTGTTAAGTGAATCCCTGCATGGTTAAATGAGCAACACCGTTGTTAAGTGAATCTTAACAACCCTTAATCTTAAGGGTCCTTGAGTGGCGCAGGCTGCTAAACAGCCTGTTATTAACAACAACAACTGCAATTATTGCAGGTTCAAGTCCCACCAGGCCCAAGGTTGACTCAGCCTTCCATCCTTTATAAGGTAGGTAAAATGAGGACCCAGATTGTTGGGGGCAATAAAGTTGACTTTGTATATAATATACAAATAGGATGAAGACTATTGCTTGACATAGTGTAAGCCTCCCTGAGTCTTCGGAGAAGGGCGGGGTATAAATGTAAATAATAAAAAAAAAATCTGGCTTCCCCATCAACTTTGCTTGTCAGAAGGTCGCCAAAGGAGACCACGTGACCCCGGGACACCGCAACCATCATAAATAGGAGCCAGTCGGCAAGCGTCTGACCATGAGGATGCTGCAACAGTCGTAAGCATGAAAAGGGGACATAAGTCACTTTTTTTCAGTGCCGTTGTAAGTTTGAACGGTAACTAAATGAACTGTTGTAAGTCCACCTCTAGGCAAAATGATGGAGACTCATGATTGATAATTGGTAGAAGACAGCAATGGCTGCCTCCCCATTGTAGCTCTGGTTCTCCTTGGCATCTTCTCAACTAGTCTTCAGGTGTGATGTAAGGTACACTCCGGAATTCAATCGTCCATCCAATTCAGATGTCCCAAAGGTGCTTTTTTCAAGAGGCAACTGGGCTTCCTTGTTTTTCTTGGAAGATGTTTCGCTTCTCATCCAAGAAGCTTCTTCGGCTCTGACTGGATGGTTGTTGTGACCCAGGCCCAAGTAGGTAGTAGGAAACTCAATCAGTGTAAAAACAAAAAAACTTTATTCAAATAGCTGAGAATTACTTCATTCCCAGCGTAGTTCAACTAAATTAAAGCAAATTCCTCCCAACACAATTCCTCAGTCCTATCACCAACCATGGTCCAATTAGGCAAACTCCCAAAGGCCTTTCTTGGCAAAAGTTCAGAAGACACCAATGAAGAACAAATGCAACAAGACAAAGCTATCAACGTTGTTTTCCAGCAAAGAGCCCGAATGCCATTGCTGGTCTTTTAAGCCTTATGGTAGGAGCCAATCAACTCTTGGCCGTACTCCCGAGTCATCCTCTTTGCTTGAGCGGCTCTTGCCTTCTGGCAGCTCTTCTCATGCGTGCATTAGGAACAGGCTCCTTCTGTTCCTCTGCCTCACTACTGTCAGTCTCTGGAGGCTCTGAAATCTGCACCTCACTCCCTGATGGCCCTGGCCCCACCTCAGCCTCTGACCCAGAGCCCTCATCCGGGCTTTCCTCAGCCTCCAGGACTGGCCCACGCTCTTCCTTAGCCTCATCACTGTCCGACTTTGTTGCCAACTCCGCAGGCTGCTGGCGGACCACAACAATGGTAGGGAATTCCAGTCAGAGCTGAAGAAACTTCTTGGATGAGAAGTGAAACATCTTCAAAAGTAAAAACCAGAAAGTCCCGTTGTCTCTTGAAAGAGCACCTTTGGGACAACCGTGACCTGGATGACAGAGAATCTCCATAGACATCCAATTCAGATCTGTCCATGGAAGAGAAGAAAACAGTTTTGTACTTCACTTTTGGCTCCAAAAGTCTTGAGTAGTTTGTATATCTGGCGGAGGACACGAATGTGTTGGATCCCCAGAAGAATTCATACTCAGAAGTGGACATGGTGGCATTTACCAGTACGTAAAATCCTCAACCGAATTGCACATTCTATTTTTTTTTTATTTGCATTTATATCCCGCCCTTCTCCGAAGACTCAGGGCGGCTTACACTATGTCAAGCAATAGTCTTCATCCATTTGTATATTATATACAAAGTCAACTTATTGCCCCCAACAATCTGGGTCCTCATTTTACCTACCTTATAAAAGATGGAAGGCTGAGTCAACCTTGGGCCTGGTGGGGCTTGAACCTACAGTAATTGCAAGCAGCTGCTGTTAATAACAGACTGTCTTACCAGTCTGAGCCACAGAGGCCCCTGGAAACAATAGGACAGGAACAGTAGACAGGCTTGTGCTCTTATGCACGCCCCTTACAGACCTCTTAGGAATGGGGTGAGGTCAATAGTAGACACTTTTTGGTTAAAGCTTTGGGGATTTTGGGAAGAGACCACAGAGTCAGGTAGTGTATTCCAAGTATTAATAACTGTTACTGAAGTCGTATTTTCTGCAATCAAGATTGGAGCGGTTAACATTAAGCTTAAACCTATTGTGTGCTCGTGTATTGTTGCAATTGAAGCTGAAGTAGTCTTCAACAGGAAGGACATTGTAAGAGATGATTCTATGAGTTAAACTCAGGTCATGTCATATTTATGACGGTTGCAGTGTCACAAATTCTCGCTTGGGAGCAGAAATTTTGGGCTCAATTATGGTCGTAAGTCAAGGACTACCTGTATAGCAGAGGTGGATTTCAGCAGGTTCTGACCAGTTCTGGAGAACTGGTAGCGGAAATTTTGTGCATTTCGGAGAACCGGTAATAAAAATTCTGACTGGCTCCGCCCCTATCTATTCTCTGCCTCCCGAGTCCCAGCTGATCGGGAGGAAATGGGGATTTTGCAGAATCCTTCCCCTGGAGTGGGGAGGGAATGGAGATTTTACAGGATTCTTTCCCTGGAGTGGGGTGGGAATGGAGATGTTACAGTATCCTTCCCATGCCACGCCCACCAAGCCACACACATAGGACTGGTAGTAACAAAATTTGAAACCCATCACTGCTGTATAGTAATTAATGCCGTCCTCTAGAGCAGGGGCCTCCAACCTTGGCAACTTTAAGACTTGTGGACTTCAGCTCCCAGAGTTCCTGGCAAAGCTGGCTGAGGAACTCTGGGAGTTGAAGTCCACAAGTCTTTAAAGTTGCCAAGGTTGGAGACCCCTTCTCTAGACCATCCAACCATTGTTGTTTCAACAGAGCTTTAACAAGGACAGAGTTTATATGGCTTCCAAGATGACTAGATGATGCCAGAAGATGCTATGAAGGAGGGGTGTCAAACTCAAAGCCCGGGGGGGCCAGATCCGGCTCACTGGGTGCTTAGATCTGGCCCGTGGGGCCACCCTGGAAACAGTGAAGGACTGGCCTGCGGTACCTCTGCCAGGGAAAACAGAGCTTGCGGCCCGCCTGAGCTCCGTCTTCCCTGGCAGAGGGTTGCAGGAGGCCGTCGTAGCCGAAAATGGAGCTTGGGAGCCCGTTTTCACTGGCGGAGTGCCCTGGCCACCACAGGCACACCCCGACACAAATGACATTGAGTTGGCCACACCCACCCTGGCCACGCCGATGCCAGGTCCCCGAGTTCAAACACAACCCTGATGTGACCCTCAATGAAATCAAGTTCGACATCCCTGCTATAAGGCATAATTAAGGAAATGGGCAGAAAGGTCATGTATTCTCTTTTTTTAACTGTATTTGCCCTGCAGCCCCAAACAGATCCTCCTTGAGGGCCCTCAACAGCTGAGAGGTTGCCCTGCTCCTGCCATGCACAGAGAGGACTGAATTGTACCCATAAACTGATTTAACTTGCCGATTCTCACACGATTTCTAGCTTTACACAGCAGCCTTGGCCAAAGGCCACCTGAGAATTTCTTCTTACTTAGCCCATTAACTTCCTGATTGTCTCCTTAGAAACCATAAACAGAATAGGTGATTGTGTAAACACCTGGGCATTCCAGGTCCCCGTACGTCTTGCTAAAACAGGTCTCTGCCAATTAGTGAGAGCGTGTGAACCGAGAGTTTTGTGGATTGCTGTGGGGCTTTTTAAAATCAAACCGAAGAGTCGGAACTGGGAGAGTTGCCTCACTATTATTAATCTGTGGGAACTCAAAATGTTGAAAGGTGATACATCAACAACGCTGGTTACTTAATGCGGAAACTAAACCTTTGGAAAGAACCTTCCTTCCTTCCTTCCTTCCTTCCTGAAGTTACAGTTACAGTAACAGAGTTGGAAGGGACCTTGGAGGTCATCTAGTCCAACCCCCTGCTCACGCACCTTCATGCTCCTTCCACCTAAAGGCGTTAACAAAAAAAGCAATATCATTGGAAGGTGGGCGGAAAAGGACAAGAGTTTGCCAGATACCTGCAAACTATGTTAGCAATAGTCTTCATCCTATTTGTATATTTATATACAAAGTCAACTTATTGCCCCCAACAATCTGGGTCCTCATTTTACCTACCTTATAAAGGATGGAAGGCTGAGTCAACCTTGGGCCTGGTGGGACTAGAACCTGCAGTAATTGCAGGCAGCTGTGTTAATAACAGACTGTCTTACCAGTCTGAGCCACAGAGGCCCATAAGTTGTATCTTATGCCTAAAATGGGACTAGAACTCTCAGTCTCTTGGTGATTGGCCCAACATCCACCAATCGAATTTCATGACTAAGTGGGACTAGAAAGTCTCTTGGTGATTGGCTCAACATCAACCAACCAACTTTCATAACTAAGTGGGACTAGAACTCATGGTCTCCCAGTTTCTAGTCTGGTGCCTTACCCAGTAGACCCAGCTGGCTCTCAATTCTATGATTTACCATATTTTTCGGACTATAAGATGCACTTTTTTGTCTCCCAAAATGGGGCGAAAATGTCTGTGCTGCTTATAAACCAAATATTACCTAAGCCACGCCCACCAGCCAGCTGTTTTTTGGCTTCGGCATGCCCCGTTTTTGGGCCTTTTTTCGGCCTGTTTTTGAGGCTTTTTTCAGTCCATTTTTTAGGCTTTTTTTGGGCTCATTTTTGGGCTTTTTGGCCTGTTTTCCAGGCTTTTTTTGGCCCGTTTTGAGGCTTTTTTGGTCCATTTTCGAGGCTTTTTGGGCCTGTTTTTGAGGCTTCTTTGGGCCTGTTTTCGAGGCTTTTTTGGGCCTGTTTTTGAGGCTTCTTTGGGCCTGTTTTTGAGGCTTCTTTGGCCTGTTTTTGAGGCTTTTTCAGAAACATGGGCCGAAAAAAGCCTCAAAATTGGGCCGAAAAAAGCCTCAAAATAGGCCAACAATAACCCCAAAAACGGGGTTAAAAAGCCAACAATAACCCCAAAAAAGCCTCAAAAACAGGCCAAAAAAGGGCTAAAAAAAAGGGCCAAAAATGGGGCGCGCAGAGGCCAAAACCTTTTTGTTGTTGTTATTGTTTTCCTCTTCTAAATTTAGGTGCATCTTATGGTCAGGTGCATCTTATAGTCCAAAAAATATGGTATATACATTCAGTGCCATGTGGCATTCCACTTCCAAAGTCATTTTGGGACCAATACATTGCTGGTATGGGGAATATATTACTGGCTAAACCGCAGGATTCAAATGATGAGAAAAACATTCAGGCTAAGGCAAAGAGGCCAATAAATCATTTTTTCTGCTTCTGATAAATTGGGAAGGAAGAGAGAAGGAATTTAAACAAAAAAACCAACAAGTCTTATTGGCAGGTCCCTGCAATTAACAGAATCTGTTGTATAACAAGCCTTAATGAGCTTCCTAATGATACGGTCTTAATAACTTAAGCAAAGAAGTTATATTTATTTTAGCAGTTGCTACTTAAGGCTTTGTTAAATACAACTGTGAGAATTTATCCTTAGGCGAATCAAAGTGGGTAAAAACTACAACAGCATCTATTCTAGGCTCTACCATTAGAACCCCATCTCTTGAGTTAGTGATGTCTTGAGCATAAAAACAGAGACATTAATAAATATAAATAGTTGTTGAGTTATGGAAACCGGGGGAACATGAGTTCTAATCCCACTTAGTTATAAAAGTAGGTTGGTCGATGTTGAGCCAATCACCAGGTGACTGAGAGTTCTAATTCCACTTTAGGCATGCAAACCAATTGGCCGATGTTGAGCCAATCACCAGGAGACTGAGAGTTCTAATCCCACTTTAGGCATGAAAACTGGCTGGATGACTTTGGGCCAGTCAGTCTCTCTCTCAGCCCAACTCCCCTCACAGGGTAGTTGTTATGGGAAAAAGAGGAGGAAAAATGTCTTCACTGCCTTGAGTTATTTGTAAAAATAACAATGGTGGGATAAAATAAATAAAACCGTCACATTATCTTATTCTGTTTCCTCTTCTGGCAGGCCAAACAAGCCCTTGAGTTCATTGCCTTCCCTGATTATCTTCTCTTGGGACAGCCTCTCAGATCTTTGGCGTCTTTCTGTCAGGGAATAGTGTAGCAACTGTCCAAATGAATTAAAAAACACTGACACAAAGTTGTAGTTTTATATAAATAAATATATTTGTTGTTGTTAGTTGCAAAGTCGTGTCCGACCCATGGACAACGTTCCTCCAGGCCTTCCCATCCTCTACCATCCTCTGGAGTCCATTTAAACTCACGCCGACTGCTTCAGTGACTCCATCCAGCCACCTCGTTCCCTGTCGTCCCCTTCTTCTTTTGCCCTCCATCTTTCCCAGCATTAGGCTCTTCTCCAGTGAGCCCTTCCTTCTCATTAAAAAAATATATATTTTACATTTACATTTACTATAGTGACCAGATGTCCCGCTTTTGGCGGTACAGTCCCGCTTTTTAATAATTTGTCCCGCGTCCCGTGGCAATTCCAAAAAGTTCCGATTTTTGTTTTTTTTTGTTTCACTCCCATTCTGAAAATGGGAGGCGGCAACGCAAGAGGAAGAGGCGGAGAAGGGGGCACGAGAGGGAGGAGAGATGCCACTTGACTTCACCCGAGAGGAAGAGAAGAGCGGAGAGGAGAGCCGAGCCTGCCTGGAAGAGTCGAGAGGAGAGCCGAGCCTGCCTGGAAGAGCGGAGAAGCAGCAGCCGCTCCTCCTCCTTCAGGCAGGTGGCAAGACTCAGCGCGCATGCGCAGCCCCCCTCCCCCCCCCAATGGTGTCCCGTTTTGCCATCGCTGAAATCTGGTCACTTTAACATTTACAGCAGACAAGATAGTCAGGGACACAGGAATATCATGAGGTAAATTCAAACAGCATAACACACACAAAAAAAGGCGGGAAAAGCGGAAACTGCTCCTTTACATCCACAGCAACCAATCACAGCGTTGATTACCTCATGCATGAGTTAGCACTCTGTAACTCAGGGGTCAAACTTGTGTCGTCATGGCAGTGTCACATGACATATCATGATTTTTTCCTCCTTTTTTCCCTTTTGCTAAACCGGGCATGAGCCTGGCCAACACACCACACATCTGGCCCGCGGGCTGCGAGTTTGACAGCACTGGTCAATGGTGCATTGTGGCCCATTGTATACTTTACTGTTTCAGCTACTAAATTTAATTTCCAACACTTTCCAGGTTGGGGGGGTTGTCTGCCATGCCTCTCTTAAAACGGGGACCATCCTGGGAAACCCAAGAGTTCTGCCCACCCAGTCTTAAATCACAGCGAGACGTTCAGAACAGATAATAGAAGTACACCTAAAAACAATGTCATGTCAACAAGTCATGCAACAAATAATTTAAACAATAAATGTTCAACAATAAGAACAAGCCAATATAAAATGTCGCATATTGGTGTCCCCCCCCCCTGCCCAGGACAATCTTAACGCCAGAAAGAATGAAGTAATGTTTGTTGCAACATAATATGAGACACTGAAGAATTTATTCTAAATAAATAGCTACCATATCTGATAGCAGAACTTCTTGTAACACTGGCTGACTAATGAGGGGTTTATGGGGAGCTTCTTCAATCTTGAACATGGGCTGTTCGCCATTCCTCACTAGCATCCTGACTCTTCACTGTCTGGATCTTAATCTTTGGTCTCCTTTCTTCTCTGTCTGGAATCACACAGAGAACTCAGACTAGTGTGTCTTTGACAATTCTTCTCTGGCTGTCAAAAAAAATAAAATCAGGCAGGGTCTGTTACCATGAACTGACACAGGTCTTCTCCAACAATCTTTAGTGGTTAGTAACTCTTCTGGAAATTAGAACTTCAAAACATTGTACAAACTAGGATTGTTCCTAATCCTGATCCTATTCTGATCTTGGATTGCAAGGTTCTCACAATCACCCACATCCCAAACCCCTCCTGTCGCGAATACTGTTTTGGGATCTACATGGGGCTGCCCTTGAAGAGTATTCAGAAGCTTCATTTAGGTCAGAATGCAGTGACCCAAATAGTTTTGTGCAATCCTAGACATAAATAGGGACACGGTGGCTCAGGGGCTAGGACGTTGAGCTTGTCGATCAAAAGGTTCGAATCCCTAGCTGCTGTGTAACGGGGTGAGCTCCCGTTACTTGTCCCAGCTTCTGCCAACCTAGCAGTTTCAAAAGCACGTAAAAATGCAAGTAGAAAAAATAGGGACCACCTTTGGTGGGAAGATAACAGCGTTCTGTGCGCCTTTGGCGTTGAGTCATGCCGGCCACATGACCATGGAGATGTCTTTGGACAGCACTGGCTCTTTGGCTTTGAAACGGAGATGAGCACCGCCCCCTAGAGTCGATAACAACTAGCACGTATGTGCAAGGGGAACCTTTACCTTTACCTTTTTAGACATACCTATATGTTTGTCAGGGTTCCAAATAGCATACCCATAGCCAACAAAATTTCGAGGCAAGCCGTTTCCTCGAAGAATAGGTTTATTGGATATGTCATATTGGCAAAGGCTGGTGAAAACCGACTCTCAGTATTCCCATGGTTTTCACCTAATTCAGGGGTCTGCAAACTTGGCTCTTTTAAGACTTTTGGACTTCAACTCCCAGACTTCCTGGCTAAGGAACTGTGGGGGTTGAAGTCCACAAGTCTTAAAAGAGCCAAGTTTCCAGACCCCTGACCTAGTTAAAAGTAAACATTTGTCACTTTCTCAAAACAATTAATCACATGGTCCAATCAGGATACTGTCCAGTTGCTAGCTGACTCCAGTCCAGAGGTGGGTTTCAGCAGGTTCTGACCAGTTCTGGAGAACCGGTAGTGGAAATTTTGAGTAGTTCGGAGAACCGGTAGTAAAAATTCTGACTGGCCCCACCCCCCATCTATTCTTTGCCTCCCAAGTCCCAGCTGATTGGGAGGAAATGGGGATTTTGTAGTATCCTTCCCCTGGAGTGGGGAGGGAATGGAGATTTTACAGTATCCTTCCCCTGCCATGCCCACCAAGCCACGCCCACAGAACCGGTAGTAAAAAAAATTGAAACCAACCACTGCTCCAGTCCCCTCCTTCTGAGCACCTCCAGGAATGTTCTTGGTTCCCAAGAGAACGGTTTTTATTTTGGCTACAAACCCACCCACCCCCCACTATCTCTACTTCCCCTACCCTATCCCTCTTCTCTAGTGTCTCAGCACTGAAGTCTCAAAATGGCCTCAGTCAGGCCGGCTTCAGGGTTGACAGTGTTGTCTCAAAGGTGCTTTTTCTGGACTTTTCTTGTTTTTTCTTTGAAGACATTTCTCTTTTCATCCAAGAAGCTTCTTCATCTCTGGATGGATGGTGGGGAAATGGAAGGATTTATATTCCTTGCAGACAGCTGGTCATTTGCATCCTTTTTAGAGAGTCGTTGAGGCCACTTGGAGGTTTATCTGTGTCTTCAAGGTCACCTGAGAGGTGCAAATGTTCCTGTAGTCTGCAATTTTGCTCTGGAAATCCGTTCAAACTCCCACACCATTCGAAGGGTGTTCACCCCAAAGCGCATGGCTAAAAATCTATGGGGGTATGGGACAACCATGACCTAGTTGACTGAGAAAAGACTCTAGACTCTAGAAAGAGTGCAAAGAGCAACAAAGATGATTAGGGGACTGGAGGCTAAAACATATGAAGAACGGTTGCAGGAACTGGGTATGTCTAGTTTAATAAAAAGAAGGACTAGGGGAGAGATGATAGCAGTGTTCCAATATCTTAGGGGTTGCCACAAAGAAGAGGGAGTCTCAAAGCACCTGAGAGTAGAACAAGAAGCAATGGGTGGAAACTGATCAAAGAAAGAAGCAACTAAGAACTAAGGAGAAATTTCCTGACAGTTAGAACAATTAATAAGTGGAACAACTTGCCTGCAGAAGTTGTGAATGATCCAGCACTGGAATTTTTTAAGAAAATGTTGGATAACCATCTGACTGAGATGGTGTAGGGTTTCCTGCCTGGGCAGGGGGTTGGACTAGAAGGCCTCCAAGGTCCCTTCCAACTCTGTTGTTATATTATATTATATTAAAAATCTCCATAGACTTGTTTTTTGCAGGAGGCACATTTCCAAATAAAGTATTGCGCAGCAGCTATCCACTCTTTCTCGTTTTCTACCCATTAAGGCATTATCAGAAATAAATATACCGTTGGCACTTTATTTTGCAGTACTTCAAAAAAAAAAAACAGCAGCACTCTTTAAAAGCTGAAAGCTGGCAACTGACGGATGCCAAGGGAAATATTTATATTCTCTGTTCAGATCTTCATACTAATGGATCTAATCTGAGAGCAAAAGATGAAGCCACTTGCATCCTCTTCTTGTGTCGTCTAATCTATAGTTTTTAATCACTTGAAAAGGCCCTTAACTACTCCATAGCAATAGCAAACTGCTATACAGGGAGGGAGTCCTCGACTTACGACCACGATGGAGCCCAAAATTTCTGACAGTTGTCTGACAGCAAGACAGTTGTTAAGTGGGTTTTGCTTCGTTTTACAACCTTTCTTGCCACTTGTTGTTAAGTTTGTCACTGCAGTTGTCTTCCCCATTGAGTTTGCTTGTCAGAGGGTCACCAAAGGTGATCACATGATCCCTGGACACATGCCAGTTGCCAAGCATCTGGGAGTTTTCAAGAAAAGATTGGACAACCATTTGTGTGGGATGGTATAAGGCAGTGGTCACCAACTGATGGTCCATGGACCACTGGTGGTCCGTGAGAAAATTTTGGTGGTCCACAGAAAAATTATTTGTATTTTTTTTATATTACACTAAATTGGGGGTCCTCAAATTAAGGTCCCTGGGCCAGATACATGCAATGAACGTTTGTGTTGCTGCAGAGACTCTCCCCCTTCAGGGTCTTTTTTTGCGGGTTGGAGGGGGGCAGAAATTCCAACTTGGGATCTGCTCAGCCTCCTGGTGCAGGGCTTTGGGCAAAGGCTGGAGGGAAGTTGTGCTGGTGGCGAAGAGCCGGAGGGCCTTGTTCCAGTGGGACTGTATCATGGTCTAGAACTGATTGACCATCTCAGCCCACTGAGCCTCCAGGCGCCGGTACATGGCCTTGCACTTCCGCAGGTCTTCCCTCTGCTTGGAAAGCCTATGCTCGTAGTCCTCAGTGAGGTGCTTCTGCAGAGCCTCCTTCTCGGTCAGCTCTAATTTGAACTGAGCTGTTTTGCCAACTCTTTCTCATGGTGGCTCCTTAGCTCCAACAACTGCTTCCTGTCGGCGCTCTAAGGAGCGGGGATGCAAGGAGTGACCGGCAAGGTAGGGGTGAGTAGAGGCCGACGAGACACCCCTGGATGTGAGTGACATTGAGTTGGCCCAGCCATGACCACCCAGTCACATGACCACCTAGCCACACCCACCCAGCTGGTCATTAGGCAGATCATATTAGTGGTCCATGGGATTTAAAATTATGAATTTAGTGGTCCCTGAGGTCCGAAAGGTTGGGGACCCCTGGTATAAGGAACCTTGGTTAGGAGGTTGGACTAGAACAGGGGTCTCCAACCTTGGCAACTTTAAGCCTGGCGGACTTCAGCTCCCAGAATTCCCCAGCCAGCAAAGCAAAGAAGACCTCTAAGGTCCCTTCTAGCCCTATGATTCTACATAATTCTTTGTGCGTTCTTCCAAAAACATCAGCTGGCCTCTGGTTGTGGCTTAAGCAATACCCTTTCATGAGCCACAAAGAAAGGGCGAAAGCAGAAGTCGGTTTTCCCCTTTCCCGATCGGCCTCTTGCAGTCAGCTAAGTGGTTTCAAATCTTCTTCTTCTGTACTGGAACCCAACCCTTTCCAGGCCTCCTAATCTGGGGTATCTGTCAGTTGTCACTGTGACATGGCGAGAGGGGGAAATACCCGTGGTCTGAAAATAGCACCCTGAAAAATTTTAATGGTGGCCAGGGACAGCTGTTAATCAGAAAGCGGGAAGAAACAGTTCCACTTTAAGAGGCATGAAAGTTTCCAAAATATGAGTCTCGGTTTACTTTTACTGCTAAAATTACATTTTACGGCTGCTACGTTCCATAACCCTCTACCACCCCACACACTTTGAGTTCAGCTTTTTAACACATGCTGGGCGAGGAACAAAATGCAAAAGGTCATGATATTTTCACTTAAGGATTGCAAACGACAATTGTGAAGACATTGGTAGAAAGTTTGGTCAGTTGCGAGTCTTTGTAGTGCCCACCCAAACTGGTTCACATGTGTTAAGTGCGAATTTGTGTAAGAAACGGGCCATTTAAAGCCCGTTGAAGGGCTGACAACATGTCTCCAGATGACTATGGAATTTACTGGCTGACGTGGGCAGTAGGAGAAGAACAGGTAGAGATGGGGAGGGGGGTTAAATATGCCATTAGCTTAGAGTTCTTACATTGCTACAGACAATCCCCCCTTGAAACTATTGACCCTTAACTAGTGACAATAACTATTAGTTGATTAGATTCTTATATAAAAGGTAAAGGTAAAGGTTCCCCTCGCACATACGTGCTAGTCGTTCCTGACTCTAGGGGGCGGTGCTCATCTCTGTTTCAAAGCCGAAGAGCCAGCGCTGTCCAAAGACGTCTCCGTGGTCACGTGGCCGGCATGACTAAATGCCAAAGGCGCACGGAACGCTGTTACCTTCCCACCAGTGGTCCCTATTTTTCTACTTGCATTTTTTATGTGCTTTTGAACTGCTAAGTTGGCAGAAGCTGGGACAAGTAACGGGAGCTCACCCCATTACGTGGCACTAGATATTCGAACCGCTGAACTGCCGACCTTTCAATCGACAAGCTCAGCATCTTACCCACTAAGCCACCGTGTGTCTATAGATTCTTATATATATAGGCTTAAATAAATCTTCTGTGCTGCAATTTAATCAGGGATGGGCTTCAAAATTTTTTGCAAGGGGTTATCTGCCCGATTGCTGGGTGGGCGTGGCCATGGTGGGCATGGCCCAGGTGGCCTCCTGCACCATGGCGGTGGGGGTATTTTTGCCCTCCCCGGGCTCCAGAGGCTTTCCTTGAGCCTCCGGGTGGGTGAAAACGACCTACCCAGGCTCCAGAGGCCCTCTGGAGGCCAGAAATGGGCCTGAACGTCCGGTAGGGCCGTTTTTCACCCTCCCCGAGCCTCCATGCATGCTTACACTTACCTGCATCCGAAATGGGCTGCGTGGGGACTCCTGGGAGGGGCAGGGTGGGATGGGCAGGGCAGGGCCAGCCAGGAGTGAGATTTGGGGGTTTTCCGAACTGCACAGAATCTTAGCTAACGGTTCTCCCTAACCCCTGCAAACCCCCAGCAGCCCATCCCTGAATTTAATGTATGGTCCTGACCCTCTAGGGGGCGGGGAAGGACACTGCAAAATCTCCATTCCCACTCCAGGAGAAGGATACTGCAAAATCCCTATTCCTTCTCCACTCCAGGGGAAGGATACTGCAAAATCCCCATTCCCACCCCACTCCAGGGGAAGGATACTGCAAAATCCCCATTCCCACTCCAGGGGAAGGATACTGCAAAATCCCCATTCCCACCCCACTCCAGGGGAAGGATACTGCAAAATCCCCATTCCCACCCCACTCCAGGGGAAGGATACTGCAAAATCTCCATTCCCACCCCGCTCTGGGGCCAGCCAAAGGTGGCATTTGCTGGTTCTCCAAACTACTCAAAATTTCCACTACCAGTTCTCCAGAACCTGTCATAACCTGCTGGATTTCACCCCTGGTATAGAGTTATCCTTTATGTAGTCATTACTCAAGTGAAACTTCAGTGGCTTTGTGGGGGTTTCTCCCGTCCTGCCCCATTTCTTTCACTTCATCCTGTTTTCTGGCCTGCATCCCATTCAGGCCACCAAATTTTCCATCTTATTCCGAACAGTTCTTGACTCACAGTTACCACCTAATTGTCTCCTACTGTGGTTGTGAAACCAACACACGCAGCACTTACAGGAAATGGTGCTCAGAAAACCAAAATCCACATGAGAAAAAGAAAAAAAGGTGTGGTTTTGGAGTCGAATGTCTTGACGATAACTACTTAGAAGCCTAGAAGCCTGAACCAGAGAAGGAGAAGGATAAGCTATGGAGTTCCACTTACTTAAACCATAGTAGTCCAGATGGATCTTTCACTGAGGAAATATCAAAACAATCCATAATGGGGAAAGAAAGCAAATTTCCTTTATAAAAGGAGAAACACTGCTTGGGTTGCATTCTACCCAGTGGTGGGATTCAAATAATTTAACAACTGGTTTTCTGCCATAATGACCAGCTGGGTGGGCGTGGCCATGGTGGGCGTGGCCAGGGGATGTGACAGGCAGCACTCAGCCTCCTGCACCCCCTGGGAGCAAAAACAGGCCATGGGGAGGGATGCACCGTCCCCCGGTACCCCTTTTTGGGCCTAGTAAGCCTCTCTGCAGCCTCCTGGGAGCGAAAACGGGCCATGGGGAGGGATGCACCATCCCCCGGTACCCCTTTTTGGAACAAGTAAGCCTCTCTGCAGCCTCCTGGGAGCGAAAACGGGCCGCAGTTGGGTACATTGCTCCCCACGTGCCCCATTTGGGACTTAGGAGGCTTCCCTGCACTTACCTGGGATCCAGAATTGGGCGTGTTAGAACTCCTAGAAGGGGTGGGGAGGGGTGGGGCCAGCCAGCCATTTAACTACCGGTTTGCCTGAACCGGCCTGAACTGGATGAATCCCACCATTGATTCTACCAAAAAAAAAAAGAGAGAGAGAGAGAAGTCCAAATTTTACTTCCCTACAAGTCTCTGGACCTGTTTCAGGTGGTCAGTGATGAAGGCGGGGACATCTTCAGGATTCTCTACCTATCTTCCATCCTGGAAACCAAACGGTAAACTAAAAAAATCTAGTTCCTGGTTCAGTAAGAGCAGAGTTTCCCAACCTTGTCAACTTTAAGACAGAATTCTGGGAGTTGAAGTCCATGTGTCTTAAAGTTGTCAAGTTTGGGAAACAACCGAGTTAGAGGAACAAGCATTTTTTTGGGCCTGTTCAATCTCAAAGTTCTGGACCTGCTTGTTATGGACCATATCATCTTTTTCCCCCTGCAAAATGTTATTGAATTTCAAAAGAATATAAAGTGCAGGTAGTCCTCCACTTGCAGCCACAATTGAGCCAAAAAATGTATGTCATTAAGTGAGAAAATTGTTAAGTGAGTTTGCCCCATTTTGCAATTTTTCTCCCCGGATTTGTTAAATGAATCACCACAGTTCTTAGTAACACGTGATTGTTGAGCGAATCTGGTTCCCCCACTGAGTTTGCTTGTCAGAAGGTCTCAAAATCACGTGACCACCACCCCCCAAGACACTGCAACCGTCATAAATGTGAGTCAGTTGTCAAGAATCTGAATGCAAATCATGTGACCATAGGTCATAAATGTGAAAAATGGTCATCAGTCACTTTTTTCAGTGCCATTGTAACAGTTACTAAATAAACTGTTATAAGTCGAAGACTACCTGTACAAAAGAACAATGCAAAAAGTTTGAAATGAAAAGGGATGGACTAAGGGAAAAAAATGGGAGGTGCAGACAAGAAGGGGAAAATAACCTATAGACGAGAGTAACTTCTGACTTTCTCCAGCATAAATGCAAGCACGCAACACAATGACCTTTTGAACGAGAGTAAAACATAAAACCCGGCACTTCTGTAGCCATAAACACTTCTAGTCATCAAATCCCAAGGTTAAATTTTCCTTTTTTTCAGTTTCAAGTCCAGCAAAACTCATTTCCCACCCCCTTCCCAAAAAATGAAGCTGGGACAAAGTATTTGCTTTAATCAAAGCTCTCAGTTTCACCATCTCTGCCAACTCTGTCAACTTCACCCTCCAGTCCAGACCACATGGAAACATAGAATCCCAGGGCTGGAAGGAGCCTTGGAGGTCTTCTAGTCCCTCCCCCAAGTAACACAGGAGTCCTTATTCCATCCTGGACAAAACGATTGTCCAATCTTTTCTTGAAAACCTTTCAAATCAAAATCTTTTAATATTCCCGTTGCTCTCGTGTCTAGGTTAGTGCCTTCTGCTGTGAATACATTTCACCAGGGGTGGGATTCACTCGGTTCAGACCAGTTTGGGCAAACTGGATGCTAATTTTACATCTGGTTTGCTGAACCAGTAGTGTTGTGGTCCGTCAGCAGCCTATGGAGCTGGCAATGGAGTCAGACAGCAATGAGGCTGAGGTGAGGCCAGGGCCATCGGGAAGTGAGGTGCAGACTCCAGAGCCTCCAGAGACTGATAGTAGTGAGGCAGAGGAACAGGAGGAGCCTGTTCCTAATGCACGCATGAGAAGAGCTGCCAGAAGGCAAGAGCAGCTCAAGCAGAGAGGACAACTCAGGCAACTGGTCTGGTTTAAGCCTTATGGGAGGGGCCAATCATTTCTTGGCCCCTCCCATAAGGCTTAAACCAGACCAGCACTGGTGTTTCAGCTTTGCCGGAAAACAACATTGTAGCTGCGTTTTCTGCTTCGTCTTCTGCTTCGTATACATCTTTGTTTTTGTGGCTTCTGGACGTTTGGCAGAAAGGGCCTTTGGCAGTTTGCCTAATTGGACTAAGGTTTGTGAAATAACTGAGGAATTTGTGTTGGGAGGCATTTGTTTTACTTTGAGTTGAACGACGCTGGGAATGAAGTAATTCCTAGCTGTTCGAATAAAGTTTGTTTTTCCACGAACTAAGTTTATTACTACCTACTTGGGCCTGGGCCACAATAAGTAGTTGCAAAGACTGGCTGGGCGTTTTTGCCGTGTTGTTTGACATTGCACATATGAGCGGATGGCGCACGTGCACTCACATCTCTGGTGCTGGGTGAACTGGTTGCTACAGTATGTGAATCCTCCCTCTGGCCTTAATTCCTGCAAAGTTTGAAAGCCAGGGCCAGAAGATATTTCAACTAGAACTAGAGAATTGTGTTGTGTCTGCGCCCCCCGAGCCGGGCCTCCTGCCAGAAAGTGACTTAGAAAGTGAGGGGGAAGGGTCGTCAGGACTTACCTCGGGAGCATCGGCTTCCCTGGCTCAGCTCCAGGAGCCAGAGGTGGGCCAGGTGGAAGAGATAACGAGGCCTCCATCCCCTGACTTTCCCCCGCCCAGGCCACGCCTTCAGATCCAGCTGATGGCAATCAGGCTTGGTTGGACCCTAGGTTTCATAGGCAGGAGAGGAGGAAACAACAGAAGCAGGGGTTGGGCAGGCCTAGGAAGTGCTGAGTCATGGAGCCACACCCCACAGGATATAAAGGCAGCAAGAGCTGCTGTGCCTCTTCGTAGCAGGGCAAATCAACTGATTAACTAAGAGCTGAAGTTTGTTCCTGGGTGACTCATCGGCGTCGAGGGAGATAACAAAGACACTTGGCAGACGCTTGCTATTCTGCTGCCAGAGCTGATAGTGCCAGCTAATTAAGCCATCACTCGGACAGAGGCGAAGGGGGCCAGAACAAACTGGGACTAGGAGGGACTAGAAGATATTTCAATGAAGCCTTCCTGATTTCCCTCCAACAACTGGAGCAGCCTGCAATTGTTGGGGTTGCTTTTATTCTACATTTCTGTGGAACCACCAGTACTCTGTTTTTCCCCAAAATAAGACATCCCCGGATAATAAGCCCCATTGGGCTTTTGAGCACATGGTGATAAGGCCAAGCAATTATTTCAGGTTTTGAAAAAATATAAGACAAGGTCTTGTTTTCGGGGAAACATGGTACTTTACACCCATTTTGCTTTTATCACTTTGGATTCAACCAAAAAAGGCTCGAAGCAAGCATTATTGTGGTAATAAGCCAGTAGATTTGCAGCAAAGGTATCGCAAGTATCTCCTTCCCAACCCACCCCCTTGGAATGGACACGGGCATTTTCTTCCAAGCAAGTTCCTTTGTGCTTTTTTTTTTTTTTGCACACTTGTGAGAGGTTGCTAGGAAACAATGACAGCCATTGAGTCCAAATCCTGCTTTCCTGCCCTAATCTCCCCGTCCCCCTGGTACCTCTTTCTCTTCTGCTGTCCATTCTACTTTTTCCCATGAAATCCTTAATTATTTTTACCGTGCCTTAATGCAAAAAGGCCTTTACTAACGATTGGAGGAAACAAACAAACAAAAATCCCCAGATTATCCCCAAGAACTTGCAACATAAACATTCACTGCAAGGTAGAAAGTTAGCACCAGAGATGGTATTCAGCTGGTTCAGACCGGTTCGTGCGAACCGGTAGCAACTCTATGCTGTCCTATTTAGGCACGTTTTTGAGGCTGGGCACATGCGTGGAAGGTGTGCTTGTGAGCAAAGTGCATGCACAGAAGGCTGGTCGCATGCACGGAGATGGCATGTGCATGGAAAGGCCAGATGCATGCTCGGAGGTGGTGCATGCGAGCAAAGCGAAAAATGTGTCGCGCACGTTCACATTTTTGGTGCTGGATGAACTGGTAGGTAAATTATGTGAATCCCACCTCTGGGTAGCACCCACCCCTCTCCTAGAAGAATGGAGTATTTTAGGAAATATTTTAAAAGCAGAATATTGTATTTCCCTGGATGAGAAATGGAGAAACGTGCTCTTGGAAAGCAGCCCCCACCTTTCTTAATAGCCCTCAGTAGATGTAAGCACTTCAGAGATAAAGAGATAGATAGCTCTATTCATAAGCAAATTCCCTGCAGCAAGGTCTGAACAAAGGTAGGATTAGCCCTCAGCCACAATAGGAATTGCCCAACAAGCCCCTTCATTGCATCAGCCCGAACTTCAACCAAGCTTAGCTCAGACAAACTCCTAGGATGTGTACATGGCACCGTGAAAGTCTGACAACAGCCAATAGAATACATGTTGTTGCACAGGAACAGGAAGTTCAAGTGCAAAGCCCAAGGAAAGGTATAAAAACCCTTCACTCTCAACTCCATGTGGTCAGTTATCTAGAATCACATGTGCTTGGTGGTTCTGCTTCATCATTAAACCATTTTTCCAATCAGCCTCCATCCTCCGTTTTGTCTCCAGGGCCTTTCTCCCAGCTTGGAACTGAACCAGATGGATATTTCTTCCAACTGTAACGTTCAATCCAGATATGTAAAAAGATACAAAAGAAAAAAAAAAAAAACAGGAGTCAGAGGAATGACAATCGGGTGGGAAAACCCAGAACTGGTTTGTGTTTATCAATGACCTCCAATCCTTAAATTGGCGTGTTTTTTTCAAACTTGGCAATGTCAGAAGATCTGTGGACTTCAATTCCCAGAATTTCCCAGCCACTGTGAAGAATTCTGGGAGTTGAAGTCCACGGATCCTGACATTGCCAAGTCTGAAAGACACTGCACTAAATAAAACTGACCTGATGCAATTCTGAAAGGCAGTTTATGTGTTGGTTGTGATTACACAGCATTTCCAGGTTGTAAATTTATGTTTGTTTCCTCTATATCCGTTTATGTGTCACATCAATCACAAATTGGGCTTTCTCCGATAAATTCTCACTGGAGGTAAAACCTATTTGTTTTACAGTTCAGGAAGAGGTGGGAAACATATTGATTTTTGTCAGGCCTTTTACAGTAATGGTACTTTTTGTCCTTCTTGTATTTATGGTTGTTTTTACTGATACAATTACGGTACCTTGTAGGGTATGCAGAGTTTGTTAAAGACATTCCAAATAAATGAATACACAGTTATACCCTGTTTCTCCGAAAATAAGATCCAACTGGAAAATAAGCCTTAGTGTTGTGTCTGCGCCCCCCGAGCCAGGGCCTCTGCAGAAAGCGACTCGGAAAGTGAGTAGGAAGGGCCATCAGGACTTGCCTCTGGAGCACCAGCTTCCCTGGCTCAGCTCCAGGAGCCAGAGGCAGGCCAGGTGGAGGAGATAATGAGGCCTCCGTCCCCTGATTCTTCCCCCACCCCCAGGCCATGCCTCCATACCCGGCTGATAGCAATCAGGCCTGGCTGGACCCTAGGTTTCATAGGCAGGAGAGGCAGGAACAACAGAAGCAAGGGTGGGGCAGGCCTAGGAAGTGCTGAGTCATGGAGCCACACCCCACAGGATATAAAAGCAGCAAGGGCTGCTAAACCCCTTTGTGGCAAGCAAATCAACTGCTTAACTAGAGCTGAAGTACTGTTTGTTCCTGGTCGACTCATCGGCATCAAGCGAGATAACAGAGACACTTGGCAGACGCTCGCTAGTTTGCTGCCAGAAGCTGATAGTTGCTGGCTAATTAAGTCTCACTCGGACTGAGGCGAGGGGGGACAGAACACCTAGCATGATTTCTCAGGATGCTCATAATATAAGCCTTACCCCCAAAATAGGACCCAGTTAAGATTGTCAACCAGATGGAGACATTTAGTACCGTATTTCCCCCAAAATATGACCCAACCAGAAAATAAGCCCTAGCATGATTTTCCAGGATGCTCGTAATATAAACCCTACCCCCAAAATAACACCCAGTTAAGATCGTCAACCAGACGGAGACGTTTAGTACCATATTTTCCCCAAAATAAGACCTAACTGGAAAATAAGCCATAATGCGTCTTTTGGAGCAAAAAAAATAATATAAGGTCTTATTTGGGGGGAAACACAGTAGTTCCTTATTAAACAACCTTGTGATCCATTGCGTCATCCTTTGAGAAAAAGGCAGTGCAGTCTGAGGTGACCGGAATAAACATTAGATTTTAGGATGAGGGGTTTTTTTATCCTCCGATGTTGAATGGTCTCATGATCATCTATGATAAATATCACAAACAGAAAAATAATTCTAGTGCTAAGTGAACTTAATATGTGTTCCTATTATGCACACACAAATACTCTTCAACCTATAAGTAGTATTTCATTACCTAAATAGATGAACAAAATGACCAGAGGTGGGCAAAAAAAGGAATTGGAGCGACTTTTGACTTCCTGCCAGCTTCCCCACTGACTTTGGTCATGGAAAGATGGCAGGGACTGTCAGAAATCCTGACAAGCTTGTGATCACAAAGATGCTGCAACAGCCACAATTTTGTGAATGAAAGTGGTCTGAACACCATGGAAATCTCTATTTCCCAGGACTAATGGATTTTCCCAAACGTTGCAAAAGGTAACTTGTTCCCATGAAATACAGATTAACAGCGTTGGAAGGGACCTTGTAGATCATCTAGTCCAACCCCCGCCCAAGCAGGAGACCCTACCCCATTTCTGACAAATGGCATTCCAGTCTCTTCTTGAAAGCCTCCAGTGATGAAGGTCCCACAACCTCCGAAGGCATCTTCTGTTCCATGGATTGATTGTTCTCACTGTCAGAAAATTCCTCCTTCTTTCTAGGTTGAATCTCTCCTTGATCATTTTCCATCCATTATTCCTTGTCTGGCCTTCAGGTGCTTTGGAAAATAGCTTGACCCCCTTCCTCCTCTCTGTGGCAGCCCCTCAAATATTATTGGAAAACTGCTATCCTGTCTCCCCTGGTCCTTCTCTTCACTAGACCAGCCATGCCCTGATCCTGCAACCGTTCTTCATATGGTTTAATCTCCAGTCCCCTCATCATCCTGGTTGCTCTTCTCTACACTTTTTTTAGAGTCTCAACATCCTTTTTATAGTGTGGTGACCCAAACTGGACTTTCTTGGGTTTTTTTTTATTCCTTGAAAGCATTACTCATCCTTCTCACCCAAAAAGCTTCTTCGGGTTGCAGATCTGTTACCGTTCTTGAACTTAGTGGGTTTTTTTTAAAACTATAGCCTTAAAATGGCATTAGCCCTAGTAACTGAGAATCAGGTTTTAAGAGTCTGGCAGAGGAGAATGTAGAGGTGAAGGGAGAGCCATTATGGGTTAAGGCGCTAGATCAGAACTGGAAAGATCCTCATTCAACTTCATCTTTCAGCCATGGAAATTATGGGTGACTTTGAGTCAGCCTTTCTCTCTTTCTCTCTCGCTTTTGTTGGGATGTTTGCTTCTTCAGCTGCTTTCTTAGTTCTACCCAGCTGAATTTTAATGAGCTGTTTTCCAGTTTGCCTAAAGCAGGGGTGTCAAACTCAAAGCCCGGGAGCCAGATCCAGCCGGCAGGGTACTTACAGTAGATCTGGTTCACGGGCAGTGGTGACATTCAAATGTTTTCCCTGCCAGTTCTGTGGGCGTGGCTTGGTGAGGGGTCAACTCAATGTCACTCACGGCCACACCCACTCAGTCACATGACACTCCCCCTCCCCCTCCCCAAGCCGGTAGGAAGAAAATGTGTGTATGAGCACCAGAAAGGCTCATAGCAAATTCTGTGGCAGAGAGAATCCGAACTTTTCTCCCTCCATTTGCAGCGGAGCTGCTGCTCCCTTTATGGTCCCCCCCCGGCCCCCTCCCTCCTGGGGGTCCAAGTACCTTAAAAGGACAGGCTGCAGCAGCTCCGCTGTGAATGGAGGGAGAAAATATTGGATTCTCTCTGCTGCAGCATTTAATGTTGAATGGGTGGAGCGGCCGGAAGGCGTGAGCGGCGACCGGGCGACCGGACGGGCATGGGAGGGGCCAATCAGGGGTGGTTTTGACCGGTTCAGCGAACCGATTCAAATCGTCCCTACCAGTTCGCCCGAACTAGTCTTAACCAATCAAATTTCACCCCTGCCCGTGGGGCCACTCTGGAAACAGCGAAGGACTGGCCCGTGGAGCTTCTGCCAGCAAAAATGGAGCTCGCAAGGGCCGTACATGTTTTCACCGGCAGAGGGTTGCAGGAGGCCATTGTAGCCGAAAACGGAGCCTGTTTTTGCCGGCAGAGTGCTCAGCCCGCCAGAGGCACTGCTGACATGAGGGACGTCAAGCTGGCCACACCCACCCTGGCCACGCCCACCCCCATCCCCTCGAGGTCAAATACAACCCCGATACGGCCCTCAGTAAAATCGAGTTTGGTACCCCTGGACTAAAGAGATCTCTTTCCGAAAGAAAATTCGCTCCCTCGAGAATCTAAAAGCATGCAGCAAAACATCAGCTGACTTGGAAATGCTCTCTCTGGGTCTACAAATAACTGAGTCTTCTTCTCCACCCACACCAAGTTCATCGTGATCCTTGGAGGTCAGGACACAGCGTTCCCCCCGTGACTAGCCCAGAACCAGCAATGGCTCAAAATTGCACTGAGCATTTGTCCATGCCTGTCAAGACACCAGCTTTGAGTGGCAAATTCTCTCTTCTACCACATGCTTGTTTTGAAGCTGTATTGAAGTTTAAATAGTACAGGTAGTTTTCGGCTTATGAGCACAGCGGAGTCCAAAATGGAGTTCACTTGTCAGCTTAGTTCTGTCCCATTTGGCAGAGTTGTTAAGCGAATCAATGCAACTGTTAAGCGAATCGTGTGATCGGTTAATGAAAAGAAAGACTAGGGGGTGAAATAATAGCAGTGTTTCGATATCTCAGGGGCTGCCACAAAGAAGAGGGAGTCAAGCTATTCTCCAAAGCCCCTGAGGGCAGGACAAGAAGCAATGGGTGGAAACTCATCAAGGAGAGAAGCAACCTGGAATAGAATGACAGAGTTGGAAAGGACCTTGGAGGTCTTCTAGTCTAACCCCTGCTTAAGGCAGGAAACCCTACCCCACTTCAGACAAATGGTTATCCAACATCTTCTTAAAAACTTCCAGTGTTGGAGCATTCACAACTTCTGGTGGCAAGTTGTTCCACTGATTAATTGTTCTCACTGTCAGGAAATTTCTCCTTATTTCCAGGTTGAATCTCTCCTTGTTCAGTTTCCATCCATTGTTTCTTGTCTGGTCCTCAGGTACCTTGGAAAATAGTTTGACCCCCCCTCCTCTCTGTGGCAGCCCCTGAAATATTGGAAGACTGCTATCCTGTCTCCCCTGGTCCTTCTCTTCACTAGACTAGCCGTGCCCAGTTCCTGCAACCATTCAACGTATGTTTTAGCCTCCAGTCCCCTAATCATCTTTGTTACTCTTCTCTACACTTCCTCTAGAGCAGGGGTATCAAACTCACGGCCCGCGGGCCGGATCCGTCACGTGCTGGCCACGCCCACCCATTTTAGCAAAGGTGACCCTATGGCACATGTGCCAGAGGTGACATGCCCAGCCCTCTTTGCTGGCACGCGCGCCGTCACCCCAAGTCAGATCTCCGTGGCATTTCTTTCGTGAGCTTCTGTTTCCCTGCAAACGACGAAACAGAAGCTCATGAAAGAAAAAAGATCTTACCTCTTGCCACGCTGCCCGTGTTGGGATGCCCCGCAGCTCGGAAGCTGCTGATCCTCCGAGTGTGAACATAACACCGTGGGAATGAAAGTGGAAAGTAGACCAAAAGATACGGAAAGATACGTAAAAGAAACAGGTGCAGGTAAATTGTCTGCATTCTTTAACTAGCAACCGTTGGCTAATTAGAGCTGAAAACTGGCTCTACAAAAGGCACAATAGGGATTTTTACGGTACAAGTAACTCTCGATTTACAATGCATTTAGTGACCGTTCAAAGGCCAGCTGGTCTTCGGGTCTCTGCTGCAGCATTTAATGTTGAATGGGTGGAGCGGCCGGAAGGCGTGAGCGGCGACCGGGCGACCGGACGGGCATGGGAGGGGCCAATCAGAGGTGGTTTTTACCGGTTCAGCGAACCGATTCAAATCATCCCTACCAGTTCGCCCGAACCGGTCTTAACCAATCAAATTTCACCCCTGCCCGCGGGGCCACCCTGGAAACAGCGAAGGACTGGCCCGTGGAGCTTCTGCCAGCAAAAATGGAGCTCGCAAGGGCCGTACACGTTTTCACCGGCAGAGGGTTGCAGGAGGCCGTCGTAGCCGAAAACAGAGCTTGGGAGCCTGTTTTTGCTGGCAGAGTGCTCAGCCCGCCAGAGGCACTGCTGACATGAGGGACGTCAAGCTGGCCACACCCACCCTGGCCACGCCCACCCCCATCCCCTCGAGGTCAAATACAACCCCGATACGGCCCTCAGTAAAATCGAGTTTGGCACCCCTGGCCTAAAGAGATCTCTTTCCGAAAGAAAATTCGCTCCCTCGAGAATCTAAAAGCATGCAGCAAAACATCAGCTGACTTGGAAATGCTCTCTCTGGGTCTACAAATAACTGAGTCTTCTTCTCCACCCACACCAAGTTCATCGTGATCCTTGGAGGTCAGGACACAGCGTTCCCCCCGTGACTAGCCCAGAACCAGCAATGGCTCAAAATTGCACTGAGCATTTGTCCATGCCTGTCAAGACACCAGCTTTGAGTGGCAAATTCTCTCTTCTACCACATGCTTGTTTTGAAGCTGTATTGAAGTTTAAATAGTACAGGTAGTTCTCGGCTTATGAGCACAGCGGAGTCCAAAATGGAGTTCACTTGTCAGCTTAGTTCTGTCCCATTTGGCAGAGTTGTTAAGCGAATCAATGCAACTGTTAAGTGAATCGTGTGATCGGTTAATGAAAAGAAAGACTAGGGGGTGAAATAATAGCAGTGTTTCGATATCTCAGGGGCTGCCACAAAGAAGAGGGAGTCAAGCTATTCTCCAAAGCACCTGAGGGCAGGACAAGAAGCAATGGATGGAAACTCATCAAGGAGAGAAGCAACCTGGAATAGAATGACAGAGTTGGAAAGGACCTTGGAGGTCTTCTAGTCTAACCCCTGCTTAAGGCAAGAAACCCTACCCCACTTCAGACAAATGGTTATCCAACATCTTCTTAAAAACTTCCAGTGTTGGAGCATTCACAACTTCTGGTGGCAAGTTGTTCCACTGATTAATTGTTCTCACTGTCAGGAAATTTCTCCTTATTTCCAAGTTGAATCTCTCCTTGTTCAGTTTCCATCCATTGTTTCTTGTCTGGTTCTCAGGTACCTTGGAAAATAGTTTGACCCCCCTCCTCTCTGTGGCAGCCCCTGAAATATTGGAAGACTGCTATCCTGTCTCCCCTGGTCCTTCTCTTCACTAGACTAGCCGGGCCCAGTTCCTGCAACCATTCAACGTATGTTTTAGCCTCCAGTCCCCTAATCATCTTTGTTACTCTTCTCTACACTTCCTCTAGAGCAGGGGTATCAAACTCACGGCCCACAGGCCGGATCCGTCACGTGCTGGCCACGCCCACCCATTTTAGCAAAGGTGACCCTATGGCACATGTGCCAGAGGTGACACGCCCAGTCCTCTTTGCTGGCACGCGCGCCGTCGCCCCAAGTCAGATCTCCGTGGCATTTCTTTCGTGAGCTTCTGTTTCCCTGCAAACGACGAATCAGAAGCTCATGAAAGAAAAAGATCTTACCTCTTGCCACGCTGCCCGTGTTGGGGTGCTCCACAGCTCGGAAGCTGCTGATCCTCCGAGTGTGAACATAACACCGTGGGAGTGAAAGTGGAAAGTAGACCAAAAGATACGGAAAGATACATAAAAGAAACAGGTGCAGGTAAATTGTCTGCATTCTTTAACTAGCAACTGTTGGCTAATTAGAGCTGAAAACTGGCTCGACAAAAGGTACAATAGGGATTTTTACGGTACAAGTAACTCTAGATTTACAACAATGCATTTAGTGACCGTTCAAAGGCCAGCTGGTCTTCGGGTCTCTGCTGCGCATGAGTCAGTTGCCAAATGTTTGGATTTTAATCACATGGCCATGGGGATAGTGCAATGGTGCGTAAGTGTGAAAAAGAGTCATAAGTCACTTTTTTTAACGCCGTTGTAACTTCGACCAGTCACTAAATGAACTGTTGTAAGTCAAGGAGGCTGGCCAAAGGGGACAGGAAAGTTCACACTGGTACAGTTTTCCTCAGGCTCTAATACTGGAGGTTACAGAGGTTAACTGGAGTGGGAGAGAAGTCTATATTCCACTAGGAGTAATTCAAGAGCCGTACAGAAATAACAGTTTCCATGAATAGTGCTACTCCAAGGATTAACCCTCCCAGAGCCTCCGCACGGGCCCTGCACTTACTTGGCATCCAAAACGGGCCACGTAGAGACTCCTGGGAGGGGGGAAGAGTGGGGGAGGGCCAGCCAGTCCTTGCAACTACCGGTTCAGCGAACCAGTTGTAAAATTAGCATCCAGTTTACCCGAACCGGTTCGAACCGACTGAATCCTACACCTGGGCCATCCAAACCATCAATCAACAACATAATCGACCATCATCTCACCAGCTGAATTCCGCTCCTCACCTCCCAACCAGTCAGAAGCCACAAAGTCAGTTCACAAAGCACTTGTGTATGTTGACTGAAAATGTATAAACAAACTGTTTTTTTTTAAAAAGTCACAAAGTCATAAGACCAGAGTCACTTGTGTGATTCAGCCTGCCTTGTGACTCAGTCAGTCTCGTGATTCGACCAGTCACGAGACCAAACGACCAGCCAGGACCTCTAAAAACAAGACGCTTCCCTCCAAACTCCGCTGAAGATGTTACCTAGTTTGGTAACGAAACGTCCGGGAGCCAAGCAAGTCTCTACTGCAGTGGTTCTCAACCTTTATAGTGCTGCGACCCCTTTAATACAATTCCCCACGATGTGGCGACCCCAACCATAAAATTATTTTCGTTTTGAATTTATCACGCCTGAAGCCGTATTGGCTAGCGATCTGAACTGCTTGTGATTGCCTTGAGGACGGAGGCATTAAAGCGGAGATTCCTCCCCTATTAAGTTTATCACACCTGAAGCCAGATTAGGCTAGCGATTGGGAGTGATTGCAGCTGGCTTGAGAGGGAGACATCAGAGCAAAGATTTCTCTCTTTTTTAATTCATCGCACCTGAAGCCGAATTCAGCTAGCGATTTGAAGAGCCTGCAGCTGGCTTGTGGAGTCAACCATTGGAGCGCGATTCTTCAACTCGCAAGTATACTTCCCATATTTCCGATGGTCTTAGGCGACCCCTGGCAAATCGTCATTCAACCCCCAATGGGGTCCCGACCCACAGGTTGAGAACCGCTGCTCTACTGAGACCTGGGTTTTTGTTTTTGTTTTCTTCTTTCATCGAGTGCAATTATGCCCGACCGTACAAAGATGCCGTAAGTACACCAAGTTTAGGGCTGCTGGAAAACAAACACACACACACATGCACACATACACACACACATCAGCAGAGTCTTTGTTCCCCTTGTGTTTACTTCAAAAGCAACAATTACACTTTGTTCCTGGGTTGTAAAGGCACATTGTAACTGTCCACCCACCAAAGGAGCTTGGAGGCTGTTGATCCTCCAAATGTGAACATAACACCGTGGGAGTAGAAGTGGAAAGCAGACTGAAAGATACGGGAAAAAAAGGTAAAGGTAAAGGTTCCCCTCGCACATACGTGCTAGTCGTTCCCGACTCTAGGGGGCGGTGCTCATCTCCGTTTCAAAGCCGAAGAGCCAGCGCTGTCAGAAGACGTCTCCGTGGTCATGTGACTGACATGACTCAATGCCAAAGGCGCACGGAACGCTGTTACCTTCCCACCAAAGGTGGTCCCTATTTTTCTATTTGCATTTTTTACCTGCTTTCGAACTGCTAGGTTGGCAAAAGCTGGGACAAGGAACGGGAGCTCACCCCGTTAACACGGCAGCACTAGGGATTCAAACCGCTGAACTGCCGACCTTTCGATCGACAAGCTCAGCATTTTAGCCACTGAGCCACCCTAAGATACAGAAAGGAGTGCGTAAAAGAAACAGGTGCAGGTAAATTTACTTTAACTAGCAACTATTTGCTAATTAGAGCTGAAAACTGGCTCAACAAAAGACATAACAGGGATTTTTACGGTACAAATCATCCTCGACTTACAACAGTGCATTTAGTGACCATTCACAGTTACCACGGCACTGAAAAAGGGGACTTATTTTCCGTTTGTCGCACATACGACGGTCATGCATCCCCACTGTCACATGATCAAAATTCAGACACTTGGCAACCGACTCATATGGTCGCAATGTCCCAGGGTCATGTGATCCCCTTTTGCGACCTTCTGATGTGCAAATTCCATGGAGAAACCAGATTCATTTAACAACCGGGTTAGTAACTTAACAACTGCAGTGATTCACTTAATGGCAGCAAGAAAGGTCATAAAATGGAGGAATTCTGGGAGCTGTCCATAGGTCTTAAAGTTACCAAGGTTGGATATTCCCGGTTAAGATAGTCTCATTGGAGGAAGAGAGTAAAGGCAACTACTCCTCCCTAAAAGATCGTTGTTATCATACTACAAAAAAGATATTGAGAGTTTGGAAAAAGTTCAGAGAAGAGCAACTAAGATGATCAAAGGCCAGGAGACTAAAACATATGAAGAACAGCTGCAGGATTTGGGTTTGGCTAGTCTAAAGAAAAGAAGGACTAGGGGGTGACATGATAGCAGTATTCCAGTATTCGAGGGGCTGCCATAAAGAAGAAGGAGGTCAAATTATTCTCCAAAACACCAGAAGACAAGACAAGAAACAATGGATGGAAACTAAAGGCAATCTGGAATTAGGGAGTTAAAACTTCTTAACAGTAGGACAATTAACCAGTGGAACAGCTTGCCTTCAGAAATTGTAGATGCTCCATCACTGGAGGTTTTTAAGAAGAGACCAGACCAGTGATGGCTAACCTTTTTGCTGTCGCGTGCCAAAAGCGTGGGGAGCATGGGGAGGGGTCATGCACGCATGTGCCCACACCATACCCATAATTCAATGCCCCTCCACGCCCTCCCCCATGTGACTCTCATCCCACTTTTGGCATGTGACGGCAAAAAGATTACCAGTGGGCCCGGTAGTCTCATTTTTCGCCCTCCCCAGGCTCCAGAGACTTTCTTGGAGCCTGGGGAGGACGAAAACAGCCTCCCCCACCCCCCCGAGGCTCTCCAGAGGCTGGAAACGGCCTGTTTCCCAACTTCCAGTGGGCTCTGAAGGCCCGAAAATCAGCTGGCTGGCGCATGCATGCGCAATGGAGCTGAGCTAGAGCAACGCACGTGTGCCCACAGATATGGCTCCACGTGCCACCTGTGGCATAAGTCAGTGGTGGGATTCAGCCAGTTCGCACCACTTCTGGAGAACTGGTTGTTAACTTTCTGAGCGGTTTGGCGAACTGGTTGTTGGAAGAAATCATTAAGGCAGAGAACCGGTTGTTCAATTATTTGAATCCCACCACTGGCATAAGTGCCATAGGTTCGCCATGGCGGGACTAGACAGTCACTTATCTGAAATGGTACAGGTTCTCCTGCTTGAGCAGGGGGCTGGACTAGAAGACCTCCAAGTTCCCTTCCAGCTCTATTCTATTGCAAGATCTCGGAGTATATCTTTCATGATGCAAGCGGTTCATTTGGCAAGATTTCCGCCCCTAGATGAGGAGCAATAAAGGAAACTGCTGAGATTAGTAATTCTACGTGTCTTTCTTGGGTTTTGGAGCCTGACACTCTCTTCCTACAAGGCCCCACTCTGAATGTCCCTATTTAGCACAGCCATGATTTCACCAGCCTTGGGTTCATTCCCTGGACCAAATACGTTTTCCACCCTGCTCTTCCTGCCAGAAGATTCCCACCTCTGCATTTTGCAATGCCCTTCCTCATCGGCGACACTCGCGGGGCAACTTCACCCATCCCTGGCTTCCTCTGTCGAGCTACCCTTACTAAGAGGAGCCCCTGCCAATCCCCAAGATTTAATTATCCAGGGGCAGCTAGCCAGAAACTTTCATAATTGGAAAAAACAACGGCAGCAGAGCAAGAGCCATCCATTGACTTTGCCTGCTGAGTCAGCGAAAGGCTGTGTCAAAAGATGATGCAACGCTTTTGCTGTTTTCCCTTTTGCACAAGCAGGGATTCGGGTAGTACGTTTCTTCTGCTTTCCGGAATGGAGTTTGTTTCGAAATCATCGGGGTGGCTTTCTGAGCCAAGAGTCCTAAAGGATTCGGAAAAAAAATAAGAGAAACAAAAGGCTTAAAGAGGTTGGTTGCTTCTAGGGGCGGGATTCAGAAATTTCAACAACCAGTTCTCTGCCCTGTTTCTGGGTGGGCATGGCCCTGGTGGGCGTGGCCTGCTTGGTCTCTTGCACCACGGGGGGTGTTCGCCCTCCCCAGGCTCTGGAGGCTTTCCTTGAGTCTCTGAGAGGGTGAAAACGGCCTCCCCCAGTCTCCACAGGCCCTCCGGAGGCTGGAAATGGGCCCATTTCTGGACTTCTGGAACTTCCGGTAGGCCCATTTTTCACCCTCAGAGTCTCCACGTGGGCCCTGCACTTACCTGGCATCCAAAACCAGCTGTGTGGAGACTCCTGGGAAGGGCAGAGGGCGGGGTCAGCCAGTCCTTGCAACTACTGATTGGTTCAGCGAACCAGATTGAAAGTAACATCCGGTTCGCTTGAACTGGTCCAAACCAGCTGAATCCCACCCCGGGTGGCTTCTCTGTTCTAACCCCACATGTGAATTCTCTACATTGGTGTACAACCACCTAGCAACTGTTCACACAGACAGGAACACATATTTTTTTTAGCAAAGAATAAATCTCCAGAGCGTTATGGAAAGCTTTCCTCCAATGACCAATTACTGAGAAGCAATGGCAACGTTCTCCTTTGTTCTCTGCATGTTGCGTGGACTCTTTGAGCCATTTGGGAAAGTCATTGCAAAACAAGGAATTCCTTTTACAGGGGGAAAATAATGGGGTGAAAAGCAGGACAAGAAGCAATGGGTGGAAACTAATCAGGGAGAGAAGCAACCGAGGAGGAATTTTCTGACCGTTGGAACAATTAACTAGTGGAACAATTTGCCTCCAGAAGTTGTGGGTGCGCCAACACTGGACGTTTTTAAGAAGAGATTGGACAACCATTTGTCTGAAATGGGTTAGGGTCTTCTGCCTGAGCAAGGGGATTGGACTAGAAGACCTCCAAGCAGGGGTGCTATTCAGCAGGTTCTGACAGGTTCTGGAAAACCAGTAGTAGAAATTTTGAGTAATTCGGAGAACTGGCAAATGCCACCTCTGGCTGACCCCAGAGTGGGGTGGGAATGGAGATTTTGCAATATCCTTCCCCCAGGAGTGGGGATGGAATGGGGATTTTGCAGTATCCTTCCCCCAGGAGTGGGGAGGGAATGGGGATTTTGCAGTATCCTTCCTCTAGGAGTGGGGAGGGAATGGGGATTTTGCAATATCCTTCCCCCAGGAGTGGGGAGGGAATGGGGATTTTGCAGTATCCTTCCTCCAGGAGTGGGGAGGGAATGGGGATTTTGCAGTATCCTTCCCCCAGGAGTGGGGAGGGAATGGAGATTTTGCAGTATCCTTCCACTGCCACGGCCACCAAGCCATGCCCACCAAAACGCACCATGCCCACCAAGTTACGCCCACAGAACCGGTAGTAAAAAAAAATAAATTGAATTCCACCACTGCCTCCAAAGGTCCCTTCCCTTAATTCTGAAGTGTGCAAAAGAAGCCAAAAATGCAGCTTTTTGTGCAGGTACCAATGCTATTCAGTAGATCCCTATAACAAAGTAACAAGAGTCGGAAGATCTTCTAGTCCAAACAAAGGAGAAATTTCCTAACGGTGAGAACAATCAACCAATGGAATAGCTCGCCTTCCCAGGTTGTGGTGCTCCATCACTGGAAGCTTTTAAGAAGAGACTGGACAGCCACTTGTCCAGAATAGTATAGGGCCTCCGCTTGAGCAGGGGTTTGCAGTAGAAGACCTCCTAGGTCCCTTCCAACTCTGTTATTCTGTGTTCTGTGTTCCTTTACTGGAAGTAAGGATTGCTGATTGCAAAGGTTCCAACCTTTTTCTCATAGGTCCATGATGGTGAAGCTATGGCATGCGTGCCACAGGTGGCACACATAGCCATATTGGTGGGCAAACAAGCTCAGCTCTGACACATATGCGCACTCCGGCCGGCTGATTTTCGGGCCTTTTGGGTCCACCAGAAGTAGAGAAACAGGCTGTTTCCTGCCTCCGGAGAGCCTCAGGGGTGAAGTGGGGGGGAAGGCTCATTTTTTTCTCTCCCCAGGCTCCAGAGCTCCAGTCCCACTGGAAATTGGCAAATGGGCCGTTTCTGGCCTCTGGAGGGCCTTTGGGGAGGCCATTTTTGCCCTCCCCAGACTCCTAGAGAGGCTCTGGAGCCTAGTGAGACAGAAAAATGAGCCTACTCTTGGCCATCACACGCCGGGAGCAGGGGGAGCGGAGGGGTCGTGCGCACATGTGCTAAGGCAGGGCACATAGAATTATGGTTGTGGGCACGCATGCGTGCGACCCCCTCTCTCCCCCCCCCATTCCTGGGATGCGATGACTATTGTTATAGGTCATTTATGTCTAGCTTTGGGTGTAGGTTTCCCGTGGGTAGCCAGTCATTTGGAGTGAATGCAATTATTTACCTAATGGTTATATCTTTTAATAGGTTCATTGATAGTATGAACATTGGATGTCCATTGCTTGCAGCTAACTCATTCTAAAAATTTCCTTGCATGTATCAACCTGTATTCAAATTTCTACTGCGGAAGCCCAGGTTTCTGCGTGAGAGATTAGTGATTCATGTCTTGATTAGTAGACGGTGCTTGTGGATCCATTCTGTTTGTCTTCCACTTGTTACTCTTATAAGGTGTGTGTCAGTGGTGGGTTGTTACCAGTTCACACCGGATCAGGCAAACCAGTAGCGGTGGTGGCAGGAGGCTCCACCCACTCACCCGGACGCTTCTGCACATGTGCAGAAGCTTCTGCGCATGCACAGAAGCACCATGTGCGCACACAAGCTAACTAGTAGCAACGGGATTTGGAACTTGCCCCTGGTGCGTGTCAGATAGATGTGCTTTTTTCTCCCTTTGGAGACCCTTGAGCAGTGTGCACTGTGGCAATGCAGCTATGACATTATTAACAAATGACCAGTATAATACTTCTGCTTTCCGGAATGGAGTTTATTTCGAAATCATCGGGGTGGCTTTCTGAGCCAAGAGTCCTAAAGGATTCGGAAAAAAATAAGAGAAACAAAAGGCTTAAAGAGGTTGGTTGCTTCTAGGGGTGGGATTCAGAAATTTCAGCAACCAGTTCTCTGCCCTGTTTCTGGGTGGGCATGGCCCTGGTGGGCGTGGCCTACTTGGCCTCCTGCACCACGGGGGGTGTTCGCCCTCCCCAGGCTCTGGAGGCTTTCCTTGAGCCTCTGAGAGGGCAAAAACGGCCTCCCCCAGTCTCCACAGGCCCTCCGGAGGCTGGCAATGGGCCCATTTCTGAACTTCTGGAACTTCCGGTAGGCCCGTTTTTCACCCTCAGAGTCTCCATGTGGGCCCTGCACTTACCTGGCATCCAAAACCAGCTGTGTGGAGACTCCTGGGAAGGGCAGAGGGCGGGGTCAGCCAGTCCTTGCAACTACTGACTGGTTCAGCGAACCAGATTGAAAATAACATCCGGTTCGCTTGAACTGGTCCAAACTAGCTGAATCCCTCCCCAGGTGGCTTCTCTGTTGTAACCTCACATATAAATTCTCTACATTGGTGTACAACCACCTAGCAACTGTTCACACAGACAGACACACATATTTTTTTTTAGCAAAGAATAAATCTCCAGAGCGTTATGGAAAGCTTTTCTCCAATGACCAATTACTGAGAAGCAATGGCAACGTTCTCCTGTGTTCTCTGCATGTTGCGTGGACTCTTTGAGCCATTTGGGAAAGTCATTGCAAAACAAGGAAATCCTTTTACAAGGGAAAAATAATGGGGTGAAAAGCAGGACAAGAAGCAATGGATGGAAACTAATCAGGGAGAGAAGCAACCTAGGAGGAATTTTCTGACCGTTGGAACAATTAACTAGTGGAACAATTTGCCTCCAGAAGTTGTGGGTGCGCCAACACTGGACGTTTTTAAAAAGAGATTGGACAACCATTTGTCTGAAATGGGTTAGGGTCTTCTGCCTGAGCAGGGGGATTGGACTAGAAGACCTCCAAGCAGGGGTGCTATTCAGCAGGTTCTGACAGGTTCTGGAGAACCAGTAGCAGAAATTTTGAGTAATTCGGAGAACTGGCAAATGCCACCTCTGGCTGACCCCAGAGTGGGGTGGGAATGGAGATTTTGCAATATCCTTCCCCCTGGAATGGCGTGGGAATGGAGATTTTGCAATATCCTTCCCCCAGGAGTGGGGATGGAATGGGGATTTTGCAGTATCCTTCCCCCAGGAGTAGGGAGGGAATGGGGATTTTGCAGTATCCTTCCTCCAGGAGTGGGGAGGGAATGGAGATTTTGCAATATCCTTCCCCCAGGAATGGGGAGGGCCAAAGTTTCCCAATTAACTTTCCCCATGCAGTTCCTCTCCTCTGCCGGTCCCTTATTGTCCAATTATATTTGAGTAAATTGTGAACGGTCTCTTCAACAGCGGGCTGGTTGTTGAGCCATTACATTCCCTTCCCAGGGTTTCGACCTTGAGATGGTGCCTCTGGAAGGTAGGATAAAACCGTAGCTTTCCCCTCTCCCGCCCGGCTCACTCTCCCCATAGTTCATGGCAGACTGACAGCTAGTGAATGTGAAGCTTAAGCGTATTGATGGCAGTTCTAACAATACGATTCTGTTCAGGCTGGAAATATTATAGAAATGTTAGAAGACAACATCTTGAATGGGGTTGGATGCTTATTGTTTTCATACTTCATGCAATAGGAAGCCCAAAACAGTGCCAGTCATAACGATTTCTCTTGTTGCATGACTATCTTCTGTCAAGCAGGTTGTGTAGAGTTTTGAAAGCCTGCTGAAATTTGATGATCTAATTCGTCCAACTGTCGGACCACAACGTCATGTGAATGCAACCACAAAAACCTCAGGATCAAAACTTTTTCAACCCTCTTTAAAATAAAAACAACACCTTAATCTCCAAGTCCTAACTGTAAATTGAAACATGGGTTATTTCTTGTAAAAGAGGAAGGAAATTGCCGGAGTAGGAAACGGCGTTGTCAGCTTGACAGATCCAAAAGTGTCATGAAATAACTACGAAATTTTCACATATTTCTTCAGTGATTCTGAGCACGCTTGTTGCCAAGAATCGAAACCCCTGCAGCAGCGCTGACAAATGAAATTGGCTCAGTCGGTCTACTATTAGGACAAGGTTCAGTTGAGTTGTAAAATCCATAGGAAGCGCAGAGACTATAAATTCTGATGTCTGTCTAGTTTGGTCTACTAGTGAATGCACCAGGCTACAAAGTGGGAGACCATGAGTTCAAGTCCCACCTTAGCCATGAAAGTTGGTTGGCTGACATTGGGCCAATCACCAGGAGACAGAGAGTTCTAGTCCCACCTTACTCATGAAAGTTGGTTGGTTGACACCGGGCCAATCACCAGGCAACTGAGAGTTCTAGTCCCACCTTACTCATGAAAGTTGGTTGGTTGACATTGGGCCAATCACCACGCGACTGAGTTCTAGTCCCACCTTACTCATGAAAGTTGGTTGGTTGACACCGGGCCAATCACCAGGCGACTGGGAGTTCTAGTTCCACCTTTGCCATGAAAGTTGGTTGGTTGACACTGGGCCAATCACCAGGAGACAGAGAGTTCTAGTCCCACCTTAGTCATGAAAGCCGGTCTGTTGACATTGGGCCAATCACCAGGCAACTGAGAGTTCTAGTCCCACTTTACTCATGAAAGTTGGTTGGTTGACATTGGGCCAATCACCAGGCGACTGAGTTCTAGTCCCACCTTACTCATGAAAGTTGGTTGGTTGATACCGGGCCAATCACCAGGCGACTGGGAGTTCTAGTCCCACCTTTGCCATGAAAGTTGGTTGGTTGACACTGGGCCAATCACCAGGAGATGGAGAGTTCTAGTCCCACCTTAGTCATGAAAGCCGGTCTGTTGACATTGGGCCAATCACCAGGAGATGGAGAGCTCTAGTCCCACCTTAGCCATAATTTTATACCAATTCTGAGAGAAATTGAAATTCTCTCACTCTACGTTATTTCCCCTCATATTCTGGCTTCCCTCTTGCTATTTATCCCTCCCCCTTTTTAATGCTGCATTTAATTTTTTATGTTTTCAAGTAGACTTAATTCAGTTTATTAACTTAAGTACAAACTACCCAATGGATCTACCATTAAATATTCAGGACTAGAAAACTCTGTAATTTTAATTCAGAGGGAGGGAGGGAGAGTAGGGAAAGGAAGGGGAGGGAGGGAGGGAGGGAGGGAGGAAGGAAGGAAGGAAGGAAGGAAGGAAGGAAGGAAGGAAGGAAGGAAGGAAGGAAGGAAGGAAGGAAGGAAGGAAGGAAGGAAGGAAGGGAAGGGATTTCCCTAACTGTGAAGTTAGTATGGTTTCATTTAACAACTGCAGCCTTTGCTTTACAACTGTGGTATCACTTTAGAACCATGGCATTCACTTTATGACCACTGCAGAAAAGTTCATTAAATTGGTCACATGATGGCCCGCTTAATGACCGGCATGACTTATGGTTGTAATTCCAGGCTCCATTACAGTCATAAGCTGAGACCACCTGCATTTTCCTGGGTGTGCTACTAAAACATCGTCTGATTCCTCATAAACGTTGACTAAACCGCAGATGATAGCACTTCAAATAAAACCCACTGTTATTAGCCAAGTTTGGTTAGCCACAATGCCGGGGATCGTGCGACATGCCAAGCAACGAACCAATCGCATCGCGGCACGATGCCGAGTAAACCTACGTTTTGTGTTCTGCAGCTGCAACGAAACTTCTATTAGTCTTGGAGTTACTTTAAGGAGAACAAGATCGGTTTCTTTTCTTTTTTTTTTAATGAGTTCAATTCTCCTTTTAAAGCCCACCCCTCCTCCCTCGGGTTTCCTCTCTGCCCCTTTTAATGAGGTGACTTGAGACCCATTTTTGCAAAAATCTATCTATCTTACTCTTCTGCTTACTCTGCTGGTGGTGCTGGTGGATTTCTCTGGAGCACAAAAGGAGAAAAACAGCTTTGGTGTTTGCTATGAAACCAGTCGTGCTTTGCCAGCTAATTTTGAGTTAAGTTGCCGAAGAATGCTGATTCTTGGTTTCTTTCTTTCTTCCTTTCTTTTTTTTTTTGACAACGCAAACTCCCTCCAGGAGCATCTTCCAGAGAAGGGAGTTAGTTGGTTCCTCAGTTCCCAGCTCAGATCAGTCATGAGCTCTAAATCCTGTGCCTCTGGAGAGAACAGAACAGAAGCTTAGAACGGTAGTTTAGAGCAGTAACTTAGCAGCCAAAGAGTCCTTCTTGGAGATGTTTTTTGAGGGAGGAATAATGGGATGCTTAGAAAGAAAGAAACCGAAGGAATTGGGGATTGTGGTGGTGTAGTTGTCGTTCAGTCACTAAGTTGTATCCGACTCTTTGCAACTCCATGGACCGTAGCATGCTAGGTCCCCCTTTGTCCTCCACTCAGCGGTGAGTTTCACATTATGTTACTACCAGTTTGCACACTTGCTTCGGGCACACACGTGCCTGGTTCGCGAGTGCGCCTGCCTTCCACACACGCGCCCAGTCTTCCGCACATGCACTTTGCTCACATGCCTCACTTGGCCTCAAAAATGTGCCTAAATAGGAGCCGGGTGGGTGGGTGAGCGGGTGCACCTGCAATTTCTGCTACCGGTTTGGGCGAACCGGTCTGAACCAATTGAATACAACCTCTGCCTCCACTTGTCTCCCCAAGTTTGCCCATTTGTCAGAAATGATATAGGGTCTCCTGTTTTGGTGGAGGGTTGGACTAGATCAAGGGTCTCCAACCTTGGCAACTTGAAGACTTGTGGACTTCAACTCCCAGAATCCCTCAGCCAGCAAAGCTGGCTGAGGAATTCTGGGAGTTGAAGTCCACAAGTCTTCAAGTTGCCAAGGTTGGAGACCCCTGGACTAGATGACCTACGAGGCTGCTTCCAACTCTAATCTAATCTTCATTGCATCAATGACCCCATCTAACCATCTTATCCTCTGCCGTCCCCTTCTCCTTTTTTCAATCTTTCCTCATTTGGTGGCCAAAGGACAGGTAGTTTTCGCAATTGAGCCCAACGTTTCTGCTGCTAAGTGTGACATTTCTTCAGTGCCCCATGTTACGACTTTCCTGGCCACGGCTGTTAAGCGAACCAACTGGAGTCGGTAACTTAGTAACCTGATTGTTAAATAACTCTGGCTTCCCTGTTGACTTGGCTGGTCAGAAGGTCACAAAAGGGGATCCCATGACCTTGGGACACAAGCAACGTCATAACTACGAACCAGTTGCCAAGAATCTGAATTTGGGGACCGTGATCGTGGGGATGCTTCAATGTTCACAACTGTGAAAAAGCGTCGTAAGTCACTTTTTTCGTTGTAACTTTGAGCGGTCGTTAAATGAACTGCTGTAAGTCGAGGACTACCTATATTTGGGCTTCAGCTTCAGTATCTGTCCTTCCAAAGAACATTAGACCTCTTCAACATCAATCCAGGTTATAGCCCCGTTATGGTGAACCTCTGGCACGTGTGCCACAGGTGGCACGCAGAGCCCCAGCTCCACTGCACATGTGCGCACACCTCCTGCTGGCCAGCTGGTCTTCAGGTCTCTGCCATGCATGCGCGGGAGGCGAGGAGCATGCGGGGGATGCGTGCGTAGATGCACAGGAGTGGGGCACATGCGCAGGGGGGCACATGCATGGGGGTGCAGGTTGGTGTAGGAGGCTTTCCAGGCCAAAAATGGGGCATGGGGGGGCCTCGCACACCACCCCTGCCTCCCATTTTGGCTTCCAGGTTGGTGCAGGAGGTTTTCCAGCCCCAAAAACGGGGCGCAGGGGGGGCCCTCACTGTTATAGCCCAATCACCGCCTTCACCACATTGCGAAAGAAAAAAAACTATACATAAATAGCGCTTGACCTATGTCTGCAATTGGGATCACAACTTCTGTTGATAAGCAACAACTTTACAAACTTTGTTGTCATGATGGTTAAGTGAACCATCATGTACCGTCATGAACCACACTGAAGGCCACAATGGAATGTATCCAAGTTAAGGAAAGTTGCCATCAACTATGGTTAACAAGCCACCATGGCTAGATTCGCATGACACTCTATACCCAAACCAAACTAATTATATGATAGTTAGGGCAGTGTGTCCCAACTTTAGGCATGGGAAACCATGCTGGCTGGGGTATTCTGGGAGTTGAAGTCCATGCATTCTAAAATGGCTAAGATTGGGAAACAGTGGATTAAAGTCATGTACAAAATTGGTTTATGGATTTATGATGAAAAGAGTAGAGTAGAGTAGAGTAGAGTAGAGTAGAGTAGAGTAGAGTAGAGTAGACTGGACTGGACTGGACTGGACTGGAATATATGGAATAGAATAGAATAGAATAGAATAGAATAGAATAGAATAGAATAGAATAGAATAGAATAGAATAGAATAGAATTTTTTATTGGCCAAGTGTGATGGGACAAACAAGGAATTTGTCAGCAGTGCATAAGCTCTCAGTGTACATACAAACAACAAAGTGATGGGTCATATAGCATAGATGATAGTTACAATCATTAATCATAAGATACAACAAGGGGTAAATCTTAGATACCAATTGTCAGATTATTCATGAACTGGCAGAACATAGTAACAAGGTCAGTCAATGAATAGGCATAGCAACTAAGTCAACCAATTGGGAGCTGAGACAGACTGAAGCCAGGGCGTGTTTTAGTCTGCAGCTTGTGATTCTGTGCAGAGAATTGAAACTGAAACTAAGCAGTCTGTGCATGCTGATCTGCTCTGCTGAAATGAAACTAACTGTTCTCTCCTGCCTTGTGTTGTAACTGCTATTATATTGAAGAAGAATCTATATTGGTATTGTAAATACTTCATCTGTTATTATATATATAAAGAAGTTAATGAACCCAGCTGAATAAGTTATCTGTGTGTGCGTCTGGATTTGATTTTTGCAACAAACTCTGACACCAATGGGAAAAGGTATTAGGAAAGATGGGAAAATGAGAAAGAAGCAGGAAGGATTGTAAAACAGGAGCAATTGATCTTTCTCACAGTCATGCTGTAAATTTGTCTTCCATTTCAATCCAGCTTTTTCTTTTCCGATTGTTCCTTTTTAAAACCACAAGGTTTTGGCACTTGAAGGTTGGGCTGGGGAGATCAGATGTCTCCTTCTAAGCCCTCCTTTTACAGTGTGGCTGTTTTGATCTGCAGCGAGTTAACAAAATAACACCAAAGGAAATGAACACAAAGGACTGTTTTTCAGATTCTATTAAACTGGACATGATTGTCTACCAAAGCCATTCTGATGAGTTTCCTTTCTTTCCTTTTTTTTTCCTTCTATCTCCCACGATCCTTTCCATTGAGTGAACACAAACAGATCCGAGAGCTTTCTTGTTATCTGTGGGCTAAGCTGGAAGGTTACAGATGTGCCCTTATCACAGTGATGCCAACCCAGGAAAAAAGCAGAATGCAAAGGACTTAATGGAACGGCTTTGTTTTTCCTCCAGCCTTTTGTGAAATCTGGCAGTCTGGATTTCTTCTGGCCTCCCAGGAGCTCAGTGGCTTTGAAACATCAAACCAAAAAGTGGGTCTGAGTTAATACAGCCCAGGGAAAGGTTTTTGAGTTATCTCCAAAGGCTGGAGACTATTGTATTTTCGTGCCAACCTTCAAGACTTCAGGCCATCTGCATAAATCATTTTGAAATGTGCCGTGGATGGAAAAAAAAATCTTCTTAGCCTTTTTAAGTCTGATGAAGAGAAAGACGAGGGGTGGCATGATAGCGGACTCCCAATATTTGAGAGGCTGTCAAAGAGAAGCAGGGTGGGGTGGGGAGAAGGTATACCTATTCTCCAAAAGCCTGCGGGCAAGGCAAGAAATAACAGATGAAAACATATCAAAGAGAGAGCCAGTCTAGAATAAAGGAAAAATGTTCTGACAATGAAAACAATTAACGAGTGGAATGGCATCATTGGAGGTTTTTAAGAAGAGATTGGTCAGCCATTTTGTCCAGAATAGAATAGAATAGAATATAATTTTATTGGCCAAGTGTGATTGGACACACAAGGAATTTGTCTTGGTGCATATGCTCTCAGTGTACATAAAAGAAAAGATACGTTCATCAAGGTACGACATTTACAACACAATTGATGGTCAATATATCAATATAAATCATAAGGATTGCCAGCAACAAAGTTATAGTCATACAGTCATAAGTGGAAAGAGATTGGTGATGGGAACTATGAAACGATTAATAGTAGTGCAGATTCAGTAAATAGTCTGACAGTGTTGATGGAATTATTTGTTTAGCAGAGTGATGGCCTTCGGGAAGAAACTGTTCTTGTGTCTAGTTGTTCTGGTGTGCAGTGCTCTATAGCGTCGTTTTGAGGGTAGGGGTTGAAACAGTTTATGTCCAGGATGCGAGGGATCTGTAAATATTTTCACGGCCCTCTTCTTGATTCATGCAGAATGGTATAAGGCAGTGATGGCTAACCTTTTTGCCATCACGTGCCAGGAGTTGGGGGGGGGAAGGGTCTTCCCCACTCCCTGGAGGCCCTCCGGAGGCTGGAAATGGCCCATTTGCCGACTTTCGGTCTCCTGGGAGGGCGTCCAGAAGAGGGTGGGGAAGGCCGTTTTTGCCTTCCCAAGGCTGCTAGAAAGGTTCTGGAGGCTGGGGAGAACAAGAAACAGGATTTACAGTCCCATCAGAAGTTGGCAAATGGGCCGTTTGCGGCCTTTGGAGAACCTCTGGGGGGCGGGGAAGCCATTTTTGCCCTCCCCAAGCTCCTAGAAAGGCTCTGGAGCCTGGGGAGAGAGAAAAATGGACCTTCCCCACCACCCCTGAGGCCCTCCGGAGGCAGGAAACAACCTGTTTCCCTACTTCCAGTGGGTCCAGGAGGCCTGAAAATCAGCATGCTGGCGCATGCATGCACACCGGAGCTGAGCTTGCGTGCCCACCAATATGTCTACGCGTCCCATAGGTTCACCATCACAGCTATAAGATCTTGTGGGAAGCACCCCCCCCGCACCAAGAGAATAAAATATTTTGCAGAATATTAAAAGAGGCAGAATATTATATTTCCCCAAAGGAGAAATGGAGAAAAATCTTAACAAAGGCAGAAAGCAGCCCCTGTCTTCCTGCCATGGCCTCAAGCAGAAGCCTCAATTCTTTAAAGATGAATATTTTGTACCTATTAAGAAAGACTGGGCCATTCTAGTCATAAACAAAATGCCTTCAACCAACAGCTCCCACAGAAGGCTGGAGCTGATGGGATTAAGAATTTTCATTCCCCCACCCAAATTCTAAGGACAGGGCATGACCTTTAGGACATAATAAGATTTACCCATCACAATTAGAGTAGCAAAAGACACAAGGATCACTATATTGCACAACCCCCCTGGAGCATCTAAATCACCAAAATCCGCATAGACGTGAGGTCGAACGACTAGCCTTGTGATGCGACCGTAACAATCTGGAACTGAACACACACAAAACTGTAGAAATGGTGGTAGACTTTAGGAGAAACCCTTCCATACTTCCACCTTTCACAATCCTTGACAACACAGTAAACAGTAGAAACCTTCAAATTTCTAGGTTCTATCATATCACAAGATCTAAAATAGACAGTTAACATCAAAAACATCATCAAAAAAGGACAACAAAGAATGTTCTTTCTGCGCCAACTCAGAAAGCTCAAACTGCCCAAGAAGCTACTGATCCAGTTCTACAAAGGAATTATTGAGTCTGTCATTTGCACCTCTATAACGGTCTGGTTTGGTTCTGCAACCCAACAAGAAAGACACAGACATCAGAGGATAATTAGAACTGCAGAAAAAATAATTGCTACCAACCTGCCTTCCATTGAGGACCTGTATACTGCATGAATCAAGAAGAGGCCGTGAAAATATTTACAGATCCCTCACATCCTGGACATAAAATGTTTCAACTCCTACCATCAAAACGACACTATAGAACATTACACACCAGAACAACTAGACACAAGAACAGTTTGTTTGTTTTTTCATTTATATCCCGCCCTTCTCCGAAGACTCAGGGCGACTTACACTATGTCAAGCAATAGTCTTCATCCATTTGTATATTATATACAAAGTCAACTTATTGCCCCCCAACAATCTGGGTCCTCATTTTACCTACCTTATAAAGGATTGAAGGCTGAGTCAACCTTGGGCCTGGTGGGACTTGAACCTGCAGTAATTGCAAGCAGCTGCTGTTAATAACAGACTGTCTTACCAGTCTGAGCCATCATCATTTGTGTTGTATATGTTGTACCTTTGATGAAGGTATTTGTTTTTTGTTTTTCTTTTATGTACACTGAGAGCATATGCACCAAAACAAATTCCTTGTGTGTCCAATCACACTTGGCCAATAAAATTCTATTCTATTCTATTCTATTCTATTCTATTCTATTCTATTCTATTCTATTCTATTCTATTCTATTTTATTCTAAAACCCAGAACCCTATAAAAATCCATCCACATACTCATCCATTTTGTCAGCCACCCCAGAAACATTGCTGCTGTCACTGAAGTTTCTGGAAACCAAATAAACTTACTTTCCTTGCAGTTATCCTCCATTTTATTTCCAGTGCCTTTCTCCCGGTTTGGAACCGGACCAGATTTTTCTTCCCACAGTCTCCTGCTTGAACAGGGGTTGACTGGAAGACCTCTAAGGTCCTTCCAACTCTGTTAATCTGTTATCAAAAAGTCACTGGGGAGGCCTGAACTTCATAAAACCCCAAAGTGTACAAATCTCAAGTAAGGAAAATTATCTTTTCTCCCACTTCCCATTTCTTTCATCCTTTAGCCCAGTGCTTATTTTGTGCTCTTTTAAAAAAGAGCAGTTCTGCTTAAAATCACAGAATGGTTCGGCCTTCTCCATCTAGTGGGTTTTCAGTTGCTTCGGGCTTCATCTTATTAGGTATACTGTCTGAACTTTTAGAAACTATGTAAAAGACACTGCATCTGCCTCCCTGCCTTCTTTTTTTACATTTTTTAAAACCGGCTTTTATTATTTTTATTTTTAGTATAGTGGGTAGTGTAAATAGCTAGAACCAGGGGCAAAAAAAATTCTGTTGCAGTGGGCTCTGGCAGTTAGATCATTTGAGACGAGTACTCCAAGGTCCTTGACAGTATGAGGTTCGTCTACGACGTCATATCTGCCCAGCTTGTATTTGACATTCTGATTTTTTTTTTTTGCGCCAATGTGTAATATACAATGTATATTGTATAGACATTTGTCTAGAATTGTACAGGGTCTGTTTGGGCAGGGGGTTGGACCCAAAGATCTCCAAGATCCCTTCCAACTCTGTTATTCTACATTTCTTATTTCATAACCCCAATCAGTGATCATGTTATAGCTGACTGCCCCGAAGGTCCTTTTCCAAGAGGCAACTGACCTTCATGGTTTTTCTTTGAAGACGTTTTGCTTCTCACCAAGAGAAGCTTCTTCAACTCTCAAGAAGCTTCTTGGATGAGAAGCGAAATGTCTTCAAAGAAAAAAAAAAAACCCAGAAAGCCCAGTTGCCTCTTCGGACAACCATGACCTAGATCAGGGGTCACCAACCTTTCAGACCTCAGGGACCATTAAACAACAAACCTCAGGGACCACAGTAACAACAAACCTTGGTTTACACCTAAGTGCAGATCACTCGCATCCTGGACATAAACTGTTTCAACCCCTACGCTCAAAACGACGCTATAGAGCACTGCACACCAGAACAACTAGACACAAGAACAGTTTTTTCCCGAAGGCCATCACTCGGCTAAACAAATAATTCCCTCAACACTGTCAGACTATTTACTGAATCTGCACTACTATTAATCGTTTCATAGTTCCCATCATCAATCTCTTTCCACTTATGACTGTATGACTATAACTTGTTGCTGGCAATCCTTATGATTTATATTGATATATTGACCATCAATTGTGTTGTAAATGTTGTACCTTGATGAACGTATCTTTTCTTTTATGTACACTGATAGCGTATGCACCAAGACAAATTCCTTGTGTGTCCAATCACACTTGGCCAATAAAATTCTATTCTATTCTATTCTATTCTATTCTATTCTATTCTATTCTATTCTATTCTATTCTATTCTATTCATAATTTTAAATCCCGTGGACCGCTAATATAATCTGCCTAATGACCTGCTGGGTGGGCATGGCTAGGTGGTCATGTGACTCGGTGGGCGTGGTCAACTCGATCACTCATGTCAAGGGGCGCCTCGCCAGCCTCTACTCTCCCCTCCCCCCCCCAGCCACTCCTTGCTTCTCCAAGAGGCTCCTTAGGGCCCCAACAAGAAGCAGTTGTTGGAGCTAAGCAGCCACCGTGAGAAAGAGTTGGCAAAACAGCTCAGTTCAAATTAAAGCTGACTGAAAAGGAGGCTCAGCAGAAGCACCTCACTGAGGACTATGAGCGTAGGATTTCCAAGCAGAGGGAAGACCTGCAGGAGTGCAAGGCCAGGTACCAGTACCTGGAGGCTCAGCAGGCTGAGATTATCAGTCAGTTCCAGGCCATGATGAAGTCCCACTGGAACGAGGCCCTCCGGCTCTTCACCACCAGTGGTGCTTCCCTCCAGTCTTTGTCCAAAGCCCCATAACAGGAGGCTGAAGCAGACCCCGAGTCAGAATTTCTGCCCCCCCCTCCAACCCACACAAGAGACCCCAAAGGGGGGATACTCTCCGCAGTAACACAAACATTCATTGCACGTATCTGTCCCAGGGGCCTTAGTTTGAGGACCCCTGACTTAGTGCAATATAAAAAATGCAAACAATTTTTCTGTGAACCACCCAAATTTTCTCACGGACCCCCAGTTGATGACCGCTGACCTAGATGACTGAGAATCTCCACAGACATGTTGGCTGACTGTTGGAGACATTAACACTGATCCGCTTAAAAGGTAAAGGTTTCCCTCGCACATATGTGCTAGTCGTTGCCGACTCTAGGGGGCGGTGCTCATCTCCGTTTCAAAGCCGAAGAGCCAGCGCTGTCCGAAGACGTCTCCGTGGTCATGTGGCCGGCATGACTCAACACCAAAGGTGCAGGGAACGTTGTTACCTTCCCACCAAAGGTGGTCCCTATTTTTTCTACTTGTATTTTTACATGCTTTCGAAACTGCTAGGTTGGCAGAAGCTGGGACAAGTAACAGGAGCTCACCCCGTTACACGGCAGCACTAGGGATTCGAACCGCTGAGCTGCCGACCTTTCGATCGACAAGCTCAACGTCCTAGCGCCTGAGCCACCGTGATCCACTTGTGATGGAGCAAAAAGCAACCCTTCTGTCAGAAGGAATCAGCTAGAAAGAAAGGAGTTCCTAAAGATAAAGTGACCAACTTTTTTACAATGAGAAGGAGGACACAAATAAATTGAAGGAAAAAAATATCGTAAACGAAAGAAACATTTTATTCATTGCAACAATAATACAGAATACACTATAACATGATAAATGCATAATAAAAAAAACATCTGTAACAATAACACTTTATATTATATTGTAATTACACCATCAATTTATTATTTCAACTGAAACAATAACCTAAGCGAATAAACTTGTAAATAAAATTATACATATTTGGAAATTATTAAATAGATAATGAATTAATAAAACGTGAATTACTGTGCTCTCCTGATATGATTGAATATTCACTGAGAAAAAAATGAGCCTAATGCGTGCATGTGTGCCGTGTCGTGTTTCGGTAAGAAGTAAACAAGGCCACTTGGGCGCAGCGCACTCTTGCGCATGGCGCACTCTCTCAAAACAATTTCCCTGTGCGGAGTGTGTGCGTCTCATTATCGCGTCTCACCACACTGTACCGAGCCTTGATGAATCGTTACGTCAAATACAAATACGTCACATCACACGCAACGGATCGGATCGGCATCGATCGAATACGGAGATTTACAGATTAGTCTTCAAATATCGAAAAGGAGGACATGTAGGAGGACACTTTTCGAGAGAGGACAGAACTTACAAAAGAAGGACTGTTCTCCCTAAAGGAGGGCGATTGGTCACCTTACTAAAGAAGAATGTCAGCAGATTCTTTGGGGGGGGAAGCACTAGAAAACAGGGCAGCAGTTGGAGATCCAGTGCGAATTCAGCAAATTCTGCAGTGGCATCTTAAGGGCTCTTATAAAAGACAATGCAAGGGGACGATGGTCGTGTGGGCATCCTTGAAGCGGCCCAGATTCTTAGATGACTGCAAAAGGGAGGGAGGGAGGGAGGGAGGAAAGCAACAGGCAGCACATACAATTATTTTCCTCCCTGCTTGCAAAGATGGCAATTCTCAAGCGGAGTGTCGCTGTTCACTCTCAAATGTACAAGTGGTTATTTTTGGGGGGGAATCAGAGATGGTTAGTTATCTTCTGACTCTGCATATAGAAGTAAGATTGCCATTCATGCATACAGAACAAGATCACCATTATGCATACATTGTGTGAGTATTTTTAATCAAGTTCTCTACTCTATCCTATGCTGGTCTACCTTACCCTCTATTCAGAGGTGGGTTTCACATAATTTTATCACCAGTTCGCCATGCACCAAAAATGTGAGCGCGCAGCCTTCTATGCATGCACTTTGCTCACTCATGCAATTTGTATGCATATGTGCAGCTTAGAAAACGTGGCTAAATAGGACGGCATAGCACCAGGGCGGGTAAGCGGGCCTACTCGCAGGTCACCATTACCGGTTCTCCCGAACCGGTCCGAACCGGCTGAATTCCTTCTGCTCTTCTTTCCTACATTCCTCAATTTATGACCATGAGCCCAACGTTTCTATTGCTAAGTGAGTTTTTGCTCCATTTCACGGGCTTTTTTTGCCACGGGTGTTAAGGGAACCGCTGCAGGTGTTAAATTAGCAACACGGTTGTTAAGTGAATCTGGCTTCCTTACCGACGTTGCTTGTCAGAAAGTCGCAAAAAGGGATCACATGACCGCAAGACACGGCGATTATTATAAATACATGCCGGTTGCCAACCGTGCTAATTTTTATCATGTGACCCTGGGGGGTGCTGCAATAGTCGTAAATGTGAACAACTAAACGAACTGTTGTAAGTCGAGGACTAGCTAAACTTTTAAAAAATAAGCTGAGTCTATTCCACCTTGCTGTTGCTCAGCTTTTTTCTTCTCCTTCCTTCCTTTCCTTCCAATTTGAACTGTGTCACTGTTGCGTTTTCCTCTCGTTCTGACACGATCCAAGGTATATAAAATCTGTTAGACTTTGTCTCCTATTATTTTGAATGGAAATCTGGTGACTGGCAGCGTCTGGAAACAGAAACAATAGAGGCAGGATAAGAATCGGCAGTAAGGGCAGCCAATAGTATAATGGTAGAGTTTTCAGATTTTCTTCCAATCCAGTTAGGGAATGGGAATAGGGAATATTCCCAATAGGGAAGGGAGCAAATGAGAAAAGACTGAAGTATAATTTCATTACATAACCGTGATGATAAACCTATGGTATACATTCCAGAAGGGACGCGGTGGCTTAGTGGGTAAGACGCTGAGCTTGTCGATCGAAAGGTCGGCAGTTCAGCAGTTCAAATCTCTAGTGTCGCGTAACGGGGTGAGCTCCCATTACTTGTCCCAGCTTCTGCCAACCTAGCAGTTCGAAAGCACGTAAAAATGCAAGTAGAAAAATAGGGACCACCTTTGGTGGGAAGGTAACAAAGCCTTTGGCGTTGAGTCATGCGAGCCACATGACCACGGAGATGTCTTCAGACAGCGCTGGCTCTTCAGCTTTGAAACGGAGATGAGCACCGCCCCCTAGAGTCGGGAACGACTAGCACGTATGTGCGAGGGGAACCTTTACTTTTTATACATGCAAGAGGTGGCATGCAGAACCCTCTCTCTGGGCACATGCGCCATCGCCAGCTGCTCTTCTGGTTTTCAGCCTGTACATGCACACTGGTCAGTGGTCATCACTGGCATCAGAGCTCCAGAAAGCAACCTGAAAGTAGCATGAAAAACAGCCCCAAAGCAGGCTGTTTTTCAGGTTGTTTTCAGGCCTTTTGGGGGGGGGGCATTTTTTGGGTTTTTTTCAGGCCATTTTGGGGCTGTTTTTTGGCCCCAAGAGTGGCTTGAAAACAGCCTGAAAAATGACCCAGAGATTTTAAATTTAGTAACAGCGGCAAGACTATTGATAGGACATTATTGGAAGAAAAAAAAGAACTACCTACAATAGAAGAACGGATATTGAAAGTTGCTATTTTGGCTGAGATGGCAAAAATCTCAGCCTTTTTGAAAGACAATACACAAGATACTTAAATGAATGGAAAAAATGGATTGACTATATCCAAAATAGATATCAGACTAAGAGATATCAGACTGCCTTTGAATGATTAGGATGTATTATTTCTGATTGCTATGGGGGAGGTTAGGATTTGATGAGAATTGCAGGAGTTAACTGAGTTTGGAGGGAAAATATTTAGCATATGCTTGTTTTAATTTTTAATATACCTTATGTTTGTTCCAGGAAGTTGGGTGGGGAAGGGGAGGGGTTTTTTGAAGGGAGGAGAGAGGAGGTAGAGGCGGGAAAGGGGAGGAAAGCTTTTTTTTGTAAAAACTTTTTCAATAAAAAAATTGACCCAGAAAACAGCCTGAAAAATAGCCAGAAAAATGGCCCAAAAACAGGCATACATGCGCTGGCCAGCTGGTCTACATGCACATGCGTTCCAGTTTGGGCACTTGGTGCTGAAAAGATTCACCATCCCTGACCCATAAGAAACTGTAAGGAGAACTCATATAGATGGGGAAGACCTTGAGATTGTGAAAACTATAGCGATCGGAGGAGCAATCCACAGGGATGTTTGTAAGGCAGGTGAACAGCAATAGCACTTAGACTTATATACCGCTTTACAGTGCTCTCTCTAAGCAGTTTACAGAGTCGGCCTATTGCTCCCAACAATCTGGGTCCTCAGTTTACTGACCTTGGAAGGATGGAAGGCTGAGTCAACCTTGAGCCGGGGAGATCCGAACTGCCAAACTGCTGGCTGCCGGCAGTCAGCAGAAGTAGCCTGCAGTACTACACTCTAACCACTGTGCCACCGTGGCTCTGAAGATCCCAAAAAGTCACGGCATTGGCAAAACTGACCGTTTTAATTAAAGACCAGAACCTATTTAGTGTGGTGTCTACTTGAAAAACCTCTTCCAGATTGTTTGTTGTTTATTGAATGTGTATGTCGCTTATCTCATTGTTATAGCAACTCAGTTTTTGGTCAAAATTGAAAAAAATAAAACTTTGATTTTAGCTTTGGATGATGGGGAGGGCAGGATGGCTCAGCGGTTAAAGACAGTGATCTTGTCCACTGGAAAGCGGACAGCCCAAGTTTGAGACCCGACGGAGTGAGCTCCTGTTATTTGCTCCAGCTCCATAATTTGATCCATAATTCCTTTTTTTCCCCCCCGCAACCCTTTGCTCATCACAAACCAGTGAAAGAGATTAAAGAACCAAGACCCAAAGAAAAACAAAACACACACACACACACACACACACATCCAGGATGTGCTAAGTCAAGAGCAAGATGATTTCGATGAGATGCAAAGACAAAATTGTGCTTTAGGGTGGAATCTTGTAGGAATTTAGCACCCACCCCCCTCCTAGAAGAATGAAATATTTTAGAAAATATTTAAAAAGGCAGAATATATTTCCCTGGATGAGAAATGGAGAAACATGTTTTAAAGACAAAGCAGCTCCCTGCAACTTCCTGCCAACCCCCTCCTTTCTCAATGGGCCATTAAAGCCTCAACCAAGCTCGCTCATTTCCCCCCACCTTTGTCAATGGGTCAGAGGTAGAAACTCAATCCCCCCACCTTTGGGACCATCATTTGCAACACAATAGAACAGAAACTCACCACATGGCACCTGGGAAGATTACATCAGCCAGCAAGGCTAGCTAAGACTCCCACCCCCTGGGAGTCTGACAACCAATCAGGGTACTCTTCCTGTGCCCCAGAAAGTTCAAAGCTCAGAAAAAGCATAAAGCCAGGGAGCACACAGGATCTCAGCCCTTTTCTGTTCAGGAACTCAAGCCATGTGATCCTGACCACCATTAAACCATCTTTCCAAGCAGCCTCCATGTTTCCAGTGTCTTTGTCCCCACTGAACCCAGATGGATATTTCTTCCAACAGTTTCTGCTAAGATATGCATTAGTCCCAGCTCATTATCTTCCCCCCACCCCCAAAAAAACCAAAACCCTCCCATTTTCATCATGTTTTTTTTTCTTTTCCTTTAAATATTCCTACTCTGATGGGCTATTTGGAGAACTCTTGTTCAGTTTTATGCTGCCATGCTGTTTTTCCTTTGCTGCGTAATCTTTTGTACAGGAACGGTATTGTTTTCCTGAATCATTGCAAGTTGCTCTAGGAAAAAGTTTGGCTGAAGAGCAGAAATTTAAACCATTGAAAATACCAATCGGTGTGCAGGAAGCCAAGGGATCAGACACTAAGCTAAATACAGTCGTGGCCAAAATTGTGGGAACCTTTTGGGGAAAGTGTATTTTCTAAAACTAGCTAATAATGCCCCCTTTTTTTTGGAGTGTTACCATAAAATTATATATCAATGGAAAGATAATTTAATCAAGAATGTAATGGAATAACTTTTATAAAGGATTTGCTATTAGAATAACAGTTATAAAGAAGAAAAGTGAAACGAGATATACAAAAATGATCACCATTGAAAAAATGAGATATACAAAAATGATCACCATGTCAGTTAATTCTTAGTTGGGTAACCTTTAGCATGTATTATGGCCTTACAACATCTTCCCATGGAGTGAACCAAGTCTTTTACTTCTGCAGCTGTTATAATGTGAAACCAGAGGTGGGTTTCAGCAGGTTCTGACCAGTTCTGGAGAACCGGTAGCGGAAATTTTGAGTAGTTCGGAGAACCGGTAGTAAAAATTCTGACTGGCCCCGCCCACATCTATTCTTTGCCTTCCAAGTCCCAGCTGATTGGGAGGAAATGGGGATTTTGCAGCAACCTTTCTCTGGATTGGGGACGGAATGGAGATTTTACAATATCCTCCCCCTGCCACGCCCACCAAGCCACACCCACAGAACCGGTAGTAAAAAAATTTGAAACCCACTACTGTATGAAACCAAGATTGAATGATTGCTTCTATTAACTGGGTTTAATTGCTGGATCACTTCTGACTAACAAGTTTCTTTAGTCGGCTCTAGAGATTTTCAATTGGGTTAAGGTCTGGGCTATTCCCAGGCCATTCCAGCAGTGGAATAGGATTATCTTGAAACTCCCCCCAAAAAAGTGGTGCTATTAGCACCATCAAACCTCAAAAATACACTTTTCCCAAAAGGTTTCCACAATTTTGGCCACTACTGTAGATTGGGGAGCAGAGTTGCTGGCGGGAAACTTTTAAATACTTTTATTTTATAAATAAAATGAACGAGCCACCCTCAGCCTGGGAGATAATCAACCTTCTGAAGTTCTTGAGGGAAGAAATTTGGTTTTTCCTTGCAATTTGAGGTATTTTCCCACAAGTTCAAAGTTTACAATGCTAGAAGTCACAAATTCGCAAAGCAGATTCCAAAGCAGATTCTATAAGAGACTAGTTAGATCAGGGGTCTGCAAACTTGGCTCTTTTAAGACTTGTGGACTTCAACTACCAGAGTTCCTCAGCCAGCTTTGCTTGTTGACTTGTTGAAGTCCACAAGTCTTAAAAGAGCCAAGTTTGATGATTGAAGATATGAAATTAAAATTTGAAATGATATTGGGGCTGCCCAACTGCCATTTCGGAAAGAAAGGGAGAGAGGAGTAGAAGGAGGGAAGAAAGTAGGTAGGAAAGAGTTGAGAAGGAAAATGGGAATAAGGTTAGAGAGAGTAGAAGAAGGGAGGAGTGGAGAAGGAGGAGAGGAAGTAGTAAAGTGAAGGAGATGAAAGAGGGGAAAGTAGTAGAGGGTAGAGGGAGGTTGTGAAGAAAGGAAGTGGCAGTCGGGCAGGCCCGAATCAGCAATAAATAAATATATATATATATAATAAGAGCCAAGTTTGCAGACCCTTGAGTTAGGAGATTGCAGTTCACTTCCTGTTTGTCTTATCTGGATAGAAATAGAAAAAAAAGAAGCCTCTTATTTTACGAAGAAAAACATGACGGTATTTTACATATTTTTGTTGTTGTTGTTGTTGCTGTTGTTCAGAGTAGTGTACGAAGTTTTATACCAAAATATATTTTATTCTTTATGCTGTCTCCATCTTCCCTTAAAACATTAACAGAATCTGCAATGGACCGAGAATCAACCTTTCCGCTTAGATAATTGATAGTCAGGTTGAAACTAAGTTAGTCAAATAAAAATAGCAAAAGGGGAAGGAATCTTTTACTCAAACTTCCTCAAACCCCCAAATAATTTACCCAGACCTAATCCATATTAGGTGGCTCGGTGGCTAAGATGCTGAGCTCGTCGATCGAAAGGTCGGCAGTTCAGCGGTTCAAATCCCTATTGCCGTGTAACGGGATGAGCTCCCATTACTTGTCCCAGCTTCTGCCAACCTAGCAGTTCGAAAGCACGTAAAAAAATGCAAGTAGAAAAATAGGGACCACCTTTGGTGGGAAAGTAACAGCATTCCTTGCACCTTTGGCGTTGAGTCATGCTGGCCACATGACCACGGAGATGTCTTCGGACAGCACTGGCTCTTCGGCTTTGAAACAGAGAGGAGCACTGCCCCCGAGAGTCGGGAACGATTAGCACATACGTGCGAGGGGAACCTTTACCTTTACCTAATCCACATATCAAAGGAGAAGGTCTGGAAACACAAATAGAATCAATTACAATGGATGCCGAGTGGAAATGCATGTTCACAAGAATAAACATTATAGAGAACATATACTTACTCACACCCACGTCCCTCATGTGTCACCCTAGAATCAGCATATACACACACTTTCACACCGAGAATAAGTTCCCCTATAGAACAGTGTCTCTGTACCCAGTTTTCTCTGCAGCTGCCCCCAAGGCAAACCTCTTCGCTCTGCGAAATAAATATTTCTCCTTTCTACATAGCTGTCTTGAATTCATTTATATTTATTCTTGCATCAAAAACCCAGCTCGAGTTAGAATCGAGTTAGGGGCCGCGGTGTGGCTCAGGCTGTAAGAAGCCTGTTATTAAAACACAGCTGCCTGCAATTATTGCAGGTTCTAGTCCCACCAGGTCCAAGGTTGACTCAGCCTTCCATCCTTTATAAGGTAGGTAAAATGAGGACCCAGATTGTTGGGGGGGCAATAAGTTGCCTTTGTAAATATACAAATAGAATGAGACTATTGCCTTACACACTGTAAGCCGCCCTGAGTCTTCGGAGAAGGGCGGGATATAAATGTAAACAAAAAAAAAAACAACCCCACATTATTCTTCTAAGGAGAAAAATAAAATAAACTCCTGACATGAGGGAATGGAAAGTGCTTTTTGCAAACTTTCTTATACTTTCCAGAACATCATCATCATCTTTTAATGACTCCATAATCCCTTGCAGGGTGGAGTCTGGCCAATTGAATGGAGCTAGCAGAGTGTTTACTGGCCGGATGCCCTTTCTAACGCCAATGTGGAGTTTTATTCAGCAGATATATTCTCATTGTGCCTCTACCTAGGATCGAACTCACAGCCTCCTGATTGTGGGGCGAGAGGTCCACTTCTAGGCCACCGCACCTTTCCTGAACGTCCCTTTGTTTAATAGCTCTGAGTCAAGCTATTACAGGTAGTCCTCCACTTATAACTGATCATTTAGCGACCATTCAAAGTTATGAAATATCTCCCCAGAGCTACGTATGACCGGATTTCAAAGTTCTGATGGCTGTTCCCCTCATAGTCATGTGATCCCATTTTGGGCACCTAGCAACCCGGCCCCATTTTATAGTGTTTCACGGTCACACAATTGTGATTTATTCATATTATGACATTTTCTGCTGGAAGCCAGGATTTACTTCCAGTTTCTGGTCAACCCAGTCCCCTGAGTACAGTGGGTTCAGTTAACAACTGCTGCAAATCAGGTCATAAATCAGGCATGGTCCCATGGAAATCCGCTTAGCAACCATCATGTTTTATGATCAGTGGTGGGATTCGGCCGGTTCGGGCTGGTTCGGGAAAACCGGTAGATAAATTGTTGGCTGGCCCCTCCCCTCCCCATCCCTTCCAGGACTCTCCACGCGCCCCATTTTGGCTCCCAGGTAAGTGCAGGGAGGCCTACTAGGCCCAAAATGGGGCGCAGGGGGTGTGGTGCCTGCCCCCTCGCCCCCGCTCCCGTTTTCGCTCCCAGGAGGCTGCAGGAGGCCAAGTGCTGCCTGTCACACATGGCCACGCCCACCGTGGACACACCCATTCAACTGGTCATTAGGGCAGAGAACCAGTTGTTAAATTATTTGAATCCCACCACTGCTTATGATCCTAATTCTCATTTACGGTCCTCATTGGAGGATTCCCCTATAATGCAACGGGATACCCCTTGCCAGGGAAGATGGGGAGAAATCCAGACCTGGAGCCAGAAATATGGTCTTGAGGGGGGTTGAGGATGGGCCTGGAGGACAAAGATCAAAACACAAGCCTATTTTGCAGAAGCAACCCAGTGAAGACAGAAGATGCACAGTTAACTAAGAGAGCATACAAAACATTTGCCAGACCTATTCTTGAATACAGCTCATCCGTCTGGAACCCATACCACATCTCTGACAAAAATACAATAGAACGAGTCCAGAAATATTTCACTAGAAAAGTTCTTCACTCCTCCGAAAACAACAAAATACCTTATACCAACAGACTTGAAATCCTGGGATTAGAAAACTTACAACTCCATCGACTTCGACATGACCTGTGTTTAACACACAAAATCATTTATTGAAATATCCTTCCTATAAAAGACTACTTCAGCTTCAATCGCAATATTACAAGAGCAAAAAATAGATTCAAGCTAAATGTCAACCGCTTGAAACTTCATTGCAGAAAATACGACTTCTGTAGCAGAGTTGTTAATGCTTGGAATTCATTACCTGACTCCATAGTCTCTACTCAAAACCCCAAAATCTTCAACCAAAAACTGTCTACTATTGACCTCACCCCATTCCTAAGAGGACTATAAGGGGCGTGCATAAGAGCACAATAGTGCCTACCATTCCTGTCCTATTGTTCCCTTCATTATATCAAATTAATATAGTTGATGCATATTTTATATATATATATATATTTTCTTCAAGATATGTTGTTTTATCTATGACAATTGTTTGTGTATACTGTTGTGACAAAAAGAAGTAAAAAAAAATTTAAAAAAATTCTCAGAATTCAGCTGGTTAATGTAGAATTGAGGGGCAGGAGGGTTGTGAGAGCTAGAACTAAAAAAATATTTCTCCTATTGTCACTTTCAAGAGAATTTTATGAAGTTGCTTTTTGTGCCAATATTCCCAGAGGAATATTGGCACCAAAAAAAATCTGTTTTCTCCCTCATATGAGGAGGACCTTTAATCTTATAAAAAGGTACAATAAAGAAAAAAGCCAAATCACTCATAGATCAACTTGGAAATTCTTCTTCTTCTTCTTCTTCTTCTTCTTCTTCTTCTTCTTCTTCTTCTTCTTCTTCTTCTTCTTCTTCTTCTTCTTCTTCTTCTTCTTCTTCTTCTTCTTCTTCTTCTTCTTCTTCTTCTTCTTCTTCTTCTTTTCTTCCTTCTCCTTTTGTCCTTCTCCTTCTCCTCCCTTCTCCCTCTTTTTTTCCTTCTTCCCTCCTTCCTTCTTTCTCCTCCCTTGTCTCTTCTCCATTCTTCGCCCCTTTTCTCCCTTCTCCATCTTTTTCCTCCTCCTCCTCCTTCTTCTTGCTCCTTACTCCTCCTTCCTCCTTTTTCTTTCTTCCTCTCCCACTTCTCCCTCCTCCAACTCCTCCTTCCTCCGTCTTCTTCTCCCCCTTCTCCCTTCTCCCTTTTCTTTCTCCTCCAACTCCCCCTCCTCCAACTACGGAGTTGAAAAACACACTTTGAAGAGTTAAGATTGCTGTGTCCTCGAGATTATTGGGTTTTTTTCCATTCTGTCTTTTGGAAGTTAACAGAAAAAGTGCAGTAACCACCCATTTGCAGATAAATAATGGGAACTGAGAGCAAAAACAGGCAAAGACGAGAGTTAGGCAGACCGCAGAAAGGAAAAACACAGGAAGTTGAGCTGCGATGGGCAAATAAGAAGAAAGAAACCCAGAGCTGTTTGCCTCAAAAGTTCGGAAATGGCACCGAGTCATTTCAGCATGAGGAACCACCTCGGCCACCCAAACCCGGGTAGTAGAGAAGGGAAGAAAAAAAAAACATTCCCTAACAGAAAATTATGGGGAAATTGTTAAGTTAGGCGATTGAGGAGACAGGAGACAGGTCTATGTGAACAACAGCTCTTTATTGTACAGTGAGAATCCAGCAAAATATACAAGGGTGCAGCTCTCTTTATATAGTTTCTTGGTCAGGGTGTCAGCCAATGATCTTTCAGCTTTTTCCCGCTCAATTTTCCCTCCAAAATTAGATACATAACAGAAATGCTTGGGAAAAGCACAAGGGGAGGGCTGATCATTTGAAACCGACTGTTAGAGTGTTGAAACTGTAATGGCTCCTGCGGCAATGTTTCATTTGTTTTTTTAAATGAAAACTTCTCTCTCCATTTAAAAGTATTTTACAAAATAGTGAAAATGTGAGGATATCAATTGTATGCATATCAAAGGTGTTTATCGGGGAGGGGGAGTGTTAGGTTTAGGCACATTCACAGACACACATAGATACGTATAAATATACTGTAGCTAGTGTGTGTGTGTGTGTACACACACACATAAATATACACATACACACATATATGTCTATGGAGAGAGAGGGAGAGACGGAGGGAGATGATAGATATACTGTAGATTAAATAGTTAGATAGCTAGAGAGATGATTGATAGATGAGAGAGAGATGATAGATAGATAGACAGACAGACAGACAGATAGATAGAAGAAGCAAAAAGAAGCTACTCTGAAAAGCTAAAGAATCAATTTTCAGCAAATGAACCAGCAAACATGTGGAAAACTCTTAAAAATATCACCGGCTATGGCAAACCTCCTTCCCAGGCTGAAGATAATCAACAACTGGCAGATGACCTGAATGAGTTTTACTGCAGGTTTGAAAGGAAACTACAGCCACCTATCTCCACAACCCCCATCTCAGACACAGCAACAACAGCCAAGCCTCCTACAACTGACCCCATTTCATTGGGTTCACAACCCCTAGTGATCACAGAAAAGGAAGTGCAGGACCTATTTCACAGACAAAAGCCAGGAAAAGCTCCAGGCCCAGACAAGATAACTCCTTCTTGCTTAAAAGTCTGTGCTGACCAATTGGCCCCCATCTTCACCCATATTTTCAATAAATCACTAGAGATGTGCTATGTTCCTTCTTGCTTCAAACGCCTACCATCATCCCAGTGCCAAGAAGCCCACCATCAAGGAACTGAATGACTACAGACCAGTTGCTCTAACATCTGTAGTCATGAAAACCTTTGAAAGGCTAGTGCTTTCCTACCTGAAAACCATCACGAATCCGCTTTTAGACCCCTTGCAATTTGCATACCGAGCAAATAGATCAACAGATGATGCTGTTAATATGGCTCTGCACTACATCCTACAACATCTTGAGTCTCCAAAGACCTATGCAAGGGTCCTTTTGTAGACTTTAGTTCAGCATTCAATACCATCATTCCAGACATTCTTCTAACTAAGCTAAACCAGCTACAGGTACCGGAACAGACTTGTAAGTGGATCACAAGCTTCCTAACAAACAGGAAGCAGCAGGTGAAGCTAAGCAAGATCACATCAAATACCTGTACAATTAGCACAGGGCCCCCAAGGCTGTGTGCTCTCCCACTTCTCTTCTCTCTGTATACCAATGACTGCATCTCCAATGATCCATTTGTTAAGCTACTGAAGTTCGCAGATGACACAACAGTGATTGGTCTCATTCGAGACAATGACGAATCCGCATATAGACGAGAGGTCGAACGACTAGCCTTGTGGTGCAACCAAAACAATCTGGAACTGAACACACTCAAAACCGTAGAAATGGTGGTAGATTTTAGGAAAAACCCTTCCATACTTCCACCTCTCACAATACTTGACAACACAGTATCAACAGTAGAAACCTTCAAATTTCTGGGTTCTATCATATCGCAAGATCTCAAATGGACAGCTAACATCAAAACATCATTAAAAAGGACAACAAAGAATGTTCTTTCTGCGCCAACTCAGTAAGCTCAAACTGCCCAAGGAGCTGCTGATCCAATTCTACAGAGGAATTATTGAGTCTGTCATTTGCACCTCTATAACTGTCTGGTTCGGTTCTGCAACCCAACAAGAAAAACACAGACTTCAGAGGATAATTAGAACTGCAGAAAAAATAATTGCTACCAACTTGCCTTCCATTGAGGACCTGTATACTGCACGAATCAAGAAGAGAGCCGTGAAAATATTTGCAGATCCCTCGCATCCTGGACATAAACTGTTTCAACTCCTACCCTCAAAACGACGCTATAGAGCACTGCACACCAGAACAACTAGACACAAGAACAGTTTTTTCCCGAAGGCCATCACTCTGCTAAACAAATAATTCCCTCAACACTGTCAGACTATTTACTGAATCTGCACTACTATTAATCGTTTCATAGTTCCCATCACCAATCTCTTTCCACTTATGACTGTATGACTATAACTTGTTGCTGGCAATCCTTATGATTTATATTGATATATTGATCATCAATTGTGTTGTAAATGTTGTACCTTGATGAACGTATCTTTTCTTTTCTTTTATGTACACTGAGAGCATATGCACCAAGACAAATTCCTTGTGTGTCCAATCACACTTGCCCAATAAAATTCTATTCTATATAATTAAGCAGATGGACAGAGAGAAAGACGATACAGATATATGAAAAACAGGTAGATAGTAGATAGATAGATAGATAGATAGATAGATAGATTAGATAGAGAAAGGAAGGAAGGAAGGAAGGAAAGAAGGAAGGAAGGAGAGGGAGAATGGATAGATAGATAGATAGATAGATAGATAGATAGATAGATAGATAGATAGATAGATAGATAGATAGATAGATAGATTAGATAGATAAGAAAGAAAAAGAAAGAAAGAAAAGAAAAGAGGGAGAATAGATAGATAGATAGAATGCTAGAGAGCTAGAGAGCTAGAGATGATTGAGTGATAGAATGATAGATAGATAGATAGATAGATAGATAGATAGATAGATAGATAGATAGATAGATAGATAGATAGATAGATAGATAGATATAGATGAGAGAGAGAGAGAGAGAAGGTTATGTGATCACCTTTTGCGGCCAAATCTAAGCACCCCATGGGCCAGATTTGTCCCGTGGGCCTTGACTTTGATACCCTTACTGTAGATATTTCCAGGTGTAATTATCCATATGCTGGAGAAGGAAATCGCTGACAATCTGCAGCGCCTAAGACTTTGTTTCTGCTGGCACAGCAATTGATCAATGCAATTCTCATCAATCACTCTAACTGAAGAGCTTTCTGAAAGATTTTATGAAATCCATTTTTAGGGCAAGAGGGGGTAAGGAAGCGCCCACATCCCGGCCTGTGCTCAAAAATCCATAAAATGCTGTTTTCTGCAGATTGAGTTAAGAATTATGGCTCTACCAGGAACCTCAACAGTCATGAAAACAAAAGATACATGGGTCTTCCGTCCACTTAAGCCCACAATGGTTAGTTGTGGAATTGCTTTTCCTGTTTACGATGGCCTGATTTGAAGAAGAAAACTCAGTATCGCTGGACGAGGGTCAGGAGCGGGGCAATTCCTGTGATGTCATCTGACCAGCATTTTCACTCAACATGGGTAAGGTAAAGGTAAAGGTTTACCTCACACATATGTGCTAGTCGTTCCCGACTCTAGCGAGCAGTGCTCATCTCCATTTCAAAGCCGAAGAGCCAGCGCTATCCGAAGATGTCTCCGCTGGTCATGTGGCCGGCATGACTCAATGCCAAAGGCGCACGGAATGCTGTGACCTTCCCACCAAATGGTCCCTATTTTTCTACTTGCAGTTTTTTACCTGCTTTCAAACTGCTAGGTTGGCAGAAGCTGGGACAAGGAACAGGAGCTCACCCCGTTACATGGCGGTAGGTAGATAGAGAGAGAGAGAGAGAGAAAGAGAGAAGAGAAAGAGAGAGAGAGAAATTCAGCATCTGTCTGCCATTCCAGCATGTATTTATGAGTATGCCCTTAAATTCACTTTTTAAAAACTTTAAAATAGAAAGTTGGTTAAAGACATTTGTTTTAAATAAGCCAAGCTTCTGGATTTTATGTGCACACATGGGGTTTTTTTTCCTTAAAAAAAGAAAAAGAAATACCATTTGTTTTTTTGTGGGGGGAGGATTGTTTTTATGTTTTATTTAAATTAGCAAGGCTCTGTGGCTTCATTTTTCCAATTTCAATTCAGGGTTCTAAGCCAGGAGAAGGGCAATTCATCCTTTCTACTGGAAAGAAAAGAGCCACGTGGATTCTCCATTGCCCCTTCTCTCCTCCCTTCTCTCTCCGCAGCCCCCACAAGACCCTAAAAGTAGAAACACAGCTTGTTGCAGCTGGAAGCTGGAAGAAACCGTGGAATTTCTGGATGACAGAGTGAATGTCTGGAACAGTTGGGCAAACTTAGTAGCTAGAGGGAAAGTGGTGGAAATAATAGACCAGTGTTTCTCAACCTCGGCCACTTGAAGATGTATGGACTTCAACTCCCAGAATTCCCCAGCCAGCGTTGTTTACAGAAACTTACAGGAACACATCAACATGCCTACCATCCCTGTCCTAATGTCCCCTTTTATACTATCCATTTCAAGGATCACCAACCTTTTGTACCTCAGGGACCACTAAATTCATAATTTTAAATCCTGAGGACCACTAATATGATCTGCCTAATGACCGGCTGGGTAGGTGTGGCTAGGTGGTCATGTGACTGGGTGGGTGTGGCCAATTCATTGTCACTCATGTCGAGGGATGCCTCGCTGGCCTCCACTCGCCCCTCCCCTCCCAGCCCCTCCTCGCCTCCCTGCCTGGGCTCCTTAGGGCCCCAATAGAAAGCAGTTGTTGGAGCTAAGCAGCCAACACGAGAAAGAGTTGGCAAAACAGCTGGCTCAGTTCAAATTGGATCTGACCAAGAAGGAAGCTCAGCAGAAGCACCTCACTGAGGACTATGAGCATAGGCTTTCCAAGCAGAGGGAAGACCTGTGGGAGTGCAAGGCCAGGTACCGGCGCCTGGAGGCTCAGCGGGCTGAGATGGTCAGCCAGTTCCAGGCCATGATGCAGTCCCACTGGAACAAGGCCCTCCGGCTCTTCGCCACCAGCAGCACTTTCCTCCAGCCTTCACCCAAAGCCCCACACCAGGAGGCTGAAGCAGACCCCAAGTCGGAATTTCTGCCCCACCTCTGACCTGCACAAGAAGACCCTGAAGGGGGAGACTCTCTACAGCAACACAAACGTTCATTGCATGTATCCGTCCCCAGGGGCCGTAGTTTGAGGACCCCTGATATAGTAAATGCAAATAATTTTTCTGTGGACCACCAAAATTTTCTCACGGACCATCAGTGGTCCCCAGACCACCAGTTGGTGACCGCTGATCCATTTCATGTATTCTATAACCATGTTTATACTTATATCTGTTATCTAATACATGCTTGAAATACAAATAAATAAAGTGGTGGGATCCATCTGGTTTAACAACCAGTTCGGTGATTGTGCGCTTTGCGTAGTTTTATGAAAACTTACCTTCCACGTTACTGCTGGGAGGGAAGATATAGGTCAATAAAGCGCAGGGGAGGGCGGGCGGGCCCACCTGATTGTCGGAGCAAACTGGTTCACTCCCAGCTGATTGTCGGAGCCACCAGTTCGCCTGAACGGATCCAAACCAGTAGAATCCCACCCCTGCAAATACTCCAGGCCATCACTATACTGTATGTATTTTATCCAGGGGTGAAATGCTCCCAGTTCTGACCGAATCTTGCGATCCGGTAGTGATCGTGGCCTGTGGTTCGGCAATCCGGTAGTGATCGTGGCCTGTGGTTCGGCAATCTGGTGGTGATCCCCAAACCACCAGCAACACAGCTTGTTGCAGCTGGAAGCTGGAAGAAACCGTGGAATTTCTGGATGACAGAGTGAATGTCTGGAACAGTTGGGCAAACTTAGTAGCTAGAGGGAAAGTGTTGGAAATAATAGACCAGTGTTTCTCAACCTCGGCCACTTGAAGATGTATGGACTTCAACTCCCAGAATTCCCCAGCCAGCGTTGTTTACAGAAACTTACAGGAACACATCAACATGCCTACCATCCCTGTCCTAATGTCCCCTTTTATACTATCCATTTCAGGGATCACCAACCTTTTGGACCTCAGGGACCACTAAATTCATAATTTTAAATCCCGAGGACCACTAATATGATCTGCCTAATGACCGGCTGGGTAGGTGTGGCTAGGTGGTCATGTGACTGGGTGGGTGTGGCCAATTCATTGTCACTCATGTCGAGGGATGCCTCGCTGGCCTCCACTCGCCCCTCCCCTCCCAGCCCCTCCTCGCCTCCCCGCCTGGGCTCCTTAGGGCCCCAATAGAAAGCAGTTGTTGGAGCTAAGCAGCCAACACGAGAAAGAGTTGGCAAAACAGCTGGCTCAGTTCAAATTGGATCTGACCAAGAAGGAAGCTCAGCAGAAGCACCTCACTGAGGACTATGAGCATAGGCTTTCCAAGCAGAGGGAAGACCTGTGGGAGTGCAAGGCCAGGTACCGGCGCCTGGAGGCTCAGCGGGCTGAGATGGTCAGCCAGTTCCAGGCCATGATGCAGTCCCACTGGAACAAGGCCCTCCGGCTCTTCGCCACCAGCAGCACTTCCCTCCAGCCTTCACCCAAAGCCCCACACCAGGAGGCTGAAGCAGACCCCAAGTCGGAATTTCTGCCCCACCTCTGACCTGCACAAGAAGACCCTGAAGGGGAGACTCTACAGCAACACAAACGTTCATTGCATGTATCCGTCCCCAGGGGCCGAGTTTGAGGACCCCTGATATAGTAAATGCAAATAATTTTTCTGTGGACCACCAAAATTTTCTCACGGACCATCAGTGGTCCCCAGACCACCAGTTGGTGACCGCTGATCCATTTCATGTATTCTATAACCATGTTTATACTTATATCTGTTATCTAATACATGCTTGAAATACAAATAAATAAAGTGGTGGGATCCATCTGGTTTAACAACCAGTTCGGTGATTGTGCGCTTTGCGTAGTTTTATGAAAACTTACCTTCCACGTTACTGCTGGGAGGGAAGATATAGGTCAATAAAGCGCAGGGGAAGGCGGGCGGGCCCACCTGATTGTCGGAGCAAACCGGTTCACTCCCAGCTGATTGTCGGAGCCACCAGTTCGCCTGAACGGATCCAAACCAGTAGAATCCCACCCCTGCAAATACTCCAGGCCATCACTATACTGTATGTATTTTATCCAGGGGTGAAATGCTCCCAGTTCTGACCGAATCTTGCGATCCGGTAGTGATCGTGGCCTGTGGTTCGGCAATCCGGTAGTGATCGTGGCCTGTGGTTCGGCAATCTGGTGGTGATCCCCAAACCACCAGCAACACCCGCCACTTGGGTGTAATGTGTCTGTGTGCGGATGTGATGTGCGCGCATGCGTGTGTCCATGGCATGTGGACTTCGAAGCTAGTAAGGAAGGTAAGTAGATTTCACCCCTGATTTTATCCTCATAGCAGTTCCAGGAGAACCATTGAACAGTCACTCTGATGTACATCCTGTGTAGAAGATCATATCAGATTAGACAGATTAACAGAGTTGGAAGGGACCTTGTAGGTCATCTAGTCCAACCCCCTGCCCAAGCAAGAGACCCTACCTACACCATTTCTGACAGATGGCAGTCCAGTCTCTTCTTGAAAGCCTCCAGTGATGAAGCTCCCATATCTTCCAAAGGCAATTTCTATTCCAGTGGTTGATTGTTCTCACTGTCAAAAAATTTCTCTTTATTTCCAGGTTGAATCTCTCCTTGATCAGTTTCCACCCATTATTTCTTGCCTGGCTTTTGGGTGCTGTGGAAAATAGCTTGTCCCTCTCCTCTCTGTGGCAGCCCCTCAAATACTGGCACACTATCATGTCTTCCCTGGTCCTTCTCTTCACTAGACCAACTGTGCCCAGTTCCTGTAACCGTTCTTCATATGTTTTAGCCTCCAGTCCCTTAATCATCCAGGTTGCTCTTCTCTGCACTCTTTTTAGAGTCTCCACATCTTTTTTATAGTGTGGTAACCAAAACTGGATGTAGTGTTCTATATATCGGAAAGCATGCTGGGAATTCTGGACGCTGAAGTCCAGACATCTTAAAGTTGCCAAGGTTGAAAAACACTCTATTAGAATATGCTTATTATATCCCACTCTTTCCCAGATCTTAAACAGCTAGGGAAAAGTCATTAAACTTTCATGCACATCTGCTGGCACATTCCAGTCATTTCAGCTTTGCTTAGTTGTGACGGACCAGGCCGCCACAGTGCAGAATGGGAGTAAATGAATTGACTCCAGGCCTTTCTGTTACCCTGAGTGGGTGGAACAGCAAATGTAGAGTCTCTACCCCTGGCATGAAAAAAAACCTTCTTTGTGTGTCAATTGCATCAGCCAAGGGACTTTTGAAGAAAGCCAAGGGACTTTGGAGAGAAAAAGAAAGAAAAAAAGAAAGAAAGAAAGAAAGAAAGAAAGAAAGAAAGAAAGAAAGAAAGAAAGAAAGAAAGAAAGAAGGAAGGAAGGAAGGAAGGAAGGAAGGAAGGAAGGAAGGAAAAGAAAAGAGGAGGAGAATGGAAAAAGAGAGAAACAAAGGAAGGAAGGAAAGAAGGAAGGAAGGAAAGAAGGAAGGAAGGAAAGGAGAGCTAGAAAGAGAATGAGGAATAAGAAAGAGAAAGAAAGAAAGAAAGAAGAGGAGGTGGAAAAGGAGGAGGAGAATGGAAAGAGAAACAAAGGAAGGGAAGGAAGGAAGGAAAGAGAGCTAGAAAGAGAATGAAGAAGAAAGAGGAGGAGAAGCAGGAGGAGGAGAATGGAAAGAGAGAGAGAAACGAAGGAAGGAAGGAAAGAAAGGAAGGAAGGAAGAAAAGATAGCTAGAAAGAGAATGAAGAAAGAAGAGGAGAAGGAGGAGGAGAATGGAAAGAGAGAAACAAAGGCAGGAAGGAAGGAAAGAAAGAAAGAAAAGAGCTAGAAAGTGAATGAGGAAGAAAGAAAGAGAGAGAGAGAGAAAGGAAGGAAGGAAGGAAACTTCTCCTCTTTCTTCCTATTGGCCACTTTTGATGGACTGAAGGGCTATATTTTGAGGGACACACACACACACACACAGCATAATCAGTCTGTCAGCTCCTCCTGTCCCTGCTGTGGTTGCTGGTACAGCACATAGAAGCCCCATTATCCACTTTGCCGAGTGGCCCTTTTCTCTTCTTCTGGGGCAGGAGGGGGCTTTCGGAGGGCTTTCTCTGGTGGGGGCTGCTGGCAGGAAGTTGCCCAGGCCACGGATGAAGCTACTTTCTCCCAAGCACTAAACCACGAAGACGACTCTGCTAACTTTTTACGTCCTCAACCACGAACTTTGTTCCAACACTCTTGACCTCTCTCTGGGAAGAGAGGCGCCCCATTGTTGGTGCTTTGATTCCTCGTGCTCAGCTTTTCCCTTGCCTGGCCTTTGGCATTTTGCTGCAGTGCCTGGCAAAGGTCACTGTGATGATTGAACAATTTGCAAACCATCAAGTTCCATGCAGAAGCAAATCGGGGCAGATTCGCCCCCCCCCCCACCGCTTTCCTAAGTTGAGCAGAGAACAGGAATCCTTTGTGGGAAAACCAGAGCTGTCACAGGAGAACGTCTGGTTTACTTGACGATGCGAAGAGCTGAGGATCTGGAGGATGTTATCATGTACTGGCAGGTTTGTGTTCCCTATGCGTCCGCCATCGGTTTTTAATGGGATAAACAAGCCATGACTTCGGGCATGGATATAATCCCAGCTGTTACGTTGCACAACTGGTGAGATGTTGGTTCCGTCAAATCTGTCAAACGTCAAAGAACTCAGGAAATTCGGGCAGTTCAAATGAGCGTAAATATTTATTGCAAGTTTAAGCGCTCTACAAGAATCTGACCAACTAACGGGCAAAACAAATTGGCGGGAGGTAAGAATCAAAAAAATTTATCTTAGATCACTTGTGGTCATGCGGTGTTGTGACCCAGGTCCAAGTAGGTAATAATAAACTTAGTCCGTGGAAAAACAAACAAACTTTATTCGAACAGCTGGGAATTACTTCATTCCCAGCGTCGTTCAACTCAAAGTAAAACAAATGCCTCCCAATATAAATTCCTCAGTTATCTCGCAAACCTTGGTCTAATTAGGCAAACTGCCAAAGGCCTTTCCTGGCAAACGTCCAGAAGCCACAAAAACAAAGATATAGACGAAGAAGAAGATGAAGCAGAAGACGCAGCTACAATGTTGTTTTCCTGCAAAGCCCTGACCTCACCTCAGCCTCATTGCTGTCTGACTCCATTGCCAGCTCTGTAGGCTGCAGATGGACCACAACATGCGGGGACTCATGACTGATGACGCATTTGACTCCCCTCCCTTGAGCTCAGCCTGGTCAACTCCTCCAAAATCCTCTTGGTGATTCTATGGGGCCAGCACATCTTCCAATCTCACACGGCTTCTTTTGAGTTTTTCTATCCTCTGGCGGATGTCAGCTTTGATGGTATCCAGCCTCCGTATTCTTCGGCGGCCTGGTTTCCTTTAACCGCCAACTCTTCCAAACATTATTTGTCAGCTGCCACCTCATGCTTGTGTTTCATTAGTACTCGGTGCCAGTCTGAGATGAGGGAGGGGGACTGGTTGGGAGGGGGGAGGTTTTGAGGGAAACGAAAAGTATCTCCCTCAGAAGCGGCTTCAAGGTCAACCAGCTGGGAACGGAACACAACTGCACACCACCCTACACTTGAAGTGACTTTTCTCAAAACATCTTCTTTGAATTTGATTGGACATGAGGGGAGGCACCTAAGAGAAGGGAAAGTTAGACTTGGAGATTTGGGGGATTTTCAGTTCCGGCTTTGCATTATTGTAATTCACTTGACTTCTAGTAAACTATACCTTTCTCAACAAATGGAGCCAAGGATCATTTTTTACTTAAGAGATTCAAGCTGAGGCAGGACTGACATAATTGCTTCTTCCAGTGAATTCCGTCTCATGACATAGCAAAGCGATCCTATCTCTCTTGCACGTTAATAAAAGTTGGGATCTTTACATAAGACGCAGTAACCCTGGAATATTTGTCACTCAGGATTAAACTGTGTGTGTTCCTGGTATTCTCTAAGCTAGGTTGTTTTCTTGCAGACCTTTCATTGCCAAACTAGGTTGCATCATCAGTGCTAATAGATGCAGTCAATGCCATGCTGCCGGTTAACAGAACTTTTAAGACTTGGAAGGGACCTTGGAGGTCATCTATCCCAAGCAGGACACCCTACACCATTTCTGACAAATGGCAGTCCAATCTCTCCTTGAAAGTTTCCAGTGATGAAGCTCCCACAACTTCCAAAGGCAACTTCTGTTCCATTGGTCGATTGTTCTCACTGTCAGAAAATTTCTCCTTCTTTCTAGGTTGAATCTCTCCTTGTCCAGTTTCCATCCATTATTTCTTGTCTGGCCTTCAAGTGCTTTGGAAAATAGGTTGACCCCCTCCTCTCTGTGGCAGCCCCTCAAATATTGGAAGACTGCTATCCTGTCTCCCCTGGTCCTTCTCTTCACTAGACTAGCCATACTCAGTCCCTGCAACCGTCCAACATATGTTTTAGCCTCCAGTCCCCTAATCCTCTTGGTTTCTCTTCTCTGCATCTTTTTCTAGAGTTTCAACATCTTTTTTACATCATGGCGACCAAAACTGGATGCAGTACTCTAGGTGTGGTCTTACTAAGACTTTATAGAGCGGTATTAGTACCTCACTTGCTCTTGATTGTATCCCTCTGTTAATGCAATTTAGGATTGCATTGGCTTTTTTGGCTGCCGCTGCACACTCTTAGCTCATATTTAATTGGTTGTCCACTAAGACTCCAAGATCCCTCTCACGGTTATGGTTTAAAAATAGGCGCAAGGATGGCCATGGTGCTGCAATGGAAGCTCTGCATTTTTATTAGCATCGCATCAAAAAAACAAGGAGTTTCTATCATATTATTATGGTTGTCATATTGATCTTTTTTTTTTACCTTGCAGAAACTTCCATGACTTTATCCATATGTTTATTTTGCCATCGTCGTTTTTCTGTCCTGCGTTATTTTTGAATGTCCTCCCCATGTTCATTTTTTAAAAATATTTTAGTTACTGCAAGTTATTGCAGAGTTGGTGGGAGTTGGGCAGCATCTAAATTAATAAATTACTATTATTTTCACACACTAGGGAAATAGTGTGGGGGAGGGGAGCATGTTTCTCCCCTCCCCCACACACTGAGGGGACCATGTTTCTCAAACGAAAACACCCCTTCTGAACAGAAAATCAAAATAATCCTTGGGATCCTTAGGGCAGAACACTGATGATGTTATTTAGCTGGGTAATGAAACGTCTTCAAGAAACCAACCAAGCTCAGAAAACATCAAAGATCGCACATTTCAACCCTGAGCTGCAAATATTCTATCAAAATAAGTCGGGCAGCATTTATTTTTTTTAGACCAACACATTTGATTAAAAGGCGAATCCCAAAACCAGATTTCCTTTCCAGCTCCCCTCTCAAACCAGAAATAACAGAAACAAACAAGTTTGATCCTCTACTTTATGTATGCATGCTGCCACCTTCTGGTATTATACAGAAAAAGAAGAAATTCCCTCCCAAAATAAATTCATTTTATATTAGCAGCAAGCGGAGCGGGAGAATCCCTTTGCCCCGGCAGTGACCCATTTCAGGGAAGTCAGAAAGCAAGAAAAACAAACAAACAACCATATATTTTAAAAGGTAAAACAGGACTTGGTGAAATTGTAAGAAAAGACCTTCTTACGCCTATGCTTGGCATTCACGATTCTAACCCAGCTGCTGCAACTACAGGAAGCAGAAAATGCAAAAAAAAAAATTAATCTGGGGGGTGGGGAATTGTTTAGCTAAACCGGTTGCAATTTCTTCTCTTGTCACGTTTTCAGGAGAGGATGAGGAAGAAGGATTTAGCGGTGGTGCCTTCCAGAAGAGGTGGGAGAGGCAGGAATGACCATAAACGTGTCCAGGAAGCCCTCAACTTAGAAACACAATTGAGCCCCAAATTTCCATTGCTAAACAAAGCAGTTGTAAAGTCCCACTTTATGACCTTGGGGTTGCCACAGTTGTTAAGTGAATCAGGAGGTAGTTAAGCCAATCTGGCTTCCTTCCATTGAGTCTGCTTTTCAGAAGCTCCCTAGGGATGTTTGCAAATGACAATTCCAGGACTTCAGGTTGTCGCAAGCATTTATCAATGCCTGCAGGTTGCCAAGCCCCCAAATTTTGATCACGTGACTCTGAGGATGCTGCCACAGTCCTACGTATGAGAACTGGTCGCAACTCACGTTTTTTTCAGTGCGGTTGTAACTTTGAACGGTCATTAAACGAATGGGTGTAAGTGGAGAATTCCCTGTATAAGATTTATCTAAGGAACAGACTACCTGCCCCAAATTCTCTTCAAAATGAGTGGGTATAAGTAATAAGTTTTTTTTTAATTTGAATTTATATCCCGCCCTTCTCCGAAGACTCAGGGCGGCTTACATTGTGTAAGGCAATAGTCTCATCCATTTGTATATTATATACAAAGTCAACTTGTATTGTCCCCTCAACAATCTGGCTCCTCATTTTACCTACCTTATAAAGGATGGAAGGCTGAGTCAACCTTGGGCCTGGTGGGACTCGAACCTGCAGTAATTGTAATTGCAGGCAGCTGTGTTAATAACAGACTGCATTAGCCTGTTGAGCCACAAGAGGTTGCTGCTAAACTCTAGTTTTCATTCTAATTTGTGGTCCTGAAACTTTTAGTTGGGCTTCATTGATGAGAAAAAGAATTGCAAGCTGTGAGTTTTACGGAGAGTAAGGAACCTTTCACATGGCCTTAGTGAACCTGAAGGCCAGACAAGGAGTCACGAATGGAAACTGATCCAAGGAGAGATTCAACCTAGAAATAAGGAGACATTTTCTGACAGTGAGAACAATCAACCCATGGAACAGAAGTTTCCTTTAGAAGTTGTGGGAGCTTCATCCCTGGAGGCTTTCAAGAAGAGAGTGGATTGCCATCTGTCAGAAATGGTGTAGGATCTCCTGCTTGGGCAGGGGGTTGGGCTAGATGACCTGCAAGGTCCCTTCCAACTCTGTTATTCTGTGAACCTTATAGGTACTCCTTGCTTAGCAACCCTTTGGAGTTGCAATGGACCGCCCTGTAGCTACTTACAACCGTTTTCCTAAGTTATGGTGGCCGCACAGATACCGCATGGACACATGATCACATTTTGGGTGCCTGATAACCAACTCATATTTATAACTGTGTGCTGCATCCCAGGGTCACATGACTATGATTTTCAGCAATTTTTTTGCCCGTTTCCAGCATTTGTTTCCAATTTCTGGCCAAAAAAAAAAAATGCCCATTGTAGAAAATGGGTTCATTTTCACTTGATGTTGCACAATCACGTGCGGTCATGTGATGACCCACTTAATGACCATCAGCACTGGCCACAAAGAGGAAGGGGAGGTCAACTTATTTTCCAAAGCACTAGAGGGCAGGACAAGAAACAATGGATGGAAACTAATCAAGGAGAGAAGCAACCTTTGAAGCGCTCCATGGCATAGGACCGGGTTACTTACGGGACCGCCTACTGCCACCAGTAGCCTCCCATCAACCTGTGCGCTCCCACAGGGAGGGCCTCCTCCGGGTGCCGTCGGTCAAACAATGTCAGCTGGCGACCCCCAGAGGGAGGGCCTTCTCTGTGGGGGCTCCTGCCCTCTGGAATGAGCTGCCTCCGGGGCTTCGTCAACTCCCCGACCTCCGGACCTTTCGCCCCGAGCTGAAGACGCTTTTGTTCCATCGCGCAGGGCTAGCTTAAATGCAGTTTTTAAATGGGGTTTTATTCTTATTTTATTTTTTAGGCCATAAATTGAATCAGTTTTTTATATTGTTCTTAACTTATATTATATGTATTTTATATGTATTTTATTGGCTGTGAACTGCCCTGAGTCCTTCGGAAGAAGGGCGGTATACAAATCGAATTAATAAATAAATAAAATAAATAAATAAACCTGGAATTGAAGAGAAACTTCCTAACAGTGAGAATTATTAACCAGTGGAACGGCTTGTCACCAGAAATCGTGGGCACCCCATCACTGGAGGTTTTTAAGAGAAGACTAAACCGTCACTTGTCTGAAATGGTATAGGGTCTCCTGCTTGAGCTGGAGGTTGGACTAGAAGACCTTGAAGGTCCCTTCCAGCTTTATTCTGATTGAAATTGATTGATTTCTGGGATGGCGCGTTGGTGCAAACTCAGTGTGTTGGGCTACATTTGGTTGTGCAAGATGGTGTCTTGTCAGTCTGAAAAGCGGAACCTACAGCCGTGGGAATAACATTAGGAAGATGAAGAGGATGGTGATGGTGTTGATTTAGAAGACCAGGAGGTTGGACTAGATAACCTCCAAGGTCCCTTCCAGCTCTATTCTGATTGAATTAAGGTTGTAAGTCAAGGACTACCTGTACTTCCCATATATGCCATAGATGTGAAGCATTGGCACCGGAATTAGCGGTGTTCTCCTGCCTTAGAAGTGGTTCCATTTATGACCATGGATCTTCTGCTGGTCATCATTAAGATTGGAAGGGATGAGCAACAGACCTTGCTCCTCTGCAGAGGGATGCACATATCTGTGCAGAATCGTGCAAAGAAGGCAGCCCCCTCATTTCTTCATCTTCCTTTGACTTGACCATGCCTGCCCACATTTTACAAGTAAGGGTCTCTGTACAGGTAATCCTAAACCATTCATTTAGTGACCGTTCAAAGTTACAAAGGCACTAAAAAAAAGTGACTTATGATGGTTTTTCACACGACCTTTGCAGCCTCCCCATGGTCAGGAGATCAAAATTCTGGTGCTTAGCAACTGGTTCATATTTATGACAGTTGCAGGGTCCCGGGGTCATGCGATCGTCTTTTGAGACTTTCTGACAAGCCACATCAATGGGAAAGTCAGACTCACGCAACAACTGCGTTATTAATTTATAAGAATTACAGCAATTCGCTTAATAGCTGTGGCAAGAAGTTCACAAAATGGGACAAAACTCACTTAAGAAAAAGAACAACAGAGTTGGAAGGGACCTCGGAGGTCTTCTAGTCCAACCCCCTGCAGAAGCAGGAGACCATTCTGGACAAAATGGCTGCCCAATCTCTTCTTAAAAACTTCCAGTGTTGGAGCACCTGCAATTTCTGGAGGCCATTCACTCCACTGGTTAATCGTCCTATCAAGAAATTTCTCCTTAGTTCTAGGTTGCTTCTCTCCTTGATTAGCTTCCACCCAATGAATTGTCTCGCTCAGCAACAGAAATTTTGGGTCAACTGTGGTTATAAGCCGAGGACCGAAAAACACATTCTCCTGCATTTGCTTCTACTAGTTTTTATTCCATTCCAGGCAAACAAGATTTGCTTTCACATTTTATTTCAAAGAAGAATTTGAGAGGCCTTTCCCGTGGTCAGCAGATTGTGCTCGTTTTGATGATCAAAGGAAGGCGTGGACTGTCTCTATTGCAGCCTTATCTTTCCTGGAGACTGCAGCCAGGCTTGGCTCTTCACTCTCTTGTTCAATCCCAGGAAAGGATGTCATGAGAAAAACCCCACCGGCTGGCCTGTCCCGGTAGAAAGGGCAGCCCGCCAAGGGAGGTGTCAGGAGTGAGGGAAAGATGAGTCAGCGAAAGCAGCCCATCCTTTGCCGCTTCCCACAACCGAGTCAGTGCAAAGCAACCAAGAGAAATCCTCAAACATTCTGAGAATAAGACAGCAATTCACAGACACCACTTTCTAAAAGGGAAGAAAAAATTCACCCAAGCAACTTTCAACACCGCATTAATTTAACCCAGAGATGCCATAGACCAGGGGTGTCAAACTCGTGGCACGGAGGCTGGATCTGGCTTGCAGGATGCTTTGATCTTGCCATAGACCAAAACTAGGACCTCCTCCATACAGCTAAAACGAGGGCATCAATGGCTTATCTTCACCACGAACGTGTGCTTTGTGTTCATATCAGGTGTATCATGGGTTAGTGTCTTTTTCAAGCGTTGGCTATCATCCCAACTTCTTACGTTATGGTTTCAATAAAATAACATGGCAAAAATGGCTGAAATTTGGCAATATTAGCACTGATATCGTGCCTATTCTACCCTCTTTGGAAAAGTTTTGGCCATTCTTATTTGTTTTAAAAGGCAAATTTTTACAGTTTAATTTTGGGTCCTCTAAGGCTGGGGCTCCAACCATAGCAACTTTTAAGACTTGTGGACTTCAACTCCCAGAATTCCTCAGTTAGACTTGCTGGCTGAGGAATTTTGGGAGTTGAAGTCCACAAGGTTAGAGACCCCAGTTCTAAGAGTAAGAGAAATGGGCCACCGACGCTATTTTAGCCAGTCTCTTTTGAGATTTGATTCCAAAAAAGGTGTTTCCAGATATTGCAAGAAGACAAACCTAGAACTTGACTGCAACTTTAAAGCAGCTACATCAATGCAGCTGCTTTAAAGAGTTGTTGGCAGGTTCCAGATTCATGTTCCTGTGTGGTCCATAGCACTTTCCCAAATTATTTCTTAAACAACCGTGTGCTTTGCATCTCCTTTCCTAAGGCACCTCGGATCTGGAATACAAATAAATCATTTGAGGTAGCTGTGCGCTGCATGCAAGATACAGGAACCCCTTTTGTAAAGCTGGACAGCAAAAACAATGCGAGAGCAGTTCAAGAATAGCACAAGAAAAGCCCAGTTCAAAGACACGATTGTTCCTAGACAGTCGCTGGACGTGTACAAAATACTGTGTTGTATCTTAACTGATTCCAATTTTGCAGGGTCGGTGAACGACTGGCGGATTATTGGCCTGTGAGTATAGATTTCACCCCAAATTTTTTTATTTTTATTTGCATTTATATCCCGCCCTTCTCCGAAGACTCAGGGCGGCTTACACTATGTCAAGCAATAGTTTCATCCATTTGTATATTTATATACAAAGTCAACTTATTGCCCCCAACAATCTGGGTCCTCATTTTACCTACCTTATAAAGGATGGAAGGCTGAGTCAACCTTGGGCCTGGTGGGACTTGAACCTGCAGTAATTGCAAGCAGCTGCTGTTAATAACAGACTGTCTTACCAGTCTGAGCCACCAGAGGCCAGAAATCCACAGTGTGTGATGAAATCAGTGTCACCCAGTGCCTGAAGATACTGTGTGTGTGTGGTAAACATCTGTCTATTGTGATACCTAATTAAAAAAATAATAATAATGGAAAGGAGGAGTGGGAAGTCGCACCCTTGGCTTAAATATATCTAAAAAGCTCTATGGACTGGTGAAAGCAGCAGGAAACTAGAGCTGTCATCCAGAGTCGGCCTCCTCAGTCGTCCCCGCCACAAATCCTGAGCACGGTGCGCCGATAATCCCCAGAACTATCCGACTGTAATTTAAAAAAGAGGAAGAGTAACATTATTTTCAAGCCGCTTACAGCCCGCCCTTCCACAATGACACAGCCATGCCTCATTTTCCTCGCCTCTGAGGTGGAGATTTATTGAAGACTTCTTAAAAGCACTCCGGTTTTTATTTTAGTAGTTTTAGGTTGCTTGTCCCCCGCTCCACCCTCCCCCTCTGGTTATTTAAAATTTGATTTCCCGTTTGGAACAAGCCCCGATCCATGGAGCACCTGTCCAATTTCAATGATATTTTCAAACCTACCAAAGGTTAAATTTGGGGCTCAACTGTGGTCGTAAGTCGAGGACTACTGGTACGTCTTCTCCTTGTGGTCACCTTTTCTAGGAGGATGCGTCCCTTCAATACAGGTGGCCCTCAACGTACGACCCGCCACTTAAGTCACTGTTTGAAGTTACGAAAGATCCCCAAAAAGGAACTTGTGATCCAGCTTCAAGGTTCCGGTGTCTGGGGCCCTTTACAGTCATGTGACCGCATTTTGGGATTCAGCAACCACCCTGTCGGCCATTTGCAGTGTCCCACTGTCATGTGACCGTGTTTTATGACATTTTTTGTCAGGAGCCAGCGTTTTACTCCTGTTTTGGGCCAAACCTGCCACCTAACGAGCAATGGGCTCGCTGAATGATCACGGCATTCCCTTAACAATGTGCAATTGGTTTCGAGGTTGGGTTCAATCCCTGCTTTACAACGATCACAACTTATGACTGTAATTGCGGAGCTAAAATTACATCATAACTTGAGGACTATCTGTAAAGGCTTTGCAGCCTAAGAACTTTTAGACAGCCCGTGCCCCATCAGGCCAGAAGCCCACCTAGCAGGGGTGAAATTATAAAAAAATTCCCCTACCGGTTCTGTAGGCGTGGTTTGTTGGGGGAGGTCATGTGACTGGGTGGGCGTGGCCAACTTGACATCACTCACATCGAGGGGCTCCTCACCGTCCCCTCCCCTCCCAGCTACTTCTTGTCGTGAATGGCAGAAAAATGGGGAGGGGAATATTCCTGCCTACCATCCTTCCCTCAGTCTATGCTGAGATTGAGGAATGGATGACAGGCAGGAAAATGGGGAAGGGGATTTTCCTGCCTTTCATGAAAATGGCTCCATTCCAGCTGCTACCCACGTCCCTCACGTCTCCCTCCCTCCTAGGGACTACCTTAAAAGGGACAGGCTGCAGCAGCTTCATTCTGAATGGAGGGAGAAAAGTTAGCATTTCTCTGCTGCGTTTAACATTGAATTCTGTGGCAGAGAGAATGCTAACTTTTCTCCCTCCATTCAGAACGGAGCTGCTGCTCCCTTTATGGTTCCCTCCCAGCCCCCTCCCTCCTGGAGACTACCTTAAAGGGACAGGCTGCAGCAGTTCTGTTCTGAATGGAGGGAGAAAAGTTAGCATTCTCTCTGCTGCATTTAACATTAAATTCTGTGGAATATCAAGCGGCCGGAAGAGGTGAGTGGCGATCGGCCAGGCGTGGGTGGGGCCAAGGTGGGGTAATTACTACCGGTTCAGTGAACTGATGCCCATAATCCCTAATGGTTCACCCGAACCGGTAGGATTTCACCCTTGGATTGAACCTGTTTCATAAGAATACCAATCACGGGGGTGAAAACAGAAACCGCCTGAAATTACATCGGTGGCTAGCCCAGGTCAATTTTTCAGAAGTGCTCCCAAACATTTGTGTGCTTTCTCGGTCCCTACTGACACCAACTTTGCGGTTGTCTGCCTTACGCAACTCCGCGTAGCACACGGCGTTGCAGAAACACTATCACAAAAGCCTTCTGTGTAACAGGAATTCTGAAATCTGTAGCAGTTTGTTCTATCGTTCTCAGAACATTCACTCATGCAGTGAAGGGAAGAGAGAGAGAGAGAGAGAGATGGAGAGAGAATTTATCATTTGTCAACCGATATCACAAAATCTCTCCGTGCAGAACTCAGAAAATCCTTTTTCATTTAGAGAGACATCCACAATGATCGGTTCCAACTAGGCCTGCTGAACACATTTGTAGCCCCCCTATCGCATTAAGCCCTAATGCGGTTTGCTTCGTCGCAGTTTCATTTGCCACGTGAACCCCGTTCCCTGGGATTTGTAAACACGGGAGCAAACCAGAGCTTAGCACAATCAACCTGCTTTCACATGTGTGAACGAGCTTCGTTGGCGCTAACACACAAAGCTAGTCTCCCTGGTAACATGAATTAACAAAACCAAGGGGTGCAGGTCACATTAGGGAAGCAGAAGGAAGCAGTTTGTCCCTGCGCTACACGGAAGCGGCCATAATTTTGGTGCGACTGCATGGAATTATGGGTATGTTGAAAATGGCGACCGCTTCCGGGAGGACAGCCACATGTGTGGGGAGTAGGCCCAAGCCTGCGTGGACCCTGAGGGACAGGATTACGGGGGTATGTGTGTAGAAAGACAAGGTGCTGCAGCACCCCTGTGATCAGTCATAAGGGTGAATGCTGGCGGGCGTGCTGCACCAGTTGTAAATTCGAAATGGGGTCATAATTGGCTTTTGGGTGTGGGTGTCTGTCATTACTTTGAACAGCCATGAAGCGAACAGTTCCGATAAAGGAGAATATTTGTAGCTCAGGGTTGAAATGAGGGGTCCTTGGGTGCTCTCTCAGCTTGGTTGTTTCCTTGCAGACGTTTCATTACCAAACTAGGTAACATCATCAGTGCACTGTTGTTGTTACCTAGTTTAGGTAATGAAACATCTGCAAGAAAAGTACCAGGCTCACAGAGGACCACCAAGGACTCCCACCCACACCTCAAGTGACGAGTCATTAAGCGAGGACTACTTGGACTTGAAATACGCGAGGCTCTGGTTTTGTTGCATCTAAACAAGCCACGAATACACCGTGTTTAAAATCTTCACAATAAGCCAGCATACTGCTTTACAGTTTGCCGTTTCTGCTTACAATCGGATGACCCACGTCTAGGAATTTGGAGAGGCCCTGAAAACATGAACGGAAAGTACTCACACTAAGAGCAGAATGCAGAGACTCTCCATAGAGGTTCTTGTATTCCTGTCGAATATCCAGGAGGTCAATTTCTGACCTGGATACTAGAATTCTGCTCAATGTGATTTCATCAGTTCCAGGTCCCTATAAACAAAGGAGAAAAAAGAAAACACAACCCTCATTAACAAGGAGTTTTTAAACTCTGCTTACCAGGGCCTCTGGTGGCTCAGGCTGGTAAGACAGTCTGTTATTAACAGCTGCTTGCAATCACTGCAGGTTCAAGTCCCACCAGGCCCAAGGTTGACTCAGCCTTCCATCCTTTAAAAGGTAGGTAAAATGAGGACCCAGATTGTTGGGGGCAATAAGTTGACTTTGTATATAATATACAAATGGATGAAGACTATTGCTTAACACAGTGTAAGCCGCCCTGAGTCTTCGAAGAAGGGTGGGATATAAATGCAAATAAAAACAAAAAAAAAAAGCAAAGTATTGTATAATATATAATATAAAGTATATATATATATGTTTTCTGAGGTTTTCGCGGGTGTTTGTATGGGTGGGGAATTCTGGGAGTTGAAATTCGCCAGTCTTAAAGTTGCCAAGACCCCTGGTTTAGATAATATCTAAATATTTATGCCTGGTTTTATCTATAATGTTCCAAAGTTGCTTTGTCACCGGTTCTCTGGCCACGCATGCATGCTACATGCACTGGGCATGCGCAGTACGGATCAAAAGGAATTTGGTAATTAGAACAGCAAGGGGGGGTAGAATCAGCTGTGCCGTGCAATTTCCTGCTTTCTAGCAAAGCTAAACCGCATGGCACAGCTAATTGTCGGAAATACCGGTTTGGAGGAACTGGTAGCTTTTTTAAACTACAAGTTCAACCAAATCAGTAGCGTTTTAAACTACGGGTTCAACCAAACCAGTAGCTAACTACTGATTTGCTCAACCCGTTACCGGTTCGACCGAACCGTTCGCTTTTTCTAACTACTGTTTCAACCGAATCAGTAGTTTTTATCACTACCGGTTCGCCCGAACCAGAGCATTTTACCCCTGGATCTCAAGGTTTAGTGAAGCAGACGGCTGTAGTTTGTTGGGAGAACAGCCAATTCGTAGAACCACCTTCCATCACTTTACCTAGAGAGAAACTTTTCTTGAAATTGTAAATAATTTCCAGCTAATAATGCAGGCACCAATCAGCAAAGTGGTTGGTGGTTCTGGATGACCTGACTTTGGGCAAAACAACCTCATAACAGTCTTACCTTTATGGATTTGTTCAGTTTTTCAGCAAAGAAGGCAGGTGTATTATTCACACACTTCACTATAAAAAGAGAGGAAAACCAGAATTGAACATAAGCCTTTTATACTATCTGGCTATATTTTGCACAGGATTGGAATACAAAGCAGAAAAATATCCTGTTAAATTATTGAAGCATTTGCAAATCATCCCACAGATTAAATGCATGAACCAGAAGTGGGAAGTACATTAACAATTAAATCCGTAAATAAATAAAATATTAGCCTGAGGGCTCATACTTGATTACAATCATTTACACGGTTTCCTTATTACAACCCTCTTGTGCATAATTTTTATATTTACATTTGCAGAGTGGTTCGGGCAGATTGTCATCCGATAAAGAGCAAAAGCATCGATCAAAAATGTAATTGACCATCCCCTTTTTGGAAATTACATTTTAGAGCAGGCCGAGTATAGAAATGTATCCTTCTCTTTAGCTGCTGTACATGGTTTAAGATTAAATCTGCAATCTGCTTTTCCACCAAAAACCGTTCAGAATAGAAGCTAGCGAGGACAAAACGTTTCTAAACAGACCTCAAGAGGAGGGTTGGAAATCTCTTTTGTGTCACGAAATTCCCAATTCTGGGGACAAACCAAGGGCTTTGCAGGAATAGGGAAAGTGGCATTCACGTTTTCCACGGTATTTACCGTGTTTCCCCAAAAATAAGACCGGGTCTTATATTAATTTTTGTTCCAAAAGACACATTAGGGCTTTATTTTCTGGTTAGGTCTTATTTTGGGGGAAATACGGTACTAAATGCACCATCTGGCTGACAATCTTAACTGGGGCTTATTTTGGGAGTAGGGCTTATATTACGAGCAACCTGAAAAAAAACATGCTGGGACTTCTTTTCTGGCTGGATCTTATTTTCAGGGAAACAGGGTATATATACAGCCCCAGATGCCTAAACATTCCAAAACCAAGACTTTTTAAAAGGAGTCTAAATTCAAAATGTCCTAATGAATATTAGGCTTGTAACTGGGTAATTTTGTACACTTTGCCATTCTTTAAAAGCAAACTAAAGCAAAGTTCCTGACTTTTCCGGTTTTGTGGACCGGTGGGGGGAGGAATGCCTCCACGTGAGTGGCGGGCCAGTGTGCAGGTGTATACTGCTCCATTTGCACAAGCAGCTATCACACATGCCCGCTGCTCGTGCAAATGGAGCAGGTGAACATTTGCACACCCACTGCTTCTATAAGTGGGGATGTGAGCGCACACTTGCACCCGACTTCTGTGGCCCGATTCCGAAAGGCTTAAGACCTAGTAGTGAGCCACGGCCAAGAAGTTGAATATCCCTGAATTAGAGAACCAACTTATCCTCCTAAGCCAGAGCTGTCAAACTCCTGGCCCATGGGCCACATGTGTCATGTGCTGGCTATGCCCATGCCTGGTTTAGCGAAGAGGGAAAAAGTCCCTTATGTGATGCCGCCATGACAATGTGAGTTTGACACCCCAGTCCTAAGCAAAAATCAAAGCCGAATACAGTACTATAAGCACTAAGGATGGCAATTGATCCAATAACTATCCAAGGCCAATCTTTCCATTCTTCATTCAGTCAGAACTGAAGAAGCTTCTTGGATGGGATGGGAAGCAAAATGTGTTCAAGATAAAACAACAACAAGGAAGTCCAGTTGGACTTTTGGAAAAGCACCTTTGGGACCTGCACGATGGAGAATTTCCATAGACAAGATCCAAGCTAAAGACACACAATTCTACTTCACAGTCGCAACGCTGTCAGTGGCCAGGTGGACCTTTGTATAGTGTAGTGATGGCAAACCGATCACACATATCTCAAAGTGACACGCCGTGACATTTTGAGTAGCACACCAGGGTTTGCCAACACCCAGTAACTATTCTTGAAAGCATGCCCCATTGTCATGCAATTTTTTGAGGCTGTGAAAGCCCTAATAAGAATGGTGTGTGTTCTCACACAGCCTCCACGCCTCTGGAAGTCAAGCAAGCGGGTCTTGCTCTCGTGCACCCTCCAGAGATCCCACAATGCCTTTGCAGATTTCCTTGCCGAAAGAAAAAAAAAGTACATCGTTGTGTATATAAAGTTTCCCCTGCAGAGTCATGTCCAACTCTAGGGGAGCAAGGCTCACCTCCTTTTCTTAACCGGGGGGAGCCAGTATTGTCCAAAGACACTTTCCATAGTCAGGTGGCCAGCATGGCTGTATTTCAAAGGTGCGTGGAATGATGCTCCACCTTCCCACTGAAGTGATACCTATTTATCTACTCGCATTTGCATGCTTTCGAACTGCTAGGTGGGCAGGAGCTGGAGCAAGGAACGGGAGCTCACCCTTTCATAAGGTGCTCGGGTCTCAAACCGGGGGCTGTTAGCTTTCCAGCTGACGAGCTCGGTGTCTTTAACTGCTGAGCCATGGCACCCCGTTGTGTGTGTATGCATACCTATACATGCATATACACACACACAGAGACACACACATACGGTATCTATATATCTATATCTTTTATAACTATATCTATATCCACATCCATATCTATTATATGCATTGTATATATGGAAAGAGATCAATCCTCCATGAGATTTAGAAGGTTCAGTAGACTAGTGTCTAAATACACACACACTCGCAAGATCATCGCACGTTTCCCTTACCTACGGCCAAAAGCAGTTCGGCAAAATCGCCCGATGTTTCGTTAAGCACGGTGTCCTCCATCCGGTGTCCACTAAGTTTTTTGTACTCCTCAAATGCTTTAAGAAAAGACAAAGGAGAACAATGTCAGAGGCATAAGCTGCACCTACTTTAAGATACCAGAACATAAAGCCTGGGCCACTTTTACTTCTCCGTCTACAAACCATCGCTCTTTTACAATATATTATTTGTAACAGCCTGAAATCCTATTTTCCGTGCTATTTTTTTTTTTAAGTTTCTAGTCTGGATTTTAAAAAAGCAAACATGTCTAACCAAAAAAACCTTCCTGCATTCAAATACAGGCAGCCCTTGACTTACAACCACTCATTACAACCACTGTAAGCCGCCCTGAGTCTTCGGAGAAGGGCGGGATATAAATGTAAATAATAAAAAAAAAATTTAGTGACTGTTTGAATGAGATGCTTTTTTAGCCTCATTCCTCATCTGGGCTCAGAGGTCTCTTGCCTGACCTGTCGCTCTTCCTCCTCTTCCTCCAAGTTTTTCTCACAGTCCATTACAGCTCCTGGGATTGTGCTCTCACATCTATCAGTATATAAAGGTAAAGGTTCCCCTCGCACATACGTGCTAGTCGTTCCCGACTCTAGGGGGCGGTGCTCATCTCCGTTTCAAAGCCGAAGAGCCATGGTCATGTGGCCGGCATGACTCAACACCAAAGGCGCACGGAACGCTGTTACCTTCCCACCAAAGGTGGTCCTTATTTTTTCTACTTGCATTTTTACGTGCTTTCGAAACTGCTAGGTTGGCAGAAGCTGGGACAAGTAATGGGAGCTCACCCCATTACACAGCAGCACTAGGGATTCGAACCGCTGAGCTGCCGACCTTTCGATCAACAAGCTCAACATCCTAGCCCCTGAACCACCACGTCCCCATGTCTATCAGTATATCTAATAGCAATTGCACTTAGACTCATATACCACTTCACAGCCAGGGGTGGGTTCTACTTACCTTTACTACCAGTTCACAATGGGAACATGCGTGCATGCGCAGATCATCCATTATAACATCCGGGCGGGTGGGCGAAGCCTCCTGCCGGTTTTACTACCGGTTTGCAAGAACCGGACAGAACCAGGACTGTGCACAGCCCCCTCTAAGTGGTTTACAGAGTCAGCCTATTGCCCCCAACAATCTGGGCCCTCATTTTACCCACCTCGGATGGATGGAAGGCTGAGTCGACCTTGAGCTGGTCAGGATCGAACTCCTGTCAGTGGGCAGAGTCAACCTGCAATACTGCGTTCTAACCACTGCGCCACCAAGGCTCATCCAATGTTTGATAGTGTTAACCAACCAGCATGACTATAATTCTAGCCTCAGTTATGGTCATAAGTTGAGGACTACCTATATTAATCAACCAAGGTTAATTTTCATGCGGCTGTTGACAAAAATAGGATTGCCAACATGTTCACCAACGTCCAATGATAGATATGGCACAACAAGAGGAAGAAGGTTAATTTGAGCCACGGTGGCACAGTGGTTAGAGTGCAGAACTGCAGGCTATTTCTGCTGACTGACGGCTGCCAGCAGATTGGCAGTTCAAGTCTCACTGGCTCAAGGTTGAGTCAGCCTTCCATCCTTCCGAGGTGGGTAAAATGAGGACCCAGATTGTTGGGATCAAAAGGCTGACTCTCTAAACCACTTAGAGAGGGCTGTAAAACACTGTGAAGTGGTATATAAATCTAAGTGCTATTGCTAAGTGCTATTACAGCCTCCCTATATTGGGCTTCCTAAGCCATGATCCTCAGTCAATATAATACATCTGAAGAACATCGGACAAGAGAAAGTTAGTAATATAAGGTAAAGGTTCCCCTCGCACATATGTGCTACTTGTTCCCGACTCTAGGGGGCGGTGCTCATCTCTGTTTTAAAGCTGAGGAGCCAGCGCTGTCCGAAGACGTCTCCGTGGTCATGTGGCCGGCATGATTAAACGCCAAAGGCACACGGAATGCAGTTACCTTCCCACCAAAGGTGGCCCATATTTTTCTACTTGCATTTTTTTAATGTGCTTTCAAACTGTGCTTTCAAACTTCGGTGACTTGTCCTGGCAGAAGCCGGGACAAGTCACCAAAGCTTATCCCGTTACGGGGCACTAGGGATTCGAACCGCTGAACTGCCAACCTTTCGATCGACAAGCTCAGCGTCTTAGCCACTGAGCCACCTTTTGTGAATAATATATATGGCCTAAATACCTAGCTTGATTCATTTGGGCAAACCTAGCCATATATCCAAACTGAAAAGTTTATGGTTTTTTTTCCTGGCATAACAAATGAGACAATGGCAATAGCACTTAGACTTATAGTCTGCTTCACAGTGCTTTACAGCCCTCTCTTAAGCGGTTTACAGAGTCAGCACATTAATCCCAACAATCTGGGTCCTCATTTTACCAACCTCGGAAAGATGGAAGACTGAGTCAATCTAGAGCCAGTCAGGATCGAACTGCTGGCAGTGGAATGCAAAGTCATATTGCATTCTAACCACTGCGCCACTCTGGCTAATTATGTGAGAACAGCTAATCAGTTTTATTTTACTGTAGAAGACAATCCGTTTCTTACTGAGTTTGAGTTGAGCGACGCTGCTGGAGCTCAGAATCTCGATGAATTTGGTCTCATCCGTTCCCAATCGCTTCTCGCCAGCACCGTACAGGAGCTAGGAAACAGGAATTGAAGGAGCATAAGACAGCTGATCTTCTGCTATCCCCCTGTAATATTTCAAATAAGGTACTCTGGGCAGTGGTGGGATTCTATCGGTTCGGACCAGTTCGGGCGAACTGGTAGCTCCAACGATCAGCTGGGAGCGAACCACTTCATCCTGACATTCAGATAGGCCCACCTGCCCGCCCGCACTATTTTCCCACCTTTATCTCCTCAGCTGATTCGCACGGCAGAGCCAATTGCTGAGCAAATCAGCTGTGTTACTCCTCCGAAGAAACCCGGACGTGAAGATTTGTTCAAATTGTGCACGTACTCAAAGCACGCGTGTGCGTAATCAGCACACCGGTTGTTAAGCCGGGAGGATCCCACCACTGACTCTGGACAATTATTATGCCAATTGTTTACACAAGGCTTTTTTGAGATAGATTAAATCAGTGGTAGTCAACCTGGTCCCTACCGCCCACTAGTGGGCGTTCCAGCTTTCATGGTGGGTAGTAAGAGTTTTGTCCGATACTGAAGCACTTTCCTTTTTTTAAATTTAATTGACTTTTTAATAAATTTTCATAGCATTATTTAAAAACATTTTCATGAGGTTTTCATAAAATTCCCCGTGACAATTAAATTTCTGAAAATATACTATTTGTATCGCCTGCGCATAAGTTTAGTTCACGTTACATAAGTGAAACTAAATAGCGCTATAGTGCGACCACAACAAAAGAGCCTCGTCCCAGAATAGCTCGCGCATCTCCCCCCACACCACCCAGCTGTAACAGACAAGCAGAGCTGGTAGTCGGTACCCCTCCCCCCAAACCCAATCCACGATGCACGAGAGACATGCGCAGAAGACGATACCATGTCGCATTACTGTGGAACCGGTGGGCGGTTAGAAAATTTTACTACTAACAGAGACACAAAAGTTGGCGGTAGGTATAAAAAGATTGACTACCCCTGGATTAAATCCTGCTGCTAAAACTCTTCATTTGGCAGACAAGCCAACTCGGGGAGGTGGGTGTTTGTGTGGGGGGGGGAACTGTCAGAAGTCACAAGCATCAATTTCGCTTCTATTTCAGTTCACACCAGATGCTTCACGATTTGGAGAGAGGCACAACTCAACAAACCTCATCCAAAATTTAAAAGCCTAAGTAGGTAAAATTTTTGAGGGGCTTGTCCGTGATCCAAAAATAAAGAAGGTTATTTTAATCCTGACCAAAAAAAAAAAAAGGTAATATTTGATGCAGGTTTTAAATACAGAGAGTCCTCGATTTACGATCACAATTCAACCCAAAATTCCTGTTGCTAAGTGAGATGTAGGTTGTTTTGCCTGTGATTTACCTGCGCATCTCTCTTCGCTACATCTTCATGGGCCTCTGGACTATCATCTCTTTTGGCCTGTGATAGCATTGAAAAGAAGAAGAAAAACATGAGCCCAAAATGAGCACACAAATTAGAATAGAATAGAATAATAGAGTTGGAAGGGACCTTGGAGGTCTTCTAGTCCAACCCCCTGCTTAGGCAGGAAACCCCTACACCACTTCAGACAAATGGTTATCCAACATCTTCTTAAAAACTTCCAGTGTTGGAGCATTCACCACTTCTGCAGGCAAGTTGTTCCATTGATTAATTGTTCTAACTGTCAGGAAATTTCTCCTTAGTTCTAAGTTGCTTCTTTCCTTGATTAGTTTCCACCCATTGCTTCTTGTCCTGCCCTCAGGTGCTTTGGAGAATAGCTTGACTCCCTCTTCTTTGTGGCAGCCCCTCAAATATTGGAAGACTGCTATCATGTCTCCCCTAGTCCTTCTTTTCAACGGAGCCTGCCGTCAAAACTCGAATCAGCAAATCTATTGAACTGGATGGTTCGACAGGAATGAATATAATGGTATCTTTTTATATTTTAAATGGAAATGGAAAATATGTGGTTAGAACGCTGTAAAAATGGAAGTGTGATTTTAAAACTAAAAAAGCTGAATAAAGATTATTTTTAAAAAAGGAATGAATATAATGGAATGACGTGGGATTTGGACCTAGACCTAAACCCAGTTCTAGACTTTCTTCTAGAACTAGACCTGAAATTTAAGACTTAGATCACTTTTATTTAACGATGTCCAAAGTGGGAACAGAGCCTGCCCCGTTAAAAGTGCAAATCTATTGAAATGGATGGTTTGATAGGAATGAAGATAATGAATGTCAAGGTTAACTCACAAAACATCTCTTTCCCTTCGCAACTTGTCAAAGAAACATGAGAGGGGGGAGGGGTATGATTGGAATATGTGGGAATCGGGAGAGAGAGAAGGGATTCATGGGATCCGTAAGCACCTTGAGAAAATCTTACAACCCCTAAGTCATAAACTGAAGACTTCCCAAAGGTGCAGACTGTTTTCCCAAAATAAAATGCTTGACCTGGATTGGTGGCCAGTTGACACTGGGTGGCCCCAGGAAAGGAAAAAGGGGTTTTTATTATATTGCGTTCTACGCTAAAACCTCTGAATAGCCTTTTCTTCTTCTGGACCTATATGGAACTCTCAGTAAAGTTTTATTATTGGTAATCAAAATGTCCCAGGGGTTTCTTTTGCTATGTGTGCCAATGGGATGGTTGACAATGGGCTCAATTCAGGGATGGGCTTCAAAAATTTTAGCAAGGGGTTCTGTACCCGGTTGCTGGGTGGGCGTAGCCATGGTGGGTGTGGCCTAGTCGGCCTCCTGCACCATGGAGGGAGGCAGCATTTTTGCCCTCCCCGGGCTCCGGAGGCTTTCCTCGAGCCTCTGGGATGGTGAAAACTGCCTCCCCAGGCTCTGGAGACCCTCTGGTAGGTCCACTTTCTGCCCTCCCTGAGCCTCCTGCCACTTAAAGGTAAAAGTTCCCCTCGCAAATACGTGCTAGTCGTTCCCGACTCTAGGGGGCGGTGCTCATCTCCGTTTCAAAGCCGAAGAGCCAGCGCTGTCCGAAGACGTCTCCGTGGTCATGTGGCCGGCATGACTCAACGCCAAAAGCGCACGGAATGCTGTTACCTTCCCACCAAAGATGGTCCCTATTTTTTCTATTTGCATTTTTTACCTGCTTTCGAACAGCTAGGTTGGCAGAAGCTGGGACAAGTAATAGGAGCTCACCCCGTTACACGGCAGCACCAGGGATTCGAACCTATGAACTGCCGACCTTTCGATCAACAAGCTCAGCATCCTAGCCCCTTGAGCTACCGCGTCCCTCCAGTTACCTGCATCCAAAACGGGCCGCGTGGAGACTCCTGAGAGGGGCAGGGTGGGGTGGGCGGGGCCAAGCAGGAATGGGATTTGGGGGTTCTCCGAAAAACACAGAATCTTAGCTAGCGGTTCTCCTGAACACCTGCGAACCCCCAGCAGGCCACCCCTGGTTCAATTAATTCATTTGTGAATAGCTGCACCACACACGAGGGCCTTCCAATAGCATACGTCACCCAAGGCAACCGTGAGGTCATTTACACAAAGCTGGTAAAATCTTCCTTACCTCCAGCAAGGCCAAGAGGGTTCTTTTGAAGTCCCCTGACGTATCCCAACCGACATCCTCACTCATGATGGACCTATACACTGGAACCAAAACGAACAGAGTTAGTGACGCTCGCTCAGATGAGAGAAAGATAACAAACAATCTGAATGCCTAAGTCGATTATATACAGTCGATACAGATCGTCCTCGACTTACAACAGTTCATGTAGTCACTGTTCGAAGTTACAACAGCATTGAAAAAAGGAAAGAGGAAAGTGAAAAAAAAGAAAAGAAAAGAAAGGGGTTTTTTTGTTCCCACTTTTTTCTTTCATTCATTAAGGCCAAAGAATTTGAAAGAAAACAATAAATTTTGTAAATAAAAATGGCGACAGTTCACATAAATTTACTAGGTGCAACTAGAAATACACATCATTTCCACAGCAAGGAAGATAAAGCAGGAATGGTTAAACTGATTCTTTCATTTAAAGAGGAAAATACGTTCATATTTGAGTATCACTTCTGGAGTTTGTGCTTGTGAAGAAAAAAAAGACTGAGACGTTGATCTTGGTTTTGTTGATTGGAAAGATTTGGTGTTATAGAAATGGCTAGTTAGATATTAATGTGTAAAAGCAAAAAGTCGAGGCTGGAGTGTGTTTATCTTGTATTGTGCTAAGAAGAGTCAATGCCCTCTTTTCTTTCTTTTTTCTCTTCCCCCTTCCCTCCATTCCCTTTCCTTCCCTTAATTTCCCATTTTCTTCTTTGTATTTTATATAATTAAAATAAAAATGATGACGTGAAAAAAGTGACTTTTGACCGTTTTTCATACTTATGACTGTTGCAGCATCCCCATGGCCACGTGATCAAAATTCAGACGCTTGGCAAGTGACTCATATTTATGACGGTTGCAGGGTCCCAGGGTCATGTGATCGCTTTTTTTTTTTGCAAACTTCTGACAAGCAAAGTCAATAGGAAATCTGGATTCACTGAACAACATGCTAATAAGTTAAAACAACGGCAGAGATTCACTTAACGAATGGTCGTAAAATAGGGCAAAACTCACCGAGCAACTGCTTCGCTTAGCCAGAGAAATATGGGGTTCAGTTGTGGCAGTGGTGAAATCTGAACCGGTTTACTACCGGTTCGGTGGCTGCGCATGCACTCTGTGCGCACCAAAAGGAGGCATGGAAAGGAAGGTAAGTAGAACAGCGCAGGGGGTGTGTGATCAGCTGTGGCGCGCGATGGTCGGAGCCTTTTTTAAAAAACTTTTTTAAAAGCATTTTTTTACTATCAATTTGGCCGAATAGGTAGTAAAAAAATACTTTTAAAAGTAAAAAAAAAGGCTCCGATGATCACGCGGCTTGGCTGTGATCATCGAAGCCTTTTTTTAAACCTTTTAAAAGCATTTTTTACAACCTATTTCTACCATGCGGGTGGGAAAATCGAGCGAGCCGGAAAGAAGCAGCGAGCGGGCAAGCGGGCAAGCGGGCGATTGGGTGGGCATGGGTGGCGGGTGGGGATTTTTGCTACCGGTTCTCCGAACCACCCGCCACCTTCGCTACCGGATCGATCGATCGATCCAGTCTGAACTGGGAGCATTTCACCCCTGAATTGTGGTGGTAAGTCAAAGTCTACCTGCAAACTTTATCCGTAACCTTTATCTTCATAACACCAAAGAAAGCCAGCTACACAATTTCTGAGACAGCCCTCTTGTACATCCATTATAACGGAAGAAGCCGACTCTTATCTGCAAAGCTTATAAGCACAGATTGCACGGAATAATCCTGCCGGTTATCTTGTTCCCTTGCTAAAGAGCTGATAGAAGATTTATCTGTGGTTTATTTTGCATAGCCTCTACAGGGCAAGTTTTTTTTTAAAAAAAATGCTGCTTAAGCTGGTGGAGAAATTGATAAGCTAGATAACTAAAGTCTCATCTGAATGCATGATTTTCATCGGTTCTAGCCAACCGGTGGGAAAAAGCAGCGAAGTGGTAATCCAAATTACGTGTCACCCTTAGGGGCACCGTAAGGTTTTTATGATCCAGCTAGTCCTTGACTTACGACCACCACTGAACCCAAATATGTTGGACTCGAAGTCCTGTCATTCCCAGCAAACACAACCAACAACACTGGAAGAGCTTTGGGGGAGGACATCTTAAATTACAAAAGAAACCCAAAAGAACGATCAAGGTTGGCATCTCATGAAATTATGGGAAGCAGCTAAGAAGACCTCAGAGCTTTTGAAAGATAGTAGTGGTCTCACAATTTCTGTGTCAGCCATTTGGTTGTTTGGATATGGGGGTTCCTGACTTTGCCTAATAGCTTCTTTTCTTAGAACATACCAAGTTTTTACAGAATAACAAAGTTGGAAGGGACTTGGGAGGTCTTCTAATCAAACCCCTGCTCAAGCAGCAGAACCTATTATTATTTCAGCCTTCCATCTTTCCGAGGTTGCAGTATTGCGGGCTGACTCTGCCCACGGCCAGCAGTTGGATTCTCACCAGTTCAAAATTTAATCAACCTTCCATCCTTCCGAGGTGGGTAAAATGAGGACCCAGATTGTTGGGGGCAAGAGGCTGACTCTGTAAACCGCTTAGAGAGGGCTAAAGTCTAAGTGCTATTGCTATTGCTATTTTACGAACTTTCTGGGCACAGTCTTTAAGCGAAGCACGGCAGTTAAGTTAGTAACATAGTTGTAAAGTGAATTTGGCTTCCCCGTTGAAGGTCGCCAGAGGGGATCACCTGACTCTGCTATACTGAAACCATCGTAATTATGAACCAGTTGCCAAGCATCTGAATTTTGATCCTGTGACCATGGAGATGCTGCAGTGGAGATGCGGCACTGTAAGGTGCTTTGGAAGAATAGGTTGACTCGCTCTTCCTTGTGGTAGCCCCTCCAAGATTCCTCTTGCGGTTATTGCTATTGAGCCAAATTTCACCTAATTCGTCCCTGGTTTTACCCATTTGGTTTTTCATAAGCCTTTCCTTATGTGGTGGACTTCTTAGCATGTTTAGAACTATGAGCCAGCAGTGTGCAGCGGCAGCCAAAAAAGCCAATGCAATCCTAAACTGCATTAACAGAGGGATACAATCAAGATCAATGGAGGTACTAATACCACTCTATAAAGCCTTAGTAAGACCACACCTAGAATACTGCATCCAGTTTTGGTCACCACACTATAAAAAAGATGTTGAGACTCTAGAAAGAGTGCAGAGAAGAGCAACCAAGATGATGAGGAGACTGGAGGCTAAAACATATGAAGAACAGTTGCAGGAGCTAAGCATGGCTAGTCTAGTGAAGAGCAGGACCAGGGGAGACATGATAGCAGTCTTCCAATATTTGAGGGGCTGCCACAGAGACAAGGGGGTCAACCTATTTTCCAAAGCACTTGAAGGCCAGACAAGGAATAATGGATGGAAACTGATCAAGGAGAGGTTCAACTTAGAAAGAAGGAGAAATTTTCCAACAGTGAGAACAATCCTTGTCACTTCCCGCCTGGCCTACTGTAATGCTCTCTACATGGGGCTCCCCTTGAAGAGCACCCGGAGGCTTCAACTGGTCCAGGATGCGGCTGCGCGGGTGATAGAGGGAGCAACTCGTGGCTCCCATATAACACCTCTCCTGCGCAAGCTGCACTGGTTGCCGGTGGCCATCCGGGTGCAATTCAAGGTGTTGGTTACCACCTTTAAAGCGCTCCATGGCATAGGACCGGGCTATTTACGGGACCACCTGCTGCCACCGATAGCCTCTCACCAACCTGTGCGCTCACACAGGGAGGGTCTCCTCAGGGTGCCGTCAGCCAAACAATGTCGGCTGGCGACCCCCAGGGGGAGAGCCTTCTCTATGGGAGCACCTACCCTCTTGAATGAGCTTCCTCTGGGGTTACGATTACTCCCCGACCTCCGGACCTTCCACCGTGTACTCAAGACTTTTCTGTTTCACCGTGCAGGGCTGGCCTAATACTACGATTTTTAATTGGGTTTTTATCATTGCTTATTATAGTTTTAAATGAGGTGGGTCAAATTGAATAAGATTTTAAAGATTTTTTATTCTATTTATACAATTGTTTTATGTTGGCTGTAAACCGCCCTGAGTCCTTCGGGAGAAAGGCGGTATAAAAATCAAATCAAATCAAATCGATAAATAAATAAATAAATCAACCAATGGAACAGCTTGCCTTTGGAAGTTGTGGGAGTTTCATCACTGGAGGCTTTCAAGAACAGATTGGACTGCCATTTGTCAGAAATGGTGTAGGGTGTCCTGCTTGGGGGTGGTAAGGTTGGATTAGATGACCTACAATGCCCCTTCCAACTCTGTTAATCTAATCTAACTGTAATTCACAGAATTGTCAGGCTGCCCTTGACCATAAGAATTCATCCATCCATCCATCCATCCATCCATCCATCCATCCATCCATCCATCCATCCATTTTTGATAGCTGTTCATCTCAATCAACAACCCTGGGCAGCTTCCAGTTCCAAAATTCTGGAATTCTGGGAATGGATGTCTGAAAACCCCCGAAGAGCACCAAACTGCGAACTTGCCATTCCTTCACTCGCCGCGTCAGCAAGTTTACTGGCCACCAGCCCATGGTCACTCAATCAATTTGTTCTCCGGTCCAGGTTTATTTGCTCAGCTCAGCTTAGGCTACAATGCAGCAAAGCAGGACCGTCTGATTCCCACCCGTGGGCTTTTTACACCCTTACCAAGAGAAGAGACAATCCATCTTCCAGATATTAATCAATGCCACGGCTCCAAAAGAACTGCATCAACTCCAGCTATAGGCTTCGCTGGGCTGGCTGCATTCAACTTCCAATCCATCTTGGTCAGCTTCTCTGCAGTTCAGCGATTCATCAAGCGGCAGGTTCTTCGGCTAGTGCCACTTATCAAACTAAAAGCTCGAGGGAACACGGCCCATGATCTTCTAGCTAATACTAACTCAATAGGGTCTGACTTAATGATGGGGAGCACCTCCGCCCGGTGTGGACTTCTGCGCAAAACCTTTTAGACCAGAAAGGCACATTTTTGTTCAGCCACAGACATGGTACGCCAAGACAGGAAGTAGGATTCCAATGGTAAAATTAGGTTTCTAAAACTTTTAAAGGGTAAAAGGGTGCTTTTAGGTAAAGGTAAAGGTTCCCCTCGCACATATGTGCTAGTCGTTCCTGACTCTAGGGGGCGGTGCTCAAAGCCGAAGAGCTAGCGCTGTCCGAAGACGTCTCCATGGTTATGTGGCTGGCATGACTCAACGCCAAAGGCGCACAGAACACTGTTACCTTCCCACCAAAGGTGGCCATTATTTTTCTAGTTGCATTTTTTTTACATGCTTTCGAACTGCTAGGTTGGCAGAAGCCGAGACAAGTAACGGGAGCTCACCCCATTACACGGCACTCGGGATTCGAACCACTGAACTGCCAACCTTTTGATCGACAAACTCAGCGTCTTAGCCACTGAGCCACCGCATCCCTAAGAGGGTACTTTAGAGCAAGGGTCTCAAACCTTGGTCCCTTTAAGACTTGTGGACTTTAACTCCCAGAGTTCCTCAGCCAGCTTTGCTGGCTGAGGGACTCTGGGAGTTGAAGTCCACAAGTTACACAATATGAGTCCACAAGTTTCACAATATGAAAATACCCATATTGTCCCCGAAGAACTGGTTTGGTGTAGATTTTAAGGCACCGGGGGCTGGGTGGGGGGGTCAACTTATTTTCCAAAGCACCAGAAGGCAAGACAAGAAACAATGGATGGAAACTCATCAAGGAGAAAACCAACCTAGAACTAAGGAGAAATTTCCTGGCAGTTAGAACAATGAATCCATGGAACAACTTGCCTCCAGAAGTTGTGAATGCTCCAATACTGGAAGTTTTTAAGAAGATGTTGGATAACCATTTGTCTGAAATGGTGTAGGGTTTCCTGTCTAAGCAGGGGGTTGGACTAGAAGACCTCCAAGGTCCCTTCCAGTTCTACTCCGATTGGAAAATTCCCCCATTGACTTTGCTTGTCAGAAGCCATCTGGGAAGGCCCAAAATGGGACAGTGCAATTGTCATAAATACATGCCAGTTGCCCAGCAGCTACATGTTGATCATATGACCCTAAGGATGCTGCTACCATCATAAGAATGAAAACTGGTCACAAGTCACTTTTTCCAGCCCCGTTGTAACTCTGAACGGTCACAAAACAAAACAGTTGCAAATAGAGGTCTACCTGTAATACAGGATCCCTCCCTGAGCCATTTTCCGTTCCAAACGAGTTGGTTATTCCTGCCTACAGAGAAATGATGAGGCAAATACCTGGCAGGTAACTATTCCTGCCAAGGCAGTTCTTACTTGTATAATAAGCCTGCGTTGTCTCTCTGATTTGCTTGGCAGTTCGGGAAGCCACGATCTCGATCAACGCCGTCTCGTTCGTGCCCATGCCCTGGCAAGAATCACAATGAAAGAAATGCTCAATTTTTCCCTTCGAGATTTATCTAGATTTAATTTGCATCCAGCCATCGCGGAAGCTGCCACAAGACGGGTTAGAAATCTCCTGAGACGAGATGTAAAAAAGATATTGATATGTAAAAAAAGATATTTTACGATGTAAAAAAGATATTGAGACTCTAGAAAGAGTGCAGAGAAGAGCAACAAAGATGATTAGGGGACTGGAGACTAAAACATATGAAGAACGGTTGCTGGAATGGACTATATCTAGTCGAATGAAAAGAAGGACTAGGGGAGACATGATAGCAGTGTTCCAATATCTCAGGGGTTGCCACAAAGAAGAGGGAGTCAAACTATTCTTCAAAGCACCTGAGGGTAGAACAAGAAGCAATGGGTGGAAACTGATCAAGGAAAGAAGCAACTTAGAACTAAGGAGAAATTTCCTGTCAGTTAGAACAATTAATAAGTGGAAAAACTTGCCTGCAGAAGTTGTGAATGCTCCAACACTGGAAATTTTTAAGAAAATGTTGGATAGCCATTTGTCTGAAATGGTGTAGGGTTTCCTGTCTAGGCAGGGGGTTGGACTAGAAGGCCTCCAAGGTCCCTTCTAACTCTGTTATTATGTTATGTTATGAGATAAATGAGCCCAAAGAGATCTTTTTCAACACTAAAACATTCGTTCTGGCAGAAGAAAAACCGACTGACCTCCTTCCTCTCAAGGCCAATGTTTTGTAAACAGATTTCAGCACAACGGCGCTCCCGTGAGGGAACGGTTTTTTTTATTGAAATCACTGAAAGTTAACCATGCCTGGGTGATTAATGTAAGCGCCCGACAAATTGTTGGTTAATGGTGTGAACTAACAAGAGTTGGGGTAGATGAAAGACAATCGATCAATTCATTCATCAATGCGTAACTGCTGGCTAAAAGTAAGGATTTTAAAATGGAGCTGCCCTCAGGAGGAATGGTGGGGGGGAGATGACACAATCATGGCCATACAGAGTGACAGTTACGTTATCAAAAACACGGGCAATGTGTATTATGTATATTAGGGCTGAACCACTCTATAATGCCTTGGTAAGACCACACTTGGAATATTGCCAGTATTGAAACCCAATTTTTTTTACTACCAGTTCTGTGGGCGTGATGTGGCTTGGAGGGCGTGGCTTGGTGGGTGTGGCAGTGGAAGGATGGGTGTGGAAGTGCAAAATCTCCTTTCCCTCCCCACTCCAGGGGAAGGATACTGCAAAATCTCCATTCCCTCATCACTCCTGTGGGAAGGATACTGCAAAATCCCCATTCCCTCACCACTCCTGGGGGAAGGATACTGCAAAATCCCCATTCCCTCACCACTCCTGTGGGAAGGATACTGCAAAATCCCCATTCCCTCACCACTCCTGGGGGAAGGATACTGCAAAATCTCCATTCCCTCCCCACTCCAGGGGAAGGATACTGCAAAATCTCCATTCCATCCCCACTCCAGGGGAAGGATACTGCAAAATCTCCATTCCATCCCCACTCCAGGGGAAGGATACTGCAAAATCTCCATTCCATCCCCACTCCAGGGGAAGAATACTGCAAAATCTCCATTCCCACCCAAGTCTGGGACCAGCCAGAGGTGGTATTTGCTGGTTCTCCGAACTACTCAAAATTTCCGCTACCGGTTCTCCAGAACCTGTCAGAACCTGCTGGATTTCAACTCTGAATATTACATTCAGTTTTGGTCGCCACGATGTAAAAAAGATGTGGAGACTCTAGAAAGAGTACAGAGAAGAGCAACCAAGACGATTAGGGGACTGGAGGCAAAACCATATGAAGAACGGTTGCAGGAATTGGGTATGTCTAGTTTAATGAAAAGAAGGACTAGGGGTGACTTGTCTATGGACATTCTCAGTTATCCAAGTCATGGTTCTTCCAAAGGTGGTTATTCTTTTTAAGAGGCAACTAGACTTTCTTGTTTTTCTTTGAAGATGTTTTGCTTTTCACCCAAGAAGCTTCTTCAGCTCTGAAGAAGCTCTAATAAAGCTTCATCCAAGAGCTGAAGAAGCTTCTTGGATGAGAAGCGAAACGTCTTTGAAGAAAAACCAGAAAGTCTAAGTTGCCTTTTGTGTGTGTGGGGCGGGAAGCACTTTAGGAATGACATGATTCCAATATTTGAGAGGCTGCCACAAAGAAGAGGAGGTCAACTTATTGTCCAAAGCACCAGAAGGCAGGACAAGAAGCGATGGATGGAAACTAATCGAGGAGAGAAGCAATTTAAAACTAAGGAGAAATTTCCTGACAGTGAGAACAATTAATCTGTGGAAGGACTTGCCTCCAGAAGTTGTGACTGCTCCAACACTGGAAGTTTTTAAGAAGATGTTGGACAACCATTTGTCTGAAGTGGGTGTAGGGTTTCCTGCCTAAGCAGGAGATTGGACTAGAAGACCTTCAAGGTCCCTTCCAACTCTGTCATTCTGTTAGTCTGAATGCAGAGAAGATCCATAAATTTTATTAAAGTGCAATTATATTAAAGTGCATTCACAGAAGAGGAGAGAGAGCGACGGAAAATCGTATTTCCTCAAAGCAAAATCGAATAAAACGTGTGTCAGGATGAGTTAGGTTTAGGGGTTAGCATGAAGAGGAAGGCCGGACTTTTCGACTTACTCTGACGGTTCGGTTAATTTGTTCCGCGTCAAATTCTGCCGGCGGAGTGACCAGGTTAAGCAGGATATGGCCAAAATCACCTGAGGTATCTCCCTTCAAAGCTTCTTTCAGCTCCTTTAAAAAGAAAATAAAACAGAGCCGCAAATAATTCTCATGATCAAGAAACCTTTTCTTCCCTTCCTTAGGGGGGAGCAGGAAATCCCTTCTCCAAGAAAACTCCTCTAATTACTTTTCCAGAAATACAATATTTTTATCCTGTTTTTAATGACTTTATAAGTAAAGTAAAGTACAAGATAGAGAACATATATAATACTCTTTTCTCCTCATCTTTTTCCCACAACAACAACAACCTGTGAGGTGAATTGGGCTGAGAGATAGTTACTGTCCCGAGGTCACCCAGCTAGATTTCATGACTAAGGAGGAACTAGAACTCACAGCCACCTGGTGATTGGCCCAAAGACACCCACCTAGCTGTCATGCTAAAGGCGGGACTAGAATTCACCATCGTCTGGTGATTGGCCCAAAGACGCCCACCTAGCTGTCATGCTAAAGGCAGGACTAGAATTCACCATCACCTGGTGATAGGCCTGAAGTCACCCAGCCAACTTTCATGCCAAAGGCGGGACTGGAATTCATTATCATTGATGATTGGCCCAAAGCCACCCAGCCAGCTTTCTTGCCTAAGACCCTACTACAACTCACAGTGCCTGGTTTCCAGGCCAGCATCTCAACCACTACACCAAACTGGCTCTTCCACACTATTGCCATGAAGAATTAGTAGCTGGAGATAGTGGAGCCCCTCACCCTCCTAACACGCCGCCCCCTTCACAATATTTCCCAAGGATGCATACCTTCCCAGTGTAAGATTTATACTCTGCAGCTATCAGCTGCCGTTGAGCATTGGATCTCCCTGTCAGGATCTCAATCACTGTTGTTTCATCCGTGCCTAAAAGCAAAATTAAAAAGGGAGTCATCAGCTCAGAAAGAGGAAGGATCTTGACTCTTGGAGTAAAACGTTTGTGGTCCCCCTACACAACTAATCCAACTTCGGTAGCCGGGAGCTGAAAAATGATAATCCTACAGGAGATCGACTTTCTAACACGGGGATGTCAAACTCAAGGCTCAGGGGCCGGATCCGGCCCACGGAGTGCTTAGATCTGACCCAGGGGGGACTGCCCTGGAAATAGCAAAGGATCAGCCCGCGGTGCCTCTGCCAGGGAAAACGCAGCACTCCGAAGCTCCGTTTTTGCTGGCAAAGGGTTGTAGGAGGCTGTCGCAGGTGAAAATGGAGCTTGGAAGCCCGTTTTCTCTGGCAGAGCGCTCGGGCCACAGGTGCCCCCAACACGAGTGATGTCAATCTGGCCACACCCCACCATGGCCACGCCCCTGCCCAGTGGTGGGATTCAACTACCATATTTTTCGGAGCATAAGACGCAGTGGAGTATAAGACACACCTTAGTTTTGGGGGAAGAAAATAAGAAAAAAGCTGATTGGCAGGTGGATTGGCCTCCCGGAATACCCCCAATTAGCTGTTCCCAGAGGTGAATTTTAGCAACAGGTTCCTTGGTTGTGAGCTCTGTGACTCGCTTTTTTTTTTTCTTCTGCTTCTGAAACTGTTTCAGAAAAAACATTTTTCTGCCTCTGAAATCCTCCAAAACAGAACTTCAGAAAAAAAGCCTCTGAAGCTCCATTTGGGGGCTTCTTTTCTGGAGCTTCTTTCAGCCTCTGAAACCTCCGTTTGAGAAGCTGGGTGGGGCTACATTCGGAGTATAAGACGCACCCAGATTTTCACCCTCTTTTCTGGGGGGGGGGGAAAGGTACGTCTTATACTTCCCAAAATACTGTAATTTAACAACCGGTTCTCTGCCCTAATGATTTCTTCCAACAACCGGTTTGTCAAAATGCTCACCAAATTTAGCAACCGGTTCTCTCTGAAGTGGTGCGAACTGGCTGAATCCCACCACTGCCCCCTGCCCCTGAGGTCTAAACACACCCCTGATGCAGCCCTCAATGAAATCAAGTTTGACACCCTTGCTCTAAGAAAACTGCCTGCCTTTCCCCAGAGAAAGCAAAATGCTTACCCAGTCCTTCCATTGCTTTTTTAAGTGCCTCGGCATCTTTGGAAGCATTGAATCCTGGGAAATCCTGAATCGTTCCTCTAGAACCAACCTGGAAGAAAAGAGATGCTGCTCAATGACACAGGTGTCAGCTCTGAAGCTGGCTTGACTGAGGCCATCTTGGAGGCTTCAGTGCTGCCACAATGGAGATGAGGGATAAGGAGGGGGGAAATAGAGATAGCTGGGGTTTTGTAGCCAAAACAAAATAGTTTCCCCTGAGAACCAAGGACGTTCCCACAGATGGCTGAAGAGAAGAGGAGTGAAGTTTCCAAGCAATTGGACAGCACCTTGATTGGACCATATGACTGATTGTTTGGGAAAGGGAGAAAAAACGTTTAATTAGATGAAAACCACGGGAACCTTTAGAGTCGGTTTTCATCAGTCTGCACCAATTTGATAGATCCAATAAACTTATTCTTTGAGGAAGCTGCTTGCTTCGGAGTTCTGTTTGCTACGGGTGTATTACTTGGAAGCCTGACAAGAGGATTCAAGAAACACACCGCATACATGTTCTACTGGTTGTACCCCGTAGGAGAAGTCATGTGTTGCTTGTCAACAGTCCTGGGTTCAAGCCCAACATCTGAAGTTCAAGAGATGTGGGCAAGTGGCAGGTTGACGCAACACAATCTCAATCCCAAAATCACCATCAACAGAGTGGAAGAAGCTGAATTAATGATCTCACTGAGATTAATATAGACTATATGGAAGTGTAGAAAAATACAGTAGGAGGAAGGAGGAAAGGAGAATGTGCGGTAGAGATCAGGGCTCTCCAACCTTGGCAACTTTAAGCCTGGAGGACTTCAACTCCCAGAATTCCCCAGCCAGCAAAGCTCTGAAGCTCTGTTTGGGGCTTTTTTTTCTGAAGCTCTATTTGGGGGCTTCTTTTCTGAAGCTCTGTTTGGGGGCTTCTTTTCTGAAGCTCTATTTGGGGGCTTCTTTTCTGAAGCTCTGTTTGGAGGCTTCTTTTCTGAAGCTCTGTTTAGGGCTTTTTTTCTGAAGCTCTGTTTGGGGCTTTTTTTTCTGAAACTCTGTTTGAGGGCTTCTTTTCTGAAGCTCTATTTGGGGGCTTTTTTTCTGAAGCTCTATTTGGGGGCTTTTTTTCTGAAGCGCTATTTGGGGGCTTTTTTTTCTTCTGAAGCTCTATTTGAGGACTTTTTTCCTGAAGCTCTGTTTGGGAATTTCTTTTCTGAAGCTCTATTTGGGGGCTTCTTTTCTGAAGCTCTATTTGGGGGCTTCTTTTCTGAAGCTCTATTTGGGGGCTTTATTTTTCTGAAGCTCTATTTGGGGACTTTTTTCCTGAAGCTCTGTTTGGGGGCTTCTTTTCTGAAGCTTCTTTGAGCCTCTGAAATCTCTGTTTGAGAAGCTGGGTGGGGCTACATTCGGAGTATAAGACGCACCCAGATTTTCATCCTCTTTGGGGGGGGGGAAAGGTGCGTCTTATACTCCAAAAATATGGTACTTTATTACCTACTGTAATAATACTTTATTATTTTCTGCCTATAATACAAGAATTTTTCCATTCTGGCAGCCAACCCTTTAGGAACAATTAGGTAAGGAACTTAGAGGGGATCAGCCCTTTTGTGGCTCTGCAGTGACTCCAGGCTAGTTCCACACTTGATCCTTCCTCCCTGTTAGCTGTTTCCCGACAGGTATAGTGACAAAGGTGATGGAGTAGGAATGATGAGATCTAGGTTCAACTCCACCCTTAGCCATGGACAGACTGAGGTTTGTCCCCCTCTCTCAGCCCAGAGAGACAAGCCAGGGACAGAATAAATCATATTCTTGAGTGAAGTGTTGCTTCTTTGACAATTCAAGGACTCAGAATCAAAGTAAGAATGAGAAAATGGTAAATCAGATCTATTCTCGTCTATATTTTCTTTTTTCTTTTTTTAAATCAAGGTAACCTTTATGAAAAGACACCAGTGCAATCGAACACATAAAAGCACGTCACTTTTTAAAAATATATATATTGAAAAATTGACATAGGACGCTAAGACAAGAGGCACTCAAAACGTTGCAATATAAAGTCATTTTTCAGCCCTTTGTGGCAGAGACATCGCAAAGCTGATTAATTCACGTCAAGGAAAATAAATGTGCTAACAAAAGAAAATGCCTGGGTTTTCATTGATAGCATCTGCTGTTAGCACATGAAGAGGATGTAATTCAGGTAGGTCTAGAGAAAGAAAGGAACATCAAGCGTTTGATATGAGCTCAGCCTTTCAGGACTGCTGACTTAATTCTTCTATTCAAAGACAAAATTAAAATGAACCCTGCCGTGCATGACACACTCTAAAGAAATCACAACTCGGAAGAATAAAAGTTATAAATACAACTCGTCCTTGACGTAGGAGCACAACTGAGCCCAGCATTTCCGCCGTTAGGCGAGACAGTTGTTAAATGAATGTTTGTCTCATTTTACGACTTTCCTTGCCGCCGTTAAGCGGATCGCTTAAAATTAATAGGATTACATTGATAACAGGGTTGTTAAGTGAATCCGGATTCCCCGTTGGCTTTGCTTGTCAAGAAGGTCGCAAAACGGGGATCTCGTGACCACGGAGACACGGCAACCGTCATAAATGTGAGTCAGTTTGCCAGGCACCCGATTTTTGATCACCTGACCATCGGCAACGCGTGACCAGCTGCAACGATCGTTAAGTGTGAGAAATGGTCATAAGTCCCTTTTTGCAGCGCTGTTGTAACTTGGAACAGTCACTAAGTGAATTATTGTAAATCGAGGACTATCTGTACAGGTAAACCTCAATTTACGCACGGTCGTTAGCAGCCATTCAAAATTGCTACCGACATCCCCAAAAGGGATTGACGACCCCGTTTTGTAGTTTGTACTGTGGTGACTCACTTTATGTCCATCATGACTTATGGTCATAACTCAAGGACTACCTGTATTCGCGAAATGAACGAACTCCCCTCCCCCCACCCCCATCCTCCTCGCTCTGCACTGCAGTGTGGATTTTGCAGACGGAGACAAAAACAACCAGCGTAACAGCAAATTCTATTTTTTTTAAAAAAAAACAAACCAGGGAAGGAATTCAGCTGGAGCCCCACTCACTGCGAATCAAGGAAGTTCAGCAATAATAATTAGATTTTCCTCCAATAACCCGAGAGCCTCTCTCTCTCTCTCTCAACGAACTGCCATTTCCACGTTTCATGAGGGTTTTGGGGTGTTGTTTTTTTGTTGTTGTTTTGTTTTGTTTTTTGCAACGGGGCAAAATTGTCTCAGCTTCTCACTTGCCCTGAGGTCTGTATTTGAGGACGTGCCGGACAAGTTGTTGGCGTGAGAAATTGCATCCCACCGCAGAACACATTTCCTGGCTTCTGCATTTTTCGCTACAACCTGCTCACATAATAAAAGGACGGGCTTTTGAGCGTAATGCAACCGGGCAGGGGTGGGGCTTCAAAAATTTTAGCAAGGGGTTCTCTGCCCGGTTGCTGGGTGGGCGTGGCCATGGTGGGTGTGGCCTAGTCAGCTTCCTGCACCATGGCAAGGGGGGGCATTTTTGCCCTCCCCGGGCTCTGGAGGCTTTTTTCGAGCCTCCGGAAGGGCAAAAACAGCCTCCCCAGGCTCCGGAGGCCCTCTGGAGGCCGGAAACAGGCCCGTTTCCGGCCTTCCCGAACTTCCGGTAGGCCCTCCCTGAGCCTCCGCACACGCACTGCACTTACCTGCATCCAAAACCAGCCACGTGGGGACTCCTGGGAGGGGCAGGGCAGGGTGGGTGGGGCCAGCCGGGAGTGGGATTGGGGGTTCTCCTGCACTGCACAGAATCTTAGCTAGAGGTTCTCCCGAACCCCTGCAAACCCCCAACAGCTCACTCCTGAATTTATCTCCTCTTTCAATGTAAATGAAAGGTGTTTTTTTTTAAAAAAAAATGAAAGATGGGCTAAAATTCCTCTGAGTATTTCTTGTAAGATCAATATAATTATGATGAACTTGGCTTCAAGGTTATTTTCTATTTTGACAGGCCTTACTTTCTGCTTATTACGTTATTTTCATGAGCTTTATGGGATATTGGAAACGTTTGGAGGACTCTCCCCTGAGTTTACATAGATGCCACCTTTAATCTTTTATTTCTTTTATGCTGAGGGCTGGGGATGGTGTGGGGGGGGGATTGCTGCACGTATCATTGGTGACGATTAGTTTCGATCTGGTTTCAGATGGCACCGTAATGGTTATAAATTCTATATTCTACGTAAGCCGCAAAGAGTCATTCTGACTGTGTGGGGCAGGACTGAGTTTAATAAATCATTCAGTATTTTTTAGCAAGGGTATCCTGCAATCTTCCAATACAAGCATTGTAATTATCTGCTGCGAAAGATGGATTTCACAGGCTACGCTTTCAGGCTTATTTAGAATAGAATAGAATAGAATAGAATAGAATAGAATAGAATAGAATAGAATAGAATAGAATAGAATAGAATAGAATAGAATAGAATAGAATTTTCTATTGGCCAAGTGTGATTGGACACACAAGGAATTTGTCTTGGTGCATACGCTCTCAGTGTACATAAAAGAAAAGATTCGTTCATCAAGAATCATAAGGTACAACACTTAACGATAGTCATAGGGTACAAATAAGCAATCAGGAAACAATTTCTCACATTTATCATATTTATAACTTACCTGGAAACAGCCCTAAACCTGTGTAGAACAGGGCAGGGCAGGGCAGGGCAGGGCAGGGCAGGGCAGGGCAGGGCAGGGCAGGGCAGGGCAGGGCAGGGCAGGGCAGGGCAGGGCAGGACAGAGTAGCAACAAGGATAGGATAGGATAGGATAGGGAGGGGGGAAGGGAGGGAAGGAAAGAAGAGAGGAGAGGAGAGGAGAGGAGAGGAGAGGAGAGGAGAGGAGAGGAGAGGAGTTTAATCTAGGGAACTTTAAGAGAGGTGGACTTCTACTCCCATCGCTGGGGAATTCTGGGAGTTGAAGTCCGACCTTCTTAAAGTTCCCAAGGAACATTACAGTAGGGGATAATTAAGGAGGCAAGAATTCCACAGACTTAAATAAGGAATTTCAGCCCAAGAATTAGGGGTAAAATGCAGACTCTTGCAAGCTTCAATAAGCACCCCACCCAGCTTGGACTGAGTTCATCAAGGTGGAATTTCTTTCAAAACTTTTGAATTGCTTCTTTGTTGGGCGTTGTGCAACTCAGACTGAGCTAGTGTTCATTAAATAAGGAAGCAGTAAACACCACCATCCTACTAGCAGTTGATGACTAGAGCATCTTAAGGTGGTTTGCAACAAAAACAACAATAAACACAGGTAGTCCTTTTTAAAGCCACAACTGGAACCATAATTTCCATTGCTAAGCAAGGGATTTGTAAAGTGAGACATTCCTGATTTTACAACCTTTTGGGCCACAGTTATTAAGTGAATCATGTAGCCATTAAGCAAATCTGACTTCCCCCATCAATTCTGCCATCGATTTTTCTTGTCGGTAGCCAGCCGGGAAAAATCAAGTGGCGATCAGATGACTCTGGGACTTTACAACTGTTGTAAATATATACTGATTGCCAAGTGCCTGAATTTTGATCATGTAACCATGGGAATGCTGCATCCGTTGTAAGTGCGAGGACTGGTTCTAAGTCACTTTCTTCAGTGCCCTTCTAAGCAGAGGTGGGTTTCAGTAGGTTCTGACCAGTTCTAGAGAACCGGTAGCAGAAATTTTGAGTAGTTTAGAGAACCAGTAAATACCACCTCTGACTGGCCCCCATCTATTCCCTGCCTCCCAAGTCCCAGCTGATAGGGAGGAAATGGGGATTTTACAGTTACTTTCCCCAGGAGTGGGGTGGGAATGGAGATTTTACAGTATCCTTCCCCTGTCACGCCCACCATGCCATGCCACGCCCACCAAACTACACCCACAGAACCGGTAGTAAAAAAATTTGAAACCCACCACTGCTTCTAACTTTGAATGGCCATTAAATGAATACTGTGTCTCCCAAAAATAAGACCGGGTCTTATATTAATTTTTGCTCCAAAAGACACATTAGGGCTTATTTTCCAGTTAGGTCTTATTTAGGGGGAAATGCGGTATTAAATGCCTCCATCTGGCTGACAATCTTAACTGGGGCTTATTTTGGGGGTAGGGCTTATATTACGAGCATCCTGAAAAACCATGCTAGGACTTATTTTGCAGTTGGGTCTTATTTTCGGGGAAACAGGGTAGTTGTTAAGTCGAGAACTATGTGTACGTCACAAGAGATTTAAAATAGAGGAAAGCAACAATAGTGCAGCTATATTCCGTCATTTATCAGTCAGGAATAAAGCAGATACCTGGGACGGATGATTTTTGGTTATCACAGAAAGAGAAACAAAGGTAGCTATTGCCATTGTAATTATTCTGCTTTTGCTGAATTTATGCTTCTGGTGCCAGGATAACTTGGCCAATTTTGTAATTAATTTCAGCTAAGTTTGTAATTAATTTGCATCTCGACTTGGGGATTCAAAAAATAATCCATTTATATTCAGTCCAAGGCTGCAAATGTCTACATTTGCTCACTCAGTCCTACATTTCGGTTTGTCAATATTTACTTAGCAAGAGTTTGAACCGGTATTTGCCATAAAGTTAAAACTGCTGTGACTCTGAGGCATACACCAGGCACACCCTCCACGGGTTTTTTTTTAAAGCTTATTTTTTCTTCATCATCCTGAAGCAAAAAAATGCTAGTTTGGCAGCTTCTTGGACTGATCTGTTTCCCCCACCGCCTCACACTGTGGGAAACAATTCATTTGCACAATTATTTGGAATTGCAAAGTAGAAGAAAATGGCTTCACACCACAGTAATAGGGATGGGAAAAAATAAGGGTGCTATTTCAGCAAAAACCATGTATCTAATGCAGGGGTCTCCAACCTGGCTGCTTTAAGACTTGTGGACTTCAACTCCCAGAATTCCTCAGCCAGCCACCTCTCTTAGAGAGAGATTCCTGTCCCAACATATAGTTTCAATGCTGGTTTTGTTTTTCTAGACAAGGCTAAGGAGACAGTAGAGTAGAGTAGAGAATTCTATACTACTTTAGTCTATAGAGTAGACAGAATAGAATAGAATAGAATAGAATAGAATAGAATAGAATAGAATAGAATAGAATAGAATAGAGCAGAGCAGAGTAAACTAAATAGAATAGAGTAGAGTGAGTAGACTAAATAGAATAGAGTAGACTAGACTAGACTAAATAGAATAGAACAGAATAGAATAAAATAGAATAGAATAGAATAGAATAGAATAGAGCAGAGCAGAGCAGAGTAAACTAAATAGAATAGAGTAGAGTGAGTAGACTAAATAGAATAGAGTAGACTAGACTAGACTAAATAGAACAGAATAGAATAGAATAGAATAGAATAGAATAGAATAGAATAGAATAGAATAGAGCAGAGTAAACTAAATAGAATAGAGTAGAGTGAGTAGACTAAATAGAATAGAGTAGAGTAAATAGAACAGAACAGAACAGAACAGAACAGAATAGAATAGAGTAGAGTAGAGTAGACTAAATAGAATAGAATAGAGTAGAGTAGAGTAAAGTAGAGTAGAGTAGAGTAGAGTAGAGTTGACTAAATAGAATAGAAGGGAAGGGAAGGGAAGGGAAGGGAAGGGAAGGGAAGAGAAGAGAAGAGAAGAGAAGAGAAGAGAAGAGAAGAGAAGAGAAGAGAAGAGAAGAGAAGAGAGAAGAGAAGAGAAGAGAAGCTGGAAGGGATTTTGGAGGTCTTCTAGTCCAGCCCCCTGCTCAAGCAGATACATTAGATTAAGGGTGTCTCCAAACTTGGGAACTTTAAGACTTGATGCGTTTAGCCTAAAGAAATAAATCTGAAAAAAATAATTTGACTTACCCAAGTAGAAATCATGATTGTCTGTTTTCACAAAGGTGCTGTAAAAAAACAACAAATCAGGTTATTAAACAAGGATGAATTCAACTGTGTCCCATACAGGGAACAAAAGGACACTACCTCCCCCCCCTCCCCCCCCCGCTATCAAATGGCTGTTGATCCTCTGATCGAACACGTTTTTTAAAAGAAAAAAGCTGCTTGCTATCGCCCAGGATCATTGAGACCACTGAAAACCTGTTCCTATTATTATTATTATTATTATTATTATTATTATTATTATTATTATTATTATTATTATTATTATTATTATTATTATTATTATTCCAAAAAATCACTTGGAACCTCCCTTGACATGACATCAGCTAATGACATGAGATTGATTCTGTAATGAAATGTTTACTATTGTAAAAAAAAGGGGGGGAAATGGTTTTTTCCCCCCAGAAAATAATGGAATGGGCAAAAGTGGACAGATTAACGCTTATCATTAAGGACAGAGAAGATACTGAATATTTTCTGACGTGGGAGGCATTTTATCAACGGCTAGAGAATAGAAACAGAAGTTAGGAAGGAGGAGATATAAGAATAGAAAATGATACTATGGAGCAGGGGTCTCCAACCTTGGCAACTTTAAGACTTGTGGACTTCAACTCCCAGAGTTCCTCAGCCAGCAAAGCTGGCTGAGGAACTCTGGGAGTTGAAGTCCACAAGTCTTAAAGTTGCCAAGATTGGAGACCCCTGCTATGGAGAGAAGTTTATGACGACGTTATGTACTATTGTAAATTATATTGATAAATAGCTATATTAGTAATGTCATTGTTACGAATACAACAACAAATACGTGTACTATGAATTTTTAAAGAATTGTACCCAGTTTGCTCACTGTTCAATGGAGATGAAAAGTATTACAAATCAAATAAATAAAACATGGAAAAAAAGGGAAGTTTTATGTGGCTGTTCTCTGTTGCCTCTAAGTCTAGCAATCCTTTCTTCCCCAAATTTGTTGTTTTATTGCTTCCTCTCTGACATTCAGCTGCAAAACGTATCCAAGGTTAAAGAATGGCATTTTTTATTTGCTTTTGGATCAGCAGATACTGGAAAACAACTGGGGCAGCCTCTGAAAATACTTATTGGGATTGTTTTTCTCTGCAAATCCTCCTTTTGCCGGTCCTGTTACACACAGCAAACTCCATTCATAAGTTTACTCCTTGAACAGTGCGAGTCTGTTCTACTCTTCATGCCGTTGAGCTTGTCGATCAAAAGGTCGGCAGCTCAGCAGTTCGAATCCCTAGTGATGCCGTGTAATGGGGTGAGCTCCCGTTACTTGTCCCTGATTCTGCCAACCTAGCAGTTTCGAAAGCACCTAAAAATGCAAGTGGAAAAAATAGGGACCACCTTTGGTGGGAAGGTAACAGCGTTCCGTGCGCCTTTGGCGTTGAGTCATGCCGGCCACATGACCATGGAGACGTCTTCGGACAGCGCTGGCTCTTCGGCTTTGAAACGGAGATGAGCACTGTCCCCTAGAGTCGGGAACAACTAGCATGTATGTGCGAGGGGAACCTTGACCTCGACCTTTTAAGCCTTGGGAATGGAGTTTCCCAGCTCCCACTAAAATGAAATTTCTTACTCAGAAGAAACTACGCTTTGGGGAGTTGTCTGAACTCACCCAGGAAAGCAGGAAGGGAATTTTGACTTGAAAAAAGGTTGTCCGGTTGGAACAAGCAGACAAAAGGGTCCAGCTCAGAGTTGGTCTCCATCTTCCTAATTTGTTGGCTTTTAATCACCAGGGATGCAAATGGGAGTAAAACAATTTCACTGAATGGTGATTCTGCCTGCTGTGGGTCATGTATAGAAAAAATAAGGAAGACCGGCAAGCAGAATTCTTTTTCCTTAGCCCTTCTTTTCCTCCGAGATGGAAGTTAGAGACACTTTACTATCTTCATGGATTTCTTAAGAAACCTTTTTCTCAGGGTTTGTATTTGAAAAGGGGAAAATCTGGTTTAAGGAGTATATGCAATGGAGGCAGTAAAGAGCTTGACTTAGGACTTACTCCTTGGTTGACTTGAACATCCTTCAACTGTTTTTTTCTGTTCCCAAATTCAACGGTGCACAAATGGGGGAACCCATAAAAGCCTCTGTTGACTCAGATTAGCACTACCTACTGGGAAATGGGGGAGGGAAGTTGTGGATTCTAACATTTGTTTGTTTGTTTATATCCTGCCTTTATTTTTATAAATAACTCAAGGGGGAGAATATACCCAGTACTGGTTACTCCTCCTATTTCCGCCCCCCCCCAACACCGTGATGTGGCTTTGATTCAGAGAGGAACTGGCCCTTAGGCTTTCATGCCTAAGGCAAGACTAGAACTCCCAATCACCCGGTGATTGGTCCAGAGTCACCCACTTGGCTTTCACGCCTAAGGCGGGACTAGAATTCCCAGTCACCCTATGATTGGCCCAGTCACGCACTTGGCTTTCATGCCTAAGGCAGGACTAGAACTCCCAGTCACCCTATGTTTGGCCCAGTCACCCATTTGGCTTTCATGTCTAAGGCAAGACTAGAATTCCCAGTCTCCTGATGATTGGCCTGGAGTCACCCACTTGGCTTTCATGCCTAAGGCAGGACTAGAACTCCCAGTCACCCTATGTTTGGCCCAATCACCCATTTGGCTTTCATGTCTAAGGCAAGACTAGAATTCCCAGTCGCCCACTGATTGGCCAGAGTCACTCACTTGACTTTCATGCCTAAGGCGGGCCTAAAACTCACCATCTCTTTGTTTCTAGTCTGGTACCTTAACCACTAGACGAAACTGCCCCTAAATGCTGTAGAACAGGGGTAGTCAACCTTTTTATACCTACCACCCACTTTTGTATCTCTGTTAGTAGTAAAATTTTCTAACCGCCCACCAGTTCCACAGTAATGCACCGTGTATCGTCATCTGCGCATGCCTCTCGCGCATCGTGAATTGGGTTGGGGGGGCGCCGGCTACCAGCTCTGCTTGTCTGTTACAGCTGGGTGGTGATGGGGGGAGATGTGTGAGCTATTCTGGGACGAGGCTCTTTTGTTTGCAGTCGCACTATAGCACCATATAACTTGAAGTAAACTTATGCGCGGGCGATACAAATAGTATATTTTCAGAAATATCAATTGTCACGGGGAATTTTATGAAAACCTAATGAAAATGTTTTTAAATAATCCTATGAATTTTTTTTAAAAAGTCAATTAAATTTAAAAAAAAAGGAAAGTGCTTCAGTATCGGACAAAACCCCTACCGCCCACCATGAAAGCTGGAATGCCCACTAGTGGGAGGTAGGGACCAGGTTAACTACCACTGCTGTTGAACTATATTTCCCATCTTACTGCACGAGAAAAGATAGTTCGATATCTGGAGACCAGAAATTCCTCAGCCTTGTTCTGCAGAGGGCCACGTCTCATTGGTCTCATCCAGGCGGCCAGCACCCCTGTCACCCTACCATGGCATTTTACTGTTTAAAATAAGAGTTGTTATTATGATTTCAAAAGCTCGTTTCAGAAGTTGGCTGGAGTAAAATATTGCTGCACCAGCTGAGACTTAAAGAGGACCGTGAATAGCTGCATCAGGTGAGTCTCGCCTGATGAGACGTGGAGAGGGGACCTCCCAGATTAAGAAATTGAAAAGTAAATAGATTCAGAAGAAAGCAAAAACAAACCACATTCATAGTTTGCCAAAGAAAACGTAATGTGCCAACCAAGTCCGACTCGCATAAAGAAAACTTTGGTTAGTAATTCGATCATGGGAAAAAATGAACAGGCAAGGAAAGCGACCAGGTTGTGAGAGCAACAGATCGATTCTGATGTTGTTTGTTTGTTTCTGTTTTAAAGAAACATTTTAACCGAAACATAAATTGCTTGATGGGAAGAGAACGGCGGGGGGGGGGGGAGGGGCAGGGGTGTGTGTTGTTGGAGTCATTTTGCTCACACACACACACACACACACACAACACACACACACACACACGTGCTAAACATGGGGAGCCTACCTGCTATTCTCTAAAGCAGGGGTCTCCAACCTTGGCAACTTTAAGCCTGGAGGACTTCAACTCCCAGAATTCCCCAGCCAGCTTTGTTGGCTGGGGTATTCTGGGAGTTGAAGTCCTGCAGGCTTAAAGTTGCCAAGGTTGGAGACCCCTGCTCTAAAGAATCTAATTGCACATCCCTCTCAAGGACTACAGACACAAACATTCTAGCTAAATGGGATGAGAGCCAGTCAGTGCTTGAAAAGGTCACCACCAGGAAATCACATCCCTGAAGGAACAGTACCAAATCATTAGTAGACTGTTGCAGAAAGAAAAAAACCAAACTTCTCATAGACTTTGCAGATAGATTGAGTCAAAATCTGAAAAAGAGAGAGGGAGAGAGTAAGAAAGAGAGGGAGGGAGGGAGAGAGAGAAAGAGAGAGACCCATGCATGTAGCTGGCAGATATCCAGGGCCAGTTGGAGACAGGCAGTGACTCTATTTAATTGAGAGAGAGAAGGAAGGAAGGAAGGAAGGAAGGAAGGAAGGAAGGAAGGAAGGAAGGAAGGAAGGAAGGAAGGAAAAACAGCAAGGGAGTGAGACTCATGCACTCAGCTGGCAGCTGTCCAGGGCCAGTTGGAGACAGGCAGTGACTCTATTTAATTGAGAGAGAGAAGGAAGGAAGGAAGGAAGGAAGGAAGGAAGGAAGGAAGGAAGGAAGGAAGGAAGGAAGGAAGGAAGGAAGGAAGGAAGGGAGTGAGACATTCACTCAGCTGGCAGCTGTCCAGGGCCAGTTGGAGACAGGCAGTGACTTTATTTAATTGAGAGAGAGAGAAGAAGGGAAGGAAGGAAGGAAAGAGAGAGAGAGTGCGACAGACAAACAGACAGACAGACAGAGAGGGAGGGAAACCCATGGATTTAGCTGGCAGATGTCCGGGGCCAGCTGGGGTGACTCTATTTAATTGAGAGACAGAGAGAGAGAAAATGAAGGAAGGAAAGAGAGAGGAGAAGAAAGAAGGGTGAAATAAAAGAGAAAAAAAGAAAAGAAAGAATTTCGGTTTCTTTTCTTCCTCTTTGTCGGGGGTGGGGGGGGGAGAGATGTCCAGGAAAGGAACAGGGCAGCGCGCAACAGCGAAACGCGCAATCGGGGCAGGGCGCGCGTTCCGCTGTTGCGCTGCGAAAGAAAAATGGAGCGAGGCGCGCCGTCCTTCACCTTGGACAGATTCCCCCTCCCCGGGTGGGGGGACCCCATCTAGCTCCCACCTCGGCTCTACCAAGAGATGGGGAAGGCGAAGTGGAAGCTGCAGGTGGAGAGGCCACCGGAGACGGGAGTCCTCCTGATCGCAGGCTGGGCGCGGTTGGGATGCAAAGGGCAAGGTAAATTGGGTCCGGAGTGGGAAAATTAGGGAAGCTTGCAAGAGCGGATGGACAGAATAAGCGACCCCCGCGTCCGGCTCCCCGGGCTTTGCAGGCGTCCTACCCCATCCAGGTCTCGGGGTGCAGGGAAAAAACCGAGGGGAGAGACTTACCCGAAGCAACAGTCCCGAACGGTGAACTTGCGAAGGCGAATAGTAGCTACGGCTGGCGCGGCGCTTGGAAAAGTAGTGCTGCCGCGTTCCCGCCCTTGCGCTGGCTCCACCTGCCCGGAGGTGCGGAGGAGGAGGAAGAGGAGGAGGAAACCGGAGCTTGGACACCCTTGATCAGCAGCAGGACTGCTCTTCTTCCGATAGGGGGCGCCTTTATGGCTTTTCTTTCCTTGTCCAGCATTGGCCCCACTAATAAGACTCAAGCACCCCAGTCTGGTGGCCAGAGACGTTTTGAAGGACCACCAAGCAGGTTGCATCCTCTTTAGAAGCAAAGCTGGGATTTTTTAAAAGCATAACAAGTTGGAGGGGACCTTGGAGGTCTTCTAATCCAGGGGTCTCCCAACCTTGGCAACTTTACGACTTGTGGACTTCAAGTCCCAGAATTCCTCAGCCAGCCATAATTAAGGATTACCTGTACCAAGGACTACCTGTATAAATTGGATTGGGGCGGGGGGAGGGGGGAACCCACAACGATGTAAATCCGTGTTTTTCAACCATCAATGCTTTAAGACAGGGGTCTCCAACCTTGGTCCCTTTAAGACTTGTGGACTTCAACTCCCAGAGTCCCTCAGCCAGCAAAGCTGGGAGTTGAAGTCCACAAGTCTTAAGGGACCAAGGTTGGAGACCCCTGCTTTAAGAGATGTGAATGTTAACTCCCAGAATTCTCCAGCCAGACATGGGGAATTCTGGGAGTTGAAGTCCACAGGTTGTAAAGTTGCCATGGTTGGAGACCTCTGTAATCTAGTCCAAGCCTCTGGTCAAGCAGGAAATCCTATACCATTTCGGACAAATGGCCGTCCAATCTCTTCTTTAAAAACCTTCAGTGTTGGATCAGCCACAACTTCTGGAGGCCAAGTCAGCTGCTCGGGGGGGTCTTTGTGAGAAAGGGGAAGACATGGTGATTTGAAAGAGCTTGGAAAGTAGGTAGGGCTGCGGTTGTTAACGTTTGGATGGGAGACCACAAGGAAGTCCACGAATTGGAGGCTAAGCGGTACACTACGAATTGTGGGATTTATATGCATCAATTCTGTAAATTTCTTTCAAACGTCTTGAGATCATAATTCTTCCCTGAAAAATGCTTTGAGCTCTGTAAAACTCAAGAGTCTGGGAAAATATCCAAACAATTTTGGGCCTTGTGGGGGGTTTTTTTGTGTGTGTTTTTTTTAATTTTAAAAAATAAAGTTGCATTTGAGCAACTGAAAACCACTGTTGGGCGTTTGACATGTTAACTGTTGCTGCTTCACAAGAGTTACACCGGGACAGTGTCAATGCAAATAGATGCAGAGATCCTTTTCCTGTGGGGCTTTGAGCAAGCAACTGTCTGAGAGGGCGTTAAATAGTCAGGAAATCATGTAATTTACACCAGTAGTGGAATACAATTGTTTTTTACCACCGGTTCTGTGGGCGTGGCTTGGTGGGCGTGGTGTGGCTTGGTAGGCGTGACAGGGGAAGGATACTGCAAAATCCCCATTCCGACCCCACTCCTAAAATTTTAACTAGAGGTTCTTCCGAAGCCCTGCGAACCCCCAGCAGCCCACCTCTGTATATAACCCTTTTTACATGTTGTATATTAAGTGTGTTAAGTATAAACTTAACATGATTGTCTTTCTCACATGTATTCCTAAAAGGCATGGGACAGTCTCGACCAACTTTAGATTCCCTTCTCTTATCATAGTCAATGAGCAGGTGAGCTCCTATCACACATTCCCCTCTCCATCTAGATAAACCCCATTTAAGATAACTAAGGCACGGATTGGGATTGTGTAGAAAGGTGCTTTTTCAAAAGGCAATTGGAGGTCATTTTTTCCTTGAAGACTGTTGTGACCTAGGCCCAAATAGTTATTACCAAACGCAATCAGTCCTAAACAAACCTATTTTATTAGAACAGCTGAGAATTACTTCATTCTCAGCTTAGTCCAAATTAATCCCAAAACAAAGTCTTTCAGAAAAAGTCCTTCGGCCTTATCACAAACCTTTGTCCTCTTTGGCACCCTGCCAAAGGCTTTTCTTGGCAAAGCCCCACGAAGTTCAGAAACAAGAGATGCTGACTAGAAACAAATATAGCAACGTTGCTTTCCTACAAAGAGCCCAAGAGCTGTTGCTGCTCTTTATGCCTTATGGGAGGGGCCAATCATCTTCTGGTCTTACTCCCGAGGCGTCCTTTTTGCTTTAGCTGCTCTTGCCTTCTGGCAGCTCTTTGCATATGTGCACTAGGAACAGGCTCCTCCTGTTCCTCTGTCTCTCTGCTATCCGCCTCTGGAGGCTCCGGAGTCTGCGCATCGCTCCCAGATGGCCCTGGCCCCATTTCTGCCTCTGATGTAGAATCCTCATCCAGGCCTTCCCCTGACTCCAGGACTGACCCATTGTCCTTCCCAGCCTCCTCACTGTCCAACTCCGCTGCCAGCTCCGCAAGCTGTTGGTGGACCACAACAAAGACGTTTCATTTCTCATCCAAGAAGTGAAGAAGCTTCTTGGATGAGAAGAGAAACATCTTCAAGGAAAAAATGACCTCCAGTTGCCATTTGAAAAAGCACCTTTGGGACAACCATGACCTGGATGACCGAGTATCTCCATAGATACGTAAGGAGGGAAATTATCAAAAGATCACACAACGCAGTTAGGCAACTGCAACCTTTCGTACAATGGGGACATCATGCCACTAAACCTTAGTCTGGTCAGGATGGTATGAAGCCAACTCAAGGGTCTTCTTAATGTCCCCTGCCCTATTAGCAAAACCAATTCTGGATGCAACCTACCATTCCCACCGTCCCCATTAATAGCATTCAAGATTGTTAATGTCTTCTTCTACACTATGTTAAAGCATTTCATTGAGGGCCACATCAGGATTGTTTGACCTCGGGGGCTGGGGGCGTGGCCAGCTCGACGTCACTCATCAAGCCTGTTTTTGGCCACAATGGCTTCCTGCAGCCCTCTGCCAGCGAAAACAGAGCTCGGGGAGGCTGCGCGCCGCCCACCCAGGTTCCATTTTCGCTGGCAGAGGATTGCAGGAGGCTGTTGCGGCCAAAAATGAAGCCCGGATGGACCGCGTGTGGCATCCCTGAGCTCCATTTTTGTTGGCAGAGGGCTGCAGAAGTTGGCGTCGTGGCTGAAAACGGAGCCCAGGTGAGCGCATGGCCCTCCCAAGCACCGTTTTTGCTGACAGAGGCACCGTGGGCCGGTTCTTCGCTGTTTCCAGGACGGGCCCGCGGGCCAGATCTAAGCACCCCGCGGGCCGGATCCGACCCCCTGGGCCTTGAATCTGACACCCCTGTGTTAAAGGATACCAGGGTTCCACCTTTAGAACTGCTTTTGGAAAAGGAAAAAAAAAGAAAGAAACCCTGCAGGCCGAAGACAGCTTTTATTAAAAAGTAACCAAAGGTGGTTTATTAGCAAAGACAACAACAGAAAGGCATCATGGGAATAACAAGTAGACTGATGCTCTGAAATACAGAACATTATTGAGGTTCGAGGAAACAAGGTGGACAGCACCAGATGGAAGTCACTTTGGGGCACCAGAAGAGCTTTCTGGAAGGACAGTGTGCCATGAGAAACAAGAGGACAATTAAAGTCTATCCAGATAAGGCAGATTTCCATGTCTGCCATGTCAGCGGTAACATTTATAATAAATGCCCTCAGGCAGCATAGGAGACAGCGGAGGTGATCCCGTGTCTCGCTGTTACAACACTGTCATATATATATATATATATTTTACAAATACCAACCTATGTGACACTAACGTTGTACCTTTCAGGTCGGCTCCTCAAAATTTCCCAATCTCATTCATGGAGCACGTTGGCCATTTGGGGGGGATAATATTTTGGCACAAATAATTGTCCAGAATGACCACAATGCCTGTGTAGTAAACATTGTATTTTCGTCCTGCAACATTACCACTGTCGTCTCCTGACCTTGGGAAACTCCTGCGGAGAGGACTGTGACTTGTTCAAGATCCTCCATGAGCTTCGTGGAGAAAGCAAGGTCTCCAGCGGTTGTTTTCACATTTGGTTGCTACCCAGCCTTCCGCGCATGTGCTTTGCTCATGTGCGCGTCTTCCGTGCATGCGCCCAGCCTCAAAACCGTGCCTAAATAGGAGGGCATAGAGTTGGGGCGGGTGGGCGATCTCCGCTACCGGTTTGTCCGAACCGACTGAATACCACCTCTGAAGGTCTCCAAAGCTGATCCCACCAGCGTTTGGATTTGTCAGAACCAAATCTAGGCATTTAATGTGGGCACAAGAACTTTTGATACGCACCGAGCTTTGGCACCCAAAGGGGTCATTCTCGTATATCACCACGGGGACGGCTGGATTCCCTGAGCTGAACGACAGCACTCTACGAATACAAACCAGTGTAAATATTCATATTCCGTAGGAAACTCTGGTTAGTGATTTATTATCCCAGATTTTTCTTTCCTACCGCAGAAAGCTTGCGGGGTGGGGTGTTTCTGTGAAGATTCATACCAGGTCAATTGTTTTCCAATTCATTTCCGTGGAGGTCCCACACCATGGCTAAGTTCCTACCTACATCTACATCCCTCTGTGTGTGCTATCTGACAAAAGTCTTTGAAAATGAAGATGCGGGCTTATTCAATTTCAGTTGGGCATAGACCGACAAAAACTTCTGAAGTGGGGGAATATTCTAAATAAACAGGGGTGGGCAACTAATTTTCCCAAGAGGCCACACGAGAAACTGGAACTGTTGTAGAAGATTGAACCCAATAGGACTGTGAAGGTGCATGGGCTTGCGCTCATATACGTTAAATTGGTGGGGAAAAAAGAAATAGCAGTTTCCTTCAAAATAAAAGCAATCCGCAAGGACCAGACAAGGACAAGAATAGCCATAGGACTGGATGTGGCTTGGGAACCATAAAATGCTCAGGTCTGTTCTACTAGTACAGGGGCCTGCAAACTTGGCTCTTTTAAGACTTGTGGACTTCAACTCCCAGAGTTCCTCAGCCAGCAAAGCTGGCTGAGGAACTCTGGGAGTTGAAGTCCACAAGTCTTAAAAGAGCCAAGTTTGCAGACCCCTGTATTAGTAGAAACTCCAGTTGTTGGATTTAACAGTGACTGTAGGGAAGAAATCCCTGCTTCTACTCAAATTACCAGCACCAGTTAGATAGTCCTCGACTTACAACAGTTCGTTTCAAAGTTACAACACCACTGAAAAAAGTGACTTAGCACACTTAACGACCGTTGCAGCATGGCCCATGGTCGCATGATCAAAATTCAGACACTTGGCCACTGGCTTGTATTTATGATGGTCGCAATGTCCCACTAGGGTCATGGGATCCCCTTTGGCCACCTTCTGAGAAGCCAAGTCAACAAGGAAGCCGGATTCGCATAACCACCGTATGGTTAACTTGACAACTGGAGTGGTTCACTTAACAACCGTGGTGAGGAAACTCGCAAAATGGGGCACGCAATTCGCTTAAAGAATGTCTCACTTAGCAGCAGAAAGGTTGGGCTCGATTGTGATCGTTAAGTCGAGGACTACTTGTAATAAGGTGAAGAAGGAGGAGGAGGAGGAGGTGAAGGAGGAGAGGGAAAAGAAGAGGAAGAGGAAGAGGAAGTGAAGGGTGAGAGGGAGAAGGAGAAGGAGACGAAGGAGGAGAAGAAGAAGGAGGAGGAGGAGGTGAAGGGGGAGAAGAGAAGGAGGAGGAGGAGGAAGAAGAGGAAGAGGAGATGGTGAAGGAGGAGGAGGAGGAGGAGGAGGAGAAGACGAAGAAGAAGACAAAGAAGAAGAAGAAGAAGAAGAAGAAGAAGAAGAAGAAGAAGAAGAAGAAGAAGAAGAAGAAGAAGAAGAGGAGGAGGAGGAGGAGGAGGAGGAGGAGGAGGAGGAGGAAGAAGAAGGTGGTCTTCTACCTTGAAGACAGCAGATAAAAGGAAATGAGGCAGCAGATAGTTATCAACTTGAGTTCTCTCCCTTTAGGAAATTTTCCTCTTATGACACAATGGCTTGTCATGTCATTGTAGGACCAGGAAGAATTTTAACATGATTCTCCTCCACTTGAGTGTCCTGCATTAATAAACATGTATGCAAGCCGCATGGGCCAGCTCAAGTGACACCATTAGCGTTATGAGACAGCAAGTCAAATGAACCTTAATCTTCTTTTGATGTACATGGTGAGTCGGTTGTTTTCCATCAGGTGATTGCAAAGTTCCTGCTGCCTTCTCCAATTTGGTACCTAATAAATTCAAATTCGCTGGGAAACAGAATGCAAGGTAAAAATCCAGCACTCGGAGAAGGCATTAAATTATAAGGAAAACCAGTTTATCGCATGTAATCAGGTTGTTTTTTGGCACTTGGAACCAGGTTTACAAGTATCTCCACATGCTTTCAAAATTAAAGTTCATTTTACCCTCAACTAGCTTTGGTAAGTAATTTGGAAAATGGGGCTTTTGGGAGTTAGGAGCTTGTGAATTATTCGGGCATTTGCATAATCAACGTGATGTACCAAAATCCAAGAGAGCATACAAAGTGTAAAATGATTGGACCAACTGCCTTAAATCAAGCATTTATGCTACGGAATTTGGCAACTTTAAAGACCCGTGGACTTCAATTCCCAGAATTCCTTAGTCAATTCCCCATGTTGGATGGGGAATTCTGGGAATTGAAGTCCACAGATCTTCAAGTTGCCAAGGTTGGACACACCTGGTCTATGAAGTCTACTGAATTATATTTCTATGCAGAACATGAGTTAGTTGCTGCTTTATGCCACACTGGATTTCTGAATTAAATTATGCTGACGGACAGAAAGATTCCTAGATAGCATTATAAAGTAAGTTTAGCAACAATTTTGGCACAGGTGATTTTTTTTTCTTATTTGCATTTATATCCCGCCCTTCTCCGAAGACTCAGGGCGGCTTACATTGTGTTAAGCAATAGTCTCATCCATTTGTATATTATATACAAAGTCAACTTTTATTGCCCCCAACAATCTGGGTCCTCATTTTACCTACCTTATAAAGGATGGAAGGCTGAGTCAACCTTGGGCCTGGTGGGACTTGAACCTGCAGTGATTGCAGGCAGCTGTGTTAATAACAGACTGTCTTAGCAGTCTGAGCCACCAGAGGCCCTAATTTTCAGTTCCAAAGTACTGCCTAGTTTCTAAAAGAATATTTTTTTTAAAAAAATCTGCCTTTAGGACCAAAAAAAAAGGGGTGGGTGGGAATCATTATAGCAGATATTTCAAAATAAGGTGGAACAACAATGGACCATGTGAGAAAAATAATGGCTCTCTTATTTCTTTCAGCCGTTTCACGCAATGCATCCAATACGTTTCATCGTCAAAGTTAGGTTGCCTCTTAACAGAGATTTAAGGTGTGCGCTTGAAAACTGATCTGCAAAAAGTTTCTTACAACCAAAACGTTTCTCATGATCGATTATTCCTGCTCAGAAAAGAATGAGCTGGCAGTTTGTCACCTGGAGATAAGAACATTATAAAAACTTCTTCAAGATACCTTGCTGAAAAAACGCCAGTGGCGTGGGGATACAGAATCACGTTCAGCTTTTCAGTTCGCCAAATAACTTCAGATTAACTCTTTGTCCAATTTGTAAGAAATATCCAAGAACACAAGGGCTCTGTTCCTTTGCAATTGTGACCCTATATCACCGTGATGGCGAACCTACGGCACGCGTGCCAGTGGGGACACGCGCTGTCGCCAGCTGCTCTTCCAGAATTCCATCGCGCACATGCGCACCAGACAGCAGCTCTCTTCCGGGTTCCCGCGAAGACCAGCTGTTCAGCGCGCATGCATGCGCTGGAACCTGGAAGAGAGCAGCTGGCTGGTGTGCATGGTGCTCCGGGGCGCGCGTTCCAGTTTCAGCACTCAGGGCAGGGGTCCCCATCCCTTAGGCCATGACCCACTACCGGGCTGCAACCAGTTCGAAACCGGGCAGTGGGAGAAATGGGCAAGTGTGTGCGTGAAGCTTCACTCGCGTCAAGGAGCTCCATGCAGCTGCGCGTGTCTATCCGCCACGCACACAAACACACCCTGCGCCAGGCTGCCAAACTAGAAAGGTTGGGGACTGCTGCTTTTAGGGTAACTTAGGAGATCTTAACGGATCTACATGGAAAAAGTTTGGGACACCCCAGCTGCTCTACGGCCAATTTGGTGTCCATGGAAAAGGTGACTTTCGTAGGAACCAGACCATCATGACAAGTGATGCATAAGCATCACTCAACATTCAGGGATAACTCTCACACTTTTTTGAGCTACCACTGCTATTAATCCAATAGTAAATCAAGCCAGTATCCAATAGTAATACATATCATAGTTGCACTACTGACGTTTCCTAGCAGGGAGGTTGGTGAAACCTCTGTAGGAACACAACCAAGCTTGGAGAACCTCAAGAACCGATATGGGTGTTATCTCAACAACTGCTTCTATGGAACTGTCGGTCCACCGAAATTACGTGAGTCTGATAGAGAGACCCTCTGTTGTCCTCAAGGCATCTGGGTTTCAAAGGGAAGCCATTGATTTCATCCTTCCGCCTAGAGAAACCGCTGTGACACTGTTCCCGCAGAAGTAAGTTAATACAAACGGCGGTCCAACCAAGGCATCATTGGAACTGCCAATCCTTCCTTTGTCAGCTGAGTTGGGGGAAATCCAGGAGCATCCTTGCTGTCCCGTACATAATTTCCGTATTGTGCTTCTTCTACCTCCGAAGTAGACACGAGCAAGGCATCTTTGTTTTTTGTCTTTTTTGTCTGTTTTTTTGTTTTTTATTCAACCAGTTCTGCAAAGAGAATTCAACGGGCCAAACAAGAGAAGAGGTCTGGGAACCCTAGCGAGATTGGAGCTGCAAAGAGTGGCATGGCCCTCTCCAAGGTGGCTTTTATACAAGATGAGTTTCGGGCCTTCTTCTCCTTGGGTGTTTTGGCTTTCCTTGAGGTAGCTCCTTGGTAGAGTGGAAACATGCAAAGATACCTTGCTTGATCACTGCTTAAGCCAGGACCGGGGTGGGGGTGGGGGGGGCTTCAACCTTGGCAACTTGGTGGACTTCAATTCCCAGAATTCCTCAGCCAACTGGCTGCGGAATTCTAGGAGTTGAAGCGGGGTGGGCTGCTGGGGGTCCTCAGGGGTCGGGGGGAACCTCTAGCTAAGATTCTGTGCAGTTCAGAGAATCCCCAAATCTCACTCCTGGCTGGCTCCGCCCACCCCACCCCTCCCCTCCCCTCCCAGGAGTTCCCATGCGGCCCATTTTGGATGCAGGTAAGTGCAGGGTGCGCATGGCGGCTCGGGGAGGGCGAAAAATTGGGTTACTGGAATTTCAGGAAGGCCAAACATGGGCCTATTTCAAGCCTCCAGAGGGTCTCCGGAGCCTGGGGAGGTCGTTTTCGCCTTTCCGGAGGCTCGAGGAAAGCCTCTGGAGCCTGGGAAGGGCAAAAGTACCCCCCCTGCCATAGTGCAGGAGGCTGACTAGGCCACGCCCATCATGGCCACGCCCACCCAGCAACCGGGCAGAGAACCCCTTGCCAAAATTTTTGAAGCCCGCCCCTGAGTTGAAAGTCCACAAATTTTAAAGCTGCCGCGTTTGGAGACCTCTGGCTTAAGCAAACAAAATGCTAAGATTTTGTTCTTCCCTTTTCCTCACATGACTACTATAAAAATACTAGAAGGGGGGAAGAATTTTTTAGAAAAAATTATAGAAGGTTTCTCCTCTTCCCCTCATTTTTTTAAACAATATATATATATATATATATATATATATATATATATATATGTATATATATATTTATATATATAAAGACATTTCTTCCCCCTTTCCCAAAGGCGCTGGCCATTAAACTTCGGTCCCGTCGTGTAAATTGTTATGAACTTTCACTTCCAGGTTCATCTGCTTGACCCTCGTTGTTCCCCTGACCTTGTAGGCGCCTTCGTTTTCACAGAGGAGGTTGAGGTTCTTCACCGTGCAGTATTGTCCGCTGACGTTCTTCTCCAGGCCCTCGGCATACCGCTTGGCCGCCTCGACTTTCGTGTTGAGAGGGTACTGCTCTGCGATTTCTTTGGCCGCTTTCTTCTTCTTCTTCTTCTTCTTCTTCCGGTGCTTCCGACACTTCCTGGTTACAAAGCAGATGGACAAGAGGACGAGGACGAGAAGCAGGACGGCCGCAAAGCCGCTGCCAATGGAAGCTCCGGTCTGAGAAAGAGACGCCACGGTGACGGCTTCCTGTTGCTCCAGGCTGAGAGACTTCATGTTAGTGCCGTTCTTCATTTGATCTCCCTCGTTGTCGTAGATCAAGGAGTCATCCAGAACAGGGACACCTTTGTGGTCCACAAGGTCTCGGCGGCCGCGCTTCGGATGATGTACCACAGAACGTGGCATCCGGGACCCCCCAATCATCTCGGGACCGATGACGTAGATCACTTGAAGATACCACTGGTGCCCGGCTTCCACCTGACCAAAAGGACAAGAACAAGCGTCGCATTCAGAAGATGTGATTTCAATATCTGTTTTAAGGTATGCAGGGAGTCTTTGACTTACAGTAGCGGCCAAAATTGTGGAAACCTTTTGGGAAAAGTATATTTTCTAAAACTAGCTAATAACACCACTTTTTCTGGCAGTAATACCATAAAACTGAGCTTAAATGGACTCCAGAGGATGGTAGAGGAACGGCCGAAGAGGTTGTAGAAAAAATGCTTTTAAAAGTAAAAAAAAATAATAGTTGGCCACGCCCACTCAGTCACATTACCCCACCAAGCCACGCCCACAGAATCAGTAGTAAAAATTTTACATTTCGTCACTGCTTTTTTCCTCTAATTTCTACCTCTTGTCTCTAACCATTCATAAAATCTATTCCATCTCCGGTAATATTCTGCGTCTTCTTTATCTTTTATTTTTAGACTGTCCAATTCAGCGCAATCTAAAATTTTTCGAATTACACCCTCATCTGGTGTGGGGTGCTCTCATTTTTTCCAGCATTTTGCCAATATAATCCTTGCCGCTGTCGATACGTGCAAAAAACTAAATCTCTGGAAGAGCTGAAGGAGCTTCTTGGATGAGAAGCGAAACGTCTTCAAAGAAAAACCAGAAAGTATAGTTGCCTCTTTAAAAACCCACCTTTGGGACAACCATTATTATACAACTATTTAACACCACAGACAATACTTCTATCATTCAAAACGACCTTGATCATCTATCCGCTTGGTCTAAAAATTGGCAGCTCCAAATTTCAACCAGCAAATGCTCAGTCTTACATATAGGAAAAAAGAACCCAAAAACTAAGTACATACTAGATGGACATTACCTTACAGACGACCCCCATCCCGTTAAAGACCTTGGAGTTTTCATGTCAAATGATCTAAGTGCCAAAGCCCACTGCAACTACATAGCAAAAAAAGCTCTAAGAGTTGTAAACCTAATTTTGCGTAGCTTCTTTTCCAAAAACACCACACTACTAACCAGAGCATATAAAACATTTGCTAGACCAATTCTAGAATACAGCTCGCCTGTTTGGAACCCTCACCACATCTCTGACATCAATACAATTGAACGTGTCCAGAAATATTTTACAAGAAGAGTTCTCCATTCCTCTGAAAACAATAAAATACCTTATCCCACCAGACTTGAAATCCTAGGCTTAGAAAACTTGGAACTCCATCGCCTTCGACAAGACCTAAGTTTAACTCACAGAATCATCTATTGTAATGTCCTTCCTGTTAAAGACTACTTCAGCTTTAATTGCAATAATACTAGAGCAACTAATAGATTTAAACTTAATGTCAACCGCTTTAATCTAGATTGCAGAAAATATGACTTCTGTAACAGAATCATCAGTGCTTGGAATACTTTACCTGACTCTGTGGTCTCTTCCCATAATCCTAAAATCTTCAACCAAAAACTTTCTACTATTGACCTCACCCCATTCCTAAGAGGACCATAAGGGGCGTGCATAAGCGCACAAACGTGCCTACCGTTCCTGTCCTATTGTTTTTCTTTTCTTCTTCCTATATATATGCTTATACCTCCTTATATTTACCCATATATGTGTTTATTTACTATATAATCTTTTTGTATGATACCTACATCTATTGTTGTGACAAAATAAAATAAATAAATAAAATAAAATAAAAACCATGACCTGGGTGACTGAGAATCTCCACAGACATCCAACTGTGAACTTATGCAGAGGGACACCAACATTTTCTCCAAGATAGAATGGACACCATTCTCCCTCAGCCAAGAAGCCACCTCATCAGCCTGTCTCGTTCAATAAAAGATGAAAGCTCAGGGCAACAGTTCAAATATTTCTCTTTCCCCCTTAGGTCAGCAATGAAGAAGACAGCATTCCACCTGCGTCAACAACCCCGAGAATTTCAATCAGGCTTTCCAATGCATGAATTAATTTGTATGCCACGTACCTTATACAGGGCGTCCACTTTCATGATGAAACCATCCACTCCGGGCAAGTTGCTGACCTGGTGGAAATCGGGCAACTCGGATGCAAAATAGGCATCGAAAGGGACGTCGTGAAAGTATTTGTCAGTCACTTCTGGTTGACTCCGGTCCTGCAGGTTAAAAGGATTGAGGACAAAGTGAGGATGATGACAAAGCTATCGGGATACCGATGCACTCGATAAACACTTTCAAAATAAATGTTGTCCAGAGAGATGTTAGAACTGGAACTCGCAGAATTCCCTTCGGTCCACTAGCCGGGAATTCTGAGATTTGCAATCCTAACACATCACCGCAGATGGGGACTGCAGCCAAGAAATTAAAAGACGCTTGATCCTGGGGAGGAAAGCTACGGCAAATCTAGACAGCGTACTAAAAAGCAAGGACATCACCCTGCCACCAAAAGTGCGTATAGTCAAGGCTCTGGTTTTCCCAGTTGCAATGTATGGTTGTGAAAGCTGGACCATAAGAAAGGCTGAACGCTGAAGAACTGAGGCCTTTGAACTCTGGTGCTGGAGAAGACTCCTGCAAAGCTGGCTGAGGGATTCTGGGAGTTGAAGTCCACATGTCTTAAAGCTGCCAAGGTTGGAGACCCCTGCTTTGGAGAATAGCTTGACTCCCTCTTCTTTGTGGCAGCCCCTGAGATATTGAAACACTGCTATTATGTCGCCCCCAGTCCTTCTTTTCGTTGAACTAGACATACCCAATTCCAGTAACTGTTCTTTATGTGTTTTAGCCTTCAGTCCCCCAATCATCTTTGTTGCTCTTCTCTGCACTCTTTGACTATGACTATCATTAAGTGTTGCACCTTAGAATTCTTGATGATCTTTTCTTTCATGTACACTGAGAGCCTATGCACCATGAAAAATTCCTTGTGTGTCCAATCACACTTGGCCAATTAAAAAAAAAAATTCTGGAGTCTCAACGTCTTTTTTTACATCGTGGTGACCAAAACAGGTAACTAGGTAACATCATCACTGCTTCCGGTACAAAGTGCACTAGGGCACTGATGATGTTACCTAGTTTGGTAATGAAATGTCTGCAAGAAAACCACCAGGCCCAGAGAGTACCAAGGACCCCACATACATTCATGTGCACCAGTCTCCCAAGTCAATAGTTTTAACTTCTAAGCTGCCTGGCTGGCTGGTGCTAGGAAAAGTACTGATCAAGAAGGTGGAAAAAAAGAGATATTTAATAAAATCCCCATCCATTAGAGCAGGTGTTTCCAATCTTGGCAACTTTAAGACTTGTGGACTTCAACTCCCAGAATTCCCCAGGCACCCATTGTCAATTCACAAAGCACCCCTGGCCTGTTCTCGAGTTGCCATAGGCAAGGGGGATGGGGAACCAACGAAGCAGCATGGCAGCCAAAAACAAAAGCACATTCCGGACTTTCAAGGCTGTCTCCCAGGGTTACCCACAGCAGCAGAGGGGAGTGATCTCTACAACCCGTGGAATTGCTCCGTTGGTGAATGTGACTGAATTCTGGGAGTTGAAGTCCACAAGTCTTAAGGTTGCCAAGATTGGAGACCCCTGCATTAGAGTAAACTACTATAGCTTTCTGGAAATTGCTGGTAAGTTTTAATTTTTAATCCAACAGAAGAAAAAACATAAAACACATAGGGAGTAAGTCATTCATAATTCATACATACCCATTAAAAAAATCATATGAAATCACGTGAAACGTTCTTACAGTATTCTCTACCCTAGATCTCAAATGACACTTGGTCAACTATTCAAAAGCTAAACAACAACACTGTTTTTCACGGAGAAATCCTGAGAAACATTTCAAAGCTATTTAGCTGCGGAAAGAAGTTTGCTCGCTTCCTTCCGGTGTCCATCCCAGTCGGGTTATATGGCGGTTGGTAGTTGGGATGGAGAAATAAATGGGCCTCGTTTTCCTTCTGTTGTTAAAAGAGGAGACAAATGATACATTCATTTCTGCCACCCCCACCCCCGCCTCCTCCCACTCCCCACCCCACTGCTACTGTAAAAAAGCACCATTGGATAATGGCAAACATCTCTATTTGGAAGAAAATATTTGTGGCTCAGAGATATAAGATGTAGGGTCCTTGGTGCTCTCTGAGCTTGGTTGTTTTTCTTGTAGACGTTTCATAACCCTACTTGGTAACATCATTTGTGTAAGAAGTGACTGTGGATGCTGGCATCCCGGTACAGTCAGCTGCAGCCATTGCTGACTGTTGGGGGGGAGTCATTGGCCCCAATGGAGAGGGTCCGCAACTTAAGCGTTCTCCTGGATGGATGGTTGTCCTTTGAAGAACATCTGACAACCGTCTCCAGGAGAGCTTTTTATCAGATCCGCCTGATCCGCCAGTTGCGCCCCTTTCTAGACCGGGATTCCTTATGCACGGTCATTCATGCCCTCGTCACTTCCCGCCTGGACTACTGCAATGCTCTCTACATGGGGCTCCCCTTGAAGAGCACCCGGAGGCTCCAGCTGGTCCAGAATACGGCTGCGCGGGTATCTGTTTGACAAAATCGCTCAGCTTCGGGACGGTCTAGACCAAAACTGGGTAGTTTCGGGCAAGGTGACGGAGGCTAGTCTTGTTGAGACCATCTGGGAGGAGTTTGACCCTGTGGCTCCCGAGGACATGGACAGGTTGCTGGGGCGGCTGAACGCCACCACATGTTTATTGGCTCCCATATAACACCGATCCTGCTCAGGCTGCACTGGCTACCTGTGATTTTCCGAGTGCACTTCAAGGTGTTGGTTACCACCTTTAAAGCGCTCCATGGCATAGGACCGGGATATCTTCAGGACCGCCTTCTGTTACCACATGCCTCCCACCGACCGGTACGCTCTCATAGAGAGGGCCTCCTCAGGGTGCCGTCAGCCAGACAGTGCAGGCTGGCGACCCCCAGGGGGAGAGCCTTCTCTGTGGGGGCACCTACCCTCTGGAATGAGCTTCCCCCAGGACTTCGACAACTTCCAGACCTCCGGACCTTTCGCCGCGAGCTTAAAACATATCTATTCTTTCGAGCAGGACTGGCTTAATAGGGTTTTAAATATGGATTTTATTGGGGTTTATTTTATATTTCGTATTGGAAATATAAAATTTAAAATTTTATTTTAAATTTAGGCTATTGGAATAAGTTTTTTAAATATTGTTTTTATTGAAATGTATCGTTTTTATTTTATCTGCCTGTTCACCGCCGAGTCCTCCGGGAGAAGGGCGGTATACAAATTAAATTATTATTATTATTATTATTATTATTATTATTATTATTATTATTATTATTATTATTATTATTATTATTATTATTATTATTATTATTATAGAGGGAGCTACCTGTGGCTCCCATATAACACCTCTCCTGCGCAAGCTGCACTGGCTGCCTGTGGTTTTCCGGCTGCAATTCAAGGTGTTGGTTACCACCTTTAAAGCGCTCCATGGCTCAGGACAAGGTTGTTTACAGGACCGCCTGCTGCCATCGTTTGCCTCCCATCGCCCTGTGCGTTCCCATAGGGAGGGCCTCCTCAGGGTGCCGTCAGCCAAACAATGTTGGCTGGCGACCCCCAGGGAGAGAGCCTTCTCTGTGGGGGCACCTACCCTCTGGAATGAGCTTCCACCAGGACTTCGACAGCTTCCTGACCTCCGGACCTTTCACCACGAGCTGAAGACGTACTTATTCTTCCGTGCAGGACTGGCATAAAACTATTAGTAATTTTAATTGGGTTTTTTATGGTTTTAGTGTGTATTTTAACTAATGGGCCAAATTGAATAGGTTTTTTAATGGGTTTTTAACTGTATATTGTATGTTTTATTGTGTTTTTACCTGGCTGGAAACCGCCCTGAGTCCTTCGGGAGAAGGGCGGTATAGAAATTAAATTATTCTATTCTAAGAAGGGAGTGAGAAAAACAAATGATGTTACCTGGTTATGAAACGTCTGCAAGAAAACAACCAAGCTCAGAGATCACTAAGGACCCTACATTAATCTCCGCAGACATTTGGAGCCTAGAGAAAACTGGACATGGGACTTGACATTCACAGAACCAATACTTTCTCTTCATGTGACCCTGATAAAAATCCAGAGATTTTTATACTCTTGACCTACCGCTGAGTAAGAGTGAATTGGGTGGCCATATGAATTTTCTTAAATAAATAAATAGTTATTTGATTGCCTTCTAATAAGGTAAAGGTTCCCTTGCACATATGTGCTAGTGGTTCCCAACTCTAGGGGGCGGTACTCATCTCCATTTCAAAGCCGAAGGGCCAGTGCTGTCCGAAGACGTCTCCGTGGTCATGCGGCCGGTATGGCTCAACGCCAAAGGTGCACAGAACACTGTTACCTTCCCACCAAAGGTGGTTCCTATTTTTCTACTTGCATTTTTTTTACGTGCTTTCGAACTGCTAGGTTGGCAGAAGCTGGGACAAGTAACGGGAGCTCACCCTGTTACGCGGCACTAGGGATTTGAACCACTGAACTGCTGACCTTTCGATCGACAAGCTCAGGTCAGAGGGAAAGCATGAATTGAGTGAAATCAGAGCTGGCTTCATTTGGTCCGTGCCTACATGGCGATCCTAATAAACAACTGTCTTCTGATAAACTCCTCCAGTTCCAATCTGTCACTTGTCAACTCGCAAAGCTTTCCTGACCTGCTCCCGAGGTGCCATAGGCAGGGGGATGGGGAACCGAGCCTTGCAGCTGTATCGAGGAATTTACACCTCAGTCAAAACAAAATAATCCTAGCTGGCCAAATTCAAGGCCATCTTCACAGAAACCAGTAACAGCCAGAGGGAGTGACTTCTACAACCCGCAAAATTGCTTCGTTGGGGAATGTGACTGATGACACACCTTAGGGGGAGGGGAAAACAGGCAGAGGAAAGGCGTGAATTAATTATAGTCAGAGCTGGCTTCACTTGGTCCGTGCCAACATGGCGCGCTTAATAAACAACTGGATTTTTCTTGAAACTTTCCTCAAGGCTCCTGCTTTCATCAGGGCATCGGTCGGAACCCTGACATCACTAGAAATTGGATAGACTCACTGTATGAATGGGTGCTTTGAATTAATTAATTAATTTGATTAATTAGCACATAGCATATATTACATTATGGTAAGTTATTAACTACTACAGGAAAACAGTTTTTCTTACTCCCATCACCTACATGTAGTGTTCGACTTACAACAACAATTGGGACCAGAATTTCTGTTCCTAAGCAAGCTGGCTGCTCAGTGTGTCACGCCCAGTTTTAAAACCTTGCATTGCCACAGTTGTTTTCCCATAGACTTTGCTTGTTGGGAGCTGTCTGGGAAAGTCTCAAATGGCAAACCCACAATGCTGAATTCATAACATAACATAACAACAGAGTTGGAAGGGACCTTGGAGGCCTTCTAGTCCAACCCCCTGCCCAGGCAGGAAACCCTACACCATCTCAGTCAGATGGTTATCCAACATTTTCTTAAAAATTTCCAGTGTTGGAGCATTCACAACTTCTGCAGGCAAGTTGTTCCACTGATTAATTGTTCTAACTGTCAGGAAATTTCTCCTTAGTTCTAAGTTGCTTCTTTCTTTGATCAGTTTCCACCCATTGCTTCTTGTTCTACCCTCAGGTGCTTTGGAGAACAGCCCGACTCCCTCTTCTTTGTGGCAACCCCTGAGATATTGGAACACAGCTATCATGTCTCCCCTAGTCCTTCTTTTTATTAAACTAGACATACCCAGTTCCTGCAACCGTTCTTCATATGTTTTAGCCTCCAGTCCTCTAATCGTCTTTGTTGCTCTTCTCTGCACTCTTTCTAGAGTCTCAACATCTTTTTTACATCGTGGAGACCAAAACTGGATGCAGTATTCCAAGTGTGGCCTTACCAAGGCATTATAAAGTGGCACTAACACTTCATGTGATTCATCACAAACACTTCATCACAAACACTTTTCAAACACCTGATTATCGATCACATGTTTTTCTGAACGGTCTCTAAATGAATGGCTGTAAATTGAAATTCCCCCAATAAAAGTTTATCTTATGGAGACAGTAGTTGTGCTATGTACCAGCAGCAGGAATCTGTGCTTCAAGTGCTTGCTAGGTTGGATGCAGCCGTATTGGGGTCCTTCGTTATATATTGTGCCCGTCGGGTCAAAGAACGGGACATAGCCATCCTTCCCTGTGCAGAGGTAGACTTTTTCCAGCTGCAGTTTGTAGGCGGAATTGAGATTTTGCTCTGGGTTCCACATCACTCGGCCGTACAGGATTTGACCTGAGTAAAAAAAACAAAAAATACATTTGAGATCAGGCTGATGCAACGAATGTCCAACAGAGTAACAAGAGTTGGAAGGGGCCTTGGAGATCTTCTAGTCCAACCCCTTGCTCAAGCAGGAGATCCTATACCCTGTGTTGGCAAACGTATAGAACGCCTGCCGGAAGTGGCACGCGAAACCATCCCGCAAGGAATGCGCGGCCTCGCTGGTTCCTCTTCCATGTTCCTGTGCACATGCATGTGCCAGTCAGCTGGCCGTTGCACGCACGGGAGCGGCAAAACCCGGAAGAGCGGTGTTCTGTCGCACATGCACAGGCTGGCACCTGAACTTCCGGGTTTATGTCACACGCATGCGCGATGGCCAGCTGTTTGTCGGGTGCGCATCCATGACAGAAACCAGAGGTTCAGTACCGGCTCGTGCATGCGTGATGGACCGCCGCTCTTCCGGGTATCGGTGCTTCCGTGTGCACGAAGACCAGCAAGGCCACGCATTCCTCGTGGGATGGTTTCACGTGCCATTTCCGGCACACAGGCCGGCACGTGGTGACGTAAAAGCAGTGGTGGGATTCAGCCAGTTCGCACCACTTCGGGAGAACCGGTTGTTAACTTTCTGAGCAGTTTGCAGAACTGGTTGTTGGAAGAAATCATTAGGGCAGAGAACCGGTTGTTAAATTACTTGAATCCCCCCACTGCATAAAAGCCCTCACTGCCCTATACCATTTCAGACAAATGGTTGTCCAGTCTTTACTTTAAAAACCTCCAGTGTTGGAGCATTCACAACTTCTGGAGGCAAGTTGTTCCACTGATTAATTGTTCTCACTGTCAAGAAATTTCTCCTTAGTTCTAGGTTGCTTCTCTCCTTGATTAGTTTCCACCCGTTGCTTCTTGTCCTGCTCTCAGGTGCTTTGGAGAATAAGTTGACCTCTGTCTTCTTTATGGCAACCCCTTAGATAGTGGAACTCTGTTATCATGTCTCCCCCTAGTCCTTCTTTTCATTAAACCAGGCATACCCAGTTCCTGCAATTGTTCTTCATACGTTTAGCCTCCAGTCCTCTAATCGTCTTTGTTGCTCTTCTCTGCACTCTTTCTAGAGTCTCAACATCTTTTTTACATCGTGGAGACCAAAACTGGATGCAGTATTCCAAGTGTGGCCTTACCAAGGCATTATAAAGTGGCACTAACACTTCATGTGATTCATCACAAACACTTCATCACAAACACTTTTCAAACACCTGATTATCGATCACATGTTTTTCTGAACGGTCTCTAAATGAATGGCTGTAAATTGAAATTCCCCCAATAAAAGTTTATCTTATGGAGACAGTAGTTGTGCTATGTACCAGCAGCAGGAATCTGTGCTTCAAGTGCTTGCTAGGTTGGATGCAGCCGTATTGGGGTCCTTCGTTATATATTGTGCCCGTCGGGTCAAAGAACGGGACATAGCCATCCTTCCCTGTGCAGAGGTAGACTTTTTCCAGCTGCAGTTTGTAGGCGGAATTGAGATTTTGCTCTGGGTTCCACATCACTCGGCCGTACAGGATTTGACCTGAGTAAAAAAAACAAAAAATACATTTGAGATCAGGCTGATGCAACGAATGTCCAACAGAGTAACAAGAGTTGGAAGGGGCCTTGGAGATCTTCTAGTCCAACCCCTTGCTCAAGCAGGAGATCCTATACCCTGTGTTGGCAAACGTATAGAACGCCTGCCGGAAGTGGCACGCGAAACCATCCCGCAAGGAATGCGCGGCCTCGCTGGTTCCTCTTCCATGTTCCTGTGCACATGCATGTGCCAGTCAGCTGGCCGTTGCACGCACGGGAGCGGCAAAACCCGGAAGAGCGGTGTTCTGTCGCACATGCACAGGCTGGCACCTGAACTTCCGGGTTTATGTCACACGCATGCGCGATGGCCAGCTGTTTGTCGGGTGCGCATCCATGACAGAAACCAGAGGTTCAGTACCGGCTCGTGCATGCGTGATGGACCGCCGCTCTTCCGGGTATCGGTGCTTCCGTGTGCACGAAGACCAGCAAGGCCACGCATTCCTCGTGGGATGGTTTCACGTGCCATTTCCGGCACACAGGCCGGCACGTGGTGACGTAAAAGCAGTGGTGGGATTCAGCCAGTTCGCACCACTTCGGGAGAACCGGTTGTTAACTTTCTGAGCAGTTTGCCGAACTGGTTGTTGGAAGAAATCATTAGGGCAGAGAACCGGTTGTTAAATTACTTGAATCCCACCACTGCATAAAAGCCCTCACTGCCCTATACCATTTCAGACAAATGGTTGTTCAATCTCTTCTTAAAAACCTCCAGTATTGGAGCACAATTTCCAGAGGCAAGTCGTTCCACTGATTAATTGTTTTCACTGTCAGGAAATTTCTCCTTAGTTCTAGGTTGCTTCTCTCCTTGATTAGTTTCCACCCGTTGCTTCTTGTCCTGCCCTCAAGTGCTTTGGAGAATAGGTTGACCCCCTCTCTTCTTTTGTGGCAGCCCCTCAAATATTGGAACACTGCTATCATGTCATCCCTAGTCCTTCTTTTCATTAAACTAGGCATACCCAATCCCGGCAGCTGTGCAATTCCTGCACCAAAAGAACAAATATCCAGAGAAGGGCATTGTCAGGCCTGCAAGCCATCTTTTGCACTGAGCCTTCAGGCCTGCCACATTTTCTAGTGTGGGAAACTGGGAGGGGGGACTGTATGGAGCAAGGGTGATATATAGTCATAATAACATTCTTTTCTCAGAGAGTCAAGGCCATCTTGCCCTGCACCTGGAGAGGTATGACTGGGAGGCCTCTTCAGTTGGGATGGGTGCTTTGATTGGGCCGTGAGGATGGACTTGTGGATGCTGGGCAAGGACTTGGACTTTCTGTTGGCTGGGGAAAACCTGGAAGCTTTCAGATTTAGGTTTCCCCAGATGTGCCAATATGACATCTCTAATAAAATGGAACTTTGAGGAACTTCAAGCCTCGGATTATTCTTTCATTGGGGGTGTTACTTGGAACCCTGACAGGCATCCTTGTCCCGATTCTAGCAAGAAAATGGCTGCATTGCTCAAAGAGGAGAGGAGAGCTGAATTCGAAATTTGGCATTATGATAGAAGATGTTGGACAACGAGAAGATGCCTCGAACCTGTGCCATGTCAATCTTTCTCAGCGGACTCCTTCACCTTACGCTGGTGTTGCCAATCCCCCAGTTCCCCTGCCCAGGTGGGCATTCAGCTTGGAATCCTGGGACTTCTATGATAATATCAACTTAACTTCCTGAACATTTAATGAGTTATTGAAGCAAGGTTTGAATAAAAAGAGGCAGAACTGAAGCTGAGCTGAAGCATTCCTGGGCATAATCACAGCCCAACATTTAATACAGACATATTTTAAATATTACCCCATCCTGCTTTATAGTGCATATATGCATGCATTAAGCATACATTAATGTATTAAGCATGCATTAAATATTACCCTGTCCTGCTTCATGGGATATATATGCATATGATTAACATATATACATATATTAACATAAATACATATATTCCAATATTAAATATCTATTACGCATTACCCTTGTGCATTGCAGGGAGTTTACTTATACAGCTTCCTGCAAAACAGACTGCTAAGCAAGAAACTCTAGGAACCAGCCAGTGAGATGGGTGGCATACAAATTTAATTATATTTTTTTAAAAAAACCTATAGTTCAGTGATGGTTAACCTTTTCCAGACCGAGTGCCCAAAATGCATGTGCCCGAACCCCCAAAATGCAATGTGCGTGTGGCCCCGCGCATGAGCCCCCCATGCATGTGCATGCACCATCCCATGCATCCCCCCATGCATGCGAGTGTGCCCCCTGTATGCCCCCCCCGTATGCCTCCCATGCATGCACAGCAGAGATCCAAAGACCAGATGGCCGGCAGGAGGCAGAGGAACAGAGGGAGCCTGTTCCCAGTGTGCGCATGCGCAGAGCTGCCAGAAGGCAAGAACAGTTAAAACAAAAGGGACGACTTGGGAGTAAGGCTTGGAAATGATTGTCCCTTTCCATAAGACTTAAAAGAGGAGCAAAGGCACGTGGGTCTTTGCAGGAAGCAACGTTGTTCATTCTGATCAGTTTAAAGTCTGAAGCTCCGTTTGATTCTGGACTCCATGTGGCTTTGCCAATTAGGTCTTTGGCAGCGTGTCAAGGGAGAGAAAGGTGGGTGATTATCAGCTTTATCCCGAAGGACTCTTGACAACTATTTGGACTCATCTGTGAATGAATTCACAGCTGTTGCAATAAAACAGGGTTTTGGGATTGCTCGTGTGCTTTACTGACTCAGGAAGCCTAAATCAGGACAGCTGTTCCCTCAAAGAGCTCTATGCCCGGTCCAAATCTCGTACCTTTGGAAAAAGCTCCCTTGTAGTCCATCTCGGCCATTGACATCTCAGTTTTAGTTGGGTCCATGAGAAAAACTTTTTCATTATTGCAGAGCTGAAACTCCGTGTTCAGGGAGTACACGACGGGAACCGGGCGGTTAGTCTGCTGAAAGGCAATTGGGATCAAAAATCTATATGGGGAAGAAAAGGAATAGAGAAATAAGGCCACAGAAGTAATGATGCCAGGAATATTTGTTTATTTCCTAACTTTTTCTTTGAGAGAGAGAGAGAGATAGGGATGCCGTGGCTCAGTGGCTAAGATGCTGAGCTTGTCAATCGAAAGGTCAGCAGTTCAGCGGTTCAAATCCCTAGTGCCACGTAATCGGGTGAGCTCCCGTTACTTGTCCCAGCTTCTGCCAACCTAGCGGTTCGAAAGCATGTAAAAAATAGGGACCGCCTTTGGTGGGAAGGTAACAGCATTCTGTGTGCCTTTGGCATTTGGTCATGCTGGCCACGTGACCATGGAGACATCTTTGGACAGCGTTGGCTCTTCGGCTTTGAAACGGAGATGAGCACCGCCTCCTAGAGTCGGGAACGACTAGCACATGTGTGCGAGGGGACTCTTTATATATATTGCATTATCTAAATCAGGGGTCTCCAACCTTGGCAACTTTAAGACTTGTGGACTGCAACTCCCAGCAAAGCTGGCTGAGGAATTCTGGGAGTTGAAGTCCACAAGTTGCCAAGGTTGGAGACCCCTGATCTAAATCAGAGGTGTCAAACTGGATTTCTTCAAGGTCTGGATCAGCATTTTAGTTCTCCTCTGTGGTGGTGGGGGGGCAGGGAGTGGGGAGGTTAGTCAGGACAGACGCCTCCTGCAGCACCTTGCTGGCCAAAATGGGCCCCACAAGGCCCCCACATGGCCCGTTTTCAGCCTGAACGGCCTCCTACAGCATTTTGCTGGCCAAACCAGCAAAATTATTCAATCGCAATGTAGGAATTTAGCACCCACCCCCTCCTAGAAGAATGAAATATTTTAGAAAATATTTAAAAAGGCAGAATATATTTCCCTGGATGAGAAATGGAGAAACATGTTTTAAAGACAAAGCAGCTTCCTGACTCCCCCCCCACCTTTGTCAATGGGCCATTAAAGCTTTAGCCAAGCTCACTCAATCCCCCCACCTTCCTCAATGGACCATCATTTGCAACACAATAGAACAGAAACTCACCACATGGCAAGGCTCAGGCAAGCTTGAGGGACAACCTACAATGTTGACTAAGACCCCTAGACCACCTGGGAGTCTGACAGCCAATCAGGATACTCTTCCTGTGCCCCAGAAAGTTCAAAGCTCAGAAAAAGCATAAAACCAGGGAGCACACAGGATCTCAGCCCTTTTCTGTTCAGGAACTCAAGCCATGTGATCCTGACCACCATTAAACCATCTTTCCAAGCAGCCTCCATGTTTCCAGTGTCTTTGTCCCCACTTGGAACTGAACCCAGATGGATATTTCTTCCAACAGCAATAATACAAGAGCAAACAATAGATTCAAACTTAATGTTAACCGCTTCAATCTTGATTGCAGAAAATATGACTTTTGTAACAGAGTTGTTAACGCTTGGAACACACTGCCTGATTCTGTGGTCTCTTCTCAAACTCCCAAAAGCTTTAACCAAAAACTCTCTATTATTGACCTCACCCCATTCCTAAGAGGTCTGTAAGGGGTGTGCATAAGAGCACAAAAGTGCCTACCGTTCCTGTCCTATTGTTTCCTTTCAATGTATGTGCTTGTATATAATGTTGTGACAAAATAAAAAAAAATAGGGTTAATATGGTTAGGTTTACATATGTTTACATCCTACAAGCACACTACCTGACTCTGTGGTCTCTTCTCAAACTCCCAAAAGCTTTAACCAAAAACTTTCTACTATTGACCTCACCCCATTCCTAAAAGGATTATAAGGGGCGTGCATAAGAGCACAAAAGTGCCTACCGTTCCTGTCCTATTGTTTTCTTTCATTATATGTGTTTATATATAATGTTGTGACAAAATAAATAAATAAATAAATAAATAAACCAGGGCAGGCGGAGGCCTTGCATGCTGATCCTTTCATATTTTGGCCGGCAGAGGCACTGCAGGCTGGTCCTTTGATATTTCCAGGCTGGCCCAACGGGCCAGATTTAAGCACCACCCTGTGGGCCAGATCTGGCCCGCGAGCCTTGAGTTTGACACCCCTGATCTAAATGGTATCCTCTCTAAGTTTTTCCTCCAGCCCTGAGGGGTGGGGAAATCAGCTGTTTAGCCAAGTTCTCAACAATTACGAAAACCTCAGCGGTCAAGAGGAGCGAAATCTTGTATCTCCTAGCAAACTGACCGCTTTGTCTCATTTGAGAAGGATTGAGAGAGGGTGATCGGTCCGGAATGATCATCAAGTAGGGTTCATGTCTAACCTGGTTATGACATGGACCTGTTTTCTAGGTTCACAAAAATACAGTAGACCGCAATCTGAGCAAAATGGCTTGAGTTTGTACAACGACGCCACCATCCTCATCGTCTTCCTAGCCTTATTCCCGCCGCTGCAGGTTCCGCTTTTTGGATCGACGAACAATGTCTTGAGCAATCAAACGGGTAGCCCGACACACTGAGTTCTGCTCAACACACCATCCTTAGGATAACTAAGCAGCAGTGCAATGAAGCTCATGGGTGGATCTCAAAGCATTCCAGGTCTGTTTCCAATTCAAGTAATGCTGACATTTCAAAATATCTTCAGGAATGACCTGAGGACATCTGGAAGTGGGTTTTTTTGTTTTTTTTAATCAGCGCAGATTATCTTTTGTCCTACCTGGACAAAACTTTGGACTTGCTAATACATTAAATCAGATTAATCTAGAAGGAGATTAACGCTTCAAAGCCAAGGAAACAGGGTTCCAGTTTCCCAACCTAGCTCCATTCAGCTCCTCCAGCGTAGGTGACTAGCATTCTCACCACTTTGAAGGTTGACATATATCGTATTTTTTGGAGTATAAGATGCACCGGAGTATAGGACGCACCTTAGTTTTTGGGGAAGAAAATAAGAAAAAAGCTGATGGGCAGGTTTATCGGCCTCCCAGACTGCCCCCAATTAGCTGTTCCACAGGTTCCTTGGTTGTGAGCTCTGTGCCTTGCTTTTTTTTTTCTGCCTCTGAAACTCTGTTTCAGAAAAAAGCTTTTTTCTGCCTCTGAAAGCCTCCAAAACAGAACTTCAGAAAAAAAGCCTCTGAAGCTCTGTTTGGGAGCTTCTTTTCTGAAGCTCTGTTTGGGGGCTTTTTTTCTGAAGCTTCTTTAAACCTCTGAAACCTCCATTTGAGAAGCTGCATGGGGCTACATTCGGAGTATAAGACGCAACCAGATTTTCACCCAAAGGTGAAAATACTCCATAAATTACGCTAAGCACATACTGGGTAGTCCTCAACTTATAACCCAAAACTGATCTCAAAAATTCTGTTGTTAAGCGAAACAGTTAAGGGCCCCATTTTACAACCATTCTTGGCACAGTCGTTCAGTGAATCACTGCAGTTGTTAAATGAGCACGCTTCACAATCTTTGAGGAATCTTTGAGCTCAGTTTTGGTTATAAGTCGAGGACTACCTGGTATGTGCTTACATGTCAACCGTCAAAGTGGCGAGAATACTAGTCGCCTACCCTGGAGGAGCTGAAAGGAGCTAGGTTGGGAAACTGGAACCCGGTTTCCTTGGCTTTTCGGATTGACGAATGCCGTCTTACACAATCGAACGTGTAGCCCGGCACACTGAGTTTTGCACAACACACCATCCCAGAAACCGTTCAGCGAATCACTGCAGTTGTTAAACTAGCAACACGGCTGTGAAACGAATCTGGTTTCCCCAATGGCTCAGTTGTGGTCCTAAGTCGAGGATTAGCTATACCAGGGGTGTCAAACGAAAGGCCTGGGGGGGCCAGATCCGGCCTACAGGGTGCTTAGATCTGGCCCGTGGGGCCACCCTGGAAACAGCAAAGAACCGGCCCATGGTGCCTCTGCCAGCAAAAATGCAGCTTAGCGGATGAATATTCATGCAATCTTTATCATGAGGACAAAGCGATGCTTCATCTTCATCCAGGCAAAATAGCACAGCTCAGGGGTGTCAAACTTGATTTCATTAAGGGCCGCATCAGAGTTGTTTTTTGACCTCGGGGGGGGGGGCAGGGGAGCGTGGCCCCCTCGACATCACTCATGTCGGGGGCGCCTATGATGGTCTGAGTGCCCTGCCAGTGAAAACGGGCTCCCAAGCTCTGTTTTCACTGGCAGAGGGTTGCAGGAGGCCATTGCAGCCAAAGGTAGGAGTGAAGGAACAACCTCTACCCTTTGATCTTTACGCCTTCAAAGCAGTAATACAGGTGGGTGGGGAGAAAGAATCTGCATTAGTGGCAGAAGAAAGAATGTGGGAAGGGAACACGAAGAGACATACGGTGGCTGAACTAATTACGACTGCAATCAAGATTGGAATGTTTAGCTTTTAGCTTCAGGAACAGTAGCTTCACCTCCTCTTGGCCAACTGCCCTTAGGGCAGCCCTGTCAAAGGATCAAAGGAAGCCCCAAAGACATCCCATTAAGTAAGTCCAGGGTTAAGGAAGGAGCCGCCGTGGCGCAGTGGTTAGAATGCGGTACTGCAGCTAATTCTGCTGATTGCCAGCTGCCAGCAGTTTGGCAGTTTGATCCTGACCTGCTCAAGGTTGACTCAGCTTTCCATCCTTCTACGGTCGGTAAAATGACCCCGATTGTTGGGGGGAAATATGCTGACTCTGTAAACCGCTTAGAGTGGGCTGTAAAAGCACTGTGAAGCGGTATATAAGTCTAAGGGCTATTTGGGAGATTACAAATGACATGTTTTCCTAACCACAATCACAGTGCCTTCTCCTCCAATGTTCTTTCCCCAGTACAGGTAGTCCTCAACTTACGACCATAATTGAGCCCAAAATTTCTGTTTTTTTAAAGTGAGTTTTGCTCCATTTTACAAGCTTTCTCGCCATAATTGTTAAGTGACTCGCTGAAGTTGTGAAATTAGTGACACGGCTGTTAAGTGAATCTGGGCTCCCCGCTGACTTGTTTCCATGCCACCTCTAAACAAGAATCTGAACTACTAACGGTTAAGGCTAATTGGCAGTAGATAAGACTCAAAGGAATTCAAAGAAGGCTGGATTTAGATCTCTCGTGGGCACGAAGGGACTCCAAACTCATGATGTGCTTGACGCCTCCCTTGGGCTCATGTCAACTGTCCAATTGGTGAATCCAGAAAAAAGGAACTCCAGGTATATTATTTTACCAAGAGTACAAAATTTTACTGAATAAACCACATTGGCACAGAAGAAGCAAAACCAGCTCTGAGTTTCCTGCGCAAAAGCAAACATAGTTCATTCCCTCTTTTCTCTACAGGCCACCCACAGTCCATTATGTCCACCAATCCCCTTTCCCCTTCGCCTTTCCTGCCCCTACTTGAATGCTCAAATTTCTCCTTTTCTTTTGTTTTTAGTTTGTTTTGTTGGGCCTCTGCCAGAGGAAAACAGAGCCCGGGGGGGCGGGGGGCTTCTCTGCGGAAGCTTTGTTTCTGTGGTCAGAGGCATGGTGGGCCAGTCCTTCTCTGTTTCCATGCTGGCCCTAAGGGCCAGATTTAAGTACCCTTTGGGCCGGATCCGGCCTGCGGGCCTTGAGTTTGACACCCCTGCCAAACCTAGAAGATCTTTACAGGATCACAACCATGCATTGTTTTAAATTCTTCCTGCTTACATTCCATCAGTCATGTATAATTGCCTAGACACTGATGTCTTCTTCTCTCACGCACATCCTCTTACAATTCCTCCGGATAATCGCCCTCCGCCTGATGACTGTTAATATTTCAACCTCCTCATCACGTAAACTCCTCAGATATTCCCCTACGATTGTGTCTCTAATTGTCCCTATTTGTAGTCTCCTTGTTGACTTTAAGCTTACTTATGAGCAAGAAATGCACGCAAACCTGTACCGAGTTACTGTAGGGGGAAGATGATGTAGCAAGCTACTAAACTTCTCCCAATTCCAGAATTTAAAACAAAGTATTATAGCCTTTGGCCCTTTCTGCACGTGCTGAAAATTTCCTTTTTCTGGTGGTTTTTAAACAGTGACGCTTATCTTCAGGCATGAAACAATGTAAGGATCTACTTACTTTTCTGGAGCATGAGCAGTGCAGGGTAAGGGCTTATCTCCTGGATCAACCCAAGATTGTGTGGGTTGGACCGTACATGGTATTAAGGAGATGGTGTATTCTCCGGAATAATCTTTCCTGAAAACAGAGATAAAGTACTGCCGTTAGTGGATTGAACTGCAAGCATTTCCCTTGTGGATATCTGTTCAAAAGGCAACTAGACTTCTTTTTTTTTTTCCTTGAAGAGATTTCGCTTCTCATCCAAGAAGCTTTTTCGGTTCTGACTGAACGGTAGGGAACTTCAGTCAGAACTGAAGAAGCTTCTTGGATGAGAAGCGAAACCTCTTCAAGGAAAAACAAAGAAAGTCCAGTTGCCTCTTGGGAAAAAAAAACAAACTTTGGGACAAAACCATGACCTGGATGACTGAGAGTGTCGTGTCCCACTCCTCTGCTGACGGCCGGGTCAGGGAAATCCGAATCAGGCTTGCCTCTGCAGCTCTGCCCAAAGTCCTAGCAAAGTCCTCAGAGCAGGCAGGAGACCAGAAAGTGACTTCAGCAAGATAAGTTCGACTTTGCCTGACTCAGAGACTGCCAGAAAGCAGATCCTTTATATAGGCCATGGGGTGTGGCTCCATGACTCAGCACTCATTAAGGCCTGCCCCTCCCTTCCTTCTGTTGCCTCCGCCTATCCAATCTTCTGATGCGAGGGTCACTCCAATCAGCTGTTGGAAGTAAACTTTCCTCAGGCTCACATGCTGTGGAGGAGGGGGAGGGGTCTAGCTGCTCCGTTTGCCTGGGCATGGAGCCAGGGCTGGGGCCGGGGGATGCTCCCTCCTCTGCAGCCTGCTTGGGCATGGAGCCAGGGCTGGGACCGGGAGGCATACATTCCTCCGTGTTCGGGAGCAGATAAGAAGGCCCCGGCTGCGGTGAGAGCGGACAAGACACAACAGAGAGTCTCTATAGACATTTAGTTCCTTGTGGTTAGTTGATCACAGGTGTGAGGATGTGAACCAAATAAAACACAATATACAGATGGAAAGTAGGCTTATGAATTAAAGACTGAGATAAAGATAGTCCTTCCCTTATAATATGATTCATTTAGCGACCATTCAAAGTTACAATGGCACTGAAAAAAAGAGACTTTTATGAGCCTTTTTCAACACTTACAATCATTGCAGCCTCCCTACAATTACGTGATCAAAATTCATACGCTTGACAATTTATTCTGCCTCCCCCTTGCGCTTCCTGCTCCGCCCATTCTTTTTAATTTTATATTATCATTCTAATGCTTTAAAAAGCGTATTTTAAATTTAATATTATTTTAATTACTATTAAAAAGCAACGTTTATTCCTTTACTACAGGTAGTCCTCGATTTATGACAATTGGGCCCAAAGTTTCTATTGTTAAGTGAGACATTTGTTAAGCGAAGATGGCCTCCTTTTACGAACTTCCTTGCCTGAGCTGTTAAGTGAATCGCTGCAGTTGTTAACATTAGTAACGCAGTTGTTAAGTGAATCTGGCTTCCCCCATTGACTTAGGTTGTCAGAAGGGTGCAGAAGTTGATCACGTGACCCTGGGACATGGCAAACCGTCATAAACATGAGTCAGAATGCCAAGCAACTGAATTTTGATCATATGACCATGGGGATGCCACAACAGTCTTAAGTGTGAAAAACAGTGATAACGCACATTTTTCACTGCTGTGGTAACTTCGAACAGTCACTAAATGAACTGTCATAAGTCGAGGACTACCTGCATCTAAAGCTACCAGCATCATGGATGCCATCAACTGCCCTAATTCCATAACTGTCCACTCTGTCTCACCAAAAAGAGGGAGTTTAAGTCTTGCGTCTTCTGAGAAGAGAATGGTCCATGCACTGTGGCAAGAAAGGTCATAAAATGGGGCATAATTCACTGAACAAATGTTTCATTTAGCAACAGAAATTTTGGGCTATATTATGGTCGTAAGTCAAGGACTATCTATCTATCTATCTATCTATCTATCTATCTATCTATCTATCTATCTATCTATCTACCTACCTACCTACCTACCTACCTACCTACCTATCTGGAATGAGCTCCCTCTGGGGCTTCGTCAACTCCCCGATCTCAGGTCCTTCCGCCGCGAGCTGAAGACGTTGCTGTTTCGAAGAGCAGGACTAGCTTGAATGTAGTTTTAAATTGGGGTTTTTAAATCAGGGGTTTTAAATGGGGTTTTAAATTTGTATTTAAAAGTTTTAGGGCATCAATTGAATTTATTTTTCTATTCTTTTTTGCTGTTTTATATGTATTATATGTTTTCTGTTGTTTTATTGGCTGTGAACCGCCCTGAGTCCTTCGGGAGATGGGCGGTATACAAATATAATAAATAATAATAATAATAATAATAATAATAATAATAATAATAATAATAATAATAATAATAATAATCTATCTGCCTGTCCATCCATCTATCCACTCATCCATTCATCCATCCATCCATCTTTCCATCCATCCTTCCATCTTTCCATCCATCCATCTTTCCATCCATCCATTCATCGATCCATCCACCGATCCATCCATCTTTCTGTCCACCCACCTTCCCACCCACCCACTCATCCATCCATCCATCCATCCTTCTGTCCAATCCTCCATCCATCCATCCACCCATCCATCTTTCCATCCATCCATTCATCGATCCATCCACCGATCCATCCATCTTTCTGTCCACCCACCTTCCCACCCACTCATCCATCCATCCATCCATCCATCCATCTGTCCAATCCTCCACCCATCCATCTTTCCATCCATCCATCCATCCATCCATCCATCCATCCATCGTATTCTTGGACCATGGTAGCAACTTCAAAACCAATGCATTTCAAAGTTCTCCTTCCTACCTGCTGTAGGAGCTGGTTGCTCTCCAGAGCTGATAAGGAGAGTCAAAAGTCTGTCCACTCCACAAGAGCTGTAGGTCAAATTCCATCCCTCCCAGGTGGTCAGGGGTCATGATAAAAGACTTGGCGTTTGGCAGAGTGTGGTGGTCCATCACGAAATGCCCTGTGGAGACGGGAATAAGCAGGTTCGCTACCATAATATTTCTTTGTGGGGGAAGAGCAAATGGCCTTGAAGAAGGGGAGGAAGAGCTGCCACCAAGGCAACCATCAGCCAAGAAATTAAGTTTCTTGTTTTGGGGAGCTATACAAATTTGAGAAATAAATAGATAAAATTAATCTGAATAAAAGGTTTTAGACAAGCCCTCCATAATTCACACAAAGATAAAGGGAGGGAGGGAGACAGGAAGCACATTCAGACTTGCAAAATTCTGTTACTAAAGGTGTCGTGTCCCACTCCTCTGCTGACGGCCGGGTCAGGGAAATCCGAATCAGGTGTGCCTCTGCAGCTCTGCCAAAGTCCTAGCAAAGTTCTCAAGGCAGGCAGGAGACCAGAAAGTGACTTCAGCAAGATATGTTAGACTTTGCCTGACTCAGAGAATGCCAGAAAGCAGATCCTTTATATAGGCCATGGGGTGTGGCTCCATGACTCAGCACTTATCCAGGCCTGCCCCTCCCTTCCTTCTGTCGCCGCCGCCTATCAATTCTTTTGAAGCGAGGGTCACTCCAGTCTGCAGCTGTTGGCAATTGACCTTCCTCAGGCTCACATGCTATGGGGGAGGGGGAGGGGTCTAGTTGCTCCGTTTGCCTGGGCATGGAGCCGAAGCTGGGGGCTGGAGGTACTTCTTCCTCCTCAGCCTGTCTGGGCATGGAGCCAGGGCTGGGGCCGGGAGGCATACTAGGACATTCCTCAACGTTCGGAAGCAGATAAGAAGGCCCCGGCTGCGGTGAAAGCGGGCGAGACACAACAAAAGGTTTACAATTAAACTAACACTGAACGACACTGGCATTAGTTTCTTAATCTGCCTTCAAGGGCTGATAGTGCACGGTGAAACAGAGAAAGGGTTAGCACTTTGGAACAGCTTTCTCCAGATGTTAGACTTTAGTTCTTCTGATCCCCAGCCAGTACAGCCAAAGGAGCGTAAGCAGGGGTGAAACGCTCTCGGTTCGGACTAGATCGCCGGATGTATTGGGAAACATCTTAGCCAGTCTTGCCGGTGGCAAATGCCACCTATAGAGCGGCAAGAATAATATACGCGCAGAATTGGAAAAAAAACAACAATAGCATACCGACCGAAGATAATTTGATTAGAAAAGTCTTGGAATGTGCAGAAATGGATACACTTACAAAGGAGATAGTACAAGAAAAAGAGGAAACAGAATATTATATAGTGTGGGAGACGTGGTACGAATGGCTAGAGGAGAGAGATAAAAGGCAAGGAAAGATCAAATAAAGAACATAGTGGGGTAGAAATGTAACAACAAATAAGAGGAAGCAGGAAAAAAATGTAGTTTGTAGAAATGAAATTGGGTATACTGTTATTTATATCTATTTTATTTATATGTATATGTAAATAAATTAATGTTAGACTTGTATGTATAAAGGATACATTGAAATAAGGGAGAAAAAAATGGACAAGTAAGAAATGATTAGCCGTTGTGAAATTGTTGGAAAGAAACTATTGTGTAAAGATGCTTTTTTGTTTTTTGCTTAAATGCTTAATAAAAATTATTTTTTTAAAAAGAGAGAGTTAAGAGCCTCTGATTTCTAAATTTCAGCAAAGCAACAGGAAGAAGACTCCACTGGAGTCATGGTGGTGCAATGGTTGCAATGCAGTATTGCAAGCTAACTCTGCCCCGTGCCAGGAGTTCAATCCTCATCGGCTCAAGATTGACTCAGCCTTCCGAGGTTGGTAAAATGAGGACCCAGATTGTTGGGGGCAAGAGGCTGACTCTGTAAATTGCTTAGAGAGGGCTGGAAAGCACTGTGAAGTCTAAGTGCTATTGCTATTGTTTCTGCTTTCAGAATCGTAACTCTACACAGTCCAGTGTTTGTAGGCTGATGCTCATCGCAATGTAGCTTTTGAAAAGAAAATCAATGACTTCAGGAGTGGAATGGATTGATATATATTTGGTGTTAATTGATGAAGATTGGATATTAAAAACTATGTATTTTATTGATGAACTGAAAATACTAATTTAATTGGAAGATTCTGAAGATTTTAGGAGTGGAATGGACTGATATATAATGGACTGGAAGAAGAATGTACTTTTTTGTTTCTGGAAGGGGAGTTAAGGTCTTAGAGAGAGGAGTGACTATGGATTATGACTTATGTTGTATTTTAATTTATGATTGTTAATCTTATACCCTGTACTTTGTTCCGGGAAGTCTCGGAGGGTGGGAGGGGAGGGGAGGGAAGGGGGAGGGGGAGATGAAGGATCAATGTAAAGGAATGATTGAAGATATGTAATTAAGAAATAGAAATAATTTGAAATGAAATCAGGCTGCTCAGCTGCCATTTCAGAAGGAATGGAAAGGAGAGGAGAGAGTGAAGGAAGAAAGTAGGTAGGAAAGAGAGAGGTAGAAAAGGGGGAAAGGAGAGGAAGAAGAAAGGGGAAAGAGAGAGGGTTAGAAAGGGTGGAAGAGAAGAGTAGGAAAGGAGGAGAGGATGTAGAAAAGCGAAGGAGAGGAAGGATGAAGAAAGTAGAAGAAAGTAGAGAAGGGAGGAGGAAAGGTTTGTTAAGGAAGGAAGTGGTAGCTGGGCAGGTCCGAATAAGTAACAAATGAAAGTTAATGACTAATGTTGAATAAGAGACTGTATATTGAATAGGTTGTTGGAAAATGGAAATAAAACTTTTTTACTAAAAAAAAAAAAAAGAAAATCAATGCGCGTTGGGATACAATTCCGGAATAGAATGCTTCCCTCCCGCTATGAAGAAATACCAACCAACATCCAACACATCTGGAATGCCCAGGCAGAAAAAATTGGACATCCTTGGTTAGTTGCAGAATGCAAGAATGACTCGCCTCTGAACTTGGCGTGAGTTTTGAACTCAATGACCAGCCGACCATCGTCTCGGATGTAGATCCTGATTATCTGCAGTTTGGCCGAAAGGACGCTGTCCGTCTGTATACCTGAAGGGGAGAGAGAGAGAGAGAGAGAATGCCAACAGTCTGGGCTACCTCAACAAGGGACCAGTCAATGTGGATTAGTCATCACATCGTCCTGCTCCCTCGGTTGGAGTCCACTTCCAGTAGGAGGCCACCAAAGAAGTTCTCAAGAAGCCACTTGGCCAAGTTTTCAAGGGAAACTTAGCATCTCAGGGGTTGCTTCAGTTCACCCTTTCACCGCATCTCATGGAAGAAATAAAACTGCCCACCTACCTGTTCTCCAGAGAATGGTGTCATAGAAGAAGGAAAACTCCATCTCAGTGTGATGCTCCAGAGAGGCCCAGCCTCTGGGTGCAGTTACGTAAACGTAGGAGACGTACAGCGGGACATGGACTGTCAAGAACGACTGAGCAGAATCCCGAACCTGTCATCACAGTAGGAAAAAGTACTGTAAAGTGTTTACATACCACCCAGATTTTCTTTATAGCAGAGGGACTAATCTGCTTGGCCACGTCCCTCCATCCAGCCCGTAAGGGCCCACTGCTTTAAAATTTAGTGTTTACTTTCTCTAGCCTTCAATTCCATAATTTGCTTTTAAATCTTGGACACAGAGATGGATGACGTATAAATAATAATAATCAAATTAAATGATAAGAAAGAAAAAGAGAGAGAGAGAGAGAGAGAGAGAGAGAGAGAAAGAAAAAGAAAGAAAGGAAGGAAGAAAGGAAGGAAGGAAGGAAGAAAGAGGGAAGGAGAAAGAAAGAAAGAAAGAAAGAAAGAAAGAATGAAAGAAAGAAAGAAAGAAAGAAAGAAAGAAAGAAAGAAAGAACAAAAAAATGAAAGAAAGAAAGAGAAAGTTTGCTTGGTCCGCCAGTTGCGTCCCTTCCTTGACCGGGATGCCTTACGCACAGTCACTCACGCTCTGGTTACGTCTCGGTTGGATTACTGCAATGCTCTCTACATGGGGCTGCCCTTGAGGTGCACCCGGAAGCTGCAGTTAGTCCAGAATGCGGCTGCGCGAGTAGCTCGTGGCTCCCACGTAACACAACTGCTCCGTAGTCTGCACTGGCTTCCTGTGGTCTTTCGGGTGCGCTTCAAGATTTATTTATTTTTATTTTTTTTTATAAAAAGTTTTATTTTTACAATCATATCAAATAATTCATCCAATGTACAGTTATATACAATTAGTCGGGCTTGCCCAGTCACCACCACCCTTTTTAACACTCTTCCCTCTTCTACCTTCTTTTACTTTCCAAACCTTCCTCTCCTTCTCTTATCTACATCCGCTCCTCCCTCCACCCTCCACCTTCCTTCTCCCTCTACTATCCCTCTTCCTTCTCCTCTTTCCTACCTCCTACTCTCTCTTTTCTCCCTCCTCACCGTTCTAAAATGGTAACTATGCAGACCCGACCCTACATTAATTATATTTCTTCAATAATCCCTGTACATTAACCATCACTCCATCTCTACCAAACCCCCCCCAATTCCCCTCCCCCTTACCCCCCACCCCCCACCCCGACTTCCCAGAACAAAATGCAGGGTATCAAAACTAACAATCATAATCCAAAATAATTCCTAAATTATAATCTCTAGTCACACCACACTTAGTCACACTCTCAATTCCCCTCTCCTTCAAAAATATATCTAATACAAAATATTTCCTAAATTTACTCATATGCTATTCGATATTTTTTTTATCTGATACTTATTTTAAATATAATCAATCCACATTTTCCATTCTAAAATATATTTTTCTAGTGTATAGTCTTTCAAGTAAGCGGAGATTTTTGTCATCTCTGCCAGATTTGATACTTTCTTCTTTCTTCCAATACTGAGCAATCAAAAGTCTTGCGACTGTTATTAAGTTCAAAATCAATTTAGTCTCTATAGCTGTATAGTCCATAATTATTCCTAGTAAAAAGAACTGTGGAGTAAACTTAATCTTCTTTTTCAAAATATTCTGCATAATCCACCATACTTTAATCCAAATGGTAATAAGTAGCATCTTCACAATCGCATCTCCAACATTTAGCAAGATCTAATATGTGTTTCTTGTAAACAGGTAATGTCATTTTTAAATTGTTTCAAATAATGAAATACTTTCCTTCTCTTCTGCGGTGTCTCTTGCTTTTCCAACCGTATTGAAACTATGTACTTTCCCTGCATAATATACTATTATACCAGTTGGAATATCCCATCTATATTCAATCTGATGTTTTTTAAGTTCATTCACCAGGAAGGCAAATTCCTTCCTAGCCCTTAACATTTTTGGTGGGATTTCCTTTAATATCAAAATATCTTGACCAGCAATCTGAATCTTCTCCCTCTTATATGAAGCTTGCAAAATCTGATTTCTCACTGTTCTGTTTGTAAAATAAATAACAACATCCCTTGGCAACTTTTTTTGCCTTGCTATCCAAGAATTCACACGATATATTTTATCAATTTGATAAGCCACATCTGCTGGACGAGCTGCTAATATCTCAGCAAATACTTCAGAAAAAATTTCCCTTAAATTCTCTTCCTTATTTTCTTTCAAACCTCAAATTCTAAGAGCAAATTCCATATTTCTATATTGTATCAAAACTATTTCATCCTCTGTTTTTTCCATTTTACTTTGAAATTCATCCATTTTATTTTCTAATTTTAAATTATGTTGCTTAATTTCTTCAACCTCCTCTTCCAATAAAATCACATTCGTTGCCAAACTTCGTACTGCCATTACAAATCCTTCTTTAACTTCTTTATTTCCCACTTGAATTTCTGATATCTGCTCTTTCATTTCAGACATCTCATCAGTTATTACTTTAATTTTTTCTTCTATAAAGCCTTTTAAGTTCTCTTGTAACGCCTCTAAATTCAATGTTCTAGTCTCTGCTGTATGAGCTGGTTGCGCTTCAAGATTTTGGTTACCACCTTTAAAGCGCTCCATGGCTTAGGACCTGGGTACTTACGAGACCGCCTGCTGTTACCCTATGCCTCCCACCGACCCGTACGCTCTCATAGAGAAGGTCTCCTCAGGGTGCCGTCCGCCAAACAGTGTCGGCTGGCGGCCCCCAGGGGTAGGGCCTTCTCTGTGGGAGCATCGACGCTCTGGAATGAACTGGAATGAACTCCCCCCTGGCCTACGTCAAGTGCCTGATCTTCGGACCTTCCGTCGTGAGCTAAAAACATACTTATTTATTCAAGCGGGACTGGCATAATAGTTTGATTTTAAATTGGGGTTTTATTAATATTCTTAAATATTTTAAATTTAATTTTAATTATTAGCCGTTTTGTAATTTTGCTATGTTTTAATTTGTTTTAATTGTACATATCTTGTATTTTATCTCCGGCTGTACACCGCCCTGAGTCCTTCGGGAGAAGGGCGGTATAAAAATTTAATAAATAATAATAATAATAATAATAAAGAGGGAGGTGGAAGGAAGGTAGGAAGAAAAAGAAAGAAAGAAAGAAAGAAAGGAAGGAAGGAAGGAAGGAAGGAAGGAAGGAAGGAAGGAAGGAAGGAAGGAAGGAAGGAAGGAAGGAAAAGAGGGAGGTAGAAGGAAGGAAGGAAGGAAGGAAGGAAAGAAGGAAGGAAGGAAAAGAGAAAGAAAAGAAAGAAAGAAAAAAAGAAAGAAGGAAGGAAGGAAGGAAGGAAGGAAGGAAGGAAGGAAGGAAGGAAGGAAGGAAAAGATGAGGTAGAAGGAAGGAAGGAAGGAAGGAAGGAAGGAAGGAAGGAAGGAAGGAAGGAAGGAAAGAAGGAAGGAAGGAAAAGAGAAAGAAAAGAAAGAAAGAAAAAAAAGAAAGAAAGGGGAAGGAAGGAAGGAAGGAAGGAAGGAAGGAAGGAAGGAAGGAAGGAAGGAAGGAAGGAAGGAAGGAAGGAAGCCAGCCGGCCGGCCGGCCGGCCTGACTGACTGACTGACTGACTTTCTTTTTCTCTCATTCACATAAAGCGCCAAACTATTTCTTTCCCTGTTCGGGAGAAGGAAATTTAGCAGCAATAAAAGAAAATGAAAATCTTATCATTGTACTTTATTGCTGATTAATAATAAGCATGCATGACCAGGCCCTCTTATCTTTCCCTGGTAGCAGATGATAATGATTATGATCATAATTAGGGCGCTGCGTAAAGAGGTTTTTCAGAGCTATTAATATTTCAGGGAAATCTAGGTCCTTCGTCCCCTGAATACCACAGAAGCCTTTTCATGCGTTCTGCTAAAATTGGAGCCATGCTTGGGTGCTGCACACATATAGTACTTTGACACCCCTGCTCTTACGCATTTAGGAGAATCCGTGGTCTTTAATCCCTCGATTAAAGCTGGGATGTTGGAGGTGATGGAAGTCTATTCCCCAGAGATAGGGTAATCAAGGGGTGATTTCTAAATTTTGTGCGATTTTTTATTTTTAATTTTTTTCATTTGCATTTATATCCCGCCCTTCTCCGAAGACTCTCCCTTACACATTCTCACACAGCTTACACATTCTCTCCCTGAATGGCAATCTTGACCCGCCTTTGCCATTATTAAGGGGGCATCTCCAGCTATAGGGAGTATAGAGCAGGGGTTCCCAACTCCCAATACTGCTCCGTGGCCCATTAGGAACCGGGCCACATAAGCCCCGGACGAGTGAACCAAGTTCCATTTGCATGTGTGAAACCATCTCTGCCCCCCTCTTTTGCTGCCTGCAGCGGCTGCCAGTCCATGGAGCCAGAAAGGTATAGAGGTATAGATGGCAAACCTATGGCATGGGTGCCCATAGTGGCACGCAAAGTCTTGTCTTCCGGGTTTCTGGTGCACATGCGCACACGACAATCAGCTATCCTTTGCACATGTGGCAGTGCCAAAAACCGGTGTGCGTATACCAGTGGTGGGTTTCAAAATTTTTTACTACCAGTTCTGTATGACATGGTAAGGGTGTGGCTTGGTGGGCATGGCAAGGCTTGGTGGGCATGGCTTGGTGGGCATGGCAGGGGAAGGATACTGCAAAATCCCCATTTCCTCCCGATCAGCTGAGACTCGGGAGGCAGAGAATAGATGGGGGTGGGGCCAGTCAGAATTTTTACTACTGGTTCTCCAAACTACTCAAAATTTGCGCTACCAGAACTGGTCAGAACCTGCTGAAACCCACCTCTGGTGCATGAGCGCTGGCCAGCTGATTGTTGGGCGCACATGTGCACTAGAGCCCGGAAGTTCAGCTTTTCTGGAGCATGGCCCCGACGAGAGCGCGCACATGCACATGACAATTCTGTGCGATCTTTTCAGCACTCGGTGCCAAAAAGCTTCGCCACCACTGGTATAGAGGATGGCTTTGAAAGAGAGGGAAGATTTATTGCCAAGGCCATGATCAGATAAGGCTTGAGTCCAGAAAAGCTCCACCCTCCCAATTGACATGAAGATGAAAGAGAGAGGAAGGGAATTACAGTCAGCCTTGCAAGATTCTGTTACTAGAGCTCTTCTAATTAAAGTAGCTTTAGGTCTACATGGTGTCTGTTTATTGGTCTGATCTGATTTCTAAGGCCTCCTCCGAAGCTCTTCAGGGACAGCGATGGCTTCATGGGCAAGAATGGGATGGTTTTACTGTTTGCAAAGTTGCTTCTGTTTCTAAAATGCCAAACGACTAGAATTATAGAATATACAGAATAACAGAGTTGGAAGGGACCTTGGAGGTTTTCTAGTCCAACCCCCTGCTTAGGCAAGAAACCCTAGACCAGTGATGGCTAATCTTTTTGCCGTTGCGTGCCAAAAGCGGGGGGAGCACAGGGGGGTGGGTGTTGCACATGAGTGTGCCCACACCCATAATTCAATGCCCCCCCTGTGTATGTCTGCGCGACCCCTTCACACTCCCCCCGCTTTTGGCATGCAACGGCAAAAAGGTTACCGGTGGCCCCAGTAGGCCTTTCAGCCTCCACTCCAATCTTCACATCTTTTGTACTCTTTATATTCAGCTGTTAGATAGCATGGGGTTTTATTTGTAATGTAAATAGCTCTTGGATTCAGGGTAAGGAGAGAGGGCCCTTTGGGAGTGTCGGACTGACATAATTAAGAGGGGAGGGGAGATTAATGCTTTGAATTCAACAGGAATGTTTGAGCGCGAACTCTCAACGGACATTGCATTCCTGATTTGATTGACAGCAAGAGACCTGTGGAAGAAGATTACCACGGGGGCCCCCGAGAAGGAGCTGGCATTGGACCAGAACTGATGACCTCTTGGGAAGAGGAGGGAGTAACAGCGGGGGTTTGGAATGTTAGCCATATTTTGTCTCAGATTCAACTTTATACTGCTGCAATCAAGATGTATCTAGTAAAAGTACTTTTCTTTATTTGCAAATGAAGTCAAGGTGTATTCTTTCCTAGATATAATCAGAGGCAGCCTGACAAGGCCCATTTTTTGCCCTCCCCAGGCTCCAGAAGTTTTCTTGGAGCCTGGAGAGGGTGAAAAGGGCCTCCCCTCCCCCCGAGGCCCTCCTGAGGCTGGAAACAGCCTGTTTCCCGACTTCCGGTGGGCCCCAAAGGCCCAAATATCAGCTGACCAGCACGCACGTGCATGTTGGAGCTGAGCTAGGGCAACACTCACATGCCCACAGATATGGCTCCACATGCTACCTGTGGCACACGTGCCATAGGTTCGCGATCACGGCCCTATATCATTTCAGACAAATATTTATCCAATCTCTTCTTAACTTCCAGTGTTGGAGCATTCACAACTTCTGGAGGCAAGTTGTTCCACTGATGAATTGTTCTATCAGGAAATTTCTCCTTGGTTCTAAGTTGCTTCTCTCCTTGATTAGTTTCCACCCATTGCTTCTTGTCCTGAACCTCAGGTGCTTTGGAGAATAGCTTGACTCCCTCTTCTTTGTGGCAACCCCTGAGATATTGGAACACTGCTATCATGTCTCCCCTGGTCCTTCTTTTCATTAAACTAGACATACCCAATTCCAGCAACCGTTCTTCATATGTTTTAGCCTCCAGTCATGTTCTATGATCCTTTCAGGTGAATTTACAATAGGAACAAACATACCAGTGTCATTTCTGTGTTTCCCACATAAAAGGCATTACCTGGAAATCTGCAGTGACAGATCCTCCACAGACGTCAATTAACTCCGTCATGTCATAGTACGCGTCAAATGTCCAAATGCAGCTCTTCAGGTTCAAATGTTTGTAGAACTGGATAGTCTTTGGTTCTCTCACGTTGGGATCGAACTGGTATGGCCGGTCATATCCAGGGCCCAGAATGATATCATCGTAGGTCACTTCATCTAAAAATCCAGCTTCTGGGTTGGAAGTCAAGAAATACAGAGCAAAAATTCAGTAATACGTCGAACCTAGAATTCCTGGGATATATAACAGAACTGGAAGGGACCTTGGAGGTCCTCTAGTCCAACCCCCTGATCAAGCAGGAGACCTTATGCCATTTCAGACAAATCGCTATCCAATCTCTTCTTAAAAACCTCCAGTGATGGAACACCCACAAGTCCTGGAGGCAAGTTGTTCCACTGATGAATTGTTCTAACTGTCAGGAAATTTCTCCTTAGTGCTAGCTTGGTTCTCTCCTTGATTAGTTTCCACCCATTGCTTCTTGTCCTGCCTTCAGGGGCTTTGGTTGACCACCTACTCTTTGTGCCACCCCCTTAGTTATTGGAACCCTTCTATCATGTCAACCCCAATCCTTTTTTTCACTAGACTAGACATACACACCTTTTAGCCTCCAGTCCCCTAATCATCTTTTTTTAAGTTTTTTATTTTTATAAACAAACAAACATACAATACATAATCAATCAATCAGTGTATCAACTGAGTACCACTTTTATGTCTTCTCCCTGCTCCTCCATTATTTCACTTATCCTAATAATGATCATTTCATTTATTATGCCATTTCTCCCACCTTTCTTTACACTTTTACTCTATATATATTTCTTATCCAACCAATCATAGAATTGCTCCCGTATCTTAAAATAGTCTGATTCCTCTCTTTCTTTAAGTGTCAAAGTCAATCTATTCATTTCAGCACAATCCAATATTTTCTTATTTCTCCCTCCATAGGGATTTTCTCTGCTTTCTCATCTTTGCGCAAATACTATCCTCGCTGCAGTTATAACATGTACAATCCAATATATATTTTCCTTACTAAACTCCCTGCTTAGCCAAGAAACCCTATACCATTTCAGACAAATATTTATCCAATCGCTTCTTAACAACTTCCAGTGTTGAGGCATTCGCAACTTCTGGAGGCAAGTTGTTCCACTGATTAATTGTTCTTTTTGTAATAAATAATTTTTTATTTCCATTTTTCAACATCATATTTATGTACAAACTATTATCCATCATTAATCATTAATTTTTATTTATTACTAATTCAGGCCTGCCCGACTGCCACTTCCTTTCTACACAACTTCCCTCTCTACCCTCTACTACTTTCCCTTATCCTTCATCCCCTTCACTTTACTACTTCCTCTCCTCCTTCTCCACTCCTCCCCACTGATTAATTGTTCTAACTGTCAGGAAATTTCCCCTTAGTTCTAGTTCTCTCCTTGATTAGTTTCTCTCCATTGCTTCTTGTCCTCCCCTCAGGTGCTTTGGAGAATAGCTTGACTCCCTCTTCTTTATGGAAGCTCCTCAAATCCTGGAACACTGCTATCATGTCTCCCCTAGTCCTTCTTTTCATACCCGTAAGCTAGACATACCCATACCTAGATATACCCAGTTCCTGCAACTGTTCTTTGTATGTTTTAGCCTCCAGTCCCCTAATCATCTTTGTTGCTCTTCTCTGCACTCTTTCTAGTCTCCCGACATCTTTTTTATATTATGGTGACCAAAACTGGATGCAATATTCAAAGTGTGGCCTTACTAAGGCATTATATAAAGTGATGGTGACAGCAAAGTAACAAAATATTTAGAATTTTGACAGCTCCGTGACAAATAAATAAGTGAGCAGCAGCTGTTCCAGACTCAGATCTAAACCGATCATTGGACACACAGAATATTGTTTAGAGCATCTAATTTTACAGAACGTTGCAGCTGTTGATGGACTAACTGCTATCTCTTTTTTATTGCTCTTGGTGTATTATTACCAAGCTCCAAGTAATTAAACAGCCTATCTTACAGTCATTTAACAATGACAGGTGGGCAAAAAAGAAAACTGCAGCTTTTTTTTTAAAAAAACAAAAAATAAAAATAAAAATGCAATCAAATGCACCGGTTTCTTTGAAAACAGGACAGAAAGAAAAGTTAAAGAGAAGAGAAAGCTAAACTGATTGACATATCCAACCAAGTAAGAAGGTTTTTAGGTGTTTTTTTTAAATATATATATAAATCTTCTATGTGACATCTCTAGAGGTTTGTCTCATCTTTTTTCCTGATGGGATCCTCATCTTTTAACGGCTACGTGACTGGCAGCTAAAACAAGGTCCTTGCCTCAGCGGCAAACACAGAGACAAACCATTCTGTTGGTGCCAATCAGGTGGCTCTGTTTTCACAGAATCCCGTGGCTGAGATTTCCTTTGTTTTGCTATTTTGAGAACGTACTCAAATCCGCAAATGTCTTTGGGAGAAAAAAAAAAGGAAAAGAACTTGGGATGAAAATGCAAATGTGGGGGAAAAAAATACCTGTGGAATTCACAGGTATGATCATCACCTATTACCATACTTTTCCGAGTATAAGATGCACTTCCCCCCACCCCCCACAAAAGAGGGTGGAAATGTCAGTGCATCTTGTAGACCGAAAACAGCCATTTTGGGCCTCCTGAAACCCGGCCCACGTGTCCCGTTTTTGCCAAAAACGGGCCCGTTTTTCACAAAAACAGAATGCGCAGAGGGTTTGGGAGGCCTGCAAAGTGCTTCCAGAGGCTGGGGAGGGCAAAAACAGGATGTGTGGGGGGTTTGGGAGTCCTGCAGACTGCTCCTGGGGGCCGGGGAGGGCAAAAATGGGATCTGTGGTGGGTTTGGGAGGCCAAAAATGGGCCCGTTTTTCACAAAAATGGGATGTGCAGAGGGTTTGGGAGGCCTGCAGAGTGCTCCTGGGGGCCGGGGAGGGCAAAAATGGGATCTGTGGTGGGTTTGGGAGGCCAAAAATGGGCCCGTTTTTCACAAAAATGGGATGTGCAGAGGGTTTGGGAGGCCTGCAGAGTGCTCCTGGGGGCTGGGGATCCGGTAGTTAAAAATGCTTTAAAAAGTAAAAAAAAAAAAAAAGTTCTAAAGTTCACGCGTCACTCAGCTGATCATCGGAACCTTTTTTTAAAAAACTTTTTAGGCATTTTTTTTTTACTGGAACCGGTAGTTTCTCTGGAACCGGTAGTAAAAATGCTTTAAAAAAGTAAAAAAAAAAAAAAAAGGCTCTGACGATCACAGCTGAACTGCGCAATCGTCAGAGCCTTTTTTTTTTACTTTTAAAAGCATTTTTTTACAACCTATTTGCCCGAATAGGTTGTAAAAAAATGCTTTTAAAAGTAAAAAAAAAAAGATTGTGCGCCGCAGTTGATCACACACAAACACGGGTTCTATTATACTTACCCCGTGTCTCCTTTTGGCACACAGCACGCATGCGCAGCCAGCGAACCGGTAGTAAACCCGTTCAGATTTTACCACTGCTCCAGGCCCAGTCCTGGATCTACTAGACATTAAAATCTAAAAGAAGGTAAGGGAATTTCTGCAAGACCAGGATTATTCGCTGTTTTGAAGAAGAACCGTCTTACCCGAAATGCCTTTAAGATCTTGGATGCTGACTATATTGGAACAGACATGCTGGTGCCTATAAATGGATTCTGACAATAGGAAATGCAAGTTGTGCAGAGGTCTGGTAGAAATCAGGGGGAGCATCCCATCCTGATGTGGAATTTGCACCGAGATGTGGATTCTGGAATGACAGAGAAAGGCAGAAATTTGATAGTTATATTGGATAAGGTCCACATACTGAAAGAGTATTGAGGTATACATATTAAACTCTAACGTCATCAAAAAAGCACAATAAAGAATGTTATTTCTGCGCCAACTCAGAAAGCTCAAACTGCCCAAGGAGCTGCTGATCCAGTTCTACAGAGGAATTATTGAGTCTGTCATCTGCACCTCTGACTGTCTGGTTTGGTTCTGCAACCCAACAAGACAGACACAGACTTCAGAGGATCATTAGAACTGCAGGAAAAACAATGGCTACCAACCTGCCTTCCATTGAGGACCTGTATACTGCACGAATCAAGAAGAGGGCCGTGAAAATATTTGCAGATCACTCGCATCCTGGACATAAACTGTTTCAACTCCTACCTTCAAAACGATGCTATAGAGCACTGCACACCAGAACAACTAGACAGAAGAAGACTTTTTCCTGAACGCCATCACTCTGCTAAACAAATAATTTCCTCAAGACTGTCAAATTATTTACTAAATCTGCACTACTATTAATCCTCTCATCATTCCCATCACCCATCTTTCCACTTATGACTGTATGACTGTAACTTTGTTGCTTGTATTCTTACGATTTATATTGATATTGTTTCCTGATTGCTTATTTGTACCCTATGACTATTGTTAAGTGTTGTACCTTATGATTCTTGATGAGCGTATCTTTTCTTTTATGTACGCTGAGAGCATATGCACCAAAGACTAATTCCTTGTGTGTCCAATCACACTTGGCCAATAAAAAATTCTATTCTATTCTATTCTATTCTATTCTATTCTATTCTATTCTATTCTATTCTATTCTATTCTATTCCAATCCAATCTAATCTAATCTATTCTAATCAATAAACCAGCTGGTTTTTTTGGTACTGTTCAAAAGGCAACTTTTGAAGTGGGCTTTCTTGGTTTTTTTCCCCTTGAAGATGTTTCACTTCTCATCCAAGAAGCTTCTTCAGTTCTGGCTGAATGGTAGGGGATGGAAGGATTTATATCCTTTGCAGTCATTAGCACTCTGAAAGTTGGTAATTAGCTCTCATTGAGGCCACTTAACAGAGTGCCAATGGGTATGGGGTCTTCTTGGCATTGCTAAAAGGACCGTGTTATATACAGGAGGTAGGTGCTGTTGTATACAGATAATCCTCAACTTACGACCACAAGTGAGCCCCAAATTTATGTTGCTAAGCGACAGATTTGTTAAGTGGGTTTTGCCCCATTTTACGACTTTTCATTGCAATTGTTAACTTAATAACACAGTTATTAAATGAATCTGGTTTCCCAATTGACTTTGCTTGTCAGAAGGTCGCAAAAGGGGATTGTAGGACCCCAGGACACGGCAACCGCCATAAATATGAGTCGGTTGTCAAGCATCCGAATATAAATCACGTGACCCTGGGGATGCTGAAACAGTCATAAAGTGAAAAATGGTCGTCAGTCATTTTTTTCGGTGCCGTTATAACTTCGAATGGTCACTAAGCAAACCGTTGTAAGCTGTAATACGTGATCATGGACAACCAACAGGCTGATTGAGAATCCCAAAGACCTAAGGCAGTGACGGCTAACCTTTTCAGCACCGAGTGCAAAACTGGAGCACACACGTGCGCCGGAGCACCGGAACCTGGAAGACAGCAGCTGGCTGGTGCACGCCGGACAGCTTATTAGAATAGAATAGAATAGAATAGAATAGAATAGAGTAGAATAGTATAGAATAGAATAGAATAATAGAGTAGAATAGAATAGAATAGAACAGAACAGAACAGAATAGAATAGAATAGAATAATAGAGTAGCATAGGGTAGAGTATAGAGTAGAATAGAATAGAATAATAGAGTAGCGTAGGGTAGAGTAGAATAGAATAGAATAGAATAGAATAGAATAGAATAGAATAGAATAGAATAGAATAGAATAATGAGGTAGCATGGGGTGAGTATAGAGTGAGAATAGAATGAGAATAATGGAGTGGCGTGGGGTGGGGTGGGGTGAGTAGAGGTAGAATAGAATGAATAGAATGAGAATAGAATAGAATGAGAATGAGATAGAATAGAATAGAATGGAATAGAATGAATAGAATGAGAATAGAATAGAATGGAATAGAATAGAGTAGCATGGGGTGGAGTAGAGTGAGTAGAGTGAGTAGAGTAGAATAGAATGAGTGGAATAGAATAATGGAGTGGCGTGGGGTGGGGTGAGTAGAGTGGGTAGAGCAGAGTAGAATAGAATAGAGTGAGAATAGAATAATGGAGTGGCGTGGGGTGAGTAGAGTGGGTAGAGTAGAGTAGAGTGAGATAGAGATAGAACAGAATGAGATAGAATAGAGATGAGATAGAATGAGATAGAATGAGATAATGAGTGGCATGGGGTGGGTATAGAGTGAGAATAGAATAGAATAATAGAGTGGCGTGGGGTGGAGTAGAATAGAGATAGAATAGAATAGAATAGAATAGAGATAGAATGAGAATAGAATAATGAGCAGCATGGGGTAGAGTAGAGTAGAATAGAATAGAATAATAGAGTAGCGTAGGGTAGAGTAGAATAGAATAGAATAGAATAGAATAGAATAATAGAATAATAGAATAATAGAGTAGCATAGGGTAGAGTATAGAGTAGAATAGAATAGAATAATAGAGTAGCGTAGGGTAGAGTAGAATAGAATAGAATAGAATAGAATAGAATAGAATAGAATAGAATAGAATAGAATAGAATAATAGAGTAGCATAGGGTAGAGTATAGAGTAGAATAGAATAGAATAATAGAGTAGCGTAGGGTAGGGTAGGGTAGAGTAGAGTAGAATAGAATAGAATAGAATAGAATAGAATAGAATAATGAGGTAGCATGGGGTGAGTATAGAGTAGAATAGAATGAGATAATGAGTGGCGTGGGGTGAGTGAGTAGAGTAGAATAGAATAGAATAGAATAGAATAGAATAGAATAGAATAGAATAGAATAGAATAGAATAGAATAGAATAGAATAATAGAGTAGCATAGGGTAGAGTAGAGTAGAGTAGAATAGAATAGAGTAGAATAGAATAATAGAGTAGTGTAAGGTAGAGTAGAGTAGAGTAGAGTAGAGTAGAATAGAATAGAATAGAATAGAATAGAATAATAGAGTAGCATAGGATAGAGTAGAATAGAACAGAATAATAGAGTAGCGTAGGGTAGAGTAGAATAGAATAGAATAGAATAGAATAATAGAGTAGCGTAGGGTAGAGTAAAATAGAATAGAATAGAGTAGAATAGAATAGAATAGAATAGAATAGAATAGAATAGAATAGAATAGAATAGAATAGAATAGAATAGAATAGAATAGAATAACAGAGTTGGAAGGGACCTTTGAGGTCTTCTAGTCCAACCCCCTGCTTAGGCAGGAAACCCTACACCATTTCAGACAAATGGCTATCCAACATTTTCTTAAAAACTTCCAGTGTTGGAGCAATCACAACTTCTGCAGGCAAGTCATTCCACTGGTTAATTGTTCTAACCGTCAGGAAATTTCTCCTTAGTTCTAGATTGCTTCTCTCCTTGATTAGTTTCCACCCATTGCTTCTTGTCCTACCCTCTGTGGGCGTGTATGCCATCATCAGCTGCTCTTCCAGGTTCTGTTGCGCGCATGTGCTCCAGACAACTGGGTTCGGCATGTATGCACAGCAGCAAGATGCTCTCTTCCAGGTTCCAGCGCGCACATGAAAGCAGCCGGCCGGAAGAGAGCAGCTGGCTGGGTCGTATGCCTGCTGGACCAGCTGTCCACCGCGCATGCGCATGATGGAACCTAGAAAAGCAGCTGGCAATGGCGCGTGTGCCTACAGAGAGGACATAAGGCCATCACGGACATAAGACAACTGAATTGAAGGGTGTATCAAATCTGTTTCATCCCCATTCAAATCATTGCCGATTGTGTTTTCCTCCTTTACACAATTTGGAACAACAGTTTGTACATTCTTCAAGATGCCGGTAAAAGAAACCTCATATTTAGATAAATATTTCCTCTGCATTTCCCCCCCTTATAAAATGAGAGAGAACTGGAGAGGAAGGGAGACTTGAGGAAATTTTTAACACAGCAAAATTAAAGGAGGGAAGATTGAAAATAACATCTAAAGGGATTTTCGTTTTTGCAGTTTTATGATCCTTGGGGAAAAAAATCTGACAGGTTAAGTGTGTTTAATGTAACACATTAATCAAGTCTTTTTTTTTTTCTCTGACATTTGCTTCAACATTTTATCACCTCAGATATTCTCCTTTCTCTCACTTTTTTTCCCTCCCTTAGCTAAAATGATTTAAGCGGCATCGTTCCGTTATTGGACTGATTGGTTAATGCTAAGAAGAAGAAAAAAGAGGAAACAATTGGAAAACGGATACTTATTTCTTATTTTGATCTTTCCTGCATTACTATATTTGCAAAAAGAAAAAAATGTAGAAGTGTCACTTCAGTATTAAATGATAATTTGTTATTGGTCCAGTGTCTTTCCCCTTAATTGTCTACAATACAAAGTCGGGATTTATTCCTGACTGACTAAAGTTATAAACACAGGTAGTTGTTTTTGTTTTATTTTAATTTATATCCCGCCCTTCTCCGCAGACTCAGGGCAGCTTACACTATGTCAAGCAATAGTCTTCATCCATTTGTATATTATATACAAAGTCAACTTAATTGCCCCCAACAATCTGGGTCCTCATTTTACCTACCTTATAAAGGATGGAAGGCTGAGTCAACCTTGGGCCTGGTGGGACTTGAACTTGCAGTAATTGCAAGCAGCTGTGTTAATAACAGACAGACTTAGTCTGCTGAGCCACCAGAGGCCCTGGTGGTAGCCTGAACTACCAGAGGTAGTTCTTGACTTAGAATCATTAGTTTAGTGACCATTTGAAGTTACAATGGCACTGAAACAATAGATTTACAACCAATCCTTGCACTTACAACTTTTGGCCTACACCAGTGTCGGCAAACCTATGGCACGCGTGCCAGAGGCAGCACACGAAACCATTCCGTGAAGAATGGGTGGCCTCGCTGGTTCCTCTTCCGCTTTCCTGTGATCACACGCATGCCGGTCAGCTGGCCGTTGCGCGCGCAGGAGCGGCAAAACCCAGAAAAGCAGCGTTCCAACACATGCGCAGACCGGCACCCAACATTCGGGTTGACATTGCGCGCATGCACGATGGCCAGCTGTTTGTCGGGCGCGGTTCCATGCCGGTATCCGGGTGTTCGGGTGCCGGCTCACGCATGCGCGATGGACCGCCGCTCTTCCAAGTATCGCCGCTTCGCGCAGGCCAGCTGCGCACACCTCGCGGGATGGTTTCACCTGCTATTTCTGGCACGCAAGCCAGCCCGTGAGAATGTCAAAGGTTAGCCATCACAGGCCTACACCCTTAATTGCTTTGCTTAGCCACGGAGGTTCTAGCTCCGATTGTGGTTCTAAGTTGAGAATTATCTGTAAGGAAGGCCTGTGTGAACTTTTATCAAAACAAGGACCTCTGATTCTCGTAACTGTTATATCATAACAGCTCCCACCTATAAATCAAAGTTTGCTCTTGGCTTGTGATCCTGGCTTGTTAGAGAAAAATCTAAGTAAGGAACTTGGTCTGAATAAAATGTTGAAGGAACGACAAATAGCCCTGGGAATCTGCTACTACCATGTTTCCCTGAAAATACGACCTACCCTGAAAGTACATCCTGGCTTGATTTTTACATGTGTGCCCAATACAAGTCCTACCCCCCAAAATAAGCCCTAATAAAGACTCCGCCCACTCCAGGGTGCACGGGTAAAAATTAAGCTAGGGTGGGGATTGGTGGGGCAGATGGAGCTGCACTACTACTTACTTTTGGACAGTTGCAACCAGGCCTTGCAGACCCCTGCCTTGCTGGGCCATTTCTCCTGCAGTCGGCTGCAGAGGCCATTAGGAAAGCTTTACTGGCCACAGAAGTTCTAAAGGCTGCCCACAGCGAAAAGGAGGTGGGGTGACGCACAAGTGAAGTGAGTCAGTGGGTGACATTCCCTCCCCTGAAAATAAGACCTGGTGACTTTTTGGTGGGGAAAAAAATCTGACAGGTTAAGTGTGTTTAATGTAACACATTAATCAAGTCTTTTTTTTTTTCTCTGACATTTGCTTCAACATTTTATCACCTCAGATATTCTCCTTTCTCTCACTTTTTTTCCCTCCCTTAGCTAAAATGATTTAAGCGGCATCGTTCCGTTATTGGACTGATTGGTTAATGCTAAGAAGAAGAAAAAAGAGGAAACAATTGGAAAACGGATACTTATTTCTTATTTTGATCTTTCCTGCATTACTATATTTGCAAAAAGAAAAAAATGTAGAAGTGTCACTTCAGTATTAAATGATAATTTGTTATTGGTCCAGTGTCTTTCCCCTTAATTGTCTACAATACAAAGTCGGGATTTATTCCTGACTGACTAAAGTTATAAACACAGGTAGTTGTTTTTGTTTTATTTTAATTTATATCCCGCCCTTCTCCGCAGACTCAGGGCAGCTTACACTATGTCAAGCAATAGTCTTCATCCATTTGTATATTTGATACAAAGTCAACTTAATTGCCCCAACAATCTGGGTCCTCATTTTACCTACCTTATAAAGGATGGAAGGCTGAGTCAACCTTGGGCCTGGTGGGACTTGAACTTGCAGTAATTGCAAGCAGCTGTGTTAATAACAGACAGACTTAGTCTGCTGAGCCACCAGAGGCCCTGGTGGTAGCCTGAACTACCAGAGGTAGTTCTTGACTTAGAATCATTAGTTTAGTGACCATTTGAAGTTACAATGGCACTGAAACAATAGATTTACAACCAATCCTTGCACTTACAACTTTTGGCCTACACCAGTGTCGGCAAACCTATGGCACGCGTGCCAGAGGCAGCACACGAAACCATTCCGTGAAGAATGGGTGGCCTCGCTGGTTCCTCTTCCGCTTTCCTGTGATCACACGCATGCCGGTCAGCTGGCCGTTGCGCGCGCAGGAGCGGCAAAACCCAGAAAAGCAGCGTTCCAACACACATGCGCAGACCGGCACCCAACATTCCGGGTTGACATTGCGCGCATGCACGATGGCCAGCTGTTCGTCGGGCGCGCTTCCATGCCGGTATCCGGGTGTTTGGGTGCCGGCTCATGCATGCGCGATGGACTGCCGCTCTTCCAAGTATCGCCGCTTCCGCGCAGGCCAGCTGCGCACACCTCGCGGGATGGTTTCACCTGCTATTTCTGGCACGCAAGCCAGCCCGTGAGAATGTCAAAGGTTAGCCATCACAGGCCTACACCCTTAATTGCTTTGCTTAGCCACGGAGGTTCTAGCTCCGATTGTGGTTCTAAGTTGAGAATTATCTGTAAGGAAGGCCTGTGTGAACTTTTATCAAAACAAGGACCTCTGATTCTCGTAACTGTTATATCATAACAGCTCCCACCTATAAATCAAAGTTTGCTCTTGGCTTGTGATCCTGGCTTGTTAGAGAAAAATCTAAGTAAGGAACTTGGTCTGAATAAAATGTTGAAGGAACGACAAATAGCCCTGGGAATCTGCTACTACCATGTTTCCCTGAAAATACGACCTACCCTGAAAGTACATCCTGGCTTGATTTTTACATGTGTGCCCAATACAAGTCCTACCCCCCAAAATAAGCCCTAATAAAGACTCCGCCCACTCCAGGGTGCACGGGTAAAAATTAAGCTAGGGTGGGGATTGGTGGGGCAGATGGAGCTGCACTACTACTTACTTTTGGACAGTTGCAACCAGGCCTTGCGCACCCAGACCCCTGCCTTGCTGGGCCATTTCTCCTGCAGTCGGCTGCAGAGGCCATTAGGAAAGCTTTACTGGCCACAGAAGTTCCTAAAGGCTGCCCACAGCGAAAAGGAGGTGGGGGTGACGCGCACAAGTGAAGTGAGTCAGTGGGTGACATTCCCTCCCCCCTGAAAATAAGACCTGGTGACTTTTTTGGTGGGGAAAAAAATATAAGATAGGGTCTTATTTCCGGGGAAACACGGTACCGAACAAATAATTAAGTTATGCAGGATAATGGAATTAACCAGGGGTGAAAACTATTTACCTTCCTTATTGGTTTGGAAGTGTGTGCGCTGCGCATGCTCACTTTGCTTGCGTGCGCATGCGTCACATGCGCTCGCAGACCTTGTGCGCAAAAAACACGTTACTTCCTGGTTAAAACCAGGAAATAATGACACCCGGCAGGTGGGCGGAGCTTCGCTCCACCTTCGCTACCGGATCGCCGAACCACTGACTACAATCACTACCGGATCGCACGATCCGGTCCAATCCGGGAGCATTTCACCCCTGGAATTAACTAAACCTTTGTCCCCGAAAAGCCAAATTTTACAAGAATAGTAGCTCTGTGTTTCTTGCTTTTTACCTGTTAGGATGTTCCTTGTGTTTTACATCCAGGTATTTCAAGGTGGCAATGAAAGATTGAGCCTGGAACCCCCGGGCTGTGCCAGCCACCACAGGGGTATGGCAGATGGCGCTGTCGGTCCCAATGGTGACTATATTACTCCGTAGGGGAGTGCCCACGTGGCCGGCTTTATCCACGGCTTTGGTCACGCACCGTACGTGGAATCTCCGGCTGAAGTAAATGCTGTCCAGCACCTGAGAGGAAGAGGAGGAAAAAGAGAGAGGTGGGGTAGGAAGATGAAGGATGCTGAATGGGTCTGAATATCAGCCAGGCAATAGCCCTCAAGAATCTTTCCTGTTATGATTATCATACATTGTCTTTTTGTTTGCTGACATTAAATGAATCATATCCTTACAACTTTTTATTTTTTTTGGCCGAGGACATTAAATGAATCACCACTGTCATTCAGCAAACCCAACTTTCCCCTATTTACGTTACTTGTCAGAAGCCAGCTGGGAAGTTCATAAATGGTGATGTCACCTTGAGATGTTGCATAATATCTTTTTTTTTTATTTGCATTTATATCCCGCCCTTCTCTGAAGACTCAGGGCGGCTTACACTATGTCAAGCAATAGTCTTCATCCATTTGTATATTATATACAAAGTCAACTTATTGCCCCCAACAATCTGGGTCCTCATTTTACCTACCTTTTAAAGGATGGAAGGCTGAGTCAGCCTTGGGCCTGGTGGGGCTTGAACCTGCAGTAATTGCAAGCAGCTGCTGTTAATAACAGACTGTTATATCTGCCTAATACTCCTTCTTCTTATTATTTTTCTACAACCACAACCCTGTGAGGAGGGTTGGATTGAGAAAATGTGACTGGTCTAAGGTCGCACAGCTGCCTTTCATGTCTAAAGAAGACTAGAACTCACAGTCTCTTGATATTTGGCCCAAAGTCACCCAACCAGCTTTCAGGCTTAAGGCGGGGCTAGAACCCACAGTCTCCTGGTGATTGGTCCAAAGTCACCCAGCTGGCTTTCAGGTCTAAGGAGGAACTAGAACTTGTAGTCTCCTAGTATTTGGCCCAAAGTCATCCAGGCTTTCATGTCAAGGCGAGTCTAGAACTCACAGTCTCTTGGTTTCTAGCCTAGTTTTCTAACACTTCTCTTTATCCCAAGCAACAGGAAAGAGATGGTTGAGGTCTGACCTGATGTTTTTTGCAGATTTTTCAAGAAGTGGCTGAGGCTATAATACCCAAGGATCTGAGGCCCTGGTGACCGTCATAGTCCAATTGTCCAGGCTTTGTTGGCAATGGAATTGCACACCTGAAATGGCAGGTGAACTTACTTCTTCTTTTAAGACCCAGAACATCTGAAGCATTGAATATATGTGTGGTCCAGCAATTGCATAATGAAAATGGGATCCATGGCCCTTCCCTTAAGGGATGGAGGCCATTGTTTGGATGCTCAGATATAAATGAATAAAGTAGGAATTTCTGGAGGAGAGCATGCCAGATTTCAGCCAGATTTCAGGCCTAAGGCAGGACTAGAACTCACAGTCTCCTGGTAATTGGCCAAAAGTCAATTTTGTGTCTACAAAGAGCAAGTCAGTTAATATGATAGATTAGAAAGAGTTGCTGGTTTTGTTCTTTTAGATCACTCTGTAATTGGACATTGGCAATTTGAAAGGGGCATGAAAGCAGAACCTGCCCAGGACAGGTTACAAAATAAAATTGGAAGACAACAGAAAAAAGGGAAGTGGCAACACAGATGTACAGGAAGGAAGTGGCATTAGCAAAACTGACGTAAGAATTTGCAATTATTTCAATGATGTGCCCTTGGGATTACTGATTAGAAAGAGAACGAATTGTTTCTTACTGGAGAAAGCATGCAGAATTTCATTTCTTGATGTTTAGCTACTCCCCAACATGCTAATTCACAGTATAACTCCTAATTTATTTGGCAGCATTTAAACTTTGCAGAATGTCATTGTAACCTGTATTCGAAAGTGGTTCAGGTCCAGCCAAACCCATGCCCCCTTGTCAGGGGTGGGCTGCTGGGGGTTCGCAGGGGTTCGGGAGACCCTCTAGCTAAGATTCTGTGCAGTTCTGTGCAGACCCCCAAATCACCAGTCCTGGCTGGCCCCACCCACCCCGCCCCACCCAGGAATCCCCACGTAGCCCGTTTTGGATGCAGGTAATAGAATTTTTATTGGCCAAGTGTGATTGGACACAAAAGGAATTTGTCTTGGTGCACATGCTCTCAGTGTACATAAAAGAAAAGACATACATTCATAAGTGCAGGGTGTGTGTGGAGGCTCGGGGAGGGTGAAAAAAGGGCCAACTGGAAATTTGGGAATGCCTTCCAGAAGGCCTACGGAGCCTGGGAAGGCCATTTTCGTCCTCCCAGAGGCTTGTGGAAAGCCTCCGGAACCCGGGGAGGGCAAAAATGCCACCTTCACTATGTGTCGTGTCCCACTCCTCCGCTGATGGCCGGGTCAGGGAAATCCGAATCAGGCATGCCTCTGCAGCTCTGCCAAAGTCCTAGCAAAGTCCTCAAGGCAGGCAGGAGACCAGAAAGTGACTTCAGCAAGATATGTTTGACTTTGCCTGACTCAGAGACTGCCAGAAAGCAGATCCTTTATATAGGCCATGGGGTGTGGCTCCATGACTCAGCACTTATCCAGGCCTGCCCCTCCCTTCCTTCTGACGCCGCCGCCTCTCCAATCTTCTGAAGCGAGGGTCACTCCAGTCTGCAGCTGTTGGTAATAAACCTCCCTCAGGCTCACATGCTGTGGGGGAGGGGGAGGGGTCTAGTTGCTCCGTTTGCCTGGGCATGGAGCCAGGGCTGGGGCCGGGAGGTGCCCCCTCCTCCTCAGCCTGTCTGGGCATGGAGCCAGGGCTGGGGCCGGGAGGTGCCCCCTCCTCCTCAGCCTGTCTGGGCATGGAGCCAGGGCTGGGGCCGGGAGGCATACTAGGACATTCTTCAGTGTTCGGAAGCAGATAAGCAGGCCCCGGCTGTGGTGAGATTGGGCGAGACACAACACTATGGTGCAGGAGGCCGACTAGGTCACACCCACCATGGCCATGCCCATCCAGCAACCGAGCGGAGAACCCGTTGCTAAAATTTTTGAAGCCCACTCCTGCCCTTATCCTTCGGATGGTATGCTCAGCACAATTCTCTATACCAGGAGTGAAATGTTCAATTTCATTGAGGGGCGCATAAGGGTTGTGTTTGACCTGGGGTGGGGGGGGGCAAGTGAGCGAGGCGGGGTGGGCGTGGGCAGGATGGGTGTGGCCAACTTGACGTTCTGAGCTCTCTGCCAGCAAAAATGGAGCCTGAGAGGGCTGTGCGCAGCCCTTCTGAGCTCCGTTTCCGGCTGCAACATCCTCTTGTAGCCCTCCCGAGCTCTGTTTGCACTGGCAGAGGGCTGCAGGAGGCCGTCGCAACTGAAAACGGAGCCTGAGAGAGCTGCACGTAGTCCTCCCAAGCTCTGTTTTTTCTGGCAGAGGCACCCCAGGGTGGTCCTTCATGGTTTCCAGGCCAGACCCATAGGCCAGATCTAAGCACCCTGCGGGCCGGATCTGGACCGCGGGCCTTGAGTTTGACACCCTTGCTCTATACCAGTGATGGCTAACCTTTTTGCCGTCATGTGCCAAAAGCAGGGGGAGTGGGGGGGAGTCGCACGCATGCATGCTCACACCCATAATTCAATGCTCCCCGCACCCCCACGCATGCGACCCCCCCCATGCTCCCCCCGCTTTTGGCACATGATGGCCCAGTGAGACCGGAAGGCCCGTTTTTCTCTCTCTCCCCAAGCTCCAGAGGCTTTCTAGGAGCCTGGGGAGGGCAAAAACAGCCTCCCTCCCCGGAGGCCCTCTGGAGGCCAGAAACAGCCTGTTGTACCTCGCCTGCCCTCCTCTCCTCAGCCGGGCCCCTCCCATCTCCTGCTATCTGAGCCAGAGACTGATAGTGAAGAAGAATGGCCTGGCATGCCTCCAGCCCCCAGCCCTGGCACCATGCCCGGACAGACTGAGCAAACAAACCTCCCTCCTACAGCGTGTGAGCACGAAGCCAGCCACGAGCTAGAATTGCCGGCAGCTGAGCAGGAGGACGAAAGGTGGGCAGATCCCCGCTTCCGGAGAATGGAGACGCGACGTCAGCAAAAGGAAGGGAGGGGCAGGCCTGGATAAGTGCTGAGTCATGGAGCCACACCCCATGGCCTATATAAAGGATCTGCTTTTTGGCATTCCTTGAGTCAGGCAAAGTCTCATCTGATTGCTGAAGTCACACCTTGGATTCCTGCCTGCCCTGAGAACTCTGACAGGAATTTGCCAAAGCTGCAGAGGCTTCGTGGCCACGCTTGATACAGACTTCCAAGACCCGGCCGTCAGAGGAGGAGTGGGACACGACACAACCTGTTTCCTGACTTCCTGTGGTCCTGTGCCCTGGCACCATGCCCGGACAGAAGGTCCAAAAAACAGCTGGCCGGTGCACGCATGCGCTCTGGAGCTGAACTAGGGCAACGCTCGCATGCCCACCGATATGGTTCCATGTGCCACCTGTGGCACTTGTACCATAGGTTCACCATCACGGCTCTATACTTACCATGTGATTGACGCTGGTGAAGGGGGTATTGTCCGTAATGGTTTCAAAAGGGGATCTGGCTCCGTTTCCATCAGTGGGGGTAGCCACTTCCCAGCTGAACTGTATGGAGGACTGGTTGATGCCAGCCTCACCGCATCGCTCCTTCATCACTGAGTACTTGGGGAAGTGAGAGTCGCAAGGGGTAACACAGACCAGGGGGTAGCCTGGAGATGGCGACTTCTTAGCTCCTGTTGTGGTTTCTTCTTCCACATGGTCGTACTCCGACAGCGTAACCACCTGCAGGGACAACGAAGGCACAGCAACAAAGATGATTAGGGGCCTGGAGGCTAAAACCAGGGGTGAAATGCTCCTGGTTCAGACCGGATTGCCCTGTCCCCACCCCCATGCTCAGCTGAGCCACGCCATCATCAGAGGTTTTTTTTTTAACTTTTAAAAAATGCTTTTAAAAGAAAAAAAAAGCCTCTGATGATCGCACGGCTCAGCGGGATTGTCAGACCCTTTTAAAAGCATTTTTCTACAACTTCTTCGGCCGAAGAGATTGTAGAAAAAATGCTTTTAAAAGGATCCTCTGGTGATCCCAGCTGAGTTGCCTGATCATCAGAACCTTTTAAAAGCATTTTTTACAACTTTTGCCAAGAAAGGCCTTTGGCTGTTTGCCTAATTGGACCAATGTTGGTGATAGGATGAGGGATTGTGTTGGGAGGAATTTGCTTTAATTTAGTTGGACTACGCTGAGAATGAGTTAATTCTCAGCTGTTCTAATAAAGTTTGTTTGTTTTTACACTGACTGAGTTTCCTACTACCTACATTGGCCTTGGTCACAACAGCACAGTGGTTAGAATGCAGTATTGCAGGCTAACTCTGCCCACAGCCACGAGTTCGATCCTGACCAGCTCAAGGTTGACTCGGCCTTCCATCCTTCCAAAGTCAGTAAAATAAGGACCCAGATTGTTGCGCGGGGGGGGAGGGGGGGCGCAAGATGCTGACATTGTAAACAGCTCAGAGACTGCTGTAAAAAACAACAACTATGGAGCGGTATATAAGCAGTATATAATAGCATTTAATCTGCTATTGCTGGCGCTAATAAGCTGTTCATTGTAATCAGATCATTAATCCTATTAATTAGTTCTCTTTAGAATGTAGAATTACTCAGTCCTCCAGAGTCAAGTGGAAGTTTACCTTAAGTCTGCAGATCAGCAACTAATGCCCCAGGCCTTAATCTAGCCCTGTAAGGCAGGGGTCTCCAACCTTGGCAACTTTAAGCCTGGCGGACTTCAACTCCCAGAATTCCCCAGCCAGCTTTGCTGCTTTTGCAGCTTTTTGTTTTGTTTTTGCTTTTGCAGCTTTGCCAGCTGGCTGGGGAATTCTGGGAGCTGAAGTCCGCCAGGCTTAAAGTTGCCAAGGTTGGAGACCCCTGCTCTAAGGAATGACAGTTATTGAAGAGATAAGAAATGCCTTTGGAGGAAATGATGACTAGGGAAATGAGGCCTAGTCATCCTCCATTATTAAATCTGACCTGTAACCTCCATCCAAATGCTAAATTCACTTAAAAAGTGGTGACTGAGTACATGGTGGATGCAACGTTAGAAACAGAGGCACCAGAGAATTAGGTTATTCTGTTAAACAAAACACATACGGATCAACTTTTTTTTCCCCAGGTCAGGCCAGATTTCCAAAATACAGGTAGTCCTCGAGCTACGATCACAACGGAGCCCGAAATTTTGTTGCTAAGTTGAGACATTTGTTAAGATTGTTTTACGACCTTTCTTGCCACAGTTGTTAAGTGAAACACAGCGGTTGTTCAGTTAGCGCTCCATGGCATAGGGCCGGGCTATCTACGGGACCGTCTGCTGCCACCGATTGCCTCCCACCGACCCGTGCGCTCTCACAGGGAGGGACTCCTTAGGGTGCCGTCAGCCAGGCAGTGCCGACTGGCGACACCCAGAGGGAGAGCCTTTTCTGTGGGGGCTCCCACCCTCTGGAACGAACTTCCCCCAGGTCTTCGTCAACTTTCCGACCTTCGAACCTTTCGCCGCGAGCTTAAGACACATCTATTTATTTGCGCAGGACTGGACTAGAATTTTAAATTTTAATTTGGTTTTAATGGGGTTTTATTATTTTTATTGCAATTTTTAATATTCGGCCTTATTTAATCAGTTTTTTAAATTGGTGTTTTATTTTGTATTCATACGTATGTTTTTATTAGGCTGTAAACCGCCCTGAGTCCCTCGGGAGATAGGGCGGTATACAAATGTGATTAAATAAATAAATAAATAAATAAATAAATAGTAACGCGGTTGTTAAGTGAATCTGGCTCCCCCGCTGATTTTGCTTGTCAGAATTTCGCAAAAGGTGCTCACATGACCCTGGGACTCTGCAACCGTCGTAAATATGAGTCAGTTGCCAAATTTTGTCTGAATGTTGGTCACATGACTATGGGGTCGCTGCAACGGTCTAAAGTCAGTTTTTGCAGTGTCGTCGTGACTTTGAATAGCCACTAAAGGAACTACCTGTATTATATCAAACGCAGCTAAATAGCAATACGTATATTAAAAAGTCGAAAGAAAATTCATTAAAAACTGATTTCAGGCCAAATTAACTGCTTCCTGTCACGACACTTCAACCATCATAAATATGAGCCGGTTGCCAAGCGAACGAATTTTGATCACGTGACCCTGGGGGCACTGCAAGAGTCGTCGGTGTGAAAAATGATTTAGAGTCAATTTTTTTCAGTGCTGTTGTAACTTTGACCAGTGTTGTGGTCCACCAGCAGCCTGCAGAGCAGGCAACAGAGTCAGATAGCAATGAGGCTGAGGAAGAACATGAGCCAGTCCTAGAAGCTGGGAAAGGCCCAGATGAGAGCTCTGTATTGGAGGCAGAGGTGGGGACAGGGCCATCTGGAGTAATGTGCGGACTCCGGAGCCTCCAGAGGCTGACAGTAGTGAGGCAGAGGAACAGGAGGAGCCTGTTCCTAATGCACGCATGAGAAGAGCTGCCAGAAGGCAAGAGCAGCTCAAGCAAAGGGGACGACTTGGGAGTAGGGCCAAGAGATGATTGGCCCCTCCCATAAGGCTTAAAAGACCAGTAATGGCTCTTGGGCTCTTTGTCGGAAAATAGCAATTCCCATAGTTCAATTCCCACATTTTAGCTTGGGTCAATACAGGCAGTACAAATAGAGAACAGTGACTCTCAACCTTAAGTCTTAAAACTTACAACTCCGTCGACTTCGACATGACCTGTGTTTAACACACAAAATCATCTATTGCAATATCCTTCCTATAAAAGACTACTTCAGCTTCAATCGCAATATTACAAGAGCAAACAATAGATTCAAGCTAAATGTCAACCGCTTCAAACTTGATTGCAGAAAATATGACTTCTGTAACAGAGTTGTTAATGCTTGGAACTCATTATCTGACTCCATAGTCTCTACTCAAAATCCCAAAATCTTCAACCAAAAACTGTCTACTATTTATAAGGGGGGTGCATAAGAGCACAAATGTGCCTACCGTTCCTGTCCTATTGTTCCCTTCATTATGTCCAATTAATATAGTTGATGCATAATTTTAATTATATATATATATATATATATATATATATATATATATATATATATATATATATATATATATATATATATATATATATTCTTCAAGATATGCTGTTTTATCTATGAGATTTGTTTGTGTATACTGTTGTGACAAAAATAAATAAATAAATAAATAAAAGTCCATACTTCTTACAAATTGTCAAGGCTGTGAAAGTCTAGTACAGGGCCTTGAGAGACTCCGCCATTTTAGAAGACAGTGAAGGATTATAATTCTCAGCCTTCCACTCCACCGCCGTCTGGCACTTCAGGAGAATTATGGCTCGATAATATCTGAACGCCACCTGTCCTCACTCCTGATTTAAGGTTTTAGAGGAGATGAAATCAGATCATTCTAAATTAACGTTGTGTAAAACAAATGCAATTAAACTACCTAACGCCAAGGACCAAGTCCTAGTTACCAGTCCACTGCCTGTATACCAGTGATGTTTTACTTACAGAGGTTTTTTTTTTCTTGATTTACAGAGCAAAAATTATGACAAATCCTCACAAACTCCTGGATGAAACCCTATTTATCATCCAGCATGCACAGGCTGGTCTTTATTTATTTAATTTGGGGCCTTTAAATCAATCCTGATGACTGCTTGGATGAGTCCCTGCAGTTTTCATGGCAAGATTTGTCAGAAATGGTTTCCCATCGCCTCCTTCTCGAATTGAGAGAGAGGGACTGGCCCAAAGACACTCAGCTGGGTTTCATGGCTAAGACGGGACTAGAACTCACAGTCTCCTGGTGATTGGCTCAGAGTCACCCAGCCGGTTTTCATGCCTAAGGCGGGACTAGAGTTCCCTGTCTTTTTTCGATTGGCCCAAAGTCAACAAGCTTGTTTCATGCCTAATGCTAGAACTCACAGGCACCTGGATTCCAGTCTGCTGCCATAACCATTATACCACATATCTTTCTATGCCAAATTTGGGTCACTCCATAAAAAAAGCACCTTAGAATCAACTCTCAGCTTATCATTCGAGTTAATGACTCTTACTATAGGAGGAGCTGGTAAAATGAGGCTTCCGGCTGCTTCTTGGTCCAAAATGGTCACGATCGTGGTGGTGAGGTCCCCCAAAACGGCTTCAATGGGATCATCTGGACCCAAGACCAGAGAAAAGGATTCGTGCCACTCCCGGTCTTCATTGGACATGATCTCCACCTTAAAGAAAACGTGATCCACACCTGCAGGAAAAAACATGAATGTAAGCAAGTTATCATTTGACAGGACCTTTAATGCACCCATCTATCTATCTATCTATCTATCTATCTATCTATCTATCTATCTATCTATCTATCTATCTATCCATCCATCCATCCATCCATCCATCCATCCATCCATCCATCCACTCACCTATCATCATCATCCATCTATCCATCCATCTACCTATCTACCATCACCATCTAGCTATCCATCCATTCATCCATTCATCCATCTATCATCCATCCATCCATCATCCATCCATCTAATCTATCTATCTTTCTACCTATCAAATTTATATGATAGATTACTCTCAGTGTCTCTGGGCAGCTTACAAAAATAACATAAAGTAAAAACCCAATATACAACAATGAACACAATAACCCCTCACCCCATCCCTCTGTCAAAAGCAATCAGTCAAAGAAGCCATTTATGGGCGCCATCCCACTCAGGGTTCCCCAGGCCCCTTGGTAAAAACCTGGGGCCTTGTGAAAGAGGGTCAAAGTGGAGGCTGCTCTAATATCTGTGGGGATGATGTTCCAAAGGGAGGGAGCTACCATGGAGAAGGCCCTTCTTCTGGGTCCCGCCAAATGTACCTCCTTAGAAGAGGGAACCTGAAATATTCCCTGCCTCCCTGCTCTGGTGGGTTGAGTGGATGTAACCAGGGAAAGATGCTGCTTCAGATAACCTGGTCGGAAAACCATGTAACAGAATAACAGTTGGAAGGGACCTTGGAGGTCTTCTAGTCCAACCTTCAGCACAAGCAGGAAATTCTATACCATTCCAGACAAATGCTTGTCCAATCTCTTCGTAAAAACTTCCAGTGTTGGAGAATTCACAACTTCTGGAGGCAAGTAGTTCCACTGATTAATTGTTCTAACTGTCAGGAAATTTCTTCTTAGTTCTAAATTGCTTCTCTCCTTGATTAATTTCCACCCATTGCTTCTTGTTCTATCCTCAGGTGCATTGGAGAATAGTTTGACTCCCTCTTCTTTGTGGCAGCCACTTAGATTTTGGAACACTGCTATCATGGCACCCCTATTCCTTCTTTTCCTTCTAGACATTCCCAATTCCTGCACCGTTCTTCATATATTTTAGCCTCCAGTCCCCTAATTATCTTTGTTGCTGTTCTCTGCACTCTTTCCAGAGTTTCAACGTCTGTTTTATATCATGGCGACCAAAACTGGATGCAGTATTCTAAGTGTGGTCTTACCGGGGCATTATATATAGGATAACAGAGTTGGAAGGGACCTTGGAGGTCTTCTAGTCCAACCCACTGCTTAGGCAAGAAACCCTATACCATTTCAGACAAATTTTCAATCTCTTCTTAACAACTTCCAGTATTGAAGCATTCACAACTTCTGGAGGCAAATTGTCCCACTGATTAATGGTTCGAACTGTCAGGAAATTTCTCCTTAGTTTTATGTTCCTTCTCTCCTTGATTAGTTTCCACCCATTGCTTCTTGTTCTACTCTCAGGTGCTCTGGATAATAGCTTGACTCCCTCTTTTTTGTGGCAGCCCCTGAAATAGTGGCATTAACACTTCACATAATTTTAATTCTATTAACACCGCCATGTAGGGCTTTGAAGGTGACAATCAGCACTTTGAATTGGAGCCGGAAGCAAATTGGCAGCCAATGCAGCTCCCGCAAGAGAGGTAGCACATGTGCACACCTGGGCTTGCACAAAACTATGTGGACTGCAGCATTCTGGACCAACTGGAGCCTCTCAATACTTTTCAAGGGCAGTCCCATGTAGAGTGCGTTGCAGTAGTCGAGACAGGAGGTAATTAGGGTTAAATCTGTTCCCACTAAAACATTCCTCCTTAAACTTGGCATTATCCCGATGAATTCTGAGAATTCAAGATCCCAGAGTCCCAATACATCTGGAGATGCTTGGTTGTGAAAGATTCCACTAACCCCTTGTGATAAAAGCAAACACAATTTTATCCCCACATCATCATTTCTCCTTTTTTAAAATATACCACGCAACCTGCCTGCCTGCCTGGCAGGTTTACTAACTGATGCCATGCAAGGATTAATGGCGCCTGTCCGACTTTAATAAAAACCTACGGTCCAAATATACTGCTGGTGTTCCTGCTTTGCAGGCATGACTTTTTTTGGTGGGGGGGGGGTTCTTCCTCGTGAGCACAGAGTTGCTGATCTTGCTGGATTTTGGATAGGACTTACAAAGATTGTGATGGGCAGGTGGTTCACAAAACGAGTTGGCAATGCTTGCTCCTGGGAAAAACCACAGGAGAACAGAAATTGTAGGTAGCTGGAAAGCTGTAAGGAGAGGAACCCTGGAGGAAATAAAAAAGGAACTAAGAAACAGGTAATAAAAGGTAAAGGTAAAGGTTCCCCTCGCACATATGTGCTAGTCGTTGCCGACTCTAGGGGGCGGCGCTCATCTCCGTTTCAAAGCCGAAGAGCCAGCACTGTCCGAAGACGTCTCTGTGGTCATGTGGCCCGCATGACTCAACGCCAAAGGTGCACGGAACGCTGTTACCTTCCCACCAAAGGTGGTCCCTATTTTTTCTACTTGCATTTTTATGTGCTTTCGAAACTGTTAGGTTGGCAGAAGCTGGGACAAGTAACAGGAGCTCACACCGTTACACAGCAGCACTAGGGATTCGAACCGCTGAGCTGCTGACCTTTTGATTGACAAGCTCAACGTCCTAGCCCCTGAGCCACCGCGTCCCTAAACAGGTAATAAGGGGCCTGAATGGATAAATGATGAGCTAGAGAGCAGCAGATGTCCTTTCTATCAATTGCTGGAACATTCATAGAGACTCCTAGAGAGGCTCTGGAGACTAGGGACAGCAAAAAACGTCACTTCCTGTCCAACCGGAAATTGGACCATTTCTGGCCTCCAAAAGGCCTGGGAGGGTGGGGAAGGCCATTTTTGCCCTCCCCAGACTCATAGAAAGGCTCTGGAGCCAAGTGAGAGAGAAAAATGGGTCTTCCCAACACCCCCCAGGCCCTCCGGAGGCAGGAAACAGTATGTTTCCCGATTTCTGATGGGCCCAAAAGGCAAAAAATCAGGTGGCCGGTGCACACATGCACACCGGAGCTGAGCTCGCCTGCCCACTGATATGGCTACACGTGCCACCTGTGGCACGCGTTTCATAAGTTCACCATCATGGATCTAGAAAATGTGATGTCTGTGTGTTTGGCACTACAAAAGACAAGCTTAAATTTTGCAGGCAGCTATTAGGGTCTCCATCTGAATTTTACAGGAACTCCGGGGTTGTTTTAGTTGCGGTGAAGTCTTACTGAAGTCCCACTGATTTCCCTAAGCGAGAGGTTAGCATCCCATTAACTTTTTCATTGAAATGAATGGGAATTTACTGCACTTCCCTTCTGCTCTTGCTCCCTTGTGTTCTGCAGGGATTTCGGGAAAGATGTGGGAAGCCAACCCTTTGGACCAAGGAAACAGATGGGGAAGATTTAGAAGCTGCAAGATTGCGAAGGTCTTAAGAGGCAGGGAGAAGGATTAGCTTCACGTATCGGCACAAAGCAATCGGCCACATTTCTGTGCCTTTGCTTAGAAGGGCAGAAGGTTTTTTAATTCTCTTTCTGGACTGAGCAGCTGGCTTGTTGCCTCTACAGATCCACCAGGGGGCACAGGTGATAAACACAACAAGCAAACCAACATTCTCATAGTCCTTGGCTTACAACCACCCGTTTAGTGTCCGTTCAAAGTTACAACAGCACTGAAAGAAAGTAACCGATGACCGTTTTTCGCACTGATGACCGTCGCGGCATTCTCATGGTCAGGTGATCAAAATTCGGTTGCTCAGCAACCGTCATGTATTTACGACGGTGGCAAAGTCCCAGGGTCATGTGATCATTTGCAAACTTCCCAGCCGGCTTCCGACAAACAAAGCCAATGAGGAGAGGGGGGGTGGAGCCAGATTCACTTAACAACCACACGATTCACTGAACAACTGCAGCGCTTCGCTTAGTGACACAGCGAAAAGGTTATAAAATGAGGCACGACTCATTGAACACCTGCCCCGCTTAGCAGCAGAAATTTGGGGGTCCTTTTTGGTTGCAAGTTGAGGACTTCCCTGTACTATAAATCTGACAAAGTCCAATTCATTCAATCCGTATATAAGAAACTAAGATCATGGCATCTGGCCCTCTCAATTCCTAGCAAATAGATGGGGAAGAAATGGAGGAAGGGACAGATTTTGTTTTCCTGGGCTCCAAGATCGCCACAGATGGGGACTGCAGCCAAGAAATTAAAAGACGCTTGCTCCTGGGGAGGAAAGCTATATCAAATCTAGACAGCACACTAAAAAGCAGAGACATCACCCTGCCAACAAAAGTGCATATAGTCAAGGCTATGGTTTGCCCAGTTGCAATGTATGGCTGTGAAAGCTGGACCATAAGAAAGGCTGAGCGCCAAAGAATTGAGGCCTTTGAACTCTGGTGCTGGAGAAGACTCCTGCGAGTCCCTTGGACTGCAAGGCAATCCAACCGGTAAGTCCTAGAGGAGATCAACCCTGAGTGCTCTTTAGAAGGCCAGATCCTGAAGAGGAAACTCAGATGGGTAAAATGAGGACCCAGATTGTTGGGGGCAATAAAAGTTGACTTTGTATATAATATACAAATGGATGAAGACTATTGCTTAACACAGTGTAAGCCGCCCTGAGTCTTCGGAGAAGGGCGGGATATAAATTCAAATTAAAAAAAAAATACTTTGGCCACCTAATGAGAAGGAAGGACTCACTGGAGAAGAGCCTCATGCTGGGAAAGATTGAGGGCAAAAGAAGAAGGGGACGACAGAGAACGAGGTGGCTCAATGGAGTCACTGAAGCAGTGGGCATGAGTTTAAATGGACTCCAGAGGATGGTAGAGGACAGGAAGGTCTGGAGGAATGTTGTCCATGGGGTCGCGATGGGTCGGACACGACTTCGCAACTAACAACAACAAATATTACCAGGGCTAAACTTGAGAACTCGGCTCTTCGGGTAATAATCGATTCCAGATTGGGCTGAGCCATCCCGGGTGCTGCAGCGAACTTTCGAGGTCCTGTTTTGATCTCCTCTCCGGATCACTTTGACATTTAAGAAGCCAACGCCTTCTGGACCAGGAGGTTCACGGACCTGGTACCCGGCTTCTTCAAACTCGATGGTGGGAGCTGGAATGATGGAGGAAGCCGAAGGGGGGGAAAAAAGGACTTGGTCAAGTTTCAGACATTAAGAACATTTTAGCTCAGGGGTCCCCAACCCATGGTCCGTGACCCGGTACCAAGCCACGGCCCATTTGAAACCAGGTCGCACAAGCAGCGTGCAAATGTGCGCAGCTCCACTTGCGCAAAGGCAGGGACACCCGCATGCTGCTTGCACAAAGGGAGCTGCACATGCTTGTGCACTCGACCATTATGTGTACAGAAACATCCCCTCTCCCCCCCCCCGCCGCCGGCGGTCCATGAAGCCAGAAAGGATGGGGACCACTGTTTTAGAGCCTCAGTGGTGCAGTGGTTAGAGTGCAGTACTGCAGGCTACTTCTGCTGACCGCCAGCTGCCTGCAATTTGGCAGATCAAATCTCACCAGGCTCAAGGTTGACTCAGCCTTCCAGCCTTCTGAGGTGGGTAAAATGAGGACCCAGATTGTTGGGGTCAAGAGGCTGACTCTATAAAACTGCTTAGAGAGGGCTGGAAAGCACTATGAAGCAGTATATAAGTCTAAGTGCTACTGCTATTGCTAACTCATCTTGTGGTCCAACAAGACGGTATCTGAAATAACTGGGATTTATTTCTTTTTTTTTTTTTAGTGCCAATGATCAATGCCAAGAAATGAAGCACTACCTTAAACTTCTGAGACTACTTGCTTCAGCAGAAACCTTTTAAAGACGCTTAACTAAAATTTAACAAACTCTGCCAAGTAAGGAGAAGTTTATTGACTGATCCTTTTCCTGATTATTATTTTTTTTAAAAAATTGTACTCCAAGTGGCTCAAGGCTCAAGATTATTGGAGATGTTTTAAAAATAAATCAGTTAAGAACAGACAAAGGACAAAGACTAATGCAGGTATGGAGAAAGTTAGCTGAGCAATTGTGCAGAGTGACAGAGATTCAGGATAGGAGGAAAAAAAGTTGTTCTTTATATAATATAAACAACAATCTATTCAGTTATGGAATTTGAATGAATGAATGAATGAATGTGAGTGAGTGAGTGAGTGGATGGATGGATAAATGGATGGATGGATGAATGAGCTGGAAGGGATCTTGGAGGTCTTTTAGCCCAGCCTCTGCTCAAGCAGGAGAATCTCTGCTATTTCAGATAAGTGACTGTCTAGACTGATTTGATTCTGATTTGAATCTATTTGATTCTGTAAGATGAGGGGATGACTTCAAAAGGCAATTAGACAAAGGATAAGGCATCAACAGGTATTGGGCGTAACTGGGCATAATAACTAAATAGATACATATATTCAACTACCTTTTCAATATCACATGCGGGTAGTCCTCAACTTATGACTGGCCACTGGGCCCTCATTTGACCCACCTTGGAAGCATGGAAGGCTGAGTCAACCTTGAGCCTGTAAGATTCAAACTGCCAAATTGCAGGCAGCCAGCAGAAGTCGCCTGCAGTACCGCACTCTACCCACTGCGCCACCGTGGCTCATAAAAATTGACTGATTGTAATAAAACTCAGATGAATACATATTTGAATGCAAGCCCATCCTTCTTACCATCTTCATCGTTGGAAATAACTACAGTAGCCATGTTGCTTTTCCCAACGGTAGCCCCACTCCAGTGGTTGCCTTCGGGTTCACTCAGATATACTCGGAATCTCTCTTCCGGTTCAAAGGCAGAGTCATCATTTATAATAATAGTGCAGTTCTTTACCTAAAGTCAAGGATATCATCAGTAAGGATCGGGAGGCAATCCACACAATTCATGAATTTACAAAGTAAGATATGCAATTATATGCAGGTAGTCCTCGAGTTACGACCACAATTGAGCCCACAACTTCTTGTTGTGACCCAGGCCCAAGTAGGTAATAGGAAACTTAGTCCGTGAAAAAACAAACAAACTTTATTTGAACAGCTGAGAATTACCTCATTCCCAGTGTCGTTCAACTCAAATGAAAACAAATTCCTCCCAACACAAATTCCTCGGTCCTATTGCAAACCTTGGTCCAATTAGGCAAATTGCCGAAGGCCTTCCTTGGCAAATGTTCAGAAGTCACAAAAATAAATGCAAGACGTAGACGAAGCAGAAGACGAAGCTACCAACATTGTTTTTTGGCAAAGCCCAAACGCCGTTGCTGGTCTGTTTTAAGTCTTATGGGAGGGGCCAATCATCTCTTGGCCCTACTCCCGAGTCGTCCTCTTTGCTTGAGCTGCTCTTGCCTTCTGGCAGCTCTTCTCATGCGTGCATTAGGAACAGGCTCCTCCTGTTCCTCTGCCTCACTACTATCAGTCTCTGGAGGCTCCGGAGTCCACACCTCACTCCCAGATGGCCCTGGCCTCACCTCAGCCTCATTGCTGTGACTCCGTTGCCAGCTCTGCAGACTGCTGGCAGACCACAACATTTCTGTTGCTAAGTGTGAAATTTGTTAAGTGAATTTTGCCCATTTTACGGCTCTCCTTGTCATGTTTGTTAAGTGAATCGCCGCAGTTGTTAAATTAGTAACACCGTTGTTAACTGAATCTGGTTTCCCCATTGCCTTTACTGGTCAGGAAGTCTCAAAAGGGGATCACAGGACCCCGGGACACTGCAACCATCATAAATATGAGTCAGTTGTCAAGCATCCAAATAGAAAGCAATGTGCAATGGTCGTAAGTATGAAAAATGGCCATTAGTTACTTTTTTCAAAGTTGTAACTTTGAATGGTCACTAAGTGAACTATTGTAAGTCGAGGATTATCTGTATTTTTAATTAAAGTTCCTTCCATTTTGAGGTAGGAAACTGCACCCTAAATTCTAGAACAGCGGTCACCAATTAGTGGTCCGTGGACCACTGGTGGTCCACGAAAAAATTTTGGTGGTCCGCAGAAAAATTATTTGCATTTTTTATATTGCATTAAATTGGGGGTCCTCAAACTATGGCCCCTGGGACAGATACATGCAATGAACATTCGTGTTGCTGCAGAGAATCTCTCCCTTCGGGGTCTTCTTGTGTGGGTTGGAGGGGGGCAGAAATTCTGACTTAGGGTCTGCTTCAGCCTCCTGGTGCAGGGCTTTGGACGAAGGCTGGAGGGAAGTGCTGCTGGTGGCAAAGAGCCAGAGGGCCTTTTTCCAGTGCAACTGCATCATGGCCTGGAATTGGCTGACCATCTCAGCCCACTGAGCCTGCAGGCACTGATACCTGGCCTTGCACTCCTGCAGGTCTTCCCTCTGCTTGGAAAGCCTATGCTCAGAGTCCTCAGCGAGGTGCTTCTGCTGAGCTTCCTTCTCGGTCAGATCCAATTTGAACTGAGCTGTTTTGCCAACTCTTTCTCATGGTGGCTGCTTAGCTCCAGCAACTGCTTCCTGTTGGGGGCCTAAGGAACCTGGGCGGGCAGGCGAGGAGTAGCGAGTAGAGGCTGGCGAGACGTCCCTCGACGTGAGTGACATCGAGTTGGCCACACCCACTCAGTCACATGACCACCTTGCTACCCCCACCCAGCTGGTCGTTAGGCAGATCATATTAGTGGCCCGCGGGATTTAAAATTATGAATTTAGTGGTCCTTGAGGTCCAAAAGATTGGTGATCCCTGCTCAGTGGTGAAATCCAAAATTTTTTACTACCGATTCTGTGGACATAGCTTGGTGGGCGTGGTGTGGCTTGGTGGGCGTAGCAGGGGAAGGATACTGCAAAATCTCTGTTCCCTCCCCACTCCTGAGAGAAGGATATTGCAACATCTCCATTCCCACCCCACTCCTAAGGGAAGGATATTGCAAAATCTCCATTCTCACCTCACTCTGGAGCCAGCCAGAGGTGGCACTTGTCGGTTCTCCGAACTGCTCAAAATTTCTATACAAGTTCTCCGAACTACTCAAAATTTCTGCTACTGGTTCTCCAGAATCTGTCAGAACCTGCTGGATTTCACCCCTTCCCCTGCTCTAGAACATACTTCACAGGATCAAACTGCAAATATCTCTTCCAACCATCTCTCCTCCAGGGAACTAACACCCAGCTCTGCCAATTTACTTGACACAGCCCTGCATACCTTCCCAAATTGTGCCTCAGCTCCCAGTTCATCTGTCTTAGACCAACAAAATAAAATGGCATTTAAGTTGAGTCATAACCCACCTTCTGGCAGTCTTTCCATTTCATATGTTTCTTCGACCAGGAAAGAAAAAAGACATATTTTCCTTGCCACAAGTCTGAGGTGACAGATTGCAGTAGTTCTGAAACGGGGCCAAGGGCTTTGAGTTGATGGGCTCTCTCCATCATGTTAAGTCCTCAGTTCTCTGCCAGCTGTATTCACTCACCTTCTCCCCTTTCAAAAATGTGATCCGTGATTCTTCAGCATTTCTCCTTTCTTCAAAATCCTCCATGACTCTTGCGGTCTGACTCTGAGTATGGCACCTGACTGAAGATTCGTAGCTTAAGTCCCCAGTACGGATAACAGGAACATGTAGGACATGGTCCTTCTCTTTCACAGAGTAGACGTCTTTACTGAACTTCATGTTTGGAACTGTAAAGGAGAAGGAGGAGGGAGACAGAGGAAAGATAGAGGAAGAGAAAGAAGAAGGAGGAAGAAGAGGAGGAGGAGGAGGGGAGGAAGGAGGAGGAGGAGGAGGAAGAGGAAGAAGAGAATGAGGAAGAGGAAGAGGAAGAAGAAAGGAGGAGGAGGGAGAAGGAGATGATGGAGAGGAGGAGGCGGAGAGGAGGAAGAAGGAGGAGGAGAAGGAGGAAGAAGAGAATGAGGAAGAGGAAGAAGAAAGGAGGAGGGAGAAGGAGATGATGGAGAGGAGGAGGAGGAGGAGGAGGAGGAGGAGGAAGAGGAGGAAGAGGAGGAGAAGAGAAGAAGACAAAGACGAAGGAGACGAAGGAGAAGAAGGAGAAGAAGGAGAAGAAGAAGAAGAAGAAGAAGAAGAAGAAGAAGAAGAAGAAGAAGAAGAAGGAGAAGAAGAAGAAGAAGAAGAAGAAGAAGAAGAAGAAGAAGAAGAAGAAGAAGAAGAAGAAGAAGAAGAAGAAGAAGAAGAAGAAGAAGAAGAAGAAGAAGAAGAAGAAGAAGAAGAAGAAGAAATAACAACAACAACAACTTTTAGGAACATGAAATAAGTCAAATGTTCTCCAGAAACACCAGATTTCAAGTATCATTAAGGGAAGGGAAGCCCAACATCTGAAGGGCTTTAGGCTGTGAAAAGTTGTGCTGGAACATTTGCTGGAACATATTCTTTGATGCTATAAATTGCAGCAACAAACCAAAGCAATCAGAAGAGAAAATAAATACAGGGTGAAGGAAAGGACTGGAGCAGAAGTAAGTCCACTAGTTCAGGGGTCTCCAACCTTGGCAACTTTAAGCCTGGTGGACTTCAACTCCCAGAAAGCCCCAGGTTTTTACCAAGGGGCATGGGGAACCCTGAGTGGGATGGCGCCCATAAATGTCTTCTTTGACTGATTGCTTTTGACAGAGGGATGGGGTGAGGGGTTATTGTGTTCATTGTTGTATATTGGGTTTTTACTTTATGTTATTTTTGTAAGCTGGCCAGAAACACTGAGAGTGATCTATCATATAAATTTGATAGATAGAAAGATAGATAGATTAGATGGATGGATGGATGATGGATGGATGGATGGATGATAGATCAATGGATGGATGGATGGATAGATAGATAGATAAATAGATAGATAGGTAGATAGGTAGAAGATGATAGATAGATGATAGATAGATAGATAGATAGATAGATAGATAGATAGATAGATAGATGGATGGATGGATGGATGGATGGATGGATGGATGGATGGATGGATGGATGGATAGATAGATAGATAGATAGATAGATAGATAGATAGATAGATAGATAGATAGATAGATGGGAGTTGAAGTCCACCAGGCTTAAAGTTGCCAAGGTTGGAGACCCCTGCACTAGGTGGAAGCTAGGTCAAAATTGGGAATTTCTATGTCAAGCATTTGTGTATAAAAATGTATAAAAGAAGAGAGCCCTGAAATTGCCTGAGCAACCTTTTGTTCAGCCTGCGTGAACAAAAAGGTAAAGTAACAACCGTGGACCTCCATAATTCCCAGCGTAAGACCATTTAGAGTCAAGGACACGTGTGCTAAAACGCCTCCTTGGGCCAATGCACAGAAGTCTACTGTACATTACGAACGTCCATGATGTCGCCTTAAGGATGGTTGAGTGATAATCGCATAGAATCACAGATTAACAAGCAAGCAGGGCATGGCCTTCTTCCGGGATGCAGTCAGAGAAAAAGCACCTAACTTAAGGTTGAACAGAATAGAATAACACCAACTTTGCCCATGTAGGATTAGAGAATAAATTGTGATTTCAGACCCAGTAGGATCAGGCCAGTGGTGAAATCTAAATTTCTTTCCTACCGGTTCTGTGGGCGTGGCTTGGTGGGCTTGACTTGGCGTGGGGGGGTCATTTGACTGGGTGGGCGTGGCTATGTGACTTGGGGATCAAAAGACAGAAACCCTTGTCCTGCTGGAGCAGGGTTGGACTACATGACCTCCAGACTCCCTTCCAGCCCTGAATTATCCTCTGAAGCTGCGTCTAGTGCCAGGTTTGTAGTCCTTCCTTCCTCTCCTTTTTCCTCCATCCTTCTTTCTTTCTTTCTTTCTTTCTTTCTTTCTTTCTTTCTTTCTTTCTTTCTTTCTTTCTTTCTCTCTCTCTCTCTCTCTCTCTCTCTCTCTCTCTCTCTCTCAAATGAACCACCCACCCACCCATTTTTTGCCTACAGCCCCCATTTTTTGCCTAGCAGGTTTTAGCTTCTTTACCTTTTAAAAAATGCTTTTAAAAGTTAAAAAAAAAAAGCCTCTGACAATCAGGCAACTCAGCTGGGATCGTCAGAGCCTTGTTTTAACCCTCTAAGAGCATTTTTTTACAACCTCTTCGAGCGAAAAAAAATGCTTTTAAAAGTAAAAAAAGAAAACCTGAGTTATTTCCACGGGCATTAGTTTGGCATTTGCTCATCTGCGCAGGACTGGACTAGATTTTAGATTTTAAATTTAAATTGGTTTTAATGGGTTTTATTATGTATACTGTTATTTTTAATTGTCTGGCTATTTGGAATAAGTTTTTTAATGGTTGTTTTATTTTGTATTTATGTGTATTTTTATCTGCCTGTAAACCGCCCTGAGTCCCTAGGGAGATAGGGCGGTATATAAATACGAAAAATAAATAAACAAAAATAAATCGACTTACCATCCTGGAAGGTGTCGTTGATAGCCACCACTGCTTGGAAAGGTTTGGCCAGCTCTGCTCCTTGAGGAGAACTCAAATAGACCACAAAGGTTTCCACCCCTTCAATCACTGGGGACTGAGCATCGTCCAGAATAGTCAAGGTGCAATACTGATGGGGGAATAAGAGAAATAAAACAGCCCATTCTGTAAACATATATACGACATTTCTTCGGTTTATATAGTCTGGTTTTGTTCGGTACAACTCGAGGCGGTGTGCGTTAACGCTTCCTTCTTCTATTTCTGCCAAACAACGGCCCTGTGAGGCGGGCTGGTCTGATAAGAGAGTCATCTACCCTGCTTCTGGGTCTAAGGGAGGATTAGAACACAGGATGACTATTTTCAATCTACCATTATACCAAATTGCTTCTCCATAATGAAGTCAGGCTTAAACCCTAGTCCCGGGATGGCGAACCTATGGCACACGTTCAGCTGATTTTTAGGCCTTCTGGACCATCCGGAAGTCAGGAAATGGTCAGTTTCCTCTGGGGGAGGGGAGGCCGTTTTTGGGCCTCCGGGGGAGGGGAGGCTGTTTTTGCCCTCCCCAGGGCTCCTAGAATGCCTCTGGTGCCTGGGAAGGGCAAAAAACGGGCCTTCCAGTCCCACCAGAAGTCAGAAAACAGGCAGTTTCCGGCCTCCGGAGGACAAAAAACGGAATTACCATACTCAACATGCCATTGCGAGGGTAGCGCGGGGTGTGTGTGTCATGCACGCTTGCTCAGGGCACATTGAATTATGGGTGTTGGCACACGCCCATGCGACCCACCAGCTCTCCCCCCGCTTTTGGCACCCGATGACAGAAAGGTTACCCATCACTGCCCTAATCACTTCTGGGTTATATTCCCATTGTTTCCTTTGCAGTCATTATGCTTTCATAATACCATAGAATAGCAGAGTTGGAAGGGACCTGGGAGCTCTTCTAGTCCAGGGGTCTGCAAACTTGGCTCTTTTAAGACTCGTGGACTTCAACTCCCAGAGTTCCTCAGCCAGCAAAGTTGGCTGAGGAACTCTGGGAGTTGAAGTCCACGAGTCTTAAAAGAACCAAGTTTGCAGTACTGCAGGCGACTTCTGCTGCCTGTTGGCTGCCTGCAATTTGGCAGTTCGAATCTCACCAGACTCAAGGTTGACTCAGCCTTCCATCCTTCCAAGGTGGGTAAAATGAGGACCCAGATTGTTGGGGGGCAAGAGGCTGACTCTGCAAACTGCTTAGAGGGGGCTGGAAAGCACTGTGAAGCGGTATCGCTATTGCTATACCGTGTCAGACAAATGGTTGTCCAATCTCTTCTTAAAAACCTCCAGTATTGGAGCACCCACAACTTCTGGAGGTATCTTTAGGTCTAGACAGCGGTGGGATTCAAATAATTTAACAACCGGTTCTCTGCCCTAATGATTTCTTCCAACAACCAGTTTCACCAAACTGCTCAAGAAAGTTAACAACCGGTTCTCCCGAAGTGGTGCGAACTGGCTGAATCCCACCACTGGGTCTATAGCTCCTGGATTTGTGGCTGGTTTCTCACCCAAGGCCCAGCCTTGCCTAATTTTGAGATCGGGGTGAAATTCAGCCGGTTCTATCCAGATCGCGTGATACAGTAGGGCCGACTGCGTGAAGCCCCGCCAACCTGCGCGTATGTCATGACCTCCTTTTTTTGGTGACAATTTTCAGCCTCTGTGCTTGGCGGCGTGGACGACGGTGCGAGTGAGCAAAGTGAGCCCGCATCCGGCGTGCACACATTTGCAAACCGGTAGGGAAGATAAGTGAGTTTCACCCCTGTTTGAAATCCTCCAATGGCACTCAGACGCCACCAACTCTAATGGCCCTACCTATTAAAAAAAAAAACATACCCACTCTGTATAAACATATATAAGAGGCAGTGAGGAAGAAAGAGAGAGAAAGAAAGACAAAGCATTTTTAGAATACAGCGTGTTGTGCCTGGCCCGCCCCCCTCTCCGCAGCCGGGCCCCTCCCATCTCCTGCTATCTCAGCCAGAGACTGATAGTGAAGACGAATGGCCTGGCATGCCTCCAGCTCCCAGCCCTGACACCATGCCCGGACAGACTGAGCAAATAAACCTCCCCCCCCCCCCACAGCGTGTGAGCAAGAAGCCAGCCACGAGCTAGAATTGCTGGCAGCTGACAAAACGTGGACAGATCCCCACTTCCGGAGAATGGAGAGGCGACGTCAGCAAAAGGAAGGGAGGGGCAGGCCTGGATAAATGCTGAGTCATGGAGCCACACCCCATGGCCTATATAAAGGATCTGCTTTCTGGCATTCTTTGAGTCAGGCAAAGTCTAATCTGGTTGCTGAGGTCACACCTTGGATTCCTGCCTGCCCTGAGAGCTCTGACGGGAGTTTGGCAGAGCTGCGGAGGCTTCGTGGCCACACTTGGTGCAGACTGTCTGGACCCGGCCGTCGGAGGAGGAGTGGGACATGACACAGCGGGTGAATTTTGATGACGTGATCATGGGGATGCTGCATTAGTGTGAAAAGCTTTCATAAATCACTTTTTTCAATGCCGTTGTAACTTCGAACGGTCACCAAATGAATTGCTCTAAATAGAGGAGCCACCTGCATCTTAGTTTTATTAACCGGTGTCAGCTTTCATTTATAAATCCCTGCTTTCCTCAAAGGGTGAAGGAATAGCCAGCACCATTAGATTTTGTGTTTCTCAATCTTGGCAGCTAAGTGTGGACTTCAACTCCCAGAATGCCCCTGTGGAGTGGGAGGGGATTAAACCTGGGGTGAAATCCAGCAGGTTCTGACAGGTTCTGGAGAACCGGTAGTGGAAATTTTGAGCAGTTCGGAGAACCGGCAAATACCACCTCTGGCTGGTCCCAGAATGAGGTGGGAATGGAGATTTTGCAATATCCTTCCCCCAGGAGTGGGAAGGAAATGGGGATTTTGCAGTATCCTTTCCCCAGGAGTGGAGTGGGAATGGAGATTTTGCAGTATCCTTCCCCTGCCATGCCCACCAAGCCACCCCCACAGAACCGGTAGTAAAAAAATTTGGATTTCCCCACTGGATTAAACTCACCAAGATTGAAAAACACTGCATGAAATGGATTGCAGCATCCATTTGCATGCATTTCCTAACGAAATACCTCTGTATTTGGCCCTTAGCTTTTTAATTCTGATCGACATAATAACTGCTGAGCTGATAGGTCTCAAGAGGGGGTTCACTGGAGGAGGGGGGATGCGAAATATGTCTGTTTCACTGTCATTGTCTTGGACACCTCCCAAAAACTATTGGCTGATGGTTACCTTTTGCTTTCCCAAGTAAGGTTTACCAGAATAATTTGGAATGGTATCAGAGTACATCAAAACACATTTCAAGATGCCTAATAAAACGAAGAGGTTTGTTTGACAGTCCTAAATTTGTCCAGGTTTTTGCCATGTGATCCAGGGTTGTGCAAAAACGTTCAACATTAAAGGTAAAGGTTCCCCTCGCACATATGTGCTAGTCGTTCCCAACTCTAGGGGGTGGTGCTCATCTCCTTTCAAAATTGAAGAGCCAGCGCTGTCCGAAGACATCTCCGTGGTCATGTGGCCGGTATGACTCAACGCCAAAGGCACACGGAACGCTGTTACCTTCCCACCAAAGGTGGTCCCTATTTTTTTCTCCTTGCATTTTTTACGTGCTTTCGAACTTAGGTTAGGTTGGCAGAAGCTGAGACAAGTAATGGGAGCTCACCCCATTATGCGGCACTAGGGATTCGAATCGCTGAACTGCCGACCTTTCGATCGACAAGCTCAGCGTCTTAGCCTCTGAGCCACCGGATTCCTTCAACCTAGGAACAGCCTATTCTGGAGAATTTTTTTATGATGTGCTCTGAAGACTAATCCTTCCATTACGATTAGGGGAGGTGGGGGGAATAGCCATACCTCTTCAGTTCTCCCTGGATGAAATTCAACCTTCTTGGAGCTGGGAATGTAATCAAATCCCGGAGTAGCAGATGGCGGATCTGATGTCCGAGTGGCGCACCAGACCGAGGTAGGAATGGAGAGATCAGACCCGTGCCTCGTAATTGGGATTTCGATAATCCCTACAGCAGGGAGGGATGGGAGGATTTGAAAGCAATTAATTTCAAATGGAAACAGAGAAGATTACCGCTGCACGTACCCTATTTCCAAAAGACACTGCAATCCTCACTTCTATGTGTTTAAGGAAAGCTATTCTGAAGTGAACATCGTTATGAAAGGGAACCCAAACTGAATAGGTATTGTAAATGGCCCAGAGTCAATTAGGTGAACTAGATGGATGCTGTAAAAATAGAGGCCCCTTGTTATGGTCTGCCAGCAGCCTGCGGAGCTGGTAGCAGAGTCGGACAGTGAGGAGGCTGGAGAGGACAATGGGCCAGTCCTGGAGTCAGGGAAAGGCCAGGAGGAGGGCTCTGCATTGGAGGCAGAGATGGGGCCAGGGCCATCTGGGAGCGATGCGCGGACACCGGAGTCTCCAGAGGCAGACAGCAGAGAGGCAGAGGAACAGGAGGACCCTGTTCCTAGTGCGCGCATGTGAACAGCTGCCAGAAGGCAAGAGCAGCTGAAGCAAAAAGGACAACTTGTGAGTAAGGCCAGGAGATTATTGGCCTTTAACCCTTCCATAAGGCTTAAAAGAGCAGCAACAGCTCTTGGGTGCTTTGTAAGAAAGCAACGTTGCTACAATTGTTTCTTGTCGGTGTCTCCTGTTTCTGAACTTCATGGGGTTCTTGCCAAGAAAAGCCCTTGGAGGGGTGCCAAAGAAGACAAAGGTTTGTTATAAGACAGAAGGACTTCTTCTGGAGGACTTTGTTTTGGACTTAATTTGGACTAAGCTGAGAATGAAGTAATTCTCAGCTATTCTAATAAAATAGGTTTGTTTAGGACTGATTGAATCTGGTAATAACTACTTGGGCCTAGGTCACAACACCCTTTTGCTGAACTGCAAATATACAAGTGGATGTTCCTGTGCACAGAATTCACTGGTCTTTCTTGTAGATGCAATAGCTGCCAAATATATCACCCAAAGGGTAATACAGATAGTCCACGACTTATAACCAGTCATTTAGAGACCATTCCAATGAACCTACAACCTGGGTTTAAAGTTCCGATGGTCTCACACACAGCACAAAAACACACGCATGCACACACACACACATACACACACACACACACACACACACACAAAATCATGTGACTGCACTTCGAGTGCTTGGCAATCCTGCAGCATTTACGGCCATTTGCACCGTCCCATAGTCACATAACCCCACTTTAACACATTTTTGCCAAAATCCGGCATTAATTTCTGTTTTAAGTGAGTGGTTAAGTGGTTTTTGTCAAGGGAATCAGGAGCTAAGGCGATTCAAATGAATATAGGTTTATTGCATGCTAACAGGAAACTGAACTAAGCGTCAAAAGAAAATTGGCGATAGATAAGATTCAACGGAATTCAAGATGGGTTGGATTTAGATCTTTTGTGAGTGCAAATGGGCTCAAGACTGATAACTTGTTTGACCCCTCCCTTGGGCTCAGCCTGGCCATCTCCTCCATGGCCAGTTTTGCCCCTTTTTTCAGAGTTGTTAAGCATATCAGTGGAGCTGTTAAGCAAATCATGTGGTTGTTAAAAATTTAAATTTAAAAATGGTTGTTAAGGAAATCCAGCTTCCTTTGCTTGTCGGAAGCCTCCTGGGAAGGTTACAAATAGCGACTGCTCAACCCCAGAGCAAGGCAACTGTCAGAAGTACATGCCAGTTGTCAAGCGCCCAAATTTTGATCACATGACCTTCGGGATGCAGCAATGGTCATAAGTGTGAAAACTGGTCGTGTCAGTTTTTTCAGTGGTGTTCTAACTTCGGACAGCCACTGAACAAATGGTTATAAGCCGAGGACTTTGTGTATGCCTGTTTTGTGCATTAAACATAAACGGGATGTAAAGACAGATAGCAGCTCCCTGCCCCCAGCAGTTATTTGGTGCCCATTAAGAAAGACTGGGCCAGCCTATCTACAAGACAAAAGACCTCCAGCTCCAGGGTGATGGGATTAAAACATGACCCTCCAGGACTTAATAGGGTTAACCCATCTAGCAGCAGACCTCACCACATGGCACAATCACCTGGGGACATTGCATCACCCAACAAACTTCAACCAAACCTGGGACTCAGACAACCTGCAAAGTTAGCTATGACCCCTACAACAGCCAATAGAGTACATGTTCTTGCACAGGAACAGGAAGTTTAAAAAATGCAAAGCGCAAGAGAGGATATAAATACCGCCCCCCTCTCTCAACTCCATGTGGTCAGTTGCCCAGAACCATGTGCTCGGTGGTTCTGCTTCACCATTAACCCATCTTTCCAATCACCTCCATGTTTCCAGTGACTTTCTCCCAGCTTGGAACCGAATCAGGTGGGTCTTTCTTTCAACAGGGATAATAATACAACATGCCACAAGAGAGAAATAATTCCCACAATTATACCTGCTTCCTCGCTAACGCTAAAAGCTGCACTTCCGAGCGATACCGTTGAAGCATCGTTGGGACCGTCGATCGTAACTTTAGCGGAAGTGATGCTCCCAAGCCGAGCGTTCTCAGATACATCGATCAGAGCAATTTCAAATTCTTCCTCTTCTTCGTACTCGCTGTCATCAACCAGCTTCACGTCACAAGTTGTCATTGTGATACCGGGCCCCAGGACGACCCGGTTCTCATTGGACAATCCCCGGGATTTAAAATCTGAGCCGGACTCCAGGGCATACATGCTGCTGCCTTGGGCACTTTGAGAGACGGTGTAGCAAATGGCAGAGACGATGCTGCTAGAATCTCCTACAATATATTGCAGAGAAAAAAGATTATTTTTCAGCATTCAAAACGATCGTCATCAACAAACATACTGTATTTTTCAGAGTATAAGACACACTCCCCCTCCTCTAAAATAGGGTGAAAATTTGGGTACGTCTTATATACCGAATGTAGCCCCACCCACCCCCGCCAACCCCCACCCTTTGGCCTCTGCCTCCCAGCAATTTGCCTCCTTGCAGCAAACAGCCTGTTTCAGTTTTAGCACAGCCTGATTAGCACAAACAGCTGATTGTCATTGGATCAGCCTCCCAACCATCAGCTGTTTCAGGCTGCAGGGATTCCCATTGCCTATTGGCGCCTCCACGCGCCCCATTTTCGGCCTCCGCTGTTTGCTGCAAGGAGGCAGAGGCAGGTTTTTTTTCTTGTGCTAATCAGGCTGTGCTGAAAATGAAACTGGAACAGGCTGTTTACTGCAAAGAGGCAAATTGCTGGGAGTCAGATGCAGATTTTTTTCTTGTATACCTACCAGCCATTTGGTTTCCAAATGGCTGGTAGGCGGGAGGTATCATCTCGTTTGCTGTGTGGGCGTTTTTCTATCTCAATGGCTTCTCTGATTATTCTGTTGTTAAAGTGTTCGGTATGAACAAACGAGCATGAACACACAGCATGAACAAACGAGATGATACCTCCCGCCTACCAGTCATTTGGAAACCCGCCCTTATTGACAAACGAGTCCCTAACACGAGGAATGACACCAGACCCACACTCACGAGGTCCACACAGGATGTCACCACCGCACATCCACCCAGAAAGCAGACCCAAACCCACACTGATCGTGAAGCATGACCAAGGATCAGAAGCCAGACCGCAGGTGCAACATTAGCCATTTCAAACCCCTTCAATCCATACATACAGCAGACAGACACCCACTATGAAGATGTAGCACGACCATGAAACCAAACAACAGCAATGCAGCTCACCAGCTCAAATCCCCCTCCAACACAGACTAAACTGAGCACAACCAAGCCCCCACCCAAACAGGACACACCCCCAGCCAATCAGAGCACAAAAATCCCCCCATCCAATCAGAGCACAGCCAAGCTCCCACCCAATCAGTTCAAATCCTCACTAGCAGTTAAAAGGAAGAAACAGCTGTGATTACACACTTCTCCTAGAAGCACGAAGCTGTAAACACCTAGCCTGAAGATGACGAATGGGATTTCGTCGAAACGTCACCAAGACACTTCCAATTTTACGCGGGAGAAAACCCGAACAACCAAAGACCTACATATATTTATATTTATATTTATATATATTTATATATATAAATATATAAATATATAAATAAATAAATATACATTGATATATATTTATTTATATTTATATATATATTAATCAGAAAACAAATATATTAATTATATATATATATATCCTTTAAATATAATTAAATATGATTATAAATTATAAATATAATTTATAAATATAGCCTATTTATATCCCTTTTTTGTGCCAATTGTTTTTCATGTGTCCATGTCTATGTTTATACTGTTACTTGTTTCCTTGTACTTGTTAATTTATACTCTATATAAGCTAACGTATTTGTCTATGTCAACCAACCTTTCCTTTCAATGGGTACAGAGAGGATGCCGGCACTCTCACTGGTGTGGTAGACCTTCTTGTCAAACTGCAGGGTGGGCTCATCTTCTACGTCATCAATGAAGACTTGGGTCGCAGTGATGTTGCCCAGCAAGGCATACGCTGGCATACTCAGCTCAATGGTGAAGCTCTCTACGCCCTCAAAGATGCCGTCATCGTGGATAACAATGGTGCAAGTTTTGAGGTCTTCCCATTCATCGAACTGCACCTACATGGGATGAAAAGTAGCAGCAGATGGAAACAAGTTTTCTTTAAAAAAAAAAAAAGCCAATGGATACTCCGTCTTTACTAGGACTGGCAGATTTGATCTGGATTCAGCACTATTCATGATGAGCTTCAGGACAGTCATCCAAGGTCATGGATGTCCCAAAGGTAATTTTTCAGGCGGCAACGGGACTTTCTGACTTTTCTTTGAAGACATTTTGCTTCTCATCCAAGAAGCTTCTTCAGCTCTGACTGGATTAGTGGGGGATGAAAGGATTTGAACAGTTTCAACAGTTCCAAGAAGGCTCCACACCCATTTGCACCACTCAGGTGACCCTGAGGACACAGATAAATCTCCAGGTGACCTTAACGACTCTCTATAAAAGAATGCAAATGGCCAGCTGTCTGCAAGGAGTATAAATCCATTCCATTCCCCACCATCCACTCAGAGCTGAAGAACCATTACCTGGATGACTGAGACTTCAACTCCCAGAATTCCATGCCCGGCTGAAGAGTCTTAAAGTTGCCAAGTTTGGAGACCCCTGCCCTAAACAGTCAGAATCTTCATCATGACCTTGTGTGATGGTTGTTGCCTCCACATCACTTCCTGACCATGCTAGGAGATAGTTTGGCTCATTCTTCCTTAAAGCGAGACAGTCTTCCAAGTCTTTTAGTTCTAAAACTTCTACTGGGCTATACACAGGGGTGGGCTGCTGGGGGTTCTCAGGGGTTTGGGAGAACCTCTGGCTAAGATTCTGTGCAGTTCGGAGAACCCCCAAATCCCACTCCTGGCTGGCCCCTCCCACCCCTCCCCTCCCAGGAGTCCCCACATGATCCGTTTTGGATGCAGGTAAGTGCAGGGTGTGCACGGAGGCTCGGGGAGGATGAAAAAAGGGCCTACTGGAAGTTCACCCAGAAATGGGCCTATTTCAGGCCTCCAGAGCCTGGGGAGGCTGTTTTCACCCTCCTGGAGGCTTGAGGAAAGCCTCCGGAGCCTGGGGAGGGCAAAAACACATATCCCACCGTGGTCCAGGAGGGTGACTACGCCATGCCCACCATGGCCATGCCTACCCAGCAACCGAGCAGAGAACCCCTTGCTAAAACTTTTGAAGCCCACCCATGGCTGTATAGTATAATGAATTTCCTGCACTCACCTGGCTAGCGTATTCAAGGTAATCCTGCTCCCCTGGTTGAGAACTTGAATCAGAGGTGGCCGTTCCTTGTTCTGTACGGCACAGGACAATAGCGTATTGTTTGAGGTTTCCTGCCCTCCTCACAGCCACACTGATGGAACCGGCCTTTTCACTGATGTTGTAGCTGGAAAGAAAGACAGACACAATCGGCTTCCTTCGGATCACAGAGTGGGAGCAACCCAGAGTTTGTGAATCAGGGAAGAATGCATTGAAATGAGTCCTCCTCAGTTCAGTATTTATGTTAGATTTACAGTAGTGGCCAAAATTGTGGAAACCTTTTGGAGTTTCAAGATAATCCTATTCCACTGCTGGAATGGCCTGGGAATAGCCCAGACCTTAACCCAATTGAAAATCTAGGGAGCCGATTAAAGAAACTTGTTAGTAAGAAGCGACCCAATAATAAAACCCAGTTAATAGAAGCATTCCTTCAATCTTGGTTTTACATTATAACAGCTGCAGAACTCAAAGACTTGGTTCACTCCATGGGAAGATGTTGTAAGGCCATAATTCATGCTAAAGGCTACCCGACTAAGTATTAACTGACAAGGTGATAATTTTTGTATATCTCGCTTTTTCTACGTGTTTCACTTTTCTTCTTTATACTGTAGCTGCTATTCTAATAGCAAATCCTTCATAAAAGTTATTGCATCACATTCCTGATTAAATTATCTTTCCATTGATATATAATTTTATGGCACTACTCCAGAAAAAAGTGGTTTTATTAGCTAGTTTTAGAAAATACACTTTTCCCAAAAGGTTGCCACAATTTTGGCCACCACTGTATATTAGGAGGTTTATACCATGTGTTCTTTAGTCTATTGCTCCCAGTAGCAAATTAAGAAGTTAACTTGCAATTTATAACAACTTAATTAACTTCAATGTGCTTACTTGCTCTTCTTTTATTGAAAATGTGAAATCTCCCTTCATTGGGGGCAATTCAATCTAATCAAATTCGTTTAATTCAACTCCAGAAGGAAAAAAAAAAGGAAAGTTAGAGACAAGAGCAACAAATTCAACTTGGCAAAAGCCCATATACACCAAGCGGGTTAAATAAAGCCTCTTGGAGCAGATTAACAACAAATCACACATAAATATACCAGCTGAAGTAAACATGAATGGGAAAATGCTTTGTTCAACATATGAACATCCAGCCCACTTCTTCATCCATGGTCCACTTGCATTTCTTTTGTCCTACATAAGATGTATGTTTGTTTATCTTTAAAAAATAAAAACTTTTACAAAAAAAAAGATGTTTGTGGTTCCTTGTCACTTTCTTGTCTAATTTAATGAAGTGAAGGACTAGAGGTGACGTTATAGTAATATTCCAATATCTAAGGATCTGCCATAAAGAAGAGGAGGTCAAGCTATTCTCCAAAGCACCTGAGGGTAGGACAAGAAGCAATGGATGGAAACTAATCAAGGAGAGAAGCAACCTCAAACTGAGGAGAAATTTCCTGACAGTAAAGAGAACAATTAATCAGTGGAACGGTTTGCCTTCAGAAGTTATGGGTGCTCCAACACTGGAAGTTTTTAAAAAGATGTTGGATAACCATTTGTCTGAAGTGGTATAGTCTCCTGCTTGAGAAGGGGGTTAGGCTAGAAGACCTCCAAGGTCCCTTCCAACTATGTTATTCTGTTATTTCCAGCATCTTTGCCTTCTAGCAACAGCATAAAACAAACCGTATCACATGATATCACAGAAGTTTTTATTTCACTTCAAGGTGATTTTTTTCCCATGTGTGTTTATTTAAAGTATTAATTTTTCTGAAATAAGGTACATTAAAGCCACCATCAGTAAGAAAGAAGGAATATTTGCTAGCTGCTGACAATAAACATGCTATGCAGTGGTGGGATTCAAATAATTGAACAACCGATTCGGACAGGGTCAAGTTGGCTGTCGTGGGAGGTGTGGGCCATCCCCGTCCTCCAGCTCCATTGCACAGGTGGGACGAACTTCTCACGATGGCCAATCTGACTCTGGGTGAACCGGTTGTTAAATTAAACCCCCCTATTCACCGCCCGCTATCAAAGTGGATCCTGGGCACTGCAATGGAGAAATAGGCAATGGAGCAGCCGGCACAAGGGAAGGAGGAGGAGCAAGGAGGAAAAAGAGGGAAATCGGCCTTCTCCTTCCCTCATGCCAGCCGCTTCGTTGCTTGTTTCTCCATTGCACCGCAGCGTCCAGGATCCACTTTGATAGCAGGCGTGGTGGTGGTAATTTAACAACCGGTTCAGCTGAACCGGTGTGAACCAGCTGAATCCCACCACTGATGCTATGGCATCGTAACAGTAACATTTCCGTCAAATGGCTGAATAATTACATTCCTGCATTGTATTCAGAAAAAGCTGGTAAGTGGGGTACCTCATATGTTGAAAGCTGATAACAGACCACTGAATATGGAAGATATTATCAGCGACAATGCTGGGCTTGCTGTCCTTCACCAGAAACTGAAAACTATCTTCCGTCCTTTGAATATTCTCTTCATGTAGCACATACTGGATCAATCCCAAATTCACGTCCTCTGTTAGATAAAGACTTCAACAAATTACTCCAGGAATTAAAGATCTTTTTTTTTTTACATTCTTTTGCAAACCATGATAATAGCCTCCATGCTAACCTAATTTCTGGATACAGAACAATCCCTGTTGCTCAAAAATGATTTCACCATATCTCAGCCTATCAATGCAACGTTTTATAAAATGATCCATGCTGGGGAACAGTATTCATTTCCTCTAGAGCCTAATGAAGCCTCAACTGAAGATGACCAAATAAATAAGGTTCTTAGGGGTGCAGCATTCAATGAAATTGCTTATGACTTAAGCAAGCAACCCATAAAAGCAAACTTTATTTTGTGCATCATTAGGAAAGGGAAAATCAAACTGAGCATATTTTAATTATTTTCTAAGGATCTATTTGGCCACACTCAGAATACTGGTCACTCAGAAAAGATACTTTAGAACTTTAGAAGAAGAAGAAAAAAACAGGAAGAAGGCACCAGACAAGAACCACAGCACCATAGAAAAGCAAGTACTGGGATTAGAGAAGAATTGTGTAAATTGAACCTTGATATGGAAGGGAAATGTTTCTTCTTTTCTCTGAATCTAAGAATATTAGAGGGACATGGTAGCTCAGTGGGTAAGACGCTGAGCTTGTCGATCAAAAGGTCGGCAGTTCAGCGGTTCGAATCCCTAGTGCCGTGTAATGGGGTGAGCTCCTGTTACTTGTCCCAGCTTCTGCCAACCTAGCAGTTCGAAAGCACGTAAAAAATGCAAGTAGAAAAATAGGGACCACCTTTGGTGGGGTAGGAACAGCATTCTGTGCACCTTTTAGTCATGCCAGCCACATGACCACGGAGACGTCTTCAGATAGTGCTGGCTTTTCGGTTTTGAAACGGAGATGAGCACCGCCCCCTTGAGTCGGGAACGACTAGCACATATGTGCGTGGTTATAGTTTAGCATGGTACACAATCCCCTCCATCTGTGGCTTGGTCCAGCCATTATGGTTAAATAAACCATGACTCACTGGTTAGGTGGGATTACAATCAGTGACAGCAACCAACTTGAACACAAAAATGTTTTCTTTGGCTGTCTTCCCTGATTGTTTATGTCCTCGGAGATGTTTCGCTTCTCATCCAAGCAGCTTCTGCAGTTCTGAATCTTCTCGAAAGAAGCTTCTTGGATGAGAAGTGAAGCACTTTCAAAGGAAAAATCAAGGAAGTCCAGTTGTCTTTTGGAAAAAAAGACCTGGATGAATGAAAATCTCCACAGACATTTTCCCTGATTTTCAGATTCAGAGTTCTGCTTTGCTATTTTTCCCTGGGTGGGTTTGTTGCCAACAAAATTGATGGGACATGTTCAATCTTCTCGGTATTTTCCAGGTTCATTCAGCATCTCCTTCCATTCCTCCAAGAGAAAAGGACTACACTCAGAGGTGGGCTGCTGCTGGTTCTGACCGGTTCAGGCGAACCGGTAGTTCCGCCCACCGGCTGGGCCCGCCCACTTACCCCAGCGCTATCCCGTCCTGTATATCTCACTCTCTGACTCGCTTGCCCCGCCCATGCAGCCCAGCTGATTTCTGTGCCCTGCCTGCTCTACTCACTGTGGCTGCCCAAGAAGGTGTGCGGGAAGCCGCACACAAGAAATCGGCGTGTGTTTGAAGCCACGTGCAAGCATATTTTCGGTTCTGCACTAGGCGAACCGGTTGTTAAATTATGTGAAGCCCACCTCTGACTACCCACGGTAAGAAGGCACAACACCAAAGACCAAATGCCAACCTGGCTTATACCTAGTGGTGGGATTCAAATAATTTAACAACCGGTTCTCTGCCCTAATGAGCAGCTGGGTAGGCATGGCTCGGTGGTCATGTGACTGTGTGGGTGTGGCCAACTCAATGTCACTCATGTTGATGGGCGCTTCACCTTAGCTGTTACAATGTAATAAGGGTTAACCAGAGAGGCAGTTTCTGTAAGCAGGGCAATAAAGATGAGGCTAGAAACAACACCAGAATATTTCCTTCCTGCCTTCCTTACAGGATTAGCCCTGTAAAGTGGAAAAAAACAAAATGAGATTTCTTCCAACAACCAGTTCTCCAAACTGCTTAGAAAGTTAACAATCGGTTCTCCCGAATAGGTGCGAACTGGCTGAATCCCACCACTGCTTATACCTTGCGTAAAGGTAGTCACCATCGTTCCTGGCTGCAATTTCCTCTCCACGTAACCATATTTGGGCCCCGTTGTTATTTCATAGATCAGGAGGTTGTCTTCTGTATCAGGGTCCATAGTCAACAGCTCCTTCTTAGTGATGAGGTTTTTTGGCTAGATGGGAAACCAGAGAAGAAGAGCTTGTAAACCCTGAGATTTAAAAATGAAAATCCTACTAACACATTTCTTTCCCATCTGGTACCTCATACATTTTTGAATTACAAGTACCATAATCCCTAGCCCAGGGGTCGGCAACCTTAAACCCTCAAAGAGCCACAAAGGTCCTAACCGGAAGCCCTCTGTTCTATTCTGGAGCTGATCGGAAGTCCGGTTCCCCCACCATAAAGTCTCCTCCTAGGGTGGTGTCCTTTTTCCTCTCCCTGTCCTAACCAAAAGGCCCATCAATTGTGGAGCCAACTGGAAAACCCGCCCCTTGCCATAGAGTCTCCTCCTGGCACGCCATGCTTTTCCCCTCCCTAACCGGGAGCTCCTCTCAAAATTGTAGCGCTGACCAGCGACAGGGAGGGATGAAAGAGCCACATGCGGCTCCAGAGCCTCAGGTTGCTGACCCCTGCCTTAGCCCACATTCACACACAAGGGGCTTGCTCTGTACAGGTAGTTCTCAACTTACAACAGTCCGTTTAGTGATTCTTCGAAGTAACAATGGCACTGAAAAAACTGACTTCACACTTATTGTCGTGCCCCACTCCTTCGCTGACGGCTGGGTCAGGGAAATCCGAATCAGGTGTGCCTCTGCAGCTCTCCCAAAGTCCTAGCAAAGTCCTCAGGGCAGGCAGGAGACCAGAAAGTGACTTCAGCAAGATATGTTTAGACTTTGCCTGACTCAGAGAATGCCAGAAAGCAGATCCTTTATATAGGCCATGGGGTGTGGCTCCATGACTCAGCACTTATCCAGGCCTGCCCCTCCCTTCCTTCTGTTGCCTCCGCCTATCAAGTCTTCTGACGCGAGGGTCACTCCAGTCTGCAGCTGTTGGCAATTGACCTCCCTCAGGCTCACATGCTGTGGAGGAGGGGGAGGGGTCTAGTTGCTCCGTTTGCCTGGGCATGGAGCCAGAGCTGGGGGCTGGAGGTATTTCTTCCTCTTCAGCCTGTCTGGGCATGGAGCCAGGGCTGGGGCCGGGAGGCATACTAGAACATTCCTCCGTGTTCGGAAGCAGATAAGAAGACCCCGGCTGAGGTGAGATTGGACGAGACACAACACTTATTCACACTTATGACCATTGCAGAATCCCCATGGTCATGTGATCAAAATTCAAATGCTTGGCAACTGGTTCATATTTGTGGTGGTTGCAATTGTCCTGGGGTCGTGTGATCGCCTTTTACAACCTTCTGACAAGCAAAGTCCCTGGGGAACCAGATTCACTTAACAACTGTGTTACTAACTTAAGAACTGTAATGATTCACTTAACAACACAAGAAATTTGTCTGCGGTGCATAAGCTCTCAGTGTACATACAAGCAATAAGTGACAACTCATGATCATAGTCATCATAGAAATACATTCAGCATAAATCGTAAGATACAACATTTAGCGATGTTCATAGGATACTAAATAAGCAATCAACATAAATCATACTGGAATACTAAGTAAACAATATAAATCGTAAGATACAAGCAACAAAGTTTTAGTCATAAGAAGATAAGGAGATAAGTAATAGGAAAGATGAGAATAATCACAGAATGCAGCCTTACTAGATAGTTTGACAGTGTTGTGGAAATTAAGCAGAGAGATTGCACAGGGGAAAAAGATTTCACCTTTTAAACACTATATATCATCTTCTTTTAATGACCCCATAATGGCTTGCAGAGTGGAGTCTGGGCAACTGAATGGAGCTAGCAGAGTGTTTACTGGCCTGATGCCCTTCCTGTTGCCAATGTGGAGTTTTGTTCAGCAGATACATTTTCAGTGTGCCCAGAGAGAGAAATAGCTGCCTCTACCTGGGATCGAACTCACAGTCTCCTGATTGTGAGGCAAGAGCTCCACCTCTGGGCCACCACACCACTCTTTTAAACACTATGTATTAGAGTAGAATAGAGTAGAGTAGACTAGAGTAGAGTAGAGTAGAATAGAATAGAATAGAATAGAATAGAATAACAGAGTTGGAAGGGACCTCGGAGGTCTTCTAGTCCAACCCCCTGCTTAGGCAGGAAACCCTATAACCACTTCAGACAAACGGTTATCCAACATCTTCTTAAAAATTTCCAGTGTTGGAGCATTCACAACTTCTGGAGGCAAGTCGTTCCATTGTTTTCTCCAAGCCATCAGGCTTACATATTTCATTGTATCCTCACAACAACCTGGTGGAGTAGGTTGGCCTAAGAGAGAATAATTGGGCCAAAGCCACCCATGAGCTTTCCTGGCCTAGGCTCGATTTGAACCTTAATCATCCTTGTTCTACAACAACCCCTTCATCCTTGAACCACCCTGGCTCTCTTCAACCTTTTCAGATCTTCTGGTGTTGTGCTATTGCCTTTATTCTCTTACATCTGAGTCCTTAGTGCGAAACCTGATAGATGAGACATGTCATGAGCCACAGTGGCAGTGGTTAGAGTGCAGTACTGCAGACTCCTTCTGCTGCCTGCCGGCTGCCTGCAATCTGGCATTTTAAATCTCACTGGGCTCAAGTTGACTCAGCCTTCCATCCTTCCAAGGTCGGTAAAATGAGGACCCAGATTGTTGGGGGCAAGAGGCTGACTCCGTAAACCGCTTAGAGGGGGCTGTAAAAGCACTATGAAGCGGCGTATAAGTGCTGTTGCTATTGCTAGATACCAAAGCAGTGATTCCCAAGGCACACTTCAGACCTTCCGAAAGCAATCTGTGCAAAAGTCTTTAAAAGTCACTTGCATCCTCATTTGTCTCTCTTCCCGCTGTTGAAATGTGTGTTGTGTTTGAGCACCCTACTCAGCTGGCAATTAAAATCTGTTTCCATTTCTCGGCCTTTTCACTGGGTGATGGAAGCACCACTTGATTAATCACAGCAATTAATCCATCAGAGCTCCCCACTTAAGGAATGAAAATGCTATTAGCTAGGAATAAGACATCACGGCCCACAGCCTATGGAACGAGAGCATCACCGGTGTTATTAGGAACTTTAGCCTTACAGTTTAAGATGGATTGCTTAGTTTCGCCACAACTGCTGATGTAACAAACAGCCAAGGTCTATTCCATTCATCACAGCAGCTGGCAGCAGTGAAAGGAGGGGCACACTCACAAAAATACACCATCCAGCCTTTTGCTTGGACAACTTTATTTTGTAAATTTTATTTATTTATTTATTTATTTGTCGAGTACGCATTAGATAATATGTATAAGTATAGACATGAATTGAATATATAAAATGAATACCATTAAAGGGAACATTAGGACAGGGACGGTAGGCACGCTGGCGCTCTTATGCATGCCCCTTACAGACCTCTTAGGAATGGGGTGAGGTCAACAGTAGACAGTCTAAGTTTGAAGTTTTGGGGGTTTGGGGATGAAACCATAGAGTCAGGTAAGTGCATTCCAGGCATTGAGCACTCTGTTGCTGAAGTCATATTTTCTGCAATCGAGTTTGGAGCAGTTCACCTTAAGTTTGTATCTATTGTGTGCTCGTGTATTGTTGTGGTTGAAGCTGAAGTAGTCATTGACAGGTAGGACATTGTAGCAGATAATTTTATGAGCTATGCTCAGGTCATACCGAAGGTGGCGTAGTTCTAAGTTTTCTAAGCCCAAAATTTCAAGTCTGGTGGCATAAGGGATTTTGTTGCGAGCGGAGGAATGGAGGACTCTTCTTGTGAAATATTTCAGGACACATTCAATTGTATTAATGTCCAATATGCAGTGCGGGTTCCAGACAGGCGAACTTCACTCTATCTTTTTTTGTGTGGTCAATTGTAGCCAGGAATATTTAGCTATGCTGTTGTCCCAGAGCAGTGATGAGAACACCTTCGGGCTTTGCACGTCAAATATTCAGAAAATGCTGAAGTTGACTTTGGAGGGGGTCCCTGGTGCTCTCTGAGCTTGCTTGTTTTATTTATTTATTAGTTTGTCAAACATAGTATAAGATAGCAGGTGTGAATATGAACATGGACATGAATGAAGGAAATGAGTGTGAATAAATGGGGACAGAAGAACAGGGATGGTAGGCACGCTGGTGCACTTATGCACGCCTCCTTTCAGACCTCTTAGGAATGGAGTGAGGTCCACAGTAGACAGTTTAAGGTTGAAGCTGTATGCGTTAGAGGCTGCAACAACCGAGTCAGGTAGGGCATTCCGGGCGTTAACCACTCTGTTGCCGAAGTCATATTTTCTGCAATCGAGTTTGGAGCGGTTTACCTTGAGTTTGTATCGATTGTTTGCCCGTGTATGATTGTGGTTGAAGCTGAAGAAGTCGTTGACAAGTAAGATGTTGCAGCAGACAATTTTGTGTACTATGCTTAGATCGGACCGCAGGCGGTGCAGTTCCAGATTATCCAATCCAAAATCTCAAGCCTGGTGGCATAAGGGATTCTACTGTGAGTAGAGGAGTGGAGGACTCTTCTTGTGAAATACCTCTGGCCCCGTTCAATTGTATTAATGTCTGATATACAGTGTGGATTCCAGGCATTGAGCACTCTGTTGCTGAAGTCATATTTTCTGCAATCGAGTTTGGAGCAGTTCACCTTAAGTTTGTATCTATTGTGTGCTCGTGTATTGTTGTGGTTGAAGCTGAAGTAGTCATTGACAGGTAGGACATTGTAGCAGATAATTTTATGAGCTATGCTCAGGTCATACCGAAGGTGGCGTAGTTCTAAGTTTTCTAAGCCCAAAATTTCAAGTCTGGTGGCATAAGGGATTTTGTTGCGAGCGGAGGAATGGAGGACTCTTCTTGTGAAATATTTCTGGACACATTCAATTGTATTAATGTCCAATATGCAGTGCGGGTTCCAGACAGGCGAACTTCACTCAATCTTTTTTTGTGTGGTCAATTGTAGCCAGGAATATTTAGCTATGCTGTTGTCCCAGAGCAGTGATGAGAACATCTTCGGGCTTTGCACGTCAAATATTCAGAAAATGCTGAAGTTGACTTTGGAGAGGGTCCCTGGTGCTCTCTGAGCTTGCTTGTTTTATTTAGTTATTAGTTTGTCAAACATAGTATAAGATAGCAGGTGTGAATATGAACATGGACATGAATGAAGGAAATGAGTATGAATAAATGGGGACAGAAGGACAGGGATGGTAGGCACGCTGGTGCACTTATGCACGCCTCCTTTCAGACCTCTTAGGAATGGAGTGAGGTCCACAGTAGACAGTTTAAGGTTGAAGCTGTATGCGTTAGAGGCTGCAACAACCGAGTCAGGTAGGGCATTCCAGGCGTTAACCACTCTGTTGCCAAAGTCATATTTTCTTCAATCAAGTTTGAGCGGTTTACCTTGAGTTTGTATCGATCGTTTGCCCGTGTATGATTGTGGTTGAAGCTGAAGAAGTCGTTGACAGGTAAGATGCTGCAGCAGACAATTTTGTGTACTATGCTTAGATCGGAGCGCAGGCGGTGCAGTTCCAGATTATCCAAAATTTCAAGCCTGGTGGCATAAGGGATTCTATTGTGAGTAGAGGAGTGGAGGACTCTTCTTGTGAAATACCTCTGGACCCGTTCACTTGTATTAATGTCTGATATACAGTGTGGATTCCAGGCAGATGGGCTGTATTTGAGAATTGGTCTGGCAAAGGTTTTGAATGCCCTAGTTAGCAGTTCAAAGTTACTGGAGAAGAAGCTTCGCAAGATTAGGTTAACAATTCTTAATGCCTTTTTGGCAATGCTGTTACAATGAGCTCTGGGGCTTAGATCGTTTGAGATGAGTACTCCTAGGTCCTTGACAGAATGAGGGTTGTCTACGAGGTCGTTTCCACCCAACTTGTATTTGGTGTTCTGATTTTTATTGCCAATGTGTAGGACAGAGTATTTATCAGTTGCCAAATGCGCGACCATTCTGACACATGGTCAAGGTTGCTTTGTAAGGCAACAGGATCGTCAGTGGTGTTAAATAATTTTACGTCATCAGCGAAGAGGACACATCTATTTTTAATATCATCGCATAGTCTTCAACTAGCACTGATGAGTTGGGTAATGAAACCTTTGCAAGAATATAAGCAAGCTTAGAGAGCACCAAGGACCCCTCTGGTCAGACCCGAGCTACCAATATTCTCCTTTATTGGTAACTTGACTTTGCTGGCAAATACAGTCCAATCGTGTTTGATGCTGTGTATTGTATAAACAAACGTCAAACAATTGCAAAAATGAAGTAAAAATAAAATGAACTTAATTTTCGGAGGCTCCAGAGGCTGCACAAGATCACTGCCCCCCAGGGATGGGTTCTACTTATCTTTACTACTGGTTTGCATTGTGCCCGCGTGTACACGCAAGCAGAGATGATGTTTGGGTCAATGGGTGGAGCCTCCTGCCAGTTTTACTACCGGTTCTATAGAACCAGTCCGAACCGGGGGCAACCCATCACTGCACTGCCCCCCTTGCACTAATACTGGAGGTGAGGTGAGAGCACAGGCTCTGCAGACTCTAAAATTGTGCGAGAGAAGGGTGTGCTTTTAAGAATAGTTGTTGTCAGGTGTTATGGTTGTATGTTGAGGGCTACGTGTATATCATTTATATACTCCCTAGTGTCATAGAGAACAGGATGATATATACATAATATAATAAATAAACTTCATTTATTTACTTTTGCTTGTTGATTCAGTTTATAGTTCTCAGAACACCTCCCAAGTAGGCTGAAAGCAAAAATGTGCATGATTTTTTTCCCATTCAATTCATTGAAGGATGGAGTTGATATACCCTATTTTTCGGACTTTAAGATGCACTCCCCCCCACATAAAAATGGGTGGAAATGTCTGTGCGTCTTATACACCAAATATGGCCCTTTTTTGGCCTCCGGACCTACACACCTCGCATGTCCCATTTTCGCCAAAATCAGGCCCATTTTCACCAACAATGGGACACATGAAGGGTTTGGGAGGCAGAGTGTTCCTGGGAGCCAGGGAGGGCAAAAACAGGACGCGTGGGGGGGTTTTGGAGGCCAAAAATGGGCCCGTTTTTCACAAAAGCGGGAAGCACAGAAGGTTTGGGAGGCCTGCAGAGTGCTCCTGGGGGCTGGGGATGGCAAAAACCGGACGCGCGGAGGCCAAAAATTATTTTTTTCTTGTTTTCGTCTTCGAAATCTAGATGTGTCTTATACTCCAGTGCGCCTTATAATCTGAAAAATATGGTAATTCATGTGTAAATCATGGCTTATAATAGAATGTATTGTGTAAATCTCACTGTTGTGGTTTAATGATAATTAACCATAATTTAAACACATCCTGCTTTAGATGAGCAAGGGGTCTGCCAGAAACATCCATAGCTGCATAGAATCAAAAATGGTATTTCTTTCTAGTTCTTCATCTTCCTATTTTTTTGCAAGTTAAAAGGGACAGAGTTTCCTAATTTGGAAACAAATCAAGACATAAAAACTCACCTTGCCATTCATATATTCCAACCATTGAAGACCTAAATTAGTGACAACTCTTGGAGTCCCATCATCCACAGGGAGAATTTCTACTCTGAACCACTGAGGTACAGCAGTCACAATCTGAAAAATATATATATATATTCAGAACATTTGTTTCTGCCATGGTACAGAATCTACCATACTGGACAAATGCCCTTCTGTTCTTTTGTGTCAAGTCACCCAAAACAGTATTTCAAAATATACAAATGGGTTTTCACTTCTCTTTTAAGTTATTTAATATGTCAGACAGCTCCTTAAAGAAAATACGGATGCTATGTGCAATTTTATCAGGCCCAAAAACCCAAGAGAAACATGCTGTGATACTTTCAAACAGATTTGTAGGAAATACAAATTAGACAGTTTGGTCTAATGGTTAAGGCATCAAGTCAGAAGCCAGGAGATGGTGAGTTCTAATCCTGCCTTAGGCATGAAAGCTGGCTGGATGTCTTTGGGCTAGTTACTCTCTCTCTCTCAGTCCAACCCACCTCACAGGATTGTTGTGGGGAAAAAAGGAGGAGGAGGAGGAGGAGGAAGGAGTATTAGATATGTTCGTCATCTTGAGTTGTTTATAAAAGTAATAAAGGCGGGAAAATAGGGTAGGGTAGGATACAGCAGAGCAGAAGAGCAGAGCAGAGCAGAGCAGAACAGAAGAATGGATAGATGTGAGAAGAAAAGAGAATAATAGATATATATGCAGTGGTGGGATCCTGCCAGTTTAACAACTAGATCATTGATCGCACGCTTTGCCAGTGTGCGCGCAGTTTTACGAAAATTTACCTTCTTCATTACTGCTGGGAGTAACACAGCTGAGGTGCGGCAATCCACTCGGATCATTGGAGCAAAACGGTTCACTCCCAGCTGATTATTGGAGTTACAGGTTCGCCCGAACCGGTCCGAACCAGTAGAATCCCACCCCTGGATATATGTGATGTAGAGCAGAACACAACAGAACAGAACAGAATAATGGATAGATGTGAGAAGAAAAGAGAATAATAGAGATATGTGATGTAGAGCGGAGAAGAGCAGAGCAGGACAGGACAGGACAGAACAATACAGGAGAATATTGCCAGACTAAAGCACTCTACACAAGCATATTCTCAGAAAACTATTAGGGAAGGGGCTGTCTTCATCCTCTTTCTCTCACTCAAACTATTTGAACTGAGCTGCTTCTTATTCCTCTAGAATTTCCCCCTCCCCCTTTCTCTCCTGGGAACCCAGATTAATAAATCCCATCACATATTTACAGCTATAAAAGACTGAGCCGCAGTAATTTACTACGAGAGCTGGCTATGACCTATCCTTGGTCTCTTTTCCACTGCTGTTCCATGTCAGGGAGCAAAAGCCTGTTAGCTTTCTGCACGCAAGGGCTAGGTAGAGAAAACTGAGGTTGGATTTCTAGGCCTACTATCCGAACAGCCGCAAGCCGTGAGAAATTGTACCATGTACGTGAAAGTCAGATTCTGGGGTAGAGACCTTTGGCTACCCCACTGACCTCTTTCCCCTCCTTTGCCACCACAAAAAAGGGATTGGTTCCATCGGACACCGTGAAAGTGAAACGGTCTTCTAAAAAATTGCTTCCGTCGTGGCTGTAACTGATTCGGTTCTGGAAGACGTCCTCCATGGAAAAGGCATGGGCCTGTTGGTAATGATGTCCATCATGGGTGCGCTCCAGCTGGCCATGGCGTGGGGGCTGCACAATGCTAAAGGTAACAGACTTGGCCTGCGTACAGAACAAAATGTGTGAGGAGAAAACAAGAGTTTCCATCACATTATGATCAGTGGTGGGATTCAGCCGGTTCGGTCAAACCAGTAGTTAAATTGCTGGGTGGCCCCTCCCCTCCCCACCCCTTCCAGGAGTTCCAGCGTGCCCCATTTTGGCTCCCAGGTAAGTGCAGGGATTCCTTCTAGGCCCAAAACAGGGCACGTGTGTGTGTGGTGCCCCCACAGCCCATTTTCGCTCCCAGGAGGCTGCAGGGAGGCCTACTAGGCCGAAAATGGGGTACCGGGGAGGTGACGTGTCCTCCCCCGTGGCCCGTTTTCGCTCCCAGGGGGATGCAGGAGGACGAGTGCTGCCTGTCACACCTCCTGGCCATGCCCACCATGGCCACGCTCACCCAGCTGGTCATTAGGGCAGAGAACCGGTTGTTAAATTATTTGAATCCCACCACTGATTATGATGGTTAGTTCACAGATGGATAAAGACTCAGGAGATGGTCTAGTAAATTGACAGCTCTAAGGTTCACCACAGTCTGCAGAGAGGCCCACCTGACCACTTCACTGGAAAGCAATTCTTCAAGAAACTTCTACACCATGGGTGTCAAACTCGCAGCCACGCGCTGGCCACGCAAAGGAGCAAAGGGGGAAAAAATTCGTGATATGTCATGTGCCAACTCCATGACGAGACACGTTTAACACCCCTGTTCTACACTAAGATGATTCAGGGCATCAATTCATTCTGTCTGAGAAATAATACAGATGCTGAATTTATTCTGTGACTGTAAGTGCATCATTTCCGGCTCAATAAATCTTGTTAAAGAAGACTCTGCGAGAACCTTATTCTGGAAGATGCGGGAGCCAAATAGCTTATCAATCCTGCTAAACTGTATGTAATGGGATAGGCTAGCCTTTAGTTCAACATAATATGTAAATGTGACCATCAAGAGGCAGTTAAAAGAAATTCAACTTACAACCATTCGCTTAGTGACTGTTTAAAAAGTTACAAAGGCATTCAAAACAGTGACTTACGACCATTTTTCACACTGATGACTGTTGCAGAATCCCCATGGTTACGTGATCAAAATTTGGATGCTTTGCAGTTGGCATATATTTAGGATGTGTCCTGGGGTTGTGTAATCACTTTTTGTGATTGTCCGGCCAAGCAAAGTCAACAGGGAAGCCATGTTACTAACTTAACCACGTTACTAACTTAACAATAGCAGTGATTCACTTAACACCTGTGACAAGGAAGGTTGTCGAATGGGGCAAAACTCACTTAAGTGTCTCACTTGGCGACAGAAATTTTGGGCTCAACTGTGATCGTAAGTTGAAGAGTACCTGTAATTCCTGCCAAAGAATCCAAACAAAGAGATCTAATCCTTAAATCCGTCTCAAGAAACCATATAATCTAAGTCGGGGGGGCTGAATACGGCCCGCGGGATGCTTCAGTCTAGCTCGCAGGACCGGACTGGAAACAGCAATAGTGCCTGTGCCAGCAAAAATGGAGCATGCCCCCCCACAGCTCTATTTTTGCTGGCAGATTATTCCAGGAGGCTGTCACAACCGAAAACGGAGATCCGGAGCCCGTTTTCTCTGGCAGAGGGCTCTGGTCGCCATAGACACCCCCCACCATGAGTGATGTTGACCTGGCCACGCCACCATGGCCACACACACCCCGGACCCCCCCAAGGTCAAACACAACCCTGAATGAAATCGAGTTTTGACACCCCGGATCCAAGTCATGGTATCACTTCTGTCACTGCTTCTCTGCAGACAAACCCTAGATCTCATCGTATCCAGTTCTCCGTAGCCTCCAGTAGTCTTTAGTTTTTCACGCGCGAGGAATTTATGAAACTCAGCACTTGAGGAAGTGCAGTTGCTGCCTCAGATGTCTCCGAATAAGAATTTGATAATTTCATGGAAGTTTAATCTCGGAAAGGTCTATTAGTTCTGCCAACTAAACAGAACCTCCTAGCCCAGAGGTAGCATATCTCAGAATATTAGATCAGCAGAGAAGCAAAGTGTTTATTTATTCATGAACGTATCTTGTTTATCCCGATTTTCAAGATGGTTTACGACGATAACAAAAATGCAGAAAATAATATAGCCACAGCTATATTACGAGCATTGGTTGTCGTCCACCCTGAGCCTTTGGGTCAGCCCAAAGTATCTTATATTTTTCTTGTTGCCAAAAATAAAAAGGTCGATATGGAGGGCCCAACCTTCCCCCATGAACTTTGCCTCATGTTCCTGGACAAAAAGCAGAATACATGTAGTCCTCGACTTACAACAGTTCACTTAGTGACCGTTCAAAGTTACAACGGCACTGAAAAGAGCGATTATGACCGTTTTTCACCCTTACGACCACTGCAGCATCCCTATGGTCACGTGGTCAAAATTCAGGTGCTTGGCCATTGGTTGATATATATGACGGTTGCCGTATCCCGGGGTCATGTGATCCCCTTTTGCGACCTTTTGACAAGCAAAATCGATGGGAAAGCCAGATCCACTTAACAACTGGGTTGCTAATTTATTATCTGCCGTGATTCACGTAACAAGTGTGGCAAGAAAGGTCATAAAGTGGGGCAAAACTCATTAAACAAACGTCTCACTTAATGACAGAAATTCTGGGCTCAGTTGTGGCCGTAAGACAAGCACTGCCTATACAGAGCATGTACACAGGGCTCCATATGATTGTCTACTTCTTGAGCAGACGTGGACAATTATGGCCCCTTTATCACTTGTGGACTTCAACTCCCAGAATTCCTGAGCCAGCATGGTTGACTCAGGAATTCTGGGAGTTGAAGTCCATAGGCAGTAAAGGCCTCATAGCTGCCTATCCCTGTTCTAGAGGAAAATAGCATTGGATGGAACCTACAATTTCCTTCTAAAGTCCTTCATGGAACCCAAAGAGAACTCCTTCTTTCACCTCTGTGTCCGCGTCGGTGGCTTTGAGATCAAATTCCGTGATGGTTTTCCTCACTCCTTCCTGCACAGTCGTGCCCGCGGTCTGCACCACCGGCAAAGAATCGTCAACCGGGTTAATGGTGATTTCAAAATTCTGGGTCACCTATGGGTAGAAAGAACGGGACCCTGAACAAACCTATTCTTGGGGGATGTTGCCTTTCCACAGACAAAAAAGAACCATTTTCTTGGAAACCTGTTCTGTCCCCCCTCGCCTCCGTCCGAGCGATGGCTTAATTAGCTGGCACTATCAGCTCTGGCAGTAAACTAGCGAGTTTCTGCCAAGTGACTGTTATCTCCCTCGACGCCGATGAGTCACCCAGGAATAAACAGTACTTCAGCTCTTAGTTAATCAGTTGATTTGCCTGCTACGAAGAGGCACAGCAGCTCTTGCTTCCTTTATATCCTATGGGGTGTGGCTCCATGAGTCAGCACTTCCTAGGCCTGCCCCCACCCCTGCTTCTGTTGTTCCCGCCTCTCCTGCCTACGAGACCTAGGGTCCAGCCAGGCCTAATTGCCATCAGCTGGGTCTGGAGGCGTGGCCTGGGGGGGAAATAGTCAGAGGACGGAGGCCTCGTTATCTCTTCCACCTGGCCTGCCTCTGGCTTCTGGAGCTGAGCCAGGGAAGCCGGTGCTCCCAAGGTAAGTCCTGACGGCCCTTCCCCCTCACTTTCCAAGTCACTTTCTGGCAGGAGGCCCGGCTTGGGAGGCGCAGACACAACAAAACTCATGGCAGTTGACCAACCTCCTGACGGCCATCCGAAACGGTGAACGTGAATGCATCAGTGTATTCCTCAGCCTCGCTTGTATGGATGTACTGGAGGCTGTGGGAGATAAGGTCTTCTTGTTGGAAGGAGCTAATCCTTCTGCCTAGAAAACAGTAGCAGAAGAATCCACGTTTCTGCTCTCAAATTATTATTATTATTATTTATTTTGTCAAACACAACAGTATATATAAGTATAAGCATGAAATAACCATACAAATTGGATACAACCAAAGGGAACATTAGGACAGGAATGGTAGGCACACTGGTGCTCTTATGCACGCCCCTTACAGACCTCTTAGGAATGGGGTGAGGTCAATAGTAGATAGTCTTTGGTTAAAGCTTTGGGGATTTTGGGAAGAGACCACAGAGTCAGGTAGTGCATTCCAGGCATTAACAACTCTGTTACTAAAGTCATATTTTCTACAATCAAGATTGGAGCGGTTCACATTAAGTTTAAATCTATTGTGTGCTCGTGAATTGTTGTGATTGAAGCTGACGTAGTCTTCGACAGGAAGGACATTGTAGCAGATGATTTTATGAGTTATACTCAGGTCATGCCGAAGGCGGCGGAGTTCTAAATGTAAACCCAGGATTTCAAGTCTGGTGGCATAAGGTATTTTGTTGTGATCAGAGGAGCGGAGAACTCTTCTTGTAAAATATTTCTGGACACGCTCAATTGTATTAATGTCCGAAATGAGGTATGGGTTCCAGACAGGCGAGCTGTATTCGAGAATTGGTATAGCAAATGTTTTGTATGCTCTGGTCAGTAGTGTAATCTTTCTGGAGAAGAAGCTACGCAAGATTAAGTTTAGAACTTAAATTACAAAATTCCAAGTGTTTCTTCTAGCTCAAAGAATTCCTGTCCCCAGAACCTTCAAAACTTGCTTTCAGAAATTTATTTATTTATTTATTTATTATTTACATTTTTATTTTAAATTCTCCCCTTGCAACACAAACACCTTTGGGATGCTTTCAAATGTGTCCGGCAGCCATATTTATCCCTTCATTTATTAATACCGTCAGACTTTAAAACGAGACACTCCAGGCATCCTAACGTCTATCGCTAAATAAATCAGCACGATTCCCTGGGATTCCGCAAAATAGGAGCTTTTATTCTCACTTCGCTCCAAAACCAGTAAATATTTGCAAACCTGGTAATGTTGTGTGTTCCAAGCGTCCCAGCTGGGGCTGTTTAATAATCCTGTAGAGGAGATCGCTGGAGTCTCCACTCTGCTTCTTAGCTGACAGTTCCAAAGGGGTGATTTTTCTCACCGAGTTTTCGTCCAGGGTTAGCCCAGTGTTGACAGTGACGGACAAAGGAAATCGATCCTCTGGGGGAGCGGGGAGTGGAAATAAGAGGAAACATATAGAGTCAGATCCTAGATCCATCTTCTTTGTCACATGGTTTTTTTAAAATTTGCATTTATATCCTGCCCTTCTCCGAAGACTCAGGGCGGCTTACACTATGTTAGCAATAGTCTTCATCCTATTTGTATATTTATTTATTTATTTATTATTTATTTATTTATTTTATTAGATTTATAGACCGCCCTTCTCCCGAAGGACTCAGGGCGGTGTACAGCCAAGGTAAAAAAAAAACAATGTACAATTAAAAGTAAATTAAAAAACTTATTATACAGTGTGGCCGAAAATTAAAATGGTTAAAAATCTAAAAACCCCAATTTAAGACTTAAATAAAATTTAAAATTCAAAATCTAGACAATTTAAGAAAGCCCCGTGCGAACAAACAAATATGTTTTCAGTTTGCGGCGAAAGGTCCGAAGGTCAGGTATTTGGCGTAAACCAGGGGGAAGTTCATTCCAAAGAGTAGGAGCCCCCATAGAGAAGGATCTTCCCCTGGGGGCCGCCAGCCGACATTGCCTGGCGGACGGCACCCTGAGAAGTCCCTCTCTGTGTGAGTGTACGGGTCGGTGGGAGGCATAAGGTAACAGCAGGCGGTCCCGTAAGTAAGTATATTTATATACAAAGTCAACTTATTGCCCCCAACAATCTGGGTCCTCATTTTACCTACCTTATAAAGGATGGAAGGCTGAGTCAACCTTGGGCCTGGTGGGACTTGAACCTGCAGTAATTGCAGGCAGCTGCTGTTAATAACAGACTGTTTTACCAGTCTGAGCCACAGAGGTGGAAAAGTGGATGGATTTAGGAAGTTCACAAGTGTCAGCGGGAGGATCAAAGCCCATTTCCGTATTTGCTGTCTATGATTCAGGAAGTAGTATTTATAACAGAAAAACAGAGTTGGAAGGGAGGTCTCCTATCCAACACCCTACTCGATCAGGAGACACCCCCATGCCATTTCAGACAAACGGTTGTCCAATCTCTTCTTGAAAACCTCCAGTGATGAAGCACCCACAGCTTCTGGAGAGAAGCCATTCCCATTGGTTAATTGTTCTCACTGTCAGGAAATTCCTCCTTAGTTCTAGGTTGGTTCTCTCCTTGATTAGTTTCCATCCATCACTTTTTGTCCTGCCTTCAGGTGCTTTGGAGAATAGCTTGACTCCCTCTTCTTTTGGTAGCCACTGATGGCCCAACCCTCTGTGAACTTTGGAGAATATTTTAAAACCATCCACCTAGCTATCACTCCTACAACAATTAGCAGTGAATTTCATCATTTAGAATAGAATAACAGAGTTGGAAGGGACCTTGGAGGTCTTCTAGTCCAGCCCCCTGCTTAGGCAGGAAACCCTACACCACTTCAGACAAATGGTTATCCAACCTCTTCTTTCCTTGAGCCTCCGGGAGGGTGAAAACAGCCTCCCCCGAGCTCCGGAGGCACCCCAGAGGCTGGAAACAGGCCCACTTCTTGACTTCCAGAACTTCCGGAAGGCCCGTTTCTCACCTTCCCAAAGTCTCTGTGCGGGCCCTGCACTTACCTGGCATCCAAAACAGGCCACGTGGAGACTCCTGGGAGGGGCAGGTTCAACCAGTCCTTGCCCGGTTCGGTGAACGAGATGTAAAATTAGCATCCGGTTTGCCCAAACCGTTCCAAACTGGCTGAATCCCACCCGATTGTGTCCAATGTTACATTATTAACCAATGTCAATTACAGGACATTCCTGATTACAAGGAAAAACATTTTCTCTCTGCTGCTACAAAGCTAAACTCAATGTTTTACTTTACAATCATAATTTAAAGAGACCTTTTTCAGGTGAAAAATAATAAAGAGAGCAAACATAATTGTGCACCAATGTTTGTATTAGAAGCATTTTTCAAAAAATAATTGGGACACCTTTTTTTTTTTTTGCTAGACAATCGATTTTAGGTGACTAACTTAACCACTTAATTAACTTCTAATTTTCAAGTAACATAGTTTCCAAATGTGATCCATTTTTCAAGAAAGCCATAACAAGGGTGGATTTCTGTTGACTCCTCATTTAACACCTCAAGAGGAAATTCCCCTGAAATATAAACCTAATCAGTGGAATTCTATGACAAATTATATATTGTGGTGAACCGTGAATTGTAATATCAGAATAGCAATCTGTATCATTCAGGACGCAGAAGCGAAGATTCTCAACACTATCAAACCTCTATTATTCTAGTGCTAGTAATGTGCAGCCCCTAAATTGTTTTCCTAATTGATTCTAACCACCCTACTTCACAGCTGCAGGCTTTTCCAGAATTTCCTTGATTCTAGCTAATTAAAGCCCTCCTCTGTCTTGCTAAAGAAAAGAAAAGCTGTGACAAGATGGTTGGCTTACCTGTTACGTTGATTGAAAATTCCAAGTCTGCCAGTCTGTTTCTCTCTCCATCTGTCACATCAAAAACAAAAAAAAATGTCCCAACTGGTTCTCCTTTCTCGTGGCTGTATTTGACTTGTCCTGTTAGTAGAAGGGGGGAAAAATAGAATACTTAGAACATCTGCAAGGGTTCCCACGAATGCCCTAATTAAATCATGAGCTTCCAGCCAAGCTTCAAAAGAAATCCAGTCTAAGCTCTAATAAATAAGAGCTTCATGTCAGCACGTTCCAAGTGAAGTCAACTCTGACCCCATGTAATTTACGACCCAATCTTGACCCTATTTCCCCCTTCCCCCCAGGGTGTGTCATCAGTCACATTTGCCAATGGAGCCATTTCGCAGGTTGTAGAGATCACTCCCCTCCGGCTGCTGTGGGTAACCCTGGGAGACAGCCTTGAGAGAGATATGGCTGGAATGTGCTTTTGTTTTTGGCTGCCGTGCTGCTTTGCCATTTTCCCATCCCCTTTGCCTATGGCAAATCGAGAGCAGGCCAGGGATGCTTTGCGAGTTGACATTCGGCTCCCCTCACTTCCTGAAGGCGACCTGTATGTCAAGCTATCAAAATGCGAATTTCACCACGCATGGCTAGACTACCTGGGCTACCGAATGTCAAATGAGGGCACGGAGATCGACCCAAGCAAAGTACAAGCCGTTCTAGGCTAGCAGTTCCCTCGCACCCGCAGACAGCTGCAAAGCTTCCTAAGATTCGCAAATTTCTATAGGCAATTCATCCCCTCCTTCATGAAAATTGCCAAACCCATGATAGACCTCCTAAAGACAGGGGGACCAGGGACGAAATCCCGCCCAGGACAACCCCTACAGTGGGACCTAACCTGCCAAAAAGCATTTGAAACACTAAAAGAACTGTTTGCAAAGGAACCAGAGTGCAGCCCTCCCTGACCATCAAAGCCGAGACCCCAGCCCTAGCGACCAAAGCAAAAAGGGATGAGTATTGCAACAATGATGCAACAATTATGCTAATTGTGTTTTGCTGAAGTATGTAACCAAGTTCTCTGTGAGATGATAAACTCATCCAGAGATGCTGACATTGATGGTCCCTGGTGCTCCGCTGAACTCTTCTTTTGATGTTATCCTTCTACAAATCTATTTGCTATTTAACACACTCCTATTTTGCAGATGATTCAGCCTGTTCCATTCTGGACATAAACTGTTTCAACTCCTACCCTCAAAACAATGCTATAGTGCACAGTGCACCAGAACAACTAGACACAAGGCCAGTTTTTCCCCAAACGCCATCACTCTGCTAAACAAATAATTCCCTCAACACTGTCAAACTATTTGCTAAATCTGCCTTACTATTAATCTTCTCATCGTTCCCATCACCCATCTCCTTCCACTTATGACTGTATGACTGTAACTTTGTTGCTTGTATCCTTACGATTTATATTGATATTGATTGTTTCCTGATTGCTTATTTGTAGCCTATGACTATCATTAAGTGTTGTATCATTAAGTGTTAAATTTGTATCCTATGACTATCGTAAGTGTTGTACCTTGATGAAGGTATCTTTTCTTTTATGTACATTGAGAGCATATGCACCAGGACAAATTCCTTGTGTGTCCAATCACACTTGGCCAATAAAAAAAATTCTTTGTCCCATGGACTGTTGTCTTCATGGGAATGATCAACAAAAGGGGATATTTGAGTGAAACATGAATTCCGTTAGTTTTGAGATCCCTACTTATCACCTCTCAAAACCTCCAGTGTCAGAGCACCCACAACTTCTAGAGCCAAGCCGGTCCACTGATTAATGGGAAATTTCTCCTTCGTTCTAGATTGCTTCTCTCCTGGATTAGTTTCCATCCATTGCTTTGCGTCCTGCCTTCAGGTTGGGGTGAAATCCAGCAGGTTCTGACAGGTTCTGGAGAACCGGTAGCGGAAATTTTGAGCAGTTTGGAGAACCGGCAAATACCATCTCTGGCTAGCCCCAGAATGGGGTGGGAATGGAGATTTTGCAGTATCCTTTCCCCAGGAGTGGGGAGGGAATGGAGATTTTGCAGTATCCTTCCCCCAGGAGTGGGGTGAGAATGGAGATTTTGCAGTATCCTTCCCCCAGGAGTGGGGTGAGAATGGAGATTTTGCAGTATCCTTCCCCCAGGAGTGGGGTGAGAATGGAGATTTTACAGTATCCTTCCTGTGCCATGCCCAAGCCATGCCCATCAAGCCACACCATGCCCACCAAGCCACACCCACAGAACAGTAGTAAACTTTTTTGGATTTCACCATTGCTTCAGATGCCTTGGTTGATCCCCCCTTCTTTGGGCAGCCCCTCAAATATTGAAACAATGCTATCATGTCACCCCTTCTTTTAACTGAACTAGACATACCCAATTCCTGAAAAGCATCTCACCTTTGTTTATATCTGCCTGGGTGAAGCTTTTGGCTGGTCCCCGAGCGGAGATCTGCATCAAAGAATCTCTTTCATGCAGGTGCAACAATCCATAGGTTGGGTCCTTCTTCATGATGTATTTGATAGACAGGTCACCTGAATCAGGACCTGTGGCTCTTAAATGCTGGTTTGTAATGACTGCCACAGAGCCTAAAATGTGGAAACAAACAGACACATGTCTGTTAAATGTCTTGCTTAATTATTCTGGGAATGACAGCTTGCTTGCTCATTGATTGATTGATTGATTGATTGATTTCCTTCAAGTCAGTGTCAAACTCCTGGGGTTTGCCTGGATTAATCCCTGTGATTACCTTGACAAGATTTTAGAAGTAGGTGCCATATGGCTGGACCAGACTTTGCTATTTTCCCTCCCACAAAATCAGAGATAAATGAATCTCCCTTCTAAGGCATGTTTGGGAATATTTGTTCTCCAAACCAGAGAGATTGTCCGATATGACCTCCCACCTACTAACTTCTAGCCAGGTTTTTGTTCAACTCAGTTAAGAGGAAAGGTTTCCAATTCAATTTTGCTTGCCTGTTTGTTTGTTTTTTTCCCCTCATGGGGCCTTCTGAAATCACAGCCTCACAAAGCTGTCCCTGACACTGATTTGACACCTTGGCTGAAGGAAGACTTCGTTCGAGGCTTTTCGGTGCAAATGTTCATCCCGAAGTTTAGAAAAAAAATCAATGCAACCCTCCAATTTTGACAGGCTATGCAAAACGATGTTTTGCAAGCCACCCGATAGATCCCTTCCCCCACCCCACAAATACAATTCAATAAATACGTGGACCAAACGCCTGTGGAGAAAGGAAAGAACTAGAAATGCATTTGCTTCTTTCTGGAGAAGAAAAGGATAAAAGCTGATTTTTAAGTCACATACATTGGATGGTCTAAGGCTGTAATGGCGAACCTATGGCACATGTGCCCGAAGTGGCATGTTGCCTGGCACGCCAGCCGTCGCCCCAGCCCAGCTCCACTGCACATGGGCGCGCACTTCCCGCTGGCCAACTAATCTTCGGGTCTCTGCCGGGCATGGCGGGGAGTGAAGCACATGAAGGGAACACGTGTGCGCATGTGCAGGGTTGGGGTGCATGAGAGGGGGGGGGCTTGCATTGCATTTTGGGGGTTCAAATGCAGGCCCCCTTCCCGCACCCCGTTTTGGGCCTGGAAAGCCTCCTGCATCAACTTGGAAGCCAAAACGGGGAGTGGGGGCACTGCACAAGGCTCCCCCCTGCCCTGTTTTGAGCCTGGAAAGCCGCCTGCACCAACCTGGAAGCCAAAACGGGGAGTGGGGGCACTGCACAAGGCTCCCCCCTGCCCTGTTTTGAGCCTGGAAAGCCGCCTGCACCAACCTGGAAGCCAAAACGGGACGCAGGGGGCAGAGCGCACGTGCGGAGAATGCGCATGCATGCAAGGGGCGGGGGGCATGTGCGAGGGGTGCTCGCATTGCATTTTGGGGGTCCGGCCACGCACACATGCATTCGGCACCGAAAGGTTAACCACCATTGCTCTAAGGTCATGTGGCTAGGGAATTCTGGGAGTTGGAGTCCACACATCTTAAAGTTGCCAAGGTTAAGCAACATTGTTCAGTGACAAGCCATTCTTAACTAGAAATCATGAATGTCAATTGGTTGAAGTTCTCTATGTAATGCATCTGACTTTTGGAGGGAACTTTTGGAGGGAAAATACTCGTTAATGATTGGCTGGTGCCTCAGGCAGAATAGTATATAAGGAGAGCTTCTCCTATGGTTCATTTGCTGGGTTCACACCATACAATAAAGAGCTGTTGTTACACAAGACCTGACTCCTGCCTCCTCAATCGTCCAACACAACACTCCACCCTCAATTTTCGGTTAATTTCAATTATTTATAGTCTCGGGGAGTTCCCAGCTGACTTCCATAGAAACCATACCACACCGACTGCATCTGAGATCTCCAGATGGTGGGGACAATTTAGAACAATATGGGTGGGCTTCCAAGTGTGTTGACCAAGAAATATAAAAGCGGAAGGCCTGGCAGGAATCTTCAGGAAATTTGGATACGCAGGAATTTTAATAAGGGGGACTTCAGAAAATAGAATAGAATAGAATAGAATAGAATAGAATAGAATAGAATAGAATAGAATACAATAGAATAACAGAGTTGGAAGGGACCTTGGAGGTCATCTAGTCCAACCCCATGCTTAGGCAGGAAACTCTACCCCATTTCAGACAAATGGTTATCCATCATCTTCTTAAAAACTTCCAGTGTTGGAGCACTTACAACTTCTGGAGGAAAGTTGTTCCACTGATTAATTGTTCTAACTCCCAGGAACTTTCTCCTTAGTTCTTAGTTGCTTCTCTCCTTCATTAGTTTCCACCCGTTGCTTCTTGTCCTACCCTCAGGTGCTTTGGAGAATAGCTTGACTCCTTTTTCTTTGTGGCAACCCCTGAGATATTGGAAGGCTGCTATCATGTCTCCCCTAGTTAAACTAGACATAACCAGTTCTTGCAACCGTTTAACTAAGTTTAACTAAGAACTGCATGAAAAAGTATTTCTTCAGTTCCTTCATATGTTTTAGCCTCCAGTCCCCTAATCATCTCTGTTGCTCTTCTCTGCACTCTTTCTAGAGTCCCCACATGGTGACCAAAACTAGATGCAGGATTCCAAGTGTGGCCTTACCAAGGCATTAAAAAGCGGTATTAACACTTCACGTGATCTCGATATTGAAATCATATTCAGAATTGATTTACCAGCAAGGAGTTGTAGGCCTTTGTTCACGATTAATCTGGGAAGGTCCCTCCTTGGTGAGGCTACTGCAAACTCCACTTTCCCTGTCTCAGTGTGGAGGCCATCTGAGAGTGAAAATTGGAACTCGTCCCTTTGGGCTACCAAACTGTTCAATTTATAAACGATCAGTTCCTCCAGGACCTCCTGGTAGGTGAAAGTGGATCCCTCCGAGAGAGCTTGTCCATTCTCCAGAGAATGCTGAGGAGATTCCCTTCGGTACAGGTATCCTGAGAGTAAGTCAAGAATTATGAGTTAGTTCCTCACAGATGGTTTTCTCTCTGTTGCATTAATATCTTAAACCGATTCCAGAGGTGGTATTTAGCTGGCTCAGACCAGTTCGGGCGAACTGGTAGCAGTAACTGCGGGTGGTCCCGCTCCTGCCCCGGTGTAATACCGTCCTATTTAGCCACTTTTTTGAGGCCGGTCACATGCATGGAAGGTGCACATTGTTGTGTCTCGTCCAATCTCACCACAGCCGGGGCCTTCTTATCTGCTTCCGAACACGGAGGAATGTCCTAGTATGCCTCCCGGTCCCAGCCCTGGCTCCATGCCCAGACAGGCTGAAGAGGAGGAAGTATCTCCAGCCCCCAGCTCTGGCTCCATGCCCAGGCAAACGGAGCAACTAGACCCCTCCCCCTCGTCCACAGCATGTGAGCCTGAGGGACGTCTATTACCAACAGCTGCCGACTGGAGTGACCCTCGCATCAGAAGACTTGATAGGCGGAGGCAACAGAAGGAAGGGAGGGGCAGACCTGGATAAGTGCTGAGTCATGGAGCCACACCCCATGGCCTATATAAAGGACCTGCTTTCTGGCATTCTCTGAGTCAGGCAAAGTCTAAACATATCTTGCTGAAGTCACTTTCTGGTCTCCTGCCTGCCCTGAGGACTTTGCTAGGACTTTGGCAGAGCTGCAGAGGCAAGCCTGATTCGGATTTCCCTGACCCGGCCGTCAGCGGAGGAGTGGGACACGACACACATGTGAGCAAACCGCATGCGTGGACGGCCATGTACATACGCAGAGGTCACGTGCACGAAACGAGCATGCGCGCACTGGGCAAACCGGTGGTAAGAATATGTGAAACCCACCGCTGTTCAACTGCTAACATACTTATTCTTCACAGTATCTTTTCTGAGCGTTTAGAACCCTTTACCACAGAATAAGAACAGTGGCAATATCAGGAATGCACAACTGTAGATAGTCCTCGATTTACAACAGTTCATTTAGTGACCGCTCAAAGTTACAACAGCACTGAAAAAAAGTGGCTTCGGAGCGTTTTTTCACACTGATGCCCGTTGTAGCATCTCCCTGGTCATGTGATCAAAATTCAGATGCTTGGCAACTCGCTTATTATTTATGACGGTTGCATGTCCCCCGAGGTCATGGGATCACCTTTTGTGATCTTTTTTTATTTTATTTATTTATTTATTTTTTGATCTTCTGACAATCAAAGTCAAAGTTTCACAATAATTGTGTTATGAGCTCTGGTGGCGCAGTGGTTAGAATGCAGTACTGCAGGCTACTTCTGCTGACTGCCTGCAGTTTGGCAGTTCAAATCTCACCAGGCTCAAGGTTGACTCAGCCTTCCATCCTTCCGAAGTCGGTAGAATGAGGACCCAGATTGTTATGGGGACAACCTGCTGACTCTGTAAACCTCTTAAAGAGGGCTGTGAAAGTGTAAGTGCTATCGCTATTAATTTAACGACTGCAGTGAGTTGGTTAACAACTGTGGCAAGAGAGGTCGTAAAATGAGGCAAAACTCACTGAGCAAATGTCTCACTTAGCAACATAAATTTTGGGCTTAATTGTGGTCATATGTCAAGGGCTGCCTGGATCTTTTGCTGTAATACATACTGTATTAAAAAACCCCACTAACAGGAGATTTCTATATACTGCATTTTTTGGAGTATAAGACGCACTTTAGTTTTTTGGGAGAAAAATAAGAAAACAGCTGATTGGCAGGTGGATCAGCCTCCCGGAATAAGCTCTGTGCCTTGGTTTTTGTTTTTTGCCTTTTTTTCTGCCTCTGAAACTTCTGAAACTCAGTGTTGTGTCTTGTCCGCTCTCACCGCAGCCGGGGTCTGCTTATCTGCTCCCGAACACGGAGGAATGTATGCCTCCCGGCCCCAGTCCTGGCTCCATGCCCAGACAAGCTGTAGAGGAGGGGGCACCTCCCGGTCCCAGCCCTGGCTCCATGCCCAAGCAGGCTGCAGAGGAGAGAGCATCCCCCGGCCCCAGCCCTGGCTCCATGCCCAGGCAAACGGAGCAGCTAGACCCCTCCCCCTCCTCCACAGCATGTGAGCCTGAGGAAAGTTTACTTCCAACAGCTGCTGATTGGAGTGACCCTCGCATCAGAAGACTGGATAGGCGGAGGCAACAGAAGGAAGGGAGGGGCAGGCCTTAATGAGTGCTGAGTCATGGAGCCACACCCCATGGCCTATATAAAGGATCTGCTTTCTGGCAGTCTCTGAGTCAGGCAAAGTCGAACTTATCTTGCTGAAGTCACTTACTGGTCTCCTGTCTGCTCTGAGGACTTTGCTAGGACTTTGGGCAGAGCTGCAGAGGCAAGCCTGATTCGGATTTCCCTGACTCGGCCGTCAGCGGAGGAGTGGGACACGACACTCTGCCTCTAAAAGCCTCCAAAACAGCTTCAGAAAAAAATCCTCTGAAGCTCTGTTTGGGGGCTTCTTTTCTGAAGCTTCGTTTCTGATGCTTTTTTCAACTTCTGAAACCTTCCTTTGAGAAGCTGGGTGGGGCTACATTCGGAGTATAAGACGCACCCAGATTTTCACCCTCTTTTTGGGGGGAAAAAGGTGTGTCTTATACTCCGAAAAATACCGTAAATCTAATTGCTAGTGCTATTTCTTCAGCGTTACTACAATAATATGTCTCACCATGAACGGGTGCGTTGGTTACCATGAAAACCAGAAGGTCATTAGGAGTGTCCAAGTCCCTTAGCTTCAAGGAGGAATTCCGAATCACGACTGCCGTGTTTTCATGCACGCTGATAGGGCTCACCTTTACCTGAGGTGGCTCATCATTCAGGCGCTACAAAGAACAGAAGGAAAATCACAAGGAGAAAAATTAAGTTCAACAACCGGCTCTTGAAACGGAAAAGGAAAGGCCACGAGAAGCTACGAAATCCTAGAAAATAAGATTATGGAAATATAAGAGTCATGTGGCTGTAGTTCAAGATTCATAATAATGTTGAATACATTTTTGAACCAAAATCTAACTGAAAGCATTTCAAGCATCAAGGTATTTCATGAAATAAACCAGAAACCTGAATTTGTATTCTCCTGGTAGACATTGTGTATTTGCATTAATCAGGGATGGGCTTCAAAATTTTTAGCAAGGGGTTCTCTGCCCGGTTGTTGGGTGGCCGTGGCCTAGTCGACCCCCTGCACCACCCGGGGGGGGGGATTTTTGCCCTCCCCGGGCTCTGGAGGCTTTCTTTGAGCCTCCAGGAGGGCAAAAACAGCCTCCTCAGGCTCCGGAGGTCCTCGTTTCTGGCTTTCGTGAACTTCCTGTAGGCCCATTTTTTGCCCTCCCTGAGCCTCCCTGCACTTATCAGCATCCAAAACAGGCCGCATGGGGATTCCTGGGAGGGGTGGGGCAGAGTGGGCAGGGCCATCCAGGAGTGGGATTTGGGGGTTCTCCGAACTGCACAGAATCTTAGCTAGAGGGTCTCCCGAACCCCTGGGAACCCCCAGCAGCCCATTCCTGGCATTAATGTGTACAAAAATATGATCACTACAGGTTAATGTGGTTGTGTATGGTATGTATGTATAGATGCATGTGTGTGTGTGTATAGACAGATAGACAGATATAATGGATGAAGAAAGAAAAGAGAGCTAGAAAGAGAATGAAGAAGAAAGAAGAGGAGGAAGGAAGGAAGGAAGGAAGGAAGGAAGGAAGGAAGGAAGGAAGGAAGGAAGGAAGGAAGGAAGGAAGGAGAGAATAGATAGATAGATAGATAGATAGATAGATAGATAGATAGATAGATAGATAGATAGATAGATAGATAGTGTGTGTGTGTGAGAGAGAGAGAGAGAAAGTGAGAGAGAGGGAGGGAATGTGTGTGTGTGAGAGAGAGAGAGTGGGAGGGAGGGAGGGAGAGAGAGAAAGAGGGAGAGAGAGGGAAGATATGTGTGTATGTGAGAGAGAGAGGGAGAGATAAAGAGTGAGTGTGTGAGAGAGAGAGGGAGGGAGGGAAGGAGGGAGAGAATGTGTGTGTGTGAGAGAGAGAGGGAGGGAGAGAGAAAGAGTGAGAGAGAGGGAAGGAACGTCTGTGTGTGAGAGAGAGAGGGGGAAGGAAGAAAGAAGGAGAGAGAAAGAGTGAGAGACAATGAGAGAATGTCTGTGTGTGTGAGAGAGAAGGAGGGAAGGAAAGAGAGAAAGAGGGAGAGAGAGTGTGTAAGAAGAGAGGAGGGGGGAGAGAGAGAGAGAGGAAGACTTGATTCACATTAAGTCCTGATGTGATTTGCTAAGTTCAACTTCTTGACTTCTTGACAATTAATCGGCCTCAATAACAATTGTAGTTTGTGCTTTAGATTAGGTGTAAACGGAGTCATTTTTGCCTTGCACAACAAACAAAGCATAGCTTAGCAATTTGCTTGAACCCAGAGATTATTTCTGTTATCACAACAGTTTACAAACGAAAAAACTAGGTGGTGAATTCAATTACCTTAATAGTAATGTTGACACTGCTGATTTCTGATTGGCTGAAGCCATCACTGATATAAAAACCAAAGCTGTCCATCGACGGTTCAATACTTTCATGGACATTCTGAAAATAATAAATACGGTTCTCCAACACATCTTGAAGTGAGAAAGAAAAATCAGAACTTTCGGCGTTTCCAAAACCAAGCCGTCTGCCTGCAAGGAAAGTGGTATTTATATGGAAAGTGTGGGGTTTTTTTCTCCTCTTTTAAAAATTATTTTGATTTTTTCTTAAAGCAGGAACAATAACTTGATTCTTTGCCGAGTTTTTGCATACATAGCAAATCAAGAATTTTATTATTTATCGCATTTGTTTGCCGCCCATCTCATTTTGATTTTATTAAGCTTATCGTGATGATGTCAAACACAAATAAAAATAAAGGTTATAGGGGATAAAAATGGGAAAGAGAAGTGTAGGGGAAAGGGGGGAAAAAGTATCGACTTCCAGCCTTTTTCAGCACAGTAAGGTACAAAACAGAATTAAAGCCTCAACTTTTTACTTTGCCAACTCAAGAAGTAGTAGCCATTTCTGTAAAAAAACAAACTAGATTAAACAACAAAATCAAGAATTTGTTTTTTCCTGCCTTGAGCACAAAGTCCAGAAGTGGTTTCCAAATAGAAAACAATTTCTAATTAAACAATCTCTAATTAAAAGAGTCAATTATGCCATCACTGCTAGTTCAATCACTTACTCCAACAATTCTTCCACTATGCAGAAAAAACAGTGGCTACCAACCTGCCTTCCATTGAGGACCTGTATACTGCACGAATCAAAAAGAGGGCCGTGAAAATATTTACAGATCCCTCGCATCCTGGACATAAACTGTTTCAACTCCTACCCTCAAAACGACGCTATAGAGCACTGCACACCAGAACAACTAGACACAACAGCAGTTTCTTCCCCGAAGGCCATCACTCTGCTAAACAAATAATTCCCTCAACACTGTCAAACTATTTACTAAATCTGCACTACTATTAATCTTCTCATCGTTTCCATCACCCATCTTCTCCCACTTATGACTGTAACTTTGTTGCTTGTATCCTTACAATTTATACTGATATTGATTGTTTCCTGATTGCTTATTTGTAGCCTATGATTATCATTAAATGTATCATTAGGTGTTAAATTTGTACCCTATGACTATCATTAAGTGTTGTAAGTATTGTACCTTGATGAACGTATCTTTTCTTTTATGTACATTGAGAGCATATGCACCAAGACAAATTCCTTGTGTGTCCAATCACACTTGGCCAATAAAGAAGTCTATTCTATTCTATTCTATATGACATTCCAACCTTTCCATTCCTGTCTGTACAGAATTGTCACTGCAGTCATGTTTTTGCATATATAGCGAACAGTATTTCACAGCAACATACAGGTAGTTCTCAACCTACAACCCCCTTCATTTAGTGACGGTTTGAACAACGGCACGGAAAAATATGACTTATGACCAGATCTCACACTTACAACTGTTGCAGCATCCCCATGATCGAAATTGAGTGTGTGACAACTGGTATGTATTTATAATGGTTGCAGCATACCGTGGTCACGTGATCACAATTTGTGACCTTCCCAGCCAGCTTCTGACGAGCCAAATTAATGGAGGAAGCCAGATTTGCTTATATGACTGTGCGATTTACTTAACAACTGCAGCGGTCTGCTTAACGACGGTGGCAAAAATGGTCGTGAAATGGGGCAAAGCTCACTGAACAAGCTTCGTGGCTTAGCAATGGAAAAATCCATTGGAGTTGTAAGTCGAGGACCGTATGAAATCGCACCTTACCTGTCCTGGTGTTTTCAATGTACCCGTATTTTGGAGGACTTGTGATTTTTACAACCAGGCCTTCTTCAGCAAGGCCCCCTTCCAGGCCAAGGGTGTGGTGAGGCTGAAGTGGTGTTCGCCCCCCTTCTTCTACCTGGACACAAAAACAACATTCTGTCCTATCTGGAAATTTGATTTTGAGCATTACTTAATTTTACCTCCTTATCTCTTAACAGTTGTGATCTGAAATACTTCGTATGGGGTCATCCCCGTAATATATAATAGCAACAGCAATTAGACTTATATACCGCTTCACAGTGGTTTACAGCCCTCTCTAGGCGGTTTACAGAGTCAGCCTCTTGCCCCCAACAATCTGGGTCCTCATTTTATCCACCTCAGAAGGATGGAAGGCTGAGTCAAACCTTGAGCCTGGTGAGGTTTGAACTGTTAAATTGCAGGCAGACAGCAGAAGTAGATATGGGAGTGAAAATGGACCGTGGGGGGGCACGCCGCATCCCTCCTGTGCCCCGTTTTGGACCTAGGAGGCCTCCCTGCACTTACCTGGGAACCAAAATGGGGGGTGTGGGGACTCCTGGAAGGGGCCAGGCGGGGCCAGCCAGCAATTTAACTACCGGTTCACCTGAACTGGCCCTAACCAGCTGAATTCCACCACTGCTGTAAGCCATGAACATCCTTGTTTCTGGAACCTGCTACAGCCTTCCAAATTTGCCCATTGATGGATTTCTATCAATTTCTAGCAGATCAGCAAAGAAATGAGGTCCATCACAACAGATTTAGCACATCTAAAGTTGTTCCCCACCCTTGCAAAACACCTAGAAAACTCTTACCATTCCCCTCCCCCCCAAAGATCAGAAAATAGGTAAGCCAATTTGCTCAATAGCATGAGGTCGCTGATCATCTCTACAAAATTATAAGAAGTGACCTGTGAGTGTAGGTTACCCAAAAGTTGTATTTTCCTAGGGAATACTGTTCTGGTGCAAATAAATAATAATAATCTGGCGTAGCCTAAGCATAAAGCACATTTCCTAAATATTGAAAGTTTGGGAGTCCCATAAGACAGTCTTCAGAATCTGGCAAATTTGTCGCAGCTGAAACTAGCTCTCTGATATTTCAGCATAAACTTTATTTTTATGGGATGTGACACAATGACCTTGTTAGTCTCCATGACACCCTGGATTTCAATTATCTTCCTTTTCCACCGAATGCTACTCCCAATTCACAGGTTTTCACAACTTTGAATACAGGTGAACCTCAACTTACATTGGTCACTAAATGAACTTAGATTCCTTTAGTGACCATTTGAATTTACAACGGCACTGAACAAAAAGACTTATGACTGTTTTTCACACTTACAACCGTTGCAACATCCCCATGGTCATATGATCAAAATTCAGATCCTTGGCAACTGGCACGTTCCGTATTTTTTGGATTATAAAATGCATTTTTTTGTCTCCCAAAAGGGAGTGACAATGTCTGTGCGTCTTATAGATCAAATATTACTGAAGCCCCGTCATTTTTTCACAAAAAATGGGCCAAAAAAAGCCTCAAAAACGGGCCAGAAAAAGCCTCAAAAACGGGCCAGAAAAAGCCTCAAAAACGGGCCGAAAAAAGGCTAGAAAAGGCCTGAAAAAAGGGCTGAAAATGGGGCGTATGAAGGCCAAAATCTTTGTTGTTGTTGTTTTCCTCTTCTAAATGTCTGTGCGTCTTATAGACCAAATATTGCCAAAGCCCCACCATTTTTTCCCAAAAAAGGACCAAAAAAAAAAAAGGCTCAAAAATGGGCTGAAAAAAGCCAGAAAAAGCCCAAAAAAAGACCCTGAAAAAAGAACTGAAAATGGGGCGTGGGGACTCCTGGAAGGGGCCAGGCGGGGCCAGCCAGCAATTTAACTACCGGTTCACCCGAACTGGCCCTAACCAGCTGAATTCCACCACTGCTGTAAGCCATGAACATCCTTGTTTCTGGAACCTGCTACAGCCTTCCAAATTTGCTCATTGATGGATTTCTATCAATTTCTAGCAGATCAGCAAAGAAATGAGGTCCATCACAACAGATTTAGCACATCTAAAGTTGTTCCCCACCCTTGCAAAACACCTAGAAAACTCTTACCATTCCCCTCCCCCCCAAAGATCAGAAAATAGGTAAGCCAATTTGCTCAATAGCATGAGGTCGCTGATCATCTCTACAAAATTATAAGAAGTGACCTGTGAGTGTAGGTTACCCAAAAGTTGTATTTTCCTAGGGAATACTGTTCTGGTGCAAATAAATAATAATAATCTGGCGTAGCCTAAGCATAAAGCACATTTCCTAAATATTGAAAGTTTGGGAGTCCCATAAGACAGTCTTCAGAATCTGGCAAATTTGTCGCAGCTGAAACTAGCTCTCTGATATTTCAGCATAAACTTTATTTTTATGGGATGTGACACAATGACCTTGTTAGTCTCCATGGCACCCTGGATTTCAATTATCTTCCTTTTCCACCGAATGCTACTCCCAATTCACAGGTTTTCACAACTTTGAATACAGGTGAACCTCAACTTACATTGGTCACTAAATGAACTTAGATTCCTTTAGTGACCGTTTGAACTTACAACGGCACTGAACAAAAAGACTTATGACTGTTTTTCACACTTACAACTGTTGCAACATCCCCATGGTCATATGATCAAAATTCAGATACTTGGCAACTGGCACGTACTGTATTTTTTGGACTATAAGATGCACCTTTTTGCCTCCCAAAAGGGAGTGACAATGTCTGTGCGTCTTATAGATCAAATATTACTGAAGCCCCATCATTTTTTCACAAAAAATGGGCCAAAAAAAGCTTCAAAAACGGGCCAGAAAAAGCCTCAAAAATGGGCCAGAAAAAGCCTCAAAAACGGGCCGAAAAAAGGCTAGAAAAGGCCTGAAAAAAGGGCTGAAAATGGGGCGTGTGAAGGCCAAAATCTTTGTTGTTGTTGTTTTCCTCTTCTAAATGTCTGTGCGTCTTATAGACCAAATATTGCCAAAGCCCCACCATTTTTTCCCAAAAAAGGACCAAAAAAAAAAAAGGCTCAAAAATGGGCTGAAAAAAGCCAGAAAAAGCCCAAAAAAAGACCCTGAAAAAAGAACTGAAAATGGGGCGCACGAAGCCAAATTCTTTGTTGTTGTTTTTTTCCTCTTCTAAATGTAGGTGCGTTTTATAGTCAGGTGCATCTTATAGTCTGAAAAATACAGTATTTATGACGATTGCAGTGTCCCGGGGTCATGTGACCCCTTTTGAAACCTTCTGACAAGCAAAGTTTCAATGGGGAAGTCAGATTCATTTAACAACCGTGTTAGTAACTTAACAACTGCAGTAATTCCCTTAACGACTGTGGCAAGAAAGGTCGTAAAATGGGAAAAACTCACTTAACGACTGTCTTGCTTAGCAATGGAAATTCTGGGCTCCGTTGTGGGCCACAAGTCAAGGACTCTGCTAAACAAATAATTCCCTCAACACTGTCAAACTATTTACTAAATCTGCACTACTATTAATCTTCTCATCGTTCCCATCACCAATCTCTTTCCACTTTTTTTTTTTAATTTGAATTTATATCCCGCCCTTCTCCGAAGACTCAGGGCGGCTTACACTGTGTTAAGCAATAGTCTTCATCCATTTGTATATTACATACAAAGTCAACTTAATTGCCCCCAACAATCTGGGTCCTCATTTTACCTACCTTATAAAGGATGGAAGGCTGAGTCAACCTTGGGCCTGGTGGGACTTGAACTTGCAGTAATTGCAAGCAGCTGTGTTAATAACAGATAGACTTAGTCCGTTGAGCCACCAGAGGCACTTATGACTGTATGACTGTAACTTTGTTGCTGGTAATCCTTATGATTTATATTGATATTGATTGTTCCTGATTGCTTATTTGTACCCTATGATGATCATTAAGTGTTGTATCATTAAGTGTTAAATTGTACCCTATGACCATCATTTGTGTTGTAAATGTTGTATCTTGATGAAGGTATCTTTTCTTTTATGTACACTGAGAGCATATGCACCAAGACAAATTCCTTGTGTGTCCAATCACGCTTGGCCAATAAATTCTATTCTATTCTATTCTATTCTATTCTATTCTATTCTATTCTATTCTATTCTATTCTATTCTATTCTATTCTATTCTATTCTACATGTACCTAATACATAATTCAACTGTTGAATCTCACAGGTTGCTGACGTACCGTAATTTGGTCAGAAAAGGTAACAACCGGAGGCACACTTTGGGCTGCTGTGATAGTAACGGTAAACATCTGGCTATCGAGCTGGTTGTTGTCCGCATCGAACACAGAGAAGTAGAAGACATCGGTGATTGGCTGATCAAAAACAGTTTCAAGCTCGGTGAAATATCTGCAGGATAAAAAAATGGAAGATGTTGAGCTGGGGAGTTAGGTAGGGACACCAAAGTGTACCATCGACAAACAATTTAATCTCCTCTAATTGCATCTTGTTTGCCGTGGGGAATAAACTCACCTGTTTGCATTTTCATATTACTGGAAGGAATGTTAATAGCTATGGGGAGGAAAAATAGTTAACAAGGGAGACTACATTTTATTTCTAACTTTTTTAATCAATCCGGTGCCCTTTCACTCTGCCAGATGGAAGCTGTTGACAACGCAAGATGGGGAACGTTAATAGCAACGCAACTGGGGGGAGCCACATGGAGAAAGCTGATTCATGCATTGACACAAAATTAAAAGTCGGAGCGAGATGAAAGAAATGTCACTGGGATGGAGCCAAACAGTGAAGCAGAAATGTGCAGTGTGTTGTGGCCCGCAAGACTCGGACAATGAAGAGGTTGGGGAGGAATAGAGGACAGTCCTGGAGTCTGGGGAAGGCTCTGATGAGTGCTCTGTGTCAGAGGCAGAGATGGGACCAGGTGTTATGGTCTGTCAGCAGCCTACAGAGCTGGCAACGGAGTCGGACAGCGATGAAGCTGAGGGGAGGCCAGGGCCATCGGAGAGTGAGGTGCGGACTCCAGAGCCCCCAGAGACTGATAGTAGTGAGGCAGAGGAACAGGAGGAGCCTGTTCCTAATGCACGCATGAGCTGCCAGAAGGCAAGAGCAGCTCAAGCAGAGAGGACGACTCAGGAGTAGGGCCAAGAGATGATTGTTCCCCTCCCATAAGGTTTAAAACAGACCAGCACCGATGTTTCAGCTTGCTGGAAAACAACTTTGTAGCTGTGTCCTCTGCTTCGTGTATGTCTTTGTTTTTGTGGCTTCTGGACATTTTCCAGGAAGGGCCTTTGGCAGTTTGCCTAATTGGACTAAGGTTTGTGAGATAACTGAGGGATTTGTGTTGGGAGGCATTTGTTTTACTTTGAGTTGAATGATGCTGGGAATGAAGTGATTCCCAGCTGTTCGAATAAAGTTTGGTTTTTCACGGACTAAGTTTATTACTACCTACTTGGGCCTGGGTCACAACACCAGGGCCATCAGACAGTTAACAGCTACCTTCGGAGTCGGAGATAAGTGGGGCAGAAGAATAGCTGGAGCCTGTTCCTGATGTATGCATGCACAGAGCTGTCAGGAGAAGGGAACAATTATGGGACAAGGGTTGACTCAGAGTAAATGCACAAGGGGACACTGTATGCAGGAGACAATTAGTTTGTTTGTTAGTGTGAAGATTTGCTTATCTGAGTTCGTGCCTCAGAGAGACTCCTTGCCAAGTATTCCATTGTACAGAGTTGGGCCTGGCAACTATCGGCCTGGCAACTATCCAAGGACTGATAAGGTCTGTGGTTGCAATTGACTCTTGAAGGACTATTTGCCGGGACTTTGCTCAATGTGAATGCTAGGAATTCACATTAGCCAAATAAAAAGGGGTTTTTGTTCGGGACAAGGAATCTATTTCGTGATTTGGTGAAGCCTAGGTCAGAACACAGGAAATGAGGAAAATGTTTCCTTCTGGCCTTAAAAAAAAGCCATCGTGGAGGTTCTCAGAGATATATTCAACAGCAGGAAAAATGGATTCCTGGCCCGTTGCCTGAAGGCCACTCAACATCACTAGGTCTGAATGAAAACTCATTGTTTTTGTTAAAAACACATCACTCAGATAAAAACAAATAAAAATTATAAACGGTCCTTTCTTTGTGCCCCCAAAGACATCACATAGAATGGTGCCATTGCTATGTATTCACAGAGAAATGGCACCTGAGCAAGTAGGATCTACCGTATTTCCCAGAAAATATGACCTACCCCGAAAGTAAGGCCTAGCTTGATTTTTACACATATGGCCAACATAAGCCCTACCCCAAAATAAGCCCTAATTAAGACTTCCGCCCACTGCAGGGTGCATGGGTAAAATTTAAGCTAGAGTGGGGATGGGATGTGTGTGGAGCTGCCGTACTATTTAAAGGTAAACGGTAAATGTTCCCCTCACACATATGTGCTAGTCGTTCCCGACTCTAGGGGGCGGTGCTCATCTCCGTTTCAAAGCCGAAGAGCCAGCGCTGTCCGAAGACGTCTCCGTGGTCATGTGGTCGGCATGACTCAATGCCAAAGGCACACGGAACGCTGTTACCTTCCCACCAAAGATGGTCCCTATTTTTCTACTTGTATTTTTTACCTGCTTTCGAACTGCTAGGTTGGCAGAAGCCGGGACAAGTACCAGGAGTTCACCCCGTTACGTGGAACTAGGGATTTGAACTGCTGGACTGCCGAGCTTTTGATCGACAAGCTCAGCATCTTAGCCACTGAGCCACTGTGTCCCTCTGCCCTATTACTTATCTTTGGACAATTACAGCCAGGCCTCGCACACCCCGACACCTGCCTTGCCAGCCCATTTCTTCTGCAGCCGCCAACGCCAGCAAGGCTTTCCTGAAGGCCTCTGCAGCCGATAACAGAGCTCCTCATCCCAGCCCTTCAGGAAAGCCTTGCCAGCTGCAGAAAAAGAAGTTCCCGAAGGCCTATGACAGCGAAAAGGAGGCTGGGGGCGATGCGTGCAAGTGAGGTGAGCCAGTGGACAACATCCCCCACAAAATAAGACCTGGTGCCGTATTTTTGGTGACAGAAAAAAATATATAAGACAGGGTCTTATTTTGGGGAAAATACAGGTAGTAGGTGATGGGACTTTTGCCTACGCTTTGAGGACTGATGGAGAATCTCATGGCCACCAAACAGGAAAGCCCCCATTCCTCCTTATAAAATAAATCATGGTGTTCAGAATTCAGCTGTATTTGTTCAGGCTAGAAACCAGAAAACTGTAAGTTCTAGTCTTCCTTAGGTATGAAAGGCCTCTGGGTTACTTTTGGTCAGTCTCTAGGAGACTGTGGGTTCTAGTTGTTGTGGTCCGCCGCCGGCCCGAAGAGCTGGCAGCAGAGTCGGACAGTGAGGAGGTTGGGGAGGAACATGGGCCAGTCCTGGAGTCAGGGGAAGGCTCGGACGAGGCCTCTGCGTCAGAGGCAAAGAAATGGCCATCTGGGAGGTACGTGCTGCCTCCGGAGCCTCCAGAGTCAGACCTCTGACAGAGGAACAGGGGGAGCCTGTTCCCAGGGCGCGCATGCGCAGAGCTGCCAGAAGGCAAGAACAATTAAAACAAAAGGGACGACTCGGGAGTAAGGCTTGGAGATGATTGGCCCCTCCCATAAGACTTAAAAGAGGAGCAAAGGCATGCGGACCTTTGCAGGAAGCAACGTTGTTCATTCTGTGCAGTTTAAAGTCTGAAGCTCCGTTTGATTCTGGACTCCGTGTGGCTTTGCCAATTAGGTCTTTGGCAGCGTATCAAGGGAGATAAAGGTGGGCGATTATCAGCCTCTTCCCGAAGGACTCTTGACAACTATTTGGGACTCATCTGTGAATGAACAGAATTCACGGCTGTTGAAATTAAAAGGGTGTTATACTGACTCAGGAAGCCTACATCAGAACACTAGTCTTGCATTAGGCATGAAAGCCAGCAGGACCAATCACCAGGAGACTGTGAGTTCTAGTCCCTTCCTGAGGCATGAAAACCAAATGGGTAATTTTGGGCCAATCTCCAGGAGACCAAGTTCTAGTTCTGCCTGAGGCATGAAAGCTGGCTGGGTGACTTTGGGCCAACTGCCAGGAGTCTGTGAATTCTAGTCCCATTTTAAGCATGAAAAGACAGCTGGATGACTTTGAGCCAGTCGTTCTCTCTCAGCCCATCCCATCTCACAGGGTTGTTGTTGTTGGGAAAATAGCAAGAGGATGGAGCATTAGGGCTGCTCACTGCCTTGAGTTATTTATAAAAGTAATAAAAGCAGGCTAAAAAAATATATCGAATCATTCATATTGGAAGTCCATGGCTTTCATGTAGATCCATGCTTTCCTGTTTGGTATGAAGGTCACCGATTTCAATTATTTTTTTGGGAGGAAAAAAACCTACATTTGCTTCTAGCATTAAATGATATATTAGAGAATCTCAGAAGAATAGCTTGGGGGAAGACTCTGAATACTAGAACTTTTTCATATCTCTGCCTGATCTTTTTTTTTTTTTCCAGCCCTTAAGGTCAGGACTCTGTTTTTAAGAAAAAAATTCTGAAGAGCTGATGTCTTTTCTTTCAGGAAAATATTTTTTCCCCCTGTTTCTATAATTCTTGCTTCCTGGTTTCATTCGTTCCAACCTTCACACACCCCCTGGCAGAATATGAAATAAAACCCCGGTTTGTGACCTGTATATTTTAATTGCCAGCTCAAAAACTATTCAAGACAAAGAGTGCTAGGGCTGTTTTTGAAGAAGGCTACACATATAAGGGACGCAGTTGCTCAGTGGCTAAGACACTGAGCTTGTCGATCGAAATATCGGCAGTTCAGCAGTTCGAATCCCTAGTGCTGCGTAACGGGTGAGCTCCCAATACTTGTCCCAGCTTCTGCCAACCTAGCAGTTCGAAAGCAGGTAAAAAATGCAAGTAGAAAAATAGGGACCACCTTTGGTGGGAAGGTAACAGCGTTCCGTGCGCCTTTGGCGTTTAGTCATGCCGGCCACATGACCACGGAGACTCTTTGGACAGCACTGGCTCTTCAGCTTAAAAACAGAGATGAGCACCGCCCCCTAGAGTCGGGAACAACTAGCACATATGTGTGAGGGAAACCTTTACCTTTATACACCATATAGAGGAAAACAAGCCTTGTGACATTCATAACAAGAAAATTAGAGAAAATTCTTGGGCGCAATTGCAAACATTTTACCTGATTCTTTGATGGTTAATGTCTTCCATTGTGAAATTATAGACCTCCGAAGACTCATCTGGTTGCCGGCCAGAGGCCGTCCGCATAAGACTGCCGTACACAGGAAGAGAAATTAGCTGAATCCTTATCTCAGAATCTGGGGAATTGTTATCCTAAAGACAGAAGTGAGATTCAGAAGGGAAAAAAAACACACAGTCATATCCATTAAGATAATCATTGAACAAAATATGAAGGATGCCAGATTTTGTTTTGTTTTTTTGGGGGGTCACCACCACATTACAAAAAAAAGATGTTGAGATTCTGAAAAAGGTGCAAACAAGAGCAACTAAGTCGATTAAAGGCCTGGAGACTAGAACATATGAAGAACAGTTGCAGGAATTGGGTTTGGCTAGTCCAGGGGTCTGCAAACTTGGCTCTTTTAAGACTTGTGGACTTCAACTCCCAGAGTTCCTCAGCCAGCAAAGCTGGCTGAGGAACTCTGGGAGTTGAAGTCCACAAGTCTTAAAAGAGCCAAGTTTGCAGACCCCTGGGCTAGTCTAAAGAAAAGAAGGGCTGGGGGTGACATGATAGCAGTATTCCAATATTTGAGGGGCTGCCACAGAGAAGAGGGGGTCAAATTATTCTCCAAAGCACCAGAGGGCAAGAGAAGAAATAATTGTTGGAAACTAATCAAAGGGAAAAACAACCTGGAATTAAGAAGTTAAAACTTCTTAAAAGTAAGGACAATTAACCAGTGGAACAGCTTGCCTCCTGAAATCGTGGATGCTCCATCACTGCAGGTTTTTAAGAAGAGACTGGACTGAAATGATATAGTCAGTGGTGGGATTCAGCCAGTTCGCACCACATCGGGAGAACCGGTTGTTAACTTTCTGAGCAGTTTGGTGAAACTGGTTGTTGGAAGAAATCATTAGGGCAGAGAACCGGTTGTTAAATTACTTGAATCCCACCCCTGGATATAGGGCTTCCTGCTTGAGCAGGGGGCTGGATTAGAAGACCTCCAAGGTCCTTTCCAAGTCTATTCTGATAGATAGATTGATTGATTAAAAAGAAGAGTCCTACCTTTATTATGTTTGAAAGCTATACGGGAAGTTCTTGACTTGTCACTGGTCACTTATAACCAAGTTTCAAAATTCCAAGAGCTGGCCTTCATCCCTGTGGTCATGCGATCATATTTAGGCAATTGGCAACTGGTTTGTATTCATGGCTGTTTGCAGCGTCCTACAAATTGTGACTTTTTTGGGGGAGGGGGGGCATTTTTCAGCGTTTACTTCCATTTTCGAGAACGAAAGACCCACTGGATATACAGGAGGGCCTCGATGTAGAACAGTTCATTTACTGACGGCTCAGAGTTACAACAGCACTGAAAGAAATGACTCGTGACCATTTTTCACACATTACAGTGTCCCCCTGGTCATGTGATCCAAATTCAGATGAATTTATCAACTGACTCATATTTATGACCATTGCACTATCCCGGGTCACCTTTTGTAACTTTCTGACAAGCAAAATCAGTGGAGAAGTCAGATTCACTCAACAACCGTGTTAGGGGTTTATTAGCAACTGTCACAGGAAAGGTCATACAATGGAGTAAAACTCACTTAACAAGTGCCTCACTTAGCAACAGAGATGTTGGGCTCAAATATGATCATAAGTGGAGGACTATCTGTAATGAGTTCACTTAACAATCATCACCTTCATTTAACAACTCTAGTGTTTGCGTAACAAACACCACAAAAAAGGTTTTAAAAACGGACACGATTGTGTGGATTACCTCTTAACAACTACTAGTAGCATGTTTTACAACCATAATCTTTGGCTCAGTTACAGTTGTAAGTCATGGGCTACCTGCAATGAACATAAATTGAAGGAAAAAAAACTTGTTCCTATGATGTTATTCTGTAGTATTCTGTTTAAATTCTGTTGCACTGATTTTAAAGTTAAAGAAGAGAAAAATACGCAAAGTATTAGATATTGCAATTCTAATTCAATAAAAACTTTTTAATCAGTTGAGTCAATGGATTAATTGGCCTGGTGACCCAATTGATTGGGGGAAAGCTTTGATTTTTTTTTTTTTGCCAATTAATACATTGATTTACAAAGCATTTAATTAATTAACAGAGGTACATCCAATTAGTTAAGTTTTTTTTAAACTGCTGATCATTTTGATTTCAGTAATGTGTTTATTGGCCGCCTTTAATTGAGTATAAATATATTGAAGCATTAAAAAAAAGGTATCCATTAAGCAAAAGATTCAAAACTGCTGATGACTTTGATATGAAAACATTTGCAAACTAAAATAAAACTACGGCTGCAGCACGTTCGTCAATAATCATTCAGCCATAAATATCACAAAATCAATTGTAGCAATAAAGGTTACACATATACAAGATGTTATTCGGAATCAGCCAACCCTTAAGAAAGGCTCAAGTCTTCATTTACGCTAATATTGCTACCTTATTTAGAAGGGGGGAAATATACATAAACAATGTCAGGCATGAAGATGTCTGGTGGCTCAACAGACTAAGCAGTCTGTTATTAACACAGCTGCTTGCAATTACTGCAAGTTCAAGTCCCACCAGGCCCAAGGATGACTCAGCCTTCCATCCTTTATAAGGTAGGTAAAATGAGGACCCAGATTGTTGGGGGCAATAAAAGTTGACTTTGTATATAGTATACAAATGGATGAAGACTATTGCTTAACATAGTGTAAGTCGCCCTGAGTCTTCGGAGAAGGGCGGGATATAAATTCAAATAAAAATAAAAAAAGAACTAGGAACAAATCTTAAGTTCCAGGCAAGCTGATTTATTGCTCGTCCCTACAAACATGAATCTAGTCAACTAACCGTCAATACTCCTTCCTTCCTTCCTTCCTTCCTTCCTTCCTTCCTTCCTTCCTTCCTTCCTTCCTTCCTTCCTCTTCTTTCCTTCCCTCTTCATTCTCCTTTCTTCTTCCTTCCCCTCTTTCCTTCTTTTTCCTTCCTTGCTCTCTTCCCATTTTTCCTTCTTTTTCTTTCCTCTTTCCCTTTCTCCTTTCCTGTCCCTTCTTGGATGCTCAAATGCAAAAGGGGAAACATTTCTCCTTTTGTTTTGTTTTTAGTTTGTTTTGCTAAACCTCTGCCAGTGAAAACGAAGCTTGTGGAGGGCCCACAAGCAGAGGGATGCAGGAGGCCATCGCAGCCGAAAATGGAGCCCAGGAGGGCCACAGGCGACCCTCCTGAGCTCTGTTTTTGCTGGCAGAGGCACTGCGGGCCGGCCCTTTGCTGTTTCCAGGGTGGCCCTGCAGGCCAGATCTAAGTACCCCGTGGGCTGGATCTGGCCCGCGGGCCTTGAGTTCAACACCCCTGATTTACCTGCTGGGCCAGAATACTAAAGAGGCTTCATGGCATCCGATTCTCAGATTAGCTTAATTTTCCTTCAGAAAACAAAGTATCTGCTTAGAAAGAAAGCACTTATTATTTCTCCCTTCCTTCCTTCCTTCCTTCCTTCCTTCCTTCCTTCCTTCCTTCCTTCCTTCCTTCCAGATGTAGGTAGGTAGAACAAGTTAAAACCTTTGTCAGGCAGGAGCAATCAAGGGGAGCTGAGCCTTTTGCATTACAGCCTGGTTTTCTTTATGCAAGGATTGCTTTCCTGGCCCAGGGTCAGCTGTTGTCTACGCATCATAAAAATGCTAATAAACATCAGACTACATGCCCAGATTGTGTTAGCAGCTCTGTGAAATGCCAGAAAGAACAGGCCAGGTTCCCACCTGCCTGAAAGTCAGAACCAGGCATGTTTTTCTAACAGCAGGAAGGATGTTACCTTTGGCTTCCTGGCATAGCCACAGGTAATGTTCCCTTTGTCTGGATGTAAGTTAAAAAATATAGGGACGCGGTGGTTTAGTGGGTAAGAGACGCTGAGTTTGTGGATCGAAAGGTCAGCAGTTCAGCGGTTCGAATTCCTAGTGCCGCATAACAGGGTGAGCTCCCGTTACTTGTCCCAGCTTCTGTCAACCTAGCAGTTCGAAAGCACGTAAAAAAATGCAAGTAGAAAAATAGGGGCCACCTTTGGTGGGAATGTAACGGTGTTCCTAGGACCTTTGGCATTAAGTCATGCCGGCCACATGACCACGGAGACGTCTTCGGACAGCACTGGCTCTTCAGCTTTGAAACAAGCACCGCCCCCTAGAGTCAGGAACAACTAGCACATATGTGCGAGGGGAACCTTTACCTTTAAGTTAAAAAAGAAAGCTAGAACAATTCCGACTCTCTGCAGGCTAAGCAATGCTCTTGGGAGATGATCCGTCTTGTTGCCCCTGAGTGAGATGAGACATGATCCCCACCCTTACCTCCAGAGGTGGTATTCAGAAGGTTCAGGCGAACTAGTAGCGGCGATCGCGGGTGCGTACACCTGCACACCCGTCCCGGTTCCAAGTTGTGCTATTTACGCACGTTTTCGAGGAAGGTGAGCGAGCGAGAAAAGTGCATGCACGGACAGCATGTGCGCGAAGCAAGCGTGCACACATGGGGTGAACCGATGGTAAAGGTAAGTGAAACCCACCCCTGCTCACCTCTATAACACCAAACTCATTGAATCACTAGGACTAAGTGTAAAGGTTTCTCCTGTCCACTTGTGTCTGACTCTTGCGGGGTTCCTCATCTCCGTTTCCTAATTGAGAGAACCATCATTGTCCAAAGATGCTTCCATGGTCATGTGGCCAGCATGACTTTATGCTGAGCTGCATGGAATACTGTTACTTTCCCACCGAAGTGGTACCTATTTATCTACTCGCATTTGCATGCTTTTGAACTTCTAAGTGGCAGGATCCGGAGCAGGAACGGGCACTCACTCCATCGTGCGGCGCTCAGATCTCAAACTACCAACCTTCGGGTTGACAAACCCAACGTCTTAACTGCTAGGCTACCGTGCCTCACCTCTATAGCACTGAAACTCACTGAATCACTAAGACGAATCACTCTCTTCTGGTCTGATTTAACTCTTAAGATTGGTGTAGGGATAAACAGGGAAAGTGTAATGTGAAGTTGAGTGCAAGGACTGTCTGGCGCAGTCAGGAGGAATTTGACCTAAAATCTAGAATTCCACGAAAAAAGCCACTTTTATCTCTCAAACAAAGGTTGAAAAGCATTATATTCTTGATTAAATTATCTTTCCATTGATATATAATTTTTTGGTACTACTCCTCCCAAAAAGTGGTTTTATTGGCCATCAAACTTCAAAAATACTTTTCCCAAAAGTTTTCCACAATTTTGGCCACTACTATAGGAGGAGGACCAAACCAGGTGGTTTTCCTTGGTTCTTCCCCTTTTCCCTTCTGTCTGAAATGAAAAACCCTACATCTTCCATCTCCTTAACTCTATGACTGCTTCAGAGATGGGTTTCAGCAGGTTCTGACCAGTTCCGGAGAACCGGTAATGGAAATTTTGAGTAGTTCAGAGAACCAGTAGTAAAAATTCTGACTGGCCCAGCCCCCATCTATTCTCTGCCTCTCAATTCCCAGCTGATCAGGAGGAAATGGGGATTTTGCAGTAATCTTCCCCTGGATTGGGGAGGGATTGGAGATTTTACAGTATCCCCCCCCTGCCACGCCCACCAAGCCACACCCACAGAACCAGTAGTAAAAAAAATTTTGAAACCCACCACTGGAAGCCACCAAAGATACCCAAATATTAAGATACAGATGAAATTTGAGGGGTATATAAAAAAAGATTAAATGCTTACAATATAAGCAAAGTGGGATCGAGTGATGATCACAGAGTTTTTACCGGCCACAGTGATACTCAACGAGCAGCTAGGATCCAACCTTGGCCCATTAATGTTCACTGGAGTTACTTCCACTTTGAGCAAAACGAGGTCTTTGGTAGTGCCGTCAGTGACTGAAATTTCCACGCTGTCTTCTCTCGAGGATGAGCCATCGTGAAGATAATGCAAGGCGTTCCTGGTGATTTCCTCATAGGTGAAACTATCACCTTCCCGGAAAGACATGGTAAAATCAGAATTTATTCCTTAACAGAACATGGAGAGATCTCTCTTACTCCTCTAAGCAAATGCAGAAACGTGCTTTGGTCTAACTACAGACCTCTCTGTGAATTTACCATACTGACACTGAATGAAATGAGGAAGCACCAATTTTGTTCAAAGTTGGAATGAAGCCAGGTACAGAAAAGTTTTTCCTTGGTTATCCAGAAGTTCGGCTTTAATGGCTAACAATTGAGAAGACTCTCGCTTCATTCATGGAGTTCAGCAGATATGACTTCCAGAATTTTCAGCGTATTCATACGAAGCCAGTTTAGTTTAATGATTAAGGCATTAGGCTAGAAACCAGGGGACAGTGAATTCTAGTCCCGCTTAAACATGAAACATGAAAGCCAGCTGGGTGATTTTGGGCCAATTACCAGGAGTCTGTGAATTCTAGTCCCGCTTAAACATGAAAGCCGGCTGGGTGATTTTGGGCCAATCACCAGGAGACTGTGAATTCTAGTCCCGCTTAAACATGAAAGCCGGCTGGGTGATTTTGGGCCAATCACCAGGAGACTGTGAATTCTAGTCCCGCTTAAACATGAAAGCCGGCTGGGTAACTTTGGGCCAATTACCAGGAGACTGTGAATTCTAGTCCCACTTAAACATGAAAGCCGGCTGGGTAACTTTGGGCCAATCACCAGGAGACTGTGAATTCTAGTCCCACTTAAACATGAAAACCACCTGGGTGATTTTGGGTTGATTATAGGAGACTGAATCCTAGTCCCAACATGAAATGGAATGCAAAGGTGGGGGGAATGGCATCCAGCATGGTCGGTTCCTGGGAGACACTGTTCCCCCCTCAAGGACACCCCAAGCAGATGTCCCAGCATGGCCGGCTGGTTCCCATAACAAAATGAACAGAAGTGACTGGTGGATGTAATGGACTGGGGGTGGCCCGTAGGGAAAGGCGGGAGGGATGAGGAACTATGCTTGCTTTTGCGTGAGAAGCCCAGAGCTGGTTTCAGTTCTTCTGTGCAATGTGGTTTAGTCAGTAAAGTTTATATTCTTAATAAAATAATGTCCCAGGAGTTTCTTGTTCTGGATTCTCCAACTGGACAGCTGACACTTAACAGAAGTAAACCTACTGCGGTCAGCTGATGCTTATGACCATGACACTTTGTGACAGACTTGCTGTTCCTCATTGTGGTAATTAAGCAAGGACTACCACTATAGGTGGTATTCAGCCGATTCATACCGGTTCGTGCGAACTGGTAGCGGAAATCGCAGATAGGCTCGCCTACCTGCCCCGGCTCTATGCTGTCCGATTTAGGGATGTTTTCAAGGCCAGGCGCATGCATGTAAGGCCTGCCACATGTGGGAAAGGCGCACACGAAGTGAGCATGTGTGTGTACAGCGAACGGTGGTAAGTATATTGGAAACCCACTGCTGACTACTGGTAAGCATTCGTGTTGCGCTTCAGTGGATGTTTGCTTCTTCTTAACAGGAGGGTCTTTTGACCTAAAAGGTCACAGACAAAACAGTACAAGAAACTTCCCGCAAGCTTACCTGTTGCCATGTAGACTGGGAATCCGGAACCGTGTCTGAGGAGAGCTCCGTGGTGAGGAGGTTCTACCACTTCAAAGAAGAGATCCTCAGCAGCAATGGGCCCATCACTCAGTGTCAGTTTTATTCCTTAACCATCCAAATATAGAGATGGAGAAAGCAAAATATATTTAGATGTTTAGCCTCTGATCTCCAAGGGAACTGCAATTTGTAAGCAGGTGAGAAGAGCGTGGATAGGGGAGTCGGTGGCATTTCGGGTATTGACGTGTTAAAACACCTGAGTCATAACGTTGATCAAAACGTCTGGTATGCTATTGAGCAATAACAGTACAGGTAGTCCTCAACTTACGACCATTCGCTTAATGACTTTGGAGTTGTGACAGATCCCCCAAAAAGTGTTAAGCCCTGGGGAAATCAGGAGATTCAGGCAGTTCAAATGAGTATAATGATTTATTGCAAGCTTAAGCTCTCTGCAAGAATCTGAACTACTGACAGTCAAGGGAAATGAGTGGGAGATAAGAAAGGCACCGCCTGCCCCACCACATACATCGGACAAACCAACAGAAGAATAAGTGCACGCATTGAAGAACACAAAACTCAGTCAAAAAAGAGGAACCAACTTCTTCCCTGGTCCAACACTTTAAAGTCACAGGACACGATATTGACTTTAAAAAGACCAGAACTATCGCCAAAACTGAACACTTTAACAACAGAATAATCAGAGAAGCCATTGAGATAGAAAAACGCCCACACAGCATGAACAAACGAGATGACACCTCCCGCCTACCAGCCATTTGGAAACCCGCCCTTATTGACAAACGAGTCCCTAACACGAGGAATGACACCAGACCCACACTCACAAGGTCCACAAGGATGTCACCACCGACATCCACCCAGAAAGCAGACCCAAACCCACACTGATCATGAAGCATGACCAAGGACCAGAAGCCAGACCGCAGGTGCAACATTAGCCATTTCAAACCCCTCCAATCCATACATGCAGCAGACTGACACCCACTATGAAGATGTAGCACGACCACGAAACCAAACAACAACACTGCAGCTCACCAGCTCAAATCCCAACCCAAACAGGACACACCCCCAGCCAATCAGAGCACAAAAAAACCCCCATCCAATCAGAGCACAGCCAAGCTCCCACCCAATCAGTTCAAACCTCCACTAGCAGTTAAAAGGAAGAAACAGCTGCGATCAAACATTGCTCCCAGAAGCACGAAGCTGAAGCCTGAAAATGACGAATGAGACTTCGTCGAAACGTCGCCAAGGCACTTCCAATTTTACGCGGGAGAAAACCCGAACAACCAAAGACCTATATACAAACACCCGTGAAAACCTCAGAAAATATACATATATATATATATATATATATATATATATGTGACCAAAACTGGATGATAATGAACATCACTATTCAAAATCATTATATACACATCTGAAGTTGGATTCATTGATCGAATATTCCCTTGGGAAACCAAAGAGGGCTGCGTTGGTTGATATTTTTCTGTTTAAATATTGCCTTGATGTGTCAGCCTAAAACAAAAACTACCATAGCTAAGAGCTAGATCACCCATTATGCTTCCAAGCGAAAGGATTCAAACTCACAAGGATCCCATGCAGAGTTATGTTTCCAGGTGGATTTCTTCAATTACGTTTTACGTCTTCCTCTCTTCGCTGATGTCCATAGCAAAGTGGGTTCCCAGACCGTTTTTTGATCAATGTTTAATTCCTCTACTGAACATTCCGTTCCTGGACTGGTGCCAAGTAATTTATGGGAAGTCCCCTAATTGAACTGCTACCGTTTATGAATTATAAATATAGTAGTGCGTACTTGAAACCCATTGATGAACTAGTCTTGTTTTTTTTTTCCTTACCAATGGCAGCTCTGCCTCCTTGGCTGACCTCAAGCACCGGAGCAGTAATCTGGAACAACGGAGGCTCTACATCCGTGGAAAGTAAGTGGATGGTAAAGGCCATCTCAGGACTTACATGTTCTCCATCCGACACTGAAAGAAATGACTGGAGTGAGTATGTTGCATAGAAGAATCAGGCTTCAAATTATTCCTTCCTTATGTGGAGGTGAAAGATCGGCTGAACTCTAAAAGTTTGGTGTTGTGACCTGTCAGCCGCCGGCCACTCTGGCGGCTGAATCAGAGGAGGAGGTGGACTGGGAGTCGGGGACAGCATCAAGGCAACCTGACAGCTCCAAAGGGGAAGAGGGAATGGAGCTGCAGATACAGAGACAAGAGGTGGCTCCCAGATGGAGAGTCAACAGACCCCAGGTCCGGAGATGGCTGATGAGGAAGAGGAGGAATAGCTGGGTCCTGTGCCTGACTCACGGATGTGCAGAAGGAAGAGGAGAGGAGAGCAGTGGGACTCTATGGGCCAGTCCTTGGGACGGAAGAGCCACCGTTGCTAACTAAACCCCACCTTAGCTCTTGGGATAAAAGGCAGGGGGGCGGAGACAAATAGGTGTGGCAGACAACTATTCATCTTCCTGTCAACCACAGATAGTCCAAACTTCTGAATCCTGTCTGGAACTGTATCGGAAGTCTTCCTTGGAATCTGCGGTGCTGAGAGACGAGCGCCCCTTCGGAGCGTGTGTATGTATGTCTCCGCTGCTGGAAAAAGAGCGGGCGCACCTTCCATGACTTGCATTATGAGTGTGGTGAGAGAGACTCCTCGTGTGTTGGAGCCATTTCAGGGGGAAAAGGAGCGAGCTTTGCTTTCCACAGGCACTTAAGAGACATTGTTAGCCTGCCGAGAGAGAGCAAGACTCATTTTCCGGGGTTGCTGGCACTCCTAATAAAGGGAACGTTTAGGTAAAAAAACCACGTGCTCGTCATGTTTGGGAACTGGGTCAGAATAGTTGGGCTTGACTCATAAAGCCTCAGTGTTAGCCTTCCCAGTTAAACCAGACAGGAAACACGGTAAGATGAACTAATTCTACTTTATTGTTAAGGCTATATCCAGAGGTTGTATTCAGCCGGTTCTCACAGGTTCAGGCGAACCGATAGCGGCGAATGTGCCCCAGCTCCAAGTCGTGCTATTTAGGTACATTTTTGAGGCTGGACACATGCGCAGAAGGTGTGAGAGAGAGAGAGAGAGCAAAGCGCAAAGGTAAAGGTAAGTAAAACCCACCTCTGGCTATATGAACAGAATCTTGCAAGTCTGAAAGTACAAATCTCTCACCGTCACTTTTTACCACCTGATAAATTAAGATGGATCTTTTCTAAGTTTCTTTCTCTGCCTCTTATTCAGTTGCAAGATCCTTCCCGATTTAGCTGATCCTTCTTTAGAGGCAACCTCTACTTCCCTCTTGCAAGGCCCTTCTCACATTATACCCAATAACATTTTTTTTTTAACACAAACACACATCAACATACAATGCACTTTTTCTGAACAGAATATTGGCCAGGTTTCATATTCATACAACTTTTGATTCTCTCCCAACACATCTTATATGCTTACATTAATATTTTGTCTCTCATTTTTATTTTCCTTCTTTTATTTATATTGTATATCTCATCTTGCCCTTCGCCCTGAATTCTAATCGTTTATCAACTTTACTCTTCCCGCCCCCTTCTTACTCCCTTTAGATTAAACCCTTTATTTCCCAGTTAGTATTTGTAATCTTTTGTGTATACTACTTATCAAACATCAGAATCAGTCATATATTTACAATTCATATAATATTAGCCATGGTCAAAAAAGAAAAGAAAAAAAAACTCAGTTTATCGTCATAGTATTATTTCTAATGTTTTAAGTAAATTTCATAGTTACATTTAAAGACTTTTTATAGTCATTAACATTAAAGGGGCTCTAGGCAAGACCACACAGCAAAATTTCCAGGTTTATCTGACTAGGTTAGCTGACTAGGTTCTAGTCCTGCCTTAGGTATGAAAGGCAGCTGGGTGACTTTGGGTTAATCACCAGGAGATGGTGAGTTCTAGTTCCACTTTAGGCATGAAAGGCAGCTGGGTGACTTTGGGTTAATCACCAGGAGATGGTGAGTTCTAGTTCCACTTTAGGCATGAAAGGCAGCTGGGTGACATTGGGTTAATCACCAGGAGATGGTGAGTTCTAGTTCCACTTTAGGCATGAAAGGCAGCTGGGTGACATTGGGTTAATCACCAGGAGATGGTGAGTTCTAGTTCCACTTTAGGCATGAAAGGCAGCTGGGTGACATTGGGTTAATCACCAGGAGATGGTGAGTTCTAGTTCCACTTTAGGCATGAAAGGCAGCTGGGTGACTTTGGGTTAATCACCAGGAGATGGTGAGTTCTAATCCCGCCTTAGGCACAAAAGCCAACTAGGTAAACTTTGGGCTAGTCACTCTCTTTCAGCAAAATTCACCCCTCTTGTTTTGTGGGGAAAATAAGAGGAGAAAAGAACATTGGGTAGGTTCTCTGCCTCGAGTGATTTATAAAAATAACAAAGGTGGGATAAGAAATAAATTGAATATTATCTAGTTTTTTCTCCCTCCTTTTTCCCTCCTTGGGGACCGGAACATCGTTTGCTCCCCATTGCTCCCCATTGCTGGTTCTTGCCACAGCCTGCCATAATCACCGCAATTGCTATCTGCGGTCGATTTCTTTTTTCCTCAGTCGCTTCTCCATCTGGAACTGAGAGATGGCTTCCACAACTTCATCATTGGCTCTGTGGCTTGTTAGGGCCATAAATGGGCCCAGGACTAAGTGGGCCCAGGACTAAGACCATAAATGGGCCCAGGACTAAGACCATAATCGGCTGGCCTTAAGGAGGAGACATGGATGGCATGAGGGCATGGACGTCGTTATCTCAATTTGCGTACTGTACGGGGCTTTGTCCCGTAACGGTGCGCAGCCGGGAGAGTGTGGGAGACCTTTTCATTCTTGTGGTCCCACGGACTCCTACGGACTTGGACCCATATGGTTGGCCATCTTTTATGGGCCCTTGGTGATCTTTGTTTACGACGGATACATCTCTGAACGGCCTAGGATGGACACTTTTACCGCGACTATCTGGACTATCGCTCCATGAGATATACACCCGCCGAACTACTACGATTGCGAGGTTCCCCCGCCTCGCAAGAATGGCCCTCCAAGTTATCGAGGGCCTACCTCAACGAAGGGTCTTGGGACCCAGAGAGGTGGCACGCGAGCAAGAAGAACTTATGGGGTTTTTTAAATAGATTTTTTAATAAGGGGTTTTTAAGGGGAGGGAGGGATTTGACGGGTGGGGGTGAAAACCCGTCGGGGAGGGATCCAGCCCCTGTGCTAGTTCGCGGCACTTTGCTATCTTGTCCGAAGGCGGCGGGGGAGGGCGATGTTCCAGGTTCAGAGGGCTTTTCGATCTGTACGGTAAGTGGGAGGGGCAGATATGGCGGGGGGGGGAGGCCGTATCGAGAGTTGGGAGCACGTGTTCGATGTCTAAATGCGATCGCGTGCTCCGGCCCCCCAGCCCCCACCCGTTCCTCAGGTGGCCATGATCCTCAGAGCTTGGACCTTCGGCTGATGTTGTGTAATGCCCGGTCCGTGGTTAACAAGGCCCCTGATCTGCGATCTTATTCAGGCGGGGTCCGGACCTTATGGGCATCACGGAGACCTGGTTGGGCCCAGAGGGGGTTCCCTCGTTGAGATGTGTCCTCCAGGTTTCCGAGCATTTCATCAGCCGAGGGCCCAAGGTAGGGGTGGGGGTGGCGGTTGTCATTAAGGAAGATCTAGAGCCGAGGGAGGCCACTGTTCCTCAGATTGCCGGCTGTGAATCCCTCTATGTGCGGTGGGGCCATAGGAGCCAGTTGGGCTTGTTGGTCGCGTACCTGGCTCCTTGCTGCGTGACCACAGCCCTGCCAGAGCTGTTGGAGGTGCTTGCCGCTGTGGCGGTTGAGACCCCCAGACTTATTGTTATGGGGGACTTCAACCTGCCGTCAGTTGGCTTGTCATCAACGGCAGCTCGGGAGTTTGAGGCTTCCATGACGGCCTTAGACCTGACTCGAATAAATGATGGCCCTACGCACATGGGGGGAGGCACGCTGGACTTGATTTATATCTCTGGTCAGTGGTTAAATGATCTGGTACTAGATGATTTAGTAACAGAACCAATGTCATGGTCCGATCATTTTCTCCTTCGCCTTGACTTCCGAACCGCCATTCACCATCGCAGGGAGACGGAACCTATCGTTGGTTCCGTCCCAGGCGCCTGATGGACCCTGAGAGGTTCCTGACGGAGCTTGGGCCTTTCCTGAGGATCTGGCCCACGGCACGACTGAGGAACTCGTCGCGGCCTGGGAACAGGCGCGGCGGGGCCTTGGACCGTGTCGTGCCTTTGCGGCCTCTGACCCGGCGTAGGTCTCGTTTGGCCCCTTGGTTCTCCGAGGGCTGAGGAGATGAAACGCCGGCGAAGACGCCTAGAGAGCACTTGGAGGTCCAGTCGCTCGAGCTGATCGGACACTAGTTGGGTCCTATACTAGGACCTACCTAGTGGCAATGGGGAGGCGAGGCGTACCTCCGCCTCCACCCTCATTGCGCCGGCAGATAACCGCCCGGCCGCCCTGTTTTGGGTGACCCGCTCCCTCCTTCATCAGGAGGTGCGGGATGACCCTTTGCAGGGACGCGCCGAGGAGTTTAGTGGTTATCTATCGATAAAATCGCTCAGCTCGGGACGATCTGGACCGAATTTGGGATGATCAAGCGGGGAGAGGAGGCACGTCTTGTTGAGTCTGTTTGGGATCAGTTTGATCCTGTGGCTCCGAGGCGTGGACAGGTTATTGGGGAGGCTCCATGCCACGACATGTTTACTGGACCCGTGCCCTTCCTGGCTGGTACTGGCTACTCAGGAGTGACACGAGGCTGGCTCAGAGGATTATCAATGCTTCTTTGTTGGAGGAGTTTTCCGCCGCCTTGAAAGAGGCGGTGGTGAGACCCTCCTTAAGAAGCCTTCTCTGGACCCAGCTATTTTAAGTAACTATCGTCCGATCTCAATCTTCGCTTTGTTGCGAAGGTTGTAGAAAGTGCTGTGGCTCGACAGCTACCCCAGTACCTGGATGAAGATGTCTATCTGGACCCGTTCCAGTCCGGTTTCCGACCCGGATACAGCACAGAGACGGCTTTGGTCGCATTGGTGGATGATCTCTGGAGGGCCAGGGACAGGGGTTATTCCTCTGCTCTGGTCCTGTTAGACCTCTCAGCGGCTTTTGATACCATCGACCATGGTATCCTGCTGCGCCGGTTGGAGGGATTGGGAGTGGGAGGCACCGTATATCGGTGGTTCTCCTCCTATCTCTCTGACCGGTCGCAGACGGTGTTGACGGGGGGGCAGAGGTCGACCGCGAGGGGCCTCACTTGTGGGGTCCCGCAGGGGTCGATCCTCTCGCCCCTGCTGTTCAACATCTATATGAAGCCGCTGGGTGAGATCATCAGTGGCTTTGGGGTGAGATACCAGCAGTACGCTGACGACACCCAGCTGTACTTTTCCACCCCGGGCCACCCCAATGAAGCTGTTGAAGTGCTGTCCCGGTGTTTGGAGGCCGTACGGGTCTGGATGGGGAGAAACAGGCTCAAGCTTAATCCCTCCAAGACGGAGTGGCTGTGGATGCCGGCATCCCGATTCAGCCAGCTGCAACCGCGGCTGGCTGTTGGGGGCGAGTTATTGGCCCCAAAGGATAGGGTGCGCAACTTGGGTGTCCTCCTGGATGACCGGCTGTCGTTTGAAGATCATTTGACGGCCGTCTCCAGGAGGGCCTTCCACCAGGTTCGCCTGGTTCGGCAGTTGCGCCCCTTCCTTGATCGGGATGCCTTATGCACGGTCACTCATGCGCTCGTTACCTCTCGCTTGGATTATTGTAATGCTCTCTACATGGGGCTCCCCTTGAAGTGCGTCCGGAGGCTTCAGTTAGTCCAGAACGCAGCTGGTGATAGAGGAGCTGCACGCAGCTCCCATGTAACACCTCTCCTGCGCAGGCTGCACTGGCTACCTGTGGCCTCTCGGGTGCACTTTAAGGTGTTAGTCACGACCTTTAAGGCGCCCATGGCTTAGGACCTGGGTACTTACGGGACCGCCTACTGCTACCACATGCCTCCCACCGACCCGCACGCCTCACAGAGAGGGACTCTCAGGGTGCCATCCGCCAAACAATGTCGGCTGGTGGCCCCAGGACGGGCCTTCTCTGTGGGGGCCCCCACACTCTGGAACGAACTCCCCCCGGGCTTACGCCAGATATCTGACCTTCGGACATTCCGTCGCGAACTGAAAACATATCTTTTTATTCGCGCGGGGCTGGCTTGAATGAAATTTTAAACTTAAATTTTTAGCAATTTTAATGGGGTTATTGGTTTTATGGTAAATTTCTTAAATTTTTCAGGCTCATTTAATAAGTTTTTAACTGATTTTAATTTTGTATATTGTATATTGTTTTTTGTTGGTTTTATTCTGCCTGTACACCGCCCTGAGTCCTTCGGGAGAAGGGCGGTATAAAAATCAAATAAATAAATAAAATAAATAAATAGTTGGGTAATGAGGTATCTGTGAGCAAATAACCAAGCTTAGAGAGCATCAAGAACTCTGCAGTGTTTGATCTATCACCAAATCTCCTATTTCAACACTACATTGCATGTTTATTAGGTGGTCCTGGGGTCTTCAAAATAGATAGAACGAAGTATAAATACACACCTTGAGTGATGTGCAACCAATATCCACATACCTGTAAAACGAAAGTTAATCGATTCTGGAAGACCTAAAGGAGATAAAAAGATTAGGAAAGCACAATTGTTTGCAGCATGGAGAATCATACAATATAAAACGAAATTGATCCACTACACAGGTATGATATCACAAAGAATTTTTGGAAGGGGAAAGACACAAGGCCAATTTCCAGTATTTGGAAATCCCGACTGCATTCTCAGTGGATGTGAGGCCACCGTTTTTAAGATAATTAAGACAGAAAAATAGTTTTCTATTCAGATGAAAGTTTCAAAATTTGTTTTTATTTTTAGAAGCAAAATGTGGTAGGGCCTCCATGAGTTAGAGCAGGATGTCAAACTCAAGACCCACAGGCTGGATCCGGACTGCAACGGGGTTGGTTCCAGCCAGGGGTGAAATGATCCAGGTTCGGACCGGATCACCCGATCCAGTAGTGATGGTGGTGGGTGGTTCGGAGAACTGGTAGCAAAAATCCCTGCCCTCCCCCGCCCAGCTAAGCTGCGTGCTTATCAGCGAGTTGTTTTTTTTACTTTTAAAAGCATTTTTTCTTCAGCCGAAAAAATGCTTTTAAAAGTAAAAAAAAAAGCCTCTGATGATCGCGCAGCTGGGATCGTCAGAACCTTTTAAAAGCATTTTTTCTACAACCTCTTCAGCCGAAAAGGTTGTAAAAATGCTTTTAAAAGGTTCTGATGATCAGGCAACTCAGCTGGTATCGTCAGGACCTTTTAAAAGCATTTTTTTACAACCTCTTCGGCCAAAGAGGTTGTAGAAAAAATGCTTTTAAAAGTAAAAAAAAAAAGTTGGCCAGGCCCACCCAGTCACATTCCCCCCCCACCAAGCCACACCCACAGAACCGGTAGTAACAAATTTTACATTTCACCACTGGATCCAGCCTGTGGAGCCGTCCCTTGTCCACCCAATGCGAAGAGAAAAAATCAGGCCAGCATGACTTCGGCCCCGTCTACCCAATGCAAAGAGGAAACATGCCAATAGTTTGGGGAGTGTTGTCAAACTAGCCACGCCCACCCAGTCGGCCACGCCTACCCATCACCCCCGCCGAGGTCAACCACGGTCCTGATGCGGCCCTCAATGAAATTGTGTTTGACACCCCTGAGTTAGAGGATGTCCTAAAACTAGAAATTCTCCAGTCTTCTGCGTCTCCAACAACGTTTCTCAACACAGTGATCAGTGGTGGGTTCGCCCCAGTCCGGGAGAACCGGTAGTGGCAGCGGCGGGAGGCTCTGCCCACTCGCCTGGACATCTTCACGGACACTCTGCGCATGCGCAGACGCCATCCGCGAGCAAAACGAGCACACTTGCACTCACAGTTGCGAACCAGTAGCGAAGGTAAGTGAAAACCACTAATGACAGTGATGGAACACAAGTATGGCCATTCCTACTTCCAAATTCCATGTTTACTGCCTGATTCACTGGAAGGACAGAAATCAACCACGACAATGTTGAGAAGGACAACAAATCACCTCTTCCCGTATATTTTTAAGCTCTCTAGCGTTTCCAGTTAAAAGTTCTTGCAAAAAGAACAGCTGGATAAAAGAGTCTCTAAAGGCCAGGTTCTATCCTTCCTCGGGTTTTTTTAGATAATCGATCTGCCTCTTTATTAAACTCCCTTCTCTGTCTTTTCTCTCTTTTTCTTCCAACTGAGATTTTCACAAATGATTTTTTTTTTATAAAGAGAAGCTTTTTTAGAACTGGGCTTTGGAATTTCAAGCACCCTGATAATCCGGTCCTAGTTATTAGAGCAGGGCTCTCCAAACTTGGGATTTTTATTTAAGACTTGTGGACTTCAACTCCCAGAATTCCCCAGCCAGTATGGTCCCAAGTTTGGAGACCCCTGTAGTAGAGTAAGGTGACACATTTGCACTATTATAAAAAGGCAGCCAATGAAGACAGGTAGTCCTCGACTTACAACAGTTCATATAGTGACCGTTCAAAGTTACAATAGAAACTGAAAAATGCGACTTATGACCATTTTTCACACTTACAGCCGTTGTGGCATCCCTGTAATTGCTTCTTCAAGCTGGTGTTTTCAGCTTCGTGCTTCTATGTGCTTCGATCACACATTGCTCCTAGAAGCACGAAGCTGAAAACACCAGCCTGAAGATGACGAATGAGACTTCGTCAAAACGTCACCAAGACACTTCCAATTTTACGCGGGAGAAAACCTGAATAACCAAAGACCTACATATATATATATATATATATATGTGTGTGTGTGTGTGTGTGTGTGTGTGTGTGTGTGTGTGTTCGGGTTTTCTCCCGTGTAAAATTGGAAATGTCTTGGCAACGTTTCGACGAAGTCTCATTCGTCATCTTCAGGCTTCAGCTTCGTGCTTCTGGGAGCAATGTGTGATCGCAGCTGTTTCTTCCTTTGTGCACAAAAAAACCCCCATCCAATCAGAGCACAGTCAAGCTCCCACCCAATCAGTTCAAACCCCCACTAGCAGTTAAAAAGGAAGAAACAGCTGCAGTCACACATTGCTCCCAGAAGCACGAAGCTGAAGCCTGAAGATGACGAATGAGACTTCGTCGAAACGTCGCCAAGACACTTCCAATTTTACGCGGGAGAAAACCCGAATAACCAAAGACCTACATACAAACACCCGCAAAAATCTCAGAAAACAAATATATATATATGTGTGTGTGTGTGTGTGTGTGTGTGTGTGTGTGTGTGTGTGTGTGAAGCCTGAAGATGACGAAGCTGAAGCCTGAAGATGACGAATGAGACTTCGTCGAAACGTCGCCAAGATACTTCCAATTTTACACGGGAGAAAACCCGAATAACCAATGACCTACATACAAACACCCGCGAAAACCTCAGAAAACAAATATATATATATATATGAATATATGATCAATGCAGTGTCCCTGGAATCATATGATCACTAATGCTCAATGATGCGCTTAACAACGGTGGGAAGAAAGGTGGTAAAAGGGGGCAAAGTTCACTTCGCAGAGATCTCACTTAACAACATAAAAATCGGGGCTCAATTGTGGTCGTAACTCAAGGACTACCTGTAGTTATCCAAATGAGTTTTGAAGGATTTGCGGCTTTGGAGAATGCAGCTTCTTGGATGCTTCTGATGACATAAACTTGACTACAAATTCCTCAACTTACGACCGCAATGAATTTCCACCATTAAGCAAGGTGGTTGCTGAGCTCGTCCAATTTCCATGGCCTTTTTTCCCCCCACCACTGATAAATGATTCGCTGCAGTTGTTAAGTGAATCAGGCAGTCATTAAGCAAATCTGGTTCCCTCCCCCCCACTGATTTTGCTTGCTGGAAGATGGCTGGGTTGGGTCACAAATGGTGATCACACAAGACTCTGGGACACTGCAACTATTGTGACTATATGCTGGTTGCCAAGAGCCCAAAATACGATCGTGTGATAACGGGGATGCTACAATGGCTGTAAGTGCAAGCATCCGTTGTAAGTCACTTTTTTTCAGCACTGTCGTAACCTTAAGTGGTCACTAAATGAACGGTTGTAAGTCGAGGACTACCTGTATACTATCCTTAAGCCAGGATAGTACTCTAGAATAGGGGTCTCCAACCTTGGCAACTTTAAGACTTGTGGACTTCAACTCCCAGAATTCTCCCAGAACTCTGGGAGTTGAAGTCCACAAGTCTTAAAGTTGCCAAGGTTGGAGACCCCTGCTCTAAAAAGAGTGCAGAGAAGAGCAATAAAGATGATTAGGGGACTGGAGGATAAAACATATGAAGAACAGATGCTGGAATTGGGTATGTCTAGTTTAATGAAAAGAAGGACTGGGGTACATGAGAACAGTCTTCCAATATCTTAGGGACTGCCACAAAAAAGAGAACTAAGAACTAAGGAGAACTAAGAACTAAGGAGAAATTTCCTGACAGTTAGAACAATTAACCAGTGGAACAGCTTGCCGCCAGAAATTGTGAATGCTCCAACACTAGAAGTTTTAAAAAAGAGATTGGACAGCCATTTGTCTAAAATGGTATAGGGCCGTGATGGCGAACCTATGGCACGAGTGCCAGAGGTGGCACTCAGAACCTGTGGGCACTTCCGGGTTCCGCACTTTGTGCACATGCACGAAGACCAGCTGGCCGGCACGCATGCATGCGACGGAACCTGGAACAAAGCAGCTGGCCATGCATGCATGCATGTCGTCGCTAGCTGCACTTCCGGGTTTTGTCACGCGCATACGCGAAGACCAGCTGGCCAGTGCACATGTGCGCAATGGAACCCAGGAGAGAGCGGCTGGCTGTGCACGCATGCGCTCCGGCCAGCCACACACTCTTTCAGGTTTTGGTGGTCCGGTGCATACATGCTCCAGTATCGGCACTCAGTGCCAAAAAGGTTAACCACCACTGGTATAGGGTTTCCTGCATAAGCAGGGGGATGGACTAGAAGATGTTTAAGGTCCCTTCCAACTCTCCTCTCCTCTCCTCTCCTCTCCTCTCCTCTCCTCTCCTCACCTCTCCTCTCCTCTCGCCTCACCTTCTCTCCTCTCCTCTCCTCTCCTCTCGCCTCCTCTTCTCTCCTCTCCTCTCCTCTCCTTTCCTCTCGCCTCGCCTCGCCTCCTCTCCTCTCCTATTCTATTCTGGGAAGATGGGAGATAAAATGCAGTTCTGGTCCAAGCTTCAGGATCTTTGGGGATCTTATTTAAAAACAATTTTAACAACAGGGGGGGAAAAGTCTTTTTAAGTACCTTAGGCCTGTTTATAGCAAAGGCTGACATAAAATACATCTTTAAAATATGAAAAAAAAAATGAGTACTTTTGAAAAATGTCCGGCTTTCAGCTTTTGGCAGCTCGTTTCAATACAGCTCTCATTCATTTTGATGGATTATGCACCCCATGTTTCGGCGCTGGCAGGCTAAACACAGCAGGTAAGGCACGGAAGTTCCTATTGGAAGATGGCTTTGTAGGTTTGTTCCTTTTGCAGATGTAGAAATAGCAGCTTCTTGGACTGTAACGCATCTAAGGTGTGACATCTAAGCAATGCCTATTGGTGCAAGCAATTTGATAGGAGCCGGGGGAATTTCAGGAGCAGATGTTAATTCATGAACTGATACTAATCTGATGATTAGTGGCATAATTGTTGTAAAATTCCGTTGTGAAACACACACGGCCCCACAAATCACCGATGGCCGTATATTAGACAGAACAGGAAAATTATAAGTGGGTTGCACTGCAAGGCGGAATTAATATTCCCCCAACAAACTGGAATGGATTGCCATGTCACGAAGATGCTGGTGCTCTAATTATTCTTCGTTATTTCCTTTTGTGGAGTCCTAAATTTCAGGATATTGTACTTGGCATAACCTTTGCTACCAAACAGAGGGGTCAAGAGAAGCATCGTGTTCTGCATTCACCAAGCATCCCTGAAAAATGAATCTAAATGACATTTCTGTCCTAAGACTAACATTTTTAACATTCTATAACGTAAGACTAAATGCCGTAACACTTCTTGCACCAAAAGGCGAGATAGGAAACAATGGATGGAAACTAACCAAGGAGAGAAGCAACCTAGAACTAAGGAGAAATTCCTAATGGTGAGGGCAAAAATGTTAAGTCTTATGACCTTTTTAACATTCTAACATGACTAAAATGCCATAACATTTCTTACACCAAAAGGCAAGACAGGAAACAATGGATGGAAACTAACTAATGAGAGAAGCAACCCAGAACTAAGAAGAAGTTTCCTAATAGTAAGAGAAACAGGCTGTTTCCTGCCTCCAGAGGGCCTCAGGGGTGGTGAGGAAGGCCCGTTTTTCTCTCTCCCTAGCCTCCAGAGCCTTTCTAGGAGTCTGGGGAGGGCAACCCACCCACCCCCACTCCTGGTACGCGATGGCAAAAAGGTCCGCCATCACTGGTATAAGGTCTCCTGCTTGAGCAGGAAGTTGGACTAAAAGACCTCCAACTCCCTTCCAACTCTGTTACTCTATGTTGTATATCTCTAGGGCAAAAGCATAACATATTCCCACATCATTTACCCTTATCATAACGCTTTGTTTTGAGGATGAAAAACATGTCTTTTTTGGCAGAAGATTTTTAAGATATCATAGATCCTTACCAGGCATTTGACCTAGTATCTTCCATGTGCTTCATTGGTTTCCTTATGGCTGGGATTGTAGACCCTTCAAATATTGTTAAAATCTATTGCCCAACCTTCCCACCATTATCTAGATCAGGGATGTCAAACTCAATTTCATTGAGGGCCACATCAGGGCTGTGGTTGAGGGCTGGGTGGGTGTGGCCAACTGGGTGGGCGTGACCATCTTAAGGCCATTCACTGAGCGTGGCTGACTGGGTGGGCGTGGCCAGCTTGATGCCACTCCCCAAACTGCTGGCATGTTTCCTCTTCGCACTGGGTAGACCAGGCCGAAGCCACGTTGGCCCGATGTTTCTTCTTTGCATGCACACCCGCCGGGAAGGGGTAGACCAGGGGTGAAATCCAGCAGGTTCTGACAGGTTCTGACAGGTTCTGGAGAACTGGTAGCAGAAAATTTGAGTATTTCGGAGAACCAGCAAATGCCACCTCTGGCTGACCCCAGAGTGGGGTGGGAATGGAGATTTTGCAATATCCTTCCCCCAGGAGTGGAGTAGGAATGGGGATTTTGCAGTATCCTTCCCCTGCCACGCCCACCAAGCCACGCCCACAGAACCAGCAGTAAAAAAAATTGGATTTCACTACTGAGGTAGACTGGGCTAAAGCAAAGCGGGCCATCCCCTTACATTTTTCAGGATGGCCACATGGGCCAGATCCAGTGGTGGGATTCAGCCAGTTCGCACCACTTCGGGAGAACCGGTTGTTAACTTTCTGAGCAGTTTGGCAAACTAATTGTTGGAAGAAATTATTAGGGCAGAAAATCGGTTGTTAAATTACTTGAATCCCATCACTGGCCAGATCTGATCACATTGTGGGCTAGATCCGCCCCACGGGCCTTGTGTTGGACACCCCTGGTCTGGATCGATGTTTCTCAACCGCAAAAGATATGTGGCCTTCAACTCCCAGAATTCCCCAACCAGCCTCTCCACTCGTCTTAAAGTTGCCGAGAAAGTTATGGAGTTATGGAAGGGAATCTATGAATGAGTGCTAGTCAGTGGGTTAAATTCTTACCAGCAAAGGAGAATTCCATCAGCTCCTTAATGTGCGATGCAGCACTAGGTGGACGATAGACAATTTTGCCAGTGTTGATGTCAGTTTGGGTAAAAGAGGCTACCGGGAAGAATGGTTTATCTCTGTGTTCCACTATGCCTGTTACAAAGGAGAGAGAGTTTATTTATTTCATAGCTAATCTCAATAGACTATAAACAATTTACAATTGTTAGGTAAGTAAGTACAGCAGTCAAATATTATACATGAATTCTAACGAATATGCTTTCTATAAGATTGCAGTTATGTTTTTCCAATGTACTGTTGATAGGGCCATAACTTCACAGTGGCTTTGTCCACAACACTTAAACCTATGTTTGCTTAATAATTTTTGAACCTTCAACCAGCCATTCCATCTTGCTTAATGCTTGTTGATAAACGTGGCTGGCTAGTTTCTGATTAACTAGTAAAGATTTCTATGGACTTTATATAATAAATAACAGCAGCAAGAATTGTTTTTGCGCAAAATTGGAAAGCAGAGAAAATACCCTTGGAAGGAGAAATTATTAGGAGAATTTTAGATTGTGCATAGAAATGAATAGATTAACCTTGATGATTAAAGAAAGAGGATTCAGAATATTTTAAGATATGAGATAAATTCTACCATTGGTTACAAAAAAGGTATAGAGAAGCAATGGATAATTATGTAAGAAAAATGGTATAATTAGAATAGTATAATTGTAGAAAAATGGTAATAGTTTAAATTGAAGTGAAGAAAGAAGAAACAATAAAAAGATGGAGCCATGAAGAAAACACCAAGATATTGCACGGAATGAATGACTGATGTACTAAATGTTTGTTTGTTTATAAAATAATTTTTTTTAAAAAAGATTTCTGTGGACTTTATATGAGGCTAATTAAAACTCAAAGCTCGCGATACTCGTGGCCACCGAAATCTCTATTATGGAGCTTGTAAATACAAGTCTTTGGAACTTGTAAAGTTTACTTCAAACGTGATATGAATAATATGCCCTGCGATTCTTCCCCAGTTCAGATTTTAATCCCATCCATAGCGTTCTCTTCCATTCAGCATCTGACGTTCAATAGTCCTGCAGAAACCACCTACAGTCCTTCACCATTCTGAGACGTGCAAAAAGGAGGTATGTGAATTTAAATTTGCACTCTATTTCCTAGTTTTGAAGGGTAGCCATTTTGCTTAATCCAAGCCTCTCTATTTAGCAATAGCAATAACACTTATATACCGCTTCATAGTGCTTTACAGCCCTCTCTAAGAAGTTTACAAAATCAGCATATTGTCCCCAACAATCTGGGTCCTCATTTTACCGACCGCAGAAGGATAGAAGGCTGAGTCAACATTGAGTTGGTCAAAATCGAACTGCTGGCAGTCGGCAGAGTCAGTCTGCCAAATTGCATTCTAACCACTGCACCACCACGGTTCCTTCGACACTACAGCTTTGACCAAAGAAAGTTCAATGATTTCCCAAGAACTTTTTAATTTACAAATATGTAATTTATAAATACTTTCAGTATCCTTCAACTGACCCTCCCCGCTGCTTGGTTACAAGCCTACCAATTTCAGTTTGAAAAAGAATCACATAGAAAAAAAATTATATATGAAATGATCTTGCCTTGATTTGGAGGCAACAGGACAGTCACGTTGTACGTGATTTCTTCACTTGGAGTTTGCGAGTTGACAAAGGATAGCTGATGGGGTTGAATAGGTGTCACACGATCTTCTAGTGCCTGAAAGATAGATATTCAGATAGATAAAGGTGTACTTTATATACTATCTTGACCTTTTTTTACTACCTTCGCCTTATAGATGGCGCTGGTGTCGGAAGCATCAAGGCCCTTCCAGGTTGAAAGGGTCAGAAGGTGAGATCACAGTTGCCTAGGGGATGCCCAGTTGGGGCAACCTTTCATGTCCCTGGCAGGACCTGGAGCAAAGGATGGGAGCTTACCCCTCCCTGCAGCAGCACTCGGGTCTCGAATGTGCGCTTGCTGTTTGTCAACCCAGCGTCCTAACCACGCGAGCGACAATGCTCCTCAGCTGGTCCATTAAATATACAAAGCCTGTATAATCCATTATATACACGAAGTTTGTTTAGTTTAGTTTAGTTTAGTTAGATTTTTATACTGCCCTTCTCCCGAAGGACTCAGGGCGGTTCACAGCCATAATAAAAAATAATACAATGTACATAGTAAAAACAATTATAAAAATCTTATTAAACATCAGGCCAGATTAAAACTATTAAGAACATAAAAACCCCAAATTAAATCAAAATATTAAAACTGCTAAAAATTTATTTAAAAATTTCTATGCCAGTCCTGCGCGAATAAATAGGTAGGTCTTCAACTCGCGGCGAAAGGTCCGAAGGTCAGGTAGTTGTCGTAGTCCTATAATTCTCTAATAAAAGCATATTGTGCAGCTCTGTTATCAGTGACCCCCAATAAAGAAATATGCATTCTTCGAGAAATATAATTCTGAACTTACCGTCATGTGAAAAGAAGATCTGGCGGAGGACACAGGTGACGCCAGGTGAGGTGGTAAGATGGCAATGTTGAACAGGTGGGTCTCAAGATGGCTCTGTGGAAAACCTGCACCAGAGACCTGCAAATATGACATTACACAAAGGAAACAGAGGCAGTGAGACTTTTATGCATCATGACAGATAGGTTCCTAGCAGGGGTGAAATGTAAAGTTTGTTACTACCGGTTCTGTGGGTGTGGCTTGGTGGGGAGGAAGTAATGTGACTGGGTGGGTGTGGCCAACTTTTTTTTTTTTAAAGCATTTTTTCTACAACCTCTTCGGCCCAAGAACTTGTAGAAAACTTGCTTTTAAAAGCCTCTGATGATCATTCAACTCAGCTGGGATCGACAAAGGAAAAAAAAGCTTTTAAAGGGGTCTGACGATCCCAGCTGAGTTGCCTGATCGCCAGAACCTTTTAAAAGCATGTTTTCTACAAGCTCTTTGGCCGAAGAGCTTGTAGAAAACATGCTTTTAAAGGTTTCTAACGATCCCAGCTGAGCCGAGTGATCATCAGAGGGTTTTTTTTTTAACTTTTAAAAGCATTTTTCGGCGGAAGAAAAAATGCTTTTAAAAGTAAAAAAACAACAACAACGTCTGATGATTGCATGGCTCAACTGGGGCGGGGGGCAGGAATTTTTGGTACTGGTTCTCCAAACCACCCACCGCCATCACTACCGGATAAGGCAATCCGGTCCAAACTGGGAGCATTTAACCCCTGGTTCCTAGTGCAGTTATGAGATTGCTGGAGCAGAGAGATTACAGATTTGTTGAACAATCATTTGAATTTACAACAGCTTGGGAAAAAGTAACTTACGACCTGCATTCGCACTTACAACTGGTGCACTACCACGTGGTCACATTCACAACTCAGACTCACATTTATGACCGGTTGCAGTATCCTGCACTGACGTGATCCCGATTTACAGCCTGCCCCCCACCCCCCACAATTTGCTGGCTGGGGAATTCTGGGAGTTGAAGTCCACCAGGCTCAAAGTTGCCAAGGTTGGAGACCCCTGTTCTAGTCCAATCCCTGGCTCAAGCAGGAGACCCTAAACCAATGGATGTCCAATGTCTTCTTAAAAACCTCCAGTGTTGGAGCATCCACAATTTCCGGAGACAAGACGTTCCTCTATTAATTGTTCTGTCAGGAACTTCCTTAGTTCTAGGTTGCTTCTCTCCATGATTAGTTTCCATCCACTGCTTCTTGTCCTGTCTTCAGGTGTTTTGAAAAATAGGTTGACACCCCACCCCCTTCTTTGTGGCAGCCCTTAGATGGATTGTATAAACCAGGGGTGTCAAACTCGATTCCATTGAGGGCCGCATCAGGGTTGTGTTTGACCTCGTGGGTGGGGCATGGCCAGGGGGCATGGCCAGCTCGACATCACTTGAGTCGGGGTGCCTGTGGCGGCCCAACCACTCTGCCAGCGAAAACGAGCTCCTGAGCTCCATTTTCGGCTGCGACAGCCTCCTGAAACCCTCTGCGAGCGAAAACGGAGCTCAGGAAGGCCACCCTCGGCCCTCCTGAGCTCTGTTTTTGGCTGCAGCGGCCTCCTACAATCTCTGCCGGTAAAAAGAGAGCTCAGGAGGGCCACTTGCGGCCTTACCGAGCTCCATTTTCGCTGACAGAGGCACCGCGGTCCAGTCCTTCACTGTTTCCAGAGTGGCCCCACGGGCCAAATCTAAGCACCCCGCGGGCCAGCTCTGCTGTTGTGACCCAGGCCCAAGTAGGTAGTAATAAACTTAGTCCGTGGAAAAACAAACTTTATTCGAACAGCTGGGAATTACTTCATTCCCAGAGTCATTCAATTCAAAGTAAAACAAATGCCTCCCAACACAAATTCCTCAGTTATCTCACAAACCTTAGTCCAATTAGGCAAACTGCCAAAGTCCCTTCCTGGTAAACGTCCAGAAGCCACAAAAACAAAGACGTACACGGAGCAGAAGACAAAGCTACCAACATTGTTTTCTGGCAAAGCTGAAACATTGGTCTGTTTTAAGCCTTATGGGAGGGGCCAATCATCTCTTGGCCCTACTTCCGAGTTGTCCTCTCTGCTTGAGATACTCTTGCCTTCTGGCAGCTCTTCTCATGCGTGCATTAGGAACAGGCTCCTCCCTCTGCCTCACTACTATCAGTCTCTGGAGGCTCTGGAGTCCGCACCTCACTTCCCGATGGCCCTGGCCTCACCTCAGCCTCATCGCTGTCCGACTCTGTTGCCAGCTCTGCAGCCTGCTGACGGACCACAACATCTGCCTCCAAGGCCTTGAGTTTGAACCCCTGGTATAAACCACCCTCATTTCTCTGGAGTGTGCGGCTACAATAAATGCGATGCATTACTAATAAATAAATAAATAAAGATCACCGTAGTGCCTTATCAGAGAGCATCCTACAACCCACACACAACCCACGGCAGATAAGTGGCAATACCGCCAATCCCCTGAATCGATAGAAGACTTCAGAAGGGCCGCCCCAAGGAACGACAGAGAAATCAATAAATGGCAACACGATGTGAAAGAAATGTAGCGTGGAATATTTCCTCATTCAAAAAAGAAGCCAGAGATCTCAACCTATAGAGTTTCCTAGACTGCCGTCAAGGTTCGGTCAAGCGGACCCTTGGGGGGAAAAGTCCATGGAAAAGGAAACAACAGATCTGTAACTGAACTTGGGGAAGATCTATTCTGCGAGCGGTCGCTGGAAACGCAGTTCCCAGAATATTAATAAAAAAAATCATCCATCTGCATTTTCTCAGCGGTCACTAGCCATTCATCTGCAGCCTGACAGATAGGTTATTGTTTTGTGGATATACACAGCTTCACTCCAAAGCCCTACACACACACACACACACACACACACCAAGAACACACACAAAAGTTTAACTACACAATTATTTCCACAATCGCAATATGGTTCTTCAGAAAAGCCCAAACGTGCAACCTTCCCTTCCATCATGCTACAAACTGAAAAATGCATACAGGACAACCACAAGTCCAAGATCAAGTCTCAGAGTAGCATAGAATTGGGATTCTTTATCTGGGAAACTGAGGAACAAAAATGTCACAAGAATACTGTAAAATATAAGGCTACCCCACTCCTTGTATTATTATTATCCGGGTTTCTGGTGCGCATGCGCACTTGACAATCAACTGACCTTTGTGCGAGCGGCAGTGCCGGAAACAGGAAGAGCTGGTCTTCCGTTTTCCAGCATGAGCATGCGCGCCGGCCAGCTGATTGGCACATGCACATGCGCGGCAGTAATTTGAAGACTTGCCGGCTGGCCGGCACACATGCATGCGCCAGAAATACATTTTCCAGCATGCACATGCCCCCTAGGCAACTCCTCTTCCTGGTCGCGGCCCAGACGAGGGCACGCACAAATGAAGTTCTTCCTTTTTGGTACTCGGTGTCGCCCACGCGCACTATACAATTTATACCATCTATACCATCTCAGACAAATGGTTATCTAATCTTTTCTTTAAAACTTCCAGTGTTGGAGCATTTACAGCTTCTGGAGACCAGCCGTTCCACTAATTAATTGTTCTAACTGTCAGGAAATTTCTCCTTATTTCTAGATTGCTTCTCTCCTTGATTAGTTTCCACCCATTGCTTCTTGTCCTGCCTTCAGGTGCTTTGGAGAATAGCTTGACACACACACACCCCACTTCTTTATAGAAACCCTTCAAATATTGAAATATTGCTGTCATGTCACCCCTAGTCCTTTTCATTAAACTAGACCAGGGGTTTCAAACTCAATTTCATTGAGGGCCGGATCAGGGTTGTGTTTGACCTGGGGGGTGGGGGGGCGTAGTGTGGGGGGGCGTGGCCAGGGTAGGCGTGGCCAGCTCAACATCACTTATGTTGGGGGCACCTATAGTGGTCCGAGTGCTCTACCGGAGAAAATGGGCTCCCGAGCTCCGTTTTCAGCTGCGACAGCCTCCTGCAACACTCTGCCAGCAAAATCGAACCTCGGGAGTGTCACCCACGGCCCTCGCGAGCTCCGTTTTCAGCTGCGACAGGCTCCTGCAACCCTCTGCCAGTGAAAACAACGCTCGGGAGGGCCGTGAGGGCTCTGTTTCCCTTGGCAGAGGCATCACAGGCCAGTCCTTCACTGTTTCCAGGGTGGCCTCACGGGTCAGAACTAAGTACTCTGTGGGCTGGATCTAGCCCCGGGGCCTTGAGTTTGACACCCCTGAACAAGACATATCCAAATCCTGGGCTGTTGGTCTGAGCTCTGAGCTTTACAATTTGGGTTTCCAAACGTTTTTTTTTCCTTTTTTTTTGTTTACATTTATACCCCGCCCTTCTCCGAAGACTCAGGGCGGCTTACAATGTATAAGGCAATAGTCTCATTCTATTTGTATATATATATATTTTTTTTTACAAAGTCAACTTATTGCCCACCCAACAATCTGGGCCCTCATTTTACCTACCTTATAAAGGGTGGAAGGCTGAGTCAACCTTGGGCCGGGCTCGAACCTGCAGTAATTGCAGGCTCTGTGTTCTAATAACAGGCTTCTCTATTGCCTGAGCTATCCCGGCCCCTGAATGGTTTCGTCACCATTCGAGGAGTGCTTTGCACACAGCACATCAGTGTGCTTTGAATTGTACCCAATACCCCATTCCTGCAACCGTTCTTCCTATGTTTTAGCCTCCAATCCTCTCATCCTCTTTGTTGCTCTTCTCTGGACTCTTTCTAGAGTCTCCACATCTTTTTTACATCATGGCAACCAAAACTGGATGCAGTATTCCAAGTGTGGTCTTACCAAGGCCTTATAACCAAGACCGAATTAAAGCATCTGTGACACTTAACGATGGTGTAAGGTACCTGGAAGCGGAATGAGTCACTCTCCGTCTCGGCTCCAGAGTGTCTGTACCAAATGACACCTTCGTTGATGTCCTGTTGGGTGAACGTGGTTGTTGGGGTGGCTCTACCTCCAGTGGCCAAAGGCTGCCATCCTAATCCAGCATCATCGGCAGGCATGGGAACCAGAAACACCACTTCACCTAGGAAAGGGCAGAGAAAAAGACAGGAGGACACTTTGAGGAGGTGAAAGTTAGGAGTTTTTCAAAATTTTGATACTTTGACGGACCACTAAAATTATGATTTTGAGATGTGAAGGATCTTAATAGCAATAGCACTTAGACCAGGGCTGGTCAACCTTTTTATACCTACTGCCCACTTTTGTATCTCTGTTAGTAGTAAAATTTTCTAACCACCCACCAGTTCCACAGTAATGCGCCATGTATAGTCGTCTGCGCATGCCTCTCACGCATCGTGGATTGAGTTGGGGGGGGTGCCGGCTACCAGCTCTGCTTGCCTGTTACAGCTGGGTGGTATGGGGGGAGGTGCGGGAGCTATTCTGGGACGAGGCTCTTTTGTTTGCGGTCACACTATAGCGCCATTTAGTTTCACTTACGTAACATGAACTAAACTTATGCACAGGCGATACAAACGAAATGAAAATGTTTTTAAATAATGCTATGAAATTTTTTTAAAAAGTCAATTAAATAAAAAAAAGGAAAAAACCCCTACTGCCCACCATGAAAGCTGGAACACCCACTAGTGGGCAGTAGGGACCAGGTTGACTACCACTGACTTAGACTTATATACCGCTTCATAGTGCTTTCCAGCCCTCTCTAAGCGGTTTACAGAGTCAGCCTCTTGCCCCCAACAATCTGGGTCCTCATTTGACCCACCTCGGAAGGATGGAAGGCTGAGTCAACCTTGAGCCTGGTGAGATTCGAACTGCCAAATTGGAGTCAGTCAGCAGAAGTGACCTGCAGTACTGCATTCTAACCACTGCGCCAAATACAGGTGGTTCTCAACTTACGACCACATTTGGGGCCAGAATTTCCATTGCCAACCAAGGCAGTTGTTAATTGAGTCTCACCTGATTTTGCTACCGTTTTTTGCCACGGTGGTTAAGCAAATCACTGGAGTTACTAAATGAATCATACGCTTCATTTAGTAATTCTAAATTTAGTAAATTTAGAATTTAGTGAATTCGGCTTCCCGCATTGTCTGGGAAGCTTGCAAATGGCAATCACGTGACCCAGGGACGCTGCAAAGATTTCTAAATACAGTCCAGTTGTCAAGCACCCAAATCAGGATCGTGTGACCGTGGGATACAGCTGTGGTTGTAAGTGCGAGGACGGATTGTCAGTCACTGTCTTTGGTGCCGTTGTAATTTTGAATGGTCGTAAGTTGAGCATTGATTGTCAGTCACTTTTTTTGGTGCCATTGTAGTTTTGAATGGTTGTAAGTCGAGGATTACCTGCACAGGTAGTCCTTGACGTATGACCATAACCGAGCCCAAGATTTCTGTTGCTAAGTGAGACATTTGTTAAGTGAGATTTGCCCCATGAATCACTCCACTTGCCAAGCTAGTAACCCGGCTATTAAGTGAATTTGGTGTCCTCATTGACTTTGCTTGTCAGACGGTCGCCAAATGGGATCACCTGACCCAGGGACGCTGCAATCGTCATAAATCTGAGTCAATTTCCCAAGGGTCTGAATTTTGCCCACGCGACCATCGGGGTGCTGCAATGGCTGTAAGTGTGAACAATGATTAGAGGTCACTTTTTGCGCTGCTGTTGTAACTTCAAAAGGGACGCAGTGGCTCGGTGGCTAAGACACTGAGAGCTTGTTGATCAGAAGGTCGGCAGTTCAGTGGTTCGAATCCCTAGTGCCGCTTAACGGGGTGAGCTCCCGTTACTTGTCCCAGAGCCAGAAACGAGGGGAACCATGTGCGGGGGAACCTTTACCTTGTAACTTCAAATGGTCACTAAATGAACTGTTGTAAGTCTAGGGCTACCTGTATTTAAGGGCTATCCCAACTTTGGGTCACCTTTGCTTCCCTATATTGGAAAGCTTTAAAAACTTCTGTTTCAGCCCAGATAGGAGTTTCCAGTTCTGATCTCTTGTTGTGAACCTCTCTTGGTTGTGAACCTTCAACACCAGATTTTCCTAAAGAAGAATGTCCTGATTCAAAGAAGTTCCCTGGTAGCATCTACCATGAGCAAGATAGCCTTTAGCCTCCATAAGTCATCTTTTATTTCCTTATTTAGGTTTTTCTCTCAGTACATTCCACTGCAAATCTCCCAGAAGAAGAATATGCGTCTTAGAAGCTGAACATTTTTAAGATTTTAATTTTAACTCATAGGATCATCTGTTACAACATCCTTCCTGTTGAAGACTACTTCAGCTTCAATCACAACAATACACGAGCACACAATAGATTTAAGCTTAATGTGAACTGCTCCAATCTTGATTGCAGAAAATATGACTTCAGAAACAGAGTTGTTAATGCCTGGAATGCACTACCAGGCTCTGTGGTCTTTTCCCAAAATCCCCGAAGCTTCAACCAGAAACTACTATTGACCTCACCCCATTCCTAAGAGGTCTGTAAGTGGCGTGCATAAGAGCACAATGTGCCTACCATTCCTGTTCTAAAGTTCCCTTTGATTGTATCCGATTTCATATCGTTATTACATACTTATGGTTATATGTATGTTTATATATTGTATAGTTATTTCATGCTTATGCTTATATATAATGTTGTGACAAATAAATACAATAAAAATAAATAAAATTTGGATCATTCTCCACAGTCATTCGGATCAAAATAGCAGTCGTAGTGGGCTTCACTATTCATGTCTGCCCTACCTCCAGAAGTCCTCTGGGCTAAACTGGAATAGAGTCATTCCTGCCTTTAATCTGTTTTGACAACGGAGTTACAGATTGTATTACCCTGACAGTCTGGATGTGACTGTTTTGTCTCTATTATTTGTGCTCTTGACAAATCAGCTCCCCGGAGGGGGCTAATAATACCCAACGCCTGAATTATGTAGAATGCTTACATCTCAATTAACCTTACACACCAAGCTAATCTGGCACATAACTGATAACTCTTCTTCCTCTTTATATTTCTCTCCAACTTTCATTCATTCATGCAGCAGCCACTAAATTGTGCTTTGAGAGTTTCAAGAAACATAGAATCTATATAAAGTAGAAAGAAGTTATGGGTTGTATGATAAATGGGGTGTAAATTGTTTAGAAGTTTATGGTATGGGGAATATGGGGAAGAATATGAGGTAAATCTTAAATTTATATAAGGAAAGATGATGTTTATTATTATGTATGATGGATATACAAATATTATGGATTATAAGGTATACTGAGGAATAATTTTTGATATTACAACATTGGAAGATGGGATATTGTTTATTATAGAAGATTGGACTTTAAACCTAATGGACTTAGATGAGAAGGTAGAATTATGAGCATATTTGAAAGATTATTTTTGAAAGATATATATAATGGAGATTGAAATAACAAAATATTAAATAGCTTCTAAATGAATAGAAGGTAATTGTATTAGTATTAATATTTTCCTTTTTCTTCTTTTTTTGTGGAAAACGGGAGTTGAGGTTCAAGAAGAGGGATGGGAGTTTATGTTAATTAGCATATTTTAGTTTATGATTGTTAGATATTATACCCTGTATTTGCTCTGGGAAGTCGGGGGAGGGGGGAGAGGAGGGGGGAAGGAGGGAGGAGAGAGGAGGGAGGAGGGAGGGGAAGGGTTAGGGTTGGGGGGAGGGGGAGGGGGGATGTATGGGGGAAAAAATCTTGTAAAACTTTTTCAATTAAAAAAAAAAGAAACAGAGAATCTGAGCAATAAATATTGAGGGTTGGTTCCAGGCAATTCGGAACCTCAACAGCAGAACCTTGAGTTATAGTCAAAGACATCTTGGAAACAGATGAAGGAGCTTCAATTATTCCTAGCTTCAATTATTGATTAAATTATTGGAGGTGGACTCTTTGAGAGCTGTATGCAATGAAATTTCATTTTAATGTACAGGTATGCCAATTAGTGTACATTCAAAGCGACAATATTAAGTTATCGTTCTCTTCTCTTCTCTTCTCTTCTCTTCTCTTCTCTTCTCTTCTCTTCTCTTCTCTTCTCTTCTCTTCTCTTCTTACTCCACTCTACTCCACTCCATCATCATCATCATCATCATTATTATTTACTTTATTCATTAAATATGAAACTCAGTCAACTTAACATTCAAAAAGACATCACAAATACCATTGACTGGTGCTAATGGTTGATACGGGTTGCTGCCAGCATCCTAGATATCAACCAAGTACCTTCTTAAGATGTACGATGTTCCAAGTAGCGCAGTTTTTTGCAGTTCTGCTGGTGTTATTGCAGGAAGCTGCAATTTGTTGATGTATCTTATAAAATTCTTGGACATGGTACCAAGTGCCCCGATGACAATGGGTATCACTGTTACATGTTTCATCCATAGCCATGTAGTTTCGATGGCCAGGTCGCGATATTGCATGATTTTTTTCCAGTTCTTTTTCTTCGACTCTGGCATCTCCTGGTATCGCAATGTCAATAAATTGTATGTTTCGGTTTTGGACAGCTGGCGTGTCCAAGTGATGATCTGTCTGTATTCGAAAGTCCCACAAGATCTTCATCTTCTCATTTTCTATAACTTTTTCCACTTTATGTTCCCATGACTTTTTGGATACAGGCAAGTCGTATTTTTTACATAATGACCAGTGGATTAATTTAGCAACTCGGTCGTGTCTAGCTTTGTAATCAGTTTGTGCAATTTTGCTGCATTCACATATTAAATGTGAAACAGTTTTGACTTTGTTGCTGTGGTTATTATTATTATTTATATCCAATTACTTATAATTAATTACATTCCTTAAGATTGAATTTCTTGGACTTGTTTGAACCTCTTTTTCCCACAATGTAAAACTAAGAGGCTAATTGCTCTGATTCTAATTAAGTCTAGTATACCAATACATGTAGTCCTTACAACCATTCATTAAATGACCATTCAAAGTTCTCGAACAGTTATTTTCTTATGCAAAGGATTGAGTGACATACAATTTTAGAGGGACCGTTCAATGTAATTCATTTATTGCATGATCTATCTCTCCATTTTTTTTAACCTATTAAGCAGTGGTGAAATGTAATAGTTACTACCGGTTCTATGGGCGTGGCTTGATGCGTGTGGGGGTGTAATGTGACTGGGTGGGTGTGGCCAACTTTTTTTTTTAACTTTTAAAAGCATTTTTTCTAAAACCTCTTCTGCCACAGGCTCTGACGATCCCAGTTGAGTTGCCTGATTGTCAGAGGCTTTCGTTTCCTTTTAAAAGCATTTTTTTTACCTTTAAAAGAAAAAAAAAGCCTCTGACGATCAGGCAACACAGCTGGGATCGTCAGAGGAGTCTTTTAAAAGCATTTTTTACAACCTCTCCGACCGAAGAGATTGTAGAAAAAAATGCTTTTAAAAGGCTCTGACGATCCCAGCTGAGCCACGTGATCATCAGAGGCTTTTTTTTTTTACTTTTAAAAGCATTTTTTCACCCGAAGAAAAAATGCTTTTAAAAGTAAAAAAAAAACAACCTCTGATGATCGCGCGGCTCAGCTAGGCATGGGGGCGGGCAGGGATTTTTGCTACTAGTTCTCCGAACCACCCATTGCCATCTGAATTGGGCGATCCAGTCTGAACCAGGAGCATTTCACTCCAGCTATTAAGGATATGTGTGTCTATCACCAGACCTTCAAAAAGTTTAATCTAGAAGCATAGTTCTCTTCCTAGCTAGGTGGCTCAGTGGCTAAAACGCTGAGCTTGTCGATCAGAAAGGTCGGCAGTTCGAATCCCTAGTATAGATCTTCTGTGTGAGCAGGGGGTTGGACTAGATGACCTCCAAGGTCCCTTCCAACTCTTGTTACTGTTACTGTTATCTTCCTCTTCAAGGCAATCTTAGAACAGGCATGGGAGATAAGATGGGTGAAATTTAGTGACTAGTTCATATTTACCTACTGAGCATTTGCTATATAACGCTATGTTTCATGTAGATAACAGGCAAAGTTGCAGGAACTGGGTATGTCTAGTTTAATGAAAAGAAGGACTAGGGGAGACATGATAGCAGTGTTCCAATATCTAAGGGGTTGCCACAAAGAAGAGAGGGTCAAGCTATTCTCCAAAGCACCTGGAGGCAGGACAAGAAGCAATGAATGGAAAGAGATACAAGATTCCAAGAGAAAGAAATAAAAGACTGGCCAAAAAAATCAATAAACGATGGAATTTTAGAAAGACTAAGAGATGATGGATAATGAGAAAATATATTAATAAAATGTGAAAACCCCAATAGGTTTTAGGGTAATAGATGGTAATTTAAGATTAGATAATTAAACTGAGGCACTAGTATTAACAGTGTGTTAAAAGATATTGTGAATTTAAAATATTAAGAATTAGAAATGATGGGGACTTTGAGATATACTCCCATGATGGATTGTTAATAATTGGTGTTTTTTGTAATCCTATACATTTGGAATACTGATGTTATGGTGGAATAATGAGTGATTTTTAAAATATTGAATGATAACATTTACTAAGGGATAATAAATATAGGGTGCGAAGAAATGTTATTTATGCTTAAATGAATTAAAGGAAAAATGTAAAAGGAATATGAAATGAGATTAGTATTGTTTGAAGTTGGAAGATTAGAATTCTACATGCTATTTGTATTATTATTGTTAACGTTGTATAAAAAAGACTTGACCCAATCAATGTATTGCCCACAAAACATGTATGTTTATATTGGAAAAATAAAAAACTTAATATATATTTTAAAAAAAGAAGCAGTGAATGGAAACTAATCAAGGAGAGAAGCTATGTAGAACTAAGGAGAAATTCTCTGACAGTTAGAACTGCTTGCCTCCAGAAGTTGTGGATGCTCCAACATTGGAAGTTTTCAAGAAGATGTTAGATAACCTTTTGTCTGAAATAGTATTGTGTTTCCTGCCTGAGCAGGAGTGTTTATTTTATTTATTTTTATTTATTTATTTTGTTGAGTACATATTAGATAATATATATAAGTATAAGCATGAACTGAATACATAAAATGAATACAATTAAAGGGAACATTAGGACAGGGATGGTAGGCACTTTGGTGCTCTTATGCACGCCCCTTACAGACCTCTTAGGAATGGGGTGAGGTCAACAGTAGACAGTTTAAGGTTAAAATTTTGGGGGTTTAGGGAAGAAACCACAGAGTCAGGTAGGTAGTGCATTCCAGGCATTGACCACTCTGTTGCTGAAGTCATATTTTCTGCAATCGAGTTTGGAGCATTCACTTTAAGTTTGTATCTATTGTGCGCTCATGTATTGTTGTCGTTGAAGCTGAAGTAGTCATTGACAAGTAGGACATTGTGGCAGATGATTTTATGAGCTACATTTAGGTCAGACCGAAGGCAGCGTAGTTCTAGGTTTTCTAAGATCATTCTAAGAGTTGGACTAGAAGACCTCCAGGGTCCCTTCCAACTCTCTTATTCATTGATTCAACTGCAGCTGAGAATCAAAACCCTCAAATGGATGTTTTTGGAGTTGTGCAATTATAAATAAGAACTCAAGCAAGCTCACTATCAGGCTTGGCTATTAAAAAGAACTTGCTGAGGGATGCCTGATATATCGATTGGAACATGTGAAAAAAATAACCAGGGACAAGAAGTTACTTTTCCACAGAAATTCTTGTAGATAATATGAAACAGAAGTAAGAAACTTCTCCTCCGCCTGGGCCACACAGCTGATTGTGTAGTTGTTAGAGTTCCAAATAATACATCCACAGCAAACAGAACTCCAAGACAAGTAGGTTTCTCAAAGAATAGGTTTCTTGAATGTATCATATTGGCACAGACTGGTGAAAACCGACTCTGAAGGTTCCCACCTAATTAAAAAGGTTTTCACCTAATTAAAAATAAGGTTTTTCTCCCCTTTCCCAATCAGTGTCACATGGTCCAATCAAGGTGCTTGGAAACTTCACTCCTCCCCTTTTCAGCCACCTATGGGAATGTCCTTGGTTCTCAGGGGAAACTATTTTGTTTCGGCTACAAAACTCCAGCTATCTCTACTTCCCCCTCCCTATCCCTCAGCACCACTGTGGCAGCTCTGAAGCCTCCAAGATGGCCTCAGTCAGGCCAGCTTTCAGAATTGACAGTCGTAGTATCTGTACTTAAATCACAATTCCCCTTTACACGCTGCAGCAACCGAAAGGCTCAGCTTCCCGCAGTCTTCCTAGCCATTTTTATAAGCCTGGAATGGATCTCCTGGGAATGGCCCAGTCATTCAGTCTTCATTCTCTTCCTTGACCGAGGCTGTTAAAACAGTCTGGAGCCTGAACTTAGCATTAAGTGGAATCCTGGATGCAACTGTTCCCTTTCTGGAAACGCTTTATGAGAATCTGCCGGGGCTATTTCCACTCATCTGCCCAACTTCTGCACTTTAAAGCTGATTTTAGACTGACAATCTGTAAACTGCTTCGAAGCAATCTTTGGTTTATGTGGATCATTCCAGCATCTGCCTTACAAAAGTTTCTTTCTCTCTATGGGAAGGATTCCAGTGTATACGACCAAAACTGACCTTGGTAAGGCCACACTTGGAATATTGCATCCAGTTTTGGTCACCACGATGTAAAAAAGATGTTGAGACTCTAGAAAGAGTGCAGAGAAGAGCAACAAAGATGATTAGGGGACTGGAGGCTAAAACATATGAAGAACAGTTGCAGGAACTCGGTATGTCTAGTTTAATAAAAAGAAGGACTAGGGGAGACATGATAGCAATGTTCCAATATCTCAGGGGTTGCCACAAAGAAGAGGGAGTCGGGCTGTTCTCCAAAGCACTTGAGGGTAGAACAAGAAGCAATGGGTGGAAACTGATCAAAGAAAGAAGCAACTTAGAACTAAGGAGAAATTTCCTGACAGTTAGAACAATTAATAAGTGGAACGACTTGCCTGCAGAAGTTGTGAATGCTCCAACACTGGAAATTTTTAAGAAAATGTTGGATAACCATCTGACTGAGATGGTGTAGGGTTTCCTGCCTGGGCAGGGGGTTGGACTAGAAGGCCTCCAAGGTCCCTTCCAACTCTGTTATTATGTTACGTTATATGTTATGTTACGTATAGAGAACTACAGCCACCCATGCATTTATTTTTAAGATTACCTATTGACATCAGACCAACAATCAAGAAGTAAACAAAACAATCAAGGAACTGTCAAACAAGCTAACAGTAAACAGTCCAATCAAAGAACCACCAAGACCAGCACTGACACCAACAGGACAAGCCTCCAGAACAGGGGTGTCAAACTCGCGACCCGCGGGCCAGATGCGTCAGGTGCTGGCTCCGCCCCTGCCCAGTTTAGCGAAGGGAGGAAAAGTCCCGATACATCACATGATGTTGCCATGACAACGCAAGTTTGACACTCCTGCTCTAGAACAAGGTGTCAAACTCAGGTCCGGGGGCCAGATTCAGCCCATGAGGTACTTAAATCTGGCCCGTGGGGCTGCCCTAGAAACAGCAAAGGACCAGCCAGCAGTGGCTCTCCCAGTAAAAATGGAGCTCGGGAGGGCCGCCTGCGGCTCTCCCGAGCTCTGTTTTCGCTGGCAGAGGATTGCAGGAGGCCGTCACAGCCAAAAACGGAGATCAGGAGCCTGTTTTCACCAGCAGAGTGCTCGGCCCATCACAGGAGACCCCAACATGAGTAACGTTGAGCTGGCCATGACCACCCCAGCCCCCAGAGGTCAAACACAACCCTGATGTAGCCCTCAATGAAATCAAATTTGATACCCCTGCTCTAGAATATAAATAGAGGACAAAACCCAATCCCTACTACCACTGATGATGTTACCTAGTTTGGTAATGAAATGTCTGCAAGAAAACAACCAAGCTCAGAGAGCACCAAGGACGCCTCAGAATACTATTGCATGAGTGTGCACCCTCTGAGGCGGGTTTAAGAATTGTACCGCATGCATTGTACAGCATGTCCAGGGTTGCAAAAATGAGCAGGATATCCTCACGTTTCCCTCCTCTTTATTTATTTTTTGATTCTACTTTATTTTTTAATTTTTTTTTTTAATGGGGTTTGGTCATAACAAAATTTCCCTCAAATAAACTGCAGCTCTTTTTGTCATCAGTAGGGGGAGCAAGAGCACTAGAGTAGTGTTATCGCTAGTGTTATATCTCCCTCTACTGATAAAGAAAAGCACTGCTTTTATAAAAAAAGAAAAGGTTAAGAAATAAGTCACCAGACCAAGAAGTTGAGAACTTAAGACATTTTTTGTTCCTTTAGCTCACCTTCCTAAACAAGCGAGCAAACAAACAAGGTCCAGAAATGTCCCAGTCATCTAAAAGATTTTGGGGAGTACAAAAAAGGAAGTATGTCTAGTTTAACAAAAAGAAGGACTAGGGGAGACATGATAGCTGTGTTCCAATATCTCAGGGGTTGCCACAAAGAAGAGGGAGTCAAGCTATTCTCCAAAGCACCTGAGGGTAGAACAAGAAGCAATGGGTGGAAAGAAGGATCAAGGAAAGAAGCAACTTAGAACTAAGGAGAAATTTCCTGACACTCAGAACAATTAATAAGTGGAACGACTTGCCTGCAGAAGTTGTGAATGCTCCAACACTGGAAATTTTTAAGAAAATGTTGGATAACCATCTGACTGAGATGGTGTAGGGTTTCCTGCCTGGGCAGGGGGTTGGACTAGAAGGCCTCCAAGGTCCCTTCCAACTCTGATATTATGTTATGTTAAGTTAAGCGCCATAATGTGTAGTTTTTCACCTCCCCTGCTTTACTGAGTTTGTGTAGGTCCAAGGATATTCTCATTAATAAAAATCATCGAGGAGGGTTACGCTTTGCGTTCTTGCATGCCAACTTCAATTTTCCTTTAATTGGATTCCTTTAATTAAAGCACTCTTTTAGATAAGATAAGCTAGCAGCCAAAGAGGTATCCATTGACAACCGTCTGCCTAGATTTAGCATCTAAAAAAAGCCAAATTAAACAACCCTAGGAGATGTCACATTTCTAGGATTCCCTCCAGGTACATGTTTGATTCCTTTAAATGAGGTTAATTTTGGTTCTCCCTTAGAGATTTTCAGTCTCTTAACTGCTGGCGATTATGAAAGCTATGTGGCCACTATATAAACAATACTGGTTAGGAAAAGTTACCCTGTTCAGTCATAACGTTTCCAAACAGATCTTGGGCAAATCTTACTTTACAAAATAGTTAAAAGATTGTGACGTCCATATACTGTATGTATGTGTATATATATGAATGGGTGTGTAGGTATTAATTAATTAGTAACACAGCTGTTAATTGAATCTGGTTTCTCCTTTGACATGAGATCAGATGAGATATAAGATGAGATATGAGATATATCTGAGATGAGATGAGATATAAGATGAGATGAGGTAAGGTAAGGTAAGGTAAGATAGCCTTTACTGTCATGTTTTACTGTGAGCACACTGGTACAGATTAAAAATGAAATTTCGTTGCCTGCTCTCAAAAGAAAAAATATATCTATCTGTACACAAAGATAACAGATATATATATATCTTTGGTTATTCGGGTTTTCTCCCGCGTAAAATTGGAAGTGTCTTGGCGACGTTTCGACGAAGTCTTATTCGTCATCTTCAGGCTGGTGTTTACAGCTTCGTGCTTTAACGTCGCCAAGACACTTCCAATTTTATGCAGGAGAAAACCCGAATAATCAAAGACCTACATACAAACACCCGCGAAAACCTCAGAAAACAAATATATATATACATACATATACACATATGCTATATACATATACTTGCATACATACATCTTCTGCCAACCTAGCAGTTTGAAAGTACGTAAAAAATGCAAGTAGAAAAATAGGGACCACCTTTGGTGGGAAGGTAACAGCGTTCCATGTGCCTTTGGCGTTTAGTCATACCAGCCACAGGACCACTGAGACATCTTCGGACAGTGCTGGCTCTTCGGCTTTGAAATGGAGATGAGCACACATATATGTATATCAGAGGTGGGTTTCAGCAGGTTCTGACCAGTTCTGGAGAACCGGTAGTGGAAATTTTGAGTACTTTGGAGAACTGGTAGTAAAAATTCTGACTGGCCCCACCCCCATCTATTCTCTGCCTCCCGAGTCCCAGCTGATCGGGAGGAAATGAGGATTTTGCAGTAACCTTCCCCTGGAGTGGGGAGGGAATGGAGATTGTACAGTATCTTTCCCCTGGAGTAGGGAGGAAATGGGGATTTTACAGTAACCTTTCCTTGCCACGCCCACCAAGCGACACCCACCAAACCACATCATGTCCACCAAGCTACACCCATAGAACTGGTAGTAAACATATTGAAAACCCACCACTGATTTACGTGTGTGTGTGTGTGTGTGTGTGTGTGTGTGTGTGTGTGTGTGTGTGTATATATATATATATATATATATATATATATATATATATATATATATATATATATATATATATGTATGTATGTATGTATGTCTTGACGTATTTGGGTCTTCTCCCGTGTAAGGTTGAAAGTATCTTGGCGATGTTTCGACGAGGTCCAGGATAAGACACGATGCCACCACCAATCATCCTCACCAGATTCAAACCCAAACCCATCCCACAGATGAAACACAACCACCATCCAGAGGCCAGAGCACACTGGCACCGCCAGCTGCTGCGCCAGCTGCTGCGCCACCCTCCAATCCCTACACAAGGCCATGAGCACATGACAAGACCTCAGACTCGGAGCCAAAAGAAAACCTGGGATGCTGCATCACAGCCATCTGCTCAGGACATTACATCACAGAACCCAAGAGGCCACAACACCAAAGCTAAGGACGTTACAACACAACCTACCACGCAGGATGTTGCAGCACAAGACTTAGGACGTCACATTCCCAGAACTCAGGACGTTTCCACAAAGCCTATTACCACTACAGGAGGTCACATTCCCAGAACTCAGGATGTTTCCACACAGCCCATTACCCAGGTCATTACAACACAAAAGACTAATGAGCACACAACTAGGACCACATCCACACAGGATGCTACAAAACAGCCGACTAATCTGCAACACCCACTCCACCTACCAATTAAGATGCAACCACAGAGCCAACCAACCCACTTACAGCAACAAAGCCCACACTCCACACATCCCCACTACTATTTATAGAGAGATGGCAGTTCCGACCACGCTTTGCTCGCACAAGCACAACGCCCTAAGCACCAGCCTGAAGATGACGAGTGAGACCTCGTCGAAACGTCGCCAAGATACTTTCAACCTTACACGGGAGAAGATCCGAATACATCAAGACCTACATACCTATACCCGTGAAAACTACAAAAACATATATATATGTTACACACACACACATACATACATACATACATACATATATACACACACACACACATACGGTTATGCACACCCCTTACAGACTTCTTAGGAATGGAGTGAGGTCAACAGAAGACAGTCTAAGGTTAAAGTTTTGGGGTTTGGTGATGAAACCACAGAGTCAGGAAGTGCATTCCAGGCATTGACCACTCTATTGCTGAAGTCATATTTTCTGAAATCGAGTTTACCTTAAGTTTGAATTTATTGTGTGCTCGTGTATTGTTGTGGTTGAAGCTGAAGTAGTCCTTGACAGTTAGGACATTGTGGCAGATAATTTTATGAGCTACGTTTAGGTCAGAATGAATTCTGGGAGTTAAAAGTCCCCAGATCTCAAAGTTGCCAAGATTGAGAAATGTCTGATGTAGGTCACTAAAATCAGAATTCACTCCGAGAATATTTGGAGTACGAAGTATCACCAGACCTTTTATTGATTCTGTGATTTTTTTTTAATGCATTAACTGGTGACGGCTCATCTTTATTTTGTTTGATTGGCGTATTAAGGGATGTTTTATTGTGCTGCTCTGCACCGTGATTTTTATTTTTATTTATTACATCCGCAGACTCTTTATTGGATAGTTTACAGAGGTGTTGAAAAGCGCTAAGTGTCTCCTCTATTGCAGTGGCTATAAATAGGGCCAATTAATAAAGAAGTTGGGGCATTTTCCTTTAGCACCCAACGTCTACCACTCTCAACTCAAATGAGGTAGGCAAAGATACAAAAAAGAAAAAACTATTGATGGACTTAATTGTCCTTGTCTAAAGACTCCGAAATATCTTCTGGGTATCGAGCAAGCCTGAAAATGAGAGAAATGGATACGGAAGATTACACAGAAACATTTCGGCTTTCTGTGCTTCCCTAATGTTGATTTAATTTTAGGTCTAGAGCAGTGGTTCCCAACCTTTTCTTGTTTGAGGCACAACCTTTTCTTGTTTGAGGCACCCTTGGAAAGCCTTTCAAAAGTTCCCGGCACCCTTATAAGGAAATAGATATTTAAAATCTCCGTAGCTCAAAAGTTCCCGGCACCCTCAAAAGATCTCACGGCACCCCTTAGTGCCGCGGCACACTGGTTGGGAACCACTGGTCTAGAGAGACCGTATTATACAAATCTTTCAATTTCTGGTAATTTCTGAGATGAGGGGAGTGAGGTGACTTATTTTCTCCCATCCTGAAGGAATAATTTCTGATTTTTGTCATCAGTTTGGTGCTGAATAGATCTTTGAGAAGATACCACCAGAGAAATTATACCTTCAGAAAGAAGAAAAGGTAGAAGTAATAAGGAGTCCCTGCAGATTTTACTATAGGAGGCAGTACTCATCTCCGTTTCAAGGCCATTTAGCTGTCCGAAGACATTTCCGTGGTCATGTGGCCAGCATGATGAAATGGAGGGCTTTTACCTTCCCACCCTGAAGCGGTACCTATTTTTCTACTTGCATTTGCGTGCTTTCAAACTGCTAGGTTGGCAGGAGCTGAGGCGAGGAAGGGAGCTCACCTCATCACATGGAGCTCGGGTCTCTAACCCGAGCTCCCAACTTTAAGCTCAGCATCTTAACCACTGAGCCACCAAGCTCCCCCTGCAAGTAATAAGAACTCTGAAAATAAAATACAGGTATTCCTTGACTGATACCCATTCAATAACTTACATGGCACTGAAAAAAATGACTTACAACCGGTCTTCCCACTTACAACCACCCCAGAGTCACATGATCAAAATTTGGGTGCTTGGCAACCGGCAGGTATTTACGACAATTACAGCGTCCTGGGTGTCACATGATCGCTGTTTGGGACCCTCCCAGACAGTTTCCGACAAGCAAAATCAACGGAGAAAGCCAGATTCACTTAACAACTGCAGTGAACTCCAGTAAAAAAATAGGTCGTAAAATGAAGCACGGCTCAGTTACCTTGTTTCGGCATGGAAATTTCTGGTTCCAACCATGGTCTTAAGTCAAGGATCACCTGCGTCTTGTTGTCTACATCAGGGGTGTCAAACTCAAGGCCCAGGGGGCAGATCCGGCCCATGGGGTGCTTAGATGCGGCCCACAGGGCTGCCCTGGAAACAGCGAAGGACCGGCCTGCAGTGCCTCTGCCAGAGAAAACGGAGCTCGGGAGCCCATTTTCGCTGGTAGAGCGTTCGGGCCACTAAAGGTGCTCCTGACACGAGTGACGTTGAGCTGGCCACGCCCACCCCAACCACACCCACCCACCTCCCGCAGCCAAACACAACCTTGATGCGGCCCTCAATGAAATCAAGTTTGACACCCCTGGTCTACATTAATCTTTCTAACACAAGTTAATAAGCAGAGCAACCACCGTCCTCACCCCCTCTTGACAATACAAAAGATGTTTTCAATAACACCGTTTTTAAAGTACCATTCTCTGCACACTCCGCATTCAAAAAGTATTTTATCAGCTACCAACAAATATGCATCAAATACCAAAGTGCTTAGCCTGTATGGAATACCATTACATCTAATGCTTGTTTTTCTAGGCCGTTTCCTGGGAACTGCGAAGTCTGGTCACGTAGCGTTTGTTTGTTTTTCTTCAATCTGGAAGAGTCCTTTGCGACTTAAATGAAAAACGTGCAGAAGAAATGTTCCTTTTCCAAGGGACACAGCGATACAAAGGCACACAAATGTTTGTATACAGGTAGGAACTTTACTATCATTATCATCGTAGGCAATATAGTCTTGCCAGATTACCTTTCTAGAAAGTGTTGTGGACTCTCAGCAGCTCACAGAATGGTGACCTATTCTCAAATCCAGCTTGAGGCCGTCATTATTTATTTATTTATTTATTATTTAAATTTATATACCGCCCTATCTCCCGAAGGACTCAGGGCGGTTTACAGGCATTTAAAAATAGATAAATACAGTCTAAAAACAATTAAAAAACTTATTCTAAAAGCCTAAATTAAAAATATGAAAATAAAACCCAGTTTAAAACCCGTAAATTAAAATCTAGCTCAGTCCTGCGCAATTAAATAAGTATGTTTTAAGCTCGCGGCGGAAGGTCCGAAGGTCCGGAAGCTGACGAAGTCCTGGGGGTAGTTCGTTCCAGAGGGTGGGAGCCCCCACAGAGAAGGCCCTTCCCCTGGGCGCCGCCAGACGACATTGCCTCGCTGACGGCAGCCTGAGGAGTCCCTCTCTATGAGAGCGCACGGGTCGGTGAGAGGTATTCGGTAGCAGTAGGCGGTTCCGTAGATAACCCGGCCCTATGCCATGGAGCGCTTTAAAGGTGGTCACCAAAACCTTGAAGCGCACCCGGAAGGCCACAGGTAGCCAGTGCAGTCTGCGCAGGATGGGTGTTATGCGGGAGCCACGAGGGGCTCCCTCTTTCACCCGCGCAGCCGCATTCTGGACTAACTGTAGCCTCCGGATGCCCCTCAAGGGGAGCCCCATGTAGAGAGCATTGCAGTAATCCAGGCGAGACGTCACGAGTGCGTGAGTGACCGTGCATAGGCCAGGCTTGTGAAAAGCTTTCAAAATTCTCTACCAAATTTTAAGGAAATTTGGATTGGACGATTTCTCTGATTCTGTTGTGGTCCGCCAGCAGCCTACGGAGCTGGCAATGGAGTCGGACAGCGATGAGGCTGAGGTGAGCCCAGGGCCATCAGGGAGTGAGGTGCGGACTCCAGAGCCTCCAGAGACTGATAATAGTGAGGCAGAGGAACAGGAGGAGCCTGTTCCTAATACACGCATGAGAAGAGCTGCCAGAAGGCAAGAGCAGCTCAAGCAAAGAGGACGATTCGGGAGTAAGGCCAAGAGATGATTGGCCCCTCCCATAAGGCTTAAAACAGACCAGCAACGGCATTTGGGCTTTGCCGGAAAATAACGTTGTAGCTGCGTCTTCTGCTTCGTCTACGTCTTGCATTTATTTTTGTGACTTCTGTTTGCCAAGAAAGGCTTTGGCAGTTTGCCTAATTGGACCAAGGTTTGCGATAGGACTGACGAATTTGTGTTGAGAGGAATTTGCTTTAATTTAGTTGGACTACGCTGGGAATGAAGTAATTCTCAGCTGTTTGAATAAAGTTGTTTTTTTTTTCCCCACAGACCGAGTTTCCTACTACCTACTTGGGCCTGGGTCACAAGTGACTCTCCGAAACCTTCCCCCAGAGATTCATGTCATTTCAACCCTAATGACGTTCAGAAAAATCTTGGAAAACTTGGATGGTTCTGCCAGTGCTTAGGACTGGGACTGTTTGGCTGACGGCACCCTGAGAAGACCCTCTCTATGGGAGCGTACCGGCCGGTGGGAGGCATGTGGTAACAGAAGGCGGTCCCGAAGATATCCCGGTCCTATGCCATGGAGCGCTTTAAAGGTGGTATGAAATGCACTCGGAAAACCACAGGTAGCCAGTGCAGCCTGCGCAGGATCGGTGTTATAGAGTGGCTCCCTCTATCACCCGCGCGGCAGGATGGTTGCAGAGTTCCCATTGTTTTGTTTTTGTTTTTATTATTAATATGCTGTCTTCTATTGGCTGTCCGTCTATTCTTTCTTTCAGCTATCAATTGTCATTAAGGAGCTGAGAAACCTTGAAACTGAATTAAATAAATACATATAAGTCAGCAGTGGGTTTCTAATATTCTTACCACCAGTTTGCTGTGTGCATTCTCACTGCGTGCGCCTTCCGTGCATGTGCCCACCTTCCGTGCATGCGCTTTGCTCGCTTGCAATTTGCCTTCCGCGCATGCACCCGTCCTTGAAAACGTGCCTAAATAGGACGAATCTCTGCTACCAGTTCGCCCGAACCGGTACGAACCGGGTGAATACCGCCTCTGATGTAAGTTCCTTCTTCAAGCTCGATAAAAATTAGCAGGAAGAACAATGGACGGTTGTCCTTTGAAGATCACTTGGCGACCGTCTCCAGGAGAGCTTTTTACCAGGTCCACCTGGTCCGCCAGTTGCGCCCCTTTCTAGACCGGGATGCCTTATGCACGGTCACTCACGCCCTCGTCACTTCTCGCCTGGACTACTGCAATGCTCTCTACATGGGGCTCCCCTTGAGGTGCACCCGGAGACTTCAGTTGGTTCAGAATGCAGCCGCGCGGGTGATAGAGGGAGCCACTCGTGGCTCCCATATAACACCGATCCTGCGCAGGCTGCACTGGCTACCTGTGGTTTTCCGAGTGCACTTCAAGGTGCTGGTTACCACCTTTAAAGCGCTCCATGGCATAGGACCGGGATATCTTCGGGACCGCCTTCTGTTACCACATGCCTCCCACCGGCCGGTACGCTCCCATAGAGAGGGTCTTCTCAGGGTGCCGTCAGCCAAACAGTGTAGGCTGGCGACCCCCAGGGGGAGAGCCTTCTCTGTGGGGGCACCTACCCTCTGGAATGAGCTTCCCCCAGGACTTCGACAACTTCCTGACCTCCGGACCTTTCGCCGCGAGCTGAAGACGTATCTATTCTTCCGAGCAGGACTGGCTTAAATAGGGTTTTTAAATATGGATTTTATTGGGGTTTATTTTATATTTTGTATTGTATTTTAAATTTTAGGCCATATTGAATAAGTTTTTTTAAGAGTGTTTTTATTGTAATATATTGTATTATTTTATCTGCCTGTTCACCGCCCTGAGTCCTTCGGGAGAAGGGCGGTATAAAAATTAAATTATTATTATTATTATTATTATTAATGGGAGGATTTTTCTGCCCAATCATAGCATCAAAAGGCAAATTTTGAACTGGCCAGGAAAAACTTTGCAGGATAGCCTTTTAGGCAAACTGTGTCCATAATGTCTTTCTTGACCCATGAACTCCAAATTCCATCATTCCTTTCCAAAAATTATACAATTGGAACACTGCAATTGGTGAGATTTTGACATTTTACACAAGGTCTCAAGATGATGCCACCAGAACTGAGTTTGAACCACCTGGTGACATTTTAGAAACAGGGAGTGGGAGATCTGTAAATTAGGCTGACGGCTTCTGATCACATAAGAGGCAATGAGATGGAAAAGTTATGGCATATAGCAGGGGTGTCAAACTCAAGCCCAGCGAGCCATCCAGCCTGTGGGGTGCTTAGATCTGGCCTGTGGAACTACCCTGGATCTAGCGCGCGCGAACCTCCTGAGTTCCGTTTTTACTGGCAGAGGGCTAGCAAAACAAACTAAAAACAAAACAAAAGGAGAAATGTTTCCCCTTTTGCATTTGAACATGCAAGAAGGGACAGGAAAGGAGAAAGGGAAAGAGGGAAAAAAAGAAGAAGATGGGAAGATGGGAAGAGAGCAAGGAAGGAAAAGTAAGGAAAGAGGGGAAGGAAGAAGAAAGGAGAATGAAGAGGGAAGGGAAGAGAAGAGAAGGGACGGAGGGAGGGAGGGAGGGAGGGAGGAAGGAAGCAAGGAAGCAAGGAAAGATTATAATGAGAGTGAGGGAGGGTCTGAGGGAAGTCCTGCCTTAGCACTTGGCCACCACAGGTGCCCCGACACAAGTGATATCGAAGTGGCCACGGCCACTCCAGCCACACACCCCTGTCGTTGTTCCCCACCCCACCCCGAGGTCAAACACAACCCTGATGTGGCCCTCAATGAAATCAAGTTTGACACCCCTGGCATATAGCATCTTTCTCTTATGCAAAGGATTGAGTGGCGTACAATTTTAGAGGGATGGTTCAATATAACTCATTACTTTCATTATCTATCTTTTCTTCTTTCTTTCTTTTTTTTAACCTATTAAGGATATATGTATATATCGCCAAACCATCAAAGAGTTTAAAATAAGAGCAAAGTTCTCTTCCTCCTCGTGGTTTTTTTTTTTTTAGAACAAGCAGGGAACGGTTGCAGTGTCCTGGGGTCATGTGATCACCTCTTGAGATCTTCTGACAAACAAAGTCAAAGTCAAACAAACGCTTAACAATTCAAGAGGTTCCATACCTCCCAACTTACCGTATTGTGGCTTGTCCCTGATTGTATAGATGATCGCAGAATCCCTGGCCCCAAACATCTCGGCTTGCAGATTTTTTTTGGTGATTTGCTGCATGCCTCTCTCCGGGACCCAAACGGTAGAGCTGATAACCAGGCGAGGAATGCTGCTGCCCTGCAAAAAGAGATCGAAAAGGAATAAAGTCATTTAAATTGAAGCGGTGAATGGGAGGCAAGGTTGGAAGATAAGAATAGCCCGAGTCTTTTGTGTATTCATGGAACAGATCTTAAGGTGACATCTTAAAACAAGGCACCGGCTGAATTTCCAAAGGGATGGCAATTTATACCGTCATCCAGAGACCGACTGAATGCTCTAACGGTGGTACTGGTTTCTACGAACTTGTCAGGCGCAAGAAATCAGAAGGCAGGATAGAGTTCAAAAGCACTATAATTTTATTTTATGTTACGCTCTGTGAGAACTCTTCCCCCCGCCGAGAATGAAATATTTTGGGGGATATAAAAAAGAGGCAGAATCTTACATTTCCCCAAAGGAGAAATGGAGAAACATGTTCTTAAAGGCAGAAAGCAGCCCCAGGCTTCCTGCATAACAAAACGGCCGCCAGCAGATGCCTGAAATCTTTAGAGACGGATATTTTGTGCCCATTCAGAAAACCGGGCCAATCTATTCATAAACAAAACATCTTCAGCTCCAGCTGATGGAATTAAGAAAGGACAGGACAGGACCTTCAGGACGTAATAGGATCAACCCACCACCAGTTGAATAATTAAAGCACACAAAGAAAACCTCAAAATTACAAAATACTGTAAACCAGGAGTGTCAAACTTGATTCCATTGAGGGCCGCATCAGGGTTTTGTTTGACCTTGGGGGTGGGGGGACATGGCCAGTTCGATGTTACGTGTCAGGGGCACCTGTGGTGGCCCAAGTGCTCTGCCAGCGAAGACGGTGCTCCATTTTCACTGGCAGAGGCATCACGGGCTGGTCCTTCACTGTTTCCAGGGCAGCGCCATGGGCCAGATCTAAGCACCCTAAGGACCGGATCTGGCCCCCAGGCCTTGAGTTTCACACCCCTGCTGTAAACTGCATAAAAATACTTGCACTCATCAAGCTAATTTGTCAACTGTCCCAGAACTGCATGCTGTTGTTGATTCTGCTCATCAGTGAAACTTCTCTCCAATCAGCCTCCCATTTTATTTCCAGCGTCTTTCTCCTGGTTTGGAACTAGATCTGATTTTTGTTACTACCACCCATTCCCAGCGGAATGGGACAAATTTGCAACAGCCAACATGCTGCGGCTAACTCGTCACAGCCAACTCACCACAAGCCACTCGCCACAGGATAATTCGCCACGGCCAACTCGCCGTAGGACAATTTGCTGCGGGACAATTTAACAATTCTATTTAATTATTTAAAAGAAAGTTAAGAAATTATTTTAATTTTTGCAATTCACATTTCATTCTCTCCCTCTTTTTGCATCCTTTCTTTTCACGATTTCTTTGTTATCAGTACTGTAACTCTGTCCTTTGTGACTTATTCAATCAAATTAAGCAAACTCTGATTTAGCTGTGGATCCAGTTAAGTAGTCCCTGAGATTTTCCAACAGCTCATTGTGAAAGGTAACCGGAGCAAAGAGGCTATTTTAAGTTACAACTCAGTGGAAATCTGCAAAACACGGATGCAGATTAAATCCATTAAACCCCTGTCCTTGATCGTTATTATTATAATTAATTTTGCTGTGCTTCTAATTGCTAGAGAATCCTAACGAGCTCATCGGGAACGTTTCTGGATGTTCTTGAAGGCTTGGGATGGCAGGTCAATGAGCTCATTAAAGTAGACTGTTTTACTCAGTAGAAAATAGGGAATCTATTCAGAAATCCATCATTCCTAAAAGCAATGCTGTATAATCAGTTCACACAGTTACCTTATTGTATCAAGGATAAAACCAGAGAGATTTGAAACATTTTGAACAATTAAGGAAACTTTTGTTGGAGAAGAGCAGGCAGATCCGGGGTGATGGTGAGGTTAAATGTATTATCAGCTTAGAGTCCTTACATTGCCACAAAGATCCAAGTCCAGCCCCCCTTGAATTTCTTTGACCCTTAAAGGTAAAGGTAAAGGTTCCCCTTGCACACATGTGCTAGTCTTTCCCGACTCTAGGGGGCGGTGCTCATCTCCATTTCAAAGCCGAAGAGCCAGCGCTGTCCGAAGACATCTCCGTGGTCATGTGGCCGGCAGGACTCAACACCAAAGGCGCACGGAATGCTGTTACCTTCCCACCAAAGGTGGTCCCTATTTTTTCTACTTGCATTTTTACTTGCTTTCGAAACTGCTAGGTTGCAGAAGCTAGGACAAGTAACGGGAGCTCGCCCTGTTACACGGCAGCACTAGGGATTTGAACTGCCGAACTGCCGACCTTTCGATCGACAAGCTCAGCTGTCCCAGCCCCTGAGCCACCGTGTCCCTTATCTGGTGCCAATTCAGATTTGAACGTTAGTTGACTAGTTTCTTGTGTATAGGGTTGAACAATTAATCCTTCTGAATTGCAACTTAATGCTGGACATTAATCTCATTTAATTCTGCCTCCTAGTTCTACCTGCTCTTCCTAACAGACAGGAAGCAGCAGGTGAAGCTAAGCAGAATCACATCAAATACCTGTACAATTAGCACAGGGCCCCCACAAGGCTGTGTGCTCTCTACACTTCTCTCCTCTCTATATACCAATGACAGCATCTCAAATAATCCATCTGTTAAACTAATGAAGTTTGCAGATGACACAACAGTGATCGGTCTCATTCGAGACAATGATGAATCCGCATACAAAAGGGAGGTTGAATAACTAGCCTCATGGTGCGACTGGAACAATCTGGAACTGAACACACTCAAAACCGTAGAAATGGTGGTAGACTTTAGGAAAAACCCTCCCATACTACCACCTCTTACAATACTACACAACACAGTATCAACAGCAGAGATCTTCAAATTTCTAGGTTCTATCATATCTCAAGACCTAAAATGGACACCTAAAATCAAAAATGTCATCAAAAAAGCACAGCAAAGAATGTTCTTCCTGCGCCAACTCAGAAAGCTCAAACTGCCCACGGAGCTGCTGATCCAGTTCTACAGAGGAATTATTGAGTCTGTCATCTGCACCTCTATAACTGTCTGGTTTGGTTCTGCAACCCAACAAGACAGACACAGACTTCAGAGGATCATTAAAACTGCAGAAAAAACAATAGCTACCAACCTGCCCTCCATTGAGGACCTGTATACTGCACGAGTCAAAAAGAGGGCTGTGAAAATATTTACAAACCCCTGACATCCTGGACATAAATTGTTTCAACTCCTATCCTCAAGACGCTATAGAGCACTGCACACCAGAACAACTAGACACAAGAACAGGTTTTTCCCAAAGGCCATCACTCTGCTAAACAAATAATTCCCTCAACACTGTCAAGCTATTACTAAATCTGAACTACTATTAATCTTCTCATTGTTCCTATCACCCATCTCCTTCCATTTATAGCTGTATGATTGTAACCTTGTTGCTGGTATCCTTACGATTTATATTGACTGTTTCCTAATATGATTTGATTGCTTATTTGTACTCTATGACTATTATTAAGTGTTGTACCTTATGATTCTTGACGAATGTATCTTGTCTTTTATGTACACTGAGAGTGTATGCACCAAGACAAATTCCTTGTGTGTCCAATCATACTTGGCCAATAAAAAAATTCAACTCAATTCTATTCTATTCTATTCTATTCTATTCTATTCTATTCTATTCTATTCTATTCTATTCTATTCTATTCTATTCTATTCTATTACCTATTCCTAAGTATATGAAGGTCAGATCCTGTGTGTGTGTGTATATATATATATATATATATATATATATATATATGTAGGTCTTTGGTTGTTCGGGTTTTCTCCCGTGTAAAATTGGAAATGTCTTGTAGCGTTTGGAGTCTCATTCGTCATCTTCAGGCTTCAGCTTCGTGCTTCTGGGAGCAAATACAAACACCCGTGAAAACCTCAGAAAACAAATATATATATATATATATATATATATATATATATATATATATATATATAAACACTCTTTAGAAGGTCAGATCCTGAAGATGAAACTGAAATACTTTGGCCTCCTAATGAGAAGGAAGGATTCACTAGAGAAGAGCCTAATGCTGTGAAAGATTGAGGGCAAAAGAAGAAGGGGACAACAGAGAACGAGGTGGCTCAATGGAGTCACTGAAGCAGTGGGCATGAGTTTAAATGGACTCCAGAGGATGGTAGAGGACAGGAAGGCCTGGAGGAATGTTGTCCATGGGGTCGCGATGGGTCGAACACGACTTCGCAACTAACAACAACAACAAGTATATGAATTTTTTTAAAAAGGGGAATGCCTTAGACTTCACAATATTTTTCTTCTAGACTTCTCTACAGCTCATTGTTTGAAAAGGTCATACAGGCCCTGATTTTTCAGTACCTGTCTGTAATCAACTATATATCCCGTTATTCCTTTTCCAATATATTTTTGGGGTGTTTGGACAAAAAACTGTTAGAGTGGTTCCATTTCAAGGTTCAACACAGCTCCTTCCTCAATCCCTTAGGAGCTAAAATTACCCCCAAAGCATCATTTCTCCATGATTCCCAAAAAAAAACAACCAAACCCTTTCCTGAAATTAATATGTGAGATCAACAGCAATTAAAAAACGATGAAATAAAAAGGAATAGGCTGCTTAAATCAATTGTGCAGCAAACCGGAAATAATGGATGTGCTTGCTTTTCAGAAACAACTTAGTAACGCAACATACGGAGCATGGTGGAAGAGAAGATGTTGCGTGGAAACAACATGCAGATTTGTTGCTTAAATAATATTTATTCAGGGAGAATAGGAAATACAGGTAGTCCTGGATTTATGACTACAATTGAGCCCCAAAATTTCCATTGCTAAGCAGGACAATGGTTAACAGCAATAGCAATAGCACTTAAAATTATATATCACCCCGTAGTGTTTTTACAGCACTCTCTCAGCAGTTTACAAACATGAGTGCATTGCCCCCAACAATCTTATTTATTTATTTATTTGTCACAACAGTATATATAAGCATAAGCATGAAATAACTATACGAATTGGATACAATCAAAGGGAACATTAGGACAGGAACGGTAGGCACGCCGGTGCTCTTATGCACGCCCCTTACAGACCTCTTAGGAATGGGGTGAGGTCAACAGTAGACAGTCTTTGGTTAAAGCTTTGGGGATTTTAGGAAGAGACCACAAAGTCAGGTAGTGCATTCCAGGCATTAACAACTCTGTTACTGAAGTCATATTTTCTGCAATCAAGATTGGAGCGGTTAACATTAAGCTTAAATCTATTGTGTGCTCGTGTATTGTTGCGATTGAAGCTGAAGTAGTCTTCAACAGGAAGGACATTGTAACAGATGATTCTATGAGTTAAACTCAGGTCACGTCGAAGGCGGCGGAGTTCTAAATTTTCTAATCCCAGGATTTCAAGTCTGGTGGCATAAGGTATTTTGTTGTGATCAGAGGAGTGGAGAACTCTTCTTGTAAAATATTTCTAGACACGCTCAATTGTATTAATGTCCGAAATGAGGTATGGGTTCCAGACAGGTGAGCTGTATTCAAGAATTGGTCTAGCAAATGTTTTATATGCTCTGTTTAGTAGTGTAGTGTTTCTGGAGAAGAAGGATTAAGTTTACAACTCTTAAAGTCTTTTCTGCAATGTAGTTACAGTGGGCTTTGGCACTTAGATCATTTGATATGAAAACTCCAAGGTCTTTAACGGGGACCTTATTTCTTTAATCTGGGTACTCATTTTACTCATTTGCCTCAGAAGGATGCAAAACTGAGTCAACTTTGAGCATGTCAGGATCGAACTCCAGCTGTGGACAGATTTTGCCTGCAATAGTGCATTCTAACCATTGCGCCAGTAGGGCTCTTAAGTGAGTTTTGCCCTGTTTTACAACCGTTCTTGCCACAGTTGTTAAGTGAATCACTACAGTAAGGTGACCAATCGTCCTCCTTTAGGGAGGACAGTCCTTCTTTTGTAAATTCTGTCCTCTCTTGAAAAGTGTCCTCCTTTTCGATATTTGAAGACTAATCTGTAAATCTCCCTATTCGATTGATGCTGATCCGATCCGATCCGTTGCGTGTGATGTAATGTATTTGTATTTGACATGACGATTCATCAAGGCTCAGTACAGTGCGGCGAGACACGATTATGAGACGCATATGCTCCACACAGGAGAATTGTTTTGAGAGTGTGTACCACGCACAAGAGTGCGCTGCGCCCAAATGGCTTTGTTTACTTCTTACTGAAACATGACACGGCACACATGCACGCATTAGACTCACTTCTTTCTCAGTGGATATTCAATCATACCCAAGTGAGCACAATAATTCACGTTTTATTAATTCATTATCTCTTTAATAATTTCCAAATATGTATAATTTTATTTACAAGTTTATTCGCTTATGTTATCGTGTCAGTTTTAATAATTAATTTTATTTATTCAATTGCTAATGATTTTGGGAAAAGTGAGAAATTGAGATTGAATGTTGATACTCTAGCTGCAGCACTTGCCGTAAAATTCAATACGAAGGATATTTCTTGTTCAGATATTTCCAATATATTGTTAGAAGATGATACATTGACCCAAAAATATTCATTCAATGGAAAAGCACTCATTTAAATAATAATTAATAGGCATGTAAGCATAATTACAATATAAAATGTTATCGTTACAAATGTTTTTTATTAGGCATTTATCATATTATAGTGTATTCTGTATTATTGTTGCAATGAATAAAATGTTTCTTTTATTTACGATATTTTTTTCTTCAATTTATTTGTGTCCTTCTCATTGTAAAAAAGTTGGTCACCTTAACTACAGTTAAGGTCGTTCAATGAATCTGGTTTCCTCACTGACTTTGCTTGTCAGAAGGTGGCAAAAGATGATCCAGTGATTCAGGGACACTTTAACTATCATAAATACATGCCAGTTGACAACTGTCCAAAGTTTGATCACGTGACCAGGGGGATGCCGCAATGGTTGTTAAGTCTGAAAAATGGTCATAAGTCACTTTTTAAAATGCTGTTGTAACTTCGAATGATCGAGGTCTACCTGTAGCTACCATATTCCCCCGAAAATAAGACTGGGTCTTATCTCCATTGGAGATTAAAGAAAAAGATGTTTCGGATTACTACAAAGTGCGGAACAGATTCTATATGTGGCTAGAAAATAGAAATCAAAACGAGAAATAAGAATGTAAATTCTGACTAACGGAAATCTAAGATTATTGAATATTGGTAAGGATAAAATATAGGGACACGGTGGCTTAGTGGGTAAGATGCTGAGCTTATCAATCGAAAGGTCGGCAGTTCAGCAGTTCGAATCCCTAGTGCCGCGTACTCGGGTGTGCTCCCGTGACTTGTCCCAGCTTCTGCCAACCTAGCAGTTCGAAAGCACGTAAAAAATTCAAGTAGAAAAATAGGGACCACCTTTGGTGGGAAGGTAACAGCGTTCCGTCCGCCTTTGGCGTTGAGTCATGCTGGCCACATGGCCATGGAGAAGTCTTCGGACAGCGCTGGCTCTTCAGCTTTGAAACGGAGATGAGCACCGCCCCCTAGAGTTGGGAACAACCAGCACATATGTGCGAGGGGAACCTTTACCTTTACCTAAGGATAAAATACTGACTATCTCAATATACAGGATGTAACTATATATAACAAAATTGTATATAAGAATGCTCAGTATGGTTATACAAGAATAAGGTCTTATTTAGAAAGATTGAATTTAATAGCAAAGGAAAGTGTGGATGCAGAAAGTTGTAAAATATAGTGTTGTTATTTTTGTTTTGTATTTTGTATTTTAATGTTTGATGTGTGTATATGTCTTTTTTTTTCCCTCCCCCACCCCTCTTTTTTCAGTTTTTGTCTTTTTCCATTATGTTTTTGGTTTTAAAAATGTAAAATACTCAATAAAAACTATTTTTTTAAAAAAAGACTAGGCCTTATATTAAATTTTGCTCCAAAAGACGCATTATTTTCCAGTTAGGTCTTATTTTCGGGGAAACATGGTATGCTTCTATTACCCATGCAATGCAATCTTTAGCGAAGGACAGCAATTCTCTGAATAAATGCTCACAAATCTACTGGAAGAATCCCTATTCAGATCATAAGAAAAAAACCACCACCACCAAAAACCCTCAATTCACCCAGGAAAAATAAAGCCACATTAATTGAAAATTAAATGCTAAGACAGATGATGACGAATTTAATAGAACTCCCATTGTTTTAAATGGGATGGGAAATCCTGATATATCGAAATTTGGACTGCACTGATCCGAAAGAAAGGCTATTTATTTCCTAACTGAATATCTGTAAAAAGTTTGGATTAATTCAGATGGACGCTGAATTTCAGCAGTGCAATCTTGGAGTGGTTTTTAAGGTGACACAGAAAGCACACCGAGAGTCTCATGAAACCTCCCTCATACTGTAAGAGAAAAACCCAATTTAGAAGTGAAAGGGACCTATAGCTGACATTCTTGCATAGTGTGGGGGAAAAAATGACAACGGAATAAATTATTCTCTTTCTCCTTCTTAACACTCGATATTCCAAAATTTGAGGACAACCAAATACAGACAAAAAGAAAAGGTTTGTAAATGACACGTCCCTTTTGAAGAACTAGTTAAAAAAAGTTTCCCCCCCCACAAAAAAAATTTAGGCTCAATGAATCCAATGGCTCTCGGAACTGAAAAACTGAACTGCAAAAGGTTTTTGTTTTTGTTTTTTTTTTGCTTATTAAAGAGTTTATTTAAATGCAGACGCTGCTTTCTAACTTTATAGAAAAACATGCTCTACCACTTTTAGTAAAAAAGAAAAACATGCTCTACCACTTTTAGTAAAAATTAACACTGGGCAACTGAACAGGATTAAAACTACTATAGGTCCCTTAGGAAGTAGTTTACAGTGAGATCAGAAGAAATTAACTAGAATTTCTACTGTTGCTTTTCCAGTTCCTTGGCTTTTAACTCTTGGTTATACCTCCATATGCGGTACAGCTGAGAGCCACCAGCACAGCCAACAAAGAAATTAACAGTAAATAGACCCCAGTTTTTAGGAATAATTACTAGAGAATACCTTGACCAAATAAGGCCTGTAGCCATTAGGACGCCAGACTGTGAAGTGCTGAGGTTTTTCAGCAGGCCTAGTCATATCAGCCATTCCAGCATATACCAAACCCCATTTCATGACAGGTGCCCAAAAAAACACTGTTTTGGGACCTGCAGGGTGGTTATATAAAGGACGCAGCCGGGGCGGCAACATAAGCTCGATCTTGTCTAAGAAACGGTGATAAGAAGCACGAAACCCAGCCACGGCAGCCGCCATCCTGCCTGTGCGGTGAGAGCGGGAGCCCCGAATTCAATGACAGCGCCGCTCGACCTGCCGTCCTTCCCTTCCTCCTCCTCCTCTTCCTCCTCCTCACACGGCCTGAGCAGAAGCAAAACCCCTGCAAAAGGTATTTTTGAGATGCTAACCCAGTGATGGCGAATCTATGGCACGTGTGCCAGAGGTGGCATTCTTTGTGGGCCTCTGCCACGCATGTGGCTGCCTCCCGTGGGCCAGCTGGTTTTCAGGTCTCTGCTGCGCATGGAGGGAGCACAGGGGGATGGGCCACATATATGAGGGTGGGGCAGTTGCGGGGGGAGCATGCACATGTGCAGGGCACATGCCGGGGGGGGCGTGCATGTGTAGGGGGTTAGGCACATGCACTGTGCTAACCACTACAAGAGAGAGAACAGCTAATCTAATTCTCCGAGTCAGAGGTAGTGAATATCACTCTATTAAAGCATATCCAAAATTAAACAAGAACCTCTCTCCACTGTGAAGAGCTTTGCAAACATATACGAAATTGGATGGAGAACCAGCATTCCTTCCTCCTCCTCCTTCCTCCTCCTCACACGGCCTGAGCAGAAGCAAAACCCCTGCAAAAGGTATTTTTGAGATGCTAACCCAGTGATGGCGAATCTATGGCACGTGTGCCAGAGGTAGCATTCAGCGCCCTCTTTGTGGGCCTCTGCCGCGCATGTGGCTGCCTCCCGTGGGCCAGCTGGTTTTCAGGTCTCTGCTGCGCATGGAGGGGGCATGCATGCATCCACAGGGGGATGGGCCACAGATACGAGGGTGGGGCAGTTGGAGGAGCATGCACATGTGCCGGGCACATGCAGGGGCGCGTGCATGTGTAGGGGGCCAGGCACATGCACTGTGCTAACCACTACAAGAGAGAGAACAGCTAATCTAATTCTCCGAGTCAGAGGTAGTGAATATCACTCTATTAAAGGATATCCAAAATTAAACAAGAACCTCTCTCCACTGTGAAGAGCTTTGCAAACATATATGAAATTGGATGGAGAACCAGCATTCCTTCCTCCTCCTCCTCTTCCTCCTCCTCACACGGCCTGAGCAGAAGCAAAACCCCTGCAAAAGGTATTTTTGAGATGCTAACCCAGTGATGGCGAATCTATGGCACGTGTGCCAGAGGTAGCATTCAGCGCCCTCTTTGTGGGCCTCTGCCGCGCATGTGGCTGCCTCCCGTGGGCCAGCTGGTTTTCAGGTCTCTGCTGCGCATGGAGGGAGCATGCATGCATCCACAGGGGGATGGGCCACATATACGAGGGTGGGGCAGTTGCGGAGGGAGCATGCACATGTGCCGGGCACATGCAGGGGGGCGCGTGCATGTGTAGGGGGTCAGGCACATGCACTGTGCTAACCACTACAAGAGAGAGAACAGCTAATCTAATTCTCCGAGTCAGAGGTAGTGAATATCACTCTATTAAAGGATATCCAAAATTAAACAAGAACCTCTCTCCACTGTGAAGAGCTTTGCAAACATATATGAAATTGGATGGAGAACCAGCATTCCTTTCTCTGCCCAAAAAAACCCTCTCTAATTCAGGTCTGGCAGACAATGAAAGCTGCCAGACCTGAAAGGTATAAAAGTTGAATAAATAAATAAATAAAATGAAAGCTGAACCTCATCTTGTTTCACAATCTTGGCAATGTTAATATGGATGAACTTCAACTTCAGGGGTGCTATTCAGCAGGTTCTGGAGAAACGGTAGCGGAATTTTTGAGTAGTTCGGAGAACCGGCAAATACCACCTCTGGCTTCCAGCTCTATTCTATTCTATTCTATTCTATTCTATTCTGTTCTGTTCTGTTCTGTTCTGTTCTGTTCTGTTCTGTTCTGTTTTCTATCCTATCCTATCCTATCCTATCCTATCCTATCCTATCCTATCCTATCCTATCCTATCCTACCATCTTCTCCATCACATGAGGACCCAGATTGTTGGGGGCAATAAGTTGACTTTGTATATAATATACAAATGGATGAAGACTATTGCTAACATAGTGTAAGCTGCCCTGAGTCTTCGGAGAAGGGCGGGATATAAATGCAAATAAATAAATAAAAATTTCAAGCCGCAAAGGTCCTGGTGGTTTACAGAACAAAATTTTATTAATGCTATTCCATCTACAACAGCCTTAGGCAGAGCAATACAAGTGTGAGTTAAAGGATGTCCCACTTTTCAAGCAAGGATACGTTTACTTCACACTAGAGTGTCCACAGAAAAATTCCAAGCTGGTAGTTGCCTAACTCCAACTAAAAGTAAAAGCTGCAGGGGGATCTCTGTCAATTTAAAGAGCAATATCCCTATCGCAGCATCAGTTTTCAGCTGAGAATAATAATATTCATGCAGCTCAGTTAAAGCGACCATAACTGAACTGTAAAAGATCCAAATGACCACTAGATGCCCTCAGAGAGAGACAAAAAAATTGCTAATTCTTTTCCGCCACCTAGGGGTTGTTCAGAATGTCACAGGTCAGATATGACAACCCTATCTAAAAACCCACATTTTTTGATGACAGTCCTATCTAAAAATGCTAGAAAATTCCCGGAGGCCTGGCAAATTGGCCATCAATAGACACAAAGACACAAACAACATCTACATACTGGGCAAAAGAGACAACCAACAAGGCAAAAAGGGAATAAAAAGACCAAACCATCTTCCTGCCAGCAATCAACACCCAGATGAACATAGATTAACACCAAGAACAACATCAGGCCAACAATCAAGAAGTAAACTGTCTCCCAATCAAGGAATTGCCAAACAAGCCAACAATAAACAGCCCCGCCAAAGAACCTCCAAGACCATTCCCATCAACCTTGACAGGGCAAGCCACTGGAATATAAACTGAGAGCTTACCCCACTCCCTGCTAACACTGATGATGTCACCTAGTTCGGTAATGAAATGTCTGCAAGAAAACAACCGAGCTCAGAGAGTACCAAAACCACTTATATCAAGCGTGCAGAATAGGACTCTAGTTTACAGTCATCTCTACACGGGCATTGAAAACAAGGGTTGGTCATCCACATGTGCAACTCAGCTACATATCTGGAGCGCTCTGTGTAACCAAGATAGAATAGAATAGAATAGAATAGAATAGAATTTTATTGGCCAAGTGTGACTGGACACACAAGGAATTTGTCTTTGGTGCATATGCTCTCAGTGTACATAAAAGAAAAGATACGTTCATCAAGGTACAACATTTACAACACAATTGATGGTCAATATATCAGTATAAAGCATAAGGATTGCCAGCAACAAAGTTACAGTCATACAGTCATAAGTGGAAAGAGATTGGTGATGGGAACTATGAGAGGATTGATAGTAGTGCAGATTCAGTAAATAGTTTATTTATTTATTTATTATTTACATTTCTATACCGCCCTTCTCCGAAGACTCAGGGCGGTTTACAGCCAAGTTAAAAAGACATATACAAAAATTAAAACACAATATTTGAAATTTAAAAATCTGAATCCATAGGCCGAATATTAAAATAACAAGTAATAAAACCACCCATTAAAAATTACCCTTAGGCCAACCCTGCTCGGTGAAACAAAAAAGTCTTGAGCTCGCGCTTAAAGGCCCGGAGGTCGGGAAGAAGGCATAGCCCCAGAGGCAGTTCGTTCCATAGGGTAGGTGCCCCCACAGAGAAGGCTCTTCCCCTGGGGGCTGCCAGCTGACATTGTTTGGCTGACTGCACCCAGTTTGACAGTGTTGATGGAATTATTTGTTGTCGTGTCCCACTCCTCCGCTGACGGCCGGGTCAGGGAAATCCGAATCAGGCGTGCCTCTGCAGCTCTGCCAAAGTCCTAGCAAAGTCCTCAGGGCAGGCAGGAGACCAGAAAGTGACTTCAGCAAGATATGTTTAGACTTTGCCTGACTCAGAGAATGCCAGAAAGCAGGTCCTTTATATAGGCCATGGGGTGTGGCTCCATGACTCAGCACTTATCCAGGCCTGCCTTCCTTCCTTCTGTTGCCTCGCTCATCAAGTCTTCTGACGCGAGGTCACTCCAGTCGGCAGCTGTTGGCAATTGACCTCCCTCAGGCTCACATGCTGTGGAGGAGGGGGAGGGGTCTAGTTGCTCCGTTTGCCTGGGCATGGAGCCAGAGCTGGGGGCTGGAGATACTTCCTCCTCTTCAGCCTGTCTGGGCATGGAGTCAGGGCTGGGGCCGGGAGGCATACTAGGACATTCCTCCATGTTCGGAAGCAGATAAGAAGGCCCCAGCTGTGGTGAGATCGGACGAGACACAACATTTGTTTAGCAGTGTGATGGCCTTCGGGAAAAAACTGTTCTTGCGTCTACTGCCACAACTTGACAGCCCTGTATGGTTTTCACCAGCATAATTTGGATCTGGATTTTGGTTAAATCAACCCTAAAGGAGGTGTTTTTTGAGTCTCACAGGAGCAAAGAGAGAACTTCTGGGAATGGAAGAGAGCTTCCAACTTGGATCTTTTTCCCTAGAAACTGAGCAGAGGGTTGGACTAGAACCATGATGGCAAACCTATCAGTGGGCACGCAAGCTCAGCTCCATTTCTGGCATCTGGAGGACTTCTGGAGTGGGGTGGGGAAGGCCATTTTTGCTCTCCCCAGACTCCTAGAGAGGCCCTGGAGGCTGGGGACATAAAAAATTGGGCCTTCCGGTCCCATTGGAAGTTGGCAAACGGGCCGTTTTCGGCTTCCGGAGGACCTGTGGTGGTGGGGGGAATGCGGTTTTGGCCCACCCATCCCCAGACTCCTAGAAAGGCTCTGGAGCCAGGTGAAAGAGAAAAACGGGCCTACTGGGCCATCGCATGCCAGGAGCAGGGGGAGAGGGGAGGGGTCACGCGCACATGCGCGGGGCGCATAGAATTATGGGTGTGGGCATGCGGGCACGAGACCGCCCCCTCTGTCAGCCCTCCTGGCGCACGATGGCAAAAAAGGTTAGTCATCACTGGACTAGATGATCTCCAAGTTACCTCCCATCTCTGTTCTTTCATTCTTCTGAATGTTATTTGAAAGACAGATCATTACTTATGGTACAATGAGGTTTGTTTGTTTTTTAATTGACTTCTGTACTGTTTTAAGAAAATATCCAAATTTTGGGGGGAGGGGTGGGGAACCATTCAGATTTGCCAAGGATCAAAAATCTCATTCTGCAATTTGAAGAAACAATGGAGATAATAATATGCTCCTTTTCAGTCAACCTCCTAGGACAGTGGTGACAAACCTTTTGCTCACCTAATGCCGAATAGGTACATACTTTGCGCGCTTTGCTTGCGTGTCTGCCATCCATGCTGCCGCACAGCTCCTCCCCCCATGCGCTGTGCGAGCAATCACACCATCTGCGCATGCATGTGCTTTTCATGCATGCAATGCATGCAGAGGAATGCCATCTGCTCATGCGCATGCAGCATGAAAATACTCTCTCGTGCATGCGCAAACACGTGTGCATGCGCAGGAGAGCTCCAAAGACCAGCTGGGTCCCCTAATTGCACACATGCGCACCAGTGGCCCAAACATCAACTGGGGCGTCCGTGCGTGCACAGCTGCAGGTGAAGTTCGGCAACAGCTCGCATGCCTGAAAAGATGGCTCTGCATGCCATCTTGGAAGTGCGTGCCATAGGTTCACCATCAAAGCCTTAGGATATTTTCTTAAAACAGTAGAGAAGTCATTTTTTTAAAAAAAATCTTCCTAGAGGGAAAATAAGAGGAGTTTATGGTAGTTGAACATAACATAACATAACATAACATAACATAACATAACATAACATAACATAACATAACATAACATAACATAACATAACATAACATAACATAACATAACATAACATAACATAACATAACATAACATAACATAACATAACATAACATCAGAGTTGGAAGGGACCTTGGAGGCCTTCTAGTCCAACCCCCTGCCCAGGCAGGAAACCCTACACCATCTCAGTCAGATGGTTATCCAACATTTTCTTAAAAATTTCCAGTGTTGGAGCATTCACAACTTCTGAAGGCAAGTCGTTCCACTTATTAATTGCTCTAACTGTCAGGAAATTTCTCCTTAGTTCTAAGTTGCTTCTTTCTTTGAGCAGTTTCCACCCATTGCTTCTTGTTCTACCCTCAGGTGCTTTGGAGAATAGTTTGACTCCCTCTTCTTTGTGGCAACCCCTGAGATATTGGAACACAGCTATCATGTCTCCCCTAGTCCTTCTTTTTATTAAACTAGACATACCCAGTTCCTGCAACCGTTCTTCATATGTTTTAGCCTCCAGTCCCCTAATCATCTTTGTTGCTCTTCTCTGCACTCTTTCTAGAGTCTCAACATCTTTTTTACATCGTGGCGACCAAAACTGGATGCAATATTCCAAGTGTGGCCTTACCAAGGCATTATAAAAAGTAATTATCTATCTTTCAAATAACATTCAGAAGAAAAGAAGAACATAGCTGAACCAGCTGGAATCAAGACTCACACAGAATCTAATGCTGGATAAAGAAACAAAAATTAAGACAATTCATTATCAGGTCTATCATCTGGAAGTAAATGAACCTTAGAAGAAGATGGATTTTCTTATGCAGAAGTATTTCGAGAAAAATAATGAGCCACACAAATTGTTGCCCTATCAACTATGTGTTTGTTTATTTTTTAAAAAAATTAAACCACCCAATATTCAAAGTTTTCTGAGTAGTTCACAATAAAACACATTAAAATGCCAAATAAATAAATAAATAAATACAACTATCACTTCAGACTGGGACCGAAAGAATTATACTTCAACTTCAGAAGAGATGATAAATCAGTTTGTTAAATACTATTCTCAACTGTATGGAAAACAGATGCCAAGTTTGTAAAAGATTATAGAGTATTTGGATACAACAGTAGATTGTGAAATTTACAGATTTCAGCAAAATTGCTTAACAAGCCAATTACAGAAGATGAAATGAAGGAAACAAAACTGCATAAATTCCCAGAATCAGGATTTTCAAAGAAATTTCCATGGGACTATTAATTCAGGTTATGAATAATAGCAAATAGTTCCTTCTTGGTGGCATAGTGCTTTCAAAATTTGCCTTTATAAGGAATGTAATTCAACCTATTCGGAGTCTTATAAGCCTATCATCTTTTTGAACACACAGTAAATCAGATAGTCCTCGACTTACAACCACAATTGAGTCCAAAATTTCTGTTGCTAAGCGAGACAGCCGTGAAGTGAGTTTTGCCTCGTTTTACGGCTTTTCTTGCCACGGTCGTTAAGCGAATCACTCTAATTGCCAAATTAGTAACACGACTGTTACTAGAAAAAAAACACACCTCTGATGATCACGCGGCTCAGCCGGGCATGGCGGGGGGGGCGGGCAGGGATTTTTGCTACCGGTTCTCTGAACCACCCGCCGTCATCGCTACCGGATCGCACGATCCAGTCCGAACCGGGAGCATTTCACCCCTGCGCCTACCCACACATGCTCCTCCCCACACGCCCACCCAGAGCATCCCTGACCACCTGCTCTCTGTATCATATGTTGAGGGCTCCTGCTGACCTATCCACAGCCTGTCAACACACTCACAGTCCCCATCAACATGCCTGCACTCCATAGCACCCCTGTATCTCCTCGGTGGTATCCCCTCCCCATTTTCCTGACTCCCCTTCTTCACATACTCATTTGCTGACCTGCTTCTCTGGGATTCCTGCCTCTTCCCACTTAACCACAAGATAGTGGGACTGCAAGGATTGCTATTGCTAAAAGATGTGGTCATGTGACTCTCACTTTATGACTATGCTGCTTAGTGACAGAAATGCTAATTCCAATTGTTGTCGTAGGCTGAGAACTCGCCGTCATTTAGCGTATTGATTTTTGTTAGCTAACGTTCAGCTGAACATAATTGCTAAATTATCCCTCGCATCCTGGACATAAACTGTTTCAACTCCTACCCTCAAAACGACGCTATAGAGCACTGCACACCAGAACAACTAGACACAAGAAGAGTTTTTTCCCGAAGGCCATCACTCTGCTAAACAAATAATTCCCTCAACACTGTCAGACTATTTACTGAATCTGCACTACTATTAATCGTTTCATAGTTCCCATCACCAATCTCTTTCCACTTATGACTGTATGACTATAAATTGTTGCTGGCAATCCTTATGATTTATATTGATATATTGACCATCATTTGTGTTGTAAATGTTGTACCTTGATGAACGTATCTTTTCTTTTATGTACACTGAGAGCATATGCACCAAGACAAATTCCTTGAATGTCCAATCACACTTGGCCAATAAAATTCTATTCTATTCTATTCTAAATACCAACTTATAATGTCTCAGTAAAGATCACACTTGGAATATTGCATCAAGTTAGGTCATCACATTATAAAAAAAAAGATGTTGAGACTCTGGAAAGAGTGCAGAGAAGAGCAACAAAGATGATTAGGGCAGTGATGAAATCCGCTACCGGTTCGCTGTGGGCACATGTGCAGTGCACGCCAAATGCGCACTTCACGCCAAAAGCGCGCTTCACATGCATATGCATCGCAAGCGCTACCATGCAGCACTGGATAAAAAGGATTAAGAAGCCTTTCCAAGGTAAGTAGAAGAGCGAGGGGGGAAACAGCTGTGCCGTGTGATTTAGATTCGCTAGAAAGCAGGATTTCCTGCTTTCTAGCGAATATAAATCCCACGGCACAACTGATCATCAGAAATGCCAGTTCGTCTGAACTGGTAGCATTTTTTTTACTACCGGTTTGGGCAAACCAATAGCTTTTATTACTACCGGTTCTCTAGAACCGGGCCAAACTGGTAGCATCTCACCTGTCAGGAAATTGTTATTTGCCTAACTAGTTGGCCAGGCAATATATAAACTAACTTTGTATGTTTGCAGTAAGAAAGGCATGATATTGCTTTAAGGCTGTGCTGCATCATGCAAGCATCCTGATTGGTTGAGTTCTGTAGCCAATGTATAAAAGGACTACTAAATTATAGCTTGTGGGGAATTTACAGAGACGCTACAGCATTGTAAACTGAAGACATGCTGCAACTGTATATTTGAGCTTTATGATCGTTGCTTGATCATGGCTAGTTACTGATTCCTCAATATGCTGACTGTTGTGAATTGAACTGAACTGAACTGAAAGAAGACCTTGTTTGTTTTACAAGTCTACATTGGTAAGAAGACTGACTTTATACGTGTATGACCTGGAATTGTTTTTGGACTATGACTTTGCCTTTTCCCTAAAAGTAAAGGAATATCAAACCCCAGTTTGTCTGCAAGTGACTGTTATTGTACACAACCAGTCTCAGTCGTTTTCATGCGTAGGGTACTCTGCTCAACAGTCCACAATCTTGGTTGTGAACCCAGATTACCCTTAACATCACCCATGGATTAGGAAACTGGAGGCTAAAACATATAAAGAACAGTCGCTGGAACTGGGTATATCTAGTTTAATGAAAAGAAGGACTAGAGGAGACATGATAGCAGTCTTCCAATATCTCAGTATCCAATATCCAATATAGCAGCCACAAAGAAGAGGGAGTCAAGCTATTCTCAAAAGCACCTGAGGGCAAAACAAGAAGCAATGTGTGGAAACTAATCACGGAGAGAAGCAACTTAGAATTTAAGGAGAAATTTCCTGAGAGTTAGAACAATTAATCAGTGGAATAACTTGCCTCCAAAAGTTGTGGGTGCTCATTGAACATCGAAGGTTTCTAAGAAGAAATTGGACAGCCATTTGTCTGAAGTGATGTAGGGTTTCCCGCTTGAGCAGAAGGTTGGAGTAGAAGACCTCCAAGGTCCCTTCCAACTCTGTTATTCTGTTAGGAGTTTCAAACAACCTATAAATGGCTTATTAAAACTGTAGGATAAATGTAAAAGAAAAATAGGCTCAAGTTCAAACGTCTCTTGCTCAAACATTATTTTCATGAAAGGTAACGTGGTAAAGATTGATTTGCAGGGATAATGATTCCTATAGACTGCAAGGTTTAACATTTAATCAAAGAAAGATGAAATCTTTTGAGACTCCCCGCTAAGAATGGTCTGAAACACCTCATTACTTTCAATATCTTCAAATAAGTAGCAGAGCAGTTCAAAAGGAGCTGAAAACGTTAAGATAGCAAATGGAGAGGTTTTATCATATTTTAAAACCTTATAAAACAAAACCCAGAACATCTGCTAGGGCTCTTACCTAATTGCTGTTAAAATCCAATTCAAAAACCGAAAACAGAGAAGGGCTGCAGGATTAAAAGAATGCAGAATCGAAATAGGATAATTAATGCATAAGTATGACACTATCAATGAAAGATAAATAACTAATTCTCCACAAGGTGAGGCGAAGGTCTTGCCTGTGTTGACTATCCTACACTATTATGCGTATGGTTAAGAATCATGGCTATCATTTATGAATAACAGGCGCCATGGTTATAGCACAGGGGGTCTCTAAACTTGGCGACTTTAAGCCTTGTGGATTTAAACTCCCAGACTTCACGTAGTTGAAGCAGTGGTGGTATCCAGCTGGTTCTATCCGGTTCGGATGAACCGGTAGCAGCCGCTGTGGGAGGCTCCGCCCACCCAACCAGATATCATCACGTCCCCTTTTTGATGCTCTGCACGCGCATTCACATTTGTGAACTGGTAACGAAGGTAAGTGAATACCACCCCTGAGTTGCAGTCCAAAAGTCTTAAAGGCAGGGGTGAAAGCTCCCGATTTGGACCGGATCGCGCAATTTGGTAGCGATGGGGGCGGGTAGTTCGGAGAACCAGTAGCAAAAATCCCTGCCCCCACCCCCACTGCCCATGCCTCGCTGTTCCTCTTCTCTGTCCCTGAAGCGCTCGGTGATGATATAGCTGCAAACGGCCTTAAATGACTGCCGCGGCACTTCAAAGGGCCGCACTACAGTTGATCAGCGCTGTAGGCAGCTAGTAGACCGGTACCTCTTTTTTTAAAGAAGGTAGACTGCCAAAAAAAGGCACTTGGTAGACTGGTTCCTCTCAGTAAAAGGCAATTGGTAGACCAGGGCCTCTATTTTTAAAGAAGGTAGATCGGTGCCTCCCAAGTTTTGTATACTTTATTATTTTTATTATTTATTATTTTTTTTTAAATTACTTTATTAAACTTTTTTACATTAAAAGCATAAAAAAAGGGGGAAAAAAGGCTTATATCATTTAACAGCTTATTTGTCGTGTTTTTCATCTAATAATAATCCATGCAATAATGACAAACATTAAATTATACATATTTGTGTTCTTATTTTATCTATTGATTATGTTTAGTAACTAAATATTCCTATCTCCTTTCCATCCATCCATACCACCGTTCCCATATACCATAAAATACTGATGTCTCCTTATCCTTCAGACTCAAAGTTAGTTTGTCCATTTCTGCGCAATTCATAATCTTTTGTACAATAAGTCTCTCTGTGGGCACACATGGCTGTTTCCAACATTGAGCGAAGGCCATCCTAGCAGCAGTTAATATATGTAGTATTAAATATTTTATACTCTTCATGTATTTTTTTTTAAAGATCCCCAATAAAAAAAGTTCGGGTTCTAGATCCAATTGTTCATTTGTGATTTCTTGTAGCCACTTTTTAATTTTTAACCAATATTTACGTGCTTCGGGGCAAGACCACCACATATGGTAATATGTTCCCTTTTTATTTTTACATTTCCAGCATATGGGAGACATTTTGGGATACATTTTCGCTAATCTCAAAGGGGGCAGGTGCCACCTATAGAACATTTTATATGCATTTTCTTTGTATGCTGCTGATTTGGTTAGTTTATAATTTCTGTTCCATATTTTCTCCCAATCTGATAAATTTATATTATGTCCAATATTTTGACCCCATGCGATCATATTATTTATTATTATTGGCCATGCCCATTCAGTCACCTGACCACCAAGCCACACCCACCAATGAAGCCACACCCACAGAACCGGTAGGGAAAATTTTTAGATTTCATCCCTGCTTAAAGGTGTGAAGTTTGGAGACACCTGCTCTAGCAAATTCACAATACCTTAAGCATGTTGTACAAATCCAGCCATCTTAGCAGAGGTGTGAATCCAGGATAAATTCAACAGTAATCCTCCCACAAGCCCCATTGCAAGAAAACAAAGCACAGAAGGTGGAAGAATTGAACCCACGTGGACCCATGGCTTAGGACCGGGCTATTTACGAGACCGCCTTCTGCCACTGATAGCCTCCCAACGACCTGTGCGCTCCCACAGAGCGGGCATGCTCCGGGTGCCATCAGCCAAACAGTGCCGGCTGGTGACCCCCAAGGGGGAGAGCTTTCTCTGTGGCAGCACCGACCCTATGGAATGAGTTACCTCCTGGGTTACGCCAACTTCCTGACCTCCGTACCTTCAAGCGGGAACTGAAGACTCTGCTATTCAATCGGGCGGGACTAGCCTAAATATTATTTTAATTTTGATATTTTAGTTTAACTTAGTTTTAATTGATTTTAAATTGTATTAATCTATTTATGATTTTATAGTTTAGGGTTTTATATCGGTCGTTTGACCGTTTTTAGTTTTAAATTGGCCGGTTAAATATTTCATTTTAAATGTATTTTAAATTTATTGTGTACCTATGTGTTTTAATAAGGCTGTACACCGCCCTGAGTCCTTCGGGAGAAGGGCGGTCTAGAAATCTAATAAATAAATAAATAAATAATAATAAATATGTGCATAAAATGCCAAACCCAAGTTAGGTGTTAGAAGAGCCAGCACTGTCTGAAGACGTCTCCGTGGTCATGTGGCCGGCAGGACTAAACGCCAAAGGCGCACAGAACACTGTTACCTTCCCCCCAAAGGTGGTCCCTATTTTTCTATTTGCATTTTTTACGTGCTTTCGAACTGCTAGGTTGGCAGAAGCTGGGACAAGTAACGGGAGCTAGTCTACATTACGTGGCACTTAGGGATTCCAACTGCTGAACTTTTGACCTTTCGATCGACAAGCTCAAGATCCCTAGATGCATTCTCTAGACTAGCCAAACCCAAATTCTGCAGCTGTTCTTTGTATGTTTTAGCCTCTGGGCCTTTAATCATCTTAGTTGCCCTTCTCTGCACTTTTTCCAAAGTTTGTCCTGTGACTGACTCGCACCTCTACAGACACATCGCTGCAAGACAATATATCTGTGTCATAAAATTCTGGGATGCATCTGCTCCTCTTAATGGACATCTTAATCAAAGCCCTAAATTGTTTATACCCCTTTGTGTTAATTTTATCACTCTGCGCATTCATCACTCAACTGTGGTAGCTGAAAAGTACGGTCTTCACTCATCTCCCATTTACGTGTAATACACACTATTTTTCCCCCCTGGAAGTTTGATAGAACTAACATTTTTTCCTGTTTACATTATCATTTTCCAGGTCATCTCTGTTTCCCATTTTTTGGGATAAGGATAACTCATTCTTGTTATACAGGTAGTCCTCAACTTACAACCACAATTGAGTTCGAAATATTTGTTGTTAAGTGAGAAATGCGTTAAGGGAATTTTGCTCCATTTTATGAGCTTACTTGCCGTAACTGTTAAGTGAATCACTGCAATTATAAAGTTCGTAGCACAGTTGTTAAGTGAATCTGGCTTCCCCACTGACTTTCATAATAACAGAGTTGGAAGGGACCTTGGAGGTCTTCTAGTCCAACCCCCTGCCCAGGCAGGAAACCCTATACCACCTCAGACAAATGGTTATCCAACATCTTCTTAAAAATTTCCAGTGTTGGAGCATTTACAACTTCTGCAGACAAGTTGTTCCACTTATTAATTGTTCTAACTGTCAGGAAATTTCTCCTTAGTTTTAAGTTGCTTCTCTCCTTGATTAATTTCCACCCATTGCTTCTTGTCCTGTCTTCAGGTGCTTTGGAGAATAGCTTGACTCCCTCTTCTTTGTGGCAGCCCCTGAGATATTGGAACGCTGCTATCCTGTCTCCCCCAGTCCTTCTTTTCATTAAAGTAGACATACCCGGTTCCTGCAACCGTTCTTCATATGTTTTAGCCTCCAGTCCCCTAATCATCTTTGTTGCTCTTCTCTGCACTCTTTCTAGAGTCTCAGCATCTTTTTTACATCGCGGCGACCAAAACTGAATGCAATATTCCAAGTGTGGCCTTACCAAGGCCTTATAAAGTGGCACTAACACTTCACGTGATCTTGATTCTATCCCTCTGTTTATGCAGCCCAGAAATGTGTTGGCTTTTTTAACAGCTGCTGCACACTGCTGGCTCATATCTAAATGGTTGTCCACTAGGACTCCAAGATCCCTCTCGCAGTTACTACTATTGAGCCAGGTACCACATATACGGTATCTGTGCATACGGACTTTGCTCGTAATAAAGTCACAAAAGGGGATCACGTGACTCCAGGACAATGCAACCGTCATAAATACGAGTCCGTTGCCAAGCATCCGAATTTGGATCACGTGACCATGGGGGATGCTGCAACGGTCGTAAGTGTGAAAAACGGTCAAAAGTGCCATTGTAACTCTGAACGGTCACTAAATGAACTGTTGTAAGTCAAGGACTATCTGTATTCTGCCATTAATACACTATTACATTTATTTATATTTTTCTTTTGCTAATTAGGTTAATGTAACATTCTTAAAATTAAAAGGAGGAAGCCAGAATGGGTCTTCTTGAGAGGGTATTTTCTGAGTGCATGGACGTTTTTGTCGCTTTTAATTCACATGGTTTTCTCACTTCCATCTCCCTAGAAATTATAGGCTGGTGAAAAAAATGAAAAACGCTTTGACGGAGATACCCCTGGGGACAGAATGACTGTACCCAGCAATTTCTGGAAAGAGAAGATGGTTTAAAGCCGTATGAATATTTCCTTTGAAGTGAGTCCTTTAAATGACTTTCTAAGTAAATAAGTATAACACTGTGTACTAGGTCTACGATGTGGATTGGAATGTATAACTGTTACATTATTTTTTATTTATGTATATATAACCCATCTTTATCATTTTTAAAAATAAGTCAAGGTGGCAACCGTAACCAATACTCCTTCAACCTATTTTCCCCACAGCAACAACTGTGTGAGATAAGCTGGGCTGAAAGAAAGTCACCCAGCTGGCTTTCATGGCTAAGGCGGAACTAGAACTCACAGTCTCCTGGTGGTTGGCCCAAAGTCACCCAGCTGGCTTTCATGGCTAAGGCGGGACTAGAACTCACAGTCTCCTGGTGATTGGCCCAAAGTCACCCAGCTGGCTTTCAAGGCTAAGGCGGGACTAGAACTCACAGTCTCCTGGTGATTGGTCCAAAGTCACCCAGCTGGCTTTCAAGGCTAAGGCGGGACTAGAACTCACAGTCTCCTGGTGATTGGCCCAAAGTCACCCAGCTGGCTTTCAAGGCTAAGGCGGGACTAGAACTCACAGTCTCCTGGTGATTGGTCCAAAGTCACCCAGCTGGCTTTCATGGCTAAGGCGGGACTAAAACTCAGGGTCTTCGGGTGATTGGCCCACAGTCACCCAATTGGTTTTCATGTCTAGAATTCACTTCTCCCGTTTTCTAGCTTGGTGCCTCCACCACTAGACCAGTAATAGCTAACCTTTTTGGTGCTGAGTGCCTAAAGTGCAAGCGCGCGCAAATGCTTGCATGAAACCCCAAAATACAATGTGAACGCCTCCACGCATGCACCCCGGGCCCTCCACCCACCCATTTTTCGCTTCCAGGTTGGTCCAGGAGGCTTTCCAGACCAAAATGGGACACAGATGCATGTGTCAAACCCCAAAATACAATGCAAGCATCCTCGTGCATGCGCCCCGCCTCCCAGGCATACGCTCCGCCTCCCCTCACCCTGTTTTGGCTTCCAGGTTGGTGCAGGAGGCCTTCCAGGCCCAAAACACATACCCCAAAATGCAATGCGAGCGCCCCCTGCGTACGCGCCTCACCTCCCACATGCGTGTGCACATCCCCGCATGCACCTTGCCCCCCGCACATGCACAGCAGAGACCCAAAGACCAGCTGGCCGGTGGGAGGCATGCATACATGTGCGGTGGAGCTGGGCTGGGGCTATGGTTGGTGTGCCCGCCGAGAGGGCTCTGCGTGCCACCTGTGGCACACTGTTCTGTCTCTGTCCTCACTTTGGAGTAACGAGCTGGCCTACAGCCAATGGGTTCACAGCTCCTATCAGTCCTGGCCGAGAAAACGCAGCTGCCTGCCAAAAAGTTCAAACAGATTAAGACTTCAGCTCACTTCGACACGGTTCAGCTAATTTGCTTCCCGTGGAACTGAGAGCAGTCCCAAAGCTCTTTATATATCCTGTGGGGTGGGTCTCCTGCCCCACCCTTCCCTTTGATGACGCAGTCTCTCTAATCTTCTGAAGCGCGTGTCAGTCCAGGCTTGATTAGTATTATTATCAGCTGCGTCTGAAGGCATAGCCTGAGGAAAGGAGGAATCAGGGGATGTCGGCCTCATTACGTCCTCAGACTGGCCTGGTTCTGGCTCCGGGAACCGGGGCAAAGGAATCGGTGCTTCTGAGATAAGCCTTACCGGCCCTTCCCCCTCATTCTCGGAGTCACTTTCGGGCATGGAGCCACAACACACACATACCATAGGTTCGCCACCACGGCACTAGACCAAACTGGCTCTATTAGCTCCAGCATGACCAACAGTAAAGGATTATGGCTATTACTCTCTCAATGCTGTTGGGCACCAAATTATTAGTTGTTGTGACCCCAGGCCCAAGTAGGTAGTAGGAAACTCAGTCAGTGAAAAAAACAAACAAACTTTATGCGAACAGCTGAGAATTATTTCATTCTCAGCGTTCAACTAAATTAAAGCAAATTCCTCCCAACACAAATTCCTCAGTCCTATCACAAACCTTGGTCCAATTAGGCAAACTGCCAAAGGCCTTTTTTGGCAAACGTTCAGAAGACACTGATATAAAAATAAACGCAATAAGACAAAGCTTCCAACGTTGTTTTCCGGCAAAGCCCAAACACTGTTGCTGTTCTTTTAAGCCTTATGGGAGGGGCCAATCATCTCTTGGCCCTACTCCCGAGTTGTTCTCTTTGCTTGAGCTGTTCTTGCCTTCTGGCAGCTCTTCTCATGCATGCATTAGGAATAGTCTTCTCCTGTTCCTCTGCCTCACTACTATCAGTCCCTAGAGCAGCGGTTCTCAACCTGTGGATCGTGACCCCATTGGGGGTCGAATGACGATTTGCCAGGGGTCGCCTAAGACCATCGGAAATATGGGAAGTATACTTGTGAGTCGAAGAATCACGCTCCAATGGTTGATTCCACAAGCCAGCTGCAGGCTCTTCCAATCGCTAGCCGAATTCGGCTTCAGGCGCAATGAATTAAAAAAGAGAGAAATCTTTGCTCTGATGTCTCCCTCTCAAGCCAGCTGCAATCGCTTCCAATCGCTAGCCTAATCTGGCTTCAGGCGCTGTAAACTTAATAGGGGAGGAGTCTCCGCTTTAATGCCTCCATCCTCAAGGCAATCGCAAGTAGTTCAGATCGCTAGCCAATACGGCTTCAGGCGCGATAAATTCAAAACGAAAATAATTTTATGGTTGGGGTCGCCACATCGTGGGAAATTGTATTAAAGGGGTCGCCACATCGTGGGGAATTGTATTAAAGGGGTCGCAGCACTATAAAGGTTGAGAACCACTGCCCTAGAGGCTCTGGAGTCCGCACCTCACTCCCCGATGGCCTGGCCCCACCTCTGCCTCCGACGCATAGCCCTCATCCGGGCCTTCCCCAGCCTCATCGCTGTCCGACTCCATTGCCAGCTCCATAGGCTGCTGGCAGACCACAACATTAGTAAGCATTGCTGGCACAACTTCAGTGATCTTACCTTTAGATCCATCTTGATGCGGAAGAGTATATTCTGAAAGTGGTACCCATCGCTGACTTGCAGAACCGCCATGTCTTCCAAACTGTTAGATCCGTCATGAATGTAATGCACAAATCCTCCTGAAAGTTCAGCGAGGCTGAACACCTGCAGAGTCAAAGGGCCGTTTCCTGAAAGCTTGACCAATTGCCCATGTTTTGGAGGGTCTAAAACGGTCACCGTCACATCTTGAGGATTATCCCTATCCTGGACATCAAGCAAGTGGTTGGTGATGGTTCCAGCATCCCCTTTGCTAACCAAGAGGACTTCGTTCTTGAGGACGTAAGGAGCCTGAAATAGAATAACAACAACAACAACAATCAACTCTTGAATGGCTGGTTCAGATAGTCCTCAACTTAGAACAGGTCACTTAGTGACCGTTCAAAATTACAATGGATCCCCCCCCCCCAAAACAATGGTATTTAAGACCTGGATTCAAAATCCCGCTGGCAATTTTGGGCACTTGGAAAGGTGTGATGGCATGTATTGTGACTTGCAGCACCCCGCAATCACGTGGCTGTGATTTATGGGGTTTTTTTTGTGTCAAACCAGTTTCCAGTAAAAAATGCTCTTACGGACAAAGAGTTTGCTTAATGAATGCAGCATCCACTTAACCACCATGGCTTTAATTTAATGACCACCAGACTCCCTTAATGACTGCCACGTTAGCTGAAGGACCACCGCAAAAAAATGTTGTAAAATCAAGTCGGTCACGTGGATGACTCAACTTACAACCAATTGTGACATACGATGGGAATTCTGGAATCTATTATGATCGTAAGTCGAGGACCATCTGTATTCTCTGTTTTAGAATACAAGAGTTTTTAATTTTTTTAAAAAAAGATGCTCTAGCATTGACTACTTGGGCACAACGATGCAATTTTTCTTCAAAGCGGTACAGAAGTAATTCGTTTTTGGGAATGTTTTTCAATTCCGCCTACAATAAAACATCAAATCTCAGTTGTGCTGATGTGACTTCCTCAGCTTGGCAAAATGGAACACATGTATGTGCGCCTGTGTGTTTTTTCCAGTGAGACCGGTCTATCGGGGTAACCTGGTCTACCCAAATATTGGGATGGAACATACTGCTTCTGCTTTCGCCTTTCAGCCCCAATCCAGGAGCCTTCGCAGGCGACAAACTATTTTTGAATTTATATTTTACCAACAAAGAAATAAAGGGAGACTAGTATAGATCGATTTCAAGCTACAGTACTGGCCAAAATTGTGGAAGCCTTTTGAGAAAAATTTTATTTTCTAAAACTAGCTAATAACACCACTTTTCTGTTTTTGGAGTAGTACCATAAAATTATATATCAATGGAAAGATAATTTATTTTATTTATTTATTTATTTTATTTATTATTTAAATTTGTATACCGCCCTTCTCCCGAAGGACTCAGGGCGGTTCACAGCCAAGTAAAAATACACAAAACACTATAAATACAATTAAAATACAATTAAAAAACTTATTTAAATTGGCCACAATTAAAATTTGGAGATAAAACCCATTAAAAAACCCATAACTTAAAAAACTACCCCAGTCCAGCGCAGATAAATAAGTAAGTTTTAAGCTCATGTGAAAGGTTCGGAGGTCCGGAAGTTGACGAAGTCCTGGGGAGTTCGTTCCAGAGGCGGGAGCCCCACAGAGAAGGCCCTTCCCTGGGTGTCGCCAGACGACACTGTCGCTACCGACGGCACCCTGAGGAGTCCCTCTCTGTGAGAGCGCACGGGTCGGTGAGAGGTATTCGGTAGCAGCAGGCGGTCCCGTAAGTAACCCGGCCCTATGCCATGGAGTGCTTTAAAGACGTTCACCAACACCTTGAAGCGCACCCGGAAGACCACAGGTAGCCAGTGCAGCCTGCGCAGGATAGGTGTCACTCGGGAGCCACGAGTGGCTCCCTCTATCACCCGCGCAGCTGCATTCTGGACCAACTGCAGCCTCCGGATGCCCTTCAAGGGGAGCCCCATGTAGAGAGCATTGCAGTAGTCCAGACGAGACGACACAAGGGCGTGAGTGACTGTGCACAAGGCATCCCGGACAAGAAAGGGGCGCAACTGGCGCACCAGGCGAACCTGGTGGAAAGCTCTCCTGGAGACGGCCGTCAAATGATCTTCAAAGGCAGCCGTGCATCCAGGAGAACGCCCAAATTGCGCACCCTCTCCATCGGGGCCAATGACTCGCTCCCGACAGTCAGCCGCGGACCCAGCTGACTGTACCGGGATGCCGGCATCCACAGCCACTCCGTCTTGGAGGGATTGAGCTTGAGCCTGTTTCTCCCCATCCAGACCCGTACGGCTTCCAAACACCGGGACAGCACTTGATAGCTTCATTGGGGTGGCCGGTGTGGAAAAGTACAGCTGGGTGTCATCAGCGTACAGCTGGTACCTCACACGAAGCCACTGATGATCTCACCCAGCGGCTTCATATAGATGTTGAACAGAAGGCGAGAGAATCGACCCTGCGGCACCCACAAGTGAGGCGCCGCGGTGACCTCTGCCCGTCAACACCGTCTGCGACCGGTCGGAGAGATAGGAGGAGAACCACCGATAAACGGTGCCTCCACTCCCAATCCTCCAACCGGCGCAGCAGGATACCATGGTCGATGGTATCAAAAGCCGCTGAGAGGTCTAATAGGACCAGGGCAGAGGAATAACCCCTATCCCTGGCCCTCCAGAGATCATCCACCAGCGACCAAAGCCGTCTCAGTGCTGTAACGGGTCGGAAGCGGACTGGAGCAGGTCCAGATAGACAGTTTCCTCCAGGTGCAGGGGAAACTGATATGCCACCATACTCTCTACAACCTTCGCGAGCGGGTTGGAGACCGGACGATAATTACCTAAAACAGCCGGGTCCAGGAAGGCTTCTTGAGGAGGGCCTCACCACCGCCTCTTTCAAGGCGGCCGGAAAGACTCCTCCAACAAGGAAGCACTCGTGATCCCTGGAGCCAGCCTCGTGTCACCTCCTGAGTGGCCAGCACCAGCCAGGAGGGGCACGGGTCCAGTAAACCCGTGGTGGCATTCAATCTACCCAGCAACCTGTCCATGTCCTCGGAGTCACAGGGTCAAACTCATCCCAAACAACATCACCAAGACCGCCTCAGATACCCGTCTGAATCGCCACAATTTTGGTCCAGACCGTCCCTAAGCTGAGCGATTTTATCGTATAGATAACCGTTAAACTCCTCAGCACGTCCCATAGCGGGTCATCCCGCTCCCCTGGTGAAGGAGGCGGGTCACCTGGGCTGGGGCAGCTGGGCGGTTATCTGCCGGCGCAATGAGGGAGGAGGCGAGCAACGCCTCGCTTCCCTCAGTGCCACTAGGTAGGTCCTAGTATAGGATCTAACTAGTGTCCGATCAACCTCTGAGCGGCTGGACCTCCAGGAACTCTCTAGGCGTCTTCTCCGGCGTTTCATCCCCTCAGCTCCTCGGAGAACCAAGGAGCCGGTTGGGATCTGCGCCGGGTCAGAGGTCGCAAAGGCACGACACGGTCTAAAGCCCCAGCCGCAGCCCGTTCCCAGGCTGCAGCTAGTTCCTCTGCCGTGCCGTGAGCCAGACCCTCAGGAAGTGGCCCAAGCTCCGTCCGAAACCTCTCTGGGTCCATCAGGCGCCTGGGACAGTACCACGTAATGGTTCCGTCTCCCTGCGGTGTTGGGTAGCGGTCAGAAAGTCCAGGCGAAGGAGAGAGTGATCTGACCATGACAAAGGTTCAATGACTATTTCCTTTAAGTCCAGATCTCTCAACCACTGACCAGAGACAAAAATCAGGTCCAGTGTGCCTCCCCCGATGTGAGTGGGGCCATCCACTACTTGAGTCAGGTCCAAGGCCGTCATGGAGGCCAAGAACTCCCGAGCTACCGTCGATGACGAGCCGGCAGATGGCAGTTAAAGTCCCCATGACTAAAAGTCTGGGGTCTCCACTGCCACCCGGCAAGCACCTCCAGGAGCTCGGGCAGGGCAGCTGTCACGCAGCAAGGAGCCAGGTACGCCACCAGCAAGCCCATCTGACATCTATGACCCCACCTCACAAGAGGATTCACACCCGGCAATCTGAGGTACAGTGGTCTCCTCGGCTCTAGACTCTCTTTAATAGCAACCGCCACCCTCCACCCCTACCCTGGGCCTCGGCTGATGGAATGCACGGAAACCTGGTGGGCACATCTCGACCAGGGGCACACCCCCTTCAGTGCCCAACCAGGTCTCCGTAACGCCTATAATATCCGCGGCACCCCCCTGAATCAGATCATGTATTAGGGGGGCCTTATTGGCCACGGACCGTGCGTTGCATAACATCAGGCGAAGGCCCAGGGTCTGAGGGTCTTGACCATCCGGGAACAGGAGAAGTCAGGGGGATCGGGGCACGCGATCGCCTGCATACATCGAACGCGTGACCCCCTATGTCGATACGATCCCCCCCTTCCGCCATATCTGCCCCTCCCACTTACCGTGCAAATAGACTCACCCTCACACAAAGGAACACACTTCATAACCTCCGAACCCATTTGATAGTCGCCACGAGCATGCGCTGGAACTGGTTTCCCTCGACGGGCTACCCCATCACCCGCCCTAACCCTCCCACCCCCACCCGACACTACCCTCCCCCCCTCCAACCCAGACCCGTCAGTTCCCACCCTCCCCTTAAAATTCCCATTAAAATTCCCCTTAAAAACCCTATTAAAATAATTAATTAAAAATCCCCTGAGTCTCCTATTTTTGGCATGCCATCTCTCGGGGTTCCAAAACCCGTCCTCAAGATGGGCCCTCGATAATGTGGGGGGCCAGACCCGCGAGAGAGGGGAATCTCGCAGGGCAAGAAGGTCAGCCGCTGTAAATGTCCGCATGATAAAAGTTCGGCACAGACCCATCCTGGACCTGTCAAGATGGAAATTGACGCACCAGTAATTCCGAGTAGAAGACAGACGGGATATAGGTCTTGGGCGGTAGATAAACAAACCGCCATGATTCAGTCAGAGCTCCAACCCCTCATCTCCAATCCCGAGGGGTGGTCTATGGGCGCGGGGGGGGGGGGAGAAGGATATAGTCCTACAATAGACAAGCTAGGATTGTCCAGGACCATCCTCAATTCCCCCAGCTGGGGACCAAAGGTCTTCAAAAGATCCCCTTGCAGCCAGCCCATGGGCATCCTCGAAGATGGTAAAAAGGTGCCTACATGGCCCGTGATCGTCCTTCAGGTTGACAAAGAGGCCGAAACACGCGCCTAATGGGCCAAGCTGCTCCACCGACGAGGCATCTCTCCAAAAGTCCGGGGGCAAAGGACTCAAAAGCCCCGTAGACGGTCCATAGACGTCCTCTAGATGGTAGCGAGGGCGTCCCCTAGACCCGTGGACAACCTTCAAGATGACAAAGAAGGCGACCATCGGGCCTCTTCGTGGCCGCTAAGCCAGGCCTCCAGCTGGAATAGGCCACTCACCCGCCGGGTTTGCTGGGTCATGCCACAGTTCGCCGGACCCAGTCAACTACCAACAGGCTAGGCCCTGCATTACATTCTTTAATCAAGAATGTAATGCAATAACTTTTATGAAAGGATTTGCTATTAGAATAGCAGTTACAGTATAAAGAAGAAAAGTGAAACACGTAGAAAAAAACGAAATATACCAAAATTATCACCAAGTCAGTGAATACTTAGTTGGGTAACCTTTAGCATGAATTACGGCCTTACAATGTCTTCCCATGGAGTGAACCGAGTCTTTTAGTTCTCCAGCTGTTATCATGTGAAACCAAGATTGAAGGATGGCTTCTATTAACTGGGTTTTATTGCTTTGTCACTTCTGACTAACAAGTTTCTTTATTCGGCTCCCTAGATTTTCAATTGGGTTAAGGTCTGGGCTATTCCCAGGCCATTCCAGCAGTGAAATAAGATTATCTTGAAACAAAAAAAAACCCCGGTGTTATTAGCCATCAAACCTCAAAAATATACTTTTCCCAAAAGGTTTCCACAATTTTGGCTACTCCTGTATTTAGCTCTCATTAGCTCTTGTCCTGTGGTTGACATACATTCTTACAAACACACATGTGTTTTCAGAGAATGGGACTTTTTCAAATTATAAACCAAGTCTGCTGAGAAGACTTGGAACTCCGTCGCCTACGACAAGACCTAAGTTTAACACACAGAATCATCTATTGTAATGTCCTTCCTGTTAAAGACTACTTCAGCTTTAATTGCAACAATACAAGAGCAACCAATAGATTTAAACTTAATGTCAACCGCTTTAATCTAGATTGCAGAAAATATGACTTCTGTAACAGAATCATCAGTGCTTGGAATACTTTACCTGACTCTGTGGTCTCTTCCCATAATCCTAAAATCTTCAACCAAAAACTGTCTACAATTGACCTCACCCCATTCCTAAGAGGACCATAAGGGGCGTGCATAAGCGCACAAAACGTGCCTACCGTTCCTGTCCTATTGTTTTTCTTTTCTTCTTCCTATATACATATATGCTTATACCTCCTTATATTTACCCATATATGTGTTTATATATTATATAATCTTTTTGTATGATACCTACATATATTGTTATGATAAAAATAAATAAAAAAATAAAAAATAAAAAGACAAGAAGCCATGGATGGAAACTAACCAAGGAGAGAATCAACCTAAAACCAAGGAGAAATTTCCTGACAGTGAGAACAATTCATCCATGGAACGACTTGCCTCCAGAAGTTGCGAATGCTTCAACACTGGAGGTTTTTAAGAAGAGATTGGACAACCATTTTGTCTGAAATAACATAAGGTCTCATGCTTAAGCGGGGAGTTGGATTAGAAGGACTACTTGCACCAGCTTCTCCATGGAGTACGGTGGTGAGATTTACATCAGTGGGTACTGATCTCTTTTCAGCTTCTCTTCCCCCTCTCCCAAGAAAAATTCACAGTCATCTGGAAGGAACCCTTCAAACGATATGTCACCAGCAAAGTTTTAAGAGGTTCCAGCATTCCACTTGGAGAATTTTGAGAGTTTGTCTGGCTTCTGCTAAACCTGACTTTAAAAAAAAACAGCAACCCTTAAATAAGGCTTGAGGAACTAAACGTGTTGAAATCTAAGAGCTAGCAAATGACCTCATTCGGTGAAATGAGTAAGTATTTCTTCCCAAAGGCTTTTCAGAAAGAATGAGTCAGCGTCTTCAGATAGGCACTGAGGGTTATCAGGTCATAGTGTAGTTTATGAATCTTCCTTTAAGCTTTCCAGAGTTTTAAGACAACGTGTGGGCAGATTAGAATAGAATAGAATAGAATAGAATTTTTATTGGCCAAGTGTGATTGGACACACAAGGAATTTGTCTTGGTGCATATGCTCTCAGTGTACATAAAAGAAAAGATACGTTCATCAAGGTACAACATTTACAACACAAATGATGGTCAATATATCAATATAAATCATAAGGATTGCCAGCAACAAAGTTACAGTCATACAGTCATAAGTGGAAAGAGATTGGTGATGGGAATGATGAGAAGATTAATAGTAGTGCAGATTTAGTAAATAGTTTGACAGTGTTGAGGGAATTAATTGTTTAGCAGAGTGATGGCGTTTGGGAAAAAACTGTTCTTGTGTCTAGTTGTTCTGGTGTACAGTGCTCTATAGCGTCGTTTTGAGGGTAGGAGTTGAAACAGTTTATGTCCTGGATGTGAGGGATCTGTAAATATTTTCACGGCCCTCTTCTTGATTCGTGCAGTATACAGGTCCTCAATGGAAGGCAGGTTGGTAGCCATTATTTTTTCTGCAGTTCTAATGATCCTCTGAAGTCTGTGTCTTTCTTGTTGGGTTGCAGAACCGAACCAGACAGTTATAGAGGTACAAATGACAGACTCAATAATTCCTCTGTAGAACTGGATCAGCAGCTCCTTGGGCAGTTTGAGCTTTCTGAGTTGACGCAGAAAGAACATTCTTTGTTGTGCTTTTTTGATGACGTTTTTAATGTTGGGTGTCCATTATAGGTCGTGAGATATGGTAGAACCTAGAAATTTGAAGGTCTCTACTGTTGATACTGTGTTGTGTAGTATTGTAAGAGGTGGTAGTATGGGAGGGTTTCCCCTAAAGTCCACCACCATTTCTACGGTTTTGAGCGTGTTCAGTTCCAGATTGTTTTGGTTGCACCACAAGGCTAGTCATTCGACCTCTTGTCTATATGCGGATTCGTCATTGTCTTGAATGACGAATTACGGAGGCATGGTGGTCAAGTTACCATTTGGGAGGTAAAAATGCCCCAAAACAAGGCATCTAAACTCAAGAAGATGAATTCATCCAGATTAAACTGATGGGCTGTATGCTAAAATAAAGCCAGGTTATGATACACGCTTGAAAGTAAATCAGGAAGACTGTAATTGTGGAGTCCGTCCAGCAAGAACAAAGAATGTTTATCCACAGGAAATATGCATGTGTAAAGCTTGTAACAACTCTGGGTAGTTAGAAAGCTGATAAAAGTAACAAAGAGTTAGACAACTTGCAGACTTTAGCTAAATGTTAGAAATACAGATGGCCTGCAGCCAATAAAATGTGTATTAGATAACTCCTGGGGAATTCATTAGCCAAGGTTTAGGAATAGGGACAGCTAGAGACCAATAGAATAAATTGTAGAATTATTACTAAAATGTTGATTAGATGATATCTCTTATTATCTCGCCTTGTCCCGCCTTCTCTTTCAGTGAAAACGTATAAAGCTTACTTAATCCTTTGTTCTTGGTTTTTTGGCATTTTGGCCAGGAGCCTTTTTCCTTGGAGTACTCCAATAAAAAGCAATCAGAAAACCTGCACCTCGTGTCTGGTGTCCATCATTGGCTTCGGCACCAGGCTCAGATCCGAATTGGGGACAACAATCTAGGAATGTTGTCTAGATGGACTGGTTTGTCTACGGAGATTCTCAATCATCCAGGTCAATATTGTCCCAAATCTGCTTTTTCAAGAAGCAACTGGACTTTTTTGTGGTGTTGTTTTTTTGAAGACGTTTCGCTTCTCATCCAAGAAGCTTCTTCAGCTCTGACTGGATGGTGAGGAACAGAAGGATTTATATTCAAGGGACTCTGAGGAAACAGACAAACCTCCAAGGGGTCTCAACGACTCTCCAAAAAGAATGCAAATAACCAGCTGTCTGCAAGGAGTATAAATCCTTCCATTCCCCACCCCCGAGTCAGAGCTGAAGAAGCTTCTTGGATAAGAAGTGAAATGTCTTCAAAGAAAAACAAACATGGTTTGGAATGGTATAGTGCAGTGATAGCTAACTTCTTCTGGACCGAGTGCCCAAAGCATGCCCATGCCCGAACGCCCCAGAATGCAATGCGCGCAGTGCCCCCTTCATGGATCCCAACCCTGCGCATGCGTGCATGGGTCCCCTACACGCGCCCCGCACATGCGCACGTGGACCCCCTGCACACACATCAGCCCTGCATGAGTGCATGCCCCCCTGCATGTGTCCTCCCTCCGCATGTGCGCACAGCCCCCCACCCGCACACACCACAATCTCCTGCGCATGCGCAGCAGACACCCGAAGACCAGCTGGCTGGCAGGAGGCACCCGCACATGCGCAGCGGAGCTGAATGGAGCGACGGCTCATGTGCCATCAGAAAGGGCGCTGCGTGCCACCTGTGGCACGCGTGCCATAGGTTCGCCATCACGGGTATGGCGTCTCCTGTTTGGTTGGACTAGAAGACCTCCAAGGTCCCTTCCAACTCTGTTATACTGTTCTTGCTAAATAACAACAGCAGATTGGTTTGGTTTTGGCCCTTTGTAAGCTGTGGCTGAGGGACGCGGTGGCTCAGGGGCTAGGACGTTGAGCTTGTCGATCGAAAGGTCGGCAGTTCGAATCCCTAGTGTTGCTGTGTAACGGGGTGAGCTCCCATTACTAGTCCCAGCTTCTGCCAACCTAGCAGTTTCGAAAACACGTAAAAATGCAAGTAGAAAAAATAGGGACCACCTTTGGTGGGAAGGTAACCTTTGGCATTGAGTCATGCCGGCCACATGACCACGGAGACGTCTTCGGACAGCGCTGGCTCTTCGGCTTTGAAACGGAGATGAGCACCGCCCCCTAGAGTCGGCAACGACTAGCATGTATGTGCGAGGGGAACCTTTACCTTTACCTTTAAGCTGTGGCTTATGGCTTAAATAAGATGCCCAATCCTGCCATTCGTAGCTTTCCAAAAATGAACAGCATGAGCTCATGACCTAATCAGAGATGCGATGCAGTGTGCTCTAGAGTTGCTGCTCCTGATGAGGAGTGCCACTGGTGCAAAATACTAATAATTGCCTAATGGTTGGCAATGACATTGCCAGGCACAAATTACACCTGTGCCCAGAGCTTCACAGTGATTGCTAGATTAGATTGCAGCTAATTCCAGATGGGATTCGATGCGCCGTTTTTGACTGTCAAGCTCTCTCTATATATTGCATGTTTGCTTTAAAATGTACGTGTCAGCCCCACTTCGCCAGGACTGCCATTCCGACGGGGACGGAGGCAAACAGGTCGAACCGCTCCAGATTCAAACTGCCCAGAAAGCCTTGCCTTGTCTCCGCCTGCTTCCTTCTGCTGCCAGCCAGTGGCTCTCTCTTCTAATCACTGGTCCTGGGGCCGTCCTCTCCATTGCCATTGGATGCGCTACCGCCCCTCAGCTGAGAAGCGGACAGGACCACGCAGGCGCAGAGACCAAGCCAGCCAAGCTAGCCGGAGTTAATCAGGGCTTGCTGAGATTATCAACAGATTGACGGGCCCTGCAGCGAGGACTGATTGAGGCTTGCTAGCCCAGAAGGGATACAGTTGGAGCCCTCTGTCGGAGGCAGGGGTTGGGGGTGGAATCAAGGGGGTGGAGTAGCGTGGTGGGGCATGATACGTTTAAAACAGTGGTGGGAGCACGAAGAGGCTGGGCTGACAATATTTCACTGAAACGGCACTGGGTGATTGTTGGAGTGTGCCGGAAGGCTTCAGGCTGATGCTTTCAGCTTCGTGCTTGTGCGAGCAAAGTGTGGTCGGAGCTGCCGTCTCTCTATAAAACTGGTGGGGAGGTGGGGAGTGTTGCTGTGAGCGGGTTGGTTGGCTGTGTGGTTGCATCTTGATTGGAAGATGGAGTAGGTGTTTGCAGGTTGGTCGGCTGTTTCGTAGCATCCTGTTACGGATCCAGGATGCTATGAAACAGCCGACCAATCTGCAAACACCCACTCCATCTACCAATCAAGATGCAACCACACAGCCAACCAACCCACTCACAGCAACACTCCCCACCTCCCCACCAGTATTTATAGAGAGACGGCAGCTCCGACCATGCTTTGCTCGCACAAGCACGAAGCCGAAAGCACCAGCCTGAAGATGATGAGTGAGACCTCGCCAAAACGTTGCCAAGTTACTCTCAACCTTACACGGGAAAAGACCCGAATAAGTCAAGACCTACATACCTATACCCATGAAAATCTACGAAAACATATACATATATACATATACATACATACATACACACACACACACACACACACACACACACACACACACACACACACACACATATATATATATATATGTTTTCTGAGGTTTTCACGGGTATTTGTATGTAGGTCTTTGGTTATTTGGGTTTTTTCCCGCGTAAAATTGGAAGTGTCTTGGCGACATTTCGACGAAGTCTCATTCGTCATCTTTAGGCTTCAGCTTCGTGCTTCAATTGCTCCCAGAAGCACGAAGCTGAAGCCTGAAGATGACGAATGAGACTTCGTCGAAACGTCGCCAAGACACTTCCAATTTTACGCGGGAAAAAACTCGAATAACCAAAGACCTATATATATATATATATATATATATATATATATATATATATCCCTCCAGCCTGTTGAAAAATATAAATCCACCCATCCTCTACCTTACCTGTGTTGAAAGAGCTCGAACAGTGAACATTACTGGTTCAGATGTGGATTCTTGATAGCTGAGCGTCAGGAAAAACTGGCCATTCCTAGAGGAAACCCCAATACGGTATTATATTGATATAAATGTAATTATTTACTATGTAGAGAGGTACACAGTTTCATTCATCCAGAAGAGCAGCAACTGTATGTTTTTCTGGGGGTTCAAGCAGAGGTGGGTTTCACGCGCATGCGCACACTTAGGCTAGCTTTGTGCACACCTTCTGTGTATGCGCCCGGCTTTCCACGCATGTGCTTTTGCTTTGCTTGCTTGCGTACATTCTGCGCATGCGCTTGGCCTCAAAAATGTGGCTAAATAGGACAGCAAAGCACCGGGGCAGTTAGTCGCCGCTACCAATTCGCCGAAACGGTATGAACCGGCTGAATCCCGCCACTGCTTTCAAGCTTGTCCAAATTTAAGCTACTTTTATTTGTTATTGTATAATTCAAGGTCTTATAATAAAGATTTCCCCTCTTATTTTTCCCACTAACAACAATTCTGAGGGATGAGATGGACTGAGAGACAAGGACTGGCCCAAAGTCACCCAGCTGGCTTTCATACCTAAGAAAAAACTAGAACTCACAGTCTCCTGGTTTCTAGGCCAGTACTTTAACCACTACACCAGACTGTATTGACCTATGAGAGCCTCCTTCTTTGACAGCCAGGAATGGTCCTCGTGTGCCCTCTTCAAATTTGACCATAAATTTAGATTCCACACAGGAACTTTCACTTTCGACCCCTTACATCTTCTTGAAGGTCCAAAGTGGCACACTGTATTTATGGAGACCTTCAAGATTTTGAATTCTGAAGCTAAAACAATGTCCATTTTCATGGGAAAGGAAACATCCATTACAATTCAGCTTCCAGAATATCAACCAACTGGCATAGTTTTAAAATCCACTGATTTGCAATTTATCAGGAGGAAAAGTTCTAAGAACTATGCCCAGTTTGACGGTGTCAAGGTGATCATTTAAGGGCTGACCGGCTGAAGCAATGATGGGAATCTTTGGCTGTTATCCCTTTAAGAGCCTCTGTAATAAGAGGAGGCCCTGCTGGAGTGTTTTTTGTTTGTCGAGTTTCTTCCCTGCTGTATGTATAATATTCCTATATTCCTATTGTAGGTTCTATATTCCTATTTTGATAAAAACCACTATTTGATACAAACCACTGTTGGCTGTAACTTGCTCTTGGGTTGATACCAGTGATGGGATTCAAAAATTTGCACTACCTGTTCTGTGGGCGTGGCTTGGTGGGCATGGTAAGGGAAGGATACTGCAAAATCTCCATTTCCACCCCACTCCAGGGGAAGAATACTGTAAAATCTCCATTCCCTCCCCACCCCACCAACCTGCTTTCCAGCTCTGTCCTCTGTGCAGGGCAACAAAAGAAGACCCAGCCGATCAGCTGAGACTTGGGAGGCAGCCAATAGATCAGGGGCGGGGCCAGTCAGAAGTGGTATTTGCCAGTTCTCCGAACTACTTAAAATTTCTGCTACCGGTTCGCTAGAACCGGCTGAATACCACCTCTGGTTGATACACGTGATAAACTTGTTTCACATTCTGACAGAATTCTGTGGAGGGACCTTCTCCCATTCTCCTCATATTCTCCTCATACAGAAGACAGAAAGAACCATCAAATCACCTGGATTTCATTTTGTCGTGGACAAAGAAAACGCGCTGCTCCTTCACGTCTTCCCAGGTGAAATGGTCCTGTTCTCTTTCTTTGCCTTCAGCCAGGACTACCAGCCTGCCGTTGGTGGGAAGGGTTGCCACGCGAAAGAGGAAGCCTTCTCGATAGTTCTCTAGGTTTTCTACTTCCAGCAAGGAACCATCTAGTAGTTTCAGCCCACCAATTCCTACCAAGAGGAGGGTCTTGGCCTTGAACCCAGGAGCAGGCCCAGGGGCTAGAACAAAAGAAACAAACAAAATTCAGCACACTTTATTAATTACTACGCATAACATTCCCGCCATAACATATAAAGTCACTGAATTGTGCACCAGTATGCAAAATCCATCAGAAATGGACGATTAACAGGAATCTCCCGTATAACACCCATCCTGCGCAGGCTGCACTGGCTACCTGTGGCTTTCCGGGTGCGCTTCAAGGTGCTGGTGACCACCTTTAAAGCGCTCCATGGCATTGGGCCGGGTTACCTACGGGACCGCCTACTGCTACCGAATATCTCTCACCGACCCGTGCGCTCTCACAGAGAGGGTCTCCTCAGGGTGCCGCCAGCGGCAATGTCGTCCGCCCAGGGAAGGGCCTTCTCTGTGGGGCCCCACCTCTGGAATGAACTACCCCGGTCTTCGCCAGCTTAAAACATATTTATTTAATTGTGCAGGGCTGAGCTAAATTTTAAATTTTAAATTACTGGTTTTTAAATTGGCTTTTATTTTATATTTTTAATTTTAAATTAACAGGCGTTTAGAATAAGTTTTTTAACTGTTTTTATATTTCTTACATTGTATTTATGTGTTTTAAATGCCTGTACACCGCCCTGAGTCCTTCGGGAGATAGGGCGGTATATAAATTTGATAAATAAATAAATAAATAAATCCTCAAATGCAGAACAAACCCTTAGTTTTATACCTTTATATTCCAAATAGTCCTTGACTTACAACCATTCGTTTAGGGACTGAAGTTACAATGGTAAAGTTACTTATGACTGTCCTTGCCTTTGCAGGTAGTCCTTGACTTATGACCACAATTATTTATTATTATTTATTTATTATTTTATTATTTATTATTTATTAAATTTTTATACCGCCCTTCTCCCGAAGGACTCAGGGCGGTTTACAGCCATAATAAGAAACAACAACAATATACACATAAAACCATAATTTAAAAAACTTATTATACAAATGGCCGAATTAAAACATTTTAGAATAAAACCCAAATTTTAAAATGTTAAAACATTAAAACTAATTAAAATCCTATTAAAATCCTATGCCAGTCCTGCGCGAACAAACAAATAGGTCTTCAGCTCTCGGCGGAAAGTCCGAAGGTCCGGCAGTTGCCGAAGTCCAGGGGGAAGTTCGTTCCAAAGGGTGGGAGCCCCCACAGAGAAGGCCCTACCCCTGGGGGCCGCCAGCCGACATTGCTTGGCGGATGGCACCCTAAGGAGTCCCTCTCTGTGTGAGCGTACAGGTCGGTGGGAGGCATTTGGTAACAGCAGGCGGTCCCGTAAGTACCCTGGCCCTAAGCCAATTGAGCCCAAAAGCTGTGCTGCTAAACAAGACCTTTGTTAAGTGAGTTTTGCCCCATTTTACAGCCTTTATTGCCACAGTTGTGAAGTGAATTGTTGCAATTGTTCAGTTAGTAACGCAATTTAATTGCATCTGGTTTTCCCCTTGACTTTGTTTGTCGGAAGGTCACAAAAAGTGGTCCCATTATCCTGGGACAGGGGTCTGCAAATTTGGCTCTTTTAAGACTTGTGGACTTCAACTCCCAGAATTCTCCAGCCAGCAAAGCTGGCTGAGGAACTCTGAGAGTTGAAGTCCACAAGTCTTAAAAGAGCCAAGTTTGCAGACCCCTGTCCTGGGACACTGTAAGCATCATAAATATGAGACAATTGACAAGCGTGCAGATTTTGATCACATGATCATGGAGATGCTGCAAGGGATGCTACAATGTAAAAAACAGTCATAAATCACTTTTTTCGGCGCCGTTGTAACTTTGAACGGTCACTAAATGAATTGTTGTAAGTTGAGGACTACCTGTATGTGGAAAAGAGGAGAGCCAGAATCTCGAGAAGAAATTTCTAGCACTTTAAAAATAGCCAGGATGCTTCAGGAGAAATGAGGGGAAAAATGGAGAGAGAGAGAGAGAGAGGGAGGGAGAGAGAAAGACATAAAACCTATGTTAGTGAATATCCTCCTTTATTAGATCGATATTGTACTATAAAGGTTTATTCTGTTTAAAATACTTTATGGCAGGGGTGAAATGTAAAATTTGTTACTACCAGTTCTGTGGGCGTGGCTTGGTGTGTGCGGGATAATGTGACTGGATGGGCATGGCCAACTTTTTTTTTTTTAACTTTTAAAAGCATTTTTTCTACAACCTCTTTGGCTGAAATGCTTTTAAAAGCATTAAAAAAATGCTTTTAAAAGCCTCTGATGATCCCAGCTGAGCCACGTGATCATCAGAGGCTTTTTTTTCCCTTTTAAAAGCAATTTTTCGGCCGTAGGGAAAAATGCTTTTAAAAGGGAAAAAAAAAACCCTCTGATGATCGCGCGGCTCAGCTGGGCATGGCAGGGGGCAGGGATTTTTGCTACTGGTTCTCCGAACCACCCGCCACCATCGCTACCGGATCAGGAGATCCGGTCCGAACCAGGAGCCTTTCACCCCTGCTTTATGGTCTTAAATTCTCAAAGAGTAGCAGTTTGTAGGGTGTCAGAAAATTTCCTCTAAAATTTGTCCCCAGTGTGACACACGCAGAAATATAACGCCGGGTTTCTTCAAACTGACAATATTCGACCTAATAAATAATCACATGGTTGGAGGCACTTCAGCGAATGTTAGTGCGTGCACCCAGTCACCATGGATTACAAACCATGGTTTATATCTTAGTGTACTGTATGTATTCAAGCTTGATGATTTATTCCAGGGGTCTCCAAACTTGGCCACTTCAAGCCTCATGGACTTCAACTCCCAGAATTCCCCAGCTAGCCATGCTGGCTAGGGAATCCTGGCAGTTGAAGTCCACAAGTTTTACAGTGGCCAAGTTTGGAGAGGTTGATTCAACAAACCATGGTTGAAACAAACTGCAATTCAGTGTGTCTATCTATGGAGATTCTCAGTCATCCAGGTCACGGCTGTCCCAAAGGTGCTTTTTCAAGAGGCAACAGGATTTTCTTTGTTTTTCTTTGAAGGGGTTTCGCTTCGCACGCGAGAAGCTTCTTCAGTTCTGTAGTTCAGTGTGTGGTGTGAACCAGTTTTCATCCTTGTAAAATCGCTGTTTGGTGTTTTGTTTTTTTTAATGTTAAACGTGAGAAACTAGAGCGGAAGCAGATGATCCTGTAATGGCTGGAGAGGAAAACTCACATTTGCACTGCCGATTTCGGGGGTCATTGTAGACGCCACGCCCACAGTCAGCCACACAAAGGCCTTTCTGAAGGAATGTAGTGGAATCACAAACTCGGCATCTGGTGGAACCGTCACACTCCAAGCATCCCTCGGGGCAAGCTAGCATGAAAGGAAAAGCAAGATGCTGTGATAGGCATTTTAAACCGAGAAAACAAGGCCAACTCTTATGTAACTCCTTTATTGATAGTCAAGGAAAGTTAACTCTAAACACGTCTGCCTTTGACAGCAGGCTTCCGGCGGGTTGAAATTCTGACAGCTAATTTAAAAAGCCGCCGCATTTTACTTGGACTCATATTTCAATAATGTGAGGCGAACAAGCATTCAGTCACTCATGCCCTGGTTATCTCATTTCTGGACTACTGCAATGGGCTCTACATGGGTTTACCCTTGAAGAAATGAAATTAGATTAGATTAGATTAGATTAGATTAAACAGAGTTGGAAAGAACCTTGTAGGTCATCTAGTCCAAGCCACAGCCCAAGCAGAAGACTCTACACCCATGATAGCGAATCTATGGCTCATGCCACAGCTGGCACACAGAGCCCTCTCTGAGGACACACGAGCCATCGCCTAGCTCAGCTCCACCACACATGCGCGCATGTGTCTCCCGCCAGCCAGTAGATTTTCGGGATGTGCAGGGGATGGGATGCATGCGGGAGATTTGTGCGCATGCGCAAGGGTCATGGGTGCATGTGTGGGGGTGGGGGGAGCGCAGGGGGAGAGAAGTTTTCCCGGCCCGTTTTTGGGCCCAGGAGGCTGCAGGGAGGCCTGCTAGGCCCAAAACAGGAAGCAGGGGATCACGCGCACATACGCGGGGGAGCATAGGCAGCTCGCGTGCGCATGTGTGGGGGATTGGGTGCCCATGCGCAGGGGGCACATTGCATTATGGGTGCTGGCACGCGTGTATGCCATTGTGTGCGCGCATGTTCGGCACACGACGAGAAAAAGATTAGTCATCACTGTCCTACAGCATGACAAATGGCAGTCCAGTCTCTTCTTGAAAGCCTCCAGTGATGAAGCTCCCGAAGAACAGCCAACTTCTGTTCCATTGGCTGCTTGCTCTCACTGTCAGAAAATTCCTCCTTATTTCTAGGTGGCTGGCACAGAATATGGCTACATGGGCAGTTCTAGGCACACCGTAGGGTAGGCCCGCACAACACCCCTGTTGTGAGAGCTGTACTGAGGTCCAATTTGCTTCTGGGTCCCATTGAAGGTGTTGCGGATCTCTTTTAAATCCCTTTGCAGCATGGGTCCAGATTACCTAAGGAACCATCTTGCCCCAATGGGATGGGCTCACCCCACTCACTCCGGCACAAGGAGCACATTGTGGACTCCATCAGTCAGGAAATTCCAGCCGGTGGGATGGAGGAGAGCCTTTGCTACCATGGTTCCCATCCTCTGGAACATTGTGTCCTTCAAGGTGAGTTTGGTCCCCACCCGCTTCGCTTCTGGAGGGGTCTTAAACCAGTGGTGGGCTGCAGCCGGTTCAACAACCAGTTCTGTGAGCACTTGCCTAACGCACTTGCACACAGCATTCAAAATACGGCAATCTAAAGCTCAGGTGCTTACGGTAAGTAGAACAGCGGAGGTGCAGAAATCAACTGAGCCAGAAAGAAGGAAATATAGGACAGGATAGGATGGGTGGGCAGGGCAGCTGGTCATCAGAACTACCGGTTCGCCTGAACCGGTCTGAATCGGCAGCGACCCACCACTGCCTTAAACCCTTAAACCAGGCCTGGGGTCCTGATGCAGGCATTCCATATTGAAGATGCTTAGTGTTGTGCCTCGCCCGCCCTCCTCTCCTCAGCCGGGCCCCTCCCATCTCCTGTTATCCGATTCAGGGTCTGATAATGAAGAGGAACGGCCTGGCTTGCCTCCAGCCCCCAGCCCTGGCACCATGCCCGGACAGAATGTCAGGAATGAACAAACTCCACAGCATGTGAGCATGAAGCCAGCCACGTGCTAGAATTGCCGGCAGCAGATCAGGAGGAAGGGAGTTCACAGTAGACGGATCCCCGCTTCCGGAGAATTGAGAGGCGACGTCAGCAAAAGGAAGGGAGGGGCAGGCCTGGATAAGTGCTGAGTCATGAAGCCACACCCCATGGCCTATATAAAAGACCAACTTGAGTCAAGCAATTTGAGTCAAGCAAAGTCTCATCTGGTTTGCTGAAGTCACACCTTGGATTCCTGCCTGCCTGAGAAATCTAAAAGGAATTTGGCAGAGTTGCAGAGGCTTCGTGGCCACACTTGATACAGACTTCCCAGACCCGGCCGTCGGAGAGGGAATGGGATACAACACTTAGTGGATTTCTACCAAAAGGTTTTTCCTTCCAACATGTTCTGCAGATTATTATTTTTTTCTAAAGGTTCTATTTAAATGAAGCATGATTGCTCGAATAATGATTTTTGTCCCAATGGGTGAAATCTCTGGTGTGTTTTCCTTTTGCACTTTTTAAAATGTACTCAGATTGCTCTGGGCACGAAGCGGGTTTAACGCATTCATTCATTTACCTAGGCATATCTGCCCTCCGTGGTCTCCATAGTACCGCTTTCCACAAGACAAGACGCACTGGGAATCCAGGAGCAGGAAGGGAGCCTGGCAGCGTACGCATTTCCCCGGCCCGTCACACTGGAGGCAGTGGTCATCATCGCATCCTGCAAAGCCCGATAAGAAACTCAGAAAGGAATGTTTCCCAATTTACATAGGACACAGCGATTCATTCTGTGCCTTTTATCACCCTCTAAGAACCAGGACAGCAAACAGAGCGAGATACTAGATCAGTGATGGCTAAACTTTTTGCTCTTGCGTGCCAGGAGGCGGGGGCGCGGGGGGGGGGTGTCGCATGCACGCGTGCCCATACCCGTAATTCTATGCACCCTGCCTCCATGCATGCGCACACAACCCCCCCTGCTCCCCGCCCCACTCCTGGCATGCAATGGCCTGGTAGGCCTGTTTTTCTCTATCACCTGGCTCCAGAGCCTCTCTATGAGTCTGGGGAGGGCAAAAATGTCTAGTAAGACTCATAGAGAGGCTCTGGAGGCTGGGGACAGCAAAAAAGTCACTTCCTATCCAACTGGAATTTGGCAAACGGGCCGTTTTTGTCCTCTGAAGGGCTTCCCGGGGTGGGGAGGCTGTTTTCACCCTCCCCAGACTCATAGAGAGGCTCTGGAGCCAGGTGTGAGAGAAAAACAGGCCTTCCCCACCGCCTCCCAGGCTCTCCAGAGGCAGGAAACAGCCTGTTTCCCTACTTCTGATGGGCCTAGAAGGCCCGAAAATGTGCGTGCTGGAGCTGAGCTCGCGTGCCCACTGATATGGCTACGCGTGCCACCTGTGGCACACGTGCCATAGGTTCGCCATCACGGTGCTAGATGGAGAAGTTGCTACTCCTGAGTTGCCTGAGGCAGGAAAATCCATTGCTCTCCCAAATGTGCTGCTACATCCCACTGACTGCATGACCAATCAACCAAGAAGACCTACTTCATGATACATCGCTTAGAGAATTCCCATATGAGCTTCAAGGTGGCTTAGACAGCTGGAAATACTAACTTAATTGGAAGATTCTGAAGATTTTAGGAGTGGAATGGACTGATATATAATGGACAGGAAGAAGAATGTATTTTTTTGTTTTTGGAAGGGGAGTTAAGGTCTTAGAGAGAGGAGTGACTATGGATTTGACTTATGTTGTATTTTAATTTATGATTGTTAATTTTATACCCTGTACTTTGTTCTGGGAAGTCTCGGGGAGGGGAGGGGAGGGGAGGGAAATGAAGGATCAATGTAAAGGAATGATTGAAGATATGTAATTAAGAAATAGAAATAATTTGAAATGAAAGCGGGCTGCTCAGCTGCCATTTCAGAAGGAATGGAAAGGAGAGGAAGAAAGTAGAAGAAAGTAGAAGAAAGTAGGTAGGAAAGAGAGAGGTAGAAAAGGGAAAGGAGAGGAAGAAGAAAGGGGAAAGAGAGAGGATTAGAAAGGGTGGAAGAGAAGAGTAGGGAAAGAGGAGAGGACGTAGAAAAGTGAAGGAGAGGAAGGATGAAGAAAGTAGAAGAAAGTAGAGAAGGGAGGAGGAAAGGTTTGTTAAGGAAGGAAGTGGTAGCTGGGCAGGTCCGAATAAGTAACAAATGAAAGTTAATGATTAATGTTGAATAAGAGACTGTATATTGAATAGGTTGTTGGAAAATGAAAATAAAACTTTATAAGAAAAAAAAGGTGGCTTAGACAGCATCGCCCTACTCTTGTGGGCCACATCTTTTGCAGCTCCTCCTCCAAATGACAGACTAGGAGAGCATCAAGTAAGGCTTGGACACACTTTTCCATTTGCCTCAGGTACTTATTAGGAGTGGCTGCTTCCTTGTGCGTAAGGGTTAAGGTGATCCTTTGCAGACATTACCTACCAAAAGATTACAGGTAGTCCTCAACTTACCACCACAACTGAGCCCAAAATTTCTGTTGCTAAATGAGACAGCTGTTAAGTGAGTTTTGTCCCATTTTACGATCTTTCCTGCCACTGTTGTTTAAGTGAATCACTGAGGATGCTAAGTTAGCAACACGGTTGTTAAGTGAATCTGGCTTCCCCGTTGATTTTGCTTATCAGAAGGTCACAAAAGGGGATCCCAGGACCCCGGGACACTGCAACCATCATAAATATGAATCAGTAGCCGAGCATCTGAATTTTGATCACGTGACCATGGGAATGCTGCAACAGTCCTAAGTATGAAAAATGATCATAAGTCCAGAAGTCAGCTGCTGGGGGTTCAGGAGAACCTCTAGCTAAGATACTGTGCAGTTCGGAGAACTCCCAAATCCCATTCCTGGCTGGTCCCTACCACCCCACCCCACCCCTCCGAGTCCCCGCACGGCCTGTTTTGGATGCAGATACATGCAGGGCATGCACAGAGGCTCAGGAAGGGCAAAAAACAGGCCTACCAGAAGTTTGGGAAGGCCGGAAATGGGCCCGGCCTCCCAAGGCCCTCCAGAGCCTGGGGAGGCTGTTTTTGCCATCCCAGAGGCTCGAGGAAAGCCTCCAGAGGCCGGGGAGGGCAACCTCCCCCCCACTAGGGGGCAGAAGGTTGACTAGGCCACGCCCACGGCCACCCAGCAACCGGGCAGAGAACCCCTTGCTAAAACTTTTGAAGCCCACCCCTGCATAAGTCATTTTTTTCCCCTAATGCTGTTGTAACCTCAAACGGTCCCTAAACGAATTATGTCGAGGACTACCTGTAGTGGATTTGTGTTTTTTTTTAAAAAAAAAAAACAACAGCAACTGTTTGTTGTGATTTCTGAACTATGCCCTCTCAAGGTGATCGCGCACAAAATGGTACCTGAAGTGCCAGGACCCTCAAGACTTACTTTGACATGTTTCAGATTCCCTAAAAAATGCCGGCAGACAATGCTCGACGCAGGCTCCTTGCTGGAGAAAATATCCCTCCATGCACTGCAGGCAATCCGTACGGTTGGGACCGTGGCAAATGTTGCAGCTCCAGTCGCACTCTGGAACGAGACAATAAAAGAGAGCGTCCCTCACAGAGCCACCATGGAGCTCCTTTTATACCTCCCCGATTTCATCCATCGCGCCAGTACTGTCTGCGGATGCACTGAAGGGCAAAGGAAGAACAGCAAAACAGATGTAAGGCCCGGGAAAGAAACACCAAAAGAGATGATCTTAAAATAACACAAATTCTTCCCTGGAGTGCCACGTTTTTCCCAATTATGTTAACCTAATTGCGGCTATTCATTTTTCCAGCAGTCCAGGCGAACGAGACGCGATAACCATGCTCCCTAGTGACTAGCATGCTGATCGGCCTACGTAGGCCACCCAGGGAAGCCATCAATCTTTTCTTGCTCAATGACTGAGGGGCCTGTGGGATTTCCCCACAAACAGCGGCTAATTAAGCAGGCCGGATTGACAAGGAAGGTGACATTGGCTCTTGGCAGTTCAAACACCGTTTTTGAAAAAGGAATGTGGCGAAGTGGATGGTCAGAAGACTCCAAGGTTCCTCTTCCTCTCGCTTTCCACATCAGGAATAATAATAATTGTTATGTTCGGGAAGTAACGAGGCTGGAGACCAGGGTAGTGACATCAGCTCTTTAATATATGGTGAACCCAGCAACAGGCTGGGAGAACAACCTCTCCTTTTATACAGTTCTGCTGGAGGCTTCGTCCAATCAGCAACGTGCTGATTTCCCGCTCAAATATTTAAAGGCACAACTGTTAATACATAACACTCCTCCCCTCCCAGAAAACACTTGGTCTTATTTACATATTTATTTACATGTTATTTTTCGACGTAGTCACGCAAATAACCTGGGCGTCTCCTAGTTCTTTCTGACCTCGCGGTTCAGTTCTGGGTGGTGTTTGAGCTGGTCGGAGGGCTGTTTTCTCCTCCCAGCTCTTTCTCTGGGCCATCGGGCTCTGGATTATTGGCCGACTCTTTTCTTGGCCATCCGGCTTTGGATTAATTTTGGGATTTTCCTTGCTGTTTCCCTCGGGGACCTGATGGCGTCGCTGGAACTCTGGGACCTCAGCTAAGTCTTGCGCCTCCCCCGGGTCATTGTCAGCTGTGGATTCAAAGTGGTATTGGTCATTACCTGTCTCTGTTGGTGTGGTTTGGTCAGTTATTCGTTTCCTTAACTGATCTATGTGGCGCCACATTCGGTTATCTGGTAGCTCTACCACATACGATTTTGGCCCTGTTACTCTTGTTACTTGTCCTGCGAGCCAACTAGGGCCGTCCCCATAGTTTCGGGCCCACACCCGGTCGCCTATGCTCATTTCCCTTGTTTTTTCTAGCTCCCCCTTGTAACCCTCGGGTGTGTAATGGGGGTTCAAACGGTCAAGTGGGCACCGGAGTTTTCGTCCCATTAGCAATTCGGCTGGGCTTTTCCCAGTGGCTGTGCTTGGGGTTCTATGCTGGACGGCTAGGAAAAAGTCTATTTTTGTTTGCCAGTCACCTGGCTTGAGCCTGGACAATGCCTCCTTAGCGCTCCGGACGGAACGCCTGCAAGGCCATCCGCCGCAGGGTGGAAAGGTGCAGAGAGGGCATGTCGGATGCCTTCCTCTGCCAGGTACTCTTCAAACTGGGCTGCCGTGAATTGGGGCCCATTGTCGGACACCAGAGTGTCCGGCAACCCGTGAGTTGCGAATAGGTGGCGCAGGGTTGCGATTACTGTTTGGCTGTGGTGGACTTCATAAGTATGATCTCTAACCATTTGGAAAATCGTCCACCACCACTAGGAATGTTTGGCCGTGAAAGGGGCCAGCAAAGTCAATGTGGATTCTTGACCAAGGCCCTTGGGGCTTTTCCCATTCTCTGACTGGGGCTGTTGGGGGTAGCGGTCTGGACTCTTGGCAAGCTTGGCATTTCCCTACCCTCTCAGCAATCTCTGCGTCCATGAGTGGCCACCATACATAGCTCTAGCTAACCCTTCATCCTTACGATGCCTGGGTGACCCTCGTGGAGGAGGTCCAATACCTTGCCCTTAACTTAGCAGGAATTATTACACGATCACCCCATAACAGGCACCCCTTGAGCCGAGAGCTCATCACGTTTCTTAACAAATTCTTTGAACTCGCCCGGAGCAGGGCACCCTCTGTACCCAACCGAGTACAGTCCTTAACACAATGTCCCGGTATGATGCCGAGCCACTTCCTTTGATGTGACTGGGCCAGAGTCCAACGAGTCAATAAGGAGGATGGGTGTCCCGAGTGGGATCTTGATCGCCCCGGCAGTGGGCATCGGCTCAAAGCGTCTGCATGCCCCACTTCTTTTCCCGGTCGATGCTGCAGCTTGTATGAGTAAGCGGCTAAAATATAGTCCATCGAGTCAAGCGTGGCGAAAGTGCCACAGGTGTTGGCGATCGCCAGCCAGTAGTCCCAATAACGGTCTGTGGTCAGTCACGATTTCAAAATTCCGCCCAAAGACATACTCATGGAATTTTTGACCCCTGATACAATGGCTAATGCTTCTTTGTCTAATTGGCTGTAGTTCCTCTCTGGGGAGGACATCGTTCTAGAGTAGAAAGCTATAGGGGCTTCTGTGCCGTTTGGAAGTCTATGGCTGAGTACAGCCCCACCCATAAGGGAGGCATCGCAAACCAGCACTAGGGGTAGTGAGTCGTGATATTGGATGAGCAGGCTATCACTTGAGAGCAGGTTCTTTACTGCTTCAAAAGCCCTATTTTCTGACTTTCCCCAAGACCAAACAGTATTTTTCCTAAGAGCCTATGCAGCGGTTCCATAGCAGTTGCTTTGTTCTTTAAAAGACCGTAAAATTAACCAATACCAGGAATGCCTGCAGCTCTGCTTTGTTTTTGGGCGCTGGAGCCTTCCTAATTGCCTTAACCTTGCTCTCAGTAGGGTGAATTCCTTTCTTGTCTATCCGGTAGCCCAAGAAATCGACCGATTCGACCCCTATCTGACATTTATTTGTCTTGACTTTTAATCCGGCTGTCCGGAAAATGCTCAAGACCTTTCTTAACCGCTCCCCCAATTCCTCCATGTTTTCCCCTGAAATTAGGACATCATCGAAGTAGGGAACTACCCCTGGGAGCCCTTGCAGTAGTCGTTCCATCAGGTTTTGGAACAGCCCTGGTGCCACACTAACCCCAAATTGCAATCGGGTGCACTTGAATGCCCCCCTGTGCGCCACAATCGTTTGGGCTTCGGCTGTGCGGGCGTCTACTGGCAGTTGTTGGTAGGCTTGGGCCAAGTCTAACTTTGCAAAGACTTGCCCTTGCCCCAAAGAGTGCAATAAGTGTTGCACCACGGAACCGGTGCGCTTTTCTGTAAGGCTTTGTTAAGCGTCGCCTTGTAGTCAGCGCAAATTCTAATTGACCCGTCCGGTTTTGATTGGGGTGACGATTGGCGTCTCCCACTTTGCGTGATCGACTGGCACCAAAACCCCTGATTTATGAGCTTGTCCAGCTCCTTATCAATTTTGGTTTTAGGGCAAAAGGACTCTCCTCGCCTTAAGCCTAATGGGGCTACCTGGGGTCTAAGTTGAAGGAAATAGGGGTCCCCTTGTACTTGCCCAGGCAGTCCTTGAAGACATCTTGAACTCGTTAAAGAGAATGTCTTTCAAATTGCAGTCACTTCTGTAGATGCCAGTCACTCCCATGCCCAGGGCACGAAACCAGTCTAGTCCCAACAGACTGGGCAGAGTTCCTTCGACGATCGTGATGGGCAGGGTCTTTTGTGAGGGCCGTACTCGACTCGGACGGAGGTGGTCCTCGAACAGGATGCGATTCCCTGGTAGTCGTGCACTCGTAGCCGCTGTGCTTGCAAATGGCGCTCATGACGGACGGCAGCGACCGCCAGTGTCCCAGGACATGATGGTGATCGCTGATCCCGTGTCTACTTCAAGCCTGCACCGTACTCCCTCGATCTTGGGCTTTGTAAAATCTTCTTTTCCACTTTGGTTGAGGCGCGCCTATAATGACAGTCGCTTGGTTAGACTTCGCGCTTTCTTGTTTGAACCAATCGCGGGCCGCCTTTCCGGTTCCGCTTTGATTGGCCGATTTGAATTTTCGGCGGGGAAGGTTGGGCGCTCTGCAAACCTGAGCTAAGTGTCCTTTCTTCCCACACCGCCGCATGTTGCGTCTTTAAACCTGCAGCGTTGGCGCTGATGCTGCCCTCCGCAGCTTCCGCACTCGTCACGGTCCTCAGTGTCGCGCTCGGTCCGGCTTTTACGATCTTTCCTGCCACTGTTGTTTAAGTGAATCACTGAGGATGCTAAGTTAGCAACACGGTTGTTAAGTGAATCTGGCTTCCCCGTTGATTTTGCTTATCAGAAGGTCACAAAAGGGGATCCCAGGACCCTGGGACACTGCAACCATCATAAATATGAATCAGTAGCCGAGCATCTGAATTTTGATCACGTGACCATGGGAAAGCTGCAACAATCCTAAGTATGAAAAATGATCATAAGTCCAGGGGTCGGCTGCTGGGGGTTCAGGAGAACCTCTAGCTAAGATTCTGTGCAGTTCGGAGAACTCCCAAATCCCATTCCTGGCTGGCCCCTACCACCCCACCCCACCCCTCCGAGTCCCCGCACGGCCCGTTTTGGATGCAGATACATGCAGGGCACGCACGCACAGAGGCTCAGGAAGGGCAAAAAACAGGCCTACCAGAAGTTTGGGAAGGCCGGAAATGGGCTCGGCCTCCCAAGGCCCTCCAGAGCCTGGGGAGGCCGTTTTTGCCATCCCAGAGGCTCGAGGAAAGCCTCCAGAGGCCGGGGAGGGCAACCTCCCCCCCACTAGGGTGCAGAAGGTTGACTAGGCCACGCCCACGGCCACCCAGCAACCGGGCAGAGAACCCCTTGCTAAAACTTTTGAAGCCCACCCCTGCATAAGTCATTTTTTCCCCCTAATGCTGTTGTAACCTCAAACGGTCCCTAAACGAATTATGTCGAGGACTACCTGTAGTGGATTTGTGGTTTTTTTAAAAACAAAACAAAACAGCAACTGTTTGTTGTGATTTCTGAACTATGCTCTCTCAAGGTGATCGCGCACAAAATGGTACCTGAAGTGCCAGGACCCTCAAGACTTACTTTGACACGTTTCAGATTCCCTAAAAAATGCCGGCAGACAATGCTCGACGCAGGCTCCTTGCTGGAGAAAATATCCCTCCATGCACTGCAGGCAATCCGTACGGTTGGGACCATGGCAAATGTTGCAGCTCCAGTCGCACTCTGGAACGAGACAATAAAAGAGAGCGTCCCTCACAGAGCCACCATGGAGCTCCCTTTATACCTCCCCGATTTCATCCATCGCGCCAGTACTGTCTGCGGATGCACTGAAGGGCAAAGGAAGAACAGCAAAACAGATGTAAGGCCCGGGAAAGAAACACCAAAAGAGATGATCTTAAAATAACACAAATTCTTCCCTGGAGTGCCACGTTTTTCCCAATTATGTTAACCTAATTGCGGCTATTCATTTTTCCAGCAGTCCAGGCGAACGAGACGCGATAACCATGCTCCCTAGTGACTAGCATGCTGATCGGCCTATGTAGGCCACCCAGGGAAGCCATCAATCTTTTCTTGCTCAATGACTGAGGGGCCTGTGGGATTTCCCCACAAACAGCGGCTAATTAAGCAGGCCGGATTGACAAGGAAGGTGACATTGGCTCTTGGCAGTTCAAACACCGTTTTTGGAAAAGGAATGTGGCGAAGTGGATGGTCAGAAGACTCCAAGGTTCCTCTTCCTCTCGCTTTCCACATCAGGAATAATAATAATAATAAAAAAAGGAATTGTTTGAAGAGAAGGGTAAAAGAACCGTAGAGAAGAGAATCAAACCGTGATCAGGCCGACTTGACATTTATATCTCACTAAGCAATGGATTTGGGGATCTGTGAAATGTGTATGACACTGATGGTGACTGTTCATGAAGCCAAAGTGATGAGACAAGAGATAAGCAAATAGAAGTGGACAGGTGGTTAAGAATTATTATTATTATTTTTTTTAGGAAAGTCTGTTCAAATAGAATCCACTGCCAAAGCTGTCTGTAGCCTCCAGAGCAGTGTTTCTGAATCTTGGCATTTTTAAGAACTGTGAACTTCAACTCCCAGAATTCCCCGGCCGGTATGAGACATTTTTAAGAGGTGTGGATTTCAATTCCCAGAATTTCAATTTCCAGAATTCCCCGGCCAGCATCAGACACTTTTAAGAGGTGTGGATTTCAATTCCCAGACTTCCCTGGCCAGCATCAGACACTTTTAAGAGGTGTGGATTTCAATTCCCAGAATTTCAATTCCCAGAATTCCCCCGCCAGCATGAGACACTTTTAAGAGGTGTGGATGTCAATTCCCAGAATTCTCCAACCATCATGAGACTCTTTTACGAGTTGTGGAATTCTGGGAGTTGACGTTCACACCTCTTAAAATTGTCGCGGTTGAGAAGCATTGCTCCAGAGTTTCCACCGAGCGTTTTGAATGAAATTAACAGGAACCTTTTCCAACCCTTGACATAACCCGACAATATAGATAGGCCTTGACTTACGACCAAACTAAGACCAGTTGCTAGGAAAGGCAGTTGTTACGTGAGTCACACCTGGTTTTCTGTCCTGTTTTGCCAGATTTGTTAAGCAAATCATTGCAGTTAAATGAATCATGTCGTCATTAAATCTGGCCTCCCCCGTTGACTTTGCGTGCCAGAAACCACCTGGGAAGGTCACAAATGGTGACCCTGGGACGATGCAACCATTGTAAATACATGCCGGTTGCCAAGCGCCCAAGTTTTGATCACGTGATATTGCTGTGATGGTTGAAAACGTGAGGACCGGTTTAAAGGCACTTCTTTCAGTTCCATTCTAACTTTGAACGGTCACTAAACAAATGGTTGAGGACTACCTATACCTTAAATAGCATCCAACTTCTGGGGGGGAAAGAATGAAGAAGGGGAATAAAAATTCCACCTCTTATCCACTCCAGACCTTCCTAGTTTCTACCTTGTTCCTTGCAACTTTCTGAGGCAGAAAATTGGTATAAAATAAAGAAACAGAAATTAAAAATGGCTTCCCATCACAAAAGAGGCCGCCTATAGCAGGGGTACATGTGGACTTCAACTCCCAGAATTCCTCATGCAGCAAAGCTGGCTGAGGAATTCTGGGAGTTGAAGTCCGCAAGTCTTACAGTTGCCAAGGTCATTTGCCAAGGTCAGAGACCCCTGGCTATCGAAACTTCTCTTCTACAGTATTTTCTTGGAGAAAATAGGAGAGGAAGAAAAGGAGGAGAAAGAGAAAGAGGAAAAGGAGGAGGAGGAGGAGAGGAGGAGAAGGAGGAAAAGGAGAAGGAGAGGAGGAGGAGAAGAGGAGAAGGAGGAGAAGGAGGAGGAGAAGGAGAGGAGAAGAGAAAGATGAGAAGAAGGAGGAGGAGGAGATGGAGAAGGAGGAGATGGTGATGTTTTTAGAACTTTTTGGAAGACACCTCTTAAAAATTATCTCTTTGATAAGGAGCTGTGATAAGCAGAAGCTCTGTGGATCTCTCTGCCAAATTCTCAGCATTTCACCTAGGATAGCTTATCTCAGCACCTGCGATAACCACATGGAATGCCAATCCAACACTATTATTTTAACATCTCCAAAGACCTACGCAAGGGTCCTCTTTGTAGACTTTAGTTCAGCATTCAACACCATCATTCCAGACATTCTTCTAACTAAGCTAAACCAGCTAGCGGTACCTGAACACACTTGTAAATGGATCATAAGCTTCCTAACAGACAGGAAGCAGCAGGTGAAGCTAAGCAGAATCACATCAGATACCTGTACAATTAGCACAGGGGCCCCACAAGGCTGTGTGCTCTCTCCACTTCTCTCCTCTCTATATACCAATGACTGCATCTCAAACGATCCATCTGTTAAACTAATGAAGTTCGCAGATGACACAACAGTGATCGGTCTCATTTGAGACAATGATGAATCCGCATACAGACGGGAGGTTGAACGACTAGCCTCGTGGTGCGACCGGAACAATCTGGAACTGAACACACTCAAAACCGTAGAAATGGTGGTGGACTTTAGGAGAAACACTCCCATACTACCACCTCTTACAATACTAGACAACACAGTATCAACAGTAGAGACCTTCAAATTTCTAGGTTCTACCATATCTCACGACCTAAAATAGACACCCAACATTAAAAACGTCATCAAAAAAGCACAACAAAGAATGTTCTTTCTGCGCCAACTCAGAAAGCTCAAACTGCCCAAGGAGCTGCTGATCCAGTTCTACAGAAGAATTATTGAGTCTGTCATCTGCACCTCTATAACTGTCTAGTTTGGTTCTGCAACCCAACAAGACAGACAGACTTCAGAGGATCATTAAAACTGCAGAAAAAACAATGGCTACCAACCTGCCCTCCATTGAGGACCTGTATACTGCACGAGTCAAAAAGGGGGCTGTGAAAATATTTACAGATCCCTCACATCCTGGACACAAACTGTTTCAACTCCTACCCTCAAAACGAGGCTATAGAGCACTGCACACCAGAACAACTAGACACAAGGACAGTTTCTTCCCAAATGTCATCACTCTGCTAAACAAATAATTCCCTCAACACTGTCAAACTATTTACTAAATCTGCACTACTATTAATCTTCTCATCGTTCCCATCACCCATCACCTCCCACTTATGACTGTATGACTGTAACCTTCTTGCTTTTATCCTTAAGATTTAGATTGACTTTTCCCCTATGACTACCATTACCTTATGATTCTTGATGAATGTACCTTTTCTTTTATGTACACTGAGAGCGTACACACAAAGACAAATTCCTCTTGTGTCCAATCACACTTGGCCAATAAAGAATTCTACTCTATTCTATATTACTATCAGGATGAAAACAATCCAATGCACTTTCTCTAGATGTCCAAATATCGGGATTTATTTGCCATTAAGGTAGAAGAAAGTTGCCTGTGTAGAGTCTCAATCATCCAAGATCATGGTTGTCCGAAAGGTGCTTTTCAAAAGGCAATTGGGCTTTTCTTGGGTTTTTTTTCCCCTTGAAAACATTTCACTTCTCATCCAAGAAGCTTCTTCGGTTCTGGAGAAAGCAGAATTAAGGGGATACTGGGATTTGGGCCTAGATCAATTTTCGCCCCCTTGGCCCTGTTTTCCGTCTTCGACCGATGACAATGAATGCTGGATTCCATTTTGTTCCAACGTATCCATTTCTAGAGCTAGCAAATTCATGAATAAAGACGCCCTTATTAATCAGAGGTTCTGCCCCTTATTTTCATCGTGTCGTAATCTTGACCTTGATTGTTAAAAAGGAATAAGATCAGTCGTCTCAGGATAGCTAATTATGAGATAAGTCACTAAAGAAGATGGAAAAGAATTTCCCTTGGATAATATATTTATAATGCAATTTTGTTCGGGTCGGAAAAGAGCAAGACCCCAATCTTCTTCTGATAGTGGATTTTCTTTCTTGGAACATGACACCAGGAGCTGGCTGGCTGTCTTGGTGGGTGGGTCTTCAAAGACCTCTACAGAAGGACGCTTGCAACATTTCCAGCAAATATATATGAAACCAGCTGAGTTTTAATCTATATAACCAGTTAACCCAGTTGGGTGTGGTGGTTAAGGTGCTTTTCCTAGAAACCAGGAGACTGTGAGTTCTAGTCAGGGGTGGGATTCAGCTGGTTCGGACCGGTTCAGGGGAACCGGATGCTAATTTTATCTCTGGTTCGCCGAACCAATGGTTGCAAGGATTGACTGGCCCCTCCCACCCTGCCCCTCCCCTCCCAGGAGTCTTTACCCGGCCCATTTTGGATGCCAGGTAAGTGCAGGGCCCACACAGAGGCTCTGGGAGGGTGAAAAACGGGCCTCCTGGAAGTTCCAGAAGTTCAGAAACGGACCAGTTTCTGGCCTCCAGAGGGCCTCCGGAGCCCAGGGGAGGCTGTTTTCACCCTCCCCAGGCTCCGGAGGCTCCCCCTCCCACTGTCAGGCCTGGAAACCATACTAGACTTTAGGGTTCCAGACGCTGCCACATTTTTCCCCTGAGGGGAAGAAGGGGGGCTGAGGGGTATGGTAACATTCTTCAAGCGGTCAAGGTCGGATGGTGTTCACATCTGCAGGAAGAGTGGCGAGAAGATATTCGAATGAACTGGGAGAACGTGGGACCATGTGACCATCAAAGGGGTCAGGGGGGTGGGACTCTTGGGGTTTGTATAACTGGGAAAAGAATCCGGAAGTTCAGTTTTGGAATTTCACTCATCGTGTGCCAGTTTCCTCATACTACTAAAGAACTCTGAAAAACAATGGCTTCTGAGTTTTTTTATGCAGAAGAGGTTTTTCTGGAACCTTGACATTATTCCAAAACTCCTAACTTTCTTTTGCTAACGGTACCCTCTCCTCCGCTCAGAGGGGGCCCGTTAGGGGGGTGCTGGGCCCCAGCCTCCGCAACCTCCACAGCGGTGCAAAGACCCAGCGAAGATGGAAGAGCAGCAAGCTGAAAACGTGGAAGTAGCACAGAAGCTTGAATCTAACGATTTAGTTGAAATCACCTACTTCCCATCGGAAGATATGACTCAAAAACCCGAAGTGGTAGAGCCTGCTTGTCAGCTTGGAGCATGGCCCAAAGACTCCGATTCATGGGTAAGCTGTCGTTCGGGAGAAAACATTTCCCCGGGGCGGAATGGAGAGCCCCCTCCCTCTTCTCAACCTCACTGGTGCAGGAGGCAAAGTAGGCCACACCCACCATGGCCGTGCCCACCCAGCACCCAGAGAAATTGCTAAAATTTTTGAATCCCACCCCTGGTTCTAGTCTTGTCTTAGCTATGAAAGTCAGCTGGGTAAATTTGGGCCAATGACCAGGAGACAATGAGTTCTAGTCTCACTTAGGCATGAAAGCCGATTGGCTGATTCTAGGTCAATCACCAAAAGACTGTGAATTCTAATTCCGCCAATCACACTCTCTTAATCCAACTCACCTCACAGGGTTGTTGTTATGGGGGAAAAGAGAAGGAGGAAGGAATATAATGTATGTTCACTGCCATGAATTCCTTATAAAAGTAATAGCAGTGAGATAAAAATCTAAGAAATAAATGAACCAATGTTGAGGAGAGAAGAGGAGAGGAGAGGGAGAGGAGACAAGGTACAATATTTTTCAGAGTATAAAATGCACCTTAGTTTTTGGGGAGGAAAATAAGAAAAAAGCTGATTGGCAGGTGGATCGGCCTCCTGGAATACCCCCAATTAGCTGTTCCCAGAGGTGAATTTTAGCAACAGGTTCCTTGGTTGTGAGCTCTGTGCCTTGTTTTGTTTTTTGGTTTTTTTGCTTTTTTTGTTCTGCCTCTGAAACTTCTGAAACTCGTTTCTGAAAAAAATGTTTGTTTTTTTTCTGCCTCTGAAAGCCTCCAAAACAGCTTCAGAAAAAAAGCCTCTGAAGCTCTGTTTGGGGGCTTTTTTCCTGAAACTCTGTTTGAGGGCTTTTTTTCTGAAACTCTGTTTGGGGGCTTCTTTTCTGAACCTCTGTTTGGGGGCTTTTTTTCTGAACCTCTGTTTGGGGGCTTCTTTTCTGAAGCTTCGTTTCTGATGCTTTTTTCAGCCTCTGAAACCTCGGTTTGAGAAGCTGGGTGGGGCTGCATCTGGAGTATAAAACGCACCCAGATTTTCACCCTCTTTTTTGGGGGAAAAAGGTGCGTCTTATACTCTGAAAAATAGGGTATTTGAGAGTTTTACAAATTTAAATGATCATTTAAATTCATCATTCAACTAACCACTGAGCAGAGCAAACCCTTGGCCAGAATTCACCCATGGCAGCAAGCATGTGTGGGTATGAGTGTCATGTACAGGTAGTTCTTGACTTATAATTGAGCGTAAAATCTATGTTTCTAAGCAACACAGTTGTTAAGTGAGTTTTACCCCCCCCCTTTTTTTTTTAACCTTTCTTGCAACAGTTGTTACGGCAGGTTAAGTGTTGTGCTCCATCAGCAGCCTACGGAGCTGGCAACAGAGTCAGAGAGCGATGAGGCTGAGGTGAGGCCAGGGCCATCGGGAAGTGAGATATGAACTCCAGCGCCTCCAGAGACTGATAGTAGTGAGGCAGAGGAACAGGAGAAGCCTGTTCCTAATGCACGCGTGAGAAGAGCTGCCAGAAGGAAAGAACAGCTCAAGCAGAGAGGACAACTCAGGAGTAGGGCCAAGAGATGATTGGACCCTCCCATAAGGCTTAAAACAGACCAGCAATGGCGTTTGAGCTTTGCCGGAAAACAATGTTGGTAGCTACACCTTCTGCTTTGTCTTCTGTTTCGTCTACGTCTTTATTTTTGTGACTTCTGAACATTGCCAAGAAAGGCCTTTGGCAGTTTGCCTAATTGGACCAAGGTTTGCGATAGAACTGAGGAATTTGTGTTGGGAGGAATTTGTTTTAATTTGAGTTGAACGACGCTGGGAATGAAGTAATTCTCAGCTGTTCGAATCAAGTTTGTTTGCTTTTTCACGGACTGAGTTTCTTACTATCTACTTGGGCCTGGGTCACAACATTTAAGTTAGTAACACGTTTATTAAGTCAATCTGGCTTCCCCCGTTGACTTCGCTTGTCCGAAGGTCACAAAAGGGGATCACATGACCCCGGGGACATTGCAACCATCATAAGAGAGTTGCCACGCATCTAAATTTTGGTCACATGACTGTGGGGATGCTGCAACGGTCGTTAAGTGTGAAAAACGCTCACGCATCACTTTTGTCACTTTGAACGGTCACTACAGTGTTGCAAGTCGAGGACTACCAGTACATGGGCACGCATGGGCATCCACAGAATGGGAGACGGAAGTGGAGAGAAAAGGCTTCGATAGGGCAGGTGAGAGAAACAGGTAGGAAGAAAGTACACAGGTGGGGTTCATGCAGACAATTAAAACTAGGCTGACGATAAAGTCAAAGAGAGTAAAAATGAAGGGGAAAGGGGAATGTATAAAGCAGAAAGCTGAAGGAACGAAACCGTCATGTAAAAAGAAAACACAGACTATGTGTTTATGTTATGTATGTTTGTGTTGTGTCATGTCGTTGTAATAAAACCAATAAAAACTTTTTAAAAAAAACTTGGCTGACCATGGTTACTAAGACCCAACATGAACACTTTTTGGAATTCCCTTCACCTTTGCAAGTCCTGGTAGACACGTCAAGGAAATACTGCGACGGACATTTATCATACTGGCACTCTCCAAACAGTAGCACTTTGGATGGGTCTTTGCAAGAAGTACAGTGGGATCTCGAATCACAAGTCAGACACGAGTCGCTGCAAGCTGGAGAGAAAGATAAAAAAAAACATCACGACCGATCAGATTTCACATTAAGGACCGACGCTATAAGAGTTAAGAATTACAAGTTCTGAATCTCCATGTCAAAGGACATTTCAGAAGCCTTTCTAGGGGGACAAGTCGCAAATATAGAGAGGATTTAAAAGAAAAAAAACCACCAAATTTTACTGAGCGACATCATATATAAAACACTTCGGATAAGTCAAAGAATGTTAAGAAGCAGAGGTGCGCTATTTCTAGACAGCAAAGTTTTTCATTTCGTCATTGACCAGCGTAGCATGGAAGATAGTCCTGCACCAAAACTTAACATAGCTTTTAATTTCATTCATGAAGCACTGAAGCAAAGCTGGCTGGGAGTTGAAGTCCACAAGTCTTAAAGTGACCAAGGTTGGAGACCTCCAATTTCTAGTCCAACCCAGCAGGACATTGTTAGTGAGTTTCTGTCTTTTGATCCCCCAGTCACTTGCTTACATAGCCACGCCCACCCAGTCACATGATACCCCCCCCACCAAGCCACCCCACAGAACCGGTAGCAAAAAAATTTAGATTTCACCCCTGGGCCAGGCCAGTATCTTTCAAATGCCACTCTGTAGCAGCAATTACTTGGCAAGAAGTCAGGAACGGATCTTCACCCTCATGAATTGAACTAATTGTCTCCTGCAAACTCCCCTCCCCTTTCACTCCTTTTTATTCCCTATGGGAGGTGCCATTCACTGTCCACCTCTGCCTTTACTCCCGAGTCGGCCCTTGTTCCTTAGCTGTTCTCTTCTCTTGGCAGCTCTGCACATGCGCACATCAGGAACAGGCTCCAGCTGTTCTTCTGCCCCACTGATATCTGACTCTGAAGGTAGCTGATAACTGTTGGACGGCCGTGGCCCCATCTCCGCCTCCAACGCAGAGCACTCATCAGAGACTTCCCCAGACTCCAGGACTGGCCCATGTTCCTCCCCAACCTCCTCACTGCCTGAGTCTACCACCAGCTCCCCTGGCTGCTGGCGGGCCACAACAACTCTAAAAAGTGTGGACCTCAACTCCCAGAATTACCCAACCAGCCATGGCTCGGTGGGGAATTCTGGGAGTTGGCATCCACACTTCTTGTTGAGAAACACGGCTTTAACAATTAACAGGATAGATCAAAAAAGAATGAACATATGAACCCTTTTGGGTTAGATCACAGTCAAAAATTAACTTTCTTTCTCCTCTAACTTTCTTCCTTTAAGGACACACAATTTCCCGCTGCCTGCCCTCTTCTCTCATTCCAATCCATCCTATAATATCGCTTGAATCTAATTCTCTATGCTATGGCATCTCATTCACTTTATCAATTCCAGAGAGTGTCACAAGGCTTAATTAATTAACAACTGTAACATTAAGAAGATATGTGGATTAACAGAGCGAAGGAACGGCTAATAATGAGCTGTACTGCCATTTACCAACTTCAAATATACCAGTGACATATTATTCAAAACAGCGACGTAAAAGCAATATAAAATGTACCGTGTAAAGCTACTTAGATTTGTCTGAGGGTGCTCATTTAATAGAACCACTTGGTATAAATGTTTGGGATTCATTGCAAGCCCATTTTCCGCTCTCTCTTTTAATTGTATCTTTCTCAGCCTATTGTACAACGTACTACATTAAAGATCTTGATTACTGCCCATACCTTAATTTTAGCTGGATTTTTATCCTTTCTGTTCTGTGGGAGTCAAGGTAATAACAATTTAACATGTCCTAAACATGAAAATGTCCTAAAGAAATCATAGTGCAATTTGCTTGGTTTGAATTAATCTATTGTGTGAACTCGGCCATTGTAGCTTCTGAACCAGAAATGTATAGCTTAGCGCCTTGTTTCTCAACCTTGGCAGCTTTAAGATGTCTGGACTTTAACTCCCAGAATGTGCTGGCTGGGGAATCCTGGTGTTGTGTCTCGTCCAATCTCACCACAGCCGGGGTCTTCTTATCTACTTCCGAACACGGAGGAATGTTCTAGTATGCCTCCCGGCCCCAGCCCTGGCTCCATGCCCAGACAGGCTGAAGAGGAAGAAATACCTCCAGCCCCCAGCTCTGGCTCCATGCCCAGGCAAACAGAGCAACTAGACCCCTCCCCCTCCTCCACAGCATGTGAGCCTGAGGGAGGTCTATTACCAACAGCTGCCGACTGGAGTGACCCTCGCGTCAGAAGACTTGATAGGCGGAGGCAACAGAAGGAAGGGAGGGGCAGGCCTGGATAAGTGCTGAGTCATGGAGCCACACTCCATGGCCTATATAAAGGATCTGCTTTCTGACATTCTCTGAGTCAGGCAAAGTCTAACATATCTTGCTGAAGTCACGTTCTGGTCTCCTGCCTGCCCTGAGGACTTTGCTAGGACTTTGGCAGAGCTGCAGAGGCACACCTGATTCGGATTTCCCTGACCCGGCCGTCAGCGGAGGAGTGGGACACGACACCTGGGAGTTGAAGTCCACACGTCATAAAGTTGCCAAGGTTGAGAAACACAGACTTAGTGCACTGACACAATGCCAATTATTGTATCTAGCAAGCCATGTCTTTAGTAGGAGGCATGAATTAGGATGCACAAATATCACATAGACACGCAACAAATGACCCTATAATTTGCAGGTAGTCCTCAATTTGCAATCATTTATTTAGTAACCGCTCTCAGCGAGTTGGCTGTGGTAAATTGTCCTAGATACACATTTCTCCAGACTTCTCTAAACTATTATCTAGGGGTGAAATCCTCCCGGTTCGGATCAGATCGCACGATCCGGTAGCGATCTTGGCAGCTTGTTCGGCGATCTGGTAGCGATGGAGGAGCAAAGCTCCGCCCACCCACCCAGGTGTCATTACTTCCTGGTTTTAACCAGGAAGTAATGTGTTTTTTACCTTCTGCGGATGTGATGCGTCCACGTATGCGAGCAAAGCAAGCAGGCGCACGCGGCACATGCCCTTCCGAACCAGTAAGGAAGGTAAGTAGATTTCACCCTTGCCATTATCCCAAATGAACACCCAGGCGACACCCAGGGGAAGGGCCTTTTCTGTGGGGGCTCCCACCCTCTGGAACGAACTTCCCCCAGGACTTTGCCAACTTCCGGACCTTCGAACCTTTCGCCGCGAGCTTAAGACACATCTGTTTATTTGCGCAGGACTGGACTAGAATTTTAAATTTTGAATTTGTTTTAATTGGGGTTTTATTACTTTTATTGCTATTTTAAATATTCGGCCTTATTTAATAAGTTTTTTAATTGATGTTTTATTCTGTATCTATATGTATGTTTTTTATCAGGCTGTAAACCGCCCTAAGTCCCTTGGGAGATAGGGCGGTATAAAAATGCGAATAAATAAATAAAATAAATAAAATGAAACTGAGAAACCGAGGCACCACGTACGTTTGCAATGAAGGTTCTCATCCTGATAGTATCCCAGGGAACAGGCCGAGAAGCATGAACCAGTGTGAGAAAGGACGAGGCTGGGATCACAAGAAGTGCAGGAAAATGGGCCTCCTCCTGTACAGGTTTTACAGGAAGGATGGCACTCTGGAAGGGAAGAAGGAGACAAAGGCATTTAAATGCAGACTCTCAAACTCCATGCATAGGTAACAAGAAATGTGTTGGGACTCGGAAATGAATGTTGAAATCTCCACTCAGCCACGAAATCACAAGATCTTCTTCTTTAAACTAACCCCACGTAATTCTTGCAAATATAATATGGGTTCAGGTAGTCCCCGACTCACAGATGTTTGTTTAGTGTCCTGAACTGAACTGAAAAAAAGTGACTCGTGACCATTTTTCACACTTACAACCGTTGCAGCATTCCTCCAGGATCACGTGATCGAAATTTATATGCATGGCCACTGACTTATCTTTTTTTTTTTTAATTAAAAAGTTTTACAAAAATTTTTAACAAATACATGCCCTCCTCCTCCCTCCACCCCCCATCCTCTCCCCTCCCCCACCCCAGACTTCCCAGAGCAAAATACAGGGTATAACATCTAACAATCATAAGCTAAATTACGCTAACTATTCATAAACTCCAATCCCTCGAATAGAATAGAATAGAATAGAATAGAATAGAATAGAATAGAATAGAATAGAATAGAATAGAATAGAATAGAATTTTTTATTGGCCCAGTGTGATTGGACACACAAGGAATTTGTCTTGGTGCAGATGCTCTCAGTGTACATAAAAGAAAAGATACGTTCATCAAGGTACAACATTTACAACACAATTGATGGTCAATATATCAATATAAATCATAAGGATTGCCAGCAACAAGTTATAGTCATACAGTCATAAATGGAAAGAGATTGGTGATGGGAACTATGAGAGGATTAATAGTAGTGCAGATTCAGTAAATAGTTTGACAGTGTTGAGGGAATTATTTGTTTAGCAGAGTGATGGCCTTCGGGGAAAAACTGTTCTTGTGTCTAGTTGTTCTGGTGTGCAGTGCTCTATAGCGTCGTTTTGAGGGTAGGAGTTGAAACAGTTTATGTCCAGGATGCGAGGGGTCTGTAAATATTTTCACGGCCCTCTTCTTGATTCGTGCAGGTCCTCAATGGAAGGCAGGTTGGTAGCAATTATTTTTTCTGCAGTTCTAATTATCCTCTGAAGTCTGTGTTTTTCTTGTTGGGTTGCAGAACCGAACCAGACAGTTATAGAGGTGCAAATGACAGACTCAATAATTCCTCTGTAGAACTGAATCATAACTCTTTTTTCCCATACACAAAAGAAAAATATATACAGATACAATTATTACTTTCTATTCATTCATAAGCTATTTGATACTTTTTAGTCTAATATTTATTTTGAACATAATCAATCCACCTTCCCCATTCCGATATATATCTTTCTTGTGAATGATCTTTCAAGTACGCTGAAATTTTTGCCATTTCTGCTAAGTTTGTTACTTTTAATGTCCATTCTTCAATAGTAGGCAAATGTTTCTTCTTCCAGTATTGCGCCACCAATAGTCTGGCTGCTGATATTAAATTTAAAATTAATTTAGTCTCTATTGACTTATCTTTATGACGGTTGCAGGGTCCCAAGGTCGTGTGATCCCCTTTTGCGATCTTCGGACAAGCAGCGTGAATGGGGAAGCCAGATTCACTCAACAACCCTGTGGCTAACTTAACAACCGGAGTGATTCACTTAACGATTGTGGCGAAAGAATTAGTAAAATGGGGCAATATTGTGTTTTTATTGTTGTAAACTGTCTTAGAGTTGCTTTGAACAAGTAGGCAGCTGTATAAATTGTCTGAACGAATGAATGGATGGACGGATGGATGGATGGATGGATGAATGAATCAAAAACTGTCTCAGTGAACCAATAATGTTGGAAACATGGGAGAAAATTTGGGTTAGACATGTTAAGTTTACACAAGCACAGAATTTTAGGGAAAATTTTTATAAGATGTTTTATAGATGGCACTTAGATCCCAAAAAATTATCATGTATGTATCCTAATATCCAAGCGAAATGTTGGAGGTGTGATTGTGATGACGCTACATATTTTCATATTTGGTGGACTTGCAAGAAAATTAAGGTCTTTTGGATAAGAATTTGGTAGATTATTCAAAATGTACTGAAGAAGAAGATAAAGTTCCTGCCACAATTTTTCCTTTTGGGAATTATAACGGATTGTACAGGGATTGAGACTAAATTGATTCTGAACTTAATAACAGCAGCAAGACTATTGATTGGACAATATTGGAAGAAAGAAGAGGTACCTACAATAGAAGAATGGATACTGAAAGTTATTAATTTGGCTGAGATGGCTAAAATCTCAGCTTTTTTAAAAGACAATACGCAGGAAAGATATTTAATTGAATGGAAAAAATGGATTGATTATCTACAAAATAGATATCAGATTAAGAAATATCAGATTGCCTTTGAATAATTAGAAAGTTATTTTATGTAATGGGAGGGTTGGGAGATGAAAAGCTTTGGATGTGGTTATTTGGATTGGAAGGAAAATTTTATTCTATGTTTGGTTTATGTATAACAATACCTTGTGATTGACCCGGGAAGCCGGGGGGGGGGAGGGGGGGAGGGGGTTTTTTGGGAGGGAGGGGGGGAAAAAGGGGGGAAAATGTTTTTGTTTTTTAAAACTCTTTCAATAAAAATAAAAAAAACTGTCTCAGTAATCGAAATTTTGAACTCTATTTTGGTCATAGGTCAAGGACTATGTCAAGGTTCCAAGTAATACCCCCTAGAAAGAATCCAAGGCCTGAATTTCCTCAAAGCTACATTTTATTGTAGCTTTGGAGAACCCCACCCAAAGAAATGTTCAAGTCCCTGCCCTGAACCCACAAGTCCATCACTGTGAGAGGGATCTTGGAGTCCTAGTGGACAATCATTTAAATATGAGCCAGCCGTGTGCAGCAGCTGCCAAAAAAGCCAACACAGTTCTGGGCTGCATAAACAGAGGGATAGAATCAAGATCACGTGAAATGTTAATACTACTTTATAATGCCTTGGTAAAGCCACACTTGGAATACTCCACCCAGTTTTGGTCACCACGATGTAAAAAAGATGCTGAGACTCTAGAAAGAGTGCAGAGAAGAGCAACAAAGATGATTAGGGGACTGGAAGCTAAAACATATGAAGAACGGTTGCAGGAACTGGGTATGTCTAATCTTATGAAAAGAAAGACTGGGGTGACATGATAGCAGTGCTCCAATATCTCAGGAGCTGCCACAAAGAAGAGGGAGTCAAGCTATTCTCCAAAGCATCCGAAGGCAGGACAAGAAGCAACAGATGGAAACTTATGGAGGAGAGAAGCAATCTAGAACTGAGGAAGAATTTCCTGACAATTAGAACCATTAATCAGTGGAACAACTTGCCTCCAAAAGTTGTAAATGCTCCAACACTGGAAATTTTTAAGAAATTTTTAAGAATTTTTGCCTGAAGTGGTGTAGGGTTTCCTGTCTGGGCAGGGGGTTGGACTAGAAGACCTCCAAGGTCCCTTCCAGCTCTGTTATTCTAATTCTAATTCTAACATGGCCCAATCAAACCACCATCCCAACTGGAGATGCCTCCCAGGTCCAGCCTCCCAAGTGCAGGGCAAGATGGCCTTGACTCTCTGAGAAAGGAATGTTATTATGACTATATATCACCCATGCTCCATACAACCCCCCCCCTCCCAGTTTCCCACAGCAGTAAATGTGGCAGGCCTGAAGATCCCATGAAAAAGATGGCTTCCAGGCCTGACAGACTATCTGTACATCCCTGTGCCATTACCTTGCTCCCTTACAAAGTAGAACAAAAAATGGATCAGCAGTAACAATTATTGTTAATACAGAATGGACAGCCACTCTGTCTGGCTCTGCTTTTGTTCTCTTTTAACATTACCTTGGGTTAATTGGATAATTATTAATTACAGTTTCACCCAAAGCATTATGAATGTAGTTTCTGCCCAATTGGTGATTCGGAATGTCTCAATTCACTCTATCGTCTCTGCTGGCAGTGAGAATAGGAACAGAGGACAAGATAATGCAGCGTTCAGATTTTCAATTATCTCCCTTTAAAACGCTGCCAATTTTCCCAGGTGCTTGCTTGGCTCCCGCTTGAATTAAGGCGTGTTTATTTATTTAATTATTTTTATCCTATTTTACCCTTTAGTTTTAGAATAAAAATAGTTATTTTTAGAAATAACTCAAGGCGGTGAACACACCTAACGATCCTTCCTCCCGTTATACGGTCAGTCCTCAAGTTACGACGGCAATGGCACTCCACAATTATGGCTGTCAAGACATGAGGGTTATAAAGAGTAACCAGACCCGATTTTATAACCCTTTTTTTTTTTTTGGCAGCGTTCGCTTAGCAAACACGGCAGTCGTAATGCAAAGGCTGCAAGTCCTTCAGTGAACTTAGTGGTCGCTAAGGGGCAGGCAGCGTTTGCTGGAAACCAGAAATAAATTTCCAGGCAAAATGCTATAAATTGTAGTCGTCTGGCGGCAGGATGCTGCAAAGCAACCATAAATGTGGTCATGTGATCTGGGGGAGGGAGGGACTGGTGTCCAAACTTCAAATCTGTGTTGTAAGTAGCTTTGGGGGGGGGAGGGAGGTTGTCGTAACTTTGAAAGGTCGCTAAGTGGCCGGTTGTAAGTCGAGGACAACCTGTTGAGAACTACCCATCACTCCCAGGCAACCATTTATACATGGAAGGAGGGATCGTCAGCCCAATTTTGTCCAATTTCACTCCCTCTACCTCTGTTGTGACTATGGAGGTCCAGAATTCCCAGGCAATATAGCCCAAGAATAAACATTCTGTGGGCTGCACAGACCCCAATGCATTTGGAGACTTGCAGGCAGGGTATTGTGGTCCATCAGTAGCCTGCAGAGCTGGCAGCGGAGTCGGACAGTGACGACGCTGAGGAAGAACATGGGCCAGTCCTGGAGGCTGGGGAAGGCCCAGATGAGGGCTCTGCGTTGGAGGCAGAGATGGGGCAGGACCATCGGAGAGTGATGTGCAGACTCTGGAGCCTCCAGAGGCTGACAGTAGTGAGGCAGAGAAACAGGAGGAGCCTGTTCCTAATGCACGCATGAGAAGAGCTTCCAGAAGGCAAGAGCAGCTCAAGCAAAGAGGAGGACTCGGGAGTAAGGCCAAGAGATGATTGGCCCCTTCCATAAGGCTTAAAAGGGCCTCTGGTGGCTCAGCAGACTAAGTCTGTCTGTTATTAACACAGCTGCTTGCAATTACTGCAAGTTCAAGTCCCACCAGGCCCAAGGTTGACTCAGCCTTCCATCCTTTATAAGGTAGGTAAAATGAGGACCCAGATTGTTGGGGGCAATAAAAGTTGACTTTGTATATAATATACAAATGGATGAAGACTATTGCTTAACACAGTGTAAGCCGCCCTGAGTCTTCGGAGAAGGGCGGGATATAAATTCAAATTAAAAAACAAAAAAAAGACCAGCAACGGTGTTTGGGCTCTTGTGTCGGAAAACAATGTTGATAGACTTGCTCTTTGTCTTGCTGCCTTTATTTCTTGTCAACGTCTTCTGCTTTTGAACTTTTGCCAAGAAAAGCCATTGGCAGTTTGCCTAATTAGACCAAGGTTGGTTATAAGACAGAAGATTTGTGTTATGAAGAATTTATTTTGATTTAGTTTGGACTATGCTGAAAATGAGTTAATTCTCAGCTGTTCTAAAGTCTGTTTGTTTTTTTGAACTGAGTAGTCTACTGCTACCTACTTGGGCCTGGGTCACAACACAGGGGTCAGTTTGTAGCTGGAACTGTTCAACTGGATGGGCCAGCAGGAATGTAGAGATTGTAAACTGTCAGCGGACATGCTGAGAGCTAGAGATAAGAGGAAGTCTTGGAAGAGGGAAGTCACCTCTTTATATTTATTTATTTGTATCCCCGCCTTTATTATTTTTATAAATAACTCAAGGCAACAAACATATCTGACATACCTTCCCCCTCCTATTTTCTCCATAAAACCAACCCTATGAGGTGAATTGGACTGAGAGAGAGTGACTGGCCCAAATTCACCCAGCTGGCTTTCATGCCTAAGGCAGGACTAGAATTCATTGCTTCCTGGCGATTGGCCCAAAATCACTGCTTTTATGCCTAAGGCGGGACTAGGGCCGGGTTATCTACGGGACCGCCTACTGCGACCAGATACCTCTCACCGACCCGTGCGCTCTCACAGAGAGGGACTCCTCAGGGTGCCGTCAGCTAGGCAGTGTCGTTTGGCGGCCGCCCAGGAAGGGCCTTCTCTGTGGGGGCTCCGCCTCTGGAACGAACTCCCCAGGACTCCGTCAACTTCCTGACCTTGAACCTTCCGCTGAGCTCAAGACACATTTATTCATCTGTGCAGGACTGGCTTAGATTTTAAATTTAGAGGGGTTTTAAATTGATTTTAATATTTATATTTTATATTTATATTTCTATTTTTAATAATTCGGGCGCTAGAATAAGTTTTTTAAGGATTATTTTAATTTGTATATTGATGTTTTATATGCCTGTGAACCGCCCTGAGTCCTTTGGGAGATAGGGCGGTATATAAATTCGAATAATAAAATAAATAATAAATAAATAAATAAATAGAACTCACTGCTTCCTGGTGATTGGCCCAGAATCACCTGGCTTTCAAGCCTAAGGTGGGACTAGAACTCACTGCTTCCCCATGATTGGTCCAAACTCAGCTGGCTTTCATGCCTAAGGCGGAACTAGAACTCACTGCTTTCTGGTCATTGGCCCAGAGTCCTCTGGCTTTCATGCCTAAGGCGGGACTAGAACTATCTGCTTCCTGGTGATTGGCCCAAAGCCAGTTGGCTTTCATGCCTAAGGTAGGACTAGAACTCACTGCTTCCTGGTGATTGGTCCAAACTCAGCTGGCTTTCATGTCTAAAGCGGGACTAGAACTTACTGCTTCCTGGTGATTGGCCCACAGTCACCTGGCTTTCATGCCTAAGGCGAGACTAGAACTCACTGCCTCCTGATTTCCAGGCTGGTGCCTTTACCATTAGACCAAACTTACTCTCTTATATTCCGGGAATATAATAAAGACAAGAATACCCAGAATACATTTGTCCTTGAATTATTGTCTGAGTGCCAAGTTGGATAAAGCTGGTCTACTCTCTTCATTTTACAGTTGATATTTTCTCATTTCTCAAGAGAATTTGCTCATCTTTTTGCGACATCGAAAAATAATATTCTGAATTGTTTTGAAAAAAAAAATAGAGTATTTAACCCTTGATAATACTTTCTACCTTATTGTGTGAATCCTACTTTATGAAGGATCTATCCCAGGGGTCTGCAAACTTGGCTCTTTTAAGACTTGTGGACTTCAACTCCCAGAGTTCCTCAGCCAGCAAAGTTGAAGTCCACAAGTCTTAAAAGAGCCAAGTTTGCAGATCCCTGATCTATCCAGTAATGGAAACCGTCCATCATCCTCTGCAGCAATTCAGAAACGGATGCAATAAAGACAAACGCCACATCGTAAATGACTAACAAATTAATATTATTGAACACCTGGCCCCATCCAGATGTTGACCGCCTCTCATCCTCCCCTCCTTCCCAGCCAGCGATATCCATCGATATTCATATCAATTGCGGCAGTCGCTACCAAATGCATTGGAAGAGCATCAGGTGATGGATGTGGGAGGAACTGGAGCAATTAGACGCAGAACCGATAGACGAAAATCCTCCGGGATAGCTTTAAAATAGCATTTACGTAAACGTGCATTCATCGCGATGATTATATATGCTATCCAGAGCACAGCGAATGGTTCTGGATTATCGGTCACTTGAGAACTTGAGCGTTTGAAAGTCCCTTGAAATTCCACAGACTTAGACGGGCTTTTGATTTAACCTACCACAGCAATAAGGTGGCTTAGTGGGTAAGACACTGAGCTTGTCGATCGAAAAGTCAGCAGTTCAGCTGTTCGAATCCCTAAGTGTTGCGTAATGGGGTGAGCTCCCGTTACTTCTCCCAGCTTCTTCCAACCTAGCAGTTCGAAAGCACGTAAAATATGCAAGTAGAAAAATAGGGACCACCTTTGGTGGGAAGGTAACAGCATTCCATGCCTCTTCAGCGTCAAGTCATGCCGCCCACATGACCATGGAGACGTCTTCGGACAATGCTGGCTCTTCAGCTTTGAAATGGAGATGAGCACCGCCCCCTAGAGTCGGGAACGACTAGCACATATGTGCGAGGGGAACTTTTACCTTTACCTTTTTACCACAGCAATATTTTTTTTTATGTCCCTATGAATAATCTTATCATTAAGGCTTCGTGCCATCAGGTGCCCCAGGTGGTGGTGGTGGGAAACTATTTATCTGACGGGAAAATTAATTGGCACGTCCAATCTGTTGACATCTGCTAGTGCCCCCCCCTGTTTTTGTCTCAGGCACTACTCACTCTGACACTCTCCTCCGAGTTGGTAAAAACCCACAGGGCAGGCTGGCACGCAGCGGTCCTCCAGAAGCAGGTGATGAATGTCGCGGCACCTCAGACAGGTGCTTCCTCTGTCGGCATGGAGATCTGCCACGCACAACTCACAAAGCGGATGGCAACCTGGTTCATAGAGGACAGAAAGTTATTATTATTATTATTATTATTATTATTATTATTATTATTATTATTATTATTATTATTATTATTATTATTATTATTATTAATTAGATTTCTATACCGCCCTTCTCCCGAAGGACTCAGGGCGGTTTACAGCCAAAATAAAACACAAACAATATACAATTAAAAACAAAATTAAAAAACTTATTATACAATTGGCCGAAACTTTAAAACATTTAAAATCTAAAAACCCGTTAAAATTCATATAAAATTTAGAAATTAAAAAATTTAAAATTTAACAGAAACTTAAGCCAGCCCCACGTGAGTAAATAAATACGTTTTCAATTGCGGCGAAAGGTCCGAAGATCAGATATTTGGCGCAAACCAGGGGGAAGTTCGTTCCAGAGGGTAGGAGCCCCAACAGAGAAGGATCTTCCCCTGGGGGCTGCCAGCCGACATTGTTTGGCGGACGGCACCCTGAGAAGTCCCTCTCTGTGTGAGCGTACGGGTCGGTGGGAGGCATGGGGTAACAGTAGGTGGTCCCGTAAGTACCCAGGCCCCAAGCCATGGAGAGCTTTAAAGGTAGTAACCAATACCTTAAAGTGCACCCGAAAGACCACAGGCAGCCGGTGCAGTTTGCGCAGGAGTGGTGTTACATGGGAGCTATGTGGGGCTCCCTCTATCACCCGCGCAGATGCATTCTGGACTAACTGAAGCCTCCGAGTGCACTTCAAGGGGAGCCCCATGTAGAGAGCATTGCAATAATCCAAGCGAGAGGTAACAAGTGCATGAGTGACTGTGCATAAGGCATCCCGATCAAGGAAGGGGCACAACTGGTGAACCAGGCGAACCTGGTGAAAAGCCCTCCTGGAGACGGCCGTCAAATGATCTTCAAACGACAGCCGTTCATCTAGGAAATAACCCAAGTTGCGCACCCTTTCCCTTGGGGCCCATAAATCGCCCCCAACAGTCAGCTGCGGCAGCAGCTGACTGTATCGGGGTGCCGGCAACCACAGCCACTCCGTCTTGGAGGGATTGAGCTTGAGCCTGTTCCTCCCCATCCAGACCCGTACGGCTTCCAAACACCGGGACAGCACTTCAACAACTTCGTTGGGGTGGCCTGGGGTGGAAAAGTACAGCTGAGTGTCATCAGCATACAGCTGGTATCTCACCCCAAAGTCACTGATGATCTCACCCAACGGCTTCATGTAGATGTTGAACAGGAGGGGCGAGAGAATCAACCCCTGCGGCACCCCACAAGTAAGGCGCCTCGCAGCCGACCTCTGCCCCCCTGTCAACACCGTCTGCGACTGGTCAGAGAGATAGGAGGAGAACCACCGATAAACGGTGCCTCCCACTCCCAACCCCCCTAACCGGCGCAGCAAGATACCATGGTCGATGGTATCAAAAGCCGCTGAGAGATCTAACAGGACCAGGGCAGAGGAATAACCCCTGTCTCTGGCCCTCCAGAAATCATCCACCAACGCGACCAAAGCTGTCTCCGTGCTATATCCGGGTCGGAAGCCGGACTGGAATGGGTTTAGATAGACAGCTTCATCCAGGTATTGGGGTAGCTGCCGCGCCACAGCACTCTCTACAACCTTCGCAACAAAGCGAAGGTTGGAGACCGGACGATAATTACCCAAAATAGCTGGGTCCAGGGAAGGCTTCTTGAGGAGGGGTCTCACCACCGCCTCTTTCAAGGCGGCAGGGAAAACCCCCTCCGACAAGGAAGCGTTGATTATCCCCTGGAGCCAGCCTCGCGTCACCTCCTGTGTGGCCAGCACCAACCAGGAAGGGCATGGGTCCAGTAAACATGTAGTGGCGTGAAGCCTCCCCAACAACCTGTCCACGTCCTCGGGAGCCACAGGGTCAAACTCATCCCAAACAATCTCGACAAGACGCGACTCCGCCCTCTCACTTGGATCATCCCAATTTCGGTCCAAGCCATCCCGGAGCTGAACGATTTTATCGTATAGATAACCACTAAACTCCTCGGCACGTCCCTGCAAAGGGTCATCCCGCACCTCCTGATGAAGGAGAGAGTGGGTCACCCAAAACAGGGCAGCCGGGCGGTTATCTGCCGACGCAATGAGGGTGGAAGCGTAGGAACGCTTCGCCTCCCTCATTGCCACTAGGTAGGCCTTAGAATAAGACCTAACTAGTGTCCGGTCAGCTCCAGGTACTCTCTAGGCGTCTTCTCCGGCGTTTCATCAGCCCCAGAGGAAAACCAAGGGGCCGGCTGAGATCTGCGCCAGGTCAGAGGCCGCAAAGGCACGACACGGTTCAAAGCTCCAGCCGCGGCCTGTTCCCAGGCCACAATTAGTTCTTCAGCCGTGCCGTGGGCCAGATCCTCAGGGAACGGCCCAAGCTCCGTCAGGAACCTCTCGGGGTCCATCAGGCGCCTGGGACAGAACCAACGTATTGGTTCCATCTCCCTGCGATGGTGGGTGGCGGTCCGAAAGTCCAAGCGAAAGAGAAAATGATCTGACCATGACACTGGTTCTGTTACTAAATCATCTAATTCCAGATCATTTAACCACTGTCCAGAGATATAAATTAGATCCAGTGTGCCTCCTCCCGTGTGCGTAGGGCCATCAATTACTTGAATCAGGTAGGGCCATCAATTACTTGAATCAGGCCGTCATGGAAGCCTGGAACTCCCGGGCTGCCGTCGATGACAAGCCGGTCGATGGCAAGTTGAAATCCCCCATGACTGGGGGTCTCAACCGCCACCTCGGCAAGCACCTCCAACAACTCGGGTAGGGCTGTAGTCACGCAGCAAGGAGTGAAGTACGTGATCAACAAACCCAACTGATTCCTATGGCCCCACCACACAAAGAGGGATTCACAACCGGCAATCTGAGGAACAGTGGCCTCCCTCGGCTCTAGATCTTCCCTAATAACAACCGCCACCCCCCCACCCCTACCTTGGGCTCTCGGTTGATGAAATGCTCGGAAACCCGGAGGGCACAACTCAACAAGGGGGACCCCCCCCCTCTGAGCCCAACCAGGTCTCCGTAATGCCCATGAGGTCTGCGGACTCCCCCTGAATAAGGTCGCAAATCAGGGGGGCTTTATTAACCACAGACCGAGCATTACATAACATCAACCAAAGACCCAAGCTCTGAGGATCATGGCCGCCCGGGGAACGGGTAAGGACTGAGGGGCCGGAGCACGTGATCACTTTTAAACAGCGAGCAGGTGCTCCCAACACTCAATGCGGCCCCCCGCTTTCCCCATATCTGCCTCTCTCACTTACCGTACAGATTGAACGACCCTCTAATCCTGGAACAAACCCCTCCCCCTCTGCCTTCGGACCAGATGACGTAGTGCCGCGAACAAGCACAGGGACTGGATCCCTCCCCGATGGGTTTTTCCCCCCACCCGTCATATCCCTCCCCCCCCCTTAAAAAACCCTTCTTTGAAAACCTATTTAAAAACCCCCAAAAATTCTTCTTAGCCGCATGCCACCTCTCTGGGTCCAAGACCCTTCGTTAAGGTAGGCCCTCGATAACCTGGAGGGCCATTCCTGCGAGGCGGGGGAACCTCGCAGTCGTAATAGCTCAGTAGACGAATAAATCATGGAAGAATAACGAATAAAATGGCAGAAAAGTGTCCGTCCCTAACCGGCGTAGATGTTGCACTCGTTCTGATAGTCCATCAAGACCCGACATAAGTTGGTAAACCATTTGGGCAAGTTAAATCTCCCATAGGGCAACGGATCTCATAATATTCCCCGGGTCAATGCCACGTAACATGGGGTCTTGGAATCATAGACCGACCATATTGTCTGCTTCACCCCTGTCTTCATCGTAGATGGAAAAAAGACAGGCCAGAATGCCAACCCATAATCCGTTGAAATCCGGGGGACCAGAGAGACCGGCCCAAATCCAGAGGGTCCAGTAAACAACCAAAGGGTCCGGAAGTCCGGTCAAGTCCAGTGACCTCCCCCTCGGAAGCTGGCATGGTAATATCCCCCTCGGTTGCTGGCCACCAAGATGAAAGTTTGGTACAGTTCATAGCGAGTCAGCTTTCTGAATGGTCGAAACAGAATCATCAAGGTATAACTGTGACTCTTTCTTTCTTTCTTTCTTTCTTTCTTTCTTTCTTTCTTTCTTTCTTTCTTTCTTTCTTTCTTTCTTTCTTTCTTTCTTTCTTCCTTCCTTCCTTCCTTCCTTCCTTCATTTCTTCCTTTCTTTCTCTCTCTCTCCTTCCTTCCTTTCTCCCTTCTCTCTTTCTTTCTTTTCTTTCTTTCTTCTTTCCTTTCTTATCTTTTTTCTCTCTCCTTCCTTCCTTCCCTCTCTTTCTTTCTTCTTTCCTTTCCTTCCTTTCTCTCTCTTTCCTTCCTTCCTTTCTCGCTCTTCCTTTCTTCTTTTTTTCCTTCCTTCCTTTCTCTCTCCTTCCTTCCTCCCTTCCTTTCTTTGTTCTCTCTCTCTCTTTGTTTTCTTTCGTATCCCATCTTTACAGGTAATCCTCATCTTACAACAGTTCGCTTAGTGACTTAGGACAGTTTGCTTGGTGCCATTAAACTGGTATTAACTCTTCATGAGCACAGAGGCAGATTTTCTTAACGACGATCTGTCCCTAACTTGGTCCTTCAAGCCTTACAATTCTCTGATGCATTAATTAATTGGCCAATTAATTAACTAATCTTGCAAAACTACTCATCATTGGGCTATGAGAGTAACCACAAATCATTGGATTATGGTGCTGATTCTTTCATTTAGGTCACGGGTCTCCAACCTTGGCAACTTTAAGACTTGTGGACTTCAGGAGACTTCGGGAGAGTGATAGCTTTGCTGGCTGAGGAACTCCGGGAGTTGAAGTCCACAAGTCTGAAAGTTGCCAAGATTGGAGACCCTTGATTTAGATGGTACACAAAATGTTAGCAACTGCCACTACAGGTGGTTCTTGACTTGCGACTACAGGGAGTCCTGGATTTACGACCAAAATTGAGCACAAAAATTTCAGTTGGTAAGGGAAACATTTGTTAAGTGAGTTTTTCCCCAATTGACAACCTTTTTTTGCCACCATTGTTAAGTGAATCACTGCAGCTGTTGGTTGTTAAGTGAATCTGGCTTCCCCAATGACTTTGTTTGCAAAGGGGGAAATCACATGACCCCTGGACCAGTGGTGAAATCCTCCGCGGTTTGCCACCGGTTCGCTGCCCGCGCATGCATGCCAAATGTGCGCTGCGTGCATGCCCACGCGCAGTGTGCACCAAACACACGCTGTGTGCACATGCGCAGTGTGCACCAAACACAGGCTGCACACACGCATGCACAGTGCACGCCAAATGCACGCTTCGCACAGAAAAAAAACACTTAACAAGGTAAGTAGAACAGCGAGGGGTTGGGACAGCTGTTCTGTGCTATTTAGATTCCCTAGAAAGCAAGAGAGCTGATCATCAGAAATATCGGTTCGGATCAACCGGTAGTTTGTTTTTTTTTACTACTGGTTCTCCAAACCAGTAGCTTTTATCACTACTGGTTCACTCAAACCAGTGAGAACCGGTAGGATTTCTCCACTGCCCTAGACACTGTGTCGTGTCCCACTCCCACTCCGACGCACGAGTCAAGGAAGTCCATAACAGACTTGGCAACGAAGCCTTTGCAGCTTGCCAAGTTCCTTCGAGGTTTATCAGGGCAGGCAGGAGTCCAAGTTGTGACTTCAGCGATAGAGTCCAATATCAGCAAACTAGCTAAGACTTTGCTTGACTCAAATTTGGAATGCCAAAAGCAGGTCCTTTATATAGGCTGTGGGGTGTGGCTCCATGACTCAGCATTTATCCAGGCCTGCCCCACCCTTCCTTCTGCTGGCGTCGCCTCTCAGATTTCCGGAAGCGAGGGTCCTCCGACACTGAATTGTCTTCAGCTGGATCTGCTATCAGTAATTCCAGCACCTGGCTGGCTTCCTGCTCACACGCTGTATGAGTGAAGTTTATCGGGCTTGTCCGTTCACTCCTGGAATCCTCTCCGGGCATGGGGCAGGGCCGGGGGCTGGAGGCATGACAGGCCGTTCATCTTCATTATCAGACTCAGAGTCTGATAACAGGCCCCGTTGGAGACGGGAGGGGCCCGGCTGAGGAGAGGAGGGAGGACGAGTCACAACACACTGCAACCGTCATAAGTATGAGTCAGTTGCCAAGTGTTTGAAATTTGATCACATGACCATGGAGATGCTGCAATGTCGTATATGTGAAAACTGGTCACAAGTCACTTTTTTCAGTGCAGTTGTAACTCTGAACGGTCACTAAATGGACTGCTGCAAGTCAAGGACCCCCTGTATTATTATCATTTGTGGTTGCTTTATTACAACTACCAATTTGCAAAGCAGGTTAAAGCAGCACCTACCAATTGAAAATCGCGTCCTAAAACTCAACACGAAGGGAAAAAACAACAAGAAGAAAAATGAATAAAATATTAATCTGAAATAAAATATTAATAAAAACGAAAGCCCGACACGCCACATCGGGGAACTTACAAAAGGAATTAAAATATTTACATCTCAGAGCCATGTTCACAAACTGTCCTGGCCCAGGGCCTGCTGCAATTTGCTATGGGACAGCAAGGTTGGGTCAACATGGACTTTGAGGGGAGTTGCCGTTCCCAAGAGGGGAACAGCTGTTTTTATTGATCTGCATCCTAAAGGAGACGGGAGTCTACTCATAAATCAAATAACAATTGGAAGGGGTCACAGAGTCAATGAGAGCAACTATCGCCTAGTGGTTAAAGCACCAGGCTAGAAACCAGGAAACAGTGAGTTTTAGTCCCATTTGAGAGGCAGGAAAACCAGCTGGGTGAGTTTGGACCGATAACTGGGAGACTGTGAGTTCTAGTCCCACCTTAGGCATGAAAGCCAGCTGGGTGAGTTTGGGCCGATCACCGGGAGACTGTGAGTTCTAGTCCCATGTTAGGCATGAAAGCCAGCTGGGTGAGTTTGGGCCAATCACCAGGAGACTGTGAGTTCTAGTCCCACCTTAGGCAGGAAAGCCAGCTGGGTGAGTTTGGGCCGATCACCAGGAGACTGTGAGTTCTAGTCCCACGTTAGGCATGAAAGCCAGCTGGGTGAGTTTGGGCCAATCACCAGGAGACTGTGAGTTCTAGTCTCACCTTAGGCAGGAAAGCCAGCTGGGTGAGTTTGGGCCGATCACCAGGAGACTGTGAGTTCTAGCACCACCTTAGGCATGAAAACCACCTGAGTGAGTTTGGGCCGATCACCTGGAGACTGTGAGTTCTAGTCCTACCTTAGGCGTGAAAGCCAGCTGGGTGAGTTTGGGCCGATCACCAGGAGACTGTGAGTTCTAGTCCCACCTTAGGCGTGAAAGCCAGCTGGGTGAGTTTGGGCCGATCACCAGGAGACTGTGAGTTCTAGCACCACCTTAGGCATGAAAACCACCTGAGTGAGTTTGAGCCGATCACCTGGAGACTGTGAGTTCTAGTCCCACCTTAGGCGTGAAAGCCAGCTGGGTGAGTTTGGGCCGATCACCAGGAGACTGTGAGTTCTAGTCCCACCTTAGGCAGAACCCCCCCACATCCTGGACATAAACAATTTCAACTTCTTCCCTCAAGACAATGCTTTGCGCGCCAAAACAAGTAGCTACAAAGACATGCCATCCTTCCCCCATGCCATCACTCTGCTAAACAACTAATTCTCACGTCGCTTGTCTTACGCCCTGGGCTGTCAAACCACCTAGCAGGACTGTATTACTATTATCCTTCTCATCTTTCCTATTACCGTTTTCTTCGGTTTCTTATGACTATACTAAGAAAGGAGAATATTTGTAGCTCAGGGTTGAAATGAGGGGTTCTTGGTGCTCTCTGAGTTTGCTTGTTTTCTTGTAGACGTTTCATTACCAAACCAGGTAACATCATCAGTGCTAAGGTAATGAAACATCTGCAAGAAAACAAGCAAACTCAGAGGGCAACAAGGACCCCTCTATATGACTATAACTTTGTTGCTTGTATTTTATGATCTGTGTTGATTGCTTTTATTTAATATCCTATTATGATTTATGTTGATTGCTTATTTACTATCCTAGGGCTATCACTGAATGTTGTATCTTATGATTTGTGCTAATTATATTTTATGATTATGATCAGGATTAATCACTTGCTGCCTGTATGTACACTGAAAGCTTATGCAATGGAGACAAATTCCTTGTGTGTCCAATCACACTTGCCAATAAAGAATTCCTATTCTATTCTATTCTATTCTATTTGTTCTATTCTATATTCTATTCTATTCTAATTTTCTATTCTATTCTATATGTTCTATTCTATATTCTATTCTATTCTAATTTTCTGTTCTATATGTTCTATTCTATATTCCATTCTAATTTTCTGTTCTGTTCTGTTCTGTTCGATTCCATTTTTTCGATTCCATTTTTTCTATTCTATTCTATTCTATTCTATTCTATTCTATTCTATTCTATTCTATTCTATTCTATTTATTCTATTCCATTCCATTCCATTCCATATTTCCTATCCTATCCTATCCTATCCTATCCTATCCTATCCCATCCTATCCCATCCTATCCTATTCTACTCTACCCTATCCAATAGGTTCTATTCCATATTCTATTCTATTCTGTTCTGTTCTGTTCTGTGCTATTCTATTCTATTCTATTTATTCTATTCCATTCCATTCCATTCCATTCCATATTTCCTATCCTATCCTATCCTATCCTATCCTATCCCATCCTATCCCATCCTATCCTATCCCATCCTATCCTACTCTACCCTATCCAATAGGTTCTATTCCATATTCTATTCTATTCTGTTCTGTTCTGTTCTGTTCTGTGCTATTCTATTCTATTCTATTCTATTCTATTCTATTTATTCTATTCCATTCCATTCCATTCCATTCCATTCCATTCCATTCCATTCCATATTTCCTATCCTATCCTATCCTATCCTATCCTATCCTATCCCATCCTATCCCATCCTATCCTATCCTACTCTACCCTATCCAATAGGTTCTATTCCATATTCTATTCTATTCTATTCTGTTCTGTTCTGTTCTGTGCTATTCTATTCTATTCTATTCTATTTTAATTTTCTATTCTATATTCTATTCTATTCTATTCTATTCTATTCTATTCTATCTTATCCTATCCTATCCTATCCTATCCTATATGTTCTATTCTATTCTATTCTATTCTATTCTACTCTATTCTACTTTACTCTACTCTACTCTACTCTACCCTACCCTACTCCATTCCATTCTATTCCTGAACACAATTCTTTCACCTCTCCCATCTAGGCTGTGTGTCAGTGGATCAAATCCTTCCCTTCTTCCTTCTCTAACAAGCGTAGGAAATAGTTCACTGGGAGAGTGATAGCAAAATTTTCCCTTTGCCTGAGGCGTGACACTGATTGCAGCTACCCTTCAAAACACGACAGTTGCCCAACGGAGGCCTGAATATTAGCATCGCAGACTCAACACTGCAAAGAGCCTAGTTAGATCTCACCTCCAATCCCCTGTTCAATAGAGGAAGCTAATTTAAAGCATCCTGACAGATGGGGTTGTCCAGCTTCAACCTGAACGCATCATCCTTTAGTAATTGCTTCTCCTGACAACTTTTTCAAGGGTGTTAAAGGAACTCCATACAGAAGAAGGCTAAGGCCTGTTCTGTATCACGCACGACGCAGGACCATGGAAGAATGGTTTTACTTTGTAAGAAGCCACATTTTCCGTTTGAATGGGAGGGGGGGGCGGAATCTCCTTAATACCATAGAAGAGCGATGACTCGATAGCCGTGTTTCTCAACCTCGGCTACTTGAAGATGTGCGGACTTCAACTCCCAGAATTCCCCAACTAGGAAGCTGCGGAATTCTGGGAGTTGAACTCTGCACAGCTTCACGTGGCCGAGGTTGAGAAACATTGGTCTAGAGCAGAGGTGTCAAATTCAAGGCCCAGGGGCCAGATCCGGCTTGCAGGGTGCTTAGATCTGCCCCGCGGGGCTGCACTGGAAACAGCAAAGGACTCCACATCTTTTTTACACCGTGGTGTTTACTTATAAAGATCTGTTTTCACACACACTCGGCATGCAATAGAGATGAAGGTGTTCCAGTTGGATCTCCTGCATTTGTCCCAGACGACAACAGTAATTTGCAAAAAGCAGCTTTACTTAAAACAGCTTACATCCTGCAACAATAACCTTTCATATTAAAAACACCTGGCTGTCCCAGGTCCTTGGGAAGAACGGTTAGATGGACAAAAATAGCAAATCCCTCCTAAACATCTGGCTGCCTACAACTAACCAAAATTCCTTAAGCTGGTATGTTGCCCAATTCTCAACGACTGTGAGAAGCTCACAACAAATTGCAGATAGTCCTCGACTTATGACCACCATTGAGCCCCCCCAAATTTCTGTTGCTAAGCGAGACAACTGTTAAGTGAGTTTTGCCCAGTGGTGAAATCTAATTTTTTTTTACTATCGGTTCTGTGGGCGTGGCTTGGTGGGCGTGGCGTAGCTCGGTGGGCATGGCAGGGTAAGGATACTGTAAAATCCGCATTCCCTCCCCACTCCTGGGGGAAGAATATTGCAGAATCCCCATTCCCTCCCCACTCTGGGGCCAAATAGAGGTGGTATTTGCCGGTTCTCCGAACTACTCAAAATTTCCACTACTGGTTCTCCAGAACCTGTCAGAACCTGCTGGATTTCACCCCTGGTTTTGCCCCATTTTGTGACCTTTCCTGCCACCATTGTTAAGTCAAACACTGCGGTTGTTTAATTAGTAACATGGTTGTTAAGTGAAAACTGGCTTGCCCCTTTGACTTTGCTGGTCAGAAGGGCGCGAAAGGGGATCACAGGACCCCCAGGACGCTGCAACGGTCATAAATATGAGTCAATTTCCATGCGTCTTAATTTTGATCACGTGACTCTGAGGTCCTACATGTGAAAATGGTCATAAGCCACTTGTCAGTGCTGTTGTAACATTGAACAGTTGCTAAAGGAACCGTTGTAAGCCGAGGACTACCTGTAAAATGTTTTTAAAGATCAAAAAGCAATGATGAAGTGGTGCTATTGTATCTCCAGTGCAGTTGCTAAACTGCTCAATATGCCACATTTTTCGGACTATAAGACACACCAGAGTATAAGACGCACCAAGATTTCAAAGAGGTAAACAAGAAAAAAAAAGTTTTTGCCCTCCCCAGGCCCCAGGAGCACTCTGCAGGCCTCCCAAACCCTCTGTGTGTCCCGTTTTTCGCAAAAGCGGGCCAGTTTCTCGCAAAAATGGGATTTGCAGAGGGTTTGGGAGGCCTGCAGAGTGCTCCTGGGGCCTGGGGAGGGCAAAGATGCAACACATGGAAGGGTTGGGAGGCCAAAAACGGGGCCATTTTTCGCAAAAACAGGGCCTACAGAGGGTTTGGGAGGCCTGCAGAGTGCTCCTGGGGCTGGGAGGCAAAACACCCTGTTTTTGCGAAAAACGGGCTCGTGTTTTTGGCCTCCCAAACGCCCCAAGTGTCACGTTTTTGCCCTCCCCAACCCCCAGGAGCACTCTGCAGGCCTCCCAAACCCTCTGCAGGCCCCATTTTTTGTGAAAACAGGATGCACGAGGCGGGGTTTTGGGAGGCCAAAAATGGGTGTATAAGATGCACCAACATTTCCACTCTCTTTTAAGGGGGCGGAGTGCATCTTATATACTCCAAAAAGTACGGTACTTGTCTTGCAACATGTCCAAGACTCACCTACCACCGCCAAGAATGGAATTTATTATTGACAGTTGTTACTTTCAGCAGCCCATTAGCCAAGGGCTCCTGACCGTCTCCTGAACCAAGAGGGTTCAAAAGATTTTACGGGGGAAATAGGTTTTACAAGAAGTCTTTTGTATGCAGTGCACGCGAACGGATATTGGACACCAAATGAATCCTCATTACGGGCGAGTCAGAAAATTACAAGGGAAATAACGGCAGCCTGAAGGACGAGGCACGACGCTGCTGTCCAGATACGCTGTTTTGATGTCTCCTTTGCGGCTAGAATTTAACCCTTCTATCCTTTTTGTCCCAAAAGTGCTTTTATTTCAAGAGTTCAACTGGACTTTCTGGTTTTTCTTTGAAGACGTTTCGCTTCTCCTCCAAGAAGCTTCTTCAGCTCTGACTGGATTAGTGGGGAATGGAAGGATTTGTACTCCTTGCAGACAGCTGAACATTTGCATCCTTTTAGCCAGTCATTAAGGTCACCAGGAGATTTACCTGTGTCATCAGGGTCACCTGAGTGGTGCAAATGGGTGTGGAGCCTTCTTGGGACTGCTGAAAGGACTGTGTTGTAGACTGGAGATTGATGATGATGATGTCATATCCCTCCCCCTCTGTTGAGAGAAAGCTGTTCAGTTTTGACATAGGTGGCTTCTTTGATCCTTCTTTCAAACCAGTGGTCTTCTCTGTCCAAAATGTGGACTTTGCTGTCTTCAAAAGAGTGCCCTGTGTTTTTTTAAATGCAGATGGACTGCTGAATCTAGCCCCGATGTGTTTGTTCTCCTATGTTGCGCCATGCGCTTATGAAGTGGCTGTTTTGTTTCCCCAACGTACCAATCTGCACATGGCTCACTGCATTGTACTGCATATACTGTACCACGTTGCTCAATTTATGTCTGGATGTTCAGCCAACATCAAAAACATCATTAAAAAAAGACAACAAAGAATGTTCTTTCTGCGCCAACTCAGTAAGCTCAAACTGCCCAAGGAGCTGCTGATTCAGTTCTACAGAGGAATTATTGAGTCTGTCATCTGCACCTCTATAACTGTCTGGTTCGGTTCTGCAACCCAACAAGAAAGACACAGACTTCAGAGGATAATTAGAACTGCAGAAAAAATAATTGCTACCAACCTGCCTTCCATTGAGGACCTGTATACTGCACGAATCAAGAAGAGGGCCATGAAAATATTTACAGACCTCTCGCATCCTGGACATAAACTGTTTCAATTCCTACCCTCAAAACGACGCTATAGAGCACTGCACACCAGAACAACTAGACACAAGAACAGTTTTTTTCCGAAGGCCATCACTCTGCTAAACAAATAATTCCCTCAACACTGTCAAACTATTTACTGAATCTGCACTACTATTAATCTTCTCATCGTTCCCATCACCCATCTCTTTCCACTTATAACTGTATGACTGTAACTTGTTGCTGGCAATCCTTATGATTTATATTGATATACTGACCATCAATTGTGTTGTAAATGTTGTACCTTGATGAACGTATCTTTTCTTTTATGTACACTAAGAGCATATGCACCAAGACAAATTCCTTGTGTGTCCAATCACACTTGGCCAATAAAAATTCTATTCTATTCTATTCTATCTATTCTATTCTATATACTGTACCATGTTGCTCAATTTATGTCTGGATGTTTTATCTTTGGGGTGGACAAGCTTCTGCCTTAGTGTATTCGTGTTTCTAGCCTTCTAAACTTTTCTTCTTGTTTTGGAAGCTTTGTTTCGGCTGAATGACGAGACAAGGAGAATTTATTTTGCATGACAAAATCCGTTTTTCAAAGGAACTTCCGATTTCAAACACAACGAGTGAGTAATGAGTGGACAAAGCCTTCTGTATCACTACGAGCAACATATCATCCAGTTTGGGACTGAAGCACAATCCAGCCAAATTTAGTAATTGTTGTGTCTTGTCCGCTCTCACCGCAGCCGGGGTCTGCTTATTTGCTCCCGAACACAGAGGAATGTATGCCTCCCGGCCCCAGTCCTGGCTCCATGCCCAGACAAGCTGCAGAGGAGGGGGCACCTCCCAGTCCCAGCCCTGGCTCCATGCCCAAGCAGGCTGCAGAGGAGGGAGCATCCCCCGGCCCCAGCCCTGGCTCCATGCCCAGGCAAACGGAGCAGCTAGGCCCCTCCCCCTCCTCCACAGCATGTGAGCCTGAGGAAAGTTTACTTCCAACAGCTGATTGGAGTGACCCTCGTATCAGAAGACTGGATAGGCGGAGGCAACAGAAGGAAGGGAGGGGCAGGCCTTAATGAGTGCTGAGTCATGGAGCCACACCCCATGGCCTATATAAAGGATCTGCTTTCTGGCAGTCTCTGAGTCAGGCAAAGTCGAACTTATCTTGCTGAAGTCACTTACTGGTCTCCTGCCTGCTCTGAGGACTTTGCTAGGACTTTGGGCAGAGCTGCAGAGGCAAGCCTGATTCGGATTTCCCTGACCCGGCCGTCAGCGGAGGAGTGGGACACGACAGTAATCTTCACTCTCATGGCTTCCAATGAAAGAGATTTTAAAACAAAGGACAACTACAGCGTGCTGTAGTTGATGGGAGTTTTATTTATTTATTTGTATCCGCCTTTATTATTTGTACAAATAACTGAAGGTGGCGAACATATCCAACATGCTTTTCTCTTCCACTTTTCCCCACAACAACAACCCTGTGAGGTGGGTTGGGCTGGGAGAGAGTGACTGGTCCAAAGTCACCCCGTTGGCTTTCATGACTAAGGCAGGAGTGGTTGTTAAGTGAATCTGGCTTCCCTTTTGACTTTGCTTGTCAGAAGGTCGCAAAAGGGGATCCCATGACCTTGGGACACAGCAAGCGTCATAAGTATGAGGCAGCTGCCGAGCACTCTGAATTTTGATCACATGATGACGGGGAAATGCTTCAAAGGTCGTAACTGTGAAAAATGGTTTTAAGTCACTTTTTTCAGTGCCATGGTAACTTTAAATGGTCACTAAATGAACTGTTGTAAGTCAAGGACTACCTGTACTAGGGCCTATCCACAAGTGGTTGCCTGTGTCGAACATTAATCTCACCAGACTGTCTGCCGTCTCTTGGAAAACAGCAGAAACAGACCTAAAAGTTTGATCTCAGACATTTCCTTCCCCAAAACGATGCTAAGCTAGAATGTCTCTTTACTCCTCCCCTTTACTCCTCCCCTTCAGCCGGTGATTCTACCACATGGACCAACCCCAAGGAGACCCAGTTATTAGCTCCCCCTTAACTACCGACGCGGTACCTTAACTTAACTACCGACACGGTGGCTCAGGGCCTAAGACGTTGAGCTTGTCAATCGAAAGGTTGGCAGTTCAGTGGTTCGAATCCCTAGTGCCATGTAACAGGGTGAGCTCCTGTTACTTGTCTCAGCTTCTGCCAACCTAGCAGTTTGAAAGCAGATAAAAAATGCAAGTACAAAAATAGGTACCACCTTTGGTGGGAAGGTAACGGCGTTCCGTGTGCCTTTGCCGTTGAGTCATGCCGGCCACATGACCACAGAGACGTCTTCGGACGGAGCTGGCTCTTCGGCTTTGAAACAGAGATGAGCACCGCCCCCTAGTGTCGGGAACAACTAGCACATATGTGCAAGGGGAATCTTTACCTTTACCTTTAACTACCGAAGCCCCCTGGGTGATATTTCTAGTTTATTTATTTATTTATTTATTTAATTGGATTTTTATACCGCCCTATCTCCTGAAGGACTCAGGGCGGTTTACAGCCAGATAAAAATAAACAAGAATAAATACAAGATAAAAACAATATTTAAAAAACTTACTAAATTGGCCCAAATTAAAATATAATTAAAACAGTAAAAAACCCATTTAAAACTGAAATCCTACGCCAGTCCTGCGCAAATAAATAGATATGTCTTCAGCTCGACTTATGATCACAATGTCTTCTCGACTTATGATCACAATTGAGCCCCACATTTCTGTCGCTAAGCGAGACCATTGTTAAGTGAATTTTGTCCCATTTTACGACCTTTCTTGCCATCGTGATTAAGGGAATCACTGCATTTGTTAAGTTAGTAACACGGTTCTTAAGTGAATCTCACTTCCCCAACGAGCTTGCTGGTCCGAAGGCCGCCAAAGGGGAATCGCATGTTCCCAAGACGCTGCACTCGTCATAAATTAGGGTCAGCTGCCAAGCGTCTGAATTTTGATCATGTGACCATGGGGATGCTGCAATGGTTGTTAAGTGTGAAAAACGGCCATCCGTCCCATTCTTGGTGCCGTTGCAACTTTGAAAGGTAAGTTGAGCACTACCTGTAAATTACGTGAGTGAAACTGACTAGGAAAGTGTAATGTATCTTTAAATATTTTGGCGGGAAACAAGCACGTTGCTGATTGGTTGAAGCCGCCGGTTAGACTGTATATAAGGAGAGGTTTTTCCCCAGCCCGGTTGCTGGGTTCACCATATATTAAAGAGCTGTTGTCACTACCCTGGTCTCCAGCCTCGTTACTTCCCGAACTTAACACTGGCGACGAAGGTGGGATATCGAGGCTAAGAGCACCAGGAGCAGGCTGAGCAGAAAGAACCGAACCCAGCAAATTCAGGGCAGAAAGCAGCGATGGCCAGCTACACTCCGCCCGCACCGTTTGACCCATCCAGGGAGAAATGGGGAGCGTGCATGACCCGTTTGAGAGCTTCCTCGAGGCAAACGAACTGCAAGGAGTTCAGACAACCGCAAAGGGCATATTTCCTGAGCCACTGCGGTCCGAGGTCATCGACATCGCGGAAGCCCTGGCAGAGCCAACGCCGGTACAATCGGTATCGTGGCAAACTCTGCAAAATCTATTGAAGAACCATTTCGCCAACACCGTCCAAATATGCGGCGTTTTGAATTTGGAGGCGCAGACAGCAAGAGGCGAATCCATCAGCGATTACATGGCCGCCCTGAGAAAAGCCTCCAAGGACTGTGGGTACGAGACTTGGATGAGGAGCTGTTAGAGCAACTCATCCGTGGGGTCAGAGACATTCGTTTGCGGAGGCGGCTGCTATCAAAAGCAATCTAACGCTGGCAAGCGCTCTGGGCGAAGCCAGAGCTCATGAGATGTCCACCCAAGCGGCGGAAACCCTACAAAGCCACTCACGCCAGCGGCGGCGAAATCAACCCGGTCCACAACGAAGAAATCCAGACCGAATCAGACGGCGAGGATGAGGAAGGAGTTTGCCTCACCGAGAGAAGGGCAAAGAAGACCGGGATGAATGCGGAAGTTGCGGAGGGCAACACCAGCGTCAACGATGCAAGTTCAAGGGCGCTACATGTCGGTGCGAGAAGAAGGGCACCTGGCTCAAGTCTGTCGAGCACCCCAACCTTCCGCCGAAAATTCAAACCAACCAATCAGAGCGCGGGATCGGCAAGGCGACCCGCGATTGGTCAAAACAAAAAGGGCGCGAATTCAAATCGAACGACCGTGATAATAGGCCGTGCAGCAACCCGCGTCGAGAAGAAAATCTTCACGAAACCGAAAATCGAAGGAGTGCCGTGCCGACTAGAAGTGGACACAGGGTCAGCGATCACAATCATGTCCTGGGACACTTTTGCGAAAGCTTTGCCGAAAATCGCCAAACGCAAACTGCAAACACAGCGGCTAAGAGTTCACGACTACCAAGGGAATCGCATCCCTGTTCGAGGACCACCTCCGTCCGCGTCGATCGGACCACACAAGAAGACCCTGCCCATCACGATAGTCGAAGGGACCCTGCCAAGTTTGTTGGGACTAGACTGGTTCCGTGCATTGGGCATGGGAGTGACTGGCATCTACAGAAGTGACTTTAACCTAAAGACACACTCATGGACGAATTCAAGATGTGTTCAAGGACTGCCTGGGCAAGTACAAGGGACCCCTATTTCCTTCAATTTAGACCCCCATACGGTTAAAAGCAAGGAGGGTCCCTTTTGCCCTTAAACCCAAGATTGACAGGGAGATAGACAAGCTCATCAGCCAGGGGATACTGGTGCCAGTCGATCATGCAAAGTGGGAGACGCCAATCGTCACCCCAGTGAAACCAGATGGTCAGTTAGAATCTGCGCTGACTACAAGGCAACGTTAAACAAAGCCTTGCAAAAAAGCGCTTACCCGGTCCCCGTGGTGCAACACTTGCTGCACTCGCTGGGGCAAGGGCACGTTTTTGCCAAATTAGATTTGGCCCAAGCCTATCAACAACTGCCTGTAGACGCCAACACAGCCGAAGCCCAGACAATTGTGACTCACAGAGGTGCTTTCAAGTGTACCCGGTTACAGTTTGGGGTGAGTGTGGCTCCTGGTCTATTTCAAAATTTAATGGAGCGACTTCTGCAAGGGCTCCCGGGGGTAGTCCCCTATTTCGATGATGTATTGGTATCAGCCGAAAATTTAGAAGAATTGGGGGAGCGTTTGAGAAAAGTTCTGGGCATTTTCCGGTCAGCCGGTCTAAAGGTTAAAGTGAACAAATGCCAAATAGGGGTAGAATCCGTAGAGTTCTTGGGCTACAGAATAGACAAGGAAGGAATCCACCCACTGAGAGCAAGGTCAAGGCAATAAGAAAGGCTCCAGCGCCCAAAAACAAAACAGAGCTACAGGCATTCCTGGGTCTAGTGAACTTTTCGGTCTTTTGAAAAATAAGGCAACCGTTGCCGAGCCGCTACATAAGTTACTGGGAAAGAATACTGCTTGGTCTTGGGGAAAGACGGAAGCTAGGGCTTTCGAAGCAGTAAAAAACCTACTCTCGAGCGATAGCTTACTGATTCAGTATCATAGCACAATGCCATTGGTATTAGTTTGCGATGCTTCCCCTTACGGGGTGGGGGCTGTGCTCAGCCACAGGCTTCCAAATGGCACAGAAGCCCCAATAGCCTTCTACTCCAGAACGATGTCCTCGACAGAGGGGAACTATAGTCAGTTAAGTAAGGAGGCTCTAGCTAAAGTGGCAGGGTAAAAAGTTTCACGAATACGTTTTTGGTAGAGACTTTGAAATTGTTACAGACCATAGACCACTGTTAGGGTTACTGGCTGGCGACCGCCCAACGCCTGTGGCACTTTCGCCCCGATTGACCCGATGGACTATCTTTTTGGCCGCCTACTCCTACAAACTGCGGCATCGACCAGGAAAAGAGTTGGGGCATGCGGACGCATTAAGCAGATGCCCACTACCAGGGGCGATCGAGGACCCCACTCCGGGGACGCCCATACTGTTAATTGACTCTCTGGACTCTGGCCCAGTCACATCTAAGGAGGTGGCTCGGGCGTCATACCGGGACATTATTTTGAGAACTGTACTTGGTTGGGTACAAAGAGGGTGGCCCGCTGCGCCGGGCGAGCGTTTTAAAGAGTTTGTAAAGAAACGTGGGGAACTTTCGGCTCAAGGGGGGTGCCTGCTATGGGGGGATCGAGTGGTGATCCCAGAGAAATTGAGGAAAAGGGTGTTGGATCTCCTCCACGAGGGTCACCCAGGGATCGTAAGGATGAAGGGTCTAGCGAGAAGCTATGTGTGGTGGCCCTTAATGGACTCGGAAATTGCTGAAAGGGTAGGGAAATGCCAGGCCTGCCAAGAGTCCAGACCGCTACCCCAACGGCCCCAGTTCGAATGGGAGAGACCCCAAGGGCCCTGGTCGAGAATCCACATTGATTTTCCACGCCCCTTCCACGGCCAAACCTTCCTGGTTAAGTAGTCGATGCCTATTCCAAATGGCTGGAAATCATTCTCATGAGATCCATGACAGGCCGTGATCTCAGTCCTACGGCACCTATTTGTAACCCATGGGTTGCCCGACACACTAGTTTCCGATAACGGCCCGCAATTCACGGCAACCCAGTTTGGGACTGAAGCACAATCCAGCCAAATGTAGTAATCTTCACTCTCATGGCTTCCAATGAAAGAGATTTTAAAACAAAGGACAACTACAGCGTGCTGTAGTTGATGGGAGTTTTATTTATTTATTTGTATCCGCCTTTATTATTTGTACAAATAACTGAAGGCGGCGAACATATCCAACACGCTTTTCTCTTCCACTTTTCCCCACAACGACAACCCTGTGAGGTGGGTTGGGCTGGGAGAGAGTGACTGGTCTGAAGTCACCCCGTTGGCTTTCATGACTAAGGCAGGAGTGGTTGTTAAGTGAATCTGGCTTCCCTTTTGACTTTGCTTGTCAGAAGGTCGCAAAAGGGGATCCCATGACCTTGGGACACAGCAAGCGTCATAAGTATGAGGCAGCTGCCGAGCACTCTGAATTTTGATCACATGATGACGGGGAAATGCTTCAAAGGTCGTAACTGTGAAAAATGGTCTTAACTCACTTTTTTCAGTGCCATGGTAACTTTAAATGGTCACTAAATGAACTGTTGTAAGTCAAGGACTACCTGTACTAGGGCCTATCCACAAGTGGTTGCCTGTGTTGAACATTAATCTCACCAGACTGTCTGCCGTCTCTTGGAAAACAGCAGAAACAGACCTAAAAGTTTGATCTCAGACATTTCCTTCCCCAAAATGATTCCAAGCTAGAATGTCTCTTTACTCCTCCCCTTTACTCCTCCTCTTCAGCCAGTGGTTCTACCACATGGACCAACCCCAAGGAGACCCAGTTATTAGCTCCCCCTTAACTACCAACGCGGTACCTTAACTAATTAACTTAACTACCGACACGGTGGCTCAGGGGCTAAGACGTTGAGCTTGTCAATCGAAAGGTCGGCAGTTCAGTGGTTCGAATCCCTAGTGCCATGTAACAGGGTGAGCTCCTGTTACTTGTCCCAGCTTCTGCCAACCTAGCAGTTCAAAAGCAGGTAAAAAATGCAAGTAGAAAAATAGGTACCACCTTTGGTGGGAAGGTAACAGCATTCCATGCGCCTTTGGCATTGAGTCATGCCGGCCACATGACCACAGAGACGTCTTCGGACGGAGCTGGCTCTTCGGCTTTGAAACAGAGATGAGCACCGCCCCCTAGTGTCGGGAACAACTAGCACATATGTGCAAGGGGAACCTTTACCTTTACCTTTAACTACCGAAGCCCCCTGGGTGATATTTCTAGTTTATTTATTTATTTATTTATTTATTTAATTGGATTTTTATACCGCCCTATCTCCTGAAGGACTCAGGGCGGTTTACAGCCAGATAAAAATAAACAAGAATAAATACAAGATAAAAACAATATTTAAAAAACTTATTAAATTGGCCCAAATTAAAATATAATTAAAACAGTAAAAAACCCATTTAAAACTGAAATCCTCACGCCAGTCTCATGAAATAAATAGATATGTCTCCAGCTCGACTTATGATCACAATGTCTTCTCGACTTATGATCACAATTGAGCCCCACATTTCTGTCGCTAAGCGAGACCATTGTTAAGTGAATTTTGTCCCATTTTACAACCTTTCTTGCCATCGTGATTAAGGGAATCACTGCATTTGTTAAGTTAGTAACACGGTTCTTAAGTGAATCTCACTTCCCCAATGAGCTTGCTGGTCCGAAGGCCGCCAAAGGGGAATCACATGTTCCCAAGACGCTGCACTCGTCATAAATTAGGGTCAGCTGCCAAGCTGAATTTTGATCATGCGACCATGGGGATGCTGCAATGGTTGTTAAGTGTGAAAAACGGCCATCCGTCGTTGCAACTTTGAAAGGTCACTGGACGAAGTGTTGTAAGTTGAGCACTACCTGTAAATTAGGTGAGTGAAACTGACTAGGAAAGACACATAAAACTGACAATCCGGTTTATATGTGTGGCCCACTGGTCAACAATGCAAGAACATTTCAAAGCAGCTGCTCTCCGCAGTTGCCGGACTGTTACAAAAGCGAATCTGGATTCTCAAAATGAGAAAGAAAGAAAGAAAAAAAAATCGAAGGAGGAGAAAAGACAAAACCTCACAGGATTACTGACAATGTAACACGCGTTATATTACCTCAAAGTAGAACTGGTTGCAGAGACAAGAACTCAACTAATTATATAATGCCTTTCAAAAGACCTTATTTTGGGTCTGTTATTCTTCCCAAAGATAGCACTATTTTTCTATTACTCCCTTCCTGCCAATTAAATTGACTTAACACCCGTTCACCCTCTCTGGAAGATAATAATTGGTGTAGCTTCTCACAATTAAAATGTTTTTCTCTTTCCTTTTTGCCACTGGCTTTCTGGCTGCAATTAATCTGAAGTTGGCAAACTTAACGTTCTCGTCTATAGGTACAAAAAGAAGAAGAAGAAGAAGAAGAAGAAGAAGTTTCTTTGAAGAAGTAATCTCCAATGTTTGCCTCCAGGGTTGGAAAGGAAAATTCTGTATTAAACAAGCATCAATGACAGACTGAGTGACAGTTATAAAAATACATTAGAAATTGAAATTTCCTCATACAGGAGCGTTAACATTCAGTACAGTAGTATTTACGTCAACATCCTACTCAACCCATCCTGCGGATATTTTTCCCTTCCCAGACAATATAATTCAGCCTGAATATTTTCAAAGTTTTATTTCAAAACATTTGAAGAAGCTCCTGGTTCAGGAAAAGCTCAAACTCGATTTCATTGAAGGCCGCATCAGGCTTATGGTTGACCTCGAGGCACCTGCGTGGGTGTGGCCAAGGTGGGCGTGACCAGCTCGACATCACTCGTGACCAGGGGTGCCTGTGGCGGCCCACGTGGGGCTGGAGGGATCCATATTATAACATCTGAAGTTGTATGAAGTTTATGTGATAGCTACTTGCTACAAAATCATTCATCATACTTAAAGAGAGACTGACAGGACGACTTTCAAAATGTGTTCAAACACTAAAACAGGGGTGTCAAACTCAAGGCCCAGGGGCCAGATCCGACCCACAGGGTGCGTCGTCGTTGGCCGTCGCAACCAAAAACAGATCTTGGGAGCCCACTTTTGCTGGCAGAGCGCTCAGACCACCACAGGTGCCCCCAACATGAGTGACATCAAGCTGGCCACGCCCAGCCTGGCCCCCTGAGGTCAAACACAACCCTGATGTGGCCCTCAATGAAATCGAGTTTGACACCCCTGCACTAAGATAAGCCAAGAACTGAGCCGGACAATGTTCGTTATACAGGTAGTCCCTTGCCTTACGACCATAATTGAGCCCAACATTTCTGTGGCTAACTGAGGCACTTGTTAAGTGAGCTTTGCCCCATTTTACAACCTTTCTTGCCTCCGTTGTTAAGCGAATCACGGCCATTATTAAGTTCGTAACACGGTTGTGAGGGGAACCTATTGACTTTGCTTGTCAGAAGGTCACCCAAGGGGATCACCTGACCCCGAGGACACTGCAACCGTCATAAATACGAACCAGTTGCCAAGTATCCGAATTTTGATTGCGTGACCATGGGGATGCTGCAACAGTTGTAAGTGTGAAAAATGGCCATAAGTCACATTTTTCCGTGCCGTTGTCACTTTGAACAGTCACTAAACAAATGATTGTACTATTCGTATTTTCTATAAGATTTACAAGAGGCTCAGATGTTTTCTGGAAATAAGGCTTCACAGTCCAGTAACTTTCCTTTTTAAAAAAAAAAAAGGTTTTAAAAAAACACACTGCTCTGACTTCTTTATTCCTAATTCTGCTCCAAGAAGATAAAGTGGTATCAATGCTGGGACAGGAGAGACAAATGAGCTATGAAAAATGATTTCCCGAGATCAAAGAAATAAGAAAGTGGTTGTGAAAATAATGAACTTCAGAATGATAGTATCTGAAATCTTTTGCAGGTTTTTTTTCCACCCCTACCGACTGGCTCTTTCTGTTTAAAAGAAATTTAAAGCTCCCTTGGAAGAGTCTGACATAAGGCTTATGAGTTTATCTTTCTGAGGATCAAGTAAAAAAAAAAAATAACCATGAAAAAGTACTAAAGAGACTCATACTTATGGATATCACAGCCACGTCAATGGGGAAGCCTGCAGGAAATCAAAAACTGTAAATCACATGAGGTTCTTGCTTAATGACCCATATAAAGGTAAAGGTAAAGGTTCCCCTCCCACATACGTTGCCGACTCTAGGGGGCGGTGCTCATCTCCATTTCAAAGCTGAAGAGCCAGCACTGTCCAAAGACGTCTCCATGGTCATGTGGCCGGCATGACTCAACGCCAAAGGCGCACAGAACGCTGTTACCTTCCCACCAAAGGTGGTCCCTATTTTTCCTACTTGCATTTTTACATGCTTTCAAAACTGCTAGGTTGGCAGAAGCTGGGAGAAGTAACGGGAGCTCACCCTGTTACACGGCAGCACTAGGGATTCGAACCACCGAGCTGCCGACCTTTCGATCAACAAGCTCAACGTCCTAGCATCTGAGCCACCGCGTCCTTATATGACCCATATAGTCCTTGCTTAATGATGGCAATTGGGACTGTTGGAACTGCCATTGCTAAGGCAGGTATAGGAGATGACCAGGCTGAGCCCAAGGGAGGGTCAAATGGGTCTTCAGTCTCGTGTCCCTTTGCGCCCAGAAGAGATCTAACTCCAGCCCACCTTGAATTTCATTGACTTTTATCTACCACCAACTTGCTTTGACCGTTCGTAGTTCAGATTCTTGTAGACAGCTCCAGCATATAATAAACCTATACAGTTACTGGTTTACTTATTTACTGGACTCCCGATTTCTTGTGCTTGACAGCTTGTTTCCTGACAGACTAAAACATGATGAAGTTCTTTTGAACAGATAAAAGCAGGGGTGGGATTCAGCCGGTTCTGATCGGTTCGGGCGTACCGGTAGTTCCAACAATCAGCTGAGAGCGAATCGGTTCGTTCCGATGATCAGATGGGCCCGCCTGCCTGCCCCTCGCTATAACCTACCTATATTTCTTTTGTTTTAAGCCCAGCTGATAGGCGTGGCTGAGTGTTCTGTTTCCCTCCCCCAATACTCCCAACAAAGAGTCAGTCAAAGGCCTCCTCTTCTACTTTATTTACATAGATAAATGTCCTGGCCATGTCTATCCACAGGCCTGCCAAGTTTCTGGAGATAACGAGGAAATTATAGATAAGGCCAGAATTACTCACGAATATATTCTTCCCTCCATTGATACAGTTTGCCCGCGCAAATTCATTGCTTTGTCCAAGACAAAAAACCAGGAAGTCCCGCCTCCTATTTATAGTCTCTGCAGATGTCACTGCATGACCATCATTCCTTGGCTTTGTCCCAACGCTTCTTCTGCTGCGCGCGCCGGTCACGTCTGCACAGTCTTGCATCACTCCAAAACTGTTCTTGGGGCGTTGCCAAATCAGAAGAAGGCTCGAGAGAATTAGGCCTTGCCGGCCCCTCCTCCTCCCTTTGAGTGGGTGCCAGGGAGGGAGAGGGCCCAAGAGAAGCAGGGCTTGCCAGGTCTTCTCCCTCACTTTCTGAATCATCCGAGTCCAGGAGTCCGGGTCCAGGAACCTGGGTCACAACACTGAGTGGATTGCTGCGCCTCAGCTGTCTTACTTCCTCTGGATTCAGTAGAAGGTAACTTTCAATTGTAATGCGTGGAAGTGCGAGTCTGGTGTGCATAAGAGCGAAGTGAGCATTCATGCGGAAAGTGTACACGCAGCAAATCAGCTGTTACAACCGGTGAATCCCACCACTGGATAAAAACAATTATCCTGGTGTGGATCAGGTGGATGTACAACACAACTGTAGCACACCCACCTTTGACAAAATATATTGAAGCAGGGGACGCCTGGCCAACACATGGTCCAGTCCCCCAAGAGAACATCATCTGTAAATTGAGTCTCTTGTCAATAGAAGTGGACTATTGGAGTCCTTCAAAAACGTTTGAGCTACAATCACTTCAGTTCCTACCAAGATGCTGGGAAATGCCATGAGGGTGCGCCAGGCAACAGCCAGTTCCAAGGTTATGTTTTGAAAACAAACACCCATTTGCAGCTCTGTGTCCAAACTGCTGGACTCAGATCAAGAAAGCCTGTGTCAGATCTGCCACCACTTAAAACTCTTAACTAGAAATGATCCTTGACTCCATTTGCTGAGAAGGGTATAGGTTGATTAGAAGTCAACCACAATCGTACACGGGCAAGCAATCGATACAAACTGAAGGTAAACCATTCCAAACTCGATTGCAGAAAATACGACTTCTGCAACAGAGTGGAATGCCCTACCCGACTCCATTGTTACATCCTCTAACCCCCACAGCTTCAACTTCAAACTGTCTACCGTGGACCTCACCCCATTCCTAAGAGGTCCATAAAGGAGGCGTGCATAAGGGCACCAGTGTACCTACCGTCCCTGTCCTACTGTCCCCATTTTTTAAAAAAATTTACATTTATATCCCGCCCTTCTCCGAAGACTCAGGGCGGCTTACACTATGTTAGCAATAGTCTTCATCCTATTTGTATATTTATATACAAAGTCAACTTATTGCCCCCAACAATCTGGGTCCTCATTTTACCTACCTTATAAAGGATGAAAGGCTGAGTCAACCTTGGGCCTGGTGGGACTAGAACCTGCAGTAATTGCAGGCAGCTGCTGTTAATAACAGACTGTCTTACCAGTCTGAGCCACAGAGCTCAGACTGGTACTTACATCCTTTGTTTATGTTTATGTTTATACCTATACCTGCCATCTTGTACATGTTTGACAAACAAACAAACAAATAAATAAATAAGTCAAGTGTATTGCAGTAATAGATAGCCAGAACTGAGAGTCACATGCCAAAAACCCTAAGTTAAACTTTTCTTTCCCTTACCTACCTCCCATCGCCCACCCTGCGCGACCAGTCGGGTACAGGCAGAATGGCAATAGCAATAGCACTTATGGTTCCTCATTTTACTGACCTCAGAAGGATGGAAGGCTGAGTCAACCTTGAGCCGGTGAGAATCGAACTGCCGAACTGCCGGAAATCAGCGGTGGTGCAGTGGTTAGAGTGCAGTACTGCAGGCTACTTCTGCTGGCTGACAGCTGCCTGCAATTTGGCAGATCGAGTCTCGCCAGGCTCAAGGTTGACTCAGCCTTCCGTCCTTCCGAGGTGGGTAAAAGGAGGACCCAGGTTGTTGTGGGGCAATACCCTGACTCTGTAAAACTGCTTAAAGAAGGCTGTAAAGCGCTGTGAAAACGGTATGTAAGTCTAAATGCTATTGCTATTGCTATCTTGCAGGACTGCATTTGTCGTGTCCCACTCCTCCGCTGACGGCCGGGTCAGGGAAATCCGAATCAGGCTTGCCTCTGCAGCTCTGCCCAAAGTCCTAGCAAAGTCCTCAGAGCAGGCAGGAGACCAGTAAGTGACTTCAGCAAGATAAGTTCGACTTTGCCTGACTCAGAGACTGCCAGAAAGCAGATCCTTTATATAGGCCATGGGGTGTGGCTCCATGACTCAGCACTCATTAAGGCCTGCCCCTCCCTTCCTTCTATTGCCTCCGCCTATCCAATCTTCTGATGCGAGGGTCACTCCAATCAGCAGCTGTTGGAAGTAAACTTTCCTCAGGCTCACATGCTGTGGAGGAGGGGGAGGGGTCTAGCTGCTCCGTTTGCCTGGGCATGGAGCCAGGGCTGGGGCCGGGGGATGCTCCCTCCTCTGCAGCCTGCTTGGGCATGGAGCCAGGACTGGGGCCGGGAGGCATACATTCCTCCGTGTTCGGGAGCAGATAAGAAGGCCCCGGCTGCTGTGAGAGCGGACAAGACACAATAGCATTCTAACCATTGAGCCACCATGGTTGTTTTTGTAATGGTCAATCCAGTCACAGGACGGTATGTAGCTGGTATGGTGGGTGACCTTGAAGCAGTGTCTCGGAGAGACACAGTACTTACTTTCGCTTCCCCCCAGCCCTGCTCTTGCCCTCCTCTGCCCCACCCACCCCCGGGATCCACAGTAGTCTGTCACCACAACGTCGCAAAGCACAAGCAAGCATACGGTGGCAGCCGACAGCCTTACCACAAATCTACATTTTGCCTCAAACGCAGCCATAAACAAAGCGGAAACTTCCCACGAATTCCATTCAGAATGAAGGCAGAATTGTATTATTCGTGAACTCCTCGGGAGGTGTGGTGGGGGGGGGCTATGTGTGGAGAAGGCAGGGTTACAAATGTGGCCGAGCCGAACGATAAATTGTGCTGCGAGCGGTTCAATCTTTCTCGTGCACTTACCCGCACAGTATCCTACCAGATTGAGATATTGCTCGCTCTTGCAGGGAGTTCTGCATCTTCCGTTGAGGAAAGAGACGTGGGGGTGACAAGCTGTGCATTCATCATCCTCAGCCCCGCTGCACGTCTTGCAAGAAGGATGGCAGGCTGGGAGAGAGAGAGAGAGAGCGGGAAAGTAAGAGGAAGAAAGAACAGCAGATTAACAAGAGTTGGATGGGATCTTGCAGGTCGTCGAATCCAACCCTCCTGCCCAAGCAGGAGACCAGACATCTGCCTCTACCTAGGATCGAACTCACAACCTCCTGATTGTGAGGCAAGAGCTCCACCGCTAGGCCACCGGGTCTTGGCAGTCTGCTACGGAAGCCAATCGCTTTGATCAAAAGCAAAATTCTGGCTTTGTAGACACCAGAACATGGCTAAAAATGCACACTTGGGTATTTGTCACGGATTTATTTTTATTTTTTTTAAAAAATCACTAACTGTGGAGATGTTTCCTTTAGCTCAAGGATCTCCAAACGTGGCAACTTTTTAGACCTGTGGACTTCAATTCCTCAGGTAAATCGTGCTGGCCAGGGAATTCTGGGAGTTGAAGTCCACAAAGTTGTCAAGTTTTGGAGACACCGGCCTTAGCTGGGTCTAGGAAAACTCGCCAAGTCACCATGGCCAATTTGCCATGAGCAACTCGCCATGACTGGCACACCACAAGACAACTGGCTGTGGGACAATTCAGCACCGTATTAATTGTTTCATTCAGGTACTTTTATTATCAGCCATAGTTCCGTCAAAATTAATCCAACTTTTGTATTGGTTGAATTGTCCCACGGCAACAAAACGAGTTGTCCTTGGCCTTAGTTGGATCATTGCTGAGAACATGGCTATATGAATGTTTGGTTGTCCCAAAGATGCTTTCTCAAGAGGCCACTGGACTTTGTTCTTTTTTTTTCTTTGAAGACGTTTCGCTTCTCCTACAAGAAGCTTCTTCAGCTCTGACTGTGTTGTGTCTTGTCCACTCTCACCGCAGCCGGGGTCTGCTTATCTGCTCCCGAACACGGAGGAATGTATGCCTCCCGGCCCCAGTCCTGGCTCCATGCCCAGACAAGCTGCAGAGGAGGGGGCACCTCCCGGTCCCAGCCCTGGCTCCATGCCCAAGCAGGCTGCAGAGGAGGGAGCATCCCCCGGCCCCAGCCCTGGCTCCATGCCCAGGCAAACGGAGCAGCTAGACCCCTCCCCCTCCTCCACAGCATGTGAGCCTGAGGAAAGTTTACTTCCAACAGCTGCTGATTGGAGTGACCCTCGCATCAGAAGATTGGATAGGCGGAGGCAACAGAAGGAAGGGGGCAGGCCTTAATGAGTGCTGAGTCATGGAGCCACACCCCATGGCCTATATAAAGGATTTGCTTTCTGGCAGTCTCTGAGTCAGGCAAAGTCTAAACATATCTTGCTGAAGTCACTTACTGGTCTCCTGCCTGCTCTGAGGACTTTGCTAGGACTTTGAGCAGAGCTGCAGAGGCAAGCCTGATTCGGATTTCCCTGACCCGGCCGTCAGCGGAGGAGTGGGACACGACAGACTGAATGGTGGGAAAGGGAAGGATTTATATAAAGAATGGAAATGGTCAGTTGTCTGCAAGTAGTATAAATCCATCCATTCCCCATCATCCAGTCCAGAGGTGAGTTTCAGTAGGTTCTGACCAGTTCTGGAGAACCGGTAGTGGAAATTTTGAGTAATTGGAGAAATACCACCTCTGACTGGCTCCGCCCCCATCTATGCTCTGCCTCCCGAGTCCCAGCTGACCAGGAGAAAATGGGGATTTTGCAGTAACCTTTTCCTGGAGTGGGGAGGGAATGGAGATTTTACAGTATCCTTCCCCTGCCACGCCCACCAAGCCACACCACACCACACCCACCAAGCCACGCCCACAGAACCGGTAGTAAAAAAAATTGAATCCCACTACTGATCCAGTCAGAGCCGAAGAAGCTTCTCGGGCGAGAAGCGAAACATCTTCAAAGAAAAAAACAACAACCAGAAAGTCCAGTTGCCTCTTGAAAAAAAAGCACCTTTGGGACAACCATTTTTTTAAAAAAAATTTGCATTTATATCCCGCCCTTTTCCGAAGACTCAGGGCGGCTTACACTATGTCAAGCAATAGTCTTCATCCATTTGTATATTATATACAAATCGAGTCCCCCTGGTGGGACTTGAACCTGCAGTAATTGCAAGCAGCTGCTGTTAATAACAGACTGCATTAGTCTGTTGAGCCACCAGAGGCCCAACCATGACCTGGATGGCTGAGAATCTCCGTAGACAAGTTCGGTTCTCACAAATCTATCTTTAAAAAATAAATAAATAACTATCCTTGAAGATGTTTTACACCTTAGTTGGATCATTGCTGGGAATTTTCTACCACCCGAGCTCGGGATACAAGCACAATCTATCAACGCTAATTACACGACATGCTTGAAGACAACAGAGGCTTTGTCTGTAAAAAGATGGACTGCGCACGGCTGGAAAAGCAATTTTCAATACAGATTGTACTTGGGGTTTGTTATTGTTTTGGGTTCCCAGGGGGTCTGCAGCAGGACAAATAACAGCAGGAACAAAGCAGGCCCTCCCAGGAGGGGAGAAGAAATCAGATTCATTTTTGAAAATGAATTAGATCGTCTGGGCTAAACGGAGCCAAAAGACCTCCATTCTCACGCACTGGTTGGAATCCTTCCTTTACTGTTGCCTGATCCCACGATCAGGCAAGGAATTGCTGCCAGGAATTATTTTCCTGACGCATTTGAATAATATCTGAATATTTTATTAAAAATCCAGGCATGGAAATTTAACGAGGGGTAAAAAGGAAATTAGATTGATTTAAATCTCACTGGGATTTGGCTAGAGCAGGGGTATCAAATTCAATTTCATTGAGGGCCGCATCAGGGTTGTGTTTGACTTCGCGGGGGGGAGGCGTGGCGTGGCCAAAGGGGCGTGGCCAGCTTGTCGTCACTCATGTCGGGGGCGCCTATGGCGGCCAGAGCGCTTTGCCAGAGAAAACGGGCTCCCGAGCTCCGTTTTCAGCCGTGAGGGCCTCCTGCAACCCTCTGCCAGCGAAAACGGGGCTCGGCCCTCCCGAGCTCTGTTTTCGCTGGCACTGCGGGCCGGCCCTTGCTGAAGGGCCAGATCTAAGTGCCTCACAGGCCAGATCCGGCCCTGGGGCCTTGAGTTTGACACCCCTGGGCTAGACCTAGTAAACTTCAGACCTGGGCCCTAATTACAGGCAGTCCTTGACTTACGGCCACAATTGCACCCAAAATTTGTGTTGTTAAGCGAGACACTTGTTAAGGGAGCTTTGCCCTATTTTACATCCTTCGTGCCGCAATGAAGTGAACCATTGCAGTTGTTAAATCAGTAAAATGCTTGTGAAGCGAATCCATCTTCCCTGCTTGTCAGAAGGCTGTAAAAGGGGACCACATAACCCCAGGACAGAATAACCGTCATAAATATGAACCAGTTGCTAAGCATCTGGATCAGTGGTGGGTTGCTACCAGTTCGGGCAAACTAGTAGCATCAGCTGCGGGAGGCTCTGCCCAAACACCCGGATTGCTTCTGCGCATGCGCATAAGCGCACACACTCCCACGAGCGAACTGATCGTGACGGGATTTGAAACCCACTACTGGTCTGGATGTTGGTCACATGACCACAAGGCAATGGTCATCAGTGTGAAACACGGTAATCGGTGCCATTGAAACGTCCAACGGTCCCTAAATGAATGGTTTCAAAGTCGAGAACTGCCTGTATATGAGAGCCACCCTACGAAAAAAAAAAATAGCTGTTAATAATTCCACCCTGTTCCTCCTGCTGCAAATTGAAATATAACCATCTGCTGAAAACATATGGGCTCAGTTCTTCTCCACCCACAAGAGAGAGGTGGTTGTCTAAATTAACTCCTATGCGGCTAGTTAAAAAAACCAGCTCCACTAAAACCTTTCTCTCCCGTTTCATTGCCACATTTCCTTCCTCCATAAACCTTCTTTTAATTTTTATATTTTAGAGTCTACGTCCAACTCTAAATGAAAGGGGGAGAAAAAAAACAGTAACACCAATATACAGGCACGGAAAAGATTTGTTTCGCCTGTCGACTTGGCAAAAATAGATTTTTTTTCCCTCAACTCCCCCCTTCCCGCCCCCAAGAAAAACAAGGGGCTCCAGCAAGCATTTTCCATTAACAAAATGAAAAGAAAGAAAAAAAACCCAATCCCAAACCCCAGAGCTCGCTTATCTCTTCAGCTACAGGCCAGGCATTCCTCCTTTAGTACAAACTCAGCTCAAAATGAAATGGGGGGAAAGATTAAAGTCTACATTAGTCATACCTTTGAAGTTTTCAAAAAGTTCCCGTAAAGCAAAGTTCGGAGTTCTCAAAGATTTCCCTCAGCGGTTCTGTGGGCGTGGCTTAGTGGGCGTGGCAGGGGAAGGATACTGCAAAATCTCCATTCCCTCCTCACTCCTGGGGGAAGGATATTGCAAAATCTCTATTCCCACCCCACTCTGGGGCTAGCCAGAGGTGGCATTTGCCGATTCTCCGAGCTATTCAAAATTTCCTCTACTGGTTCACCAGAACCTGTCAGAACCTGCTGAATTTCACGCCTGGTTCTCGCCCTCACCCCTGCTCTTTCCCAGCTCTCTTTGCTTTTTACTTTTAAAGAGGATAAAAACAGGTACAGTATAAACCTATGGCTCCCCTGACTAATTGTGGGATCTCTTCTGTTATGGAGTAAAATTTAAGCGGGCTGTTTCAGTGCCATCGGACATGTGTCTACATGTTGGTTCCTTTGATTCAGTTCTCGGAATCACCAATTATTCTGTTGACGGTGAAAGTGATCTACCTCTTTTTCTACACAAATGGCATTTGTGGACGCTATGGCTCTGGGGCTAGGACATTGAGCTTGTGGTTCGAATCAGCAGTTCGAATCCTTAGTACTGCCGTGTAACGGGGTGAGCTCCCGTTACTTGTCCCAGCTTCTGCCAACCTAGCAGTTTCGAAAGCACGTAAAAATGCAAGTAGAAAAAATAGGGACCACCTTTGGTGGGAAGGGAACAGCGTTCCGTGCGCCTTTGGCGTTGAGTCATACCAGCCACATGACCACAGAGACGTCTTCGGACAGTGCCGCCCCCTAGAGTCGGCAACGACTAGCACATATGTGCGAGGGAAATTTTTACCTTTACCTTATAATTATTCATATTCTGGTGGACTAAAAGCTGGGCACTCTACACCATATAAATCTGTGTTAGATATTTAATTTAAAAATAAGTCCAATGGGCTTTAATAAGAAAAAACCCTGGGAATATCTGCATAGGGTATACTGTATATCCTCCTAGCATGTTATGATCTTAACTAGGATATACAGGTAGTCCTGGACTTACAACTATAATTGGCCCCAAAATTTTCTGCACTTACCCACTGCAGTGACTGACTGAACGACTGCGGCAAGAAAGGTCATAAAATGGGAGGAAACTCACTTAACAACTGTCTCACTTAACAACACAAATTTTGGAAGCAATTGTAGTCATAACTCAAGGACTACCTATAATTAGGGCCCAGCTCGGTAGCCAAATCCCAGTGAGATTTAAATCCAATTTCCCTTTTACCACTTGTTTCACAGAGTTAAATTTCCATCCCTGGATTTTTTAATAAAATATTCAGGTGCTTAAATTTCTGTTGCTAAGAGAGACATTTGTTCAGTGAGTTCACCCCCCACCCCACCCCAATTTTACGGCCTTTCTTGCCTCAGCTGTTAAGTGAATCGCTGCAGGGGTTAAGTTAGTAACACGGTTGTTAAGTGAATCTGGCTTCTCCATTGATTTTGTTTGTCAGAAGGTTGCAAAAAGTGATCACATGACCCCAGGACACTGCAACCGTCATAAATATGAGTCAGTTGCCAAGGGTCTAAATTTTGATCATGTCACCATGCGGATGCTGCAACAGTGTGAAAAACATTCGTGCCGTTGTCACTTCAAACGGACACTAAATGAACGGTTATAAGCCGAGGACAACATGTATTTCTGTTCCAAAGGGATAGCTTTGTCGATCCAAAAGCATGGACTATACCAGCGGTCTCTCCAACCTTGGCAACTTTAAGACTTGTGGACTTCAATTCCCCGAGTTCTTGAGCCAGCAAAGCTGGCTGAGGAACTCTGGGAGTTGAAGTCCACAAGTCTTAAAGTTGCCAAGGTTGGAGACCCCTGGACTATACTACGAGATAGAATTGCTGGCTGCATCGTAAGACTATCTTGCAGAATTTTGGCCGATTCTTGATAAAAGACAAAATCAAAAGAGAAATCCAATACAGCCTAATTGTAGATCCTAATCACAAAATCAGGCCCTGCGATGTCTTCGTTTGGCTAAGCAAAACTAGTTTAGAGTCCACTTCAAATCCTCCGTCACAAAGACCTGGAGTATTATTGTCAAGTAATAAAGTCCCAGGGCACAGAAGAAAGCAGACGGAGGCTTGAACAGGAGTTACTTCAGAGAAAATAGATCTCAAGATCAAATGGCTAAGCGAATTTGTAGTTTTATAGGATCTGGGCGAGACAGGCAAGGAAATACAGCTAAGTGAGCTACAGCCAAAAATTTATCAACACCGTTTCCGTGGAGACTATAAATCAGGCCACATCAGCTATATTCAGAGGCGGTCTTGATTTCAAGTGCCTCCGATGAGAGAGGTGAGAATGAGTGATCTACATTATTTATAAATAAATAGACAATATGTTAGAGTATTTTTAAAAATATCTTAGACTTCTGAATCATCGTTAGGAGGGTTCTATTCTTATTCCAAGCTGTAAGCCTTTTAATATGGATAATAAGTGCCAGTCCACATTGTGTCTTCTCTCTCTATAATTCCACATTTAAGTTACAGACCTTTTTAGCGGTTGAAGATACTCAATAAAACGACCCTTTAGGCTGACAAGACGGTGGGGAAAAGCATTGCAAAATCTGAACCGTTTGGAATTCAAAACACTGTCTTTTAAGTCTGAACCCTCTGCATAAGGTTGGGGGGTAGCCCACCTTTAAATACACAACAAATATTTCATATTTCCAAGTACTGCTTCCATCCTCAGAACAGATCATTTGGTGCTTAAAGTAAAGACATAAACTCTATAATAGTCATGAATTTAAATCATATTGTCTGCCGAGGAACAGTGCTGGTACTTCTTGGATTAAAATGTTAACGGTATTTTACATATCTTGGTCATTGCCCATACAGGTGGTTCTCAGCTTACCATGCAGTGGTGGTATTCAGCTGGTTCCATCCGGTTCTGGCGAACTGGTAGCGGCGGCTGCGGGAGGCTCCGCCCACCCACCCAGACGTCATCACGTCCCGTTTTTGACACTCTGCGCATGCCCAGAAGGCCCTGCACGCTCACATTTGAGAACTATTAGCGAAGGTAATTGAATACCATCCTTTGTTACCGTGGTTCATTTAGTGACCATTCAGAGTTACAGCGGCACTGAGAAAAGTGACCAATGACCATTTTACACGGGTGACCAGTGCAGCATCCCCATGATCATGTGATCAAAATTCAGACGCTTGGCAACTGACCCGTATTTATGACGGTTGCAGTGTCCCAGGGTCATGTATGACCTTTTGCCACCTTCTGACAAGCAACGCCAACATTTAATCGGTGGAACGGCTTGCCTTCAGAAGTTGTGGGGGCTCCAACACTGGAGGTTTTTAAGAAGAGGCTGAACGACCATTTGTCTGAAATGGGATAAGGTTACTAAAGCACCCGAGGGCAGGACGAGAAGCAACAGAAGGTTGGAAACTAATCAAGGAGAGAAGCAACTTAGAACTAAGGAGAAATTTCCTGATGGTCAGAACAATTAATCAGTGGAACAACTTGCCTGCAGAAGTTGTGAATGCTCCAACACTGGAAATTTTTAAGAAAATGTTGGATAACCGTTTGTCTGAAATGGTGTAGGGTTTCCTGTGTAAGCAGGGGGATGGACTAGAAGACCTCCAAGGTCCCTTCCAACTCTGTTATTCTATTCTATTCTATTCTATTCTATTCTATTCTATTCTATTCTGGTCTGGTCTGGTCTGGTCTGGTCTGGTCTGGTCTGGTCTGGTCTGGTCTGGTCTAGTCTAGTCTATTCACCTGTTTGAGGCAGGGAGGTTGGACTAGAATACTTCCAAGGTGCCTTCCAACCCTGTTGTTCTGTTCTGTTCTGTTCTGTTCTGTTCTGTTCTGTTCTGTTCTGTTCTGTTCTGTTCTGTTTTGTTCTGTTCTGTTCTGTTCTGTTCTATTCTATTCTATTCTATTCTATTCTACCTGCTTGAGGAGGGGGGGAGGTTGGACTAGAATACCTCCAAGGTGCCTTCCAACTCTGTTATTCTGTTCTGTTCTGTTCTGTTCTATTCTACCTGCTTGAGGAGGAAGGGGTTGGACTAGAAGAAGAGCCTCTGTGGCTCAGACTGGTAAGACAGTCTGTTATTAACAGCAGCTGCCTGCAATTACTGCAGGCTCAAGCCCCACCAGGCCCAAGGTTGACTCAGCCTTCCATCCTTTATAAGGGAGGTAAAATGAGGACCCAGATTGTTGGGGGCAATAAGCTGACTTTGTATATAATATACAAATGGATGAAGACTATTGCTTGACATAGTGTAAGCCGCCCTGAGTCTTCGGAGAAGGGCGGGATATAAATGCAAATTTAAAAAAAAATTATTCTGGAAAATAGTGACATCTACCACCTATATGTAAATCGTAGTCATCTTTGGTAAGCATGAAGCAGGAACACATTTCCATACGGAGACCTTTCTATGGGCGTTATCACTCATGGACAGAAATGCCTGAGAGGCCATTTAAAAACAAAGGGAGAACATGCTCATTGCTAGCAAGGAGATTCTTTCCTCAAAGTCCCATTATTCTAATGCGGATCTTTGTTGCTAACTCTCTTCTGCCATCTGTTATTTACCCGTTTTCCGGAGCCTGTGCATATTTCTTTGTCAGCAACACAAATCATTTTTAAGAAGCCGGGCAGTAAAAGATGAGTCAGAAAAAGAAAAGAAAAAAACAACAACAACCCAAAGCCATAGGTGGTTAATACCTTCGCTATCAAACTGTCACAAAAGAACAGGTAAGAGTTCTACCAAGGGGAGAGAGGGGAGAAGTAAGGAAGACCCAAACTGCACCAGTTCTTTCAGCTATGAAGTCTCTGGTTCAAAATTAAGTTGTACTGTATTTTTCGGAGTATAAGATGCACTGGAGTCAGTGGTGGGTTTCAAAATCTTTTACTACCGGTTCTGTGGATGTGGCTTGGTGGGCGTGACATGGCTTGGTGGGCGTGGCAGAGGAAGGATACTGTAAAATCTCCATTCCCTCCCCACTCCAGGGGAAGGTTACTGAAAAATCCCCATTTCCTCCCAATCAGCTGGGACTTGGGAGGCAGAGAATAGATGGGGGCGGGCCCAGTCAGAATTTTTACTACTCAAAATTTCCGCTACCAATTCTCCAGAACTGGTCAGAACCTGCTGAAACCGACCACTGACCGGAGTATAAGACGCACCTTAGTTTTTGGGGAGGAAAAATTTCTGCCTACCAGGTACCCATCTGGCTAGTCCTTAGCCTGGTCAGCTTCAGCACATTAGTTCGCTCGCTGATTTTGAGCTTCTAAAGCACAGCTGATCGTCGGAGGGAGCAGCAAATAGAAAAGCAGGCGAAGCACGGAAGATCACTTCGCTTGCGTTGGGGCTGAAAAACAGCTTCAAAAGCACAGCTGAGCTCAAATGATTAAAGCAGGAGAAGCACGAAAGGGGTAAGATAATTTCCTATCTCTTTCATAAAAGAAGAGTTCTGGAGTCCTCTTTTTGTGTCATTTTGATAGATGAACATAGTTACCACCGGGGTGAAATGCTCCCGATTTGGGCCGGATCACCCGATCCAGTAGCGATGGCGGTAGGTGGTTCGGAGAACCAGTAGCAAAAATCCCTGCCTCCCCCATGCCCAGCTGAGCCGCGTGATCATCAGAGGGTTTTTTTTTACTTTTAAAAGCATTTTTTCTTCAGCCGAAAAAATACTTTTAAAAGTAAAAAAAAAGCCTCTGATGATCGCGCAGCTCAGCTGAGATCGTCAGAACCTTTAAAAAAGATTTTTCTACAACTTCTTTGGCCGAAGAGGTTGCAAAAAAAAAGCTTTTCAAAGGTTCTGGCAATCAGACGACTCATCTGGGATCGTCAGAACACTTTAAAAGCTTTTAAAAGGCTCCTCTGGCGACCCCAGTTGAGTTGCCTGATCATCAGAGGCTTTTAAAAGCATTTTTTACAACCTCTTCGGGCAAAGAGGTTGTAGAAAAAATGCTTTTTAAAGTTAAAAAAAAAGTTGGCCACACCCATCCAGTCACATTACCACCAAGCCACGCCCACAGAACCGGTAGTAACAAATTTTACATTTCACCCCTGGTTACCACCTAGCCAAGAGTCCGGCATGACTATGAACACTTTTATTGGTTCTAAGTCGAGGACCATCTGTGGCTACACTGGAGAAAGTTCTCTTGTTATACAGGTAGTCTTCAACTTACGACCAAAATGGAGCTCAAAATTTATGTTGCTAAGTGAGAAATGTGTTAAGTGCCCCGTTTTACGACTTTTCTTGCCACATTTGTTAAGTGCATCACTGCAATTGTTCAATGAGTAATCCGGTTGTTAAGTGAATCTGGCTTCCCCATTGACTTTTGCTTGTCAGAAGGTGGCAAAAGGGGATTCTATGACCCCCCGGAACTTTGCAGATATCATAAATATGAGACAGTTGCCAAGCATCTGAATGTTTCATAACTGTGAAAAATGGTCACTTTTTTCAGCGCCGTTGTTATTTTATTATTTATTTATTATTTATTATTTTATTTAATTTTTATACCGCCCTTCTCCCGAAGGACTCAGGGCGGTGTACAGGCATAATAAAAACCAGCAATACAATATACAAATTTAAAATCCAATTTAAAAAACTTATTTAAATTAGCCCAATGATTAAAATTTACTCTACTAAAACCCCATTTAAAATTAATAAATTTAAAATTTAAAATCCCAATTTAAGCCAGCCCTTGGATAAAAGGTGAGTCTTGAGTTCGCGACGAAATGTCGAAGGTCAGGAATTTGGCGTAAACCGGGAAGCTCGTTCCAGAGTGTGGAGCCCCACAGAAGGCCCTTCCTGGGGCCGCCAGCCGACATTGTTTGGCGGACGGCACCCTGAGAAGTCCCTCTCTGTGGGAGCGTACGGGTCGGTGGGAGGCATATGGTAACAGCAGGCGGTCCCGTAAGTACCCAGGTCCTAAGCCATGGGCGCTTTAAAGGTCATAACCAACACCTTAAAGTGCACCCGGAGGCCACAGGCAGCCAGTGCAGTCTGCGCAGGAGGCGGTGTTACATGGGAGCTACGTGTAGCTCCTCTATCACCAGCGCAGCTGCATTCTGGACTAACTGAAGCCTCCGGCGCACTTCAGGGGAGCCCCATGTAGAGAGCATTACAGTAATCCAGCGAGAGGTAGCAGGCGCATGAGTGACCGTGCATAAGGCATCCCGATCAAGGAAGGCGCAACTGCGGACCAGGCGAACCTGGTGGAAGGCCCTCCTGGAGCGGCCGTCAAATGATCTTCAAGCGACAGCCGATCATCCAGAAGGACACCCAAGTTGCGCACCCTATCCTTTGGGGCCAGTAACTCGCCACCAACAGCCAGCCGCGGCTGCAGCTGACTGAATCGGGTGCCGGCATCCACAGCCACTCCGTCTTGGAGGATTAAGCTTGAGCCTGTTTCTCCCCATCCAGACCCGTACAGCCTCCAAACACGGGACAGCACTTCAACAACTTCATTGGGGTGGTCCGGGGTGGAAAAGTACAGCTGAGTGTCATCAGCGTACTGCTGGTATCTCACCCGAAACCACTGATGATCTCACCCAGCGGCTTCATGTAGATGTTGAACAGCAGGCGAGAGAATCGACCCCTGAGGGACCCCACAAGTGAGGCCCCTCGCGGTCGACCTCTGCCCCCTGTCAACACCGTCTGCGACCGGTCGGAGAGATAGGAGGAGAACCACCGATATCGGTGCCTCCACTCCCAATCCCTCCAACCGCGCAGCAGGATACCATGATCGATGGTATCGAGCGCCGCTGAGAGGTCTAATAGGACCAGGGCAGAGGAATATCCCTTGTCCCTGGCCTCCAGAGATCATCCACCAATGCGACCAAAGCTGTCTCCGTGCTGTATCCGGGTCGGAAGCGGACTGGAGCAGGTCTAGATAGACATCTTCATCCAGGTGTTGGGGCGGCTGTCGCGCCACGGCACTCTCTACAACCTTCGCAACAAAGCGAAGGTTGGAGACTGACGATAATTAGCCAAAATAGCTGGGTCCAAGAGGGCTTCTTAAGGAGGGTCTCACCACCGCCTCTTTCAAGGCGGCAGGAAAACCCCATCCAACAAAGCGTTGATAATCCTCTGGAGCCACCCTCGTGTCCCCGCCTGAGTGGCCAGTACCAGCCAGGAAGGGCACGGGTCCAGTAAACATGTCGTGCCGTGAAGCCTCCCCAACAACCTGTCCACGTCCTCGGGAGCCACAGGGTCAAACTCATCCCAAATGTGCTCAACAAGTCGTGCCTCCTCTCCCTCGCTTGGATCATCCCAAATTCGGTCCAGACCGTCCCTCAGCTGAGCGATTTTATCGTATAGATAACCACTAAACTCCTCGGCTCGTCCCTGCAAGGTCATCCGCACCTCCTGATGTAGGAGAGAGCGGGTCACCCAAACAGGGCGGCCGGGCGGTTATCTGCCGGCGCAATGAGGGTGGGCGTGGGCGCCTCGCTTCCCTCATTGCCACTAGGTAGGTCCTAGTATAGGTCCTAACTAGTGTCCGATCAACCGGGCGACTGGACCTCCAGGTGCTCTCTAGGCGTCTTCTCCGGCGTTTCATCTCCCTCAGCCCCTCGGAGAACCAAGGGGCGGACGAGATCTCGCCGGGTCAGAGGCCGCAAAGCGCGACACGGTCCAGGGCCCCGGCGCGGCCTGCTCCCAGGCCACGACCAGTTCCTCAGTCGTGCCGTGGGCCAGATCCTCAGGAATGGCCCAAGCTCCGTCTGGAACCTCTCAGGGTCCATCAGGCGCCTGGGGCGGAACCACCGTATAGGTTCCGTCTCCCTGCGGTGGTGAATAGCGGTTCGAAGTCTAGGCGAAGGAAAATGATCCGACCATGACATTGGTTCTGTTACTAAATCATCTAATACCAGATCATTTAACCACTGTCCAGAGATATAAATCAGATCCAGCATGCCTCCCCCTGTGTGCGTAGGGCCATCATTTACTCGAATCAGGTCCAAGGCCGTCATGGAAGCCTGGAACTCCCGAGCTGCCGTTGATGACAGGCCAGCCGATGGCAAGTTGAAATCCCCCATAACTATAAGTTTGGGGGTCTCAACCGCCACAGCAGCCAGTACCTCCAACAGCTCGGGCAGGGCTGTGGTCACGCAGCAAGGAGCCAGGTACGCGATCACCAAGCCCAACTGATTCCTATAGCCCCAGCGCACACAGAGGGATTCGCAGCCAGCAATCTGAGGAACAGTGGTCTCCCTCGGCTCTAGATCTTCCTTAATAACAACCGCCACCCCCCCACCCCTACCTTGGACTCTCGGCTGATGAAATGCTCGGAAGCCTGGAGGGCACATCTCAACAAGGGGGACCCCCCCCTCAGGGCCCAACCAGGTCTCCGTAATGCCCATGAGGTCCGCGGACCTCCCTGAATAAGGTCACAAATCAGGGAGCCTTATTAACCACGGACCGGGCATTACATAACATCAGCCAAGGTCCAAGCTCTGAGGATCATGGCCACCCGAGGCAGGTAGGGACTGAGGGGCCGGAGCACGTGATCGCTCTCAAACTTGAGCACGTGCCCCCATAACTCGACACGGCCCTCCCCGCCATATCTGCCTCTCCCACTTACCGTACAGATCGAACAGCCCTCTAAACCTGGGCGTCCTCCCCTGCCTTCAGACAAGATGGCGTAATGTCGCGAACTAGCACAGGGCTGGATCCCTCCCGACGGGTCCTCCCCCACCCGTCAAATCCCTCCCCTTAAAAAACCCTTATTTAAAAAACTATTTAAAAAACCCCACAAATTCTTCTTAGCCGCATGCCACCTCTCTGGGTCCCAAGACCCTTCGTTAAGGTAAGCCCTCGATAGCTTGGAGGGCCATTCCTGCGAGGCGGGGGAACCTTGAATGGTCACTTTGTCACTTTGAATGGTCGCTAAGTGAGCTGTTGTAAGTCAGAGGATCGCTTGTACTCTTTGATTCGACTGCCCAGGGGTTCCGCTTTGGACACTCACCATAGCAACGGCCTTCTTGATGATACCATCCTTCTGGACACTCAGAGCTGCAGCGTCCTTCATGAAAGACTTGAGGAGAGGCACAAATGGTGCAGTTCTCGGGAGACCCTCCGGTGCAAGAAAGGCAGGAAGAGTGGCACGCTGCAGCGGGAAAAAGAGAAAAGCGAGTCGATCAATAAAACTATAGATGTTGTGACTCGTCCTCCCTCCTCTCCTCAGCTGGGCCCCTCCCGTCTCCAACCGGGCCTTTTATCAAACTCCGAGTCTGATAATGAAGATGAATGGCCTGTCATGCCTCCAGCCCCCGGCCCAGGCCCCATGCCCGGAGAGGATTCCAGGAGTGAACGGACAAGCCCGATAAACTTCATTCATACAGCGTGTGAGCAGGAAGCCAGTCAGGTGCTGGAATTACTGACAGCAGATCCAGCTGAAGACAATTCAGTGTGGGAGGACCCTCGCTTCCAGAGATCTGAGAGGCGACGCCAGCAGAAGGAAGGGTGGGGCAGGATAAATGCTGAGTCATGGAGCCACACCCCACAGCCTATATAAAGGACCTGCTTTTGGCATTCCAACCTTGAGTCAAGCAAAGTCTTATCTAGTTTGCTGATACCAGACCCTATCGCTGAAGTCACAACTTGGACTCCTGCCTGCCCTGATAAACCTCGAAGGGACTTGGCAAGCTGCAGAGGCTTCGTTGCCAAGTTTGCCACGGACTTCCTTGACTCGTTCGTCGGAGTGGGGTGGGTGGGACACGACAATAGACTTTTTCAAAAATGGCGGGACTTGTGGGTAGAACAGTATTTCTCAACCTTGGCCACTTTAAGAAGTGTGGACTTCAACTCCCAGAATTCCCCAGCCATGTATGGAATTCTGGAAGTTGAAGTCCCCATCTCTTGAAGTAGCTATGGTTGAGAAACACCAGGGTAAAAGTCCCAGGGCCACATATTTGCAGAAGAAAGTAATATACACAATCGTCTAAAGTAGGGGTCCTCAACCCCCGGTCCATGAACCAACACTGGACCACGGCATGCTAGAAACTGGGCTGTGCAAACAAATGAAGCCCCATCTGCAGCGTTGTGACCTAGGCCCAAGTAGTTATTACCAGACACAATCAGTCCTAAACAAATATATTTTATTAAAACAGCTGAGAATTACTTCATTCTCAGCTTACTCCAAAATAATTCCAAAACAAATCCTTCAAAAAAAAGTCCTTCGGCCTTATCACAAACCTTTGTCTTCTTTGGCACCCTGCCAAAGGCTTTTTTTTGGTAAAGCCCCAGGACATTCAGAAACAAGAGAGGATGACTAGAAACAAATATAAGAGCCCAAGAGCAGTTGCTGCTTTTAAGCCTTATGATAGGGGCCAATCATCTCCTGGCCTTACTCCCAAGTTGTCCTTTTTGCTTAAGCTGCTCTTGCCTTCTGGCAGCTCTTCGCATGCGTGCACTAGAAACAGGCTCCTCCTGTTCCTCTGCCTCTCTGCTGTCTGCCTCTGGAGGCTCCGGAGTCTGTGCATCGCTACCAGATAGCCCTAGCCCCGTCTTTGCCTCCAACGCAGAACCCTTGTCCGGGCCTTCCCCTGACTGTCCGACTCCACTGCCAGCTCCGCAGGATGCTGGTGGACCACAACACGCGACATGAAGGCAGCACATGAAACCACGCCCCTTCAATCCATGTGTCATGCCCCCTTCGGAGCCTGAATCTGCGGAGGAAGACAAGCCAGAACTGGAGCTGATGGAAATCAAGAGGGCAGCTTTGTTGGTTTAGGAGGAATGTGGGGAGGATCAGGGCCCAGGGCCCTTCAGGATTGGGATGGCTTGTTAGCAGGGAGGAATGGGGGCAGGATGAACGAGAGAGGTGAAGCAGTGGACATGAGGAGCAACAGAGCTCAGGCAATGAGCAAGGACCACCCCTCCTGATCCCCGAGCACAGAGAGTGAAGAGAAGGCAGGAACAGCGAAGGCCGACCCACTTAAAGACCACTGATCTAAACAACTGTCACTCCAAAGAGAGCAAAAATCCAAAAGGGAAGCTCCATCATACCGTTTAGACTCAAGAGTCTAAAGTTAATTAGAGCCTCTGTGCTACCAAAGTTACTTTTTTAAAATTGTATTTTCTTGGACTATTTTTTAATCATGAGAATTGCTGCAGGGGATTTGGCCACATATTCCGTACAGTCTGGTAACAGCTTTTCCTGAAGCACCAATCATTTTATTTTCTTTTTTTTTTTAAGCTACAGATTCCTACCACCACCACCAAATGCCCGAGGGCTTGAGCCACAGGAGACCAACTTTGAACTAAAAAAGAATGAGTGATGATGGAATGTAAAAGGATGCAACTCCAGAGGAGTAAGAGGCAACTCACTCTAGACATTATGTGGGAGAGATACCACGTGATATCTCTTATAGTTCCCTAATAGTTCCAATCGTATGTGATAGATGCGGGTAGCAAAGTCTTCAGTCTTACAATATTTTATCTATAGGCGTGAAACAATAAAGAACGCAGCTTGGAAGAATCACCATCTGTCATTATTGAGCAAACATAAAATCCACATTAGAACACATTACTCTGAATAAAGATGGACAGTCTAATTGTAGCTAGGGGTTGGCCCACATCCATCCATCCATCCATCTATTCTATATCCATCCTCTCTCTCTCCATCCATCCATCCATCTATCCATCCATCTATTTATCTATCAATCATCTCTCTCTCCATCTAGCTATCCAATCATCTGTCTATTCTATCTATCTATCCATCCACCCACCCACCCACCCATCCATCATCTCTCTCTCCATCCATCCATCATCTATCTATCCATCATCTGTCTATTATCTATATCTATCATCTATCCATCTCTCAAGAATCCATTCTCTATCCATCTCTCTCTCCATTCATCCATCCACCTAGCTATCCAATCATTCTATCCATTCTATTTATCTATCTATCTATCTATCTATCTATCTATCTATCTATCTATCTATCCATCCATCCATCCATCCATCCATCCATCCATCCATCCATCATCTCTCTGTCTCCATCCATTTATCTATCTATCTATCCATCCATCCATCATCTGTCTATTATCTATATCTATCCATCTATTAATCCATGCATTCTCTATCCATCATCTCTCTCTCCATTCATTCATCCATCCAACTAGCTATCCAATCATCTGTCTATCCTATCTACTATCTATCTATCTATCTATCTATCTATCTATCTATCTATCTATCTATCTATCTATCTATCATCTATCACCTCTCTCTCCATCCATTCTATCTATCTATCTATCTATCTATCTATCTATCTATCTATCTATCTATCACCTCTCTATCCATCCATCCATCCATCCATCCATCCTCCACATGGCTTATTGCAGATGCTGATGTGCAAGATTAGTTCACCTCCCTTTTCCACCATTTTGAGATGGGGACTTAATCATAACTCCTGTGTTAACCCTATCAGAAGTCACTTGCTTACTACTGGCAGAAAGAGAGGGAGTGGCATGATGGCCTAGTGGTGAAGACACTTGCCTCTCACTCGAAAGGTTAAAAGTTCAATCCTAGGTAACATAACATAATAACAGAGTTGGAAGGGACCTTGGAGGTCTTCTAGTCCAACCCCCTGCCCAGGCAGGAAACCCTACACCATTAGTAGTGGCAGATGTTTCTCTCTCAGGGTACAAAGAAAAAATATATCTGCTGTGAACTCCACATGGTGTCAGGAAGGGCATCCGGCCAGTAAATGCTCAACTCCATCCAAACGCCCCAATTCTACCCTGAATTAAGGGATTACAGGGCTGTAAACAGGGAATTTTAACGACAGAAAGAGAACCAGTTTGGCGTAATGGTGAACCTGGGAAAGTCTTGAGTTCTAGTCTTGCTGTAGGTACAAAGCCAGCTGGGCGATCTTGGGCAGGTCCCTCTGTCTCAACCCTAGGAAACAGGCCATGGCAAACCACTTCTGAAAACCTTGATAAGGAAACTGCTGGGATTTATCCAGGCAGTTGTTAGGAGACAAAGCTGACTTGAAGGCACTTAATAAATAAATAAACTTGACAGAAGGCACGGAGGAGTTCACTGTTGTAATTTGCCCATTTTCAAACCAATTTCAACTGTCTGGTTTTTGGGACAGGGGGCTGTCTCAGGCTGCCAAAGAGGCTATAGACAATCAGAGGCTGAAAAGCTAAAGCTCTCTAGGGGAGTTTTACTTTATTTCTGAATTTCCTGCTTCAAGCAGAGGTTTGAATTATTTGGTCTTCGGATTCTCCTGCCGTCTATACGACCCGCGATCTGCTAGTCTCAGCAGCCTCCCCTCTCGTTCCAATTTCTCCCCCGATCCATATCATAAGCAAATTTTGTTGCTTCGTGGTACATATTCTGGGTACAAATGCTGAACTGGTGCTTTTAAAAGAGAAGGTGGATGTAGTATCGTTAACCGAAAGGAAAACACTTGAGCACAACAAAAAAGAGTTGAGAACTACCTTTGAACGGGATTTTCTTCCAATAAATGTCAGGGCAATCTAAATCACATGACAAAACCACTTTTTTTATTAGCCCATCACTCGAAGGCAGTTTATTGGTCTGCTCAGGGATTTGGAGTTTTGCGGATGTGGAAGTTATCCAGATCTTGCAGAATTCTATCTTTCAAGGTGCTCTGTACTCAGGCTCCTTCAGATTTGGAGCTCAGGGAGACGTATGTGTTTTGTGGAGGGGTGAAATCCAAAATGATTCGCTACTGGTTCTGTGGGCGTGACTTGGTGGGTGGGGCAGGGGAAGGATACTGCAAAATTTCCATTCCCACCCCATTCCAGGGGAAGGATACTGCAAAATCTCCATTCCCACCCCTTCCTGGAGGAAGGATATTGCAAAATCTCCATTCCCACCCCACTCCAGGGGAAGTATATTGCACAATCTCCATTCCAACCCCACTCCAGGGGAAGGATACTGTAAAATCCCCATTTCCACCCCACTCCAGGGGAAGGATACTGTAAAATCTCCATTTCCACCCTACTCCAGGGAAGGATACTGTAAAATCTCCATTCCCACTCCACTTTACCAACCTGCTTTCCAACTCCGTTCTCCCGTGCAGGGCAACAAAAGAAGACCCAGCCAATCAGCTGGGACTTGATCAGATGGGACTCTGGAGGCAGCGAATAGATCGGGGGCAGGGCCAGTCAGAGGTGGTATTTGCCGGTTCTCAGAACTACTCAAACTTTCCGCCACCAGTTCGCTAGAACCGGTCAGAACCGGCTGAATACCACCTCTGCATCCTTCCCAGATGGGTAAAATGAGGAGATGTTGGGGGCCATAGGCTGACTCTGCAAACTGCTTAGAGTGGGCTGTAAAAGCACTGTGAAGCGGTATATAAGTCTATCAGCTTGGGAGAGAACCGATCTTCGCTCACCTTTGCAAATCCCGTCTTCGTTACTGTAGAACTGGGTTCTGCACCGAGGCAAGCAGGTGCCGACGGGCCTCTCCTCAAGGCTCAGGTGTGGTTGAAGCTTCTCCTCTGGGTTCATGCATTGCATACAGTGTGAATGTTCTGGGCCAACACACGCCCTGCAGGATGAATGGCAACCTGTAGAAGAAGAGTCGGGAAACCAAACCAGACAGTTACAGACTCCGACAGATAATTACATCATCAGAAAGAACAACTGCAACCAGCCTGCCTTCCACAAAAGACCTGTCTATTCTGCGAGTCGGAAGCAGGGCTGTGAAACCCAAAGGTGCTTTTTGTCAGGAGGCTGTGGTGGTCCGCCAGCAGCCTGCGGAGCTGGCAACAGAGTCAGACAGCGATGAGGCTGAGGTGAGGCCAGGGCCATTGGGGAGTGAGGTGCAGACTCCAGAGCCTCCAGAGACTGATAGTAGTGAGGCAGAGGAACAGGAGGAGCCTGTTCCTAATACACGCATGAGAAGAGCTGCCAGAAGGCAAGAGCAGCTCAAGCAAAGAGGACAACTCAGGAATAAGGCCAAGAGATGATTGGCCCCATCCCATAAGGCTTAAAACAGACCAGTAACGGTTTTTGGGCTTCGCCAGAAAACAACGGTAGCTTTGTCTTCTGCTTCGTCTTGCATTTATTTTTGTGACTTCTGAATGTTTGCCATGAAAGGCCTTTGGCAGTTTGCCTAATTGGACCAAGGTTTGTGAGATAACTGAGGAATTTGTGTTGGGAGGCATTTGTTTTACTTTGAGTTGAACGATGCTGGGAATGAAGCAATTCTCAGCTGTTCGAATAAAGGTTGTTTGTTTTTTCACATACTGAGTTTCCTACTACCTACTGGGGCCTGGGTCACAACAGAGGCAGCTGGACTTTCTTGGTTTTTTCTTTTCTTTTGAAGACGTTTCGCTTCTCATCCAAGAAGCTTCTTCAGCTCTAACAGGATAGTGGAGAATGGAAGGATTGATGGTGTGGGAGTAGGAATGGATTTCCAGAGAAAAAATTGCAGACTGTAGGAACCGTTTGCACCACTCAGGTGACCCTGAGGACACAGATAAAACCTCCAAGTGCTTCAACCCACCTTCTAAAAGGATGCAAATGACCAGCTGTCTGCAAGGAAGATAAATCCTTTACATTCCCCACTATCCTGTCAGAGCTGAAGAAGCTTCTTGGAGGAGAAGCGAAACGTCTTCAAAAGAAAAACCAAAGAAACCCCATTTGCCTCCTGAGAAAAGCACCTTTGGGACAACCGTGACCTGGATGACTGAGAATCTCTACAGATTGAGGGCTGAGAAAATATCTGCAGACTTCCTCACATCCTGAACATAAATTGTTTCAACTCCTCCCTTCAGGATGGCGTTATAGGGCATTGCAGACCAAAAACAACTAGACATAAGGACAGATTTCCCCCCACACACACACTTGGGCCATCAATCTGCTGAAGATCTAAACCACACAGCGCTGTCTAATGTCTACGTGTATTTACCATGTAGTATTTACCATGTACTATGTAACTTGTAACGAGTTGTACCTTGATGAACATATCTTTTTTTTTTATGTACACTGAGAGCTTATGCACCAAGACAAATTCCTTGTGTGTCCAATCACACTTGGCCAATAAAATTCTATTCTATTCTATTCTATTCTATTCTATTCTATTCTATTCTATTCTATTCTATTCTATTCTATTCTATGGCTGTAATATTATTATTGTTTATCCTTCTTATAATTTTTTTTTAATTCTCCCCCTCTTATCGGTATTATTATTATCCTTATTCTATTGCTTTGCATGTACACTGAGAGCTTCTACACCGGAGACAAATTCCTTGTGTGTCTAATCACACTGGGCCAAAATAAAATGTTTGATTCTATCTCAAAGGTGCTTTTTTTTCAAAAGGCAACTGGACTATATTTTTTTCCATGACGAAGACGTTTCCCTTTTCATCCAAGAAGCTTCTTCAGTTCTGACTGAAGCTTTTTCGGTTCTGAGTCAGAACCGAAGAAGCTTCTTGGATGAGAAGGGAAACGTCTCCCTCATGGAAAAAATGTAGCCCGGTTGCCTTTTGAAAAAGCACCTTTGAGACAACCATGACCTGGATGACTGAGACTCTCCACAGACATAGTCAATTCAATGTGAAATTCATCCTAAATGAGAGGAAAATAGGTGGATTCTTTTTTGGGAGACCCCCTAGATCAGTGGTGGCGAACTTATGGCACGCGTGCCGGAGGTGGCATGCAGAGCCCTCTCTGTGGGCACAAGCGCCGTCGTCCCAGCTGTTGTGTCTCGCCCGCTCCCGCTCCCCCTGCCGCAGCCGGGCCCCTCTTATCTCCTGCTGGATGCTGATAGTTTGGAAGAATGTCCTGGCATGCCTCCAGGCCCCAGCCCTGGCACCATGCCCGGACAGGCCGAGCAAGACGAAGAGCCTGACGTGCCTTCAGCCCCCAGTCCTGGCTCCATGCCCAGGCAAACGGAGCAACTAAACCCCTCCCATACAGCATGTGAGCCTGAAGAATGTGAAGCCAGTCATGAGCTAAGATTACCAACAGCTGGAGGCTGGAGAGATCCTCGCTTCCGGAGAGTTGAGAGGCGACGTCAGCAAAAGGAAGGGAGGGCCAGGCCTGGATAAGTGCTGAGTCATGGAGCCACACCCCATGGCCTATATAAAGGATCTGCTTTCTGGCATTCTCTGAGTCAGGCAAAGTCTAACTTGGATTGCTGAAGTCACTTCCTGGTCTCCTGCCTGCCTTGAGAACTCTGATAGGACTTTGGCAGAGCTGCAGAGGCACGCTTGATACGGACTTCCCCGACCCGGCCCTCAGCAGAGGAGTGGGACACGATACCAGCTCTGTTTCTGCTGTGCATGCACATGCACCTCCTGCTGGCCAGCTGATCTTTGGGTCTCTGCCGCCTATGTGCGGGGCATGCGTGGGGGCGAGCATGCATGCGTGGGGGTGCCTTGCAGTTTGGGCGGGGCACGGGTGCATGCATGGGGTGCTCGCATTTGCACAGGGTGCGCCTGTACCTTGCAGTTTGGGTGCACATGCACACTTTGGCCACTTGGTGCCTAAAAGGTTCGCCATCAGTGCCCTAGATCCATATTCAATGCCAAGTCTCAATGCCTTCCATATACTGAGTTCAACTTCCACAATTCCCTGGTCAGCTTGGCCATTGCTAGGAATTCTGGGAGTTGAAGTCTACCCATCTGGAAGGTATTCAGACTGTATCTAAGTCAGTATTTTCCAGTCAGTAGAATGACGTCGACTGTAGGAGATGACCAGGCTGAGCCCGAGGGCAGGGTCAAACTTGTCATCAGTCTTGAGTCCCTTTGCTCCCACAAGAGATCTAAGTCCAGCCCACCTCAAATTCCTTTCATTCTTATCTACCGCCAATTTGCTTTGACTGTTAGTAGTTCAGATTCTTGTAGAGAGAGCATTAGCATACAATAAATCTATATTCATTTGAACTGCATGGACTCCTGCGATTGATATCGGCAGCTCTTTCCTTCCTTCTCCTTCCAGCATTATTGCCCTGGCCCATCAACATTCTCAACATCGCACAACCATGGTTTTTTTTTTGGGAGGGGTGTTACCAAACCCCGGGAGAATCTTTCTAAGAAATTATTTCAGTTCAACCAGAAATGTGGCTTCTCTGAAAAAGTCCCAGGAGTAATGAAAAACTTTCCAAACATTGAAACCGCATGAGAGAGTGAATGGGAGTGTTTTTATCTGTTGGCCTATAAAAGACAGGGATATATGCTACCAGACTCCCAATTTTCAGCTTAGACAACTTAGAAGTACACAGACTTCAATCTGACCTAAACATAGTACATAAAATTATCTACCACAATGTCTACCTGTCAATGACTACTTCAGCTTCTACCACAACAATACACGAGCAAATAATAGATACAAACTCAAGGTAAACCGCTCCAAACTTGATTGCAGGAAATATGACTCCTGCAGCAGAGTGGTCAATGCCTGGAATGCACTCCCTGACTCTGTAGTTTCTTCCCCAAACCCCCAAAACTTTAAGCTTAAACTGTCTACTGTTGACCTCACCCCATTCCTAAGAGGTCAGTAAGGGGTGTGCATAAGTGCACCCGCCTGCCTACCATCTCTGTCCTAATATTCTTTTTTTTTACTTACTCTTTTCATGTATCCAAATTATGTTTATACTTTTACCTGTTATCTTATATATGATTGACAAGTAAATAAATAATAAATATGGGTTACCTTTACAAAGGTTGTGGTGCTGATAAAAGCCCTCTCCACAAGTGACGAGACACTGGCCCTGGTAGAAGGCCTGGGGGAAGGAGCAGGAGGTACACTGAGTGGGCAAAGGTCCTGCGCAGCTGGTGCAGGAATTGTGGCAAACTGGGAACGAAGAAAGAAAGAAAAGATTAATCAAACCTTTCACGATTCGGATCTTAGAATAACACAACAGCAGAGTAACAGAGTTGGGACGGGCTCCTTGGAGGAGGTCTTCTATTGTTAGGGACCTCACCCACCCACTCCACAGCCTGCTTCTGTTGCTCCCCTCTGGGAGGGGAGTCACCTTGTCATCAGTCTTGAGTCCGTTCGCTCCCACGAGAGATCGAAATCCAGCCCACCTCAAATTTCTTTCATTCTTATCTACCGCCAATTTGCTTTCACTGTTAGTAGTTCAGATTCTTGTAGAGAGAGCATTAGCATACAATAAATCTATATTCATTTGAACTGCCTGGACTCCTGTGATTGATATCGGCAGCTGTTTTGTTCCTTCTACTTCCAGCATTATTGCCCTGGCTCATCAACATTCTCAAAATCACACAATCAGGTGTTGTTGTTTTTTTGAGGGGGGGGGGGTAAGATCTATCCTGAAAATAAGCCCTAGCATGTGGTTTTTTTTTTACGTGTGCCTAATATAAGCCCTAACCACCACCACCCCACCAAATAAGTCCTACTTATGAGCCTGCATAGCCAGCCAGCCACCCATTCTGTCTAGTTCAGGGGTCTCCAACCTTGGCAACTTTAAGACTTGTGGACTTCAACTCCCAGAATTCCTCAGCCCAGCAAAGAGGCCAGAAACTGCCCATTTGCCAACTTCCGGTGGGATCGGAAGGCCCATTTTTTGCTGTTCCCCAGGCTACAGAGCCTTTTTAGGAGTCTGGGGAGGGCGAAAACAGACTCTCACCCCCCCCTCGAGGCCAGAAACGCCCCATTTGCCAACTTCTGGTGGGATCGGAAGGTCCGTTTTTTGCTGTCCCCATGGTCCCGAGCCTTTCTAGGAGTCTGGGGAGGGCGAAAACGGCCTTCCCCACCCCCACTCCCGGAGGTCAGAAACGGCCCGTTTCCCAACTTCCGGAGCTGAGCTCGCATGCCCACCAATATGGCTACGCGTGCCATAGGTTCACCATCACGGATCTAGGTCCTCATTATACCGACCTCGAAAGGATGGAAGATTGTGTCACCCTCGTGCCAGTCAGGATTGAACTGCTGGCCGTGGGCAGAGTCAGTCTGCAATACTGCATTCTAACCAATACTATACAATATTATACTATACTATACAATACTATACATTCTAACCAATACTATACAATACAATACAATACTATACATTCTAACCAATACAATACAAGAACCCAATACTGGGCCTCTGGTGGCTCAACAGGCTAATGCAGCCTGTTATTAACAGCAACTGCTTGCAATATTGCAGGTTCAAGTCCCACCAGGCCCAAGGTTGACTCAGCCTTCCATCCTTTATAAGGTAGGTAAAATGAGGACCCAGATTGTTGGGGGGCAATAAGTTGACTTTGTATATAGTATACAAAATGGATGAAGACTATTGCCTGCCATAGTGTAAGCCGCCCTGAGTCTTTGGAGAAGGGCGGGATATAAATGCAAATAAAATAAATAAATAAAATAAAATAAATAACCACTGTGCCATCACAGCTCTTCTGTACGGATTGGTTCCTCCTACCTCGATTCCTGCACCCAGGGCTACTGAACCAGATAATAAGCCAGAAGACGCCTTTTTAGAGATGGACCCCCACCCCCCCATTCATCAGTATTCCAGGAAGATTACAGCAGCTGATTTAAGCGAAAGACCTATTTGTTATGCAAAACAGCAGCACTAAAGAGCAAGCCGGCTTGTTTTTAAATAAGGTTTTTCTACTCCCTGACCATTTCATACCAGCTGTCGTGTCCCACTCCTCCGCTGACGGCCGGGTCAGGGAAATCCGAATCAGGCTTGCCTCTGCAGCTCTGCCCAAAGTCCTAGCAAAGTCCTCAGAGCAGGCAGGAGACCAGTAAGTGACTTCAGCAAGATAAGTTCGACTTTTGCCTGACTCAGAGACTGCCAGAAAGTAGATCCTTTATATAGGCCATGGGGTGTGGCTCCATGACTCAGCACTCATTAAGGCCTGCCCCTCCCTTCCTTCTGTTGCCTCCGCCTATCCAATCTTCTGATGCGAGGATTACTCCAATCAGCTGTTGTTGGGAGTAAACCCTCCTCAGGCTCACCTGCTGTGGAGGAGGGGGAGGGGTCTAGCTGCTCCGTTTGCCTGGGCATGGAGCCAGGGCTGGGGCAGGGAGATGCTCCTTCTTCTGCAGTTTGTCTGGGCATGGAGCCAGGACTGGGGCTGGGAGGCATACATTCCTCCGTGTTCGGGAGCAGATAAGAAGGCCCCGGCTGCTCTGAGGGCGGGCAAGACACAACACCAGCGCTGATTTCAATGAGGCTAAAAGCATATACTATGTAGAGTTTTCACACAACGAAGCATGACGTTATTACCTGCGTGCAATGCTACGCTCACACATGCATATGATGCATACTGTTGTGTCTCGTCCGATCTCACCACAGCCGGGGCCTTCTTATCTGCTTCCGAACACGGAGGAATGTCCTAGTATGCCTCCCGGCCCCAGCCCTGGCTCCATGCCCAAACAGGCTGAAGAGGAGGAAGTATCTCCAGCCCCCAGCTCTGGCTCCATGCCCAGGCAAACGGAGCAACTAGACCCCTCCCCCTCCTCCACAGCATGTGAGCCTGAGGGAGGTCAATTGCCAACAGCTGCAGACTGGAGTGACCCTCACGTCAGAAGACTTGATAGGCGGAGGCAACAGAAGGAAGGGAGGGGCAGGCCTGGATAAGTGCTGAGTCATGGAGCCACACCCCATGGCCTATATAAAGGATCTGCTTTCTGGCATTTTCTGAGTCAGGCAAAGTCTAAACATATCTTGCTGAAGTCACTTTCTGGTCTCCTGCCTGCCCTGAGGACTTTGCTAGGACTTTGGCAGAGCTGCAGAGGCACGCCTGATTCGGATTTCCCTGACCCGGCCGTCAGCGGAGGAGTGGGACACGACACATACGAACGTACATACCTATACAGGTAGTCCTCGACTTAACGACCACAACCGAGCCCAAAAGGTCTGCCGCTAAGTGAGACGCTTTGTAAGTGAGTTTTGCCCCGTTTTACAGCCTTGCTTGCTTCACAGTTGTTAAGTGAATCGCCACAATGGTTAGGTTAGCCACACGGTTGTTCGGTGTATCTGGCTTCCCCGCTGAGTTTGCGTGTCAGAAAGTCGCAAAAGGGGATTGCGCGACCCTGAGCCAACTGTCTCACTTAACAACGGAAATGTTGAGCTCAACTGTGGTCATAGGTCGAGGATATTTTCAAATATAGATAATCATAGCTGCTTATGGATCCAAACTAACTTTTAAGGAGGTTCAATGAAATTTCTCCGAGTTTCTCCGGAGAAAGAGACTTAGAGTTGCTTCCTAACAGTGACAGGGCAGGTAGTCCTCGATTTATGACCGTAACTGAACTCCGTTATTAAGCAGGTCATCATGTGACCGACACATTTTTGATTTTGGGAAGAGGGGGGCAACGTTAAGCAAACCATCACGGTCTTTCCAAGAATCACCATAGTCAGTAAGTGACTTCTTGGTCGTTAAGCGAACACTTCAGTCTTTAAGGAAAGTCCCATTGTCCCAGTTGCAATGTATGGCTATGAAAGTTGGGCCATAAGGAAGGCTGAGCGCCAAAGAATTGAGGCCATTGAACTCTGGTGCTGGAGAAGACACCTGCGAGTCCCTTGAACTGCAAGGCAATCCAACGGGTCAGTCCTAGAGGAGATCAACCCTGACTGCTCTTTAGAAGGCCAGATCCTGAAGAGGAAACTGAAATACTTTGGCCACCTAATGAGAAGGAAGGACTCCCTGGAGAAGAGCCTAATGCTGGGAAAGATTGAGGGCAAAAGAAGAAGGGGACGCAGAGAAGGAGGTGGTTGGATGGAGTCACTGAAGCAGTAGGCCTGAGTTTAAATGGACTCCAGAGGATGGTAGAGGACAGGAAGGCCTGGAGGAACGTTGTCCATGGGGTCGCGATGGGTCGGGCATGACTTCGCAACTAACAACAACAATAATTGTCCCCAGGGTGAAGCTTTTTTGCCAGAAACCGGAAGTCATCACTAGTTTACAGCAAAAAAAAATAATAATAATAAATTTTGGTCACATGACTGCCGGACGGGCATCTGTTGGAATCCTGATCGTAAGTACATTTTGAGAGCAGTCTGTCATAACTTTAAATAGCCACAAAGAAATTGGTTGTAAGTCGAGGACTACCTGCAAGTGTGGCTGAGTAACTGTGTGGGATCTTTAACCACAGATTGCCAGGGGAGTTGGAACGACGAAATTGAGTGATAACTGGAAGAAACAAAAGTACACAAATAGAGTCTAGAATGAAACCAGGCTTAATAGCAGTAACTGTGAGAGGGACCTTGGAGCCTTGGTGGACTACCAGTTAAATATGAGCCAAGGGTGTGTGGTGGCAGCCAAAAAAGCCAATGCAATCCTAAATAGCATTAACAGAGGGATACAATCAAGATCAAGTGAGGTACTAAGACCACTCTATAAAGCCTTAGTAAGACCACACCTAGACCCCACTGCATCCAGATCTGGTCACCACACTATAAAATATGATTAAATAAATAAATAAATAAATAAATAAATAAATAAAACCAGGATGATTAGAGGACTGGAGACTAAAACATATGAAGAACGGTTGAAGGAACTGGGCATGGTTAGTCTAGTGAAGAGAAGGACCAGGGGAGACAGGATAGCAGTCTTCCAATATTTGAGGGGCTGCCACAGAGAGGAGGGGGTCAAGCTATTTTCCAAAGCATCCAGAGGCCAGACAAGGAATCATGGATGGAAACTGAACAAGGAAATAAGGAGAAATTTTCTGACAGTGAGAACAATCAATCCATGGAACAGAAGTTGCCTTCGGAAGTTGTGGGAGCTTCATCACTGGAAGTTTTCAAGAAGAGACTGGACTGTCATCTGTCAGAAATGCTGTAGGATTTCCTGCTTGGGGCGGGGGGATTGGACTAGATCAGTGGTCACCAACTGGTGGTCCGTGGACCACTGGTGGTCCACAAGAAAATGTTGGTGGTCCACAGAAAAATTAGTTTGGGTGAAGGCTGGAGGGAAGCATCACTGGTTGCAAAGAGCTAGAGGGTCTTGTTCCAGCAGAGACTTCATTATGACCTGGAACTGGCTGTCCATCCCAGCCCGCTGAGCCTCCAGGTGCCAGTACCTGGCCTTGCACTCCCGCAGGTCTTCTCTCTGCTTGGAAAGCCTATGCTCATAGTCCTCAGTGAGGTGCTTCTGCTGAGCCTCCTTCTCGGCCAGGTCCAATTTCAACTGAGCCAGCTGTTTTGCCAATTTGTGGTGGCTGCTTAGCCCCAACAACTGCTTCCTGCTGGGGCCCTAAGGAGTGCAGGTGGGCAGGTGAGGAGTGGCTGAGAGAGGAGGGGCAAGTAGAGGCCGGCGAGGCATCCCTCGATGTGAGTGACATCAAGTTGGCTATGCCCACCCAGTCACATGACCACCTAGCCAGGCAGTCTTTAGGCAGATCATATTAGCGGTCCGCAGGATTTAAAATTATGAATTTAGTGGTCCTTGAGGTCCGAAAGGTTGGGGACCCGTGGATTAGATGACCTACAAGCAGTGGTGGGATTCAGCCAGTTCGCACCACTTCGGGAGAACCGGTTGTTAACTTTCTGAGCAGTTTGGTGAACTGCTTGTTGGAAGAAATCATTAGGGCAGAGAACTGGTTGTTAAATTATTTGAATCTCACCACTGCCTGCCTACAAGGTCCCTTCCAACTCTGTTAATCTGTTAAACAAAAATTCAGTGCTCCAATACGTATTTACAAAGAATTCCCAAGAGTCTTACCTCTGCATTTGCGGGAACCATCCGCGTAGTAGCCATGGGGACATTCTGACAGGCAGTTGCCATCCAGCAGAACTCGGCCTGAAGCACAGGAGAAGCATCTCAGCCGGTCCAGGTAACACCTATCACAACCATCCCTGCAAGCTGGCAAAGAGGAGAATCCAATTAGACACAGGTCACCCTCAGCTTAAAAGCAGTGCAATTAGGGACCGTCCCGAGTTACGACGGCACTGAAAAAAGTGACTTATGACCGTTTTTCACATTGGTGACAGCTGCAGCGTCCTTGTGGTCACGTGATCAACATCAACTTAGCAACTGGTTCATATTTATGACGGTTGTAGTCAGGGGTGAAATCCAGCAGGTTCTGGAGAACTGGTAGCAGAAATTTTGAGTAGTTCAGAGAACCGGCAAATGTCACCTCTGGCTGGCCCCAGAGTGGGGTGGGAATGGAGATTTTGCAGTATCCTTCCCCTGGAGTGGGGTGGGAATGGAGATTTTGCAATACCCTTCCCCCAGGAGTGGGGAGGGAATGGGGATTTTGCAACATCCTACCCCCAGGAGTGGGGAGGGAATGGAGATTTTGCAATATCCTTCCCCCAGGAGTGGGGAGGGAATGGGGATTTTGCAGCATCCTTCCCCCAGGAGTAGGGTGGGAATGGAGATTTTGCAATATCCTTCCCCCAGGAGTGGGGAGGGAATGAGGATTTTGCAGCATCCTTCCCCCAGGAGTGGGGAGGGAATGGGGATTTTGCAGCATCCTTCCCCCAGGAGTGGGATGGGAATGGAGATTTTGCAATATCCTTCCCCCAGGAGTGGGGAGGGAATGGGGATTTTGAAGCATCCTTACCCCAGGAGTGGGGTGGGAATGGGGATTTTGCAATATCCTTCCCCCAGGAGTGGGGAGGGAATGGGGATTTTGCAGCATCCTTCTCCCAGGAGTGGGGTGGGAATGGGGATTTTGCAATATCCTTCCCCCAGGAGTGGAGAGGGAATGGGGATTTTGCAGCATCCTTCCCCCAGGAGTGGAGAGGGAATGGGGATTTTGCAGCATCCTTCTCCCAGGAGTGGGGTGGGAATGGGGATTTTGCAGCATCCTTCTCCCAGGAGTGGAGAGGGAATGGGGATTTTGCAGTATCCTTCCCCCAGGAGTGGGGAGGGAATGGAGATTTTGCAGTATCCTTCCCCTGCCACGCCCATCAAGCCACACCCACCAAGCCATGCCCACAGAACCGGTAGTAAAAAAAATTGGATTCCAGGGTCACGTGGTCACCTTCTGCGACTTTCTGACAAGCAGGTTCAATGGGGAAAAGCCAGATTCACATAACAACCATGCTACTAGCTTCAAAACTGCAATGATTCACTTTATGGCAGTATGAAAGGACATAAAGTGGGGCTAAACTCGCTTAACTACCGGTCTCACTTAGCAACACAAATTTTGGGCGCCATTGTGGTCGTAAGCCGAGGACTACTTATAATTAGGTCCCGGGCCGGTAGCTTACTAGGTCTAGAAATTTCTCAGTGAGATTTACATCCAATTTCATTTTTACCACTTGTTCCGCCGAGTTCAATTTCCAGGCCTGCAAATGTATGCCCACACCTGGCCATGGGATTAAAACTCAGAGAGTTGGAAACGGGCTCCTATTTATGAGGGTCGCTGTGTCACGCGATCTCCTTTTGCGACCTTCTGATGAGCAAAGGCAATGGGTGGAAGGCAGATTCACTTAACAACCGTGTTACTAACTGAACAACTGGAGTGATGCACTTAACAAGGTTGTAAAACGGGACACACTGTCTCGCTCAGCGACAGAAACGTTGGGCACGCTTGTGATCATAAACTGAGGACTTACCCGTACTAAGGTAAAAGGTAAAGTTTCCCCCCCCCCGCACATACGTGCTAGTCGTTCCTGACTCTAGGGGGCAGTGCTCATCTCCGTTTCAAAGCCGAAGAGCCAGCGCTGTCCGAAGACGTCTCCGTGGTCATGTGGCCGGCATGACGGCACACGGAACGCTGCTACCTTCCCACCAAAGGGGGTCCCTATTTTTTTCTACTTGTATTTTTTACGTGCTTTCAAACTGCTAGGTTGGCAGAAACTGGGACAAGTAACAGGAGCTCACCCCGTTACGCGGCACTAGGGATTCGAACCGCCAAACGGCCGACCTTTCGATCGACAAGCTCAGCGTCTTAGCCACTGACCCACTGCATCCCTACCTGTACTAGGTAATGGTAAAACGCCTGAGGGGAAAAATTCATTTATCCTTTCATTAATGCTGAATGAGGGTGAGTCCCCCCACCAATGGTTCTGTCTCTATTAAAATTCCCCAGGAGGGCTTGAAAAAGGAGTGGCGTTTAACACCAAATATTTATGCTAGCAGGTGTGGCCCTCTTGTGCTGATAAACCCACCCTTAACTCAGGATAATAATGTGTTTGCCGTCTGGTTAAACAAAGTTTTCCCTCAGAAGGGTGGCTATGAATTTAAAGGAATGCCTTACCCCCTGAGGCAAAGAGAGAAGTGGGCGAGTTTGTTGTGAAGAGATCGGAGATGGTACGAAAAACTCTTCCGAAAAAAGGGTCGTTTCATACATTTTGTGTGTTTGTTGCTTTCTCTCTCCCACAGGCACTCGCCTGCGCACTTACAGGTAGTCCTCGACTTACAACCGTTCGTTTAGTGATCACCCAAAGTGACAACGGTACTGAAAATGTGACGTATTATTATTACTGTTTTTCACACTTATGACCTTCGCAGCATCCTGATCAGGGGTGAAATACTCCCGGTTCGGACCGGATCACCCGATCCGGTAGCGAGGGCGGCGGGTGGTTCGGAGAACCGGTAGCAAAAATCACCCCACCCCATCCCCCGCCCATGGCCAGCTGAGCTGCGCGATCATCAGAGGTGTTTTTTTTTTACTTTTAGAAGCATTTTTTCTTTGGCTCAGCTATTAAAGCTATCAGAGGGTATTAAAAGCATTTTTTTTTTACAACCTCCTCGGCTGAAGAGGTTGTAGAAAAAATGCTTTTAAAAGGTTCTGGCGATCAGGCAACTCAGCTGGGATCATCAGAACCCTTTAAAAGCTTTTTTTCCTCTGGCGATCCCAGCTGAGTTGCCTGATCATCACAGGCTTTTAAAAGCATTTTTTAACAACCTCTTCGGCCAAAGAGGTTGTAGAAAAAAGGCTTTTAAAGGTTAAAAAAAATTGGCCACACCCACCGTCACATTATTCCCCACCCGCCACCAAGCCACGCCCACAGAACCGGTAGTCACAAATTTTACATTTCACCACTGATCCTGATGGACGCGTGATCAAAATTCACATGCTTGGCAACTGCGTCATAGTTATGACCGTTGCTGTGTCAGTGAAGTCATGGGATTCCCCCTTTTTTTTACGACCTTCTGACAAACAAAGTCAATGCGGAAGCCAGATTCACTGAACAACCGTGCTAACTAATTTAACAACTGCAGTTATTCGCTTAGCCACTGTGGCAAGAAAGGCTGTAAAATCGGGCAAAATTCACTTAACAACGGTCTTTTTTAACAAATGGGAATTTGGGGGCTCAACTGTGGTCGCAAGTCGAGGACTATCCATAAAATGTCTTCCTTCTGGCCATTGTAAGTGAGCACTATATAGGTCCTTGACTTATGACTGGTTGCTTAAGACAGGGGTCTCCAACCTTGGCAACTTTAAGGCTTGTGGACTTCAACTCCCAGAATTCCTCAGCCAGCTGAGGAATTCTGGGAGTTGAAGTCCACAAGCCTTAAAGTTGCCAAGGTTGGGGACCTCTGGCTTAAGAAATTGTTCAAAGTCATGACCTGCTTGAAACAGGGGATTTATGACCCCAATCCGAGTCTCACTTAACAAACAGGGCTCAATTGCACTCGTAGGTTGAGGACTATCCTGTCCTCAACAGTGGACTTCACATATTCTTACCACCAGTTCGCTCACATGCGCATGCCTTCTGCGCATGCGTTCCGGCTTCCGCATATTATTATTATTATTATTTATTCAATTTTTATACCGCCCTTCTCCCGAAGGACTCAGGGCGGTGTACAGCCAAGGTAAAACAAACAGTGCAATATACAATTTAAAATACAAATTAAAAAACTTATTACATAATTGGCCTAAAACTTTGGAACATATAAAAACTAAAACCCATTAAAAATTAATAATAAAAATTTAAAAAACTTTGCTTGCGCGTGTACCTTCCGCAAAGGTGGCCGGTGTCAAAAATGTGGCTAAATAGGATGGCATTACATCCATCTGGGTGGGTGGCCAGGCCCACCTGCAGTCGCCGCTACTAGTTCGCCCGAACCAATCCTAACCAGATGTATACCACCTTTGATGTACTCTTACCAGCAATGGAGGATGGGGGAAAGCTTCCACACACACCCCTGATTATCACCCTCCAGCCCTGATACGGGGTAAATAGCTGCACGGATCTCAACAGCTGTCCTTGCTAAAAAAGCGAATTAAAGACTCGCCACGGTGGGTTGGCTGTTACCTCTGCAAACTCCATCCGTAACGTAGAACCGCTGCCCGCAATTAGCCACGCACGTGCCTTCCAGTAACACGAGAGACGGGTCTCGGCAGGTGGAGCAGTTGTTTGCAGTCGGACCCCGGCACGTAGCGCAGGATTCGTGACAACCTGGAGGCAAAGGGAAACATTTCCAAGTCAATTAGAGCAGCTCTTTTACTCAGCGGGCATCAATTCTTCTTAATGCTCAAAGAAGACCACCTAGCTAGATAAAAGGGGGGAGAGGAGGTGAAAACAAGGAGAAGGGAGATTCAGATCTGGAAGAGGCATCATGAAAAGAAGGAGGAGTGGCTGACAGGATAGCAGCGTTTCAGTATCTCAGGGGCTGCCACAAAGAAGAGGGAGTCAAGCTATTCTCCAGAGCACTGAGGGTAGGACAAGAAACAATGGATGGAAACTAATCAAGGAGAGAAGCAACTTAGAACGAAGGAGACATTTCCTGACAGGTAGAACAATGAATCAGTGGAACGATCTGCCTCAAGAAGTTGTGGGTGCTCCATCACTGGAAGTTTTTAAGAAGAGATTGGACAATCGTTTGTCAGAAGTGATGTAGGATTTTCTGCCTGGGCAGGGGGTTGGACTAGAAGAAGGGTGGGGGAATGGTGGGTAGTATTGGTTCTTGTATTGTGGTTTTATTTCTGTAAACTCCTTGGAGTCACAAGGAGTGAGATGGGAGGAAGAAGGGAGGAGGCAGGGAGGAAGGAGGGAAGGAAGGAAGGAGGAAGAAGAGAAAAGGGAGGGAGGAAGGAAGGAAGGAAGGAGGGAGGGAGGGAGGGAGGGAGGGAGGGAGGGAGGAAGGAAGGAAGGAAGGAAGGAAGGAAGGAAGGAAAGACGGAAAAGAAAACCACAGCTGTGCTTACAATCCTACAGCTTTGCTTTGCTTTACAGGCTTGCAAAACTTGTAAACACAGGTAGTTGAAAAGTTACTTTCTTATCATCATCGTAAATGCAGGCTGTCACTAAGCAAGTCAGTTGCTAAATGAGGCCTATCTGTATAGCTCCATGGAAGTGGTGCTCTTAAATAAATTAGTTTTGCATTATGGAAGGGAGGGAGGAGGAGAAGGAGGAGGAGGAGGAGAAAGAGGAGGAGGAGAAGGAAGGAAGGAAGGAAGGAAGGAAGGAAGGAAGGAAGGAAGGAAGGAAGGAAGGAAGGAAGGAAGGAAAGACGGAAAAGAAAACCACAGCTGTACTTACAATCCTACAGCTTTGCTTTGCTTTATAGGCTTGCAAAACTTGTAAACACAGGTAGTTGAAAAGATACTTTCTTATCATCATCGTAAATGCAGACTGTCATGAAGCAAGTCAGTTGCTAAATGAGGCCTATCTGTATAGCTCCATGGAAGTGGTGCTCTTAAATAAATTAGTTTTGCATTATGGAAGGGAGGGAGAAGGAGAAGGAGAAGGAGGAGGAGGAGGAGAAGGAGAAGGAGGAGGAGGAGGAGGAAGGGAGGAAGGAAGGAAGGAAGGAAGGAAGGAAGGAAGGAAGGAAGGAAGGAAGGAAGGAAGGAAAAGAAAACCACAGCTGTGCTTACAATCCTACAGCTTTGCTTTGCCTTATAGGCTTGCAAAACTTGTAAACACAGGTAGTTGAAAAGATACTTTCTTAGCATCATCGTAAATGCAGACTGTCACGAAGCAAGTCAGTTGCTAAATGAGGCCTACCTGTATAGCTCCATGGAAGTGGTGCTCTTAAATAAATTAGCTTTGCATTATGGAAGGGAGGGAGGAGGAGGGGGGGGAGAAGGAAGGAAGGAAGGAAGGAAGGAAGGAAGGAAGGAAGGAAGGAAGGAAGGAAGGAAGGAAGGAAGGAAGGAAGGAAGGGAGGAAGGAAGGAAGGAAGGAAGGGAGGGAAGGAAGGAAAATCTTTTAATTTTCTTTCTCCGTATAAAGCACAGGCATTGTGCATTTTTAACATTCCTCTTGATTAAATCCATGCTAAACATCCCTGGTTTTTAAAAATAGGTTTGAGGGCCACCAAAGATCAGCTGGCCCAAATCCATCCTTCAGCACTCAAGCCCGGGAGGGATGAAGAGTGACTCTGAAATATACCAAAGGGCCAAGAAGGGATAGTTTTGTGTTTCCTGGAAAGGTTAATACAGTATCTCCTGCTGAGTGTCACTCCACGAAATAAAAGGGAAGAGTACAGATTGCAGGCCGTATTTAGAAAGCAGTGGGGGGAGTCACGGAGAACGGGAGGAAAATTTATTTATGGCGCTTGTAATGATCGTGGCATGTTAAGTCCTGTGCTGCCAGAATTTACATCAGAGCTTTTTTTAGCTATTGTTGTTTTTTTTCTCTCTCAAATAATTATACCCGTGCTCATCCGCATGTTCTAAACTTTATTTTTAATTCCCACAGCCAGGCACGTACCAGCTTGCCAGGGAGGCCAAAAATGTAATCCCGACTTGGGTTTGAGGGCGAGGGATGTGTACCCACCGATATAAATTCATAAGACGAGGGAGGAAAATCCCAAATTTGTAATTTATAACCAGGCGCCATGTCATTTAGTGGTTTACCTTCTGGCTAGTCTGCAACAATAAATTGTGAAAGTAGGGTCAAAGTGGAACATCGCTCCAGTTGCGATTCTGCACAAGTTATCATTTTATAGTCTGGGTGGGGAGGGTGGAGGTGGGGGCTTCAAATCTTGCTGTTTTACTAAAGCTAAGCAGATTTCTTCAGCCCAGGCGGTATTTGAAATGCGAGAGGCCTCCAGGGTGATTTTTACACAAGTTGCAAAAAAAAAAAAAAAAAGATAGTAAGATCAGCAAGAGAAGACACACGGAACGTCTCCGATGAAATACTTCAACACTTTAAAAGCAGGATTTCTTAGCTGAAGTGGTGATTAGCCAGGGCTGCAACCAGGGAAGCTATTAACTTGCTGCAACATCTAGATTCGGCTATATTTCTAAGTGCGTTTATTTATTTGCTTTACAGAAAGAAATATATTTTTAAAAAGGGAGGGGAAAAAAAGCAAACCGTACGAAGAACCAATAACAAACTTAACAAAAGACAACAAAGAAATAAAACCAGAAAGAAGGCAGAAACTATTTATGTGTAGCTTAAAACGCACATCTATCAAATGTCAGACAAGTTTCTAAATCTGTATTAACAGGCGTAAATGATGGTGTGTGGTGTTTTTTTAAGTTGCAAAAGGTCATAAAGTCGATACCCAGTTATTTTTTTTATAGATAAAGGAGGCTGATTTTTTTTTTAAAAAAAAATGATTTCATGGTTTATTTATTTGGAAAATGTATACTGTAAGTGTAAACAACGGTCATACGTCGCATTTTTTTCAATGCTGTTGTAACTTTGAATGGTCACTAAATGAACCGTTGTTAAGTCGAGGACTACCTGTATACTCCTGGTTTGAGAAAGGATTTGCAGCCATTTAGTAGACTCAACCTGTCGTGTCCCACCCGCACTCCAACGAACGAGTCAAGGAAGCCCAAACTTGGTAACAAACTTGGCAACGAAGCCTCTGCAGCTTGCCAAGTTCCTTTGAGGCTTCTCAAGACAGGCAGGAGTCCAAGTTGTGACTTCAGCGATAGGGTCCGATATCAGCAAACTAGAGAAGATTTTGCTTGACTCAAGGTTAGAATGCCAAAAGCAGGTCCTTTATATAGGCTGTGGGGTGTGGCTCCATGACTCAACATTTATCCAGGCCTACCCCACCCTTCCTTCTGCTGGCGTCGCCTCTCAGATCTCTGGAAGCGAGGGTCCACCCACTCTAAATTGTCTTCATCTGGATCTGCTGTCAGCGTCTGGGAAAGGGAGGGGTCGGAGGGAGTAGGCCCGGGTGATTCCACCACCTGGCTGGCTTCCTGCTCTGAAGGCTGAGCCAAAGAAACACACGCTGTATGAGTGAGGTTTATCGGGCTTGTCCTTTCACTCCTGGAATCCTCTCTGGGCATGGGGCCAGGGCCGGGGGCTGGAGTCATGACAGGCCGTTCATCTTCATTATCAGACTCGGAGTCTGATGTAAGGCCTGGTTGGAGACGGGAGGGGCCCGGCTGAGGAGAGGAGGGAGGATGAGTCACAACACAACCAGTGGTGGGTTTCAAATTTTTTTACTACCGGTTCTGTGGATGTGGCTTGGTGGGCATGGCATGGCTTGATGGGCGTGGCAGGGGAAAGATACTGTAAAATCCCCATTCCCACCCCACTTCAGGGGAAGGTTACTACAAAATCCACATTTCCTCCCGATCAGCTGGGACTTGGGAGGCAGAGAATAGATGTGGGTGGGGTCAGTCAGAGGTGGTATTTACCGGTTCTCCGAACTACTCAAAATTTCCGCTACCGGTTCTCCAGAACTGGTCAGAACCTGCTGAAACCCACCTCTGGACTCAACCCCCCTGATGGTGAACCAGTGGCACGTGTGCCAGAGGTGGTACACAGAGCCCTCTCTGCTGGCACGCGCGCCGTCATCCCAGGTGAGATTTTCATGAGCTTCTGTCTCCCTGCAAATGATGAAACAGAAGCTCATGAAAGAAAAAGATCTGACCTCTTGCTGCCCTGCCGGTGTTGGGATGCCCTGCCAGCCAGCTGATCTTCAGATCTCTGCTGCACGTATGCGCATGTCCGCGCAGGTGCAAACATGCTCATATTTGCACATGCGCATGCTAGCATGCGTGCGCACACACCTTTTAGTTTGGGCATATATGGATACCAGTGGTGAAATTCAAATTTTTTTATTACCAGTTCTGTGGCCGTGGCTTGGTGGCCGTGGCTTGGTGGGTGTGGCAGGGGAAGGATACTGCAAAATCTCCATTCCCACCACATTCCAGGGGAAGGATACTGCAAAATCTCCATTCCCACCCCACTCCAAGGGAAAGATACTGCAAAATCTCCATTCCCACCACACTCCAGGGAAAGGATACTGCAAAATCTCCATTCCTACCCCACTCCAGGGAAAGGATACTGCAAAATCTCCATTCCCACCCCACTACAAGGGAAAGATACTGCAAAATCTCCATTCCCACCCCACTCCAAGGGAAGGAGACTGCAAAATCTCCATTCCCACCCCACTCTGGGGTTCCAGAGGTAGCATTTGCCGGTTCTCCAAACTACTCAAAATCTCCGTTCCCGGTTCTCCGGAACCTGTCAGAACCTGCTGGATTTCACCAGGGGTGGGTACTACTTACCTCTAGTACCGGTTCGCAGCGGGAGCTCGCTTTGCTCTCGCGCTGTTCTGCACATGCGCAGATGACCCATGATGACATCATGGCAGGTGGGCGGAGCCTCCTGCCGATTTTACTACCGCTTCTATAGAACCAGACAGAACCGCGAGCAACTCACCACTGGATTTCACCCCTGGTGCACACATGCAGTTTGGGCACTCGGTGTCTAAAAGGTTCTCCACAACTGCCGTACCCTGTTAAGAGCCCGGCCGAAGTGGTGTGTCTCCCTCTGTCGCCCAATTCTAAGATGGGAAGTTTTTTCTCTGCGTCCGAACCCCAACGCTGAAGTCACCCGTGGACTTCATGAATAATAATGGAGCGGTTTAATGTTCCCTTCAAATCTCCAATTTCCCCTTTTTTAATTAATTCACAGTTCCTCTAAAAGAAATATCTGTCAAGGAAGAAAGAACCATAGCAAATTGGTTTGCACAATCATCTTCATTTTAGAAGGAAGCCTGTGGGAACACGGAGAGAGATGGAGGGATGGCTGGGGGGGCGGGGAGAAAAACAGCTGAAGAAAACTCCATGGAGTATCTTCAGGTCACGGAAAAAGGATCTCCTTTTACAAGAGGAAACCTAATTGTAACTCAGGCGTGTCCTTTCCCCCTTCTATTTGTCCACCTACTGGTTTAATCCAAGCCTCGGTGGGCCCTTCTATCTATCTCGGTTCTGAACAGCAGGAACGCTGGAGTTTACAATCCTCCCATCCCGCAAAGCTCTTTAAGATGAAACTCCTGGAGGATGAGAAATGCAGCCACTGAAGGGGATTCTGGGAGTTGCCTCCAAACGACCTCTCAGAAAACAATTAGAGGAAATAATTAAAAACATTGCATCTGTTTGGTCACATACCATAGCCCTTTAAAATACCCTCAGCTACCTATAAACTCCGTATAATTATATCTTTTGAAAAGATACATTTCAAAATGTGTATTTTGGTTGGTTGGTTGATATAAATGATAGATAGGTAGATGATAGACAGATAAATAGATAGAGAGATAGATAGAGAGATAGAGAGATTGATGGATGGATGGATGGATGGATAGATAGATAGATAGATAGATAGATAGATAGATAGATAGATAGATAGATAGATAGATAGATAGATGACAGATAGATAGATAGATGATAGATAGATAGATAGAAAGAAAGATGATATATGAAAGATAGATAGATAGATGATAGATAGATGATAGATAGATAGATAGATAGATAGATAGATAGATAGATAGATAGATAGATAGATGACAGATAGATAGATAGATGACAGATAGATAGATAGATGATAGATAGATAGATAGATAGATAGATAGATAGATAGATAGATAGATAGATAGATAGATAGATAGATAGATAGATAGATAGATGACAGATAGATAGATAGATGATAGATAGATAGATAGATAGATAGATAGATGACATAGATAGATAGATGACAGATAGATAGATAGATGACAGATAGATAGATAGATGACAGATAGATAGATAGATGATAGATAGATAGATAGATAGATAGATAGATAGATAGATAGATGACAGATAGATGACAGACAGACAGACAGACAGATAGATAGATAGACAGACAGACTGTAGATAGGTATGGATGGATGGATAGACAGACAGAGATAAACAGAGACAGACAGAGCTGATAGATAGATAGATAGATAGATAGATAGATAGATAGATAGATAGATAGATAGATAGATAGATAGATAGATGACAGATAGATGACAGACAGACAGACAGACAGATAGATAGACTGTAGATAGGTATGGATGGATGGATAGACAGACAGAGATAAACAGAGACAGACAGAGCTGATAGATAGATAGATAGATAGATAGATAGATAGATAGATAGATAGATAGATAGATAGATAGATAGAGATAGAGATAGACAGATAGATGCAATAATTCTCTGTACTAGCAATTGAGACTGGAGGCTATGCATAAAATGTTATGTACACACCCTAGTCCTCAAAAAGTTGCCAATAAAACAACTTGGGAGGGGAAAAAGTTTTCTTTGAAAAATATTCTAAATCAAGAGAGTGAAGAATTCGGCTGAAAATCTGCGAGAGGATATCAGCATTTTGGAATAAGCTGACTTGAGTTTTTGATTCTCGACAGGTTAACTGTAGCGATAATGGAATTATTCTTTCACTCATCTAAATTAAATTTGATGGATTGAAAAATGATAGAGCTCACCAGGAGCAGAGTTTTGCTGAAAGGATGGGAAACCAATGGGAGGGAGGGGGGAGGGAAATGGAGGGAAGGGAAGGGAAGGGAAAAGTTAGGAGAGAGAGAGAGGGAGGGAGGCAGGAAGGAAGATGAGAAAGGGGAGGACAGGAAAGAAGAGGGATGGATGGATGGATGGATGGGAGGAGGGAAGGAAGGAAGGAAGGAAGGAAGATGTTTGACTGCAAAACTGATATCCAAGTTTGAACATGTGACTTTTTGCATCATTATTTTAAGTTATTTGAATATCTTTTCTAGCAGCAAAGTGCAGGTCTATTTTAACAGAAACCGATGAAAATAGCAAAGCGGTAAATCACCACGCCTTCTACATATTCATGTGGAAAGCCAGGTTGCCTGTAATATCCCTTCCTGTTTCCATTTTGGGTGTGTGTGTGTGTGTGTGTGTGTGTGGATCTCTGGAGTTTTGATTACATACTGAAGAATGTCTCTTTGTTGGATCATAATTAATAATTACTTCCCAGAATTGCGGATTTCTTCAAAAGTATGTGGGTGGCTGGGTCCATTATCTTTTGTTTTTCGTGCAACATCAGGAGGTTGGGTGGGTACTTCCCACTAGTTTGATCTGCTGCTGTGCTGTTTGTGCCTTAAGTCACAGAGCAGAACTCGGGGTAGGGAAAGGGGAACTGTATGAGTTACAGGGCCTTTCTGAAACGCGCTGTTTTGCTGTTGCTTTTTTGTTGCTGTGATGGAAAGGGCAGCCAAGCAGAATTCAGCAAGCTGCTGGAACTCCCCGGAGATCAGAAAAGATCAGAGGAAAAATTCCCACGCATACAAATATGGATGCAAGGAGCTGAAAAATGAGCAATAACATGAAAGCCGTAGCCGTTTCCCACTGTAGGGTGACTGGAGGGAGGTATGTGTTACACCAGTGGTGTCAAACTCAAGGCCTGGGGGCCGGATAGGGCCCAGGGGGCTGCCCTGAAAACAGCGAAGGACCCGCTCGCGGTGCCTCTTACAGCAAAAACAGTGCTTGGGGGCAGTGGTGAAATCTGAATTTGTTTATCACCAGTTCTGTGGGCGTGGCTTGGTGGGCGTGGCAGGGGAAGGATATTGCAAAATCTCCATTCCCTCCCCACTTCTGGGGGAAGGATATTGCAAAATCTCCATTCCTACCTCACTCTGGGGCTAGCCAGAGGTGGTATTTGCCAGTTCTCCAAACTGCTCAAAATTCCCGCGACCAGTTCTCCAGAACCTGTCAGAACCTGCTGGATTTCACCCCAGCTTGAGGGGATGCGTGCGGCCCTCCCGAGCTCCGTTTTCGTTGGCCGAGGGTTGCAGGAGTCAGTCACAGCCGAAAACGAAGCTCAGGAGCCCATTTTCGCTGATAGCGCGCTCGGGCCACCACAGGCATCCCCAACCAAAGGTGGTCCCTATTTTTCTACTTGCATTTTTTTACGTGCTTTAGAACTGCTAGGTTGGCAGAAGCTGGGACAAGTAACGGGAGCTCACCCCATTGCCCGGCACTAGGGATTCGAACCGCTAAACTGCCAAACTTTCGATCGACAAGCTCAGCATCTTAGCCACTGAGCCACCGTGGTCCAAGTTGTGATTATTACTATTTGTTTATTATCAATAATCAATAATTACTGTGTCTTATATTATCTCATGCACCAGAGATAAATTCCTTGTATGCTCATTTGGCCAATATTCTATTCTATTCTATTCTATTCTATTCTATTCTATTCTATTCTATTCTATTCTATTCTATTCTGTTCTTATTTTCTATTCTATATTCTATTTTATGTCATTCTATTCTAATTTTTTATTCTAACTCTATACTCTAGTCCAGTGTCGGCGAACCTTTTCAGCACCGAATGCTGAAACGGGAGCGCGCATGCCAGAAACCGGAAGGACAGCCGGGCGGTGCGCATGCGCACACAGGGAAGATGATCTTCGGGTTTCTGGCATGTGCATGCGCACTGGCCAGTTGGTCTTTATGCATGCCACAAACCGGAAAACCAGGTAGACAGTGCACATGCGCATGCAGGAAACCGGAAGAACAGCCACCTGGCACGCGCATACAGCTGCTCTTCCGGTTTCCAGAGCTCCCGCGCCCGTGAAGACCAGTTGGCCGGTGTGCTTGAACCCAGAAGAGCAACGGGTGACAGCTCATGTGCCCGGAGAGTTGGCTCTGCATGCCACATCCGGCACACGTGCCATAGGTTCGCCATCATGGCAGTCTGTTCTATTCTAATTTTCTATTCTGTTTTCTAATCTATTCTATTTTGTTCTGCTCTCTTCCCTTCCATTCCCTTCCGTTCTCTGTTTCCCTTCAGGTTACTTTAGTTTGGTGCACAAATGCCAAGCTGGCATCTGGTCTCTGGCTTTGCATCCTGAAGGTTAATTCGTGCATCATGCAAATTGGCAGAGGAGCGGCAGATGGAATCCTTGCCCTCATTTTTCTAAGTGCTTCGGATACTTGACATTACGGTTTCAAAGGCAGTGAAATAAACGTTTCCTAAAAGGGAAGCTTCCCGAAACGAAAGGAGATTCCTGGAAAAGCCTGGGCAGTTTTGCTAGACAGCTGTTCTACAGATGCTCGCTTCTCTGTGAAGCCTAACTTCTCAATCAGCCCTCCTTAACTGTCCTGATTATAGTCTTTAAGGAGACACTAAGAGGAATTGATTTGGCAGAAGGACAGCCCGTGTCTCACACTTTCTACAGTGAACATTTAGTAATCGACCTGAAAACGTTGAGGTAGAAGTGTACCACTTGTAAAAGCAGCCGGAAGCAGTATAATAATAATAATATCAGAGTTGGAAGGGACCTTGGAGGTCTTCTAGTCCAACCCCATGCCCAGGCAGGAAACCCTACACCATTTCAGACAAATGGCTATCCAACATTTTCTTTAAAATTTCCAGTGTTGGAGCATTTACAACTTCTGCAGGCAAGTTGTTCCACCGATTAATTGTTCTAACTGTCAGGAAATTCCTCCTTAGTTCGAAGTTGCTTCTCTCCTTGACTAGTTTCCACCCATTGCTTCTTGTTCTACCCTCAGGTGCTTTGGAGAATAGTTTGACTCTTCATTGTGGCAGCCCCTGAGACATTGGAACACTGCTATCATGTCTCCCCTGGTCCTTCTTTTCATTAAACTAGACATACCCAGTTCCTGCAATTGTTCTTCATATGTTTTAGCCTCCAGTCCCCTAATCATCTTTGTTGCTCTTCTCTGCACTCTTTCTAGAGTCTCAGCATCTTTTTTACATCGCGGCGACCAAAACTGGAATGCAGTATTACAAGTGTGGCCTTACCAAGGCATTATAAAGTGGTATTAACACTTCACAGTGGTGAAATCCAATTTTTTTTACTCCTGGTTCTGTGGGCGTGGCTTGGTGGGCGTGGCAGGGGCAGGATACCGCAAGATTTCCATTCCCTCCCCACTCCTGGGGGAAGGATATTGCAAAATCTCCATTCCCACCCCACTCTGGGGCCAGCCAGAGGTGGTATTTGCCAGTTCTCCGAACTGCTCAAAATTTCCACTACCGGTTCTCCGAACTGCTCAAAATTTCTGCTACCAGTTCTCTAGAACCTATCAGAACCTGTGGGATTTCACCCCTGGCGGGAAGCGAGGAAAATATTCAACACAGAATATTTTGCAGAAGTCTTATAGGTAGTTCCCAATTTACAATCTTTCATTTATCCCAAAAGGTGCTTTTTTCAGGAGGCAACTGGACTTTCTTGTTGTTTTTTTGAAAAAGTTTTGATTCTCATCCAAGAAGCTTCTTCAGCTCTGACAGGAATGGAAGGATTTATATTCCTTGCAGACAGCTGGTCCTTTGCATCCTTTTAGAGGGTCGTTGAAGCACCTGGAGGTTTATCTGTGTCGTCAGGGTCACCTGACTGGTGCTCCTGGCTCCTTTAGTCTGCAATTTCTTCCTCTAGAAATCCATTCCTACTCCCACCCTATTCAAAGGGTCTTCATCCCAAATTGTATAGCTAAAAGTCTGTAGTTGTTCATCCCAAATTGTTTACTAAAAGTTTGTAGACAAATTGGGATGAATTTGGGATGATAATTTAAAGGGATAAACCTTTAGATAAACCAAGGGATTGATCTGGATAACTTTCCTTGATTGGATTTACAAAGGACACTTTGTTAAAGATTTGGAAAAAAAAAATTTTTTTGAGAATGGACAAACGAAAAATAAAAAGAAATCAACTTCTAATATTTTTGAAGGATTAAAGATCAAGATTGTTAAAAGGGAAGGGAATATAAAGTTGTTTTATTTGATCAAGATTAAAGCAGATACATTGTAATCTCTTAACAAGTGCTTAATGGATTTTTGGTATCAGGACTGAACAATGATGAGGCCTTAAGGATTTATTTATAGACGGGAGATTATTTGTCGTATTTTAGGAGAAAGTGTTAGGTTACTAAAATTTATACTTGTGATGAAGGAGGAAATCATTTCTTTATATTTCTTTTTTTTTAACGTAGTCCTATTTTTTTTCTACTTTCCTTGCTTTTTTCTTGTTCCTTTTTGCCCTTTCTATTTTTTCTTTCTTTCATTCATTTGGTTAGTTTGTGTTGCTTTTTCTCTTTTGAACTGCCGTGTTTCATGATTAAAAAGAGAGTTGACAAACATGAGACGATATCACGCACGATATTAAAACGAGCAAATCTGAATTTGACTTGAAATTGAGCTTCGACTGTTTTCTGTTCTGCTTTCTATCTCCACTCCCGTGGTGTCCAGGTTTAAACCTCTGCGTCTTTTTATCTCCCCTCCTCTCCCCTTACCCCTTGCCAAAACCTATTTTGACATTCCTAAGATGCCAGACGCCTCCGGTGAAAATGAGTTATGCCCGTTCAAGCTTTTGCAAGCTTTTTTGCAAACTCAGGCCAAAAGAATTCGGGTCACTCCAGCGAAAAGGCCACGGCGAGTCCACCGTTTGAATGCAAGGAGACCAAATCTAATCTTTTAGCAAGGTTGATAAAAACTGGCTGGTGGGAAATGAAATGATGAATGGAGCAGGGTCTCTCGACACCTACCCACCTACGCTCTCTTTGTCTCCTGGCTGGTTTTTAGCAGCACTCGATAGCTTTCGAATAATTTTGAAGAGGCTAGCGCGGGTTTGATCAGGGTTTCAGCTTATGATTGTTAGATTTAATACCCTGTATTTTGTTCCAGGAAGTCCTGGGAGGGAGGGGGTTTGGGAGAGGGAGGGAGGGGGGAAGAGGGGAGGCTGGGGAGGGAGGAGGGGGAAGGAGGGGCAAATCTTTGTAAAACTTTTTTAATAAAAAAAAAAGTTTCTTTCCTTTGATGGAACTCGGTTTAGGACGAATTAAGTTTTTTTTCTCCCCATCTAAATTAACTAATTAATTTTCTTTTCATCCCCTTGGGACGCTGTTACGGGGCACTGCATGCCGAAACAACTCAACATAAAGACAATTTTTTTTCCTTGTGCCATTATTCTACTGAACAGCTAATTCTCACAGTATTGTTTTTTGTCTAACTATATTTACCCATGTAGTATGGCTGTATTACTTTTATCCTTCTCATCTGTTCACTACCTTCTCTTATTGGTGTCATAATTATGATCATTATTACTGGGTTGTTTTGCATGTACACTCAGACAGTGGTGGGTTGCCCCCGGTTCGGACCAGTTCTATAGAACCGGTAGTAAAACTGGCGGAAGGCTCTGCCCACTGACCCAAACGTCATCAAAAGTGATTTGTGCATGTGCAGAAGTGCGCGCTTGAGCGGAGAGCAGGCAGGTGCATGGGCACGATGCAAACCGGTAGTAAAAGTAAGTAGAACCCAGCCCTGCACCAAGAGCTTATGCACTGGAGACAAATTCCTTGTGTGCCTATCACACTTGGCCAATAAAGTATTCTACTTCTATTTCTATTTCTATTTCTGTTTCTGTTTCCGTTTCTGTATCTATTCCTATTCCTATTGTGTTTCCCCAAAAATAAGACCCTCTCCTACATATATATATATTTTTTGAACCCTGAAATAAGCGCTTGGCCTTATTTTCGGGGAGGTCTTATTATTTTGGGGTGCGTGAAGCAAGACGGGACTCCGCTTGCCGTCTTACCCGATTTCCAGCTCTGTCTCCCTAACCTTAACCAGAGGAAATGGCAGGGAAATGGCACATGCGGTTAAATATTTTCGGGGGAGGGCTTATTTTTGGGGGAGGGCTTATTTTCAGGGGAGAGCTTATTTTAGCCCATGCACTTAAAAGCCCAATTGGGCTTATTATCCAGGGAGGTCTTATTTTCAGGGAAACGTACTCCTATTCCTATTCCTATCCTATTCCTATCCTACTCTACTCTACTCAACTCAACTCTACACTACACTACTCTACACAATAATACACTACACTACACTACACTACACTGCACCATTTTATACTATTCTAGCTAAAGAGAATTTAGGAGAAGGTACAGATGCGATAGCATGGTTCTATTAACCACTTTATGTCAAGCCAGATATAGGAGTTCCATCACTGAGTATTGAGCTAAGACTTCAATAAGGAAGCATGTGGACTTTTGCATTATCTTTTCTTGCAATTTCATTCATTGTTATTCAACCTCTCCTTGATCTCATGTTTCCGTTCAGAGACGGGTAGAGTTCAGATTACCTAACGCAGGTATTTCTTACCTGTGCATTGGAGAGGTCCCGGGAAAAACCCTTCCCCACATGACGTCACGCACCGGGCATCCTTCAAATGCAGCGAAGCTTGGCAGGAAGTACATCCAAATTTATTAGTGCAAGTTGAGCATGTCTCTTTACAAGCTGCCCGAGGTGGGGAAGAAAAAAACAAAACAAAACAAAGAGAAGATTAGTTTTTTTGTAGTTTTTTACAATCAAAACTGAGTCGGATTTCATTTTATTTTGAGTCAGATGTTTGGGATCCATGAGGCAGCTTTCCAGTTGCTGATCAGGGATTTCAAACATCCCCCAAGTATTAGCACCAGTAAAAAAAAAAAAAAAGGTAATTTATTGCTGACAAGCCAAGTGTATATTGAAGATTGGTACAGTACACTGGCCTATATGACTACAATAAACATTGATCTAATTTAACTGAAATCAGACAATCAGTTATTGCTGCCATTCCATTAGGCTTTTGTGAGGATTAATCTTCCTGCTTATCCTGTTTGTTTTAAATATTTTATTCTGGGAATTTAATATTCTTTTTAACAGGTCAACAGAGTTGGAAGGGACCTAGTAGGTCATCTAGACCAACCCACCGCCCAAGCAGGAGACTCTACACCATTTCTGACAAACGGCAGCCCAGTTTCTTCTTCTTCTTTTTTTTTTTTTGTTTGCATTTATACCCCGCCCTTCTCCGAAGACTCAGGGCGGCTTACACTATGTTAAGCAATAGTCTTCATCCATTTTGTATATTATATACAAAGTCAACTTATTGCCCCCAACAATCTGGGTCCTCATTTTACCTCCCTTATAAAGGATGGAAGGCTGAGTCAACCTTGGGCCTGGTGGGACTTGAACCTGCAGTAATTGCAAGCAGCTGTGTTAATAACAGACTGTCTTAGCAGTCTGAGCCACCAGAGGCCCTTGAAAGCTTCCAAAGACGAAGCTCCCACAACTTCCAAAGACAAGCTGTTCCATTGGTTGATTACTCATCCTGTCATAAAAGTTCTCCTTATTTCCAGGTTGAATCTCTCCTTGATCAGTTTCCATCCATTATTCTTTTTTTTTTTAAAGTTTTATTTTAACATTCTTATCCAATAACATATCCAATAACATATTTAATGTACCATCATATACAATTAATCGGATCTGCCCGGTCACCACCCCCTTCCTTTTACTCTCCTTCTCTACCTTCTTCTACTTTCCACAACCATCCTCCCCCTCTCTTATCTACACCCTCTCCTCCTTCCTCCCTACTCCTTTCTTCTCCCTCTTCTATCCCTCTTCCTTCCTTTCCTCTTCCTCCTCTTCTCTTTCCTACCTCCTTCTCTCTTCTACTTCCTTCTTTCCCATCATTCTGAAGTGGTAGCCAGGCAGCTCCGATCTTACATTAATTATACATCTTCAATCATCTTTGTACATTAACTATCAATCCATTTTCTACCCTCATCCCCCCTCCCCCTCCCTTCCCCTTCCTCCCCCCACCCCCCGGGACTTCCCAGAACCGAATACAGGGTATAAAACTAACAACAAAAATTAAAATATAGCACAAATTATAATCCATAATCACTCCTTAAAACCTCCACTCCCCTTCCAGAGACAAAGAAGATACTTTTCTTCCAATCCATTATATATCAGACCATTTCACTCCTAGAGTTCTCAGAAATTTCCGATTGAGTTAGCGTTTGTTCTTGAATAAAGTACATAGTTTTTAATATCCAACCTTCATCAATCAATATCAAAACAACGTTCCATCTTCCAATATTCACCAAGGGTTCTTCTAAAATGTCTTTCTTCCTTAAGCAGTCTCTCAAGAATATTATTCCTTGTCTGGCCTTCAGGTGCTTTGGAAAATATCATGTTTCCCTGAAAATAAGACCCTGTCTTATATTTTCTTGAACCCTGAAATAAGCGCTTGGCCTTATTGGCATGCGCTCAAAAGCCCGATTGGGCTTATTATCAGGGGATGTCTTATTTGGAGGGAACCACTGTAGCTTGAACCCTCCCCTCTCTGTGGCAGTACCTCAAATATTGGAATTCTGCTATCATGTCTCCCCTGGTCCTTCTCTTCACTAGACTAGCCATGCCCAGTTCCTGTAATTGTTCTTCATCTGTTTTAGTCTCCACTCCCCTAATCATCCTGGTTGCTCTTCTCTACACTTTTTCTAGAGTCTCAATGTATTGCTATCTTTTCTATCAGTGGCGGGATTCCAAATCTTTTCCTACCAGTTCTATGAGAATGCGCTTTGAGTGCGCACACAGCACTCAAAGACCGCCCTCAGCACTGGTGAGCTGAGCTGTTCTTTAGCTCTGCCGTGGCACAGCAACAGCTCTGTTGCGTGAATCAGCTGAGCTAAAAAACAAGGGAATATAGGACAGGGAACGGCGAGGGCAGAGCCAGCAAGAGGTGGTATTTGCCGGTTCTCCGGACTACTCAAAATTTCCACTACCGGTTTGCCCGAACTGGTCCAAACCGGCTGAATGTCACCTCTGTTCTCTATGTATTGCTATTTTTATTGTTTTGAACTGCCTTGGGGGAACTCCCTTAGAGGAGAAACAGAGCAATGAAAGGGTATTTTAGTAAGACACAAATCATCAGAATAATTTTATCTCCTTTAACACCCATAAGCCGCGGGCATCTTCTGAAACGTCTCAGCATCACCTACAGAGCAAGAAGCTTCAATATCACTCAGCAAGCTGGAGGGTAATCTTACCTACGCAAAGGCCAGCGTCTGGATAGAAGCCAACCCCACAGCTGTCAACGCAACGCCCATTCAGGAGAAACTTGGTGGACTCTCGGCAGGCATCGCAGTGATCAAACGCCCGGGTACAGGTCAAGCAGTCAGAGTGGCAGTGACCTATCATGAAAATGAGACAACTTCATTTGGGGTGAGGAAGTGCACGGTGGACTCACCTGCTCAGGTAGAAGGATGCTTTTGCTGCCCGGCAATAAAAAAGGACAAGCAAAGCCTCTTCTCCACCAGGTTAGAGCCCACCCTTGGAATTGATGGTGATTGTATGATGATTACGGTAAGGGACATGGTGGTTCAGTGGGTACGACGCTGAGCTTGTTGATCGAAAGATCGGCAGTTCGGCGGTTCAAATCGCTAGTGCCGCGTAACGGGGTGAGCTCCCGTTACTTGTCCCAGCTTCTGACAACCTAGCAGTTCGAAAGCACATAAAAAATGCAAGTAGAAAAATAGAGGCCATCTTTGGTAGGAAGGTAACAGCGTTCCGTGCGCCTTTGGCACTGAGTCATGCCGGCCACATGACCACGGAGACGTCTTCGGACAGCGCTGGCTCTTTGGCTTTGAAACGGAGATTCCCCTAGAGTCGGGAACGACTAGCACATATGTGCAAGGGGAACCTTTACTTTTACCTTTTATGATGATTATGATCATGATTTATCACTTGTTGCTTATATGTACACTGAGACAAATTTTTGCACTGAAGACAAATTCCTTGTGTGCCTCCTTCCTGGGAAGCCGCAGTCCTACCGTGTTTCCCCAGAAATAAGACTCCGTCTTATATATGTTTCGCCACCAAAAAAGGCACCAAGTCTTATTTTTGTGCGGGGGGGAGGAGGATGTCATCCGCTGACTCACCTCACTTGCATGCGTTGCCTCCGCCCTCCTTTTCACTGTCAGCAGCCTTCGGGAAGTTTTTCTGCGGCCGGCAAGGGTTTCCTGAAGGCCTCTGTAGCCAATAAGAGAGCTCTGAATCAATCCGGTGCTCTGCTATCGGCTGCAGTGGCCTTCAGGAAAGCCTTGCCAGCCTTGCCAGCTGCAGAAGAAATGGGCCGGCAAGGCAGGTGTCGCGGTGTGCGAGGCCTGGCTGCAACTGTCCGAAGGTAGGGCAGCTCTACCCAGGGGTGAAATGCTCCCGGTTCAGACCGGATCGCCTGATCCGGTAGCGATCGTGGCACGTGGTTTGGAGAACCAGTAGTGATCCTGGCGCAAGGTTTCACTCACCCGCCCAGTTGCCGTTACTTCCTGGTTTTAAAAATGCTTTAAAAGATTAAAAAAAAAAGTTCTGATAATCTTGCATTGCTCAGCTGATGGTTGGAGAATATATATATATATATATATATATATATATATATATATATATATATATATATATATATATATATAAAACTTTTTAGGAATTTTTTTACTACCGGCTCAGGCAAATAGGTAGTAAGAAATGCTTTAAAAAAGTAAAAAAAAAAGAAAAAAAAGCTCCAACGATCACAGCTGTGCCACGCGATCATTGGAGTCTTTTTTAAAAAAAATTTTTTAAAGCATTTTTACTACCTATTCGCTCGAGTAGTAAAAAAATGCTTTTAAAAGGTTTTTAAAAAGGCTCCCAGGATCACAGTCGGAACCTTTTTTTTTTATAGAGGTGGAGGGGGTGGGGGTCCATTTTTGCTCCCAGCAGGCTTCCCTGAAGCCTCCTAGGCCAAAAACGGGGGGGAACGGGGGGGGTGTTTTTGAAAGAGAGAGAGAGAGAGAGAGAGAGAAAGAAAGAAAGAAAGAAAGAAAGAAAGAAAGAAAGAAAGAAAGAAAGAAGGGAGGGAGGGAGGGAGGAAAGGAAGGAAGGAAGGAAGGAAAGAAAAAAAAAGGAGAGGAAGGAAGGACTACAAATCTAGCACTAGATGCAGCTTCAGAGGATAATCCAGGGCTGGCAGGGACCTGGAGGTCATCTAGTCCAACCCTGCTCCAGCAGGATATTGTTAGTGAGTTTCTGTCTTTTCAGCCCCCAGTCACATGGTTACGTAGCCACGCCCACCCAGTCACATCACCCCACCAAGCCACGCCCACCAAGCCACGCCCGCAGAACCGGTAGGAAAGAAATTTAGATTTCACCACTGGCTCTACCCTCCCCCTCCCCACCCTCGCTTAATTTTCACCTGTGCACCATGGAATGGGTGGGGTTTTAATTAGGGTTTATTTTGGGGGGGGGGTAGGACTTATATTGGGTAGATGTGTAAAAAATCAAGCCAGGATTTACTTTCGGGATAGATCGTATTTTCGGGAAAACACGGTACTGTCGATATTCCCCCCACCCATTTCTCCATCATCTTTAGATTCCATCACAAGAACTGGATTACATCTCCTTGAAGTCAAGCCTGAGTTTCGGGATCCTCCTGGACACGTCTCTTTAAATTTTCTTGAGTGGGGAATTCTGGGAGTTGAAGTCCACAGGTCTTAAAAGTTGCCAAGGTTGGAAAATTAAGAGAATTAAACAGGGTTAAGACTAGACATCTGAACAGCAAAACCACTCTTTTGCAAATACCTGGCTTGCATTGAGGGCAACACTCCCCCTGCACGGCAACAGCCACACTTCCTGGGGGACATGTCGGACAAGACCGAGAATAGCAGTTTATTTTGGAGTCCAAACATTCGCATTCACGGCACAGGCCTTCCTTCCATTTTTCACCACTCTGCATGAGAAAAAAAAACAATAAAGGCTGGGATATATCACAGTTTTCCAATTCTATTGACTATTATTCAGCTCTCTCAGCAGCATATATGTTCTTTTTTTTCCTTCTTTTTTTTAAAGATCCTCACAACCAGCCTGTTGTGTCTGCGCCCCCCGAGCCGGGCCCCCTGCCAGAAAGTGACTTGGAAAGTGAGGGGGAAGGGCCATCAGGACTTACCTCGGGAGCACCGGCTTCCCTGGCTCAGCTCCAGGAGCCAAAGGCAGGCCAGGGGGAGGAGATAATAAGGCCTCCGTTCCCTGACTCTTCCCGCCACACCACGCCTCCAGACCCAGCTGATGGCAATCAGGCCTGGCTGGACCCTAGATTTCATAGGCAGGAGAGGCGGGAACAACAGAAGCAGGGGTGGGGCAGGCCTAGGAAGTGCTGAGTCATGGAGCCACACCCCACAGGATATAAAAGCAGCAAGGGGTGCTATGCCTCTTCGTAACAGGCAAATCAACTGCTTGACTAGAGCTGAAGTACTGTTTGTTGACTCATCAGCATCAAGGGAGATAACAGAGACACTTGGCAGACGCTCGCTAGTTTGCTGCCAGAGCTGATAGTGCAGGCTAGTTAAGCCATCGCTCGGACTGAGGCGAGGAGGACAGAACACACCCTGCAAAGTAGATCATGCTGAGCAATGGCAGTTGGCCCAATGTCGTGGCTGATTTGGGGATCTCAGTGTATGTTTCACCAAACTGTACCGGAACCTCCGAATGCTTTTGCTTTATGGGTGGGTATGTCTCTCCTTGCACATACAGGCCTATGCAAGCATGCTTCGTTCTTTTCTCATGAAATTTGGCATACAAACTATTTAAATAACTTTTTTAAACAATAAAGCCATGTTCGTGAATCCACTGTGCCATGTTTGTTCTCTGTTTAGAGTTCTCTTCCAACAGTTGAACTGCAACGAGTAAACAGCATCCAATTGAAGAGCCAAAAGAATCAGAATCAGAATAGAGCTGGAAGGGACCTTGGAGGTCTTCTAGTCCAGCCCCGTGCTCAAGCAGGAGATCCTATACCATTTCAGACAAGTGACTGTCCAGTTTCTTCTTAAAAACCTCCAGTGATGGGGTACCCACAACTTCTAAAGGCAAGGTGTTCTTCCCAGACTGCTGGGTGTGAAGGTTCCCCTTGCAGATACGTGCTAGTTGTTCCTGACTCTAGGGGGCAGGGCTCATCTCCATTTCAAAGCCGAAGAGCCACCACTGTCCGAAGACATCTCCGGCTGGCATGTGGCTGGCATGAGTAAACGCCAAAGGGGCATGGAACGCCGTTACCTTCCCACCAAAAATGTCCCTATTTTTCTACTTGCATTTTTATGTGCTTTCGAACGGCTAGGTTGGCAGAAGCCGGGACAAGTAACGGGAGCTCACTCCGTTACACGGCACTAGGGATTCGAACCGCTGAACTACCGACCTGTCAATCGACAAGCTCAGTGTCTTAGCCACTGAGCCATCACGTCCCTGTTAGACTTCCGTGTGACAGCCTCTCAAATATTGAAAGACTGCTAGCATATCACCCCTAGTTCTTTTTTTTTTGTTAGACTACACATACCTAATTCCAGCAACTGTTCTTTATATGTTTCAGCCTCCAGTTCCCTAATCATCTTTGTTGCTCTACTCTGCACTCTTTCTAGAGTCTCAACATCTTTTTTTGTTATCGTGGTGACCAGAACTGTAGGTGGTATTCCAAGTGTGGTCTTACCATTGCAGTATAAAATGGTATGACTAGAACTTCACATGACCTTGATATTATCCCTCTACTGTTGCAGCCTAAAACTGCATTGACAATAGATCAGTTTAAGCTGAACATCTTGGGTTAGCGCAGCCAAAGAAAGCTGAATGGTCACCTGGCGTGTTGATGCTCACTCCTCCAAGACTGCCCTGGCTCTTTAAGATGCATAGGTTTTGGTGGCAACTTCATGCCATCACTGGTGATGTTACCTAGTTTGGTAATGAAACGTCTGCAAGTGTTGTGACCCAGGCCCAAGTAGGTAGTAATAAACTTAGTCTGTGAAAAAACAAACTTGATTCGAACAGCTGGGAATTACTTCATTCCCAGCGTCGTTCAACTCAAAGTAAAACAAATGCCTCCCAACACAAATTCCTCAGTTATCTCACAAACCTTAGTCCAATCAGGCAAACTGCCAAAGGCCCTTCCTGGCAAATGTCCAGAAGCCACAAAAACAAAGACCTACAAGAAGCAGAGAACGCAGCTACAACGTTGTTTTCCGGCAAACCTGAAACACCGGTGCTGGTCTGTTTTAAGCCTTATGGGAGGGGCCAATCATCTCTTGGCCCTACTCCTGAGTGGTCCTCTCTGCTTGAGCTGCTCTTGCCTTCTGGCAGCTCTTCTCATGCGTGCATTAAGAACAGGCTCCTCTTGTTCCTCTGCCTCACTACTATCAGTCTCTGGAGGCTCTGGAGTCCGCACCTCACTTCCCGATGGCCCTGGCCTCACCTCAGCCTCATCACTGTCTGATTCCGTTGCCAGCTCCGTAGGCTGCTGACGGTCACAGCAGCAAGGAAACAATCTAGCTCAGAGAGCATCAAAGACCCCACAGTTCAATCCTGAATTGCAAATATTCTCTTCTGTTGTTTCTTCTCATGTAGTTAGCCCCCACATCAGTAGCTGTCAATCATCGGCTGATTGTCCTTTAGGAGTTACAATGAGTCCCCTAGAAGCTCTTAGAAAGTTTCTGAGTGTTGCTGAGTCAACTGCTTTTTGAGTTTCGAGTAGCCAGTGCTTACCATCGTGATCTGTCCAAGGTCCTGACACATTGTGTTGTGCATGTTGCCATTCTTTGTAGATAGCTGTGACCTTGCCTTTCGAAGAGGTTCCACAACTCTGAAAGGCCTCTCGAGGTCTTTACGTTGAGCTGGGAACAGGAGACGCTTAATGGATGGAGACACTGTGGAAATACAGCAATTCTCTTGCCGTATTTCAAGCCTCATGTTAGGCATAAGGAAATCAGCTTGGCTGTGCTGAGAAAAAATTGCGTTGTCCTCTGAAATGGGGCTGGGATGGCTCAGCGGTTAAAGACGCTGAGCTTGTTAGCTGGAAAGCTGACAGCCCGGGTTCGACACCCGAGCGTCTTGCCTCAGCCTCTGCCCACCCAGCAGTTCGAAAGCATGCAAATGTGAGTAGATAAATAGGTACCACTTCGGTAGGAAAATAACAGCATTCCATGTTCCTCGGCATATAGCCATCCTGGCCACATGACCACAGAAATGTCTTCGGACAATGCTGATTCCCTCGGCTAAGAAACAGACAGGAGCACCATGTCCTTGAATCAGATACAACTGGATACGGGAAACTTTTACCTGCTCTTAGAGGAATCATCTAAGGCAGGGGTGTCAAACTCAATTTAATTGAGGGCCCCATCAGGGTTGTGTTTGACCTCGAGTGTGTGTGTGTGTGTCATTTTTTTTTTCAGTGCCATTGTAACTTTGAACGGTCACTAAACCAACCGTTGTAAATTGAGGACTATCCGTAGGCTGTGTGCACACAGCCTGGAGTTCTTCTTCGCACCACCCTGTGAACCACAAACACAGAACAAGGCCCAGTCAAGTTAGGAAATTTAATAATCTCAGCCCACTCAGTCTGCATCATTTACACTTCAAGGATATTTTCTTCTTCTGGGCTATCTATAAAGTGCTTTGCTACTTATGACCATTTTTCACACTTATGACCATTGTAGCATCCCCATGGTCTTGGCAGACTCTTGTTGTCATCATCACCAACAAAGTATTATCTGGAGAAATGAAAGCTGCTGCTGAGGCCCCGCCATGACACCCCCTATCCTGTGGTAGACCTGCCCCTCCACTTTGAATGTTGGCCTAAAATTTCCCTCCTTCACCTCTCTGGCTCCAAAGATGTCATTTGGAAGTATCCGTTGTACTTCTGGGCAGTGGAAAGACAGTCTTTTCCCTTTAACTGGTGTTACAGTAGAAGGAACAGATTCGTCTGAACTGAGGAGATCAGTGTAAGGAGTGATTTGAGGCTGGGACATTATGCAGGAGAAAATTTGGTTCACAATTGGTTGGCTCAGTGGTGGTCGGTGATTGAAACACATAAGGGAATATCTCTCCCGTCACCTTGAATCCAGAAGCAGTTCCATAGGTGGAAGGCGTAGACATTTTGGTGAGGTAACAACGTTTAGTAGTGTAACGAGCCCCAGACCGCCCGAGTGAAGGAGTGGAATGTTTGTCAGTTTGAACTGAGGTAACGGAATGTGAGGCAACTGGCAGTTGGAACAGAGTTCTTTTCAGGTGGGGAGAGGGAGTAGAACGTCTAACTCCTTAGCATCAGAGCGTATGAATATACTGTATATGAAATACTAATGATTTGGTGATCATTTCAAAAAATCCTTTCTTAGCGAGCACCTAGAAGCCAAGAGGAACTTGCGTGCCAAATTTCAAGTTTGTAGGCTTTACGGTTCTGGAGATTTCATATTGAGTGAGTGGATTTCGCTTTTATATATAGCAGATTTCACAGAATGAAACTAATCACATTGGTAGAATTGTAGGTTTTGCTCCTCCCAGGCCGCTAAGTCCAGCATTTAAAATCATTTACTTGCTCTCCTGGAGAAGCAGAATCTGCCTGCTTCACGCTGCTAGTACAGGATTGTAAAACAGCATCGCACAACAAACACAATCCCTGTGCTCTCCAAAAGAGAGAGTACATACTTATGGATGAAACCTGCTTAGCCGTACTATTACATCTGTCTGCAAATCTCCAGGTCTTAAAAACAGTCGCATACATCCAAGTGACAGATAGCCAGAGGTCATTGTTGTGTCTTGTCCGCTCTCACCGCAGCCGGGGTCTGCTTATCTGCTCCCGAACACGGAGGAATGTATGCCTCCCGGCCCCAGTCCTGGCTCCATGCCCAGACAAGCTGAAGAGGAGGGGGCACCTCCCGGTCCCAGCCCTGGCTCCATGCCCAAGCAGGCTGCAGAGGAGGGGCACCTCCCGTCCCAGCCCTGGCTCCATGCCCAGGCAAACGGAGCAGCTAGGCCCCTCCCCCTCCTCCACAGCATGTGAGCCTGAGGAAAGTTTACTTCCAACAGCTGCTGATTGGAGTGACCCTCGCATCAGAAGACTGGATAGGCGGAGGCAACAGAAGGAAGGGAGGGGCAGGCCTTAATGAGTGCTGAGTCATGGAGCCACCTCTGCAGATATAAAGGATCTGCTTTCTGGCAGTCTCTGAGTCAGGCAAAGTCGAACTTATCTTGCTGAAGTCACTTACTGGTCTCCTGCCTGCTCTGAGGACTTTGCTAGGACTTTGGCAGAGCTGCAGCTGATTCGGATTTCCCTGACCCGGCCGTCAGCGGAGGAGTGGGACACGACAGTCGTATTCAGCCGGTTCAGACCGGTTCGGATGAACTGGTAGTGGTGATCTGCAGGTGGGCCCAGTCTACCTGCTCAAGCACAATCCCGTCCTATATTGCTGTTTTTTTTGATGTCACACACACATGTGGACAGCACGCATGAGCGAATTGCCATGTTGTTTGATGTTGCATGCATATGTGGATAGCGAGCGCAAGCGAACTGTCGTGTTTTGTCACACCACACGCGTGTGCAGACAGCACGCACGCTCACATTTCTGATGATGGGCAAACCAGTTGCTTTAGTATGTGACACCCACCTCTGCAGATAACTAAGTTGTCCTCATTTGTACAGTTGGAAAGGAAACGCCGGCGTGAACATTGTAATTTAAACAAAATTGATTCCATGGGGGTGGGTGTGCCTTGTATCGATTGCACAGTTTGTAGGCATTCAGTTGTACAAATGCAGCTGCCAAGGTCATTAATCATTGGTTCCAAATTACTACAAAGCAAATATTTAAGATTTAAAAAGTGCTGCAAAAGTCTATTGAGCAGTATAAGACCACTCAATCAAACCGGCAATTGAGAGGGTGCGCGTGTGAGCAAAGCACATGCGCAGAAGGCCAGGGGCGAACCAGTGGTAAGAATATGTGAAACCCACCACTATTTTGCGAGATGTCAGTGGCCAAAGGCAAATGAGGTCCAGGCAGAAAAAGAATATCATGGCTTCAAAATCTAAGGGCAAAACTCAGCAGCACTTTTTCATGCGGCTGCTGATAAAAATAAGATCGCCAACATGATCGTCAATGTCCGATGATGGATATGGCACAAGAAGCAGTGGCCCCTGACCAATATGTATTCCATGCTTCCATGCTCCTGAATATTTTTTTTCCTAACCAACATCTACCTTGATAATTCTTCTTCTTGTTGTTGTTAGTTGCAAAGTCGTGTCCGACCCATCGCGACCCCATGGACAACGTTCCTCCAGGACTTCCTATCCTCTACCATCCGCTGGAGTCCATTTAAGCTCATGCCGACTGCTTCATTGACTCCATCCAGCCACCTCGTTCTCTGATGTCTCCTTCTTCTTTTGCCCTCCATCATTCCCAGCATTAGGATCTTCTCCAGGGAGCCCTTCCTTCTCATTAGGTGGCCAAAGGATTTGAGTTTCATCTTCATCTTCTGACTGCTTCTAAAGAGCAGTCAGGGTTGATCTCCTCTAGGACTGACCGGTTGGATCACCTTGCAGTCCAAGGGACTCGCAGGAGTCTTCTCCAGCTCCAGAGTTCAAAGGTCTCAATTCTTTGGCGCTCAGCCTTTCTTATGGTCCAACCTTCACAGCCATACATTGCAACTGGGAAAACCATAGCCTTGACTATACACACTTTTGTTGGCAGAGTGATGTCTCTGCTTTTTTGTATGCTATCTAGCTTTGCTATAGCATTCCTCCCCAGGAGCAAGTGTCTTTTAATTTCTTGGCTGCAGTCCCCATCTGCGGTGATCTTGGAGCCCAGGAAAATAAAGTCTGTTTATAAAATAAAACTTAGCAACTCTACTATTTGCTAAATCAGTGATCTACTTACGTCTTTGGTAGATTCTTTGTAAATACAGGGACCCCCTCTTGAAATGCATTCAGGGCAACACTTGCCTGGTAAATGAGATAATTCTTCACCCTGCAGAGAAATTGAGCATTACAATAAGATACCTAGAATCAGCTCTTTTAATAATGCCGAGAAAAGAGATGGGAGAGCGGGTCATTTTTCTCCCCCTGTAACACAGTCTTTAAAATCCTGTTTTATCAGTCTCATTCCATCACCAAGTTCCCTTCCAAAAAGATAAGTATCATTGTGGCTCTACAAAGACCGCACACAAGTTCTCCTTGAAATGCCACAATGCTAACAACTAGGTCAACTCATGGGAGAAAGTGGAGAATCCAGTTTCTTGGATTGAATTGTAACTGCTGGAAGTTGCAATTTCCTTGTCTCACCTCTTTTCAACAGGACAATCTCCTTCCATGAAATACTCCAGGGGAGGGTGTCAAACTCAATTTCATTGCAGGCCATATCAGAGTTGTGTTAGACCTCAGGGCACCAGGATGGGCGTGGCCAGTTTGATGACATTCCTGTCGGGGGCACCTGTGGTGGCCCGAGTGCTTCTGCCAGCGAAAACAGGATTCCGAGTTTCATTTTCGGCTGCCACGGCCTCCTGCAACCCTCTGCCAGTGAAAACGGAGCTCGGGAAGACCGCATGTGGCTCCGTTTTCACTGGCAGAGGGTTGCAGGAGGTCGTGGCAGCCGAAAACGGAGCTCGGGAGCCTGTTTTCGCTGGCAGAAGCACCATGGGCCAGTCCTTCGCTGTTTACAGGGCCAGATCCAGGGGTGAAATGCTCCCAGTTCAGACCGGATCGCCCGATCTGGAAGCGGTGGCAGCGGGTGGTTTGGAGAACCGGTAGCAAAAATCCCTGCCCACCCCCATGCCCAGCTGAGCCATGCGATCATCAGAGGTGTTTTTTTTTCTACTTTTAAAAGCATTTTTTCTTCGGTCAAAAAATGCTTTTAAAAGTAAAAAAAAGCCTCTGATGATCGCGCGGCTCAGCTGGGATCATCAGAGGCTTTTAAAAGCATTTTTTCTACAACCTCTTCAGCCGAGCCACGTGATCATCAGAGGCTTTTTTTCTTTTAAAGGAAAAAAAATGCTTTTAAAAGAAAAGAAAAGCCTCTGAAAATCCGGCAACTCAGCTGGGATCGTCAGAGGAGCCTTTTAAAAGCATTTTTTTTACAACCTCTTCGGCCGAAGTATCGTACAAAACCCCTACTGCCCACCATGAAAGCTGGAAAGCCCACTAGTGGGCAGTAGGGACCAGGTTGACTACCACTGGTCTAGTCTGATGAAAAGAAGGACTAGGGGAGACATGATAGCAGTCTTCCAATAATTGAGGGGCTGCTATTCTCCAAAGCACCTGAGGGCAGGATGTCGTGTCCCACTCCTCCGCTGACGGCCGGGTCAGGGAAATCCGAATCAGGCTTGCCTCTGCAGCTCTGCCCAAAGTCCTAGCAAAGTCCTCAGAGCAGGCAGGAGACCAGAAAGTGACTTCAGCAAGATAAGTTCGACTTTGCCTGACTCAGAGACTGCCAGAAAGCAGATCCTTTATATAGGCCATGGGGTGTGGCTCCATGACTCAGCACTCATTAAGGCCTGCCCCTCCCTTCCTTCTGTTGCCTCCGCCTATCCAGTCTTCTGATGCGAGGGTCACTCCAATCAGCAGCTGTTGGAAATAAACTTTCCTCAGGCTCACATGTTGTGGAGGAGGGGGAGGGGTCTAGCTGCTCCGTTTGCCTGGGCATGGAGCCAGGGCTGGGGCCGGGGGGTGCTCCCTCCTCTGCAGCCTGCTTGGGCATGGAGCCAGGGCTGGGGCCGGGAGGTGCCCCCTCCTCTTCAGCTTGTCTGGGCATGGAGCCAGGATTGGGAATGGGAGGCATACATTCCTCCGTGTTCGGGAGCAGATAAGAAGGCCCCGGCTGCTGTGAGAGCGGGCAAGACACAACAAGGGGTCTCCAACCTTGGCAACTTTAAGACTTGTGGACTTCAAGTTCACAAGTCTTAAAGTTGCCAAGGTTGGGGGCCCCTGGACTAGAAGACCTCCAAGGTCAACTCCGTTATTCTGTTATTCATCCCGAAAACCAACCATTTCAGTATCCGATGTTTCCAGGAGCCTGAATAAAAAAGGCCACTTAAAAAAAAACCTTAACGAATAAGCGAAACATAGAGTTCTTTACCTGGCCACAGTCCACTCTGGCACACTTTGCCTTCCGACAAGCAACCCGTCCTCCATCACAGGTGCAGAAGTTACAGTCCGTATCATGCCACATGTCACTGTGGTACTTGAGGGTGTCGTTGTGTACACAGCTGCCCTCGGAAAGGACACACTCTTCACAACATTTCCCAGGGCGCCGCACTTTGGTCTCCTCCTGAGAAGATACAAGTGGAAGATTGAGGACATTGAGAAGGGGGCAAATTTCCCAGAAAATCTCCAAGTTTTAAGTGTACGAATTACCTGCCGACAATTCAGTGGGAGGCAGCTCTTTGTAAAGCACCTGGATTCTCCTGCATCACATACGCAGGCGGTACACGCATCCTTCTTCCACTCTTCACCATGCTACATAAGGAAGAAAATCATTTGAACGATGCATGGTCCTCGACTTACAACCATTCGTTTAGTGACCGCTAACAACAGCTCTGAAGAAAGTGGCCCATGACCGTTTTTCACACTTACGACTGCTGCAGCATCCCCATGGTCAAAATTTCACTTAACAAACGTGTATGTATGTATGTATGTATGTATGTATGTATGTATGTATGTATCTATCTATCTATCTATCTCTCTATCATCTATCTATCTATCTATCTATCATTATCTATCTATCTATCTATCTCTATCTATCTATCTATCTATCTCTATCATTATCTATCTATCTATATCTATCTCTATCTATCTATCTATCTCTATCATTATTTATCTATCATCATTATCTATCTATCATCATCATCATTATCTATCTGTGTATCTATCAATCTATCTATCTATCTATCTGTCTGTCTGTCTATCTGTCTATCTCTATATCATTATCTCTCTCTCTCTCTCTCTCTCTCTCTCTCTATCATCATTTATCTATGTATCTGGCTATCTATCTTTCTATCTATTATGAATTTTATTTGCCGCCCATCTCGTATCCAACGACTGTTACTAACTTAACAAGCGCAGTGATTCACTTAACAATTGTGGCAAGAAACCTTGTAAAATGGTGCAAAACTAAACTCACTTCACAACTGTCTTGCTTAGAAAATGGAAATTTGGCCCTCAAATGTGGTCATAAATCGAGGACTGCTTGTGTTCTTTTCATTTTGACTGCCAATGTCCACCAGAAGTCACGGTTAGAGTGCTAGTCAAATGCACACTTCTCAGCTAGGAAGCAAATCTGAAGTCGCGGCCCTTTACTGCACTTCATTAAAGAACCGTCTTATCTGCATTAGTTGATAGGCCCCATTCAGTCTTGCCAGAACATACCTTACTTCTTCTGATCCCTTTCAACTCATCGGACTTTCCAAGAAGAAAGTACAATCAATTGTTTGTTTTTAAAAGTTAAAATTTCAAGTAGAGGGTGACAGAGAAAGAAAAATGCAGATCCAATTCGTCTTTGTGGCATTTTATCTGAAGGTTTACCTGGTATAAGGTCCCAAATGCAAAGCAGGGTTTTCGAGCACATTCTGGACAACATTTTCCAGCTGGTACGATGAGACTTTCATCCTAACCATTGGCAGAGGGAAGGAATGGGGGGGAAAGCAAATAAAATAGAGGTAAGACGCCAAAAAGCCAAAGGGTTGCATGAAGTTTTGAAATCATCTTATATCTCTCGCCCACTGAAGAAAAAGTTCTATTTTTCACCCTGAGCCCTGACTTTGGCAAGAATTAAATTAGTTAAAAATGTTTTCCATGTGGCCCCAGAAGCATCAAGAAAAATGATTCCATTTTGTTTTGCTAGCTGATCCATGCTCCTCAAGAATAATCAAAGCCTTGTTGAAAATGTCTGAACCAAAAGTAATTTCTAATGTTGGACTTTCCCCCTTACCAGAAGGAGCCCCCTTGTGGAGTACTGTGAAGCCGTTACCATGGCAACTCCACTGTACTGCCCAGTAGAAGCCATTTTAAGGCACAACAGGCTGTATCTTAATAGAACACACACACTGAGGGGTGTTAGGGGTGTCTTATCCCCACAGTATTTGTTTCCAGAGAGTAAGGCATCTGTGTACCAAGTTTGGTTGAAATTGCTCGAGGCATTCCAGAGTTATGCTGGAACATAAACACACACACACACACACACACACACACACACACACACACACACACATTTATGTAGATAGATAGTTCCAGTGGTGGGATTCAGGCAGTTCGCATCTATTTGGGAGAACGAGTTGTTAACTTTCTAAGCAGTTCGGAGAACCGGTTGTTGGAAGAAATCTTATTTTGTTTTTTTCTACTTTACAGAGCTAATCCTGTAAGGAAGGCAGGAAGGAAACATTCTGGTGTTGTTTCTAGCCTAATCTTTATTGCCCTGCTTACAGAAACTGCCTCTCTGGTTAACCCTTATTACATTGTAACAGCTAAGGCGAAGCACCCAACAACATGAATGACGTTGAGTTGGCCACGCCCACATGGTCATATGAACACCAAGCCATGTCTACCCAGCTGGTCATTAGGGCAGAGAACCAGTTGTTAAATTATTATAAAATATCTATATTTTATCTGGCTGTTCACCGCCCTCAGTCCTTCGGGAGAAGGGCGGTCTATAAATTAAAATATTATTATTATTATTATTATTATTATTATTATTATTATTATTATTATTATTATTATTATTATTATTATTATTATTATTATTATTATTATTATCCCACCACTGGCTTATATCCCACCACTCTCCGAATGACTGACAAAACTGCAGAGGCTAGGCAAAAAAAGAACAATTAATTGAAACTTCCATGGTATGATTGAAACAAAAAAACCACTAAATCGTTAAAATTAACGACCACTTATAACATAACAATACAAAGTAAAAAAGGACCTTTAGAATCTTTCAACCAGTTCAACATTCTATGAATTACGGATTGCCCTCAACTTACAACCATTCATTTAGTGATGGTTGAGAGTTACATTGGCACTGAAAAAAGTGACTTATGATCATTTTTCACGCCCACAACCATCCTCATGGTCACGTGATTAAAATTCAGCGGCTTGGCAACTGATTCGTATTTATGACGTTTGCAGTGTCCCGGAGTCCTGCCATCCCCTTTTGTGACCCTCTGACAAGCAAAGTCGATGGGGAAGCCTGATTCATTTAACACACGTGTTACTCACTTAGCAAATTACTGATGCCCTGAACAAATGTAGCAAGAATGGGTTGTAAAATGGGGCAAAACTCACTCAACAACTGTCTTGCTTGGGAACAGAAATCTGGGGGCTCAATTTTGATCGTAAGTTGAGGACTACCTGTATGCCTTCTTAGTGAGAAAGAAGAACGGAAATGCTTTCAGAGAATATTTCACCCTCCGCAACTTCCAGCCTTTGTAGATAATGTGTGGTTGCCAAAAAGAAGACTGGGAAGCATGATGGACAAGGTGACAAAGCTCATACTTAAAAAGAGAAAAATTAAAATGAAGCAACCCGCTTGTTTGATGTCCTTCACACCTTAAGATTAAACCCAGCTGGAGATTCTATCAATACAGAAAGAGAAATTGCTCGAAGATTGCTAGGAGGGTTTTGTCCTCTCCCCAAGACTCGTCTTACGGCTCAGATAGCAAATAAGAAAAAAAGAGGGATGTCATATTTGCCAAAACCTAACAATTACCCTGTCTTTTTTTAACACAGTAGGAGGACATTTGTTTGACATAATACTTAGTCCATGATGGCCTCAAATCAAAAAGATTCTGGAAGCCCCTCTTCGCACTAACAAATTGTACTGAAATTGCACAATGTCAGGGTTATGAGTAACATACCCATAGCAAACAAAACTCTGAGGCAGGTAGACCCCTTAAAGAATAATTTTATTGGATATGTCATATTGGCACAGGCTGGTGAAAACCGACTCTGATTATTCTCACAGTTTTCACCTTTATATTGATATCAATTGTTTCCTGATTGCTTATTTGTACCATATGACTATTATTAAGTGTTGTACCTTAGAATTCTTGATGGGTGTATCTTTTCTTTTATTTATACTGAGAGCATATGCACCAAGACAAATTCCTTGTGTGTCCAATCACACTTGGCCAATAAAAAATTCTATTCTATTCTATTCTATTCTATTCTATTCTATTCTATTCTATTCTATTCTATTCTAATTAAAAGTAAAAGTTTATCACTTTCGCAAAACTATCATTCACATGGCCCAATCAGGATACAGTCCAGTTGCTAGGTGATCTCAGTCCCCTCCTTCCAAGCACCTGCAGGAATGTCCTTGTTCCCAAGAGAAAGTATTTTGTTTTGACCACAACACCCCAACTATCTCTATTTCCCCCCCCCCTTCCCTGTCCCTCTTCTCCAGTGTGTCAGTGCTGAAGTCTCAAAATGGCATCAGTCAGGCCAGCTTCAGGGTTGACACATAATCTTTTAGGAGGTGCAGATGCTGACAAGAAGCACGGAAATCAATGTTGCTTTTCTACAAAGAACCCAACTGCTCGTTGCTGCTCTTTTAAGCCTTATGGGAGGGGCAAATCATCTTCTGGCCTTACTCCCGAATCGTCCTTTTTGCTTTAGCTGCCTCTTGCCTTCTGGCAGCTCTGTGCATGCATGCACTAGGAACAGGCTTTTCCCGTTTCTCTGCCTCTCTGCTGTCTGCCTCTGGAGGCTCCGAAGTCTGCACATCGCTCCCAGATGGCCCTGGCCCCATCTCTGCCTCTGATGCAGAGCCCTCATCTGGGCCTTCCCCTGACTCCAGGGCTGGCCCATTGTCCTCCCCAGCCTCCTCACTGTCTGTCTCCATTGCCAGGTCCATGGGCTGCTGGCGGACCACAACACCCCATCCAAACTTTCATAACTTCTGGATGCCCCAATATTACATTGCCGAAATACAAAATAGTATGGTACATTAAGTTTCCAGTAGGGTTAGGACAACTTTTAAAGTAAAAAAGAAAAAAGAAAAGCACAATCACATCCCAATTCATCACATTTTGTAAAGGTGTCACGTCATCGAGACATTGCGTGGGTGAAGATGCTGCTGCAGGAACCAAAATAAAAAACAGAGAAGAAATGTAGAATAGGAAGCCCATTTTAAGACGAATTTAGCGCAGTACTTAGAATGCAATACTGAAGGCTAATTCCGCTAATTGCCGATTGTCAGCAGTTCGATCCTGACCAGCTCAGGGTTGACTCAGCCTTCCATCTTTCCGAGGTGAGGTAAAATGAGGACCCAGACTGTTGGGGGGAAATAGGCTGACTCTGTAAACCACTCAGAGAGGGCTGTAAAGCACTATGAGGCAAGTATATAAGTCTTAAGTGCTATTGCCATTACTATTTATCTTCCTTTGGAACTTCGTGACAAAAATTCAGAGACAATCTCCAAAGCAAATGAGTCCGCAGGGAGGAGATGGAGGTGATGAGATGATGGTCGTGAAAGCAATACCCCATCATCCTTGTTAAATTTATTTATGCATTTATTCATGCATGTATGCATTTATTTATTTTTCATATTTCTAAACCAGCCATCTTGCTCAAAGAGGCGCTTTGCCGGCAATGCACAGGTGACCCAAGTAAAAAGGGGGGGAAAAAGGCTGCGATTTAATTAGGGCAATATCTTTGATTTATGTTTGAACATCCCCTGTAGATGCTCCTGCCCGCAAAATTAGCCAGTTGAGAAATGCCTTTCAGGAATCCTTGCAATAATACAGAATTATGGTAATCTGAATTTTGGACATTAGATCCCTTTGCACTTGTATAGGAAAGGAATCCGATTTAGGTCGGTCACTGGGACGAGAGGTTTAATTTTCCAAACAGTGCAGTGGTGGGTTTCAAATTTTTTTACTACCAGTTCTGTAGGTGTGGCTTGGTGGGCATGGTGTGGCTTGGTGGGCGTGGCTTGGTGGGCGTGGCAGGGGAAGGATACTGTAAAATCTCCATTCCCACCCCACTCCAGGAGAAGGATACTATAAAATCTCCATTCCCACCCCACTCCAGGGGAAGGATACTGTAAAATCTCCATTCCCACCCCACTCCAGGAGAAGGATACTATAAAATCTCCATTCCCACCCCACTCCAGGGGAAGGATACTGTAAAATCTCCATTCCCACCCCACGCCAGGGGAAGGTTACTGCAAAATCCCCATTTCCTCCCAATCAGCTGGGAATTGGGAGGCAGAGAATAGATGGGGGCGGGGCCAGGCAGAGGTGGTATTTACTGGGTCTCCGAACTACTCAAAATTTCTGCTACCTGTTCTCCAGAACTGGTCAGAACCTGCTGAAACCCACCTCTGGAATAGTTTGTGTGTTCACTCTGCTAGGGAGAACTTTCTTGAGGATTGGGCTCCAGCAAGAATCCAGAAGCTCAGAAGACAAAAACCTCTGTGTCAGACCTGGAAGCCATCTTTGGCATTTGGGCCTTCAGGCCTGCCACATTTTCTACTGTGGCAAAATGGGAGGGGGGATTGTATAAAGCAGTGATGGTGAATCTTTTCAGCACCGAGCGCCGAAAAGGCAGCGCGCATGTGCTTGTCTGGGCCACGATCCAGAATAGTAGCTACCCAGGGCACGTCTGTGCCCAAAAATGAACTTCTGGTTTCCAGTGCACTCTTATGGGTTTCTGCCGTGCGTGCATGCACAATGATCAGCTGACGCATGCTCCTGCAGAAAAATGGAAGACCAGCTCTTCCAGTTTCCGGAACTGCCACATGCCAAAAAGCCAGCTGATCGTCACCTGCGCATACACGCCAGAAACCCGGAAGAGGAACGGGCAACTTCATGCATGCCAGGTGACATGGCTCAGCATGCCACTTTGGGCACATGTGCCATAGGTTTGCCATCACGGGTATAGAGTATGGTGATATGTAGTCAAAATAACATTCTTTTCTCAGAGAGTCAAGGCCATCTTGCCATGCAACTAGGGAGGCATCTCTAGTTTTGGATGGTGCCTGATCGCATCATGTGATGGACATGTGGGAACTGGGCAGGGACTTGAACTTTCTTTTGGGTGGGGAAAACCTAGAAGCTTTCAGATTCGGGTTTTCCCAGATGTGCCAATATGTCATCTCTAATAAAATGGAACTTTGAGGAAACTCAAGCCTCGGAGTTTTCTTTCGTTTGGGGTGTTACTTGGAACCCTAACACACATTCTTGCAACGTTATCCTGAGACAAGTATATTTGCCTTCATTCGTGAGAAGACGAATCTTTGTGTGGCTGGAATTACAAAGAGAGTAATGCTTCATTAAAATAATTTTTGTGTTAATATCCTGGAGGTATTATATTCTGGGAAGAAATAATTGCATACATTAATTTAATTTTGCGACAAGGTTTAATATTTTTCAAACATCCGGGATTTTTTCCCCCCAAGGTTTTAGATATCCATAAATCTTGAAAAAGATTTATGTCTTTCCGAAATAAAGATATAAAAGAATATAACTTCTTTTCAGACATCCATACTTTTTTTGATAACATACCTAATGTATATGAGAATTGATGGTTGCACAAACAGAAATGGAAGCTCAATGTCCCGCTTATTGTTTAAACAAACTAATCGTTCAACATTGGGAAAAGATGAATTCCCAGCTTCAATTCCTCGGTGGATTGAAGTCCTAACAGTTATTGCAACTTATGAACAAATTGCTTGCGAAGATTAGGTGTAGAAAATGACAAGGAAAAGGAATGATTCTTTATTCAAACCAGGGGTGAAATGCTCCCGGTTCGGACCGGATCACCTGATCTGGTAGTGATGGCAGCGTGTGGTTTGCCATAACCTATTGCTGCCTCCGTGCGCCCTCTGCATCCCATTTTCACCCTCTGCGCACTCCATTTTCTGCCCATTCTGGGCATCAGGGATCGGAATGGGCTGAAAATGGAGCACGCAGAGGCGGCAATAGGCTATGGCAATTCCTGCACTCTGAAACAGCTGATTGTCAGGAGGCAAATCCAACCGACAATCAGCTGCTTGTGCTAAACAGGCTGTGCTGAAACTGAAACACGGTGCTTGCTGCAAGGAGGCAAATTGCTGGGAGGCAGAGGCAGATTTTTTTTTTCTTGTGCTAATCAGGCTGTGCTGAAACTGAAACTGGCTCTTTGCTGTAAGGAGGCAAATTGCTGGGAGGCAGAGGCAGGGGTAGATTTCCCCCCCCCCCTTCTCTTGTTTTCCTCCCCAAAAGCTAGGTGCATCTTATACTTTGGAGCGTCTTATACTCCAAAAAATACAGTATATATACCATCATCAAGAAGGGTTTTGTATTTGTAATGTGACTCCTGCTGGCTCTTTAAACTCAGGATGGAAGAGTGAAGGGAGATCATTGCAAGAGAGAAATTGTTCACTGCCTGAAGTTGATGATCCGTGTTGTTTGGCCTCCTGCTGCTATGCACCATGTTCCTCCTTAGTAACCCGAATGACTAGTCAACCGTTCAGGGAGATCCATTCCTCTTAATGTGAAATAAAAGGAATGTCCATAAGGCAAGACACTCTTTTGATAGTAAAAGAATTCTGTGGCTTCAGAGATGGATGATTTGTAGGAGAGGGAGTGGCAAAGAGAAGAGAGCACAAGATAAGAGCTAATGGAATTCAAGAGAGCTTGTGAGTACGTTAGTGATTCTAGGCTGATTCCTCTCTTGACTCCACTGCCAGGCTCTGCTTGTATTTCTCCTACAGAAGTAGATTTTTATTTTTGTTTTTTTCTCCTCCCTACACCCTACACCTTCCTTCTCCCTCTTCTACCCCTCTTCCTTCCTCTTCTCCCTCTTCTCCCCCTCTTCTCCTCTTTCCTACCTCCTACTCTCTCCTCCTTTCTCCCTCCCCACCATTCTAAAATGGTAGCTGGGCAGACCCGGCCCTACATTAATTATTTTTATACATCTTCAATAATCCCTGTACATTAACCATCACTCCATCCTCTACCCTCATACCTCCCACTTCCCGTTCCTTTTACCTCCCACCCCCACCCCCCGACTTCCCAGAACAAAATGCCGGGTATCAAAACTAACAATCATAATCCAAAATAAATCTTAAATTATAATCTCTAGTCACTCCACACATAATCCCACTCTCAATTCCCCTCTCCTTCAAAAATATATCTAATAGAAAATATTTCCTAAATTTACTCATTTGAGTAAATATCAGAGGTAGATTCTTCTAGTGAGTTCTCAACTCTGCTCCACAACGAATGATGGAACAACTCCTGTTCGTGACGTGGTTAGACCAAAAGAGGTCCATTCACTTTTTGACCTTATGAAATACGTCATAAGGTCAGATCAGAAGTATGTTCCATTCTCTGGTTCGTAGCTATTTGTCCTAAATATTTAAAGCCTACTAAGCACACAAACACAAAACACGTGATAAAGCCTTAACTCTCTTACTTAATTAAGAGGTAAAGCAAAAGAGGACATCAATATTTAACTTAACTGGGAAGGGAGTAAAAGGAAACGCAGCATCAATATTTTATTGGAATAACAGAATCTAGCAATTTGGTCACTGATTACAAGCAGAGTGACTTATAAACACTCGGCAATTCATTAAAATGCAATTATGCGCTAAGAGCAAATTAAGGCTGCCGTAAAGGCTTGATTTAATGAACCATTAGCGGGAGGGGGAAGGGGTGTCTTGTTTTCCCAAAGGTCCGTTAAATCCAAATGTATGTTATTTGGGTTAATTTACCTTATTTTACCTCCTTTGCATCATGATATCATGGCACAGTTGCTACAAGTGGCGTAAGCAGTGCCATGTCCTTTACATGAGTTAAATGTGTGTAACATGAATACGCAAAAGGAAACAAGGTTTACATTAAGAGATGCGTCCGGACTACTTTGGATATAACAGACAGAAACGACTCGTTTGGGAACATAATTATCTGAGCTCCATTAATTGGGGGTTCTTACAGTCAAAGGTTCCAGGGTGATTCCACAGGTAGCCCTCGACTTGCAACAGTTCATTTAGTGACGGTTCGAAGTTACAAGGGCACCACAAAGGAACTTATGGCCATTTTTCACACTTACGACCATTGTAGCATACAATGGAGGAAGAGAGGGAAGGGGGAGAAGAGGGGAGGAGGAGGAAGGGGAAGAAAGAGGAGGAGGGGAAGGGGAGGGGAAGTAGAGGGGTAAAGGGGGAGAGGAGGAGGAGAAGGGGAAGAGGAAGGGGGACAATAGAGGGGGAGAAGAGGAGGAGGAAGAGGAGGAGCCGGAAGTAATGTCTGGAATGTATGACTATTACAGGCAAGCAAGAAAGCTAGGAGTCAACTGCCAGGATCACAAGCCACAAAATCGTATTTCTATGGCAGTGCAGTTGAGCAGCTGAGCATCCTAATGACATGATCAAGCCAAATCAGAGCGAGGGCACTATTCCCTACCCTCCTAGGGAATGCAGCTGTTCAAACAGAGGAATTCTTTGGCCAAGCAGAAGAAGGGAGCTCCCTCCCTCCTTATAACCTCAGCTAGTCCAGAATGCGGCTGCGCGGGTGATAGAGGAAGCACCGCGTTGCTCCCATATAACACCTATCCTGCGTGGCCTGCACTGGCTGCCAGTAGCCTTCCAGGTGCAATTCAAGGTGTTAGTGACCACCTTTAAAGCGCTCCATGGCTTAGGACCGGGCTATCTACAAGACCGCCTTCTGCCACCGATAGCCTCCCAACGACCTGTGCGCTCCCACAGAGTGGGCCTCCTCAGGGTGCCGTCGACCAAACAATGTCGGTTGGCGGCCCCCAGGGGGAGAGCCTTCTCTGTGGCAGCACCGGCCCTTTGGAATGAGTTGCCTCCGGGGTTACGCCAACTCCCCGACCTCCGGACCTTCAAACGTGAACTGAAGACTTTATTATTTCATCGTGCGGGACTAGCCTAAGTGTATTTTAATTGTAATTTTAAAGGGGTTTTATGTCGGTCTATGACCGTCTTAGTTAATTTGGCCTACTAAATATTTGTTTTTAATTCCTTTTTAAAATTTGTTATTTATATTCTGTGTTTTAATTATGGCTGTAAACCGCCCTGAGTCCGTCGGGAGAAGGGCGGTATAGAAATTAAATTATAAATAAATAAATAAATAAAATATGCCATCTCTCCATAACTGCAACGTAGAGGAAACGTAAAATAGGGCCGGGTCTGTAATCCCATTTTAATTTCTATTTTCTCAGGCAGCAGTTTTTCACGAGAGGATACATCGATACATCATCTAATTACAGCTTTAAAAAGTAATACAATGCAAAGAAGTTGACAGCATGCATAATAGATCTTACCGCATTACAGAATGCAGGTGGACAAGAAACGGTGAAGCACCGCAGAGAGCCATCCCGACAGACGCATTTGGCACACGGGCTCAGCCGCCATACTTTCCTGTTCGGGATTATTTCGCCGTCGAAAGAACATGAGTCTAAAAAGACAATAAAGACCGCCAAATTTGGTCTACGTTTGAGGTCTTTGTTTACAAGATAGATAACAGATAACAGAATAACAAGAGTTGGGAGGGGCCTTGGAGATCTTCTAGTCCAGGGGTCCCCAACCTTTCGGACCTCAGGGACCACTAAATCCATAATTTTAAGTCCCGTGGACCACTAATATGACCTGCTTAATGACCGGCTGGGTGGGCGAGGCTAGGTGGTCATGTGACTGGGTGGACATGGCCAACTTGATGTCACTCACGTTGAGGGGCACCTCGCTGGCCTCTACTTGCCTCTCCCCTCCCAGCCACTCCTCGTCTCCCTGCCCAGGCTCCTTAGGGCCCCAGCAGGAAGCAGTTGTTGGAGCTAAGCAGCCACCATGAGAAAGAGTTGGCAAAACAGCTCAGTTCAAATTGGATCTGACCAAGAAGGAGGCTCAGCAGAAGCACCTCACTGAGGACTACGAGCATAGGCTTTCCAAGCAGAGGGAAGACTTGCGGGAATGCAAGACCAGGCGCCTGGAGGCTCAGCAGGCTGAGATGGTCAGCCAGTTCCAGGCCATGATGAAGTCCCACTAGAACAAGGCCCTCTGGCTCTTCGCCACCAGTGGTGCTTCCCTCCAGCCTTTGCCCAAAGCCCCGCACCAGGAGGCTGAAGCAGACCCCAAGTCGGAATTTCTGCTCCCCTCCGACCCACACAAAAAGACCCCGAAGGGGGAGACTCTCTGCAGCAACAGTTCATTGCACGTATCCAGCCCAGGAGCCGTAATTTGAGAACCCGATTTAGTACAATATAAAAAAATGAAAATAATTTTTCTGCGGACCACCATTTTTTTCTCGCGGACCACCAGTTGGTGATCCCTGTTCTAGTCCAACCTCCTGCTCAAGCAGGAGACTCTATACCAATGGTGGGTTGCTCCCCCGGTTCGGACCGGTTCTATAGAACCGGTAATAAAACCGGCGGGAGGCTCTGCCCACTGACCCAAACGTCATCAAAACTCTTCTGCGCATGTGCAGAAGCTTCATTGCGCAGGCACAATGCGAACCAGTAATAAAAGTAAGTAGAACCCACCCCTGCTCTATACCTGTGACGGCAAACCTATGGCACATGTGCCACAGGTGGCACGCAGCACCCTCTCTGTGGCGACGCATGCCTCCCGCCGGCCAGCTGGTCTTCGGGTCTCCACCACGCATTCATGGGGAGGGGGCGTGGCACATGTGGGACTGCATGCGCATGTGGGGTGGGGTAGGGTATATGCATGGGGGCCACACGTGCATTGAATTGTGGCGGTTCGGGCGCGTGCGCATTCGGGTGTGTGCACGTTTTGGGCACTCGGTCCGGAAAAGTTTAACCATCACTGCTCTATACCATTTCAGGCAATGGCTGTTCGGTCTCTTCTTAAAAACCTCCAGCAGTGGAGCACCCACAACTTCTGAAGGCAAGTCAATCCACTGGTTAATTGTCCTCACTGTTTCTCCCTAGTTCCAGGTTGCTTCTCTCCTTGGTTAGTTTCCATCCGTTGCTTCTTGATTTGCCTTCTGGTGGCTTTGGAGAATAGCTTGAATCCAGGGGTGAAATGTAAAATTTGTGACTACCGCTTTTGTGGGCGTGGCTTGGTGGTGGTGGGGTAATGTGACTGGGTGGGTGTGGCCAACTTTTTTTTTTTAACTTTTAAAAGCATTTGTAAAAAAAAACTGCTGTTAAAAGCCACTGATGATCAGGCAACTCGGCTGGGATCGCCAGAGGAGCCTTTTAAAAGCTTTTAAAGGGTTCTGATGATCCCAGCTGAGTTGCCTGATCGCCAGAACCTTTTAAAAGCATTTTTTTCACAACCTCTTCGGCCAAAGAGGTTGTAGAAAAAATGCTTTTAAAGGGTTCTGATGATCCCAGCTGAGTTGCCTGATCGCCAGAACCCTTTAAAAGCATTTTTTAACAACCTTTTCAACCGAAGAGGTTGTAGAAAAAATGCTTTCAAAAGGTTCTGGTGATCCCAGCTGAGCCGTGTGATCATCAGAGGCTTTTTTTTTTTACTTTTAAAAGCATTTTTTCAGCCAAAGAAAAAATGCTTTTAAAAGTTAAAAAAAAAAAAAGCTCTGATGATGGCACGGCTCAGCTGGGGATGCGGGGGGAGGCAGGGATTTTTGCTACTGGTTCTCCGAACCACCCACCACCCACCACCCGCCACCCACCACCATTCAGATCCAGTCCGAACCAGGAGCATTTCACCCTTGCTTGACTCCCTCTTCTTTGTGGGAGCCCCTGAGTTATCGGAGCACTGCTATCATGTCACCCCTAGTCCTTCTTTTCACTAGAGAAGACAAACCCAATTCCTGCAACTGTTTTAGCTTCCAGTCCCCCTAATCATCTTTATTGTTCTTTTCTGCATTCTTTCCAGAGTCTCTACATCGTTTTTTTTTTATAATATGGTGACCAAAACTGGATGCTATATTCTAAGCGTTATCTTACCAAGGCTTTCTAAAGCAGTACTAACATTTCACGTGCAATGCCCAGTCAAGCATTTCAACAATATTTCTGCAGTTCCTCTAAGAGAAGACCGTACTTCTGGGACACGTAATGGTACAAGCGTAACACGCTGCAATTTGTGTGCAACATTGTTATGCAAGAATCAAAGGTTGGCGTTTGCATCATCAAACAATGATCATCACTTTGGGAGAATCACGTTTCGGAACAGATGTCCATGCTTTTTCTGCCAAAAGTGCAGTAGTAAATATAACGCAAAAGGAGTATTGGCTCTGCCCACAATTTTGAGGAATGGTGGTTTCCATCACATTCAGACACTTGGCAACCGGCTCCTATATGTGTCCGTTGCAGTGTCCCAGGGTTGTGGGATCACCTTTTCCAACCTTCTGTTCGCAGGATTGTCTGGGACGCTACCCATCCTCTTCAGCGACCTGTTTTCCTTGTTACCTTCCAGGAGCAGGTTCCGGGGTATCCGAAGAAGAACATCAAGATTCAGCCACAGTTTTGTTCCATATACAGTAGCATCAACCTTGGGAATTCTCAAGTTTCCTCCTTCCGATTCATATTCAAAATGGACAGTGATTAATAAGTATATGTGATGTGATGCAGGGTGGGGTGGGATGGGGTGGTGTGTGTGTGTGTGTGTGTGTGTGTGTGTGTGTGTGTGTGTGTAGTGTATCATGTGTATATGTTTGTAATGTAAGTGTACAGGTAGATATATATTTTCTTTTGAGAGCAGGCAACAGAATTTCATTTTTAATTTGTGCCAGTCTGCTCACAGTAAAAAATGACAATAAAGGCTCTCTTCTCTTCTCTTCTCTTCTCTTCTCTTCTCTTCTCTTCTCTTCTCTTCTCTTCTCTTCTCTTCTCCTCTTTCCTTCCATTCCATTCCATTCCATTCTCAATAGATTCTCTTCCTTCCTCTCTCCACTCTATTCTCCTCCTCTCCTCCTCTCTCTCCACTCTATTCTCCGCCTCTCCTTTCTCCTCCTCTCCACTCCTCTCTTCTCCACTCTCTTCTCCTCCTCTCCTCTCCACTCTATTCTCCTGCTCTTCTCTCCCCTCCCCTCCTGTCACCATCCCTCTCCTCTCCACTCTATTCTCCTCCTCTCCTCTCCTCTCCTGTCTATTCTCCTCCTCTCCTCTCCTCTTACCTTACCTCATCTTATATCTCATCTCATCGTATGTCAAAGGAAAAGCCAAATTCACTTAACAACTGTATTATTAACTTAACGCCTACAGTGATTCACTTAGCAACTGTGCCAAGAAAAGTCATAAAATGGGGCAAAATTCAATAAACAAATGTCTCCCTTAACAACAGAAATTTTTGGCTCAGTTGTGGCCATTAAGCCAAGGACTGCCAGTAGTCCTTGACTTATGACCACAACTGCACACAAAGTTTCTCCTTGCTAAGCGAGACAGTTACACAAGTTTGGCCTCGTTTCGAACTGTGTTTTTGTCACAGTTAGGTGAATTGAATGGATTTTGCTTGTCAAAAGGTCACAGGAGCCCAGGACTCTGCAACCATCATGTGTCAGTTGCCAAGTTTCTGAATTTTGATTACATGCCCATGGTGAAGCTGCAACGGTCATTAACTTTGAAGGGTCACTAAACGAACTATTCTAAGATGAGGACTACCTGTATATGCATATAACAAATATCTAACGTAGTTAGATTTTGCAATGCTGAGCTAGCTACACTGCTTCTCTTTCCAGGTGGTAATGCAGGAGAAGGAGTGGAAGACCCTGGGGGTGGAGTTAAAAGAGGGATTAGCCTAGAATCCTTACATAGCCGCAAGCAGATTAAGTCGAACCTTCTTTGATTTCAGTTGACCCTGAAACTCCAAACCAATGCTAAGAACTAGTCGAAAAAAAATCCCTGTGCATTTAGTAATAAATCAGTTTAACTGGACTTTCAGGTGTGGGCCCTGGTGTTTCAGGTATGACAGATGAAAACGATTTCTCACCTTTTCTGCTTACACACTTGGGACAGCATTCTCCCAGACCGATATCTTCCACTTCATTGTCCTCGCAAGAAAGAGCAGAGCAGCGTTTGGGGGCACAAGTAACCCCTCCGTTAGCACAGGAGCAAGTCCTGCATTCTGAACTGGCCCATTCAGCGTTAGGCTTCAAGGAAAAACCAGAAGAAAAAGAAATGAACAGGAAAAGTACAGGGGGAAAAAAGTCACCAATGTTTTATTTGATGGCTGCCTGCCAAGAAAACCGCATCCCACATTTGTAATGCTGGCATTTGCTGCAATCTTCCTTTCTTTCTTTCTTTCTTTTTGCTATCTAGCTATCTATTATCTTTATCTATCTACCTATTTCCCTGCCTGCCTGCCTGCCTGCCTCAATACCTACATCTAATCCATCCATCCAGGTATGTATGTATGTATGTATGTATCTATCTATCTATCTATCTATCTATCTATCTATCTATCTATCTATCTATCTATCTAATCTACACAACTTATCTACATCACTTTCCCATGGGAATATATATATATATATTCTGAGGTTTTCGCGGCTGTTTGTATGTAGGTCTTTGGTTATTCGGGTTTTGCTCCCAGAAGCACGAAGCTGAAGCCTGAAGATGACGAATGAGACTTCTCCGAAACGTTGCCAAGACACTACCAATTAAAAAGGAAGAAACAGCTGCAATCACACATTGCTCCCAGAAGCACGGCTGAAGCCTGAAGATGACGAATGAGACTTCTCCAAACGCTGCCAAGACACTTCCAATTTTACGCGGAGAAAACCCGAATAACCAAAGACCTACATATATATATATATATATGTATATGTATATGTATATGTATATATATATATATATATATATATATATATTTGTTTTCTGAGGTTTTCGGGTGTTTGTATGTAGGTCTTTGGTTATTCGGGTTTTGCTCCCAGAAGCACGGTTGAAGCCTGAAGATGACGAATGAGACTTCTCCAAACGTTGCCAAGACACTTCCAATTAAAAAGGAAGAAACAGCTGCAATCACACATTGCTCCCAGAAGCACGGTTGAAGCCTGAAGATGACGAATGAGACTTCTCCAAACGTTGCCAAGACACTTCCAATTTTACGCGGAGAAAACCCGAATAACCAAAGACCTACATATATATATATATATATGTATATGTATATGTATATGTATATATATATATATATATATATATATATATTTGTTTTCTGAGGTTTTCGCGGGTGTTTGTATGTAGGTCTTTGGTTATTCGGGTTTTGCTCCCAGAAGCACGAAGCTGAAGCCTGAAGATGACGAATGAGACTTCTCCAAACGTTGCCAAGACACTTCCAATTAAAAAGGAAGAAACAGCTGCAATCACACATTGCTCCCAGAAGCACGGTTGAAGCCTGAAGATGACGAATGAGACTTCTCCAAACGTTGCCAAGACACTTCCAATTAAAAAGGAAGAAACAGCTGCAATCACACATTGCTCCCAGAAGCACGAAGCTGAAGCCTGAAGATGACGAATGAGACTTCGTCGAAACGTCGCCAAGACACTTCCAATTAAAAAGGAAGAAACAGCTGCAATCACACATTGCTCCCAGAAGCACGAAGCTGAAGCCTGAAGATGACGAATGAGACTTCGTCGAAACGTCGCCAAGACACTTCCAATTAAAAAGGAAGAAACAGCTGCAATCACACATTGCTCCCAGAAGCACGAAGCTGAAGCCTGAAGATGACGAATGAGACTTCGTCGAAACGTCGCCAAGACACTTCCAATTTTACGCGGGAGAAAACCCGAATAACCAAGACCTACATATATTTATATATATATATATATATATATAGTGTTTTTCTGTCAAAGCACCTGGTCTGCCCCAATATGGGAAGGAGCATACTGCTTCCCTTTCGCCATTCAACTGCAATCCAGGAGCCCTCAGGCAGTCGATTTTACGACAATAGTTTGTCGTGAAAGAGACTGCCTGAGGGCTCCTGGATTGGAGTTGAAAGACGAAAGGGACGCAGTATGCTCCCTTCCTTATTGGGGCAGACCAGGTCCTTTGACAAAAAAACACTTAATCTTTCCCCTGGCTCAGCTGATAAAGGGAGGAGAACTTGTGGCTCAGAGGTTAATACAGCTGCCTAATATGCAGGCAGCCCAAGTTCGAATCCAAGTAAGGGTCTGGCTAGCTGATGAGAGCTAAATAGCTTGAAATAGATGTATACTAGTCTCCCTTTATTTGGTTTTATATATATATATATAAAAGGGGATGCAGTATGTCGTGTCCCACTCCTCCGCTGACGGCCGGGTCAGGGAAATCCGAATCAGGCTTGCCTCTGCAGCTCTGCCCAAAGTCCTAGCAAAGTCCTCAGAGCAGGCAGGAGACCAGTAAGTGACTGGTAAGTTCGACTTTGCCTGACTCAGAGACTGCCAGAAAGCAGATCCTTTATATAGGCCATGGGGTGTGGCTCCATGACTCAGCACTCATTAAGGCCTGCCCCTCCCTTCCTTCTGTTGCCTCTGCCTATCCAATCTTCTGATGCGAGGGTCACTCCAATCAGCTGTTGGAAGTAAACTTTCCTCAGGCTCACATGCTGTGGAGGAGGGGGAGGGGTCTAGCTGCTCCGTTTGCCTGGGCTGGGGCCGGGGGATGCTCCCTCCTCTGCAGCTTTTCTGGGCATGGAGCCAGGACATTCCTCCGTGTTCGGGAGCAGATAAGCAGACCCCGGCTGCGGTGAGAGCGGACAAGACACAACACAGTAGCTCAAGGGGTTAGGATGCTGAGCTTGTTGATTGAAAGGTTGGCAATTCAGCGATTCGAATTCCTAGTGCTGTTGTGTAATGGGGTGAGCTTCTGTTACTTGTCCCAACTTCTGCCAACCTAGCAGTTCGAAAGCACATAAAAAATCCAAGTAGAAAAAATAGGGACCATCTTTGGTGGGAAGGTAACAGCATTCCGTGCGCCTTTGGCGTTGAATCATGCCGGCCACATGACTATGGAGACGTCTTCAGACAGCGCTGGCTTTTTGGCTTTGAAATGGAAATGAGCACTGCCCCCTTGAGTCGGCAACGACTAGCATATATATATGAGGGGAATATTTACCTATATATAACTATATATAACTATAAATAACAACCCATGAGCCAGATCTAAGCACCCTGCAGGCCAGATCCGGCCCCCGTGCCTTCAGTTTGAGACCCCCGCTTTATAGGAAACATCTAATGGGTACAAAAGAGGCAACCAACTTCATCTTGCCCAGAACGTGGTCCCAACATGGCCCGTCACAACTCTGTTTGTGGAATTCACACAAGTTCCCATCTGGGACACAACAGGTTAAAAAGAAAACACCAGAAATACATAGTACTTACTTCTCTGAGTTGTCCTTCGTACTCACAGAACCCTTCCGTTCGTTCAGCACACTCCGGGCAGCAAGAGCTGGGTGATATTTGAAGTATTTCCTCCTGAACAGATAAATATGGTACAAATACCATTCACGCTCTCTCGACCACCGTTTCTTTGCGTTTGTATTGCTATTAATTTCTTTTTTTTCTAAAAGAACCGATATTACTGCCCTTCAAAACGGACCCTCCTGAGGTTCCTAGCCACCCGCTGAAACTTCAACAAGTTCCATTTTTTTTCTTTAAAGCAAAACAATTGAAGATGCAACATGTAAAATCAGAAAAGTAGTGAAAAGTTTCTCTGGAGCCTCAAATATTCAAATTAGAAGATAGTAACAGGCCTGAAAGAAGAAATCGTGATTTTTCCTGGCAATGGAAAAACAATGAAGAAAGCATCTTATTTTTACTGGAGGCTATTATCCAGGGGTGAAATCCAGCAGGTTCTGACAGGTTCTGGAGAACCGGTAGCAGAAATTTTGAGTAGTTCAGAGAACCAGCAAATAGCACTTCTGGCTGGCCCCAGAGTGGGGAGGGAATGGAGATTTTGCAATATCCTTTCCCCAGGAGTGGGGAAGGATGGGGATTTTGCAGTATCCTTCCCCTGCCACGCCCACCAAGCCACACCCACCAAGCCACGCCACACCCATCAAGCCACACCCACAAAACCGGTAGTAAAAAAAAATTGAAACCCACCACTGCTCTAGAGCAGGGGGGGTGTCCAAACTTGGTATATCCGGCTGGGGAATTGTGGGAGTCGGAAGTCAACAAGTCACCGAATTTGGAGACCCACGCCCTAGAGTTTAAATCTGGGATCCTTTCTAGCCCTCCTCGGAGGCGGAACCTGCAACCGTTGGCATCTCAAGCAGACGCTCTTCTCCTGAGTTTAGCGACAGTGACTCAACCATAGAACCTCTCACTCGGGTAGTATTCACTTACCTTTGCTACCGGTTCGCAAATGTGAGTGCGCTCGCACTCACCACTTCTGTGCATGCGCAGGACCTTTTGCACATGCACGGAGCATCAAAAACGGGACGTGATTACATCTGGACGGGTGGGCGGAGCCTCCCGCCGCCGCCACCACCAGTTCGCTCGAACTGGATCGAACCGGCTGAACCACAGAGCCTCCTACTCAGGGGTGGTATTCACTTACCTTCATTACCGGTTCGCAAAGGTGAGTGCGCTCGCACTTACCACCTCCGTGCATGCACAGGACCTTCCGCGCATGTGCAGAGCATCAAAAACGGGATGCGATTACATCCAGACGGGCGGGCGGTGCCTCCCGCCGCCACCGGTTCGCCAGAACCGGATCGAACCGGTTGAATACCACCACTGTTTCCACTCATTCCATCTCCCACCCGGATGTCCCTTGTCTTGTCTTCTCTTACCTTCTCAAAGTTGCAGCGAGGGTCTCTGCACGCCGCGGCTTCGCACAGGACGACGTCGCCATGGCAACCACACTCTTGGCACGAGTCCGGCTTCCAAAGCGTGTTGTTCTGCAAACAAAACCATAATCCCTGAATTAAAGTTCTATTTAAAAAAAAGAAAAGAAAAGAAAAGAAAAAGAGTTCACACGGCATGCAGTTACGGGACAGCAGGAAAAGGTTTCCGATGATTTAAAAGGGCTTTTGCATTACCGGGGCAGACTTGGCAACTGGGATTTGTCTACTCCATGCTGATTAATACCCACGGCTGGTAATAAGTCCAAAGTTATTCATGTCATACTTTCAAAAAACATGTAATCAAAAGACTCAGGTCCGCAATGAAAAGCAATCAATTTGAGCTGCAAAGTAATTGATCCACCGAAGCTCAGTAGCTACAATCTGATTAGAGCTTCTCTTCCATAGAGTTCGGGTTTCTATAAACAGATTCAGGCTGGGACTTTAATGACTTCCAAAGGAGCATTTGATGCCGCCGTTCATATTAAAATTAACGTCCTGGAAAAATTACCTGGGGTGCCCAACAGCTTCTGCGTTGTGTTCTGTGTTATGCAAAGAGGCTAAAAAGGATTGAGAGTTTGCTGGCGAGAAAAGAGGAGTGGGACACAGGAAGAAAAGATCCTGGCAGGCAGTGGCCAAGGGAAACAGTACCTTGGAAGTTTTGGTTTAAAAAAAAATAATAATATCCTCAACTAAATAGAATGTCTTGCTAACCTAAGTAGGAAGAACCAGTATGTGGGGTGGTTGAAAACCGGAATATTTAGGCAGGCAGGCAGGCAGGCAGGGAGGGAGGGAGGAAAGGAAAGGAAAGGAAAGGAAAGGAAAGGAGGGAAGGAAGAAATGAAATGAAAGGAAAGGAAAGGAAAGGAAAGGAAAGGGGGAGGGAGGGAAGGAAGGAAGAAAGGAAAGGGGGAGGGAGGAAGGGAGGGAAGAAAGGAAAGGAAAGGAAAGGAAAGGAAGAGGGAGGGAGGGAGGGAGGAGAGAAGGCAGACAGGCAGGCAGTGAGGGAAAGAGAGAGGGAAGGAAAGGAAAGGGGGAGGGAGGGAGGGAGGGAAGAAAGGAAAGGAAAGGAAGGGGGAGGGAGGGAGGGAGGAAAGGAAGGAAGGAAAGAAAAGTTTCTCAACACTAATCATGACGGGCAAAACCTTTCAAAGAATGGTTTCTACAGCATCCCTCGGCCCATGTAAAGCATAAAACAGAACTTACACTTGTCCATGGATGGAGGCTAAACTACAATTGCTGGTAGACGTTGCTGGTAGAATTAGGCTAAATCTTGAATTATCCGGGCTAATTATACCTTGTACGGAAGATGACTAATATTTAAGATAGTCGTTCCAAAGATACTTTTCAAAAAAAAAAAAAAGCAACTGGCCTTTCTTTATTTTTTTCCTTGAAGACTGAAGAAGCTTCTTGGATAAGAAGGGAAATGTCTTAAAAACAAGGAAAGGTCAGTTTCCTTTTGAAAATGGATGATTGAGAATCTCCATAGCCATTGACGGTGTATCCTAGCGTGCAACCACTAATACAGCACCATACATTTGAGAAGCATTGAGGAATGAGGAACGCCAACTGCTTCTCCTAAACACACTTTCCTCCCCATTTCTCCTCTCCTGTCTCCAGCTTTCTGAATTTCTAAGCACACAGTTATCCTTGCAAAACCACTTGGTATTCAACCAGGGAGTTGCGAGCGAATGCTTAATCTGGAACAGAGAAACGGCAGATGGGCAAGATTTCAGCTCAGAGTTTCTCTGCTCTAAACAGCTCTTCCTACTTAGGCCTTATTGAAGCTGACCAGAGTTGTTCCGAGAGCTACTTCGTATCTTCAATAAAAGCTAACTGTCTGTTCCTCCCTTCCCTTGACTTCCATACATACCTCTTAAGTGTATGGTTTGAGGAGGGAGGGAGAGAAGGAAGGAGGGAGGAAGGGAGGAAGGAAGGGAGGAGAAAGAGGAGAGGAGGGAGGGAGGAAGGAAAGAAAGAAAAGAGAAAAGAAAAGAAAAGAAGGGAGGAGGGAGGGAGGGAGGGAGGGAAGGAAGAAAGGAAGGAAGGAAAGAAAGGAGAAAAGAAGGGAGGGAAGGAAGGAAGGAAAGAAAGAAAGGAGAAAAGAAGGGAGAGAAGAGGGAGGGAGGACGGAAAGAAAGAAAGAAAAGAGAAAAGTAGGGAGGGAGGGAAGGCAGGAAGGAAGGAAGGAAACAAAGAAACAAAAGAGAAAAGACGGGTTGGAGCGAAGGAGGGAAGGAAGAAGGAAGGATGGAAAGAAAGAAAGAAAGAAAGAAAGAAAGAAAGAAAGAAAGAAAGAAAGAAAGAAAGAAAGAAGAAAAAAGAAGGGAGGGAGGGAGAATTTTACTCTTGCTGGGAGCTAATGTTAATTTTTCAGAGAAGTGGGAATTGATACCAGCAGAAGAGAATATCTGTAGCTCAGCTGAACTGTGGCTCTCTCAGCTTGGTTGTTTCCTTGAAGACTTTTCACTACCCAGCTAGGTAACATCATCAGGGCATCAGCATGAAACGTCTTCAAGAAAAACAACCAAGCACAGAGAGCATCAAGGGTTCCAAAGTGGGAGTCGGTCATTTTTCCCATCCCTCCCTTCCCATCTCTTCCAAAATGCTGATGAAAGAACTCCAATATCTGTGGGAATTACATTGTGGGAACGACAGATACGTTACTCAAGATTAATGGCGTATTAATCTTACTCATACTAGCGGAATGATGGCAAATATTTTGGCTCGGTGTCAAAATTTCAGAAAACGCTTAACATGACTTTGCTGGCGCATCATAGATCCTCCCACCACGTTGAACAAAAGAGGAACAATTCTTTACATATTTATTTTTTTCAAAAATACAGTCCCAATTTTAGGTAAAGCTATGTATTATATGAAGATTATTATAAAAATAGCACTTAGGTTTATATACTGCTTCAAAGTGCTTTACAGAGTCAGCCTCCTGCCCCCAAATAATCCGGGTCCTCATTTGAGCCACCTCGGAAGGATGGAAGGCTGAGTCAACCTTGAGCCGGTCAGGATCGAACTTCAGGCTGTAGGCAGCCGGCAGTCAGTAGAAGTAGCCTGCAGTACTGCACTTTAACTACTGAGCCAACCGTGGGGCATAAAATGTGGTAAATAATAATTTCTAATTATTATGCCTTCAATACTGCATTTGAACCACTGTGCCACCAGAGCTAAAACAAACTCATTTTGGGATGTTTCCTCTTGTGAGACTTCAGGAAGGTTTGGAAACCATGCAAGAGCACGCTCTATTCTTATGCGGCCTCCAAAAACAGGCAACGTACAACCAGAAGTGGGTTTCAGCAGGTTCTGACCAGTTCTGGAGAACCAGTAGCGAAAATTCTGAGTAGTTCGGAGAACCGGTAGTAAAAATTCTGACTGGCCCCGCCCCCATCTATTCTCTGTCTCCCAAGTCCCAGCTGATCAGGAGGAAATGGAGATTTTGCAGTATCCTTCCCCTGCCACGCCCACCAAGCCACGGCCACAGAACCGGTAGCAAAAAAAATTAAAACCTTCCACATGTATTAAGTGAATCATTGCAGTGGTTGAATAGGTAACATGGTTGTTAAGTGAATCTAGTTTGTCCTTTTGATTTTGCTTGTCAGGAGGTCACACAAAAAGGTGATTCCCTTGACCCCGGGACACTGCAACTGTCATAAATGTGAGTCCATTGTCAGGCCTCCGAATAGACCCTGTTTCCCCGAAAATAAGACATCCCCTGATAATAAGCCCAATCGGGCTGTTGAGCGCATTTCGCTGGTGGCTCAGACTGGTAAAACAGTCTGTTATTAATAGCAGCTGCTTGCAATTATTGCAGGTTCAAGTCCCACCAGGCCAAAGGTTAACTCAGCCTTCAATCCTTTATAAGGTAGGTAAAATTAGGACCCAGATTGTTGGGGGCAATAAGTTGACTTTGTATATAAATATACAAATGGATGAAGACTATTGCTTAACACAGTGTAAGCTGCCCTGAGTCTTCGGAGAAGGGCGGGATATAAATGCAAATTTTAAAAAAAATAAGCCCCCCCCCGAAAATAAGCCCTCCCCGAAAATATTTCAATGCATGCGCAGCCAGTCCCTGCCATTTCCTCTGGTTAGAGTTAGGGAGACAGAACTGGAAATCAGGTAAGACGGTAAGAGGAACCCCACCTTGCTCCATGCGCCCCAAAATAACAAGAACTCCCTGAAAATAAAACCAAGCGCTTATTTTGGGATTCCAAAAAAAATAAATAAGACAGGCTCTTATTTTCGGGGAAACAGGGTAAATCACATGACCATGGGGATGCTGCAAACGGTCGTAAGTGTGAAAAATGCCCATAGGTCACTTTTTTCCGTGCCGTTGTAACTTTGAACGGTCACTAAGCGAACTGTTATAAGTTGAGGACTACCTGTATCCAAAAATAGTGCAAGAATGGGGTGTTCCTTACGAGAACGGCTGCTGTCATCTATTGATGAACATAAAGGCATCACCCAAAACATTGTGGGGGGTCCCCTTTGATCCTAATGTCATAGGTTCTCCATCCCTACCCTAGAGGTTGGCACTTCGCTTGGCAAAATGCCAATCATCCCTCTCATGTGGGACCTATTTTTTTTTTAATTTGCATTTATATCCCGCCCTTCTCCGAAGACTCAGGGCGGCTTACACTATGTCAAGCAATAGTCTTCATTCATTTGTATAGTATATACAAAGTCAACTTTGTTGCCCACAACAATCTGGGTCCTCATTTTACCTACCTTATAAAGGATGGGAGGCTGAGTCAACCTTGGGCCTTGTGGGACTTGAACCTGCAATAATTGCAGGCAGCTGCTGTTAATAACAGGCTGCATTAGCCTGTTGAGTCACCAGAGGCCCGTATTAAATGTCAAAAAGGGTTTTACAAGGTACACCCCCGACAGAGGTGGGATTTGCTTACCTTCCCTACCGGTTAGCAAATGTGACCGTGTGCCCACCTTCCGCACATGCTCAGCCTTCCGTGCATGCTATTTGCTACACATGCGCACGGCCTCGAAAATGTGGCTAAATAGGACATCATCACGTAGGGACACGTGGTCGGAGCCTACCGCAGTCGCCGCTACCAGTTCGCCCGAACCGGACAGAACCAGCTGAATCCCATTACTGACCCCCGATGGTATTATGCGATCTAGTCCAGCTGCATGCCTGGCATAACTTTGGGATATATCAATATGCAGCTTCTAAAACGGGTCACTGCTTCCTGGCAGAGAACATCTTGTCTTCCTGTACCAACCTGCAGGGAATCTTAACTTAAATACAGCCAGAGAACCACATAATATATATATGTATGTATGTATGTATGTGTAATATATATATATATATATATATATATATATATATATATATATATATATATATATATATATATATATATATATATATATATATATATATATATATATATATATATATAGATGTTTGTATATTCGCGTTTTCTCCCACGTAAAATTGGAAGTGTCTTGGCGACGTTTCGACGAAGTCTCATTCGTCATCTTCAGGCCTCAGCTTCGTGCTTCTGGGAGCAATGTGTGACTGCAGCTGTTTCTTCCTTTTTAACTGCTAGTGGGGGTTTGAACTGATTGGGTAGGAGCTTGGCTGTGCTCTGATTGGATGGGTTTTTTTTGGTGCTCTGATTGGATGGGGGTGTGTCCTCTTTGGGTGGAGGCTTGGTTGTGCTCAGATTAGTCTGAGCTGCAGGGGGATTTGAGCTGGTGAGCTGCACAGCTGTTGTCCGGCTTCGTGTTCGCGGTCGTGCCACATCTTCACAGTGGGTGTCAGTCTGCTGCATGTATGGATTGGAGGGGTTGAAATGGCCAATGTTGCAGCTGCGGTCTGGCTTCTGGTCCTTAATCGTGCTTCATGATCAGTGTGGGTTTGGGTCTGCTTTCTGGGTGGATGTGTGGTGGTGACATCCTGTGTGGACCTCGTGAGTATGGGTCTGGTGTCATTCCTCGTGTTAGGGACACGTTTGTCAATAAGGGCAGGTTTCCAAATGGGTGGTAGGCGGGAGGTATCATCTCTTTTGTTCATGCTGTGTGGGCGTCCACACAGCATGAACAAAAGAGATGATACCAAAAAATATCCACCATCCTAAGAAACCCCAAAGACAAAATTGAGTTAGAAAATCAAGGAGTATATGAAATCCCATGCACCGCCTGCCCCACCACATACATCGGACAAACCAACAGAAGAATAAGTGCACGCATTGAAGAACACAAGAACTCAGTCAAAAAAGAGGAACCAACTTCTTCCCTGGTCCAACACCTTAAAGCCACAGGACACGATATTGACTTTAAAAAGACCAGAACTATCGCCAAAACTGAACACTTTAACAACAGAATAATCAGAGAAGCCATCGAGATAGAAAACGCCCACACAGCATGAACAAACGAGATGATACCTCCCGCCTACCAGCCATTTGGAAACCCGCCCTTATTGACAAACGAGTCCCTAACACGAGGAATGACACCAGACCCACACTCACGAGGTCCACACAGGATGTCACCACCACACATCCACCCAGAAAGCAGACCCAAACCCACACTGATCAGGAAGCACGACCAAGGACCAGAAGCCAGACCGCAGCTGCAACATTAGCCATTTCAAACCCCTCCAATCCATACATGCAGCAGACTGACACCCACTATGAAGATGTAGCACCACAAACACGAAGCCAAACAACAGCAATGCAGCTCACCAGCTCAAATCCCCTGCAGCTCAGACTAATCTGAGCACAACCAAGCCCCCACCCAAACAGGACACACCCCAGCCAATCAGAGCACAAAAACCCCATCCAATCAGAGCACAGCCAAGCTCCCACCCAATCAGTTCAAACCCCACTAGCAGTTAAAAGGAAGAAACAGCTGCAATCACACATTGCTCCCAGAAGCACGGTTGAAGCCTGAGGATGACGAATGAGACTTCGTCAAACGTCGCCAAGACACTTCCAATTTTACGCGGGAGAAAACCCGAATAACCAAAGACCTACATATATATATATATATATATATATATATATATATATATATATATATATATATATATATATATATATATATATATATATATATATATATCAAGCTGAAGCCTGAAGATGACGAATGAGACTTCAAACGCCGCCAAGACACTTCCAATTTTACGCGGAGAAAACCCGAATAACCAAAGACCTACATATATATATATATATATATATATATATATATATATATATATATATATATATATATATATATATATATATATATATATATAAAAACTCCAATAACATAACTAGCCTTTGGTATGGATGGAGTTGCTGCACTAACAGAGGATAAGCTGAGAAAAACTGTCTCGCTGGGTTCTGATTTACTACCCCGTTGCAAAATCAATTCGGGCCAAGTTATATGTGTGTCAAGCTAACTCCCGTGCTGTGTTTAATCTGATTTCTGAGCTTTAAACAAAAGAGGGGGAGAGAAAGACGAAGGAAACACGAAAGCTGTGGGACGCCGTGAACGTTTTGGGCCTTGGCATATCTGCCCTCCTCATTAGATGATTGGTATTAAATAGATAGCTTTATTGATTAGTCTATAGGCCACTGATGGCTAACCTTTTGGCCATCACGTGCCAGGAGCGGGGGCGGGGATTGCGCGTGGGTGTGCCCACACCCATAATTCTATGCACCCTGCCCCTGCGAGCCCCCTTTCCCTGCTCCTGGCACGCGATATACGAGCTCTCAGAGAAGAGGCTTTCATACATGATGTGTTGACTTCTGGATCTCAGAGATGCCTTAGATCAGGGGTGTCAAACTCAAGGCCTTGGGGCAGGATCCAGCCCGTGGGGGTGCTTAGATCTGGACCATGGGGGCTGTCCTGGAAACAGCGAAGGACTGGCCCACAGTGCCTCTGCCAGCGAAAACAGAGCTCAGGAGGGCTGTGCGCAGCTCTCCCAAGGGTTGCAGGAGGCCATTGCAGCCAGAAAAGGTGCAATGGCAGAGTGCGCGGGACACCACAGGCTCCCCCAACACGAGTTATGTTAAACTGACCATGCCCATCCTGGCCACACACACCCCACGGTCAAACACAACCCCGATGCGGCCCTCAATGAAAGTTTCATACCCCTGCCTTAGATCTTACAACAGACAGACGGTTGGACTAGATCAGGAGTCATCAACCTTTCAGACCTCAGGGACCACTAAATTCATAATTTTAAATCCCGTGAACCACTAATATGATCTTCCTAATGACTGGGTGGGTGGGTATGGCTAGGTAGTCATGTGACAGGGTGGGCGTGGCCAACTCAATGTCACTCACATCACTGGGCATCTCGCCAGCCTCTACTCGCCCCTCCCCTCTCAGCCACTCCTCGCCTGTCTGCCCAGGCTCCTTAGGGTCCCAGCAGGAAGCAGTTGTTGGAGCTAAGCAGCCACCACGAGAATAAGTTGGCAAAACAGCTGGCTCAGTTCAAATTGGATCTGACCGAGAAGGAGGCTCAGCAGAAGCACCTCACTGAAGACTAGGAGCATAGGCTTTCCAAGCAGAGGGAAGACCTGTGGGAGTGCAAGGCCAGGTACCAGTGCCTGCTGGCTCAGCAGGATGAGATGGTCAGCCAGTTCCAGGCCATGATGAAGTCCCACTGGAACAAGGGTCTCCGGCTCTTAGCCACCAGTGATACTTCCCTCCAGCCTTCACCCAAAGTCCCGCACCAGTTGGCTGAAGCAGTACCCCGAGTCTGAATTTCTGCCCCCCTCCGACCCACACAAAAAGACCCTGAAGGGGGAGACTCTCTGCAGCAACACAAATGTTCATTGCACGTATCCATCCCAGGGGCCGTAGTTTGAGGACCCCTGATTTAGTGCAATATAAAAACTGGAAATAATTTTTCTGCAGACCACCCAAATTTTCTCGTGGACCATCAGTGGTCCATGGACCACCAGTTGGTGACCTCTGGACTAGATAACGTCTAGGATTCCAACTCTATGGTTCTACAGATTATCGGAGTCTTGCCAAAGATGCCAGATCTTGGCAGGTGCTTACATCTCAAAGCAAGACTGCGTGCTCCGTTACTCGGAGGCAGATTGTCAAATGCTCACTTGGTACATCTTTGTTGTTGTTAGTTGCGAAGTCGTGCCCGACCCCCATGGACAACATTCCTCCAGGCCTTCCTGTCCTCTACCATCCTCTGGAGTCCATTTAAACTCATGCCAACTGCTCCAGTGACTCCATCCAGCCACCTCGTTCTCTGTCGTCCCGTTCTTCTTTTGCCCTCCATCTTTCCCAGCATTACGCTCTTCTCCAGTGAGTCCTTCTTTCTCATTAGGCCAAAGTATTTCAGTTTCTTCATCAGGATCTGGCCTTCTAAAGAGCAGTCAGGGTTGATCTCCTCTAGGACTGACTTGTTTGTTCGCCTTGCAGTCCAAGGGACTCACAGGAGTCTTCTCCAGCACCAGAGTTCAAAGGCCTCAATTCTTTGGCGCTCAGCCTTTCTTATGGTCCAACCTTCACAGCCATACATTGCAACTGGGAAAACCATAGCCTTGATATTTGTTGGCAGGGTGATGTCTCTGCTTTTTAGTACGCTGTCTAGATTTGCCCTAACTTTCCTCCCCAGGAGCAAGCGTCTTTTAATTTCTTGGCTGCAGTCTCCATCTGTGGTGATCTTGGAGCCCAGGAAAATAAAATCTGTCACTACCTCCATGTCTTCTCCATCTATCTGCCAGGAATTGAAAGGGCCGAATGCCATGATTTTAGTTTTCTTAATGTTGAGTTTCAAGCCAAGTTTTGAACTCTCCTCCTTCACCCGCATCAAGAAGCTCTTTAGTTCCTCTTCACTTTCTGCCATTAGAGTGGTATCATCTGCATATCTGAGGTTGTTGATATTTCTTCCAGCAATCTTAATTCCAATTTTTGATTCATCTAGCCCCGCCTTTCTCATGATGTGCTCTGCATATAAGTTAAATAGGCAGGGTGATAGTATACAGCCTTGCCGGACTCCTTTCCCAATTTTGAACCAATCAATGGTACATCTACTTCCCGCAAACATAATTTTGAGGGTTCAGCGAGAGAAAAGGGGAAAGGGAACCTGCAAGATTGAAGTCAGCTTGGGAAAGCGAATATTAGATCCTGGATCATAACGGGCTTAAAAACCAAGGCCAAATGCAATAAGGAATCAGGAAAAATGAATGATTCAGGCACGTGCTTGGCCTGGGACAAGACCAAAATGCAGTAATGCTTTTGCAAGCCGCAGGCTGCTCTTCAATCAGATTTTAGCACTCTCCAGGGTCTCTCAAAATCGTGCTGGAAAAACACTGAATATTGGCCATGCGATTTGGTTTTTTTTTTTTAAAAAAAAATGAAAATGGTTGCGTTAAGCTTCTGCTAGGCTTAGCACACCTATTTTGGATTATGTCTCCCAAATGGTCCAATAATCATCTAAAAGAGCAAAAAGCTTTAGCTTTCCTTTCTCCCGGGTGACCTCTTTCTATCAATAAGCTCAAGCAAGTTATCCAAAGCTTGTTTCCAAGGAAAGGTAGGCAGATGAAATTTTGGGCATTCCAATGCAGAAAGGGACTCTCTGTGGCCTACTCACCACAGCTAACTCTATAGTGACCAGACGTCCCGCTTTTGGTGGGATTATTTTGAATAATTTGTCCCGCGTCCCGCGGCAATTCCAAAAAGTCCCGATTTTTTTTTTGTTTCACTCCCATTCTGAAAATGGGAGGCGGCAACGCAAGAGGAGGAGGCGGAGAAGGGGGAGTGGCGGAGAAGGGGGCACGAGAGGGAGGAGAGATGCCGCTTGACTTCACCCGAGAGGAAGAGAAGAGCCGAGAGGAGAGCCGAGGAGAGCCGAGCCTGCCTGGAAGAGCGGAGAAGCAGCAGCCGCTCCTCCTCCTTCAGGCAGGTGGCAAGACTCAGCGCGCATGCGCAGCCCCCACCCCCACCCCCCCATCAATGGTGTCCCGCTTTGCCATCGCTGAAATCTGGTCACTTTAGCTAACTCGCTATGGCCAACTTGCTGCAGGTCAACTCACCAGGGGACAATTTAACGATCCAATTTTAATGATTTAAAATAATTTTTAAAGGTGATTTTAATTTTGGGCCTTCGCATTTCATTTTGCCCCTCCTTTTTCATCCTTTCTTTAATGGTCCTGTTCAGTGGAAAGGTAAAATGTAAAATTTGTTACTACCGGTTCTGTGGGCGTGGCTTGGTGGTGGGCGGTAATGCGACTGGGTGGGTGTGGCCAACTTTTTTTTTTTTTACTTTTAAAAGCGTTTTGCCTTTAAAAGAAAAAAAAAAGCCTCTGACCATCAGGCAACTCAGCTGGGATCGCCAGAGGAGCCTTTTAAAAGCATTTTTTTCTACAACCTCTTCGGCCAAAGAGGCGGTCTTATGTACAAAGACTGATCATAAGTGAATTTTTTTCCCAGCATGATTTTGCAAGCTGGAGGCTGCTCTTTTTTCCCCTCTGTTGGTTGTCAGTCAATGCGACAGAAGCAAATTTGCTTTAGAAGAACCTTCCCATGGGGTAGAGCGTTTTGACGAACTTATCCTGGTTTCAGTGGCGTTCTTGACTTTATGTAGTAACACGAGAGCTCAGGAGCAAGGAGGAATGCTCTGCTTTTAGTTGCCCAAGTGATGTCTCATTCTTTCACACCTCAATTGGCAAAAGAGGAATGAGAAGAAGATGGAGGAGGGGGGAGGGGAGAGAGAGGAGAGAGGAAGGAAGGAAGGAAGGAAGGAAGGAAGGAAGGAAGGAAGGAAGGAAGGAAGGAAGGAAGGAAGGAAGGAGAGGAGGAGGAGAAGCAGAATCAGGAGGTGGAGGAGAAGGAGAAGAGGAGGAGGAGGAGGAGGAGGAGGAGGAGGAGGAGGAGGAGGAGGGAGGAGGAGGAGGAGGAGGAAGAAGAGAAGGTGAAGGAGGAGGAGAAGCAGAAGCAGGAGGTGGAGGAGAAGGAGAAGAAGGAGAAGAGGAGGAGGAAAAGAAGAAGAGGAGGAGGAGGAGGAGAAGAAGAGGAGGAGAAGCAGAATCAGGAGGTGGAGGAGAAGGAGAAGAAAGAGAAGAGGAGGAGGAGGAGGAGGAGAAGGAGGAGGAGGAGGAGAAGGAGAAGAAGAGGAGAAGCAGAATCAGGAGGTGGAGGAGAAGGAGAAGGAGAAGAGGAGGAGGAGGAGGAGGAGGGGAAGAAGAGGAGAAGGAGGAGGAGGAGGAGAAGCAGAATCAGGAGGTGGAGGAGGAAGAGAAGAGGAGGAGGAGGAGGAGGAGGAGAAGAGGAGGAGGAGGAGGAGGAGGAGGAGAAGGAGGAGGAGGAGGAGGAAGAGGAGGAGGAGAAGCAGAATCAGGAGGTGGAGGAGAAGGAGAAGAGGAGGAGGAGGGGAAGAAGAGGAGAAGGAGGAGGAGGAGGAGGAGGAGGAGGAGGAGAAGAAGAAGAGGGAGGGGGAGGGGAAGGGGAAGAAGAAGAAGAATCATCTCCAACAATCCTGCTTTTCCATGGCACTATTAAATCACAAGAGAAATCTCAGAAAGGAATCTCTGCCTTGGAATCTTTCCAGGAGCAGATCTTTTGGCACCATTGAGAGGATCTCCTGCCCTCCTTGATGAAACTGCTGGAGAACTTCTCTGCCTTGGAAGAAATCCAAAGAAACTGTCTACTCCCTTCCTCCGCCCACCAAACCAGGAGAGCATTCTGACAAGACTAGCAATCCGGAGAGTCTTTGAGCAGGAGAATGACTAAAATGATAAAAGATGGCTTCTTTATACAAAGAGAGCAGAGCATGACTCATTCCTTCCCGACACGTACGGCATGCAACAGCTGCTTCTGTCTCCCAACTTCTCTCCATTTTTATTGGGCTTTAGGAGAGCATTCACCCAATGCTTAACGTGTAACAAGAGACAAAATCTTGGGAAATGCGTGGAAATGAATGTAGGACATCTGTTCCAGAGTGTCTCTTTCCTTATACACTGACACAGTGAATGCGGATTTGGGCAGACTCTGGGTGACAATGAAGGGCAGGGAGACCTGACGTGCTGCGGTCCAGGAGTTGCGAGAGGTTGGGCATAATTTATCGACTCAAAAACAACAACAACTTTCATATATGTTTAAAAAAAAAACAAATTATTAAAACCAAATTAACCAAAGACCTACAAAAACCAAATTATTTAAACAAATTATTATTATTTTTAAACAACTTTCATATATGTTGTGACCAAGGCCCAAGTAGTGATTACTAAACACAATTCAGTCCTCAACAAACTTATTTTATTAAAACAGCTGAGAATTAATTCATTCTCAGCTTAGTCCAAAACAAAATTCTTAATAACCGGTCCCTCGGTCTTATCACCAACCTTTGATGTCTTTGACAACCTGCCAAAGGCTTTTCTTGGCAAAAACCTCACAAAGTTCAAGAGACTCTGACAAGAAGCACGGAAATCAATGTTGCTTTTCTACAAAGAACCCAACCGCTCATTGCTGCTCTTATAAGCCTTATGAGAGGGACCATTCATCTCCTGGCCTTACTCCTGAGTCGTCCTTTTTTCTTCAGCTGCTCTTGCCTTCTGGCAGCTCTTAACATGCGTGCACTAGGAGCAGGCTCCTCCTGTTCCTCTGCCTCTCTGCTGTCTGCCTCTGGAGGCTCTGGAGTCTGCGCATCGCTCCCAGATGGCCCTGGTCCCAACTCTACCTCTGACGCAAAGCCCTCGTCCGGGCCTTCCCCTGACTCCAGGACTGGCCCATTGTCCTCCCCAGCCTCCTCACTGTCTGACTCCATTGCCAGGCTTGAGGGCTGCTGGTGGACCACAACAATATAGTACAGTGATGGTTAAACTTTTCCAGACCGAGTGGCCAAAGTATGGGTGCACGGACCCCCAAAATGCAATGCCCCCCGCATGCATACTGCCCCCCCTGCACACCACCCCCGCACGGCAGTGACCTGATGACCAGCTGGCCGGCAGGAGGCATGCACACATGCGCAGCGGAGCTGAACTGGGGTGACGGCTCACATGCCCACAGAGGGGGCGTTGCGTACCACCTGTGGCACGCGCGCCATAGGTTCACCATCACGAATATAGTCCCAAAGGCATGGGGGGAAAAAAAGAGAAGGCAATAACGAATGCCAATGAAGAATTCTCTTCTGGAGTGTGAGACCATGTTTATGAATTTGGGGTTATGTAGCTCACAGCCGACTGATCTGTATGTAACAGGTGCTTTTCAGCTGCTGAAAGAAATTTGAGTGTCTTGTTTGTCATAGCGGAAAACAGTTAATGTTGCAGCAAGAATTACTCTAGCAAAAACTAAATCCTGGTTATTGCAGAGTGAGATAGATCAGCGATCATGTTCCTGAGCTGCCTCTGGGGCAGCACTTGTTATCAATTTGAAAATAGGACCCTTAAATCTAAAACGCTCCAGTGCCACTCAAAGCCTGTCAGTCAAATAAAAGTGAATGGAGGCAGTCCTTGACTTACGACTTGACTTCCTTTTTTAAAAAGGAAGAAACAGCTGCAATCACACATTGCTCCCAGAAGCACGAAGCTGAAGCCTGAAGATGACGAATGAGACTTCGTCGAAACGTCGCCAAGACACTTCCAATTTTACGCGGGAGAAAATCCGAATAACCAAAGACCTACATATCTATATCTATATCTATAGATATAGATATCTGCTGAACAAAGCTCTTCATTGATGACAGGAAGGGCATCCGGCCAGTAAACACTCAGCTGCATTCCATTGCCCAGACTCCACCCCACAAGGGATTATGGGATGATTAAAAGAAGAAGAAGAAGATAATTATAAGTCAGTTGCCAAACATCTGAACTTTTGATCACGTGACCACGGGGCCGTAAGCATGAAAAGCGGTCTTAAGTCACTTTTTTTCAGTGCCATTGCAACCTGGAACGGTCACTAAATGAATGGTCGTAAGTCGAGGGCCACCTGTACAACAGTGATTCCGTAAATGTCATTGGCTTGCACCCACAATGCTTTCATCCAGAGGTGGGTTTCAGCAGGTTCGGACCAGTTCTGGAGAACCGGTAGCAGAAATTTTGAGGAGTTCGGAGAAGCGGTAAATACCACCTCTGACTGGCCTCGCCCCATCTATCCTCTGCCTCCCGAGTCCCAGCTGATCAGGAGGAAATGGAGATTCGGCAATAATCGTCCCCTGCCAGGCTCACCAAGCCACACCCAAAGAACCGGTAGTATAAATTTTTGAAACCCACCCCTGCTTTCATCTCTCTTACTTGGCAGCTCAAAGTGACAACTGCGCTTGAGTCACCAAAGTTTGTGTAAGCGGAAATTTATTTATTTATTTATTTATTAATCATACTTTTATACCGCACCATCTCCCGTAGGACTCGGGGCGGTTCACAGGCATATTAAAAGACAGTATAATAAATAAACATTAAAACCCAATTAAAACTAAATATTATCATAGCCAAATCACTAAAAACAGTACAAAACCAGTTAAAAACCCGTTAAAATTTAGCTAAAACATTTTATTCTTAGGCTAGTCCAGCGCGTTGAAATAATAAAATCTTCAGTTCATGTCTGAAGGTCCGGAGGTCGGGGAGTTGTCGTAATCCCGGAGGAAGCTTGTTCCACAGGGCCGGTGCTGCCACAGAGAAGGCCTGGGACCTGGGGGTCGCCAACCTACATTGTTTGGTCGACGGCACCCTGAGGAGGTCCGCCGACCGCTCCCGACGGGCAACGCCCCCGCTGGCAGTTGGAGACCGGGTGTGGCTCTCCACCAAACACCTCCCGTCCGACCGCCCGGTAAAGAAGTTGGACCACCGATTCATCGGCCCGTTCGAGGCAGTCATCAACCCGGTAGCCTACCGACTGACCCTGCCACGATCCATGCGGATCCACCCCGTTTTTCACCGGTCCCTTCTGGTTCATGAGGCCACACCGAGTCCCCTTCGGTGCCCAACAGCACCCGTCACTGTCGCCGAGGACGGATCGGAGGAATACGAAGTCCACAGCGTACGAGACTCCCGCTGGCTGAAGGGTCGTTTCCAATATTTGATCGCGTGGAAGGGATACGGGACTGATTTCTCCTGGGTAGATGCCTCCGACGTTCATGCCCCTGACCTGGTGCAGGCCTTCCATGAGCAGAACCCAGCTCGACCGCATCCCGATCGTCAGCCCCGGGGGAAGGGCCCTGCGGTGAGGGATAGTGTTGTGACCCAGGTTCCTGGACCCGGACTCCTGGACTCGGATGATTCAGAAAATGAGGGAGAAGACCTGGCAAGCCCTGCTTCTCTTGAGCCCTCTCCCTCCCTGGCACCCACTCAAAGGGAGGGGCCGGCAAGGCCTGATTCTCCCGGGCCTTCTTCTGATTTGGCAACGCCCCAAGAACAGTTTTGAGGGACGCAAGATTACGAAGGCTTGATCGCGCAGCAGCGGAAGAGTTGGGACAAAGCCAAGTCATAATTGTCATGCAGTGACATCTGCAGAGACTATAAATAGGAGGCGGGACTTCCTGGTTTTTTGTCTTGGACAAAGTAATGAGTTGGCGCGAGCTAATGAATTGGCGCGAGCTAACTGTTTTAATGGAGGGAAGAATATATTCGTGAGTAATTCTGGCCTTATCTATAATTTCCTCGTTATCTCCAGAAACTTGGCAGGCCCGTGGGTAGACGTGGCCAGGACATGTATCTATGTAAATAAAAGGAAAAAAGGAAGGCCTCTGACGGACTCTTTGCTGGGAGTATTGGGGGAAGGGAAACAGAACACCCGCTCTGTAGGAGCGCACAGGTCGTTGGGAGGCAATCGGTGGCAGAAGGCGGTCTCGAAGGTATCCCGGTCCTAAGCCATGGAGCGCTTTAAAGATGGTAACCAAAACCTTGAATTGCACCCGGAAGGCTACCAGTAGCCAGTGTAGGCCGCGCAGGATGGGTGTTATATGGGAGCAACGCGGTGCTCCCTCTATCACCCGCGCGGACACATTTGGAACACAAATTAATTGTGTTCCAATCTATCTGGAAGGGGACCAGTTTGCGAAAGGCTGATCTAATCGTTTCATAAATTAAATATTGCCACACATTTATATTTTAAACACCCTGCAAGATGGGGTTGGAAAACAGCAAGATGCCTTTCAGTCGATGGCTGCATGAGCAGTTCCTAACATGTTTACTCGCACAAATGGCATTTAAACGGCGCTGCTGCGGCTTGGACAGAAGCACACCAAAGCTGGCAATTTATTATTATTAACACTGACTAGCCTATTGTTTTTGAGGCTTTCCTCTATTCCTGCTCTGCAGCCATGAGAGAGACCTTAACCAATCCTGGTTAATCAGCTGTCTTGTCAGAATTTGGATACAGATTGTCCTCGACTTACATCCATTTGTTTAGTGACTGTTCAAAATTACAACATCACTGGAAAAAAAGTGACTTATGGCCTTTTTTTTTTTTTGTTTACATTTATATCCCGCCCTTCTCCGAAGACTCAGGGCGGCTTACAGTGTGTAAGGCAATAGTCTCATTCTATTTGTATATTTACAAAGTCAATTTATTGCCCCCCCAACAATCTGGGTCCTCATTTTACCTACCTTATAAAGGATGGAAGGCTGAGTCAACCTTGGGCCGGGCTTGAACCTGCAGTAATTGCAGGCTGCTGTGTTCTAATAACAGGCTTCTAACAGCCTGAGCTATTACGGCCCTTTTACACTTATGACAGTTGTAGCATTCTCATGGTCACGTCATCAAAATTCAGATGCTTGGCAACTGACTCACATTTATGACGACTGCAGTGTGGTCGGTCACCTTTTCCAATCTTCTGACAAGCAAAGTCAATGGGGAAGGCAGCTTCACTTAACAACCATGTTTTTATTTTATTTTATTTTATTTTATTATTTCATTTCATTTAGTTTAGATTCTATTTTATTATTTTAGTTCACTTTAGTTTAATCGATTTTGTTTTATTATGAAATTTATTTGCCGCCCGTTATACAACAACTGTTACTAACTGAGCAAGGACAGTGATTCATTTAACCACTGTGACAAGGAATGACGTAAATTTGGGCAAAACTCACTTAACCTGTCTCGCTTAGCAACAGAAATATTGGGCTCAACTGCGGTTGTAAGCAGAGGACTCTTTAGGATTCTTGTCGTGTCCCACTCCTCCGCTGACGGCCGGGTCAGGAAATCCGAATCAGGTGTGCCTCTGCAGCTCTGCCAAAGTCCTAGCAAAGTCCTCAAGGCAGGCAGGAGACCAGAAAGTGATTTCAGCAAGATATGTTCGACTTTGCCTGACTCAGAGAATGCCAGAAAGCAGATCCTTTATATAGGCCATGGGGTGTGGCTCCATGACTCAGCACTTATCCAGGCCTGCCCCTCCCTTCCTTCTGACGCCGCCGCCTATCAATTCTTCTGAAGCGAGGGTCACTCCAGTCGGCAGCTGTTGGTAATTGGCCTCCCTCAGGCTCACATGCTGTGGGGGAGGGGGAGGGTCTAGTTGCTCCGTTTGCCTGGGCATGGAGCCAGGGCTGGGGCTGGGGCCGGGAGGTGCTTCCTCCTCCTCAGCCTGTCTGGGCATGGAGCCAGGACTGGGGCCGGGAGGCATACTAGAACATTCCTCAGCGTTCGGAAGCAGATAAGAAGGCCCCGGCTGCGGTGAGAGCGGGCAAGACACAACAATTCTGATCTTTAGGATCATACAGTGCTTCAGACACAATTCCAAAAAGACGCTGTCATACGTTTTGCTGGCCTGGTAAAATGTGTGGTGCCACCATACCCAAGTGGAAAAATCTCTGAAAAGATATTTGTGCTAATTAAGGTTCACACAGTACACTAAACAACGTCACAGTAACAAAATAACAGAGTTGGAAGGGACCTTGGAGGTCTTCTAGTCCAACCCCCATTAGAATCCAGGATACTAGAGTTGGTAGGGACCTTGGAGGTCTTCTAGTCCAACCCACTGCTCAAGCAGGAGACCCTTATCCCATTTCAGACATTCCAGTCGTGGGCCGCAGCCCAGGTTGGGGGACCCCCACTGTAGATACAGGCGACACCTGAACTGCACTAAGCACTGAATGACGCAACCCATCTCAGGCGGCACCAGCATGTGCAACTTGATTACTTTGTTCTGAAATATATAGCGATATGACTGTTACAGCTGTCTGCACATTTCCACCAACTGCCCAGCTCATCTAGCAGTTATAGAGAACAGCCAGGGGAAAAGATGCAGCTGCTTTAAAGAGACAGAAGCAGGTGTGACCTGTTGTTAGTGCTTCCAAGCACCTTTCTCAATTTGTGGCCGAAGCGCATCACGGCCCTAACAGTCTCCTCTATACGATCCTCCATCTTTGATCGCTGACCGCTGAAGTTTCTGTCAACAGAAGAGCCTCATCCATATTTAACATGCAAACACAAACATTTGCCTAAGTACGAGAAATGCTTAGTAGGGGGAACAGGACTTGTGAGAATAGGCCTTGCTGAAACACAGTGAGCGCGAAAATGCAGAGAATGCAACTTGAGAAGGAAGAAATAAAAGGTAATAATTTAGAAAAAGGCAAAGTCTAATGCAGTGTTTCTCAACCATGGCGACGTGAAGGTGCCTGGACTTCAACTCCCAGAATTCCCCAGCCAGCGATGCTGGCTGGGGAATTCTGTGAGTTGAAGTCCAGACACCTTCACGTCAGGGGTGAATTCTACTTCCCTACAAGTACCTTCCCTACAAGTTCGGAAGTGTGCATGCTGTGTGCGTGACTCCACTCATGCATGTGCCATCTTCACATCCAATTTTGGACCCTCTGCACATGCGCAAAGCCTTCTTCTTTGCATTAACTTTGCGTCTGCCTCCCTGCAGAGCGGTTCCCCCTGCACGCGACCCATTTCTGTTTGTCCTGAGGTAAATTATTCTGCCGGCGCTACAGGAGGTTCTCAATTTATGACCGATCACACTTGGCAACTGTTAAAAATTACAACAGACTCCCCCAAGATACTTAAAATCCGGTTCTGAGTACCCCTCGTTTATCATGTAACTCCAAGTTGGTTGCTTGGCAACCGGACCGCTTGGTTGTTCGGCAACCAGACCGCATTTTTTTTTTTTTTTTTTTGTTTACATTTATACCCCGCCCTTCTCCGAAGACTCAGGGCGGCTTACAATGTATAGGGCAATAGTCTCATTCTATTTGTATATATTTACAAAGTCAACTTATTGCCCCCCCAACAATCTGGGTCCTCATTTTACCTACCTTATAAAGGATGGAAGGCTGAGTCAACCTTGGGCCGGGCTCGAACCTGCAGTAATTGCAGGCTTTGTGTTCTTAATAACAGGCCTTACCAGGCAGAGCTAAACCGGCCCTTTGAAGTATCCTGCAGTCACGTGATTACGTTTTATGACATTTTTGCTTCCAAATTTTGGCAAAACCGGCCCATAGCAAACAATGGGTTCGCTTTACATTCATAGCACTTACTTAATAACCGATGCAAAAAAAAACCAGGGTTGTAAAATCACGTTATTTCAAGTGCAATAAATCAGGAAGCAAAGCAATTCAAAATGACTAAAGGTTTATTGTATGCTAAGGCTCTTTACAAGAATCTGAACTACTAACCCTCAAAGCAAAACTGGCGGGAGATAAGAATCAACGGAATTCGAGATGGGCTGGACTTAGATCTCTTGTGGGCGTGAAGGGATTTGAGACTGATGACGTATTTGACCTCTCCCTCAGTCTCAGCCTGGCCAACTCCTAGAGGTCACTTGCTTTACAACCATCATGACTTACGACTGTAATGAGGATGTTCCACTGCAGCCATAACCTAAGGACTACATGTGGCTTTTTCCACATTGTGAAGCCTAATCTGGCCCCAGGCCATGATTGGCATGTTGATGGCGGAAACTTTACACCAGACCAGTGTTTTTCAATCTTGGGAACTTTAAGACGCGTGGACTTCAACTCCTTGAATTCCCCCAGCCAGTATGCCTTAAGTCTTAAAGTTCCTAAGGTTGAGAAACACTGTGCTGGATGAATGTCGACATGCACCATATTCAAATGATAGTTAGCTGCCAACAAGGTTGGGAATGACAAATTGATGATCCGCTCCAGGATTCAATGACACACAGGTATTCCGGGAGATCTTTCATGCTGCAAGAATTGGCAACCAAATTCTCCACCAATTTTGGGGGGTCAGAAATCATTGAAGAAAATCTGATAGCAGAGACAGGACTGGCTTTGTTAGAAAGAAAAGGCAAAACACACCGCCCAATGTCACCCCCTAAGATTGTACCAGAAGCCGAGCTGGCAAAATTAACTGGTTTAATAAGAGGAAAAAAATGCATCTAATTTTATTTCTACAGGTAGTCCTCAGCTCACAACTACAACTGAGTCCAAAATTTCTGTTGCTAAGTGAGACAGTTGTTACGTCAATATCACCCCACTGTCAGGGTTCCAAGGAACACCCCCAACGAAATAAAACTCTGAGGCTTGAGGTTCCTCAAAGTTCCAATTTATTAGAGATGTCATGTTGGCACAGCTGGGAAAATCTGAAACTGAAAGTTCCAGATTTTCCACATCCAGTTGACAGTTCACAGCCCTGCCCCACACCCACAAGTTCATCACATTGTCCAATCAACTCTTCACACTCAACTGGATACAATCTTCAGGCAGTCTACATCAGACACAGGCAAAAGTCCTTGAATACGGAATGTTGTTATGACTAACTTTCTACCGCTCCAACAACTCCCTCCCAACTTCCCCAGCTAAAATATGTGGCAGTTAAGAAGCAAAAAGAAAATTGCCTTCCAAAACTGACACCACATTACGACCTTCCTTGCCACCTTCGTTAAGTGAATCACCGCAGTTGTTAAGTGAGTAACATGGTTGTTAAGTGAATCTGGCTTCTCCATTGACTTTGCTTGTTGGAGGGTCGCAAAAGGGGATCTCATGACCCAGTGGGACACTGCAACCGTCATAAATACGAGTCATAAATATAAGCGTCTGAATTTTGATCATGTGACCATAAGGATGCTGTGACGGTTGTAAGTGTGAAAAACAGTCCTAAGTCACTTTTTCCAGTGCCATTGTAATTTCAATTGCTCACTAAACAAATGGCTGTAAATCAAGGACTTGTATTTGGAAACTACTTCTAGACTTTGTTCTTGAATCAGAAAAAAAATGAAATAATGACTGGTTTTGCTAGTTATTAGATTAGTTCACTGTTATAAAATTGGTAAGTACCGGTTCCCCTAAAATAAGCCCTCCCCTGATAATAAACCCAATTGGGCGCATGCGCTAAAATAAGCCCACCCCCCCGAAAATAAGCCCTCTCCGAAAATATTTAAATGCATGCACGGCCGGTCCCTGTCATTTCCTCTGGTTAGGTATAGGGAGACAGAGCTGGGAATCAGGTAAGACGGCAAGCGGAGCCCCGTCTTGCTCCATACGCCCCAAAATAATAAGACCTCCCTGAAAATAAGGCCAAATACTTATTTTGGGCAGGGGTGAAATGCACCCGGTTCGGACCGGATCGCGCGATTCGGTAGCGATGGGGACAGGTAGTTCGGAGAAACGGTAGCAAAAATCCCTGCCCCCCCCACTGCCCATGCCTCTCTGTTCCTCTTCTCTGTCCCTGAAGTGCTGGGTGGTGATATAGCTGCAAACGGCCTTAAATGACTGCCACGGCGCTTCAAAGGGCTGCACTACAGCTGATCAGCGCTGTAGGCAGCTAGCAGACCGGTGCCTCTATTTTTAAAGAAGGTAGACCAGTGCCTGCCAAAAAAAGGCACTTGATAGACTGGGGCCTGTCAGTAAAAGGCAATTGGTAGACCGGGGTCTCTACTTTTAAAGAAGGTAGACCAGGGACTCCCAAGTTTTGTATATTTTATTATTTTTATTATTTATTATTATTGACCATGCCCATTCAGTCACCTGACCACCATGCCACACCCACCAATTAAGCCACGCCCACAGAACCGGGAGGGAAAATTTTTAGATTTCACCCCTGTTTTGGGGGTTCAAAAAATATAAGACACGGTCTTATTTGCGGGGAAACACGGTATTTATAAATCATAAAAAAATAAAATATTGAGGCTGTAACTTTATTATTATTTTTTTAAATTTGAATTTATATCCTGCCCCTCTCCGAAGACTCAGGGCGGCTTACACTGTGTTAAGCAATAGTCTTCCATTTGTATATTATATACAAAGTCAACTTTTATTGCCCACAACAATCTGGGTCCTCATTTTACCTACCTTATAAAGGATGGAAGGCTGAGTCAACCTTGGGCCTGGTGGGACTTGAACTTGCAGTAATTGCAAGCAGCTGTGTTAATAACAGACAGACTTAATCTTGTATCTTACCGCCTCACACAAAATTGGAAGTCAATGCTTTTTTCCCCGTTCCCTGCCATCCTACACCTTTCTTCTCCCTTCCTTTCCCTACTATCTTTATTTTCATTTGTGTTTTACACGATGATCGATCTCAATAAAAATTTATATTAAAAAGCAGAGATTTTTACCAGGAGCCTCGACCTGCTGTCTGCCTGGGGAAAGAGGCTTGTCAGGTTAATAATATAGCATTTCGGGTTTTTTGCAGATTGGTTCCAATTATCTGACAGTGTTGGGCAGGCAGCAAGATTAGCCGAGGCCAAAGGAGGCACAGAAAATCACAGAAGAGTGTAAAAACACAAGCTGGGGAAATTGTAGAGAATTCAGATCAAAGACCTTTCAGAAGGAGACAACTTTAATTCTTTTTTGCTTTAAAGACGTTCGGGCCAAGTTCAGCAACGCTGCATGAATATAAAGATCCTCGACTTACGACCACAGTTGAGTCCAACATTTCCGTTGCTAAGTGACACAGTTGTTAAGTGAATTTTGTCCCGTTTTACGACCTTCCTTGCTGCTGTGAATCGCTGCGGTGGCTAAGTTAGTAACACATTTGTTCAGTGAATCTGGCTTCCCCATTGACTTTTGCTAGGTCACCACAGGGGGAAATCACATGACTCCGGGACACTGCGACCGTCATAAATGTGAGTCAGTTGTCAAGCATCCGAATATAAATCACGTGACCCTGGGGATGCTGCAACGGGTCACAGGTGTGAAAAATGGTCATAAGTCACTTTTTTCAGTGCCGCTGTAACTTCAAACAGTCACTAAGCGAACTTTGCCAAGCACCCAAATGTTGATCACTGGACTTGTGGGGATACGATAATGGCCGTATGCGGTGGTGGGATTCAAATAATTTAACAACCGGTTCTCTGGCTCAATGACCGGCTGGGTAGGCGTGGCCATGGTGGGTGTGGCCAGGGGTGTGACAGGCGGCACTCGGCCTCTTTCACCCCCCTGGGAGCAAAAATGGGCCCCGGGGGGATGCGCTACCCCCCCAGGGCCCCGTTTTGGGCCTAGTAGGCCTCCCTGCATCCTCCTGGGAACAAAAACGGGTTGCGGGGGTGGGGGGCGTCCCATACCCCTGACGCCCCATTTTGAGCCTAGTAGGCCTCTCTGCAGCCTCCTGGGAGTGAAAACAGGCTGCGGGGCGGGGGGGGCGGCGCTCCACACCCCTGATGCCCCATTTTGGGCCTAGTAAACCTCTCTGCAGCCTCCTGGGAGTGAAAACAGGCTGCGGGGGGGGCGGGGGGGGCGGCGCTCCACACCCCTGATGCCCCATTTTGGGCCTAGTAGACCTCTCTGCAGCCTCCTGGGAGTGAAAACAGGCTGCGGGAAGGGGGGCGCTTTACACCCCTGATGCCCCATTTTGGGCCTAGTAGGCCTCTCTGCAGCCTCCTGGGAGTGAAAACAGGCTGCGGGAAGGGGGGCGCTTTACACCCCTGATGCCCCATTTTGGGCCTAGTAGGCCTCTCTGCAGCCTCCTGGAAGTGAAAACAGGCTGCGGGGGCGTGGGCGGCGCTCCACACCCCTGATGCCCCATTTTGGGCCTAGTAACCTCTCTGCAGCCCCCTGGGAGTGAAAACAGGCTGCGGGGGCGCTCACACCCTGATGCCCCATTTTGGGGCTAGTAGGCCTCTGCAGCCTCCTGGGAGTGAAAACAGGCTGCGGGAAGGGGGCGCTCCACACCCCTGATGCCCCATTTTGGGCCTAGTAGACCTCTCTGCAGCCTCCTGGGAGTGAAAACAGGCTGCGGGGGGGGGCGCTCCATACCCCTGATGCCCCATTTTGGGCCTAGTAGACCTCTCTGCAGCCTCCTGGGAGTGAAAACAGGCTGCAGGGGGCGCCCACACCCTGATGCCCCATTTTGGGCCTAGTAGACCTCTCTGCAGCCTCCTGGGAGTGAAAACAGGCTGCGGGGGTGGCACCCCATACCCCTGATGCCCCATTTTGGGCTTAGTAGGCCTCTCTGCAGCCTCCTGGGAGTGAAAACAGGCTGTGGGGGGGGGGCGTTCCACGCCCCTGATGCCCCATTTTGGGCCTAGTAGACCTCTCTGCAGCCTCCTGGGAGTGAAAACAGGCTGTGGGGGGGGGCGCTCCATACCCCTGCTGCCCCATTTTGGGCTTAGTAGGCCTCTCTGCAGCCTCCTGGGAGTGAAAACAGGCCATAGGGGAGCCAGGCAAGTACAAAATGGGCAGGGCGGGAACAGCCAGCAATTTAACTACCGGTTTGTCCGGCCCGGCCCAAACTGGCTGAATCCCACCACTGGCCATATGTGCAAGGACCAGATATAAGTCACCTTTTTAAGCGCCGTTGTAATTTTCAACACTTGCTAAACAAATTGTTGTAGCTCAAGAGTTACCTGTATACTACCTGTAATTATCAGAACTGCTGCCAATACCATAATCAAACTAGAGGTCATCCCAACTGAGTGACCACAATTGGGACTAACAACTTGGTAGTTGAGCATAGCAGTCATTAAGAGAAACTGCAATTGTGCATACGTATCGGCATTCCATTGCTTTTACAGACCTACAAAAGTAACCAGTGTGAGGATTGGTTGCAAGGTTTTTTTTTATCATCCTTGTCATAACTGAAGGTTGCTAAACGAGGCAGTCACTACTGTGTTTCCCTGAAAATAAGACCAAGTCTTATATTAATTTTTGCTCCAAAAGACACATTAGGGCTTATTTTCTGGTTTGGTCTTATTTTGGGGCTATTACGGTGCTAAATGCATCTTTCTGGCTGGCAATCTTTAACTGGAGCTTAAGGATAGGGCTTATATTACGAGCATCTCGAAAAATCATGCTAGGACTTATTTTCCGATTGGGTCTTATTTTCGGGGAAACAGGATAAATGAGGACTATTTGTAAAAGCAACACTGGCTATGGTTTTTTTAAAATCAAATTTCCTAAATGGGTCAAGCACAGAATTATGTTCCCTATTATGTTTTTTTTTCCTTTTAACACAGAGTTGGCATAAAACAAGCCTAGCAAACGGAGCCTTTATTAAGACCTTTTAAAATAAGGGGAGGTTAATTGTTGAAGATAACGACACTGTGAGAAAAACACAGAAAAACATTCCTGAAAGTTTCCTTCTCCAACTAGACCAACATCAAAGTCTTTCTTTAAAATATAAAAAGAGCAGAGAAAAGTCAATTATTTCAGCCAGAAAGCAGAGGGCACAGAGGGTTAGTACCAATACGAAATGAGGTCATGATGGCAAATGTAATAAATTTTGAAAGAAGGAATGGAGCTGTTTTTCTACAAATGCATAAGCCTAAATCCCATTTAGGAAACTATTTAAGCATATATTCTTTCCTTTTCTCTGTGCGCGTCGGATCGCTCCTCTAATGAGTAATAAGGATTTTTATGTTTCTTCATTATCGCGCATTAAATCCAAGAGCTTCACGTTCTCAGCCAGGAGGAAGAAGGTATCAAAAGCAAAGAAAGATCGAAAGTCTCTTCCTTCATCAGCTCTTACTTAGGAAAATCAGAAAGGCTTATGATCCCACCAGTTCTTTGCTACAGGCAGATGGTAGTTGTGATACAAGTTCCAGTGGATTATCTGAGCAACTGTGTTGTGACGTTGTTTGTAGTCGGTCTGAGCTATTGTCTTACAACAGCTCAGTATGATGAGGGGGCACATGTGGCTGCCACACAGCCCATTTTCAACCTCCCCGGCCTCCAGCAGCACTCTGCTGGCCAAAAATGGGCCCCGCAAGGCCCCCACGAGGCCCGCTTTTGGCTGGCAGAGCAGTAGTGGGTTTCAAATTGTTTTACTACCGGTTCTCTGGGCGTGGCTTGGTGGGCATGGCATGACTTGGTGGGCGTGGCTTGGTGGGCGTGGCAGGGGAAGGATACTGTAAAATCTCCATTCCCACCCCACTCCAGGGGAAGGATACTGTAAAATCTCCATTCCTTCCCCACTCCAGGGGAAGGTTACTACAAAATCCCCATTTCCTCCCGATCAGCTGGGACTCGGGAGGCAGAGAATAGATGGGGGCGGGGCCAGCCAGAGGTGGTATTTACCGGTTGTCCGAACTATTCAAAATTTCCGCTACTGGTTCGCAAGAACTGGTCAGAACCTGCTGAAACCCACCTCTGTGACAGAGTGCTGCTGGAAGCCAGGGAGACCAAAAATGGGCCTTGCTGGGCCTCCACACAACCTGTTTTTGGTCGGCAAGGTGCTACAGGAGGCGTCCGTCCTGTCTTCCCCCCACCCCGCTGGCCCACGGAGAACTACAATGCTGATCCGGCCCTCAAAGAAATCCAGTGTGACACCCCTGTTTTAAGAACATAAGTTCTTTTCGTCTTTTTTGAGCCTCTGAATTTCAGCTCCACGCCGCATTCTGGAGAAAACTCAGATCCCCGAGGCTTCCTCGTCCGTCGTTGCGAACGTCTTGTCATCATGACGGGATTTTGCTCCCTGAAATGAAAGGGCTTTGTTCTTTCATTGCATTCCCGCCTAGCACGGGAGAAGAAGGCCCTTCGCTTTCGGAGGAGACCGATGCTGAACAGGAACCGGCACACAGGAGAAACCTTGACAAATTAATGTTGATAGAAGGGGACGAATAAATCACACAAAAGATAATCGCTAAATAAATCTGCGGGAACACGTCGTTGTCTAATCCCCCCAGCGTTGTGAGGAATCAAGGAGTTTCAAGGGAGAAGAGCAGGACAAGGAATTAGGGTACTATAACTATCCCGACTGCCTCAGAGCAAGACAATACTTGAGAGAAGGCGGTTCTCAATCAGGAGAGTGAAAGCCCTCCTCCCGCACCCCCACCCGGGAATCCTGTTTTTCAGCAGGTGGGGCTTACAGAGAAGACATCTCAAGACATCTCAAAAGCTTGCTTGGGCAATGACAAGCTCAGGGTGGAGGCAAGGACAAGACAGGGCCATGTCCCTCTTTTCTTTTCATTCTGAATGCTTGGTCTTCTGTAGCTCTCATTTGTCTCTCTCTCTCTCTCTCTCTCTCTCTCCTTCTCCTTCTCTCATCTTCCTCTCCCTCCCTCCTTCCCTCTCTTTACAGCTCTCCCTCCCCCACTTTCCTTTCTCTCCCTCCTTCCTTTCCTTCCTCTCTCCCTTCCTTCTTCTCTCCCTCCCTTCTTTCCCTCTCCCTTCCTCTCTATTCTTCTTCCTCCCTCCTTTCTTTCTTTCTCTCCTTCCTTCCTCTCTCCTTTCCTCTCCCACCTTCCTTTCTTTCCCTCCTTCTCTTCCTTCCTCTCTCTCCCACCTCTCCCCCCTTCCTTTCTCCCTTCCTTCTCACCCTTCCTCTCTTGCCCTCTCCCCCCTCCCCTTCCCTCCTTCCCTTCTTTCCTCTCTCCCCCTCTCCCTCCCACCTTCCTCTCTCCCTTCCCCTCTCTACCACTCTCCCTCCCTCCATTCTTTCTTTCTCTCCTTCCTTCTTCTCTCCTTTCCTCTCCCACCTTCCTTTCTTTCCCTCCTTCTCTTCCTTTCTCTCTCCCTTCCTCTCTCTACCCCTCTCCCTCCTTCCCTTCCTTCCTCTCTCCTTTCCTCTCCCATCTTCCTTTCTCTCCCTGTCTTCCTTCCTCTCTCTACCCCCTCCCCCTCTCACTTTCCTTCCTCCCTTTCTTTCTTGCTCCCTCCCTCCCTCCCTCCCTCCCTTCTTCTCTCCCTCTTCACATCCTTCATCCCTGCCACATGAACGTATGCTTCCCCAAGCATGTCATGTATGTATCTTAGGAAAGTGTTTGCTGTACAGGTAGTCCTTAAGTTACAACCATTAATTTAATGACCATTCAAAGTTACAACAGCACCGGGGGGAAAAACCCTGACTTAGGACCGGTTTTCACACGACCACTGCAGCATCCCCACGGTCATGTGACTTGGACACGTGGCATGTATTATTTATGATGACTGCTGTGTTCTGGGGTCATGTGATCTCCATTTGCAACCTTCCCAGCTGCCTTTCCCCAGAGAAATCAATGGGGAAGCTGGATTCCCTCAACAACTGCAAAAAACTCTGTACTTTGGACCAGGAAAAACAACAACAACAAAAACCTATCCCAAAGGTGCTTTTTCCAAAAGACAACTAGACTTTTTTGGGGTTTTTTCCTTTGAAAATATTTTGCTTCTCATCCCAAAAGCTTCTTCAGCTCTTATCATCTGAAGGAGCTTCTTGGATGAAAAGCAGAACATTTTCAAAGAAAAAAAAAATCCAAGAAAGTCCTATTTCCTTTTGGAAAAAGCACTTTTGAAACAATCACAACCTGGATGATGGAGAATTCTCCATAGACACTTTCTCTTTTCTGATTCTAGTTTTCTCACCATTTTTACTCTAAAACAAAGTTTTATGACTTCACTTTCAACCAGCGGTGAAATCCATTTATCTTCACTACCGGTTCAGGAATGGGAGCACGCGGGAACATGCGCGGATGGTTAAAAAAAAGGGACGTAATGACATCCCAGTGGGTGGGCGGAGCCTCCTGCCGCCAGCGCTACTGGTTTGGCAAAATGGGTAGCGTTGTGGTCCACTACATGCCTGCGGAGCTGGCAACGGAGTTGAACAGCGATGAGGCTGAGGAAGAGCGTGGGCCAGTCCTGGAAGCTGGGGAAGGCCCGGATGAGGGGTCTGCGTCGGAGGCAGAGGTGGGGCCAGGGCCATCGGGGAGTGATGTGCGGACTCCAGAGTCTCCAGAGGCTGACAGTAGTGAGGCAGAGGAACAGGAGGAGCCTGTTCCTAATGCATGCATGAGAAGAGCTGCCAGAAGGCAAGAGCCACTCAAGCAAAGAGGATGACTCGGGAATAGGGCCAAGAGATGATTGGCCTCTCCCATAAGGCTTAAAAGACCAGCAACAGCGTTTGGGCTCTTTGTCGGAAAACAACGTTGATAGCTTTGTCTTGTTGCATTTGTTTCATATCGGTGTCTTCTGAACGTTTGCTAAGAAAGGCCTTTGGCAGTTTGCCTAATTGGACCAAGGTTGGTGGTAGGACTGAGGAATTGTATTGGGAGGAATTTGCATTAATTTAGTTGAACTATGCTGGGAATGAAGTAATTCTCAGCTGTTTGAATAAAGTTTGTTTGTTTTTACACTGACTGAGTTTCCTACTACCTACTTGGACCTGGGTCACAACAGATAGAACTGGGAGTATTTCACTGCTTCTTTCAACTCAGCACTCTTACGTGCAAGATTAATAAAATAGTTCCCTTGTTCGACAGCAGGCAAAAAGTCCATTGCTGGAATCCAACGGAGTCATTAATCTTCAACAACAAAGTCTTCATTACTTGATGGGAAATTATTGGCAAAGTCAGCCGCAAACAGAATTTTGCAAGTTGCTTGTGGGGATGTGGGGGGTATTTTTTGGTACCGTTTCAAAAACCACTTCTTTTTCCTTTCCCCATTCCCTCATAACTACAAGTAGTCCTCGACTTACAACAGCTCATTTAGTGACCGTTCAAAGTTACAACGGCGCTTATAAAAAAGCAACTTGTGACCATTTTTCACACTTATGACCATTCCAGCATCCCCAGATGCTGGAACTGATTCATATTTATGGCGGTTACAGTTTCCAGGGGGTCATGCGATCCCCTTATATGCCCTTCTGGCAAGCAAAGTCAATGGGGAAGGCAGAGTAGCTTAACAACCAGGTTACTAACTTAACAAATGCAGTGATTCACTTAACAATGGTGGCAAGAAATCGTAAAATGGTCAGCAAACTCACTTAACAAATGTTTCACTTAGCAATGGAAATTTTGGGCTCCATTGTGGTCGTAGGTCGAGGACTACTTGTACTTCAGTCCCTGGTTGCCAATACGCCTCTGAGCGCAGCAAACGTCAAAGGACCAGCATTGCCTGGTCTGCCAACTGCAGCCTTTCCTGGACCAGAAGGTGCTAAAGATTACGTCACGCCTTCGACAATTCCCAATTAAACCATGATACACTTGAAGACAATCCAGAAGTTGCAGCTGGCACAGAATCCATGTTTGATGACTGGTACGGTAGAACCAATGAAGGGGGCACGATAGTTCAGCGGTTAAAGATGCCGAGTTTGTCAGCTGGAGAGCTGACAGCCCAGGTTTGAGACCTGGGTTCTGAGAGACAGGGTGAGCTCCCGTCACTTGCTCCAGCTCCTGCCCTCCTAACAGTTTAAAAGCATGCAAATGCAAGTAGATAAATAGGTACCACTTCAGTGGGAAAGTAACGGCATTCTGTGTACCTCTGACATATAGCCATGCTGGCCACAGGACCGTGGAAATTGCCTTCAGACAATACTGGCTCCCTTGGCCAAGAAACAGATGAGCAAAGTGCCCTAGAGTTGGATACCTTTTTAGCAACCAATTATATAAAGCCACATTTATCCTTTGGCAGTGATAGTGGTGGCTAGTAGGATTTTGGCCCTAATTAAAATGCTGGTTATTTCCTAAAGAGCCCTATATGACCCAGTGTTAGGAGATCACGTTGTTGCCTTCTCCAAATTAGTCTACTGTTCTCTTATCTTATTGAGAGAGAGGTAGCTACTTCCACATAAATCAAGAAGGGTGTCAGACAGAAGAAAGACCTTATCAACTATGGTGTTGTGGCCCACCAACTGCCGGTGGAACTGGCGGTAGACTCGGACAATGAGGCGGTTGGGGAGGAACTTGGGCCAGTGCTGGAGTTTGCGGAAGGCTCTGATGGATGCTCTGTGTTGGAGGCAGAGATAGAGCCAGGACCATCTGACATTTCCCATCCACCAGAGAGCAGCTGCCTTTGGAGGCTGATATGAGTGAGGAGGAAGAACAGCTGGGGCCTGTTCCACATGCACGTATGCGCAGAGCAGCTAGGAGAGGTGGGCAACGGAGGACAAGGAGTCGACTCGGGAAGCAAAATACAGGTGGACTCTGAATGGCCTCCTCCCTAGCTGGAAAGGGGAGTGGTAATTGTAGGAGACAACAGTTCGGATTTCTGAAGATTTGGTTCATCATGTAACTTAATTTGCAGCTTTATGGCCTGGCAATTGTCGCAAGGAACTGATAAGGTCTGTTACTGCAGTTAACTCTTTGACGGACTCCTGCCTGGACTTCTTGGTGTGTGAATGCCATCAATTCACAGGAGATAAATAAAGAGGAATCTGTTTCATGTTTCTGCTGAGGCTAGGTCAGAACAAATGGGACGCGGTGGCTCAGGGGCTAAGACAGCCCCTGATCGAAAGGTCGGCAGCTCGGCAGTTCGAATCCCTAGTGCTGCCATGTAATGGTGTGAGCTCCCGTTACTAGTCCCAGCTTCTGCCAACCTAGCTGTTTCGAGAGCACGTAAAAATGCAAGTAGAAAATATAGGGACCACCTTTGGTGGGAAGGTAACAGCGTTCCATGCGCCTTTGGCGTTGAGTCATGCCGGCCACATGACCACGGAGACGTCTTTGGACAGCGCTGACTCTTCGGCTTTGAAACGGAGATGAGCACCGCCCCCTAGAGTCGGCGACTAGCACGTATGTGCAAGGGGAACCTTTATCTTTACCTTACTACAGAAGACAATCGAGCAGTTTTTCTCAAACCTCAGCCAAAAACATTTGGATATCAACTCCTAAATATTCCCCAGCCAACTTCTCCTTTAGAGCAGGCCCCTCAAGGCCTGCAAGGGCGGGGAGAGAGGGCCATCTTGTCTTCGTTTCTTCGGCTAATTTGCCAAGACTGTGGTTGAGATCATAAATACAATCTCCCATTTCATTTCAGGGGTTGGAAGTTCGGGCAGTATTGTTTTATAAAACTTTACGGAGATGGCCACGGCCGAGCAAATACGCTTGATCTCCTTTGCAATCTCCATGGGCCGTAATTAAAAAGAGATTAACGCTGATCGATAAGTTTAATTTGAGTTCACAGGCTCTCAAGGCTGCTCGGGCTCAGGAGAAAGAGGGAGGAAGAACGAAGAAGGCAGCCATGCAGAAACAAGATGCTTAGCAAAGCATTAAGATTCCATCTGCAAGCGTAACATTGGAATGAAATGAAATGAAACCGGGTGAAATGCTCCCGGTTTGGACTGGATCACCGGATCCGATAGCGATGGCGGCAGGTGGTTCAGAGAACCAGTAGCAAAAATCCCTGCCTCCCCACTGCCCATGCCCAGCTGAGCCGCGCGATCATCAGAAGGTTTTTCGTTTTACTTTTAAAAGCATTTTTTCTTCGGCCGAAAAAATGCTTTTAAAAGTAAAAAAAAAAAAAGCCTCTGATGATCGCGCAGCTCAGCCGGGATCATCAGAACCCTTTAAAAGCATTTTTTCTACAACCCCTTCAGCCGAAGAGGTTGTAAAAAAAATGCTTTTAAAAGGTTCTGGCGATCAGGCAACTCAGCTGGATCGTCAGAACCCTTTAAAAGCTTTTAAAAGGCTCCTCTGGTGATCCCAGTTGAGTTGCCTGATCATCAGAGGCTTTTAAAAGCATTTTTTTACAACCTCTTCAGGCGAAGAGGTTGTAGAAAAAGTGCTTTTAAAAGTAAAAAAAAAAGTTGGCCACACCCACCCAGTCACATTAACACCCACCCCACCAAGCCACGCCCACAGAACTGATAGTAACAAATTTTACATTTCACCCCTGGTATATACCATGTTACATACAATGGAGGTAGTACTGGACTTAAGACTTCAATTGAGCCTAAAATCTTTGTTCCTAAGCGAGACAGTCATTAAGTAGGTTTTGCCCCATATTTGACCTCCTCACAAGCAAAGTCAGTAGGGGAATCAGATTCATTAAACAATCAAGTTACTAACTTATCAACTGCCGTGATTCACTTAACTGGGGCAAGAAAGGTCATAAAACGAGGCAAGACTCATTTAACAAATGTCTCACTTAACGACATAAATTTTGGGCTCAGTTGTATAACACCCCACAAACAGCATCAGGTTTTCCTACACGGACACGAGACAGCGTGTCCAAAAGGCTCTTTTTTCAAAAGACTACTGGACTTTCTTGTTTTTAACATAACATAACATAACATCAGAGTTGGAAGGGACCTTGGAGGCCTTCTAGTCCAACCCCCTGCCCAGGCAGGAAACCCTACACCATCTCAGTCAGATGGTTATCCAACATTTTCTTAAAAATTTCCAGTGTTGGAGCATTCACAACTTCTGAAGGCAAGTCGTTCCACTTATTAATTGTTCTAACTGTCAGGAAATTTCTTTGAAGGCGTTTTGCTTCTCATCCAAGAAGCTTCTTCAGCTCTGACTGGATGGTGGGGAATGGAAGGATTTATACTAGGGGTGAAATGCTCCCGGTTCGGACCGGATCATGTGATCCGGTAGCGATGGGGACAGGTAGTTCGGAGAACCGGTAGCAAAAATCCCTGCCCTCCCCACACTGTCCATGCCTGCTGTTCCTCTTCTCTGTCCCTGAAGCTCTCGGTGGTGATATAGTTGCAAACGGCCTTAAATGACTGCCGTTGCACTTCAAAGGGCCGCACTACAGTTGATCAGCGCTGTAGACCGGTGCCTCTATTTTTAAAGAAGGTAGACCGGTGCCCCTCAATAAAAGGCAATTGGTAGACCGGTGCCTCTATTTTTAAAGAAGGTAGACCGGTGCCTCTCAATAAAAGGCAATTGGTAGACTGAAGCTTCTATTTTTAAAGAAGGTAGACCGGTGCTCCCAAGTTTTGTATACTTTATTATTTTTATTATTTATTATTATTGACCATGCCTATTCAGTCACCTGACCACTAAGCCACACCCACCAATTAAGCCACGCCCACAGACCCGGTAGGGAAAATTTTTAGACTTCACCCCTGATTTATACAAAGAATGTAAATGACCAACTGTCTGCAAGGAATATAAATCCTTCCATTCCCCACCATCCAGTCAGAGCTGAAGAAGCTTCTTGGATGAGAACGAAAATGTCTTCAAAAAACCCCCACAAAAATCCAGTTGCCTCTTGGAAAAAAGCACCTTTGGGACAACCATGACCTGGACGACTGAGAATCTCCATAGATTTGAGAGAGCAATTGAGAGCAGGATGTCTATGCAGAGCACAGAGGACAACCAAGAAAAAGCATGAAATAAGATGCCAATACAGACAGATTTTCTGACTCCATATTCACATCTGTGTGTAGATAAGCTTACAGCCCAAATTATCTGTCCCGTAATACTTCATGGCGATGTAAATTGCCAGGAGTTTGAACCTTCAGAGAAACTGATTTAGGCATAGTCCAATTAGATCAAGTTGCTGAAGCTGAAATCATAGTAATCAGGACAATGGACAGCTCCTATTGACTGACAAGACTCATATTTCCGGTATAGACCGAGACAGCAGAGATCTGAAGTCACCGGAGGCCTTAAAAATTTATTCGCCTCAGCCCTCAAAAGCATCCAGATGAAGTTGGTTGGTTTTTTGCTTACTTTTGCCTCCAAGAGTACAGATGAAGGTGCATTTTAAAGCCACCTTCTGAGCCAGTTGCGGAAAATAGGGTGAGTTGGGAAAGCTTGAGAAGAAGAATTGGGGGTTCTCAAAGATTGCGAAGCCGATAGCTGGTTATTTCTTGATCCTTCCTCAAAATACTACAGTATGAAACCCTGGAGTTGGAACCCGTGGTACGGTCTATCTAACAGCTGAAAGGACTAGCTGCTACGTAGTGAATCTTCTCTTCATCTGATCCTAAATATCCATACCAATGCACAATTGTCTCAGAATGGATGACACATGCATCACGGTATTATCATGTACATAAATTAATAAACTGTTTCAACTTCTACCCTCAGAACGACATTATAGAGCATTGCACACCAGAACAACTAGACACAAAGACAGTTTCTCCCCGCATGCCATCACTCTGTTAAACAACAAATTCCCACAACACTGTCAAACTATTTACTAAGACTGTAGTACTATTCTTCTTCTCATCCTTCCTATTATTGTTGTTGTTGTTGTCGTTAGTTGCGAAGTTGTGTCCAACCCATCGCGACCCCATGGACAACGTTCCTCCAGGACTTCCTGTCCTCTACCATCCTCTGGAGTCCATTGAAGCTCACGACTATTGCTTCAGTGACTCCATCCAGCCACCTCGTTCTCTGCCATCCCATTCTTCTTTAGTCCTCCATCGTTCCCAGCATTCGGCTCTTCTCCAGTGAGTCCTTCTTCTCATTAGGTGGGCAAAGGATTTGAGTTTCATCTTCAGGACCTGGCCTTCTAAAGAGCAGTCAGGGTTGATCTCCTCTAGGAGTGACTGATTTGATCGCCCTGCAGGGACTCGCAGGAGTCTTCTCCAGCACCAGAGTTCAAAGGCCTCAATTCTTTGGCGCTCAGACTTCCTTATGGTCCAACTTTCACAACCATACATTTGCAACTGGGAAAACCATGGCCTTGACTATGCACACTTTTGTTGGCAGGGTGATGTCTCTGCTTTTAGCATGCTGCCTAGATTTGCCATAGCTTTCCTCCACAGGAGCAAGCATCTTTTAATTTCTTGGCTGCAGTCCTCATTTGTGGTGATCTTAGAGCCCAGGAAAATGAAATCGCTCACTACCTCCATTTCTTCCCCATCTATCTACCAGGAATTGAGAGGGCTGGATGCCATGTCCTTAGTTTTTTTAATGTTAAGTTTCAAGCCAACTTTTGCACTCTCCTTCTTCACCCGCATCAAGAGGCTCTTTAGTTCCTCTTCGCTTTCTGCCATTTCTGCATATCATCTGTATGCTGATGATACGCAGCTGTACTTTTCCACCCCGGACCACCCCAATGAAGCTGTCGAAGTGCTGTCCCGTTGTCTGGAAGCCGTATGGGTCTGGATGGGGAGAAACAGACTCAAGCTCAATCCCTCCAAGATGGAGTGGCTGTGGATGCCGGCACCCTGGTACAGTCAGCTGCAGCCGCAGCTGGCTGTGGGGGGGCGAGTTATTGGCCCCAATGGAGAGGGTGCGCAACTTGGGTGTCCTCTTGGATGGGCGGCTGTCGTTTGACGATCATTTGGCGGCCGTCTCCAAGAGGGCCTTCCACCCTTCCTTGACCGGGATGCCTTATGCACGGTCACTCATGCCCTTGTCACTTCCCGCTTGGATTATTGCAATGCTCTCTACATGGGGCTGCCCTTGAAGTGCACCCGGAGGCTGCAGCTAGTCCAGAATGCAGCTGCGCGGGTAATAGTGGCAGCAACTCGTTGCTCCCATGTAACACCACTCCTGCGCAGTTTGCACTGGCTTCCAGTGGTCCTTCAGGTGCGCTTTAAGATTTTGGTTACCACCTTTAAAGCGCTCCATGGCTTAGGACCCGGGTACTTACGGGACCGCCTGCTGTTCCTCTTCTCTGTCCCTGAAGCTCTCGGTGGTGATATAGTTGCAAACGGCCTTAAATGACTGCCGTTGCACTTCAAAGGGCCGCACTACAGTTGATCAGCGCTGTAGACCGGTGCCTCTATTTTTAAAGAAGGTAGACCGGTGCCCCTCAATAAAAGGCAATTGGTAGACCGGTGCCTCTCAATAAAAGGCAATTGGTAGACTGAAGCTTCTATTTTAAAGAAGGTAGACCGGTGCCTCTCAGTAAAAGGCAATTGGTAGACCGGTGCCTCTCATTAAAAGGCAATTGGTAGACTGGTGCCTCTCAATAAAAGGCAATTGGTAGACTGAAGCTTCTATTTTAAAGAAGGTAGACCGGTGCCCCTCAATAAAAGGCAATTGGTAGACCGGTGCCTCTATTTTAAAGAAGGTAGACCGGTGCCCCTCAATAAAAGGCAATTGGTAGACCGGTGCCCCTCAATAAAAGGCAATTGGTAGACTGAAGCTTCTATTTTAAAGAAGGTAGACCGGTGCTCCCAAGTTTTGTATACTTTATTATTTTTATTATTTATTATTATTGACCATGCCTATTCAGTCACCTGACCACCAAGCCACACCCACCAATGAAGCCACGCCCACAGACCCGGTAGGGAAAATTTTAGACTTCACCCTGATTTATACAAAGAATGTAAATGACCAACTGTCCGCAAGGAATATAAATCCTTCCATTCCCCACCATCCAGTCAGAGCTGAAGAAGCTTCTCCCATGCCATCACTCTGTTAAACAACAAATTCCCACAACACTGTCAAACTATTTACTAAGACTATAGTACTATTCTTCTTCCCATCCTTCCTATTATTGTTGTTGTTGTTTTCGTTAGTTGCGAAGTTGTGTCCAACCCATCGCGACCCCATGGACAACGTTCCTCCAGGACTTCCTGTCCTCTACCATCCTCTGGAGTTCATTGAAGCTCACGACTATTGCTTCAGTGACTCCATCCAGCCACCTCGTTCTCTGCCATCCCCTTCTTCTTTTGTCCTCCATCGTTCCCAGCATTCGGCTCTTCTCCAGTGAGTCCTTCTTCTCATTAGGTGGCCAAAGGATTTGAGTTTCATCTTCAGGACCTGGCCTTCTAAAGAGCAGTGAGGGTTGATCTCCTCTAGGAGTGACTGATTTGATCGCCCTGCAGGGACTCGCAGAGTCTTCTCCAGCACCAGAGTTCAAAGGCCTCAATTCTTTGGCGCTCAGACTTCCTTATGGTTCAACTTTCACAGCCATACATTTGCAACTGGGAAAACCATGGCCTTGACTATGCGCACTTTTGTTGGCAGGGTGATGTCTCTGCTTTTAGTATGCTGCCTAGATTTGCCATAGCTTTCCTCCACAGGAGCAAGCATCTTTTAATTTCTTGGCTGCAGTCCTCATCTGTGGTGATCTTAGAGCCCAGGAAAATGAAATCACTCACTACCTCCATTTCTTCCCCATCTATCTACCAGGAATTGAGAGGGCTGGATGCCATGTCCTTAGTTTTCTTAATGTTAAGTTTCAAGCCAACTTTTGCACTCTCCTTCTTCACCCGCATCAAGAGGCTCTTTAGTTCCTCTTCGCTTTCTGCCATTAGAGTGGTGTCATCTGCATATCTGAGGTTGTTGATATTTCTGCCAGCAATCTTAATTCCAACTTTTGATTCATCTAGACCTGCCTTTCTGATGATGTTCTCATGATGATCCTTCCTATTGCCTATCTCAGGGGTCTGCAAACTTGCCTCTTTTAAGACTTGTGGACTTCAACTCCTACAAAGCTGGCTGAGGAATTCTGGGAGTTGACGTGCACAAGTCTGAAAAGAGCCAAGTTTGCAGACCCCTGACCTATCTCCTTTTCTACTTATGACTATAACGTTGTAGCTTGTATCTGTATGATTTATATTGCTTTATTTAGTTTCCTGGTATGACTGTTGCTGATTGCTTATTTAGTATCTTATGACTATCACTAAGGGTTGTATGATTCATGATGAATGTATTTTTATGATGACTATGATCATGATTTATCACTTATATCTTTTATCTACACTGAGAGCTTATGCACCGAAGACAAATTCCTTGTGAGTCCAATCACACTTGGCCATTAAAAGAATTATATGAGGCAAATGCTAATGCAGTCTGTTATTAACAGCAGCAGCCTGCAATTACTGCAGGTTCTAGTCCCACCAGGCCCAAGGTTGACTCAGCCTTCCATCCTTTATAAGGTAGGTAAAATGAGGACCCAGATTGTTGGGGGCAATAAGTTGACTTTGTATATAAATATACAAATAGAATGAAGACTATTGCTAACATAGTGTAAGCCGCCCTGAGTCTTCGGAGAAGGGCGGGATATAAATGTAAATAAAAAAATAAAAAAATAAAAAATAAATTTTGTACTTACATTAGAACAACTGATTCAAGTGAGCCACAAATACAAATAGGTAATGGACATCAGGGGTAGGATTCAGCTGGTTTGGACCGGTTCGGGAAAACCAGATGTTAATTTTAATCTGGTTTGCCGAACCAGTAGTTGCAAGGACTGGCTGACCTCACCCACCTCTCCCCTCCCCTCCCAGGAGTCTCCACACAGCCCATTTTGGATGCAAGGTAAGTGCAGGGCCTACCGCGAAGTACTGGAAGTCCAAAAACGGGCCTGTTTCCGGCCTCCGGAGCCCAGGGGACGCCATTTTCACCCTCCCGGAGGCTCCAGGAAAGCCTCCAGAGTTTGTTGATGGAGAAAATACACACCACCACCACTAGCCCGTGGTGCAGGAGACAGAGTAAGCCACACCCACCATGGTCACGCCCACCCAGCAACTGGGCAGAGAACTGGTTGCTAAAATTTCTGAATCCCACTCCTGATTGACATGATGACGTGAAGATGACATGACACACGATGCAAAGGTAATCATTTGCCTGTTTTCATCGCAGAAGCTCCCAAATTGAGCAGGCAAGAGACAGCTGAAAGGCAGCTGTATCCGAAGACCTCAGAAACCAGTCAGTTATTAATCAATTCTTTTTACTCCCTTTTATTTTATTTTATTTAATCAGCAAAGAGGCCATCTATCTTCCCGCTCAAAAGACTCCAACTCTTCCCTAATCAACACCTTTGCACCAAGTTCTCAGAAGCCTTTCCAACTTTTTTCATCCGATTTAAATTATAAAATACGCTAGGCTGGGAAATTTATTAAAGGCAAGGCTTGGAGGGAGCAGGTTAATCACATTATGATTAATTGATTAAATTTAAATGTAATTATATCTCAACGTGGGAGGCTTTGGACTCGGCTTCACCGACTTCATGGAATATGACCCTGGCAGAAAGCCAAATGAACCTGTCATCCAGCCGGCCCTGAATTGGAGACTTTAAAACTTGAATAATTCATAGCGTCTCCTACTTGGCCCTTTCTGAAGGGAAGAAGACGGCAGGTGTTTTCTTAACATTCTTGGTTGCTACCTTTTGCACACATCTATATTCGTTCTTCTGCTAATTAGTTTCACACAATAAAAATCAAAGTAATCGTTGCCTTAGCGCAGTGATGGCTAGCCCTTTTTTCCCTCGGGTGCCGAAAGCGCGAGCGTGCGATAGCGTATGCCCAAAACCAAAATGCAATGCCCCCCGCACACCCCACACCCCATGCATGCGCGTGTGACACCCCCCCCCCCGTGCTGCCCTGCTCCCCTGTGCATGCGCGCACGACACATACCCCCGCGCCCTGGTTTCAGCCTAGCAGGCCTCCCTGAAGCCTCTGGGGACCGGAAGCCTCTGCCCATTTCCAGACTTCCAGTAGGCCCATTTTTCACCCTCCTTAGGCTCTGGAGGCTTTCTTGGAGCCTCTAGGAGGGTGAAAACAGCCTCTCCCGGCCCTCCAGAGGCCCTCCGGAGGCCGGAAACAGCCCATTTCCAGACATCCGGGAGACCCGTTTGTCGCCCTCCCAGAGCCTCCGTGTGTCCTCTACTTACCTGGTATCCAAAACGGGCTGTGTGGAGACTCTTGGGAGGGAAGGTGCAGCACGGGCGGGGCCAGCCAAAAATCAGCGCGGTAGAGCTAACCTAGGGCAACGGCTTGTGTGCCCGCAGAGATGGCCCCGCGTGCCCAGAAATGGTATAAAACTCCTTCCTTTCAAGAGGTTGGACTAAAAGATCTCCAAAGCCCCTTCCAGCTCTATGATTTTTACGGTTCTATAACATTCTTTCTGAATATAAGGGTAGCTTTCCAACATGGTTTATGAGTGGTGCAGTGGCCTAGAGGTGGCGCGCTCGCCTCCCAATCAGGAGGCTGTGAGTTCGATCCTAGGTAGAGGCAGATATTTCTCTCTCTGAGCACGTTGAGAATATATCTGCTGAAAAAAAATCCGCATTGGTGACAGGAAAGGCATCCGGCCATTAAAACACTCAGCTCTGTTCAGTTGCCCAGATTCCACCCTGTAAGGGATTATGGGGTCGTTAAAAGGAGAATGATGACGATTCCAAGATAGTTTATATTCAACATGTAAAATAACCGTTTGTTCTTTATTTAAATGATGGCGCCTCCGAAGGCTGCCTCGGTGAAATGCTCTCTAGTGGTTTCTCTATTGTTAATTATTCTGCAATAATAGTTCTGCAACCCAACAAGACAGACACAGACTTCAGAGAATAATTAGAACTGCAGAAAAAACAATGGCTACCAACCTGCCTTCCATTGAGGACCTGTATACTGCACGAATCAAGAAGAGGGCCGTGAAAATATTTACAGATCCCTCACACCCTGGACATAAAACTGTTTCAACTCCTTCCCTCAAAACGATGCTATAGAGCACTGCACACTAGAACAACTAGACGCAAGAACAGTTTTTTCCCGAAGGCTATCACTCTGCTAAACAAATAACTCCCTCAACACTGTGAAACTATTTACTCAATCTGCACTACTATTAATCTTCTCATCGTTCCCATCACCCATCTACTTCCACTTATGACTGTAACTTTGTTGCTTGTATCATTACGATTTATACTGATATTGATTGTTTCCTGATTGCTTATTTGTACCCTATGACTATCATTAAGTGTAGTAAGTGTTGTACCTGGATGAAGGTATCTTGTCTTTTTATGTACACTGAGAACAGATGCACCAAGACAAATTCCTTGTGTGTCCAATCACACTTGGCCAATAAAGAATCCTATCCTGTCCTATCCTATCCTATCCTATCCTATCCTATCCTATCCTATCCTATCCTATCCTATCCTAAATAAGAATTAAAAAAAAAAACCTTCGGTATCTTTGACATACATACATTGACAGGTCAACATCTTCAACTGGCTTATTATTTCTGCAATTTTCTATGTTGTACAACAAATGGAGACGACATAATCGTTATGCTCTTTACAGTAAGCAGCCCAAATGGATGAAAATGTGTGTGTGTGTGTGTGTGTGTGTGTGTGTGTGTGTGTGTGTGTGTGTGTGTGTGTGTAAGAGAGAGAGAGAGAGAGAGAGAGACCAGGACAGGAAGGAGAAAAAGGCGAGAAACCAATTTCTGAACAATGATGGAAAAAGAGGGAAAGGTGAGGACAAGGAACGCAGAATGTCTTATTTCCCTCTGCATTCCTTCCCATTTTCATAAGGTAGCTGAAAGCAATTGAGGCAGCCCGCAGTGATGGGAATAAATGTCTTGAAATGAACAAACCTGACCGATTCGTATAAAAATCACATTTCTGTATATCCGCAACTGCTTTAATGAAAAAGGGGGAGAGGGATTTGTTTGGATGTTGTCGAGTCTCAAAAAAGTCGGAAGGAAAGTCTTGTAAGATTCAGCAGGAGAAACCTTTCGGGAAAATGTCTTCAACCATTGAAGTATAAACGCTCTCAAACAGAAATTTGATTTTTTTTCCCTTTACACAAATGAGTGTTGTTGGGGATTTAGTGAAATTTTAAACAGAACACTTTATGAAAACATTACAGCAGGGGTGAAATCCAGCAGGTTCTGACAGGTTCTGGAGAACTGGTGGTGGAAATTTTGAGCAGTTCGGAGAACTGGCAAATGCCAGCTCTGGCTGGCCCCAGAGTGGGGTGGGAATGGGGATTTTGCAATATCCTTCCCCCTGGAGTGGTGAGGGAATGGGGATTTTGCAGTATCCTTCCCCTACCACGCCCACCAAGCCACACCACGCCCACCAAGCCACGGCCACAGAATCGGTAATAAAAAAAATTTGATTTCACCACTGCACTATAGGCAGTGAATAATGAACATTAGAAAAATGTTCTTTCTTGTGTTCACCTTGGCCAACGTAAACCAGCAGAGGCTGAGAAGGGAATGGGACAACTTGCCATAGCCAACACACCAAGGCCAATTCACCACGAGACAACTGGGACACTTTAACGGTTCTATTTAATTATTTAAAATAAGCAAAAATTATTTTATTATTTAATAAATAAATTTAAATTTATTAAATTTGTCCCGGAGCAAGTTGTCCTGTGGTGAGTTGGTTGTGATAAGTTGGTTGTGATAAGTTGGTTGTGATAAGTTGACTGTTGCGAGTTGGCCCTGGTGAGTTGGTTGTGATGGCGGTCATGGCGGATGGTGGTCATGGCGAGTTGGTTGTGATGAGTTGGCAATAGTGAGTTGACTATGGTGAGTTGGTCATGGCGAGTTGGCCGTGGTGAGTTGGTCATGGCAAGTTGGTTGTGATGAGTTGGCAATAGTGAGTTGGCTATGGTGAGTTGGTCATGGTGAGTTGGTCATGGTGAGTTGGTTGTGATGAGTTGGCAATAGTGAGTTGGCCATGGTGAGTTGGTCAGGGCGAGTTGGCTGTGGTGAGTTGGTCATAGCGAGTTGGTAGTGATGAGCTGGCAATAGTGAGTTTGCTATGGTGAGTTGGTCATGGCGAGTTGGCCGTGGTGAGTTGGTCATGGCGAGTTGGTAGTGATGAGTTGGCAATAGTGAGTTTGCTATGGTGAGTTGGTCATGGCGAGTTGGCCGTGGCGAGTTGGTCATGGCGAGTTGGTAGTGATGAGTTGGCAATAGTGAGTTTGCTATGGTGAGTTGGTCATGGCGAGTTGGTTGTGATGAGTTGGCAATTGTGAGTTGGCTATGGTGAGTTGGCCATGGTGAGTTGGTCATGGCGAGTTGGCTGTGGTGAGTTGGTCATGGCGAGTTGGTTGTGATGAGTTGGCAATAGTGAGTTGGCTATGGTGAGTTGGCCATGGTGAGTTGGTTGTGATGTGTTGGCTATGGTGAGTTGGCCATGGTGAGTTGGTCATGGCAAGTTGGTTGTGATGAGTTGGCAATAGTGAGTTGGCTATGGTGAGTTGGCCGTGGTGAGTTGGTCATGGCGAGTTGGTTGTGATGAGTTGGCAATAGTGAGTTGGCTATGGTGAGTTGGCCGTGGTGAGTTGGTCATGGCGATTTGGTTGTGATGAGTTGGCAATAGTGAGTTGGCTATAGTGAGTTGGCCGTGGTGAGTTGGTCATGGCGAGTAGGTTGTGATGAGTTGGCAATTGTGAGTTGGCTATGGTGAGTTGGCCGTGGTGAGTTAGTCATGGCGAGTTGGTTGTGATGAGTTGGCAATAGTGAGTTGGCTATGGTGAGTTGATCATGGCGAGTTGGTCATGGCAAGTTGGTTGTGATGAGTTGGCAATAGTGAGTTGGCCGTGGTGAGTTGGTCATGGCGAGTTGGTTGTGATGAGTTGGCAATAGTGAGTTGGCTATGGTGAGTTGGCTATGGTGAGCTGGTCATGGTGAGCTGGTCATGGGGAGTTGGTTGTGATGAGTTGGCAATAGTGAGTTGGCCATAGTGAGTTGGTCATGGCGAGTTGGTTGTGATGAGTTGGCAATTGTGAGCTGGCCGTGGTGAGTTGGTCATGGCGCGTTGGTTCTGATGAGTTGGCAATTGTGAGCTGGCTATGGTGAGTTGGCCGTGGTGAGTTGGTCATGGCGAGTTGGTTGTGATGAGTTGGCAATAGTGAGTTGGTCATGGTGAGTTGGCCGTGGTGAGTTGGTCATGGCGATTTGGTTGTGATGAGTTGGCAATAGTGAGTTGGCTCTGGTGAGTTGGTCATGGTGAGTTGGTCATGGCGAGTTGGTTGTGATGAGTTGGCAATTGTGAGTTGGCTATGGTGAGTTGGCCGTGGTGAGTTGGTCATGGCGAGTTGGTTGTGATGAGTTGGCAATAGTGAGTTGGCTATGGTGAGTTGGCCATGGTGAGTTGGTCATGGCAAGTTGGTCATGGTTGTGATGAGTTGGCTGTGGTGAATTGGTTATTTAATTATTTATTTATTTATTTAATCAAATTTTTATACCGCCTTTCTCCCGAAGGACTCAGGGCGGTTTACAGCCAGATAAAAAGAACAACAATATAAATACAGAATAAAATAATAGTTAAAAAACTTATTCAACTTGGCCTGAATTAAGATATCTTTAAAACGATAAAACCCACTAAAAATTAAAACCAGATAAATCTAAAATCCTATGCCAGTCCCGCGCAGATGAATAAATATGCCTTCAGCTCGCGGCGAAAGGTTCGAAGGTCAGGAAGCTGACGAAGTCCTGGGGGAAGTTCATTCCAGAGGGTGGGAGCCCCCACAGAGAAGGCCCTTCCCCTGGGGGCCGCCAACCGACATTGTTTGGTGGACGGCACCCTAAGGAGTCCCTCTCTGTGAGAGCGCACGGGTCGGTGAGAGGTAGTCGATGGCAGTAGGCGGTCCCGTAAATAACCCGGTCCTATGGTGAGTTGGCCATGGCGAGTTGGTTGTAATGAGTTAACCATTGCGAGTTGGCTGTGGTGAGTTGGCCATGGCGAATTGTCATAGACCCGGCTGAGGATGGTATGGTAAAACTGCCTTCTCATCCTAACCCTGGTCTCTGAGTAGCTCGGGATAGTTCAGTCTTCAAAGGGAAAAAGGAACATGCATCGAGAGACAAATGGTAAATTGGAAAACTTTTCACCAGGGCTGCTTCCCTCAAGTCAACTGCAGCCGGACTCTTAAAACAGTGGCCGAAAATGTAATCCAAACCAAAGGGGAAATAAAGAAAGCCAGCCTGGTTAAATAAAAATACCTCTGGGCATCTGCTTTGCAAAAACCAAGGAGAACTTTCCGCAAATGCCCCGATTAATATTTGATAGAAGGATGACATTGTCAGCCCGTTCTGCTTAAAGGAAATCACTCTGGTCATTTCCCTGTTGTCCCTTCTCTCTCTTTTCACATACTCACACAAACACTTAACCCTGGATTGTGCTGCTCAACTCTCCATTTCTTTACCTGTTTTGGAAAGTGGGGTGAGGGAGAGGAGAGATGGGAAATGAATGCCCATTGTACTGTACAATTTTATATATATATTTTTAATTTGCATTTATATCCCGCCCTTCTCCGAAAACTCAGGGCGGCTTACACTATGTTAGCAATAGTCTTCATCCATTTGTATTTGTGTATATTATACACAAAGTCAGCTTATTGCCCCCAACAATCTGGGTCCTCATTTTACCTACCTTATAAAGGATGGAAGGCTGAGTCAACCTTGGGCCTGGTGGGACTTGAACCTGTAGTAATTGCAAGCAGCTGTGTTAATAACAGACTGTTTTAGCAGTCTGAGCCACCAGAGGCCCCCTATCTATCATCTATCTATATTTCATCTCTATCTCTTTATATCTATCATCTATCTATCTCCAATGTCCAGCAGAAAGGAAAAGGCCACCAGAATTGGAGGTTAGTGGCTAGATTTGGTGCAACCTAGGAGCTGCCTTCACACAACGTACTAAATAGATGGAAGGTTAATCTTAATTTATGTTTTGTGATTTATTTTAATCCGGCTGATCTCTTTTGCTTTGAAATCCTTGCAGTTTAGTACAAATCCAAGAACACGGATCAATTCATCAACTTGATTTTCATGTTGGAGAATTATATTTAGGAGGATAACCATCTAAATAATAATAATAATGATGATGATGATGATGATGATGATGATGATGATAGTACGCTCACACATACTGAGGGTCTTCTCAGGGTGCCGTCCGCCAAACAATGTCGGCTGGCGGCCCCCAGGGGTAGGGCCTTCTCTGTTGGAGCTCCTACGCTTTGGAACGAACTTCCCCCTGGTTTACGCCAAGTGTCTGATCTTCGGACATTTCGCCGTGAGCTGAAAACACATTTATTTATTCAAGCGGGACTGGCTTAAAAGTTTTATTAAATTTTAATTGGGGTTATTTATGAATTTTAGGGTTTTAATTTTTTTTAATTTTGGCCATCTTTGTAATATGTTTGGTTTTAAGTTTCTGTTTTAATGTGTATATTGTGGGTTTTTATTATCTGGCTGTACACCGCCCTGAGTCCTTCGGGAGAAGGGCGGTATAAAAATCTAATAAAATAAAATAAATAAATAATAGTAATAGTAATAGTAATTTGCCAATACATCACGCAGTCCTAAACACTTGGGAAGTGTTCGACTAGTGATCCATGATACGAAATCCAGCATAATTAGCTCGTTTACTGTGTATACTGTCATTTTGTTTAAATAATAGTAATAATAATAGTAATAATAATAATATTGCCAACGAATGAACCACCAAAGCCCAAAGTTATTCAATTCTGGGTCTTGACTTCTTTCCAGAAATCATAGTATTATATATTTAAAAAAACCCTCAGGGCTACAAAAAAACTAGATGGATTTAAAATAAGAACCCCCGGGAACAAGTTTCCAGATCTGATGCTTTTTACTGGGAGTCCTCCACTTACAACTGTTCCTTAGGTGGCCATTCGAAGTTACAACGGCAGTGATAAAAGTAACTTATGACTTGTTTTTCACACTTACGGCCGCTGAAGCATCCCCGCGGTCACGTGACCAAAAAATTGGATGTTTGGCAATTGACTCATATTGTGGATGTTCCATCACTAGAGGCTTTTACGAAGGGACTGGACAGCCGCTTGACTGAAATGATATAGGTTCTCCTTTTTTTGACCCAGGCCCATGTAGGTGGTAGGAAACTCAGTCAATGTAAAAACAAACAAACTTTATTTAAACAGCTGAGAATTACTTCATTCTCAGCGTAGTTCAACTAAATTCCTCAGTTCTATCACCAACCTTGGTCTAGTTAGGCAAACTGTCAAAGGCCTTTCTTGGCAAGAGTTCAGAAGACTCCGATACAAAATAAATGCAACAAGACAAAGCGATCAACATTGTTTTCCGGCAAAGCCCAAATGCCGTTGCTGGTCTTTTAAGCCTTATGGGAGGGGCCAATCATCTCTTGGCCCTACTCCCGAGTCGTCCTCTTTGCTTGAGCTGCTCTTGCCTTCTGGCAGCCCTTCTCATGCATGTATTAGGAACAGGCTCCTCCTGTTCCTCTGCCTCATTTCTGTCAGTTTCTGGAGGCTCTGGAGTCCATACCTCACTCCCCGATGGCCCTGGCCCCACCTCTGCCTCTGACGACAGAGCCCTCATCCGGACTTTCCTCAGCCTCCAGGACTGGCCCATGCTCTTCCTCAGCCTCATCGCTCTCTGACTCAGTTGCCAGCTCTGCAGGCTGCTGGCAGACCACAATACCCCTATTGAGCAAGGGGTTGGGTTAGACCCGGGAGAAGGCACAAAAGCCACACAGCCATCTTAGAGTTCAAACTCCCCTTTAATGCTCCAAATTTCCACAAACACTCCCAGGTTCTTGGCAAGTCTCAGAGGAAAGCGCACACACATGGGAGCCTCTGGCTGTACGCAGTCCAGCAAAACAAAGGAACAGGAAAATGAGTCCATGAAGCAAGGAACAAATAATTAGTCCATGAAGCAAGGAAGAAGCAAGCAGTCCTGCAAACCCCAAATGTCTTCAATGGCACACAAAACTACAAATTCAGTGTTTGTTCCTCACAAATGTCCTCCCCACAGCGTCTCCTTAAATCCCAGTCCCCAGGTGTGCCTTGTATAGAGTTGTTGGGTCAGCCTGCGCTGTTCCTGCCTTCTCTCCTCTCTCCATGCTTGGGAATCAGGAGGGGGGGTGGTCCTTGCTCATCACCTGAGCTCCGTGGCTCCTCATTTCCACTGCTGGCCCTCTCTCGGTCATCCTGCCCCAGTTCCTCCCTGCTAACAAGCTGTCCCAATCCTGAGGGGCCCTGGGTTGCCTCGGCCTGCTCCTCCTCACATTCCTCCAAAGCCAACGAAGCCGCCCCTCGATCTCTGTCGGCTCCAGCTCCAACTCATCTTCCTCTGCAGATTCAGGCTCCAACAAGGGGCATGACAACCGCCAAGGTCCCTTCCAACTTTGTTATTTGTTACATATGGCCCCATTTCAAAGTTACAGCCACTACACCAGGGGTGGTATTCATCTACCTTCATTACCAGTTTGAAGATGTGAGTGCACGAGCCACCTCTGCGCATGCACAGAGCCTTTCGCACATGTGCAGAGCATCAAAAATGAGATGTGATGACGTCCGGGCGGGTGGGGAGAGCCTCCCGCAGCCGCTGCTACCGATTCGGGCGAACCCGATAGAACCGGCTGAATACCACCACTGCACTACACCATTCTATGCTGCAGCACTTCCCCTAAATTTCTCCCCTGGTTCATAAAAAAATATGAGTAGCCTGGGTTCTTGCTCTCCTGTTGAAATTTTACAGCACCGAAAAAGAATAAGTTGGAAACTTTTCCTTTTTTTAAAAAAAAAACTCCACCACCCCCTGAATCATCTATCTGACAGAATAGTTTATTTCAATTTGAAAAGCCCAATTCTACAGAATTTATGGTTGTAAAACGAAATGCAAATAGGAATGAGGAAAGAATTCCATTTCCTATCAGCATAAATTGTCAAATGATAGGAGACTGCATTCCCCATTCAACTCACAACACACACCCCAGGGGTCTCCGCTGACAAAATTCATCAGCCACCAAACGCAATGAAGCCGTTTCAAACACCAAACACGTAGCAAGGATCGGAGCGGGGAGGGGAAAAAAGAGAGGAAAAATAAAATGTTTAACTAACTTCCAGGAACAGACCAAATGTTCATGGAGCCCGCGTGCTCTTCAAGTATTTAACGGAAGTGTTTTGATTTCAGCTCATTTTATTCCGCCGTTTCTAGGGATCCTATGTGTCAAATTTTTAAAGAGTTCGCAGCCTGTGGAAAAAGAGCATCCAAGCGCCGCTTTATGGTTGCACTCCCAGTGGTTCGAAAAGAAGGAAGGAAGGAAAATCCTGAAAGCAAAACCTGCAGGGAATGGAAAATATACTTTCGTGAGATCGCCACAGGAGCAGTTTCAATTTGGTGTCCGAAAGAAATGTAAATGATCACAGGCCTAAGGCGTTTTTTCAGCAGAGTTTCTTGTCTTGAGATCCCAGGCCCCATGTAGCCCCAGGAGGCATCTCTAAAAGCTTTTCTTTCCTACTGTCAATTCTGTCAGACCAGCTATTGTCCAGGATGCCTATCAGAAGTGCTTTGCAGCCAGGGATTCCCTGCAGTTTTTGCTGTGCTAAAGGTAAAGGTAAAGGTATATTAATAAATGGAAGAATAGGTAAAGGTAAAAGTTCCCCTCGCAGATATGTACTAGTCGTTGCCGACTCTAGGGGGGGCGGTGCTCATCTCCGTTTCAAAGCCAAAGAGCCAGCACTGTCCGATGACATCTCTGTGGTCATGTGGCCCGCATGACTCAACACCAAAGGTGCACGGAATGCTGTTACCTTCCCACCAAAGGTGGTCCCTATTTTTTCTACTTGCATTTTTACATGCTTTCGAACTGCTAGGTTGGCAGAAGCTGGGACAAGTCACGGGAGCTCACCCCATTCCACAGCAGCACTAGGGATTCGAACCGCTGAGCTGCCGACCTTTCAATCGACAAGCTCAACGTCCTAGCCCCTGAGCCACCGCATCCCTTTTGCTGTGCTACTCATATAGGAAAGCAATGCTCATCTATTGTGGTCCACCAGCAGCCTGATAGTAGTGAGGCAGAGGAACAGGGGGAGCCTGTTCCTAATGCACGCAAGAGAAGAGCTGCCAGAAGGCAAGAGCAGCTCAAAGCAAAGAGGACGACTCGGGAGTAGGGCCAAGAGATGATTGGCCCCTCCCATAAGGCTTAACAGACCAGCAGTCACTTTTTTCCGGTGCTGTTGTAACTTTGAACGGTCACTAAATGAACTGTCGTAAGTGGAGAACTGCCTGTATTTTATTTCCCAAAGATCATTTCTGAGTTCTGTGATGGAGCAGGGCATTCTTATAAACAAAGGTAACACCTGAGCCTGGTGTTTCGCTTTGCAGTTTCCTCTCACTGTGTTTTTGAATGAAATAAAATCTAAAAATAATTCTAACATTCAGCGGGACAAGAAACCAAATGGGTGCCAAGGGTGACATCATTATATTGTTGTCACGAGGCAGCAACACTTGAGATGAGAGATCTGTCAAATCCACAAAACACCCACAAGGTCAACAAATCTCTTTCGGTGCTGTCTGTTTGATTCACAGCTCAGGCATCTGCCTGGATAAGAGGCAGATTTCTTGGTGTTTTATCATGAAAATAATAAATTATTTTTATTCCCCAGCATCTTGCATTCCGCGCTATGTTTCCTCTGATCCTGCCAGCGATGTACCGGGTAGTCCTTAACTTAAGACCACAACGGACCTCAACATTTCTGATGCTAAGTGAGACATTTGTGGGACATTTTGCCCCCGTTTTACAACCTTACTTGCCAGAGTTGTTAAGTGAATCGCCGGATTTTTCAATAAAGCTGCACTCTTGGTTATTCTAAAGAGCTGGGAGGTGGTTTTTTTGTTGTTCCTGTTGTTGTTGAATATGCCAAATGGGATGGTTGGCAGTTCAATTAGTAACACGGTTGTTAAGTGAAGCTGGCTTCCCTGTTGAGTTTGCTTGTCACAGGTGGATCACATCACCCTAGGGCACTGCAACCGTCATAAATATGAGTCAGTTGTTTTTTTTAATTTGCATTTATACCCCGCCCTTCTCCGAAGACTCAGGGCGGCTTACACTATGTTAGCAATAGTCTTCATTCTATTTGTATATTTATATACAAAGTCAACTTACTGCCCTCAACAATCTGGGTCCTCATTTTACCTACCTTATAAAGGATGGAAGGCTGAGTCAACCTTGGGCCTGGTGGGACTAGAACCTGCAGTAATTGCAAGCAGCTGCGTTAATAACAGACTGCCTTAACAATCTGAGCTACAGAGGCCCCTAATTGCCAAGCGTCTGAATTTCAATCACGTGACCATGGGGAAACTGCAATTGTCATAAATGTGAGGAAACCATCATAAGTTGCTTTTTCCAGGGCCGTCATTAACTTTATACGGTCACTGCAAAAACTGTTGTAAGTTGAAGGCTACCTGCGTAATTTTTCATGACTAGAAGTCAAGTTGACTTCTCTTTTACGATTTTGTGGAATTGTGTTCAAAAGCAGGGTCTCCAACCTTGGCAACTTGAAGGTTTGTGGACTTCAACTCCCAGAATTCTGGGAGTTGGAGTCCACAAGCCTTCAAGTTGCCATGGTTGGAGACCCCTGCTCTAAAGGGACATAATTTGGCTTCTGACCATCATTAATGATTAATAATGCCACTTTTTAGCTACGGGTTGTGTAAGGGGGGGGGGAGTGTCAGCTAGCGGAGCAAGTCAACACCTAGACGTATCTGCCGAAAAGAGAGCTGGATATCCACAGCAAGGCTATTCCGATGCACCTTCCTGACCTCTTCCACCCACTGAGGAATAAAACATACTTGCTGTAAAATATCTCATGGATGCACATTTTCTGGGCCTGGTTTCAAATTAGGAAGAAAGTTGCTTTCGTATATTAAGAGTTGATAAAATAATATTTCCTATGCTCAAACAGTGCCAGGACATTATTTTCTCCCCTTTTCTCAAGCGAACAGGAAACATATAAAAATCTGTTTGACCAAAAAGGTACCGTACTTTTCGGAGTATAAGACGCACTCCCCCCCCCACAAAAGTGAGTGAAAATTGTGGTGCGTCTTATACACCGAATATTGCCGAAGGGCCCCCCCCCAGACCCCCCCCGCTTCGGCCATTTTTGGCCTCCGCGCGTCACGTTTTCAGCCTCCGCATGCCCAGTTTTAGACCCGTTCCAGGCTGCGGAGATCGCCACAGCACATTGCCACCAATTGCCGCCTCACTGTGTCGCTTTTTGGCCTCCGTATGTCATGTTTTTGGCCTCCACATGCCCCGTTTTTGGCCTCATCGCATTGTATTTTCGGTCGGTTCCAGGTGATGGGGATCGGCAGCAGCGGTCATCCCCACTGCCTGGAACCAGCCAAAAATGCAACACAGGAGGCCAATAACAGGGCCTGAGGAGGCCAAAAAGCGACGTGTGGAGGACAAAAGCGCAACGCACAGAGGCAGCAATGTGCTGTGGTGATCGCTGCAGCCTGGAACGGGTCTAAAACAGACCATGCAAAGGCCAAAAATGTGATGCGCGGAGGCCAAAAATGTGACACACTGAGGCGGCGATTGGCGGCAATGTGCTGTGGCGATCCCCACAGCTTGGAACAGGTCTAAAACGGGGCATGCGGAGGCTGAAAAAGTGACATGCGGAGGCCGAAAATGGCCGAAGGGTAAGGGCTGGTGGGTGGGCAGGGCTTCGGCAATATTCGCTCTGGCGAATATTCGCTCTGGCGATCCCCGCAGCCTGGAACAGCTGACTGGCTTTATTCCAGGAGGCCAATCCAACCGCCAATCAGCTGTTCGTGCTAAATCAGACTGTGATAATGTGCTGAAGCTGACCAGGCTGTTTGCTGCAAGGACGCTAGCCAGATGAATACCGATGGATGCTGGTAGGCAGAGGCAGATCTTTTTTTCTTGTTTTCCTCCCCAAAAAGTAATGTGCATCTTATACTCTGGGGAGTCTTATACTCCAAAAAATACCAGTACATAGGAAGCCGCATTGTGTTGACCCTTTTCAATATCCATCTCGTTGAAGTAAAGATAGCAATAGCACTTAGACTTATATACCACTTTATAGTGTTTTATAGCCCTCTCTAAGCGGTTTACAGAGTCAGCCTATTACACCCAACAATTAGGGTCCTCGTTTTACCGACCTTGGAAGGATGGAAATCTGAGTCAACCTTGAGCTTGGATAGTTCTCTGCTTACAACAGTTCGTTTAGTGACAGTTCGAAGTTACAATGGCACTGAAAAAAGTGACTTATGACCAACGACCTGTGCGCTCCCACAGAGCGGGCCTCCTCAGGGTGCCATCGACCAAACAATGTAGGTTGGCGACCCCCAGGGGGAGGGCCTTCTCTGTGGCAGCACCGGCCCTGTGGAACGAGCTCCCTCCAGGATTACGACAACTCCCCGACCTCCGGACCTTCAGACGTGAACTGAAGACTTTATTATTTCAACGCGCTGGACTAGCCTAAGAATAAAATGTTTTAGCTAAATTTTAACGGGTTTTTAACTGGTTTTGTATTGTTTTTAGTGATTTGGCTATGATAATATTTAGTTTTAATTGGGTTTTAATGTTTATTTATTATACTGTCTTTTAATATGCCTGTGAACCGCCTTGAGTCCTACGGGAGATGGTGCGGTATAAAAGTATGATTAATAAATAAATAAATAAATAAATAAATTTTTCACACTTATGACTGTCACAGCATCCCCAGGGTCCCTTATTTACATTTGGATGCTTGACAACTGACTCACGTTTATGACGGATGCAGTGTACGTGACAAAGAATCGGCAACCTAAGACTTATTTCATGTATGCAGCTTTTTCAATTTGTAAATATTTTCACTGAAACTGTAATGCAGGTAGGTTTTATTTAGCTTCACTCCCTCGCTTTGGTAAAAAGTGTGTAATAATCATCATTACTATTCTTATTAATAATATTCTCACTGACCTCTCCATGGCTCCAATTACAAATCTCCATTACAACCATATAAGACCTAACAATCTTAAAGGTAAAGGTTTTCCTCGCACATATGTGCTAGTTGTTCCTGACTCTAGGGGGCGATGCTCATCTCCAGCTCAAAGCCAAAGAGCCAGCGCTGTCTGAAGACGTCTCCATGGTCATGTGGGCGGCATGACTAAACACCAAAGGTGGTCCCTATTTTTCTACTGGCATTTTTTATGTTCTTTCAAACTGCTAGGTTGGCAGAAGCTGGGACAAGTAACGGGAGCTCACCCCATTATGCGGCACTAGGGATTCGAACCACTAAACTGCCGACCATTCGATCCACATGGCCAGCCTACTTCAGTATAAATCTGCCTAGACAATTTTCAGGTGCCATAGGAAAAGCCCTTTTAAAGATGTTTTCAACTTCCAAGGTATGTTTCTCAAGTCATGGAATGGGAAGTCCCATAAATTGAGGCTGCTCTTTCTACTTCTCTTATTTGATTTTGATCCTACCTTTATTACTTTATAAATAACTCAAGGCGGTGACTACACCTACTTGTCCTTCCTCCTCCTATTTTCCCCACCACAACAATTTTTTGAGGTGGCTGGGCTGAGAGGGAACGATTGGTCCAATTGTTTTTCATGTCTATGGTGAGACTAGAACCAGGTAGAACTAGAATTCACAGTCTCCTGGTGATTGGCCCAGAGTCACCCAGCCAGCTTTCATGCCTAAGGCAGGATTAGAACTCACAGTCTTCTAATGATTGGCCCAGAGTCACCCAGCCACCTTTCATGCCTAAGGCGGGACTAGAACTCACAGTCTTCTGGTGATTGGCCCAAAGTCACCCAGCCAGCTTTCATGTCTAAGGCGGGACTAGAACTCACAGTCTCCTGGTGATTGGCCCAAAGTCACCCAGCCAGCTTTCATGCCTAAGGCGGGACTAAATTCACAGTCTTCTAATGATTGGCCCAGAGTCACCCAGCCACCTTTCATGCCTAAGGCGGGACTAAATTCACAGTCTCCTGGTGATTGGCCCAAAGTCACCCAGCCGGCTTTCATGGCTAAGGCGGGACTAGAACTCACAGTCTTCTGGTGATTGACCCAAAGTCACCCACCCAGTTCCTGTGACTAAGGTGGGACTAGAACTCACTCTCTCCTCATTGCTAGGCCAGCATCTTAACCAATAAACCAAATTGGTTATAGAAAAGCCATCCGGGTTTTCCTCCAAATTCAAAGCGGTTTATTTCATCAAAAAAATTTTGATGCTTGATTTTAACTATTTACATTCTAATTTTTTTATATACGGTTAGGCACTTTGAATGAGGCACTTCTGGGAAGAAGGTGGGATGGACTCCACGCAGGACGAGAAAGAAGAAACCAAATCTGGATGTCTTTAATTACAAAAGGGGCCTCTGAGGCTCAGACTGGTAAGACAGTCTGTTATTAACACAGCTGCTTGCAATTACTTGCAGGTTCTAGTCCCACCAGGCCCAAGGTTGACTCAGCCTTCCATCCTTTATAAGGTAGGTAAAATGAGGACCCAGATTGTTGGGGGCAATAAGTTGACTTTGTATATAAATATACAAATAGTTCGATGAAGACTATTGCTAACGTAGTGTAAGCCGCCCTGAGTCTTCGGAGAAGGGCGGGATATAAATGCAAATTTAAAAAAAGGATTAAACAGATTAAGAAGGGACCTTGCAGGTCATCTAGTCCAACCCCCTGCCCAAGCAGGAGACCCACATCTGCCTCTACCTAGGATCAAACTCACAACCTCCTGATTGTGAGGCAAGAGCTCCACCGCTAGGCCACAGCAGCTGGATGACCCCATTGCTCTCACCGCATATCTCCGCGGAGAGATACGCAACTCCAACCATCATCGTTCAGAAGAACACACCATCAACTATTTTATGGAAATGATTTCAGAAGGCAGATGTCTTTGTGTTTTTCTCTGTCAGGTAACAGAATGAAAAAAAAAGCCGAATTCCCAGAGCCATAACAAGTCTGGATTTAACACCTCACTGTGTAGATTCATTGTCAGAACTGCACACATCTAGTCATCCCCAAAGTAACACCTGCAAAAACAGTTGAGGTCATCTCTGAAAAGCCCCCTCATGTTTTGCATTCGCGGTGATCTAAACCGAGTCTCGTGGCTGGGAACAGAACATGTTGAGTGAAAAGGATTTTGTTCCTAAGTAAAACGCCCTCCTCTCGAAGTGCCAATCTTTCTAACTGCTTTGTAGCCAGGGGTAAATAAGCTCCCATGACCCCTGTTAAGAGTTTGCAGCTGTCCAACCAACACACAAGTACCGTATTTTTCGGAGTATAAGATGTACTTCCCCTCCCCAAAAGAGGGCGAAAATTTGGACGCATCTTATACACCGAGTGTAGCTCCGCCCACCGGCCAGCCCCCACCCTTTGGCCTCTCCCTCCCAGCAATTTGCCTCTTTGCAGCAAACAGCCCATTTCAGTTTCAGCTTCAGCACATCCTGATTGGCACAAGCAGCTGATTGTCGGTTGGATCGGCTCCCAACCATCAGCTGTTTCAGGCTGCAGGGATTGCCATAGCCTATTGCCGCCTCCGCACACCCTGTTTTCGGCGTCCGCTGTTTGCTGTTTGCTGCAAGGAGGCAAATTGCTGGGAGGCAGATGGATGGGTGGGTGTGTAGGTAGGGGGATAGGTATGTATGTATGTATGTATGTATGTATGTATGTATGTATGTATGTATTTATTTATTTATTAGATTTTTATACCGCCCTTCTCCCGAAGGACTCAGGTAGGTAGGTAGATCTGTTGGTCAATAAGAGATAGATAGATAGATAGATAGATAGATAGATAGATAGATAGATAGATAGATAGATAGATAGATAGATAGATAGATAGATAGATAGATATGAGAGAGAGAGAGAGAGAGAGAGAGAGAGAGAGAGAGAGAGAGAGAGAGAGAGAGAATGGATGTATGTATGGATGGATGGATGAATGGATGATAGATGTAGGTAGGCAGGCAGGCAGGCAAATGGATAGATAGGTAAAGATAATAGATAGCTAGATAGTTGATAGACAGACAGACAGACTTCTTTACTTATATACAGTACTTGAACTTACATAGCAGTAATTAGCAAATGGCCATTATTGTCATCCATAATGCCGCAAAAAGTAATATTCTGGGTGTTTCTGGGAACTTTAAATGGTAGCCCACTTCTGTCACTGTCAGATAGGAAGAGGCGTTAGCTGAGGTGCCAGGCTAAGCACAGAATCCCCATCAACGGCCAGGCCTGGCAGCTCCAAGTGACTGAAAGGATGAAGAAACTTAGAAGAGAACTACGCACTCTCCCTTTCCCCCCTTCTCTGTTTTATATTTTAAGCTCCTTGATTTCAAAGTACATCAGTTCCAAATTCTGGTGCCCAAGGGGAGGGAAAAAATATATATATATCACAGAATAGTTTTATTCTTACAGGGAATAATGAGAGTTGCAGACCATGTCTGGAGAGGAAATGGTTGGAGAAGAGAGCTCAAACTAAGTTTTTATCAGCTTATTCAATTGACTTTGAAACAGCACCCAAGGACTTTCACTAGCAGGCAGGGGTGGGCTTCAAATATTTTAGCAAAGGGTTCTCTGCCTGGTTGCTGGGTGAGGGTGGCCATGGTAGGCGTGGCCCAGTCAGCCTCCTGTACCACCGGGGCGGGGGGGAGGCGTTTTTGCCCTCCCCGGGCTCTGGAGTCTTTCCTTGAGCCTCTGGGAGGGCAAAAAGGGCCTCCCCAGGTTCCGGAGGCCCTCTAGAAGCCGGAAACGTTCTGTCATGACTCGTCCTCCCTCCTCTCCTCAGCCGGGCCCCTCCTGTCTCCAACCGGGCCTTTTATCAGACTCCGAGTCTGATAATGAAGATGTTGTGCCTCGCTCGCCCCCCTCTCCACAGCCGGGCCCCTCTCATCTCCTGCCGGATGCTGATAGTGCAGAAGAATGTCCTGGCATGCCTCCAGCCCCCAGTCCTGGCACCATGCCCAGATAGACCGAGCAAGACGAATGGCCTGACATGTCTCCAGCCCCCAGTCCTGGCACCATGCTCGGACAAACGGAGCAGCTGGGCCCCTCCCCCACAGCATGTGAGCCTGGGGAGTGTGAAGCCTGTCACGAGCTGGAATTACCAGCAGCTGGAGGCTGGAGGGACCCACGCTTCCGGAGAGTGGAGAGGCGACGTCAGCAAAAGGAAGGGAGGGGCAGGCCTGGATAAGTGCTGAGTCAGGGAGCCACACCCCATGGCCTATATAAAGGATCTGCTTTCTGGCATTCTTTGAGTCAGGCAAAGTCTAAATTGGATTGCTGAAGTCACATCCTAGTCTCCTGCCTGCCCTGAGAACTCTGACACAACTTTAGCAAAGCTGCAGAGGCACGCTTGATACGGACTTCCCCGACCCGGCCGTCAGAAGAGGAGTGGGACACGACAGTGAACGGCCTGTCATGACTCCAGCCCCTGGCCCTGGCCCCATGCCCGGAGAGGATTCCAGGAGTGAAAGGACAAGCCCGATAAACCTCACTCATACAGCGTGTGTTCCTTTGGCTCAGCCTCCAGAGCAGGAAGCCAGCCAGGTGCTGGAATCACTCAGCCCTACTCCCTCTGACCCCTCCCTTTCCCAGAAGCTGACAGCAGATCCAGCTGAAGACAATTCAGAGTAGGAGGACCCTCGCTTCCGGAGATCTGAGAGGCGATGCCAGCAGAAGGAGGGGTGGGGCAGGCCTGGATAAATGCTGAGTCATGGAGCCACACCCCACAGCCTATATAAAGGACCTGCTTTTGGCATTCCAACCTTGAGTCAAGCAAAGTCTTATCTAGTTTGCTGATATCGGATTCTATCGCTGGTCACAACTTGGACTCCTGCCTGCCCTAATAAACCTCGAAGGAACTTGGCAAGCTGCAAAGGCTTCGTTGCCAAGTTTGTTACGGACTTCCTTGACTCGTTCGTCGGAGTGGGAGTGGGACACGACACGTTCCTGAACTTCCGGTAGACCCGTTTTTCCCCCTCCCCGAGCCTCCACGCACCCTACACTTACCTGCATCCAAAACAGGTCGCACGGGGACTCCTGGGAGAGGTGGGGTGGGCAGGGCGGGGCCAGCCAGGAGTGGGATTTGGGGGTTGTCTGTACTGCACAGAATCTTAGCTAGAGGTTCTCTTGAACCTCTGTGAACCCCCCAGCAGCCCATCCCTACTACCAGGGCATAACGGGTGACCCAGTTGCAGTCTCTAAAATAATATTTCTCAGCCTTGGCCCTTTTAAAATGTGTGGACTTCAAATCCCAGAATTCCCCAATTCTGGGTGTTGAGGTCCACGCATTTTAAAAGTTGCCAAGGTTGGGAGACACTGCTCGAAAAGCTTAGGCACTAAAAATAAAAAAGCATTTGGCTTCAAGAAGATCCTTACCCAGCCAACGTTCTATTTCTTTTAAATAAACGCTCATAAGCTAATATGAGCTCTCAATGTGAACTCCATAAACAACGCAGCGCTTGTGAAATCCAACAATTCTTCCCTGCACACCAAGGTTTCTCCTCCTAGGAAGACTAGCCTAGTCGCATTTTCCAAGGGTGGAAAATAGACCTTATATAGGTAGTCCTCGACTTACAACAGTTCATTTCGGGGCTGTTCAAAGTTACAACGGCCCTGAAAAATGAGACTTAGGACCATTTTTCACACTTACGACCATTGCAGCATGCCCACGAATCATGTGGTTTATGTTCAGATTATTGACAACCAATTTATATTTATATCTTGCAGAATCCTGGAATCATGTGACCCACTTTTGCAAGCAGATGAAAACTGATCAAGGAGAGTGATTCAACCTAGACCAGTGATAGTCAACCTGGTCCCTACCGCCCATTAGTGGGCGTTCCAGCTTTCATGATGGGCGGTAGGGGTTTTGTCCGATACTGAAGCACTTTCCTTTTTTTAAATTTAACTGACTTAAAAAAAAAAATTTCATAGCATTATTTAAAAACATTTCCATTAGGTTTTCATAAAATTCCCTGTGACAATTTAAATTTCTGAAAATATACTATTTGCATTGCCCGTGCATAAGTTTAATTCACGTTACATAAGTGAAACTAAATGGCGCTATAGTGCAACCGTAAACAAAACAGCCTCGTCCCAGAATAGCTCGCGCATCTCCCTCCACACCACCCAGCTGTAACAGACAAGCAGAGCTGGTAGTCGGTGCCCCCCCCCAAACCCAACCCACGATGCGCGAGAGGCATGCACAGATGACGATACATGGAGCATTAATGTGGAATCTGTGAGCGGTTAGAAAATTTTACTACTAACAGAGATACAAAAGTGGGCATTAGGTATAAAAAGGTTGACTACCCCTGACCTAGACAGTGAGAACAATCAACCAGTGGAACAGAAGTTGCCTTCAGAAGTTGTGGAAGCTTCATCATTGGAAGCTTTCAAGAAGAGACTGGACAGCCATCTGTCAGAAATGGTGTAGAGTCCCCTGCTTAAACAGGGGATTGGACTAGCTAGAAATACTTCGAGATGTGGCAAGAAATGTATCATAAAATGGAGCAAATCTCACTTAATAAATGTCTTGCTTAGCAACCTAAATTGTGGGCTCAATTTTGGTGGTAGGTTGAGGATTACCTGTACCCATCTCCCTCCCACTAGATCCAACGGCAATCTGACACTAAAACCAAAACTGACAATTGGGTACCAAATAGCAAGACCCACTGACCTTAACAGGCCTTATTCCACAAAATGTATAGAGAGAGCAACAAAGATGATTAGGGGACTGGAGGTTCAAACATATGAAGAACGGTAGCAGGAACTGGGTATGTCTAGTTTAATGAAAAAAAGGACTAGGGGAGACATGATAGCAGTATTCCAATATCTCAGGGCTGCCCCAAAGAAGAAGGAGTTCAGCTATTCTCCAAAGCACTTGAAGGCAGGACAAGAAGCAATGGGTGGAAATTAATCAAGGAGAGAAGCAACTTAGAACTACGGAGAAATTTCCTGACAGTTAGAACAATTCATCAGTGGAACAACTTGCCTGCAGAAGTTGTGGGTGTTCCAACACTGGAAGTATTTAAGAAGATGTGGAATAACCATTTGTTTGAAGTGGAGTAGGGTTTCCTGTCTAAGCAGCGGGTTGGACTAGAAGACCTCCAAGGTCCCTTCCAACTCTGCTATTCTATTCTATTCTAGAGGATACAGGTCACAGGTTGTGAGTCTACCTATCTAGAGTCACAATCCAGAACCATCCAACACTGGATCAAAGAGGTGGAAGAAACGCCCGCGAAAGAAATGTGTCCATCTTGACGGGCAATGCAGGAGTTAAGATTAAAGCATTCTTAACGAGTGCCTACCCAGCAGAGCCCAAAACTAGATGATCCTGTCAGCCATCCTTGTCAGTTACCTTGCCGAAGAAACCAATTAACCCTAGGAAATTGATTCTACCGTTGAGCTGCTCTTCCTGTTAAAGAAGACAAACTACTAACACAAGTCATTCAGTGTCATCCTTTAAAGAGGTACTGCAGATACAGATGGACGGGAGACGCAAACCATGTCAGTTCGACAGACTTTAGCAAAACAATTCAGTTTAGATGTTTATGCCGACTGTATGGAGATTTTCAGTCATCCAGGTCATGGTTGTCCCAAAGGTGCATTTTTCAAGAGGCGACTGGACTTTCTGGTTTTTCTTTGAAGATGTTTTGTTTCTCATCTAAATTGTGGTCCGCCGGTGGCCTGTAGACTGGCAGAGGAGTCGTACAGTGAAGAGGCTGGGGAGGACAATGGGCCAGTCCCGGAGTCAGGGGAAGGCCCAGACAAGGGCTTTGCGTTGGAGGTAGAGATGGGACCAGGGCCATCTGGGAGCGATGCACAGACTCCGGAGCCTCCACAGGCAGACAGCAGACAGGAAGAGGAAGAGGAGGAGCCTGTTCCTTGTGCACACATGCGAAGAGCTGCCAGAAGGCAAGAGGCAGCTGAAGCCAAAAGGACGACTCAGGAGTAAGGCCAGGAGATGATTGGTCACTCCCATAAGGCTTAAAAGAGCAGCAATGAGCCGTTGGGTTCTTTGTAGAAAAACAACGTTGATTCCATTGCTTCTTGTCAGCATCTCTTGAACTTTGTGGGGGTTTTGCCAAGAACAGCCTTTGGCAGGTTGCCAAAGACAACAAAGGTTGGTGATAAGGCCGAAGGAGAATGAATTAATTCTCATCTGTTCTAATAAAATAAGTTTGTGCAGGACTGAATTGTGTTTGGTAATCACTACTTGGGCCTCAGTCACAACATCTGACCGGATGGTGGGGAATGGAAGGATTTATACTCCCTGCAGACAGCTGGTCATTTGCATCTTTTTAAAAGAGTCATTGAGGCCACCTGGAGGTTTATCTGTGTCCTCAGGGTCAATGAGTAGTGCAAATGGGTGTAGGGGCCTTCTTGGAACTGCTGAAAGGACTGTGTTGCAGACTGGAGACAGACAATGTCGTATCCCTCCCCCTCTGTTGAGAGAGGGCTGTTCAATTTTGATTTCAAAATTGAAAACAAAATTGACACAGATAAACTCCCAAGCGGCCTCAACAAAGAATGCAAATAACCAGCTGTCTGCAAGGAGTATAAATCCTTCCATTCCCCACCATCCAGTCAGAGCTCAAGAAGCTTCTCAGATGGGAAGCGAAACACCTTCAAAAAAAAAGTTACCTTTTGAAAAAGCTTGGTTAGGGACAACCATGACCTGGATGACTGAGAATCTCCATAGACATTTATAACTTGTGGACTTCAACTCTCAGAATTCCTTGGGCACATGGCCAACTGAGGAATTCTGGGAGTTGTAGCCCACAAGTCATAAAGTCCCCACGGCTGGAGACCTCTGGTCAATATCAACTTGCTGAGTCATGAAATGTCTGCAAGAAAACAACCAAGCTCGGACCGCACAGTTCAACCCTCTGCTACAAATATTCTTGTTCTGACCTAGGCTCCCTTAGGAGGCAGGAATGGGTCCCGGCAAAGCCTCTTTTATTTACACAACTGTGAATTACTTTCATTCACAGTCAGCAAGGCTTGTCCAAACAGATTTTCAAAGGAATATTTCTCAACCCATCTTATCTCACTTGGCAAGCTACCACGTAACTTGTTTCCAAAGGCAGAGTAAGGCAAAACTTGGCACAGAGTCTCTTAGAGTCACAAACAGAACTTTCCACGCTTGAAATGAATTGTTTCCTGCAAAAGCCCCCTCCCGGTTCGCTCCCCTTTTGTTTCCTATGGGAGGGGCCAATCACCTCCAAGGTGTGGCTTTACTCCCAAGTCGACCCTGCTTTCTGAGTTGTTCTTGTCTTCTGGTAGCTCTACGCATCCGCACACTGGGAACGGGCTCCAGCTGTTCCTCTGCCTCGTTGCTGTCTATCTCCCTCTCTGCCTCCGACGCAGAGCCCTCATCTGAGCTTTCCCCAGCCTCCAGGACTGGCCCATATTCCTCCCCAACCTCCTCACTATCTGACTCTGTTGCCAGCTTCACCGGCAGGCCTCAACAATTTTCTTTTTTTTATTTATTTGCATTTATATCCCGCCCTTCTCCGAAGACTCAGGGCAGCTTACACTATGTTAAGCAATAGTTGTTGTTGTTGTTGTGGTTGTTGTTGTTATTATTATTATTATTATTATTATTATTATTATTTATTGGATTTCTAGACCGCCCTTCTCGCGAAGGACTCAGGGCGGTGTACAGCCAAGATAAAACATAAACCATGTACAATTAAAAATGAATTAAGAAACTTATTATACAATTTGGCCGAAAAATTAAAATATTTAAAATCTAAAAACCCCAATTTAAAAACATAAATAGAATTTAAAATTTAAAATCTAGACAGTTGAAGAGAAAAGCCTTAAGCCAGCCCCGCGCGAATGAACAGGTGTGTTTTCAATTTGCGGCGAAAGGTTCGAAGGTCAGGTATTTGGCGTAGACCAGGGGGAAGCTCGTTCCAGAGAGTAGGAGCCCCCACAGAGAAGGATCTTCCCCTGGGGGCCGCCAGCCGACATTGTTTGGCAGACGGCACCCTGAGAAGTCCTTCTCTGTGTGAGCGTACGGGTCGGTGGGAGGCATGAGGTAACAGCAGGCGGTCCCGTAAGTACCCAGGCCCCAAGCAATAGTCTTCATCCATTTGTATATTACATACAAAGTCAACTTAATTGCCCCCAACAATCTGGGTCCTCATTTTACCTACCTTATAAAGGATGGAAGGCTGAGTCAACCTTGGGCCTGGTGGGACTTGAAGCTGCAATAATTGCAAGCAGCTGCTGTTAATAACAGACTGTCTTAGCAGTCTGAGCCACCAGAGGCTCTTCTACTGGGATATTGAAGAAAAGCTAACTATTAGGCTGGTTGGGTTCAGAATTCAGAAATGTAGGAAAGCATTCACTTGTTCTTTGCTTCAGGGAAAATAAATTTGTCTCCTGACAAGTCTATTTATAATTCTTGAAAAGGCTAGAAATCACACCTCGGCGGGTATTCAAATATTCTAAGCGGAAAAAGGAAGGAGAACAAGTCCATTTTGGGTGTTTCTAAAATAGGTACCGCCTATGGACCTCTTGACAGATAGCCTCCTTCATCTGTCCAGGGCTCCACAAATACTTGATAGCATCACCCAATAATGTAACTATATTTGAACCAGTGTCAGGATACATTGAAGGGAGAGGTTGGGTATTTTTATTATTAACAGATAAATGTAGGAGGATTAGCTCTTGAAATCCGACTTCAGTTAAATGTCGGGCCCTGTCTATTTTAAGGGTAGCATCTCTTACCTCACACCCTTTTTTCTAACCCACTGGTTCATCGGAGATGATTCTAGAATATATTTTTTTAAAAAAACAACACACCATATAAATAAAATAAACTTCGATCTAAGAGTTAAACTGAGAGGAAGAGTTCCACCAAGGCCTACGACAGGGATGAGGATCAAGTATTTTGCCGGCTTGTGGTAAAAGAAAATGGTACATTATTAATATTTCCAATAAATAAATAAACGATTCATTTCTTCGCTGGCTCTAAAACCGGACTAGATCGGCTTGGCTTAAGTTAAGGCATGTGGATGTAGATGTCCCTTGGATTTTAGAAGAAAACTAAGAGAAGTTTGATGATGACAGTAATGAATTGATGATAGCAATCAGACCAATTCTGATCGCCACAATATAAAATAGATGCTAAGACTCGGGAAAGAATGCAGAGAAGAACAAGGATGATTAGGAAACTGGAGGGTAAAATGTACGAAGAGTGGTTGCAGGAATGGGGTATGTTTAGTTCAATGAAAAGAAGGACGAGGGGTGACGTGATAGCAGTCTTCCAATATTTGAAGGGCTGACCCAAAGAAGAGGGAGTCAAGTTATTCTCCAAAGCACCTGAAGGCAGGACAAGAAGAAGCGATGGATGGAAACTAATCAAGGAGAGAAGCAACCCAGAACTGAGGAGAAATTTCCTAACAGGGAGAACAATTAACTAGTGGAACAACTTGCCTTCTGAAGTTGTGGGCGCTCCATCACTGGAGGTTTTTAAGAAGAGACTGGACAGCCATTTGTCTGAAATGGTATGGGCCTGTGATGGCGAACCTATGGCACGTGTGCCACAGGTGGCATGTGGAGCCATATCTGTGGGCAAGCGAGCGTTGCCCTAGCTCAGCTCCAGTGCACAGGCACGTGCCTGCCAGCTGAGTTTTGGGCCTTCCGGGCCCTCCAGAAGTCGGGAAATGGGCTGTTTCCAGCCACCGGGGGGTGGGGATGGCCGTTTTCACTCTCCCCAGGCTCCTAGAAAGCCTCTGGAGCCTGGGGAGGGTGAAAAACGGGCCTTCCAGTCCTACCAGAAGTCAGGAAATGGGCTGTTCTGGTATCCTGAGGGAGGGGCATTTTCGCCCTCCCCAGGCTCCAAGAAAGCTTCCGGAGCCTGGGGAGGGCGAAAAACAGGCCTACCGGGCCCACCGGGCCATTGTGTGCCAAAAGCTGGGGGAGCGTGGGGGGGTTTGCGCGTGCATGCGTGGGGCACATTATTTTTATTTATTTATTTATTTACATTTATATCCCGCCCTTCTCCGAAGACTCAGGGCGGCTTACAGTGTATAAGGCAATAGTCTCATTCTATTTGTATATTTACAAAGTCAATTTATTGCCCCCCCAACAATCTGGGTCCTCATTTTACCTACCTTATAAAGGATGGAAGGCTGAGTCAACCTTGGGCCAGGCTTGAACCTGCAGTAATTGCAGGCTGCTGTGTTCTGATAACAGGCTTCTTACCAGCCTGAGCTACCACGGCCCTATAAATTATGGGTGTGGGCACATGCATGTGCGACCCCCCTGCACTACCCCCACTTTTGGCACGTGAGGCCAAAAAGGTTAGCCATCACTGGTATAGGGTCCCCTGCCTGAGCAGGGGGTTGGAATAGAAGACCTCCAAGGCCCCTTTCCAATTCCATCATTCTGTTCTGTTCTTCAAATAAGAAGTGTAGTTGAAAAAAAGATTCCAAGAAATGGTATGTTTATAACATGTCAGGAGGCCATAATTATCCATCCAAGGTGTCACCAAGCTTTGTAATCACAGGGCAGGCAAAGGGCACACAGTCTTTTAAATTCCTTGACAAGTATGTGAGAGTCATTTATTTGTTTTGCTGAGGAGGGATGACAGCCAAAGAGACCACAAAATTACCCCCAACATACTGCTGCAGTATTAAAGATTTCTCTGGATCCACACTGCTCCTCTTAAGAAGATGTTTCCTCATATTACAATCAGGGATGGGTTCTACTTACCTTTATTAATGGTTCGCATCGTGCTCATGCGCGCACTCTTTTGTATGCGCAGATCACTTTTGATGATGTTCGGGTCAGTGGGCGGAGCCTCCCGCAGGTTTTACTAGCAGTTTTATAGAACCGATCCGAACCGGGAGCAACCCACCACTGATTACAATGAATAGAACAGAATAACAGAGTTGGATGGTACCTTGGAGGTCTTCTAGTCCAACCCCCTGCTTAGGCAGGATACCCTATACCAGTGATAGGTAACCTTTTTGTTGTTGTGTGCTGAAAGTGTGTGTCCATGCACGTGATAGCACGTGTATGTGCCAGCACCCATAATGCAATGCGCCCCACTGCACATGTGCGCACAAACTCCCCATGTGCGCTCTACACATGCACGTATCCCCCCACATGCACCCCAGCCACCCCCGTGCATGTGCCCTGGGTCACCACGCATGTGCCCTGGGGCTACTTCCGGCCAGTCGTTCCCCTGCGCCCACCTGCCTGCCTGGAAAGGCTCTGAAGCTGCACTGCCCAGGATCCACATTGAAGGCCGTTCACACTGGCAAAGCAGAATTGCCTCTTTGCTGGTGCAAATGGCTGCCATCGCAGCATTTTTGAAGAGACAGCGGCGGCTCCTCCTTCTGCCAGCCTCGCGCTCTGCACCAGTAACCAGAAGACTAGCTGGCCGGTGCGCACGCGTGTGCTGGAAACCCAGAAGAGAAATGGGCGATCCTGCATGTGTCAGGTGACATGCTTCTGCATGCCACTTTGGGCCCGCGTGCCGCTTCGGGCATGCGTGCCATAGGTTCGCCATCACAGCTCTACACCACTTCAGACAAATGGTTGTCCAATCTCTTCTTAAAAACTTCCAGTGTTGGAGCATTCACAACTTCTGCAGGCAAGTTGTTCCGCTGATTAATTGTTCTCACTGTCAGGAAATTTCTCCTTAGTTCTAAATTGCTTCTCTCCTTGATTAGTTTCTACCCGTTGCTTCTTGTCCTGTCCTCAGATGCTTTGAAGAATAGTTTGACTCCCTCAGGTAGAGTGTTCCAGACATTTACTACTCTGAAGTCATATTTTTTGCAATCAAGATTAGAGAGGATCAAGATTAGAACATTAGCATTTGGTACCAAGTCCAAGAATTTTACAAAATACATCAAGAAATTGCAGCTTCCTTCAATAACACCAGCCGAACTGCAAAAACTTGGAACTTGGAACATCATATATTTTAAGAAGATAGTTGGTTGATACCTAGGACGCTGACAGCAACCCGTATCAACCACTAGCTGGACGCTCGTGTTTTGCTACGAAATTATGTGCTCAGGCTTGATAAATTGACACTTAAAGCCTGAAACTTAATGTAGAATGTGTAACTCCATAGCATCAGTGTGTTAATATAATGCAACTAGCAGTTGGAACAGAGGGGAAGGGACAGTAGAATGTCCCAGCTCGCAGCATTCATCGGTATTCACCTGGGTAGCATCCTGTCACTGTGTGAGAGAGTTGAGGGGTGTTTGGAAACTCAAAAATAATTTGCTGTGTGAGCAAGAAGGAGACAGGAAGGACCCTAGCCGTGGCTTAGTATTAAAGCTGCTGTGAAAATAAAACTGAAAGTGAAACTCCTCTCCTCTGCTTGAGTTTTGCATTTGGAACATATTTCTTTTCAGGTGGGGAGGGGGAGTAGAACTCATTAGCATCAAAGCGTGTTATAATAATATAGGAAATACTAATGCTCTGATGGTCATTTCGAAAAATCCTTTCTAGAAGCCAAGAGGAACATACGTGTCAAATTTCAAGTTTGTAGGCTTTACGGTTCTGGAGATTTCGTGATTACGGCTTGAGTGGTTTTCGCTTTTATATATAGAGATTAACACCAGTCAATCGTATTTGTGACATATTTTTAAATGTTCAGTTGACTGAGTTTCATGTTTAATGAATAAAAGAGATAATAATAATAATAATAATAATAATAATAATAATAATAATAATAATAATAATAATAATAACTGTAATATTAATACTAATGTTTGCTTATGTATAATTCCCCTTAACTATCTCTGATGTATCACAAAATCTTCCCCTTATAACATGGGGTCACATTGCCTGTAACAGATCTGTGAGTTGATCATTGCTGTTCTTTAACACACACATATATATTTACCCACACATGCCTGTGCATATATAAGCCTTGCCAGAATCCCAAAAAAGAATGTAGCCAACCCATCTGATGCGAATGCCTTGAATTTTCTGTTTGCTTGAAATGGGGAAAAAAAGAGACCAGATAACAATTTCCTGATTGGGAACAGCTAGGCTGGACTAACATTCCTACCCTGTTGGTTACATTCCAGGCAGTTAAAAAGAAACACCACACAGCAATTCCAAAAAAAAAGAAAGAAAGAAAGAAAAATACGCTCCCATCAAAAGAGACAGCAGTTTGCTTCTATAAACAGAAAGGGAACAATGAGAAAAGATTTTGTTTAATATAGTCTTTTTATTTATTTATTTATTTATTTAATCAAATTTATATACCGCCCTATCTCCCGAGGGACTCAGGGCGGTTAACAGCCACGTAAAAATATACATAAATACAAATTAAAACCCCAATTAAAAAACTTATTACATACGGCCGAATATTAAAACCCCAATAGAATAATAAAACCCCCATTAAAACCAAATTAAAATTTTTTAAATCCTAATCCAGTCCTGCGCAGATGAAAAGATGTGTCTTAAGCTCGCGGCGAAAGGTTCGAAGGTCAGGAAGTTGACGAAGTCCTGGGGGAAGTTCGTTCCAGAGGGTGGGAGCCCCCACAGAAAAGGCCCTTCCCCTGGGCGTCGCCAGCCGGCACTGCCTGGCTGACGGCACCCTGAGGAGTCCCTCCCTGTGGGAGCGAACGGGTCGGTGGGAGGCAATCGGTGGCAGTAGACGGTCCCGTAAGTATCCCGGCCCAATGCCATTTTGTTGTTGTTGTTAGTTGCAAAGTCGTGTCCGACCCATCGCGACCCCATGGACAACGTAATATAGTCTAGTGATGGCTAACCTTTTTGCCGTCATGTGCCAAAAGCTGGGGGAGCCTGTTTTTCCCCTCCCCAGGCTCCAGAGCCTTTCTTGAAGTCTGGGGAGGGTGAAAATGGACTCCCCCCCCCGGAGGCCCTCCAGACAGAGACCAGAAATGGACCAGAACGCCCGAAAATCAGCTGGCCGGTGCGTGCATGCACGCTGGAGCTGAGCTAGGGCAACGCTCACGTGCCCCCAGTTATGGCTCCACATGCCACAAATGGCACGCATGCCATAGATTCGCCATCACGTTAGATATAGTCTAACAAAGTGCTTCACAACCTCAAACAGCTTTAAGATACGTGGACTTCAAGTTCCAGAATACCCCAGTCAGGAAGAAGGCTGAGGAATTCTGGATTTGAAGTCCACGTATCGTAAAGTGGTGGTTTAATGGCAAAATCTAAAGTCACTTATTAGTTGGACACCTAGCCACGCACACCTAGCCACGCACACCCATTTAACTGCAAGACATCAGATGTGGCATTTCTTAAAGAAAAGAAAATAGTGGGATAATAACACTTCTTCTTCTTCTGCCATATCCGTCATCGGACGTTGGCGATCATGATGGCAATTCTATTTTTATCAACGGCCACACAAAAAAGTGCTGCTGAGTTTTGTCCAAACCAGTCCCTTAGATTTTGAAGCCATGATGATGTTCTTCTTCTGCCTGGACCTCGTTGGCCTTCAACCTTTTTCCCTGGAGGATTAAGTGAAGTATGCCGTATTTTTTCGGGTGTCGCATCACATATCCAAAATAGTCTAACTTTCGCTTTTTTTGTGGTTTTGATGATTTCTCTTGGCTTTCCCAGGTGGCTTATCACCTCCTCATTTCTGACTTTGTCAACCCAGCATATAGGTAACAGCCGCCTGTAAATCCATATTTCAAACGCTTCCAGTCTTTTCAAGTGGCTTTTCTGTCAGAGACCAACCCTCCACTCCGTAGAGCAGATGCAATATCTGACAAGCCTGGTTTTCAATCTTAGGCTTATGTCGTGACTGCAGAAGACCTTTTTCATTTTGAAGAATTCTATTCGAGCTTTCTCTATCCTTGTCTTTCCTTACCAAGTGTTATTGTTGCAAGTAAAATGGCTGATCTTGACTAGCCTCAAAAAGCTAACCAGGATTAGACCTGTTGGGTACCTGGATGGGACTACCAGATCCCATTCCCAGGACTAAACTGGGAAACTGAAAAATATCCCAGAATAAAACATTGCCAAACCAGAGGTGGTATTCAGCCATTTTAGACAGGTTCGCCCGAACCAGCAGCGGAAATCTGGCTCTATGCCATCCTATTTAGGCATGTTTTTGAGGTTGGGCGCATGCGTGGATGGCGCACGCTCACATTTGCAAACCAGTAGTGTTATGTCGGGTGATTGAGGAGGCAGGAGACAGGTTGGTAACGACAACTCTTTATTGTATGGTGTGAACCCAGCAACTGGAACAGTGGAGCAGCCCTCCTTATATACCATTCTGGCTGAGGCACCAGCCAATCACCAACGTGCATTTTCCCTCCAAAAGTTCCCTCCAAAATTCAAATACATAACAGGTAGGGACAGTAAATAAATACCACCCCTGTGCCAAACCAATCCCATATTGTGCCCAACAGGCCATATTAACACTCCACCCCAAAAAATAAAAAATGCTTGCCCAGTTCTTGAAAACATAAATGTTTTCCTTTCTAGAAGAAGCCCAACGTACATTGTGTTAGCACAACCCCTTTCCACCTCACGTCGTTGTTGGCTATATATGTAAGTTCTCAACTTATGATCGTAACGGAGCTTGCCCATTAAGGTTGTTAAGTTGTGTCGGTCATAAAGTGGATCACCCTTGCAAACCCCCCCCCCCGATTTCATGAACTTTTTTTTTTGGCAGGGTCATTAGGTGAACTTCATGGTTTACTATGGGGTATTTTTGCCAAAAAATGGAAATAGCAACAGCAATAGTACTTAGACGTATACACCGCTTCATAGGGTTTTAAAATGCACTATGTATTTGCTGTAAATGTAAAATAAATGCTGGTTTTTGGCAAAAACATCATAAATTGCGATTACGGTATTTTTCAGACTATAAGACACCCTTTTTTGTCTCCCAAAAGGGGGTGAAAATGTCTGTGCGTCTTATAGACCAAATATTACCAAAGCCCCGCCCACCCACCAGCTGTTTTTTGGCCTCTGCACACCCCGTTTTCGGGCCTTTTTTTTTTGCCTTTTTCAGGCCTTTTTTCAGCCTATTTTTGAGGCTTTTTTCGGCCCATATTTTTTTAGCCCATTTTCAGGGCTTTTTTTTTGCCCGTTTTTGAGGCTTTATTCGACCCGTTTTTGAGGCTTTTGGGGCCCATTTTTAGGCTTTTTTCTTTTTTCAGGCCTTTTTTCAGCCCACTTTTGGGGGGGGGTTCAGCCCATCTTCAGGGCTTTTTCTGCCCATTTTACAGACTTTATTCAAGCCGTTTTCAGGGCTTTTTTTGCCCATTTTTGAGGCTTTATTCGACCCGTTTTTGAAGCTTTTGGGGCCCATTTTTAGGCTTTTTTCTTTTTTCAGGCCTTTTTTCAGCCCATTTTTGGGGGTTTTTTTCAGCCCATCTTCAGGGCTTTTTCTGCCCATTTTACAGACTTTATTCAACCCGTTTTCAGGGCTTTTTTTGGCCCATTTTTGAGGCTTTTTTTGCCCATTTGTTCATTTATCCATCTCAGTATCTAAGTTACCTTTGAAGTCCATTGTAACTTTGAACAATTGCTAAGCAACCAATTATAATTCAAGGCTATCTGTATTTTGCGTATATCACCAAACCAAACCAAGAATTTGCTTGCCCTGGGCTAGAGGGTCAGGAGACCAAACAATGGCTATTCTTTCAGTTTATCTCTGGTCCCAGTCCTGTAACAAAAGAAGGGACACCAGAGAAATATTTGTTGTGACCCAGGCCCAAGTAGGTAGTAATAAACTTACTCCGTGGAAAAATAAACTTTATTCGAACAGCTGGGAATTACTTCATTCCCAGCGTCGTTCAACTCAAATTAAAACAAATGCCTCCCAACACAAATTCCTCAGTTATCTCACAAACCTTAGTCCAATTGGGCAAACAGCCAAAGGCCCTTCCTGGCAAATGTCCAGAAGCCACAAAAACAAAGACATACACGAAGCAGAGGATGCAGCTACAATGTTGTTTTCTGGCAAGCTGAAACACCAGTGCTGGTCTGTTTTAAGCCTTATGGGATGGGACAATCATCTTCTGGCCCTACTCCCGAGTTGTCCTCTCTGCTTGAGCTGCTCTTGCCTTTTGGCAGCTCTTCTCATGCGTGCATTAGGAACAGGCTCCTCCTGTTCCTCTGCCTCACTACTATCAGTCTCTGGAGGCTCCGGAGTCCGCACCTCACTTCCAGGTGGCCCTGGCCTCACCTCAGCCTCATCGCTGTCCGACTCCGTTGCCAGCTTCGTAGGCTGCTGATGGACCACAACAATAATAAAAAAATATGTACAAAGATATTTCAAAGCAGAACTGTGAAAAACATGAAAAAGGACATTTTCTCATGCACGGTGGGCTTCTAAGAAAGCTAAGAAATGTTGGGTACTAATTCGCAGAACGATTTGAAGGATTTTAAAAGATAAATATTGTAAAGAGAACTTTTTGAGTTTTTAACTGAGACTTATAGACATTGCATTGGAAAAGACACATGGCAAATTGATTTTCTACATGTTCGCTGCACAAGACTATTGTATGTGCAACAATGAAAGAACAATGACATTCCCACAGTGGAGGAAGAGATTGGGAAAATGTGAGAATTTGCTGACATGGTGAAGTTGACCTGTTCAGTCAGAGTGGGGGGAAAAACAACAAAAACTTTTCTAAAGGACTGGAAACCTTATAGGGACTTTTTGCTGAAACAAGAAAACATGATATGATTTATGGGTTTGAAGATTAAAAAAAAGATATGGATTAAGCGAGGGGCTGAAGGGATTTGTATAATATCTAAGAAGGATTATAAGATTTTACTTATCTTATTGTAATTAAACCTAGAAGTCATTACATTTCATAACTTTGTTTTTTTTTTCTTTCTTTCTACTTTTTCTTTTCCTTTATGTAAAATTCTCTATAAAAGTAAGTAAAAATAAATTGAAGAAGGGAGGTTTTATTTGGTATTTTATTTCATAGATGGTCTCAGGAGAATACAATGCAAAGAAAGCACTAGTCCAGGGGTCTGCAAACTTGGCTCTTTTAAGACTTGTGGACTTCAACTCCCAGAGTTCCTCAGCCTGCAAAGCTGGCTGCATGCCTATTCAGTGCTGCGGGCATTGGGCTTACACCTACGCTGAGCCCAGCACTCTTTGGGCCCTGGCGGGCGCTGCAGCTCTCTTATCGGCTCTGCATTGGGGCAGCACAGACTGAGAAAAAGAGGACAGGCAGGGGAAACCCCAATCTGACGCAAACGCTGCCTCTAGCCAACTCTTCGTCGCGGTGAAACTCCTCTTTGAAAGAACAATCTGCAGGTGGGGGGGGGAGAAATTACCCCATTTGCTGAAGTCGGCGGCCTGAGCGGCACCCACGAAGCACCTATTTCATGGATGGTGGGACTGCCTGTTGCAACCCTTCGGGAAGCTGGCACAAGGGGCCACTCATCCCACCCTGCCTCATACCAGTACATGGGGGTGGGGAATAAGACCAGTGGTAGGATTCATCCAGTTCGCACCACTTCAGGAGAACAGAAAGTTGTTAACTTTCTGAGCAGTTTGGCAAACTGGTTGTTGGAAGAAATCATTAAGGCAGAGAACTGGTTGTTAAATTACTTGAATCCCACCACTGGTTAAGACCCTCCTGAAAAGAAGTTCTAGCCATTTTTTCGGGGGTCAAAAAAAAATACAATTTGGTCTTATTTTCAGAGAAACACGGTATATACCCGTGATGGCAAACCTATGGCAGGTGTGCCAGAGGTGGCGTGCAGAGCCCTCTCTGTGGACACTCGCGCCATCGCCAGCTGGTCAGGTGCCGGAGTGCTGGAAAACAGCCTGAAAAATGCCCCCCAAACAGGCCATTTTTGGGGGCTTTTTCTGGGCCATTTTTTGGCTGTTTTTCGGGCCAAAAAGGGCCTGAAAAATGGCCTGAAAATGGCCAAGACTGGCCCAAAAACAGGCATGTATGCGCCAGCCAGGTGGTGTTCGAGTTTCCGGTGCTCCGGTGCACACAAAGGCCAGCTGGTCGGCGCTCATGTGCGTGCAGGAAACCACAGACCAGCTGACTGGCACGTGCATACACACCTGCCAGCTGCTTTTCGGGTTTCCGGCACTCCGGCATGCGCACATGAACGCACATTCCTGTTTGGGCACTTACTGCCAGAAAGGTTCACCGTCACTGGTATATACTGTATACTTCATCTGCTGAATTTTTTCCCCCCTGTTTCCACTTCGGAAAGGACACTCTATTCCATGCCTTTGGCATCTCTAAAGAAGATACGCCAATACAAGTCATCCCTTCATGGTTCTCCTTTTTTGAAAATAAGAATACTTCCATCGTCTGCTAATTGCATCAGGCATTCTGCACAAAAACTAGTGCAGACTTCACAAAGCAAACTGGTTCTGCCGGGCGGGGACCCTCCAAAAATCTTTTAGCACCCCTGCAATCTTTTGATCAAGCTCTTTGGATTCCGTATACCAGATTTCAACAGACAATACGCTGATCGTTCATCTCTTTCAACGTGCTGTTGTACCCCACTCAAGGAGATGAATTGGCGAGCTGCTTCAAAGTTCACTGGAGGTAATAGGATTCCTCCTCTTGGATGGGAGGAAAGCTCTGAATCAGGGCCAGAGAGAAAACAAAAATGCTCATTGAGATCATCTAAGTTACACCTATGCTGGTTTTCCTACCTTCAAGGAATTCAGAACAACCTAAAGTTTCCAGGATATCTATTTTGGCACCAATCAACTTATACTGTATACCATCAGATGATTCTTGGCATGATATACACCACTGTTGTGGCCCGCCAGCAGAGCTGGCAGCAAATTCAGACAGTGAGGAGGTTGGGGAGGAACATGAGCCAGTCTTGGAGTCTGGGGAAGGCTCTGATGAGGGCTCTGCGTCGGAGGCAGAGAGGGGGTCAGGGCCGTATGCCAGTTATCAGCTGCCTTCAGAGTCAGATATCAGTGGGGCAGAAGAACAGCTGGACCCTGTTCCCAGTGTGCGCATGTGCAGAGTTGCCAGACAAAAGGAACAGCTAAAGAACAAGGGTCGACTTGGGAGTAAGGCCACAGGTGGATGAATGGCCCTTCCCAGAGGGAATAAAAGAGGAGCGAAAGAGAAGTGGAGTTTGCAGGAGACAATTAGTTTGCCTCATTGGTTTGTGACTCTCCAAAAGTCTCCTTGCCAAGTTTTGAAGATACCGGCCTGACAGCTCTCCAAGCCAGATAAAGTCTGTGACTATAAAATTCTCCCTTGAAAGACTTTGCTGAGTGTAAATGAAAGAAATTCACGGTAACTTAATAAAAAGGGATTTTTGTCAGGGTAAGGAGTCTGCTTCTTGGTTAGAACAGAACCACGAAGATCAGAACAACCAGGGGTGTCAAACTCGATTTCATTGAGGGCCGCATCAGGGTTGTGTTTGACCTCGAGGGGCCAGGGTGGGCATGGTGAGGGTAGGCATGGCCAGCTTGACATCACTCATGTCAGGGGCATCTGTGGTGCAGTGGTGGGTTCTAACCGGTGTTACCACCGGTTTGCTTCGCACAAGCGCATTAAATTGCAGAACCGCTGAGGCATGGCAATATGCTCTGCTGCGTCTTTCAGCTGGGCTAAAAACGAAGAAATAAAGGTAGGTTTAGCGCAGGGGCGGTCAGGAGGGCCCAGCTGACGGTCGAAGCAAACCGGTTTGCTTTCACATCAACATTTCCGCTACCGGCTCTCCCAAACCGGGGAGAATCGGTAGCAACCCACCACTGCTGTGGTGGCCAAGTGCTAAGGCAGAACTTCCCTCAGATCCTCCCTCTCATTATAATCTCCTTCCTTCCTTCCTTCCTTCCTTCCTTCCTTCCTTCCTTCCTTCCTTCTTTCCTTCCTTCCTTCCTTCCTTCTTTTTTCTTTCCCTCTTCATTCTCCTTTCTTCTTCCTTCCCCTCTTTCTTTCTTTTTTCCTTCCTTCCTCTCTTCTCATCTTTCCTTTTTCTTTCTCTTTCCTGTTTCCCTTTCTCCTTTCCTGTCCTGTTCTAGAGAGTCATTGAGGCCACTTGGATGTTTATCTGTGTCCTCCAAGTGGCCTCAAGGACTCGCTAAAAGGATGCAAATGACCAGCTGTCTGCAAGGAGTATAAATCCTGCCATTCCCCACCATCCAGTCAGAGCTGAAGAAGCTTCTTGGATGAGAAAGGAAACGTCTTCAAAGAAAAACCAGAAAATCCAGTTAGTCGCCTCTTGAAAAAAAGCACCTTTGGGACTTTTTTTTGCAGCAGTTCTTAAGTGCATGCCGCCGTCATTAAGAAAACACCACAGTCGTTAAGCGAACCAATTGTCTGCAGTGAGCTTTTGCTTGCTAGATACTGGAAGCAAACACTGGTTTCTTGGGGGTAAAAAATAAAAAAAAACATCGTAAATTGCAGTTATATGACTGCAGGATGAATGCAGACTGATTGCTGAGCACCCAAAATGTGATCACATGACTGTGGGGGAGGGGAGACATCGGTACTTTGAATCTGGGTCATAAGTAGTCCTGCAATATACCTTTGGTTGCTAAGCAACCGGTTGTAAGTCAAGGACTATCTATATTAGAATGAAGCTGAAAGAATTTAAGGTATAGTAGGGAATTACCAGAAGTTTCAGCTAATGTTCTTTCATACACCTAAAGTGTAGAAAACGCTATCCAATCAATTAAATAAACCAGTGGCATATTGCATCTTTCAAATATTTAGGGATTCGTGTTGCTAAAATAATAACAATGTGCTTGAAAATAATCTTATTCCCATTTGGGAAAACATAAAAAGAAGCATCGCATAAGAAATACTTGAATATCTTGGACCAAATTGCAGGTGTTAAAATTAAATTTCTGATTCCGAGTCAACATTTGAAATTTCAGGGGGGGAAAACTTTTATGAATATGGCAGAAAAAAAATTGTGTTAATGCTAAAAGGTTGAGGGTCAATAAGAAAATTGTTAATAGGCTACCCACAGAGATAAGTTGGAGGGGTGGTCCCATCTTGGACACCTAACATCAAAAGCATCATCAAAAAAGCACAACAAAGAATGTTCTTTCTGTGCCAACTCAGAAAGCTCAAACTGCCCAAGGAGCTGCTGATTCAGTTCTACAGAGGAATTATTGAGTCTGTCATCTGCACCTCTGTAACTGTCTGGTTCGGTTCTGCAACCCAACAAGACAGACACAGACTTCAGAGGATAATTAGAACTGCAGAAAAAATAATGACTACCAACCTGCCTTCCACTGAGGACCTGTATACTGCACGAGTCAAAAAGAGGGCTGTGAAAATATTTACAGACCCCTCACATCCTGGACATAAACTGTTTCAACTCCTACCCTCAAAACAACGCTATAGAACACTGCACACCAGGACAACTAGACACAAGAACAGTTTTTTCATGTATGCCATCACTCTGCTAAACAAATAATTCCCTCAACACTGTCAAAATATTCACTAAGGTTGCATTACTATTATTATTAATCTTCTCATCGCTCCTATCACCCATCTCCTCCCACTTATGACTGTGTGGCTGTAACTTGTTGCTGTATCCTTACGATGTATATTGATTGTTTCCTAATATGATTCGATTGCTTATCTGTACCCTATGACTATCATTAAGTGTTGTACCTTATGATTCTTGACGAATGTATCTTTTCTTTTTATGCACACTGAGACCATATGCACCAAAGACAAATTCCTTGTGTGTCCAAACACCCTTGGCCAATAAAGAATTCTATTCTATTCTATTCTATTCTATTCTATTCTATTCTATTCTATTCTATTCTATTCTATTCCACTCCACTCCATTCCATTCTATTCCAGTCCAGTCTTTAAAATTACCTTATCAAGCAACATATTTCATATATCCATTCATATTAGAAGACAAACCAAAGCAATGGATTCTGACAGGAGACATACCAAAGTTAGCTAGATACATAAATCACATACTGTATTCTTTTTCCAAAGGATCTTATAAAAGTTAGTAATATAAAGGGCACATGGTCGTTACTAAAGCTATTAAACCGTTTCAGGCTTGAAGGAAAGTAAGCCCAGAATTGATAGAGAACATCTCCCTCTTAAGCCCCTAAATGATACATCCTGACATTTATGACCCATCTAGGACAATTTCATTCGAGCTACGGAGCCAATGCAGTTTATGAGGAATACAAGATTTTTATAAGAACAATTTGTCATCCAGTAAGGAAGGTGTACTGAAGGCTACCAGCTATTTTGATTAACTGGGTTCAATTTTAAAAATACCAATAAAGGAGAATATTTGGAACTCAGGGTTGAAATGAGAGAAGTATTTGGTGCTCTCTGAGCTTGGTGGTTTTCTTGCAGCCGTTTCATTACACAAACATCATCGATGCCTTGATGATGTTACCTAGTTTGGGTAATGAAATGTTTACAAGAAAACCACCAAGCTCAGAGAGCACCAAGGACGCCTCAGCTTAAAAGTTTTTAAAGACTGTATTTTATGATTATGATCACGATTTATCATTTATTGCATGTATGTCAGGGGTGAAATGCTCCTGATTCGGACCGGATCGCCCGATCCAGTAGCAATGGTGGCGGATGGTTCGGAGAACCAGTAGCAAAAATGCCTGCCCCCCCCTCCCCCCATGCCCAGCTGAGCCGCACGATCATCAGGTATTTTTTTTTTACTTTTAAAAGCATTTTTCCTTCGGCCAAAAAAATGCTTTTAAATGAAAAGAAAAGAAAAGAAAAGAAAAAAAAAGCCTCTAACAATCAGGCAACTCAGCTGGGATCGTCAGAGGAGCCTTTTAAGAGCATTTTTTTACAACCTCTTCGGCCGAAAAAATGTCCGCAGTCAAATCCACAGCACAGGACAAATAGCCTCACATCCCTGGCTCTGGACCCAGCCTTAGAATATTGCACCATGCACCTTTCATCGTTGGTCTCCCCTCTCCAGGTGCTGGCGGTATGGCCTAATCCAAAAAGGCTGCCTTTTTGAAGAGAAACCCGGCTTACTTTCTAAGTCAGTTTGAAAAATGTGAAAGAAGAAATCAAGGATGGCTATGAAACAAACTGCCTCAAGGAAATATCACTATTCAATAAGACTTGCTGTGGTATAGAAACAGGCTGGGGCCCAGAAAAATCAGCAGGAAAACTCTTTCACAAAAGCAGCTTAGAAATTTTAGATAGATAGATAGACAGACAGATGATAGATAGATAGATAGATAGATAGATAGATAGATAGATAGATAGATAGATAGACAGACAGACAGACAGACAGACAGACAGACATAGATAGATAGATAGATAGATAGATAGATAGATAGATAGATAGATAGGCAGATGACAGATAGATAGATAATGACAAATGATAGATAGATAGATAGATAGATAGATAGATAGATAGATAGATAGATAGATAGATAGATAGATAGATAGATAGATGAAAGATAATGACAAATGAGAGAGAGAGAGAGAGAGAGAGAGATAGATAGATAGATAGATAGATAGATAGATAGATAGATAGATAGATAGATAGATAGATAGATAGATAGACAGACAGACAGACAGACATAGATAGATAGGCAGATGACAGATAAATAATGACAAATGATAGATAGATAGATAGATAGATAGATAGATAGATAGATAGATAGATAGATAGATAGATAGATAGATGAAAGATAATGACAAATGAGAGAGAGATAGACAGATAGTAGATAGACAGATAGATAGATGAGATGGTCACAAATGAGAGAGAGAGAGAGAGAGATATGACAGATAGATAATGATAAATGAGAGATAGATAGATAGATAGATAGATAGATAGATAGATAGATAGATAGATAGATGACAGATAGATAATGACAAATGAGAGATAGATAAATAGATAGAGATAGAGATAGATAGAGATAGATAGACAGATGACATATAGATAATGACAAATGATAGATAGATAGATAGATAGATAGATAGATAGATAGATAGATAGATGATAGATAGATAGATAGATGATAGACAGACAGACAAATAGATAGATGACAGATAATGACAAATGAGATAGGCAGATAGACAGATAGACAGATAGATGATAGATACATAGATACATAGATATCAGATAGATAGATAATGACAAATGAGAGAGATCGAGATAGATGATAGATCCCAGTAAGAAAACATTCAATGCCTCTTTATTATATAGTGTATCTATATTTCTCAAAATGATATTGCTGGAATGAAGAGCACAACATACGACTGGAGCTACCTGGGTCAAGGGGCTCTCAGCCTGGAAGGAGGAAATGACAATGTCAATTTCTGGCTCTGTTTCTGGCAAGAACATCCAAGCTCTCAAGAACCCGGAATGTCATCCAACCAGGAGCCTGCTGGGAAACCCAAAGACTTCTCTGCATTAACCCCCCAGGGCGCTCTCATAAATTGAATTCTGTGCATCTCTTCTACAGGACTATTCTTTCCCCAGGATTTCATAGCTTTCCAATCGGATAAATATTACAGTCTTGGCTGAAATGATGTTTTTATCGGTAAAGCTTTCCATACGAACTGGAAGGACCCTGAACCAGGTTTCCGTTTTCTCACATCAAATGCTCAAAGGCTACGGTAGGAATCAAATAGCAGCAGAGTTATCTGATCGCTACTGAAATACAGGCAGGGGCTTTAATTGTTCCAAAGTTGCATTAATTTGTATATTGCCTCATCACGGACAGTGATTACGACAATGGTTTAAAGGCTTGGAGGCTACAATATATGAAGAACGGTTGCAGGATTTGGGTACGGCCAGTCTAGAGAAAAGAAAGACTAGGGGGGACATGATAGCAGTATTCTAGTATTTGAAGGGCTGCCACAAAGAAGAGGAGGTCAACTTATTTTCCAAAGCACCAGAAGGCAGGACAAGAAACAATGGATGGAAACCAATCGAGAAGCAACCTGGAATTGAGGAGAAACTTCCTAACAGGGAGGACAATTAACCACTGGAATAGCTTTGCCTTCAGACGTTGTGGAGAGAAGAGAAGAGAAGGGAAGGGAAGGGAAGGGAAGGGAAGGGAAGGGAAGGGAAGGGAAGGGAAGAGAAGAGAAGAGAAGAGAAGAGAAGAGAAGAGAAGAGAAGAGAACAAAAACTTAATTGTCGCTTTGAATGTACACTAGTCGGCATACATTAAAATGAAATTTCGTTGCATACAGCTCTTAAAGGGTCACCTCCAATACACACTACATCAGGGGTGTTCAAACTACGGCCCGCGGGCCACAAACGGCTCACTGAAGCCATTAATCCGACCTGTGTGGGACCACGAGGTAGCCCCGCCCACATTGCCCCTCCTACCCGCCAGCCCCCACCCGCCTTCTGGAAGCTGAAGGCAAAACCGGGACGCGCAGAGGCCTTGGGAGGCCAAAAATGGGCCTGTTTTTGGGCTCCCCAGCCTCCGGGATGGGGAGGGAGAGAGACACACACACACACACACACACACACATAAACAGAAGTCCCTCACACACCACGGCAGCCACATCCCTTCACTAACCATCTTTCCACCCCCAGGGACATAACAAATTAAAGTTTAATTTGTGCGTATTTTTAATGGACCGCTAAATTGGCCCTGCCCACCCAGTCACGTGACCACCTAGTCACGCCCACCCAGCCAATCTGGGCCCCCAACAATCTGAGGGACCGTGAATTGGCCCCCTGTTTAAAACGTTTGAGGCCCCCTGCACGACATAAACAGGACAAAATAAATAAATAAATGCTTCATCGCCGGAGGTTTTTAAGACGAGACTGGACAGTCACTTGTCTGAAATGGTTTAAGGTCTCCAGCCTGAACAGGGGGCTGGACTAGAAGACCTCTAAGGTCCCTTCCAGCTCTATTCTGATTGAAACCTCATTCTTTTTTTTCCCCCACTCCTAATCTCATCCTCCTAAAAACAATACCCTTGACTTGCAACCATTCATTTAGTGACCATTCAAAGTTACAGCTGGACTGGAAAAGGCAACTTACAACCAGTCCTCATACTTACAACCGTCGTAGCAGCCCCTCAGTCACATAATCAAACTTCAGCACTTGGCAACCAGCCTACATTAACAATGACAACATCCTGGGGTCACGTGATCGCCATCTGCAACTTTCCCAGCCAGCAAACTCATTTGAGTGAAACTGGATTCGTTTAATGACCGTAGGATTCATTTAACAACTACAGTGATTTGTTAGCAACCATGGCGAAAAAGGTCATATCAGCGGGAGCAATTCACTTAACAACCGAGGTGCTTAGCAACGGAAATTCTGGCCCCACCCATGTTCGTAAGTCGAGGACAGAAATAAACAGCGGAGAACCCTTGCAGCCCGTTCATTCCCATCTAAAATTTGTTCTTCATACTTGAACAAAATTCTTTCTACATGACTAGCGTGCCTCACCTCCTCACTCTCGTAAAGCCCACTACTACCTAAATTGCCAACAACAGCACACAGATTCTGCTCATAAACACCTCTGTTTATTCAAATCTGTTCCTCAAATTTTTATCACCCTCACAGTAAGCCCATGTTATTGTTTACGCCATACAATGCAGTTCGGGCCCACATAACTCATCTGAAGTATAAAAACTGGAAGTGTATGAAATATATGGATTGGAAAGCGAACGATAAAACACACCACCAGAAGCCATTTCGAAATAGTACTTCAGCCTCCGCTGTTTGTCGTCTAGGGATCGCCTCTTACAAAACAGGTTACTTTGTTCTTTTTCAGTTTGGGCTCACAAGCTCGGTCAAATAGTGCGTTGTGTTTGATGGATGACAAATAGGTTAGAACTGTTTGTGGGTGGAGGGGAGAAGGAAAATGTTCCTTCTAGGTCAGTGTTTTTCAACGTTGGTGACATGAAGATGTGTGGACTTCAATTCCCAGAATTCCTCATTGAAAAACATTGTTCTAGACCGGGGGGTCTCCAACCTTGGCAACTTTAAGACTTGTGGACTTCAACTCCCAGAGTTCCTCAGCCAGCAAAGCTAAGCTGGCTGAGGAATTCTGGGAGTTGAAGTCCACAAGTCTTAAAGTTGCCCAGGTTGGAGACCCTTGTTCTAGTCTATTCTATACCATAGAGAGAGAACTGCCATGTGCAGAGATTAGGTCAACAGTGTTGTCAATGACATCAAAATGGTGGACTCAACTGGCCATCAAGAGCCCCACCTCCTAATGGGCCTCATAATCAAAGAATAAAAAAATTGCAGAACCTGGATCTTCTGATCATGTCTTCAGAAGTTGTGTGAAGGGTCTACTGATCGAGCAGAGGGTTGGACTAGTAGACCTATCTAAGGTCCTTTCCAACTCTGTTATTCTACGTTCTTATCTTGACATTGTTGGCCTGAAATGCACATCTCAGATAAAAACCAAATTTCTGAAGGTACTGACAGAGAAGTAAATCTCATAAAACTGAGTGTGTCTTATTTCTGAAGAGGCTTCTTACAATATACGACGAACAACTGAGGGAACTGGGTACGTCTAGTCTAACGAAGAGAAGGACTAGGGTTGATGTGATAGCAATCTTCCAATGCTTGAGGGGCTGCCTTGGAGAAGAGGGTAGGAAAAGAAGTAACAAATGGAAGTCCCAAAGGTGCTTCTTCAGGAGGCAACTGGATGTTCATGTTTTTTCTTTTGAAGATGCTTCGCTTCTCATCCAAGTAGCTTCTTCAGCTCCGAAGAAGCTTCTTGGATGAGAAGCAAAACTTCTTCAAAAGAAAAAACATGAAAGTCCAGTTGCCTCCTGAAAAAGCACCTTTGGGACAACCATGACCTGAATGACATGACATAGAATAGAGTAGAGTAGAGTAGAGTAGAGTAGAGTAGAGTAGAGTAGAGTAGAGTAGAGTAGAGTAGAGTAGAGTAGAGTAGAGTAGAGTAGAGTAGAGTAGAATAGAATAGAATAGAATAGAATAGAATAGAATAGAATAGAATAACAAAGTTGTAAGGGACCTTGGAGGTCTTCTAGTCCAACCCCCTGCTTAGGCAGGAAACCCTACACCACTTCAGACAAATGGTTATCCAACATCTTGATCCAAGAATGTCTCCAGACTAACAGGTGGAAGTTCATTAAAAAGAGATCCAACCTAAAGAGAAAATTCCTGACAGTGGGAACAATTAATCCATGCAACAGCTTGCCTTCAGAAATTGTGAGTTCATTGGAGATTTTTAAGAGACTGGACAGCCATTTGTCCAGAATGGTATAGGGTCTCCTGCTTGAGCAGGGGGTTAGTCTAGAAGACCTCCAAGGTCCCTTCCAACTATCTTTTACATTCTAATATTAGCTTCCACTTTGTTTTCAAAGAATAGCACTTTGCTAAACTACAAGACTGTGTATCTCAGGCCAAGCTTTTACCCTGTTAAAGAGAACTTGAACACAATCACTCCCCCACCAACCAAGTAATTTCAATCTCTCACGGCTGTGGCAATTCGTTTCATCCTATAAAATTTCCCTGTTGTCTGCATTTGGTTTCACAGAATCTGAGGGAATTACTTTCGCTGTATCAAATACTTTCTAGGTGTGGATTTGCTGACAAAGAAGAATCTGGAACAGACTAGCCAAAAGAGATTATTTTCAATTCAGGCTATGTGGCAGTTTTAAATGGTAGGTCTTTTAGGGTTTTTTTCCTGATCCTTAAATTTCCCTAAGTGAAAATATAGCTTTGGATGATTTAGGTTTTTATAAAAAGCTTGACTAAGGAAAATCAAAACTAGACCTGGATTTCAGGAGTGCCGCAGATCATCTCTATCTCTATAAAATTTTCAACCTGTTGGGAACAATTTAGTACAATGGAGGAAACTGGAAGGATGTCACACCTGGTCTATAGAACTTCACTGGCTACCTTTCCCATTTTGTCCGGTCTTGTATATAAGTTGAAACCAACACTTCAGATGCAAGGACCTCTGGTGGCTCAACAGACTAAGCAGTCTGTTATTAACACAGCTGCTTGCAATTACTGCAAGTTCAAGTCCCACCAGGCCCAAGATTGACTCAGCCTTCCATCCTTTATAAGGTAGGTAAAATGAGGACCCAGATTGTTGGGGGCAATAAAAGTTGACTTTGTATATAATATACAAATGGATGAAGACTATTGCTTAACACAATGTAAGCCACCCTGAGTTTTCGGAGAAGGGTGGGATATAAATTCAAATTTAAAAAAAAATCTCAAATGGTATTCACTTTGCCATACAAGTTGGTCAATTGTACTTACAACCACAATTGAGCCCAAAATTTCCAAAGGCCAATTTGTTTTAACCATCGTTTGTTGAAAAAGCAATCATGGGGATACAGTCAAGACCAAGTGAGGTACTAATACAGCTCTAAAAAGCCTTAGTAAGACCACACCTGGAATACTGCATCCAGTTTTGGTCACCACACAATAAAAAAAAGGTGTTGAGAGTCTAGAAAAAGTGCAGAGAAGAGCAACCAAGATGATTACGGGACTGGAAGCTAAAACATACGATGAACGGTTGCAGGTACTCGGTATGGCTGGTCTAGTGAAGAGAAGGACCAGGGGAGACATGATAAGAAGTCTTCCAATATTTGAGGGGCTGCCACAGAGAGGAGGGGGTCAAGATATTTTCCAAGGCACCCAAAGGCCAGACAAGGAATAATGGATGGAAACTGATCAAGGAGAGATTCAACCTAGAAGTAAGGAGAAATTTTCTGTCAGTGAGAACCATCAACCTATGGAACAGACGTTGCCTTCAGAGGTTGTGGGAGCTTCATCACTGGAGGCTTTCAAGAAGAGATTGGACTGCCATTTGTCAAAAATGGTGTAGGGTCTCCTGCTTGGGGGGGTTTGGAATAGATGACCTACAAGGTCCCTTCCAACTCTGTTAATCTGTATCTGTTTGGAAGGGCTATGCATTAAGCCTTTATACCAATAAGCACCAATGATTTGCACAACATAACAAAAAAATCAAATAAACCAGTTCAATGTTCAGTAATAATGGGAAAATCCCGCCTGAGATAGGGTTCAAAGCACAATTAAGATTGGTTTCTGAAGGCGTAATTGGCTGAATTCACACACCACACACCCTCACACACACACACACACACCCCAATTACGTTGTACAAATCACAATGGCTGACTTCTCATAAAATGCAAGCCAAAACAAAGCAAACATAAAGTGTGAAAACAGTGTTTATTTCTCCATAATCCACTTGTGTTTTATCAACAAGCCCTTAATACTGTAGGGGAATGGATTTCAATGTTCTTTGTATTAACAAATCTAAAGTTACATTCTGCCTTTCTACTGGCATTTTGAACTATATTCATATGCGACATGCTTTATTGGTTTTTAGCCAACATTGCTATCTGATTTCTCCTCAGTGAAGAATTAACAGTGTTTATTTTCAACTTTAAAGTCAGCATTCTTTCTTTTCCATCTAAATGCTGGCCCAGCTCCCCAGATTAGACCCTTTTTTCCCCCTAATAAAGTTAATTTTAACCACTTCTAAACATTTACAGAGAAGTCAGCAGGCTAAGAAAGAAACCCTGGATTCTTCTCCAAATAAGACATTTGCCTTTTTTTTTTCCACCTGAACCACAAATGCTATTGATCTTGAAGGATGTTTCTCCGGATTTAGAAGAGAGATAGAGAGAAAGAAAGAAATTTTGTGAATGCTGTTTCTTCCTTTCAGGCAGGAGGAAGAAAGAAAAACAATAGCTTGCTTCTTCAATTTATCACATTACAACCATGTGAACAGCAGCGCCATATTGATCTACTCGGACACTTTGCTACTCATCTCTCTATCATTCAGACAACACCTTGCCTCTCTTTGATCCCGCAAATCAATTTCCCATGGCCTTCTCAGCAGATATTCATTGTTCTTACCTTTACAACTGTCCATCGTCCACCCCTGTTCTACTTGGTCTTATTTTTCACTGACCTCTTGCCCGCTATGGCAAACTTGGACTTTTCTGGTAAGGGAAATGTTTCCGTCTACTTCTCGCCCTTTGAGTTTAAACTGGCAATGGGCAACTCACAGCCTGGGGTCCATCTGCAATCTTCCCCCACCTATCTGAAGTTCCCAGAGTTTACCAAGACTCTGCCAAAGACATTGATAGCTGAACAGCCACCTATCTGAAATGGTAGAGGGTCCCCTGCTTGGCTAGAAGACCTACGAGGTCCCTTCCAGCTCTATTCTACGTCAGCGTTCCAGAAAAACTCCAATTAAAAACTCCCGAGACAAGTATTTTCTCCAAGTTCTATTTATTAGAGATGGGATACTGGCACATAAAAACCATGGCTACCAACCTGCCTTCCATTGAGGGCCTGTATACTGCACGAGTCAAAAAGAGGGCCGTGAAAATATTTACAGATCCTTTGCATCCTGGACCTAAACGATTTCAACTCCTACCCTCAAAATGACGCTATAGAGCACTGCACACCAGAACAACTGGACACAAGGACAGTTTTTTTCCTGAATGCCATCACTCTGCTAAACAAAAAATTCCCTCAACACTGTCAAACTATTTACTAAGACTGCACTACTATTAATCTTCTCATCGTTCCCATCACCCATCTCCTTCCACTTATGACTGTATGGCTGTAATTTTGATGCTTGTATCCTTACGATTTATATTGATATTGTTTCCTGATTGCTTATTTGTACCCTATGACTATTATTAAGTGTTGTACCTTAGAATTCTTGATGAACATATCTTTTCTTTTATGTACACTGAGAGCATATGCACCAAAGACAAATTCCTTGTGTTTCCAATCACACTTGACCAATAAATAATTCTATTTTATTTATCTGGAAAAACCCGAATCTGAGAGTTCCGGGTTTTCCCTCAGTAAATCAAAAACCCCAAATCCATCCCCTGCACCCATCAGTCCATCATATGGTCCAAGCACCATCTGTCCCATCTCGAGACATCACTCCAAACCACTCCTTCCCCAGATGCAGGACTGTCCTGATCTTGATCGAAAAGAAGAATGCTATTTTGTCTAACTACAGTCCCTCTTCTAAATCCCCCTTCCTACTTTCCCCCAAACGAGGAGGTGGCAGCGTGGAAGCTTCCGGTGCTAATATGGCTTCCAAAGCTGACATTCTAGTTGAGTTCAGTAGCAAGAGAGCTGGTTTGGGATAGTTCTTTTAATTCTCTGGGCTTGGGAGTAGTTCTCTTAGGAGGATGTTATCTCCAAAACTTCTCCAGAAGTTTTCATCCCTTCCTAGCCAGTGAAAGCATTTTATTGTTCCCTGCAGACTTCAAAATCCAAAATGGCTGCCTTCAGTAGTCACTCGAGCACAAAAATAGGAGAGAGCCATCCTAAAATACATGACCTTCAGGTCAAAAAAAAAATTGTGCTACTTCAGTTGTGGAATATTTACCTCCATTTGGGTGACATTTGTTGACTCGGGCAAGGTTGGGTGAAGGAGGGAAGGATGGATGGATGGATGGATGTGTTCTGTCCACCTCACCTCAGTCCGAGTGATGACTTAATTAACTGGCAACTATCAACTCTGGCAGCAAACTAGCGAGCATCTGCCAAGTGTCTCTGTTCTCTCGCTTGATGCCGATGAGTCAATCAGGAACAAACAGTACTTCAGCTCTAGTCAAGCAGTTGATTTGCTTGCCACGAAGTGGTATAGCAGCCCGTGCTGCTTTTATATCCTGTAGGGTGTGGCTCCATGACTCAGCACTTCCTAGGCCTGCCCCACCCCTGCTTCTGTTGTTCCCGCCTCTCCTGCCTACGAAACCTAGGGTCCAGCCAGGCCTGATTGCCATCAGCTGGGTCTGAAGGCATGGTCTGGGGGGGGGAAGAGTCAGGGGACGGAGGCCTCGTTATCTCCTCCACCTGGCCTGCCTCTGGCTCCTGGAGCTGAGCCAGGGAAGCCGGTGCTCCAGAGGTAAGTCCTGATGACCCTTCCCCCTCACTTTCTGAGTCACTTTCTGGCAGGGGGCCCGGCTTGTGGGGCGCAGACACAACAGGATAGAGGAGGAGGAGGAGGTTCAAAAGTCTTACTTTTGAAACCAATGCTGAGCAAAGTTTTGGAGGATGGAAATCGGATTCAGGGGGCAGTGGGGGGCGGGTAGTGAGAAAACTTGGATGGACCCGATCAGACCTCCAGATTTTCAATTATTTCCCCAGGAGTTTGGAATGGAGCTTGGATTTGGGGTTGGAATTGTTTTAAAAACAAAAGAAGAGGATATTTGTAACTCGGGGTTGAACATGTCCATGGTGCTCCCTAAGTTTGTTTTCTTGTAGATGTTTCATTACCCAACTAGATAACATCATCAATGCTAGGAGGATGAGAAGGAGGGGAAAGAAGGAGGAGGAGGAAAGGAGGAAGAGAAGAAGGAAGAGGAGGAGGAGGAGGATAAGAGGAAGAAGGAGAAGAAGAAGAGGAGGAGGAGGAGGAGGAGGAGGAAGAAGAAGAAGAAGAAGAAGAAGAAGAAGAAGAAGAAGAAGAAGAAGAAGAAGAAGAAGAAGAAGAAGAAGAAGAAGAAGAAGAAGAAGAAGAAGAATAGAAGGAGGAGGGGGAGGAAGAAGAAGGAGGAGGGGGAGGAGGAGGAGAAGGAGAATTTGGAAAAAACTAGATAGATTAGATGAGAGAGAGAGAGAGATAATGGATAGGTGTGAGTGTGTAGGTGGATGGATGGATAGACAGACAGACAGAGAGACAGCTGAGAGAAATAGAAGTAACAGAAATAGAAAAAGGAATAAAAGTAATATATCTCAAAAAACTAAGCACAACCCCAAGACCTTTTCAGAAACCATTTCCTTCCTACTCAAATATTCAAGTCTTTTTAAAATATTTAAGCTTCAAGCAAAAAACTAAATTCCCTCCGGCTTTGGCATTTCTGAAGCACACATGCAAAGCTTTCCTTTCACAAGCCACTTCAAAGGGGCAGCTCCTGCCAGCTGGGCCAAAGGAAGGAAAACAGACACCGGCCCAGGTGGCTCTGCCAGGGAAGTCCTGCCCACCAAAGGACCATCCTAAATGTGAAAGGCCGGGCAAGGGTATAATTTCCCTATCTTCCATCAGGGGATGCAAAGACTAAAATTAATAGGCAGGTTAAGAACCAGCATAATTAGAAACTACAGTGCAGGTGTCTAACCGGAAGGCTGCAGGGTTCAGTTGATGTAATTAACTCTTAATATCCAAAGCTCCAAAATGTGGTGATTTGTTTTAATAACTAACTCCGAGCCAGACTTATGGTGCAGCAGGGAACAAATGGATAGGGACTTTCACCAATAAACTTTCTTGCAAAACATCTTTAGATAGATAGTGAAGTGTTGTGGTCCGCCAGCAGCCCGTGGACCTGGCAACGGAGTCCGATAGTGAGGAGGCTGGGGAGGACAATGGGTCAGTCCCAGAGTCAGGGGAAGGCCCAGTTGAGGGCTCTGGATCAGAGGCAGAGATGGGGCCAGGGCCATCTGGGAGCGATGTGTGGACAGAGAGGCAGAGAGCAGAGAGGCAGAGGAACAGGAGGAGCCTGTTCCTAGTGCACCCGTGGGAAGAGCATAAGAAAATAAGAGCAGCTAAAGCAGTCATAGCCAACCTGGTCCCTACCGCCCACTAGTGGGCGTTCCAGCTTTCATGGTGGGCGGTAGGGGTTTTGTCCGATCCTGAAGCACTTTCCTTTTTTTTAATTTAATTGACTTTTTAAAAAAAAATCATAGCATTATTTAAAAACATTTTCATTAGGTTTTCATAAAATTCCTTGTAAATTTCTGAAAATATACTATTTGTATCGCCCACGCTTAAGTTTAGTTCATGTTACGTAAGTGAAACTAAATGGCGCTATAGTGCAACCGCAAACAAAAGAGCCTCGTCCCAGAATAGCTCTCGCATCTCCCCCCACACCACCCAGCTGTAACAGACAAGCAGAGCTGGTAGCCGGTGCCCCCCACAATCCAATCCACGATGCATGAGAGGCATGCGCAGACGACAATACCATGTCGCATTACTGTGGAACCGGTGGGCGGTTAGAAAATTTTACTATTAACAGAGATACAAAAGTGGGCGGTAGGTATAACAAGGTGGACTACTCTGAGCTAAAGCAAAGAGGACGACTTGGGAGTAAAGCCAGAAGATGATTGGCCACTCCCATAAGGCTTAAAAGAGCATCAACGAGCCGTTGGGGTCTTTGTAGAAAAGCAACGTTGATTTCCGTGCTTCCTGTCAGCATCTCTTGAACTTTGTGGGGGTTTTGCCAAGAAAAGCCTTTGGCAGGTTGCCAAAGTCATCAAAGGTTGGTGATAAGGCCGAGGGACTGGTTATTTAGAATTTTGTTTTGGACTAAGCTGAGAATGAATTAATTCTCAGCTGTTTTAATAAAACAAGCTTGTTGAGGGCTGAATTGTGTTTAGTAATGACTACTTGGGCCTTGGTCACAATGCAAAGGGCCCATCAATCAAAACTGTTCAACCCCTAAAATCTACTGGGAGAGAAGAGGAAAACTCTAGCATTCGGTAGGTGTTAATATTAATAATGTTATGTTGTGCGGGAATGACCCTTCTCGGTGTTACCGTTTTTACTCTCCCCAATTTCATCAGTCCTATTACTCCTGGATATTATCTGCTGTTATAACAGAATAACAGAGTTGGAAGGGAACTTGGAGGTCTTCTAGTCCAACCCCCTGCTCAGGCATGAAACCCTACACCAATGTTGCCGAACCTTTTTGACACCAAGTGCCAAAATAGGAGCGCGCGCACGTGTGCAGGGGAGTGCCGGAAAAGGGAAAAGCGTGTCAGGAAGCTGAGCTTCCTGTTTCTGGCGTGCGCATGCACACAAGTCACAAGGCCTTCCGGTGTTGTGCCTCGCTCGCCCCCCTCGCCGCAACCGGGCCCTTCTCATCTCTTGCCAGACACTGATAGTACAGGAGAATATCCTGGCATGCCTCCAGCCCCCAGCCCTGGCACCATGCCCGGAGAAACTGAGCAAACAAACCTCCCTCCGATAGAATGTGGGCCTGAAGCCAGCCACGAGCTGGGATTACCGCAGCTGGGGACAAAATGATGCAGTGGACAGATCCTTGCTTCCGGAGAATGGAGAGGTGATGTCAGCAAAAGGAAGGGAGGGGCAGGCCTGGATAAGTGCTGAGTCATGGAGCCACACCCCATGGCCTATATAAAGGATCTGCTTTCTGGCATTCTCTGAGTCAGGCAAAGTCTAATCTGGATTGCTGAAGTCACACCTTGGATTCCCTGCCTGCCCTGAGGACTCTGATAGGACTTTGGCAGAGCTGCAGAGGCACGCTTGATACGGACTTCCCCGACCCGGCCGTCAGAGGAGGAGTGGGACACGACATCCGGTTTCTGGCACGCTTGGACACACAAAGACCATCCTGCCAGTGCGCATGCGCACGCCAGAAAGTAGAAGCTCAGTTTCCCAGTGCGCACATGCACACCACAGAGCTGCTCTTCCGATTTCCAGCGCTTCTGTGAGTGCGAAGACCAGCTGGCCAGCGCGCACCAGAATCCAGAACAGAACAGGCAATGGCTGGCGTGCGCGGAGAGATGGCTCTGCATGCCACTTCCGGCACGCGTGCCATAGGTTCACCATCACAGCCCTACACCATTTCAAACAAAAGGGTGTCTAATCTCTTCTTAAAAACTCCCAGTATCAAAGCATTTACCACTTCTAGAGGCAAGTCCTTTCCCTGATCAATTGTTCTAACTCTCAGGAAATTTCTCCTTAGTTCTAGGTTGCGTCTCTCCTTGATTATTAGTTTCCATCCAGTTATGTGTTGATAAGGAAGGAGAATCACATTCCCTCAAAAGTTATATTTAAGGGTTTGGGGTGTTTTATAACATACTTATAGAAATAGACTTCAATGTACTAAAACAGAGTGATCAGTATCTTTCCTGCAAAACTTCATATGACCAGTAGATGACAGCAAAGAGAGATTTCCGGTACCTCACTGCCGCCATCACATGCTTGCTTGAGTTTCTGCAGCTGAGATATGTTGCAGCCCTAATTAGATAAACTTCTCACTTATAGCTCCAACATATTCTCTTGACTGTAGTCTGAAAAGAGCAAGCCCTTCAAGAATTTAAATTATTAATAAATTCAGCCTACAATTTCTTATTTTAGAATTCCCGTTTGGAGCGTCATCTCCAGCCTCCCACAGACGTCTTCATTCTGTGCTGCAGGTTATAAGAATTAAAAACTATTTATTTCGGTCTCAAAAAGTCTACAGGTAGTCCTCAGTTTACAACCGTTTGTTTAGCAAATGTTCAAAGTTACGACGGCACTGGAAAAAGGCACTCGTGAGCAGTCCTCGCACTTATGACCGTCACAGCATCCCCGTGGACACATGATCATGATTAGAGTGCTTGACAACCGGCATGTCTTGACAATGGTTGCCGCATCCTGGGGTCATGTGATCATCATGCGTAACTTTCCCAGCTGGCTTCCGACAAGCAAAGCCAACGGAGGAAGCTGAATTCATTTAACAGCTGTGTGATTCACTTAACAACCATGGCAAAAATGTCAGAAAATCAGGCTCAATTCACTGGACAACGAGGTTGCTTAGCAATGAAAATCCTGCTCCCAATTGTAGGTTTAAGGCAAGGAGTACCTGCACACAGATTGCCAAACGTAAGATCGGTGGCGGGTTTCAATTTTTTTTACTACCGGTTCTGTGGGTGTGGCTTGGCGGGCGTGGTGTGGCTTGATGTACGTGGCTTGGTGGGCGTGGAAAAATACTGTAAAATCTCCATTCCCACCCCACTCCAGGGGAAGGTTACTGCAAAATCCCCATTTCCTCCTGATCAGCTGGAACTTGGGAGGCAGAGAATAGATGGAGGTGGGGCCAGTCAGAATTTTTACTACCGGTTCTCCCAACTACTCAAAATTTCCGCTACCGCCTTCGCTGACTGTGGGGGGTGAAGTTCTGACCCCCAGGGGAAGGGTGCGCAACTTGGGCGTTCTCCTGGACGATCGGCTGTCCTTAGAAGAGCATCTGACAGCCGTCGCCAGCGGAGCATTTTATCAGGTTCACCTGATGCGCCAGTTGCGCCCCTTTCTTGACCGGGACTCCTTACGCACAGTCACTCACGCCCTTGTCACCTCACGCCTGGACTATTGCAATGCTCTCTACATGGGGCTCCCCTTGAAGAGCACCGGGAGGCTCCAGCTAGTCCAGAATGCGGCTGCACGGGTAATAGTGGGAGCATCACGTTGCTCCCATATAACACCTATCCTGCGCGGCCTGCACTGGCTACCGGTAGCCTTCCGGGTGCAATTCAAGGTGTTAGTGCTCACCTTCAAAGTGCTCCATGGGTTAGGACCGGGCTATTTACAAGACCGCCTTCTGCCACCGATAGCCTCCCAACGACCTGTGCGCTCCCACAGAGCGGGCCTGCTCCGGGTGCCATCAGCCAAACAGTGCCGGCTGGTGACCCCCAGGGGGAGAGCCTTCTCTGTGGCAGCACCGACCCTATGGAATGAGTTACCTCCAGGGCTGCGCCAACTTCCCGACCTCCGAACCTTCAAGCGGGAACTGAAGACTCTATTATTCAATCGGGCGGGACTAGCCTAAGTGTTTTAACTTGATTTTAACTCAATTTTAATGTATTAATTTATTTATAATTTTAAATTTTAAGGGTTTTATATCGGTCTATGACCATTTTAATTAATTAGGCCTGCTAAATATTTTGTTTTAAATGTATTTTAAATCTGGGATATACTCTGTATTTATGTGTTTTAAATAAGGCTGTACACCGCCCTGAGTCCTTCGGGAGAAGGGCGGTATAGAAATTTAATAAATAATAATAATAATAATAATAATAATACCGGTTCTCCAGAAGTGGTCAGAACCTGCTGAAACCCACCTCTGCGTAAGATGGATCTCACGTTGATCTTAGTTTGAAGTTTTTAGTGGTTATGGCCTAATTATCGGAGGGACCAGCTAATTATTTACCTGGGTCATTCTTTAAGTCCTAAAGTATTCCACTTGCATTTGACTAATATAGTAAGAAAACCCAAAGGCTACGTTACCACATTGGTTCCATTAGTTTGTTCAATACAATATGATTTTTTTAAAAATCCTGATTTTGTGTGATAAGTGAACCCCGGTATGACGTTCCATAACATCCATCTTAACTTCAAATGGAGATAACCCTGAATTTAATATTCTTTCGGGGGTTTTTTCCCCTAAAAGGAAGATTAAACAAAAACAGTTCTGCAGCCTCCATTGTTGCATTCCAAAGAACTTATTGCGATTTTCATATTTTAAAAATAAAGGATTTGGGGGGGGGATTGCTTTCAGCTAAACAAAGTAAGATTCAGAAGCTTCACCACAGGGTGCCCATGAGTTGTTTCCAAATTTGTGTACTTGCAATATTTCTTTAAAATGTAAATTTGTCCTGATTCTCACTTCATTTTTAGCTTTGGGGTATTATTTAATGTTCTAATTTATTTTATGCATTTAAAAAAATAATAATAACTTGTTGCATATGATCTTATTAACACTTGTTGGGATCAGATATATAAATAGCAAAAAGGAATTAATAGTCCCTTTTTATTTCCCCCAAAAAGGAAAAAAAAATTGTTCTATAAACTGTTGGGAAAATTCTAGGACTTAGGGAAACACAGAGGTATCTTGCTTGGAATGAGCATTTTTTAAAATTCATTTCCAATGTTCTCTAGCATTACACTGACCCCATTATTAGAGATGGGGTGGCTCAGTGGCTAAGATGCTGAGCTTGTCGATCGAAAGGCCGGCAGTTCAGCGGTTCGAATCCCTAGCGCTGGGTAAGAGGGTGAGCTTCTGCTACTTGTCCCAGCTTCTGCCAACCTAGCAGTTCGAAAGCACATTAAAAAAATGCAAGCAGAAAAATAGGAACCACCTTTGGTGGGAAGATAACAGCGTTCCGTGCACCTTTGGCGTTGAGTCATGCTGGCCACATGACCACGGAGACGTCTTCGAACATGCTGGCTCCTTGGCTTTGAAACGGAGATGAGCACCGCCCCCTAGAGTCGGGAACGACTAGCACATATGTGCAAGGGGAACCTTTAACTATTCTTCCATTTATTAATATTAAAATATTACTTGAATTTTATAGAATCAAGCAGGATTTGTCTGGTTCCAAATATCATGGACACACAGAAAAAGCCTCTCGTTGTTTGAGCCATTTATTCGCTAAAAAGCAGTAAATGTTGAAAAATGGATGGAGGTCCACATTTTACTGGTAACTCTGAAGAGCTTAAGAGGCTTGAAGGAAAATGTCAAAGAGGTCTGTGACATTTATTAGTAAATCTCAAAGGTAAAGAATGGTTTCCTCAGATGCTATCAGGAGTTTCACCACAGCTAGTAAAGAATGGTGATCGTGCTTTAAAAATGCAAAAGGTTCTGGGGTCAACCACTGATCTCCCAGTCTTTCCAACCATTCATAGAGGCTTAGACAAGGAAGTCTATTTAGGGAAAAACAACCGCGTTCTGGGACTCTTGTTTTTCACACAAAACTCTGAAATAGCCCAGGCCTAACAGGCCTAATGTGGGACGCGGTGGTTCAATGGCTAAGATGCTGAGCTTGTCGATCAAAAGGTCGGCAGTTCAGTGGTTCGTATCCTTAGTGCCGCGTAACCGAGTGAACTCCCGTTACTTTCTGACAACCTAGCAGTTCGAAAGCACGTAAAAAATGCAAGTAAATAGGGACCACCTGTTGTGACTCCAGCCCCCGAACCTGGCCCCATGCCCAGAAGTGACTTGGAGCCGGGCCTGTTGCCAGAAAGTGACTTGGACAGTGAGGGGGAAGGGCCGTCAGGACTTACCTCGGGAGCACCGGCTTCCCTGGCTCAGCTCCAGGAGCCAGAAGCAGCCCAGGTGGAAGAAATAATGAGGCCTAGGAAGTGCTGAGTCATGGAGCCACACCCCACAGGATATAAAAGGCAGCAAGAGCTGGTGTGTCTCTTTGTAACAGGCAAATCCACTGATTGACTAGAACTAAAGGTTTTGACTCACCAGCGCCGTGGAAAATAACGAGGGCTCTTGGCAGACGCTGGCTCTTTTGCCGCCAGAGCTGATAGTGCCGGCTAATTAAGCCATCATTCGGATGGAGGCGGAGAAGAACAGAACACCACCTTTGGTGGGAAGGTAACAGCGTTCTGTGCGCCTTTGGCGTTGAGTCATGCCGGCCACATGACCACGGAGACGTCTTCGGACAGCGCTGGCTCTTCGGCTTTGAAACGGAGATTCCCCTAGAGTTGGGAACGACTAGCACATATGTGCGAGGGGAATCTTTACCTTTACCTTTAACAGGCCTAATACATCCTTCATAGCATGCTAAATGTTTAATTTAAATGTTTAATTTAAACTTGGAATTTTTTGGGGTATGTGTTTTAGCATAGTCTGCAAAGTCAACCCACTTTAGTAGTTTATGGTTTTAATGTCATAGGTCAATACCGGTAGTGCTCGACTTACAGCCATTCATTTAGTGACCATTCAGAGTTATGATGTTACTGAAAACAGGGGCTTATGCAGCGGTGGGCTGCTGCCCGTTGTAACAACTAGTTTGCCCGGCACCGAAAATGTGAGCACACGCACGGCCTTCCGCACAAGTATGCGACTTCAAAAACACCGTGATACAAGACGGGATAGCATGCATTTAGTAAATGTTCAAAGTTAGGACGATGCTGGAAAAAGTGACTCGTGAGCAGTCCTCGCACTTATGACCGTCACAGCATCCCCATGGACACAGGATCATGATTTGAATGCTTGACAACCAGCAGGTATTGATAATGGTTGCCACATCTCGGGGTCATGTGATCATCATCCGTAACTTTCCTGGCTGGCTTCTGACAAGCAAAGTCAACGGAGGAAGCTGAATCCATTTAACAACTGTGTGATTCACTTAACAACCGTGGCAAAAATGTCTGAGATTTGATCCCACGGTCATGGGGATGTGGCAAAGGTCAGACCCGTGAAAAACAGTCATAGGTCACTATTTTCAGTGCCGTTGTAACTTTGAATGGTCACTAAATGAGCTGTTGGACGTTGAGGACTACCTGTATAATGATATGACATCGGAGGCAAATATGTGAGCTAGGACATCTGGACATTGTCATCATGGCTTAGGGCCCGGGTACTTACGGGATCGCCTGCTGTTACCCTATGCCTCCCACCGACCCGTACGCTCTCACAGAGAGGGCCTTCTCAGGGTGCCGTCCGCCAGACAATGTCGGCTGGCGGCCCCTAGGGGTAGGGCCTTCTCTGTGGGAGCTCCTATGCTTTGGAACGAACTTCCCCCTGGTTTGCGTCAAGTGCCTGATCTTTGGACTTTTCGCCGTGAGCTGAAAACACATCTATTTATTCAAGCGGGACTGGCCTAATTAAATTTTAATCTGGGGTTATTTATATTTTTAGGGTTTTTTAAACTATTTTAAATGTTTTAAATGTTTTAAATTTTTGGCCATTTTGTAATATGTTTGTTTTAGTCTTGTTTTAATTTATATATTGCGCTTTTTATTTGGCTGTACACCGCCCTGAGTCCTTCGGGAGAAGGGCGGTATAAAAATCGAATAAATAAATAAATAAATAAATCATCATTTCCGCTCCTGCCCAATGTCCTTAGGTTGGGAGCGTTCTTGTTTCTTTCATATCTTCTACTGATTTTTTTTATATCAAGGACCTTGGAGTAGTCATATCAAATGATCTAAGTGCCAAAGCCCAATGTAACAACATCACCAAAAAGGCATTAAGAGTTGTAAACCTAATCTTGTGTAGCTTCTTCTCCAGTAAGTTTACACTACTAACCAGAGCATACAAAACATTTGCTAGACCAATTTTCGAATACAACTCATCTGTCTGGAACCCACATTGCATATCAGACATTAATACAATTGAATGTGTCCAGAAATGTTTCACAAGAAGAGTCCTCCACTCCTCCGCTCGCAAGATAATAATACCTTATGCCACCAGACTTGAAATTCTGGGTTTAGAAAATTTAGAACTATGCCGCCTTCAGTATGACCTGAGCATAGCTCATAAAATCATCTGCTACAATGTCCTTCCTGTTGAAGACTACTTCAGCTTCAACCACAACAATACACGAGCACACAGTAGATTCAAACTTAAAGTGAACCGCTCCAAACTGGATTGCAGAAAATACGACCTCAGTAACAGAGTTGTTAATGCCTGGAATGCACTACCAGACTCCGTGGTCTCATCCCAAAATCCCCAAAACTTTAACCTAAGACTGTCTGCCGTTGACCTCACCCCATTCCTAAGAGGTCTGTAAGGGATGTGCATAAGAGCACCAGTGTGCCTACCATCCCTGACCTAATGTTCCCTTTAGTTGTATTCATTTTATGTATTCAATTCATGCTTATACTTATATATATATTATTTAATATGTATTTGACAAAATAAATAAAATAAATAAATAAATAAATAAATATATCTTGCCCAATTAAGGGTCCTGCAGAGTTCAAAGTGTACAGATTTGTGTAGGTCGGGCTGGTTTCGATCCATGAACTACCGATTCGATCAAATGCTTTTTCTTAAATGAATCACGCAGGAGGGATAGGTTTTAGAAGTATCTCTGCAGGATGGGATTTATTTGTAGGATGGGATTGTTAACAATGAGGTCAAAGGAAAGAAAAGTCGGCAAGGACAACGAATGACAATTGCCCTATTAAAAGTAACTATTTACAAAGGGTTCTTGGTTGAGCATAGAAATATCTTTGTGTTGTCCTGAAGTGAGAAAAGTTTAACTGATTCCTTTCCATGGAGATTCTCAGTCTTCCAGGTCCGAAAGATGCTTTTTTCAAGAGGCAACTCGACTTTCTAGTTTTCCTTTGAAGAGGTTTCGCTTCTCATCCAAGAAGCTTCTTCAGCTCTGGATGGATGGTGGGGAATGGAAGGGTTGCTCAACATGCTAAGCCTGGTTCAGCAGAAATCCTGGTTGCAAAGTTTACCCGTGGGTGCTTTGCCGGACAGTAGTGTCCCCAACAAACCACAATGACACCCAAAAGATGGTTTATGGGATGATGTCTTCATGTAAGGCTGTGCTTATTTGCTTACGGTCCAACTCCGTCTGTTGTGACCCAGGTTCCTGGACCCCGACTCCTGGACTCGGATGATTCAGAAAGTGAGGGAGAAGACCTGGCCAGCCCTGCTTCTCTTGAGCCCTTTCCCTCCCTGGCACCCACTCAAAGGGAAGAGGAGGGGCCGGCAAAGCCTGATTCCCTGGAGCCTTCTTCTGATTTGGCAACGCCCCAAGAACAGTTTTGGAGTGATGCAAGACTGCGCAGGCGTGACCGGCGTGCGCAGCAGCGGAAGAGTTGGGACAAAGCCAAGTCATAATTGTCATGCAGTGACATCTGCAGAGACTATAAATAGGAGGCGGGACTTCCTGGTTTTTTGTCTTGGACAAAGCAATGAATTGGCGTGGGCTAACTGTCTCAATGGAGGGAAGAATATATTCGTGAGTAATTCTGGCCTTATCTATAATTTCCTCGTTATCTCCAGAAACTTGGCAGGCCCGTGGGTAGACGTGGCCAGGACATGTATCTATGTAAATAAAAGGAGAAAAGAAGGCCTCTGACTGACTCTTTGCTGGGAGTATTGGGGGGAGGGAAACAGAACACCGTCATTAATACCGAAATCCAGTCATTGTCATGACTCCCCCATGGACACCTCTGATGCCAGGCCTAGCAACCCATGACCTGACATTGTTTGCCAGATGCCACTCAGACGCCACCCCAACCACCTTATCTAGCTATTATTCTTGGCTTTTGACTTTACAGGTGGCATTCTGCAGGGCACGACTCCAATTTCTCCTTGGGCCTGGTAACATTTTAGGAATCAATAGTAAATGTCAACATTCATTGAAAAAAACAGTTATTCGGCTTTAGGCTATTCTGGCAGAAATTGATCTGACAAATGTACACCTGGTTGTAAAATGCCCACCTAATTAGATCTCCGTTCAGAAATACTGCGTGTTTGATCCTTCACACATATAGCATGTTGTCTCTGTTGTTTATGCCTCAGTTTGAATCAATAAGGTATCTGCAAGTATAGGAGAAGAGAAATGTCCATAATTTAGTCTGTCGGTCAGGAAGAATTCAAAACATGCCCTAGAAAAATGAGAATGTAGATTTCGGTCCTAGAAACATTGACTTTAGGGTAAGCACCCCTTCTGTTGAATAGAACAAAATGTATTTCTGAGTCACTATGAATTTGATTGCACTGCAACTCAAGAAGCTGGAGGTATGCTTGCCTGGAAGTAAAGCCTCCTTAAGAGAGAAGAGTGCATAAATTGTGAGTTACAACGAAGAATTCTGGAAATGTTGGGTTGCAACTCATATTATCGCCAGGTATTTGAGGTACGGTAGATGCAATGAGAGTTGCAATTTCACCTCCCTGGAGGATTGCTGCAAGATGCACTTGTTATCAACTTCTCTAGATGTCTACCAAGTGGCTGGATTAACTAATAGTTAGGAAAACAAATGGTGAGGTCCGGTTATTGTAAAGCATTCCAGGGTCATGAGCATCTGTGGAGGGCAAGTGGTGTTTCCAGGAATGATTTCCAGAAGGGTATGAGGAAATAACCACTCCTTTTTTTCCGCCAAGAAAAAAAAAATCTGCTATGAACTCCATGTAGGCGTCAGGAAGGGCATCCAGCCAATAAATGCTCAGCTCCATTCAGTTGCCTCAACTCTACCCTGAATTAAGAGATTACAGGGTCGTAAAAAGGGAGGTGTTTTTAATGAGGAAATATCACCTTGCAACTCCTTTAACAGATTCCATTCCAGAACCTAGAGGGTAAAATAGTGAATGTACAACTCCAATAATTTCCACTGAATATTCTTCATTATTCAGCTGGAGAACACTTAGCTCAGGAAGGTGGGAGATCATTTGATCTTCATGGTACTAACTAGTGATAGAGAATGACAATATGCAAATATCATGACTCACATATTTATTTTCTGTCCCACCCGTTCCATTCCTGCTTCTCATCCCACAAAATGTGATTTCAGCAACCAAATATGAGGCCTGCAAGAAGAAAGGACTCCCAGCTTCAAGTAGCTCTCAGCCACAGACACAGTGAGCAAATGCCAACCGTAGGGAATCCTGTGAATCAAGACAAATATGTAGAGAGGAAATGATGCCATTTGTGCCCAAATCTTCAGAATTCCCTGGTTGGAACATTTAAATGTGGAGAAGGTCAACAAAAGGAGATCAGGATAATGGACTCGGGAGCAGACGTGGGATTCAGCCGGTTTGGCCCAGTTTGGGAGAACCAGTTGTTAAAATTCTGCCCAGTTTGGCGAACCGGCTAATTCTACCACTGGCTGGCCCCATCCCTGCCCATTTTCCGGGCTGTTTTTCGGGCCATTTTTGGCCTGTTTTTTGGGGCCATTTTGGATGTTCAGTAATAGTGAATAAATAGAAAGGGAAATTGGCGAGTGGCCGGGAGACGGGGCTGGGTGTGATGAGTGACACTGAGTTGGCCACGCCCACCCAGCCACATGATCACCTGGCCACGCCCACCCAGCCAGTCATTAAGACAGAGAACCAGTTGTTAAATTATTTGAATCCCACCACTGCTCGGGAGCAAAACAAATGTCGTATGAACGTCATCTGTTTCGGCGCAAATCTCAGCCTGCAAAACTCAAAGGAAAGCGCGTCTCAATCTGGTTTCAATAAACCCTTTATATTCTTCCTTTTTTATTTTAGATTGTCCAGCTAGTCCAGGGGTCTGCAAACTTGGCTCTTTTAAGACTTGTGGACTTCAACTCCCAGAGTTCCTCAGCCAGCAAAGCTCTTGGAGTTGAAGTCCACAAGTCTTAAAAGAGCCAAGTTTGCAGACCCCTGGACTAGCTGGACAATTTTGTGTTTAACAAAATTTTGTGTTTAACACACAAAATTATCTATTGTAATATCCTTCCTGTAAAAGACTACTTCAGCTTCAAGAGCAAAAAATAGATTCAAGCTTAATGTCAACCGCTGCAAACTTGATTGCAGAAAATATGACTTTTGTAACAGACTTGTTAATGCTTGGAACTCATTACCTGACTCCATAGTCTCTACTCAAAATCCCAAAATCTTCAACCAAAAACTGTCTACTATTGACCTCACCTCATTCCTAAGAGAACTATAAGGGGCGTGCATAAGAGCACAAAAGTGCCTACCATTCCTGTCCTATTGTTCCCTTCATTATATCAAATTAATATAGCTGATGCATTTTTTTTTACTTATATATATATATATATATATATTTTCTTCAAGATATGTTGTTTTATTTATGACAATGTTTGTGTATACTGTTGTGACAAAATGAAATTTAAAAAAAAAAGTCTTAAAAGAGTCAAGTTTGCAGACCCCTGAGCTAGTCTATACGTGTGTAAACCCTGTCAGGGTAAATTTGCTGCTTATTCTATGAATATGCTATCGCTATTGTGTGTTTCGCGTTTAATAAAAGCCCAACGTTATTTAAATGAATTAATAAAAAAGATAATGGGGGGAAGATGATAACCCCTTTCAAAGCCCCTTTGAAAGATCAGGATCCTTACAATACCCTGTATTCTGTTCTGGGAAGTCTCGGCGGGGGGAGGAGGAGGGGGGAAATGGGGGGGGGAGGGGAAGATTATAAATTGATTGATTGCCATTGTACAGGAATAATGGTAGAATTAAACAAGTTGGAATGGTGTAAAGTTGGGACTGCTCGGTAACCACTCCCGAAGGGAAAGGGTAAGGAAAGAGGAGTAAAGAAGGAAGAAAGTAGGTAGGCAGGTAGGTAGGTAGGTAAGAAGGGAGGGAGAAGAAAGGATAGGAGGAGAAGAAGGAGAAGATAGAGGGTTAGAAAGGATGGTAGTGAGAAGTGGGAAAGAGGAGGGGAAGTAGGAAAGCGAGGAGAAGGATGGTGGGGAAAGTCGAAGAAGGATGAGAAGGGAAGAAAGGATTAAGGGAGGGAGTGGCGGTCGAGCAGCCCTGGTTGAGTATAATTTGAGTATAGGATCGATTGTTGGATAAGTGATTGTATTGTACACTGGTCAAATTGTGGGAATTATTATGGAAAATAAAAAATTTTGCCCTGGAAAACGAAAGATCAGGATCCATTCCTTCCCATTCCACAGTCCAGGCTACGGAACAATGGGTACGGGTTACGAAAAAGAGAGATTTCAATGGAATTTGAGGGGAAAAAGTCACAGCAGTAGAACCAGTGGCTGGCTTCTCCTTTCAAGCACTCTCTGTGAAAGAGCCTTTAATTTAGATCCCTGCACAGAGTTGGGTTACTTCCCCTCAAGAGCCTCATCCAACGCTATGATTTAATAAAGATAGAAAACTTGATCATGGGGGCAGGGCTGGCTAACTTGCCCGAGTGTCAGGCTTCCGGAAATTCTCTCGTGTTTTTGGACTTGGCTTGGTCCTAGGATGCTAACAGTTTTCCCAATTGAAGTTAGTTTCCCAGCTGGGTAATGAAACACCTACGAGAAAACAAGCAAGCCTAGAGGGAACCGTGGACCTCACAGTGGTCCTCTTCCTCCCCCTCCTCTTCCTCGCAAACCCCACTCTCTTCTATCACCGATGATGTTAGCTAGTTGGGCAATGAGATGTCTGCAAGAAAACAACCAAGTTCAGAGAGCACCAAGGGCTCCATAGCTGTCCTCCCCCTCCCCCTCTTTTTTTCCTTCCTCTTCCTCCTCCTCCTTCTCCTTCTCCTCCTTGTTCCTATTCTTCTTCTTCTTCTTCTTCTCCTCCCCCTTCCCCTCCTTTCCTTCCTTCTTTCCCCTCCTCCTCCTTTCCTTCCTCTTCCTCTTCCTCCTCCTCCTCTTCTTCTGCTCCTTCTTCCTCTTCTTCGTCTTCTTCTCCTCCCTCCCCTCCTTCTTTCCCTCCTCCTCCTCTTCCTTCTTCTTCCTCTTCTTCTTCTCCTTCTTCCTCTTCTTCTTCCTCTTCTTCTCCCCTCCCCCTCCTTCTCTCCTCTCCTCTTCCTCCTTTCTTTCCTTCCTCTTCCTCCTCTTCTTCTTCTTCCTCTTCCTCTTCTTCTTCTTTGTCTCCTCCTCCTCCTCCTCCTTGCATTGATAATGTTACCTAGTTGGGTGATGAAACATCTGCAAGGAAACAAGCTTAGGGAGCACCAGGGACCTTGTTCAACCCCGAGTTACAAATATCCTCTTCTTTTGTTTTTAAAACAATTCCAAACCCACATCCAAGCTCCATTCCAAACTTTAATTGAAAATTATTTCAATGGAGGTCTGATGGGGCCCATCCAAGTTTCCTCGCTATCCCCAACCCCCCACCCCCTTGAGCCCGTTTTCCGGCCTCCAAAACTTTGCCCAGAATGGGTTTTTAAAAGTAAGACAGGAACCTTTTTCACCACATTAAGTTTGAAAAGTTAAGGTGTCATGCGGATGGAAGAAAAGACAACCTTGATCGATTCCTTTCCTTGCTCTTGAATACTGATGGCTTTCCTTCCTTCCTTTCATGCCTGAGTCCGCACCCGCTCGGCGATTCCTGCCAATACCCCTCCTTCCTCTTTTTGAAGTTGCAAAAGCATCTGCAGAGCAAACACCCGCCTCCCCACCCACCCCGAATCAGAAAGGTGTGAAGCCAAGAGAAAACAGGACATCGAGCACGTCTGGGAAACAAGAGGTGAAGAAGGGAGATGGAACAGGAGGGGAAACGCCACAGGAAGAAGAACCAAGGGAGGGTGTTGGTAAGCAAGGAGGGCAGGTTGAAGATGCATCCCCTCCAATTTAATTCATGGGACTTTCACAGCAAAGCCGGGGCTCTTCCCCTCATTAGCAGAGTCTGCTGCATTCCGTCCCTCCCGAGTGTTGCTGACAGAGACTATACTGGAATATTAAAAGCTCTCTCTCTCTCTCTCTCTCTCTCTCTCTCTCTCTCTCTCTCTCTCTCTCTCTTGCTATTTTCTCCATCCTCTGGCACAGCTGTGATGGCAACCCATTGCATTTTTGGAAGCATCTAACAAAAGAGGACCAGCTCTGGAAGCCTTCCCCTACTTGGAAGCCGCCCTCCAGGGCTCTCTGACTTCTCCAGCCCAGCCAGGACAATTGAAAAATGTGAAGTGTTAATATCACTTTAGGACCCCTTGGTAACAATGGTGAAATCCATTTTTTTTACTACCAGTTCTGTGGGCGTAGCTTGGTGGGTGTGGCAGGGGAAGGATACTGCAAAATTTTCATTCCCAACCCACTCTGGGGCCAGCCAGAGGTGGCATTTGCTGGTTCTCCGAACTTCTCAAAATTTCCGCTACCGGTTCTCCAGAACCTGTCAGAACCTGCTGGATTTCAGCCCTGCTTGGTAAGGCCACACTTGGAATACTGCATTCAGTTTTGGTCGCCACGATGTAAAAAAGATGTTGAGAATCTAGAAAGAGTGCAGAGAAGAGCAACAAAGGTGATTAGGGGACTGGAGGCTAAAACATAGGAAGAAAGGTTGCAGGAACTGAGTAGGTCTAGTTTAATGAAAAGGCGGGCCCACCCGCGTTTTCCGCTACCGGTTCGGGTGAACTGGTCTGAACCAGCTAAATACCACCTCTGATTAGGGTTGGTGCTGATTGCCACTGTTTCCAAAAAGGGGTAGCTACAAAGACCCGTGGATGAAACCTTTTTCAGGACTTCATAAACTACCTTTGGCAAAGACCCTAGTGACAAGGTTCAAGAAGCACAGTTTTGAAGCATGTTATCGAAGTCATGTTCACAGCATAGAAGAGGGAACACCATTTTTATACATAAATATCTGGAGACCCAGAATAGAAAGTCACATCCCCTATTCTGACCACTCTCCCCTGTCTTATGTGGGGATAGGAGCACAGTGGCTTGCAGGATTAGGACCCAGGGTTGGAGGTTAGCCTATGTTTGAGACTGAAGTGCTTCTGCGGGACAGGGTGAGCTCTTGTCCTTCGCTCCAGCTCCAGCTCGGGACATGAAAGAGGCCCCCAGTTGTGCATCCCCCCCAGGCTATGGTGATTCAATGTGCTACTCCTTTCAACCTCCGCGCGCCTCGGTGCTTCTGACATGAGTGCGAAGTGACGTGGGGACGACATCATCACCATCCCAAATTGTCAAGAATCCTGAATTGAGGGTGAACGCCTTCAGTGGCTACTATTTGACAAACTTAATCTCTCACTGCCTTCAGTCTCAAAGCTATTGTGTCAGAATAGAGCTGGAAGGAACCTTGGAGGTCTTCTAGTCCAACCCCCTGCTTGAGCAGAAGACCCTATACCGGACAAGTGGCTGTCCAGTCTTTTCTTAAAAACCTCCGGTGATGAAGCACCCACAACTTCTGAAGGCAAGCCATTCCACTGATGAATTGTTCTCAATGTTAGGAGGTTTCTCCTGCATTCCAGGTTGTGTTCTGTCTCCTTCCCCACTTCGGATCAATGAGCTGGCCTTCAGCCAGTGGATTCACGGCTCTTATCAGTCCTGGCAGAGAAATCACAGCTGCCTGCCAAAGTTCAAACAAATGAATCACGAAGCAAGACTTTCAGCTCTTTTTGAAATGGTTCAGCTAACTTTTGCTTCCCGTGGAGTGAGAGCAGTCCCAAAATTCCTTATATATCCTGTGGGGTGGGGCAGGAGCCTTTGATGACTCTTTGATGACGCATCCTCCCTTTGATGACGCTGCCTCTCTAATCTTCTGAAGCATGGGTCAATCCAAGATTGATTATTATTATTATCAGCTGGGTCTGAAGGCGTAGCCTGGGGAAGGGAGGAATCAGGGGATGATGGCCTTATTACGTCCTCCGACTGGTCTGGTTCTGGCTCCTGGAGCTGGGTCAAAGGAATCAGTGCTCCTGAGGTAAGCCTTACCGGCCCTTCCCCCTCACTTTCGTAGTCACCTTCGGGCATGGGGCCAGGTTCGGGGGCTGGAGTTACAACAGGTTGCTTCTCTCCTTGGTTGGTTTTCATCCATTGTTTCTTGTCTTGCCTTCTGGTGCTCTGGAAAATAAGTTGACCCTTCCTCTTCTTTGTGGCGGCCCCTCAAATATTGGAAGACTGCTACCATGTCTCCGTTAGTCCTCTCCACAGTTGTCATACCCAAATCCTGCTCTCCCTAAACAATAGTTCAGAGTTTTCTGTCTTACTCTCTTGCACAGGGAGCGATGGAGAAAGAGGTAGAGAGAAGAAGATGAGAGAAAGAGGATGCCTGACACCCACCCCCCACCAGGAGTAAAATCTAAAAAAATTTCCCTACCGGTTCTGTGGACGTGGCTTAATTGGTGGGCGTGGCTTGGTGGTCAAGTGACTGAATGGGCATGGCCAATAATAATAAATAATAAAAATAATAAAGTACACAAAACTTGGGAGCGCACGGTCTACCTTCCTTAAAAATAGAGGCACCGGTCTACCAATTGCCTTCTTTGGGAGCGCACCTGTCCACCTTCTTTATAAAAAGAGGCACCGGTCTACTAGCGGCCCACAGCACTGATCAGCTGTACTGCGGCCCATTGAAGCGCCGCGGCAGTCATTTAAGGCCGTTTGCAGCTATATCACCACCGAGAGCTTCAGGGACAGAGAAGAGGAACAGCAAGGCATGGGCGGTGGGGCAGGGATTTTTGCTACCGGTTCTCCGAACTACCCACCCCCATCGCTACCAGATCGCACGATCCGGTCCAAACCGGGAGCATTTCACCCCTGCCCCCTTCCCTCTTCGGTTCGTGGCCCCACCATTTGCAAAAAAAACCCAATCTTTAACTCAATCACTATCATCAATTGATAGTGTTGGAAGAAATGCCCATCTGGGTTCAGTTCCAAGTGAGGAAAAAGATACTGGAAACACTGCTTGGAAAGATGGTTTTTAATGGTGAACAGAATCTCATGTCTTGATGATCTTGGGTGAAGAAAAAAAAGGGGGGGGAGAGATGCTGAGACTGCCTGAGTTTTATACCCTCTCTGGGCTTTTGAATTTGAGCTTGTATTCTGATTGGTTGCCAAACTCCCATGGGGCCATGCAGGGGCAACTCTGTAGGCTTGGTTGAGCCTTGCTGGGTGATGTAATCTTCCCAGGTGCCATCGGGTGAGATGGGTAATCCTATCATGCCCTGAGGGCCATGTCTTAATCCCATCACCCTGGAGCTGAAGGGGGGAGTGGACAGAGGGCTGCAAGGAGCTGCTTTGTCTTTAAAACTTTGTCTTTCCTTTTCTCATCCAGGGAAACATAATATTCTGACTTTTTAATATTTCCTAAAATATTTCATTCCTCTAGGTGAGAGCGGTGAGTGCTAACTTCCTTCAACAGTTTAAAAATAAAAATGGGCCACTTTTTAATTAAGGTGAGATTTAAGATAGGAGAGATTTTGACCTTGCTTTTATTTTATTTCTTGGTTATTGGTCCTTGATAAATATTTAAGATAATTGAGTTGTATTTTTTTCTTTTTATGGGGCAAGAAAGGGGATAAAAAATGAGGGAACTAGATTTGATTAAATACTTTTCAGGATAAAGGGATGGAATAAAACTTTTGAAAGAAATGGGCTATTATAAAATTCAAAGAGGGGAAAACATTGGATAAATGATACAATGAGGGGGTGAAATTTGAAATATGTTTAATTATGCACCCGACTGATACCTTGTTCAACAAAGATTTGTATGTGGTTTGTTCTTTTTTTAAAAAACTTGTTTTTTTAAAAAAACAGTTGAAAAATAAAAAAAATGTCTTAAATGTAATTAAACACTATTATGCAATGTCACTTCTAAAATCTGGATAATAATTCTTCATTTACGCCTAACTCCCGTAATTGTCTCCATTTACACTAATAAAAAGTGGGAAAAATAACTCGCTCTCTGGAGCTGTAACCCTACCTACTCTCTAGCTGTTAACAGTGGGTGTCATTACACCTTTAATTTTGTATTTGTTGCAATTCACCTCGGTTGCCTTCAATGAAACAAAAGAGATCACACAGTCCCACTTCCAGGTAACACTGACTATATTTCATTCATGAAATTTTAAAAAGATAATGCAGCAATAGAAGGATAGAAAGATCAAATAGCCAAGATTTATATATCATATATATTATATATTATATATAAGATTAAGTTTAATTACTGAATTTATTGGCAGGTGCGATGGTTAAGCTGCTGGACTTGTGGACTAGAAAGCTGGCAGCCCAGGTTCGAGACCCAAGTGTCAGGTGATAGGGTGAGCTCCCATCCTCACCCCAGCTCCTTCCCACCTAACAGTATGAAAGCATGCAAATGCAAGTAGATAAATAGGTACCACTTCGGCTGGAAAGTAACAGCTCTGCCTGACGTCATGCTAGCCACGCGGGGAAGATTTAGCAAAACTAACCAGATCCTGTTATGCATGCAAATTCTGCATCCTTCCATCCACCCCCTTCTTCCCCTCCCCCCTTTCGTTAGTGGCATTAAATTTAGAATAAATGGGTCATTTTCACACCCATCCTTCATTGCTGTAAACTGAACTACACAAGGATATAGGCAGGGCTGCTGAGGGGTTTGCAGGGGTTTGGGAGAACCTCTAGCTAAGATTCTGTGCAGTTCAGAGAACCCCCAAATCCCACTCCTGGCTGGCCCCGCCCACCACCCCGCCCCTCCCAGGAGTCCCCACCCAGCCCATACTGGATGCAGGTAAGTGCAGGGCACACATGGACACTCAGGGAGGGCAAAAAACAGGGCTATCGGAAGTTCAGGAGGGCCTCCAGTGCCTAGGGAGGCCATTTTCATATTCCCAGAGACTCGAGGAAAGCCTCCGGAGCAGGGGTGAAATGCTCCCGGTTCGGACTGGATCGCGCAATCCAGTAGCGATGGGGGCGGGTAGTTCGGAGAACCGGTAGCAAAAATCTCTGCCTCCACCACCACCCACACCTCGCTGTTCCTCTTCTGTCCCTGAAGCTCTCGGTGGTGATATAGCTGCAAATGGCCTTAAATGACTGCCGCAGCGCTTCAAAGGGCCACACTACAGCTGATCAGCGCTGTAGACAGCTAGTAGACCAGTGCCTCTATTTTTAAAGAAGGTAAACCGGTGCCTCCCAAAAAAAAAACAATTGGTAGACCGGTGCCTCTATTTTTAAAGAAGGTAAACCAGTGCCTCCCAAAAAAAGGCAATTGGTGGACCGGTGCCTCTATTTTTAAAGAAGGTAAATCAGTGCCTGCCAAAAAAAGACAATTAGTAGACCGGTGCCTCTATTTTTAAAGAAGGTAGACCGATGCGCTCCCAAGTTTTCTTTACTTTATTATTTTTATTATTTATTATTATTGGCCATGCCCATTCAGACACCTCACCACCAAGCCATGCCCGCCAATTAAGCCACGCCCACAAAAATAGTAGGGAAAATTTTTAGATTTCACCCCTGCTCCGGAGCCCAGGGAGGGCAAAAACGCCCCCCTCCCTGCTGTGTTGCAGGAGGCCAGCTAGGCCATGCCCACCATGGCCACGCCCATCCAGGAACCAGGCAGAGAACCCCTTGCTAAAATTTTTGAAGCCCACCCCTGGATATAGGGGCCCGAATTCCAGAATCTTTAATAGCCTTTTTTTTTTCATTACTCTGCACATGAAAAGTCAGTCTTAATAGCGTTCCTTGATTCGTCATTACTGGCTCACAGCTAATGCATTCTCTGGCTTCCTGCCAGCCATTTTGGCTTCAGGTTGATAACGGTTAACCAAAAAATAGGCACCACAGAATTGCAAGCGATATGGATTAACCATTGCTAAAAAAAAAAAAAGTTCTCTGCTAAAGGAATTTCACTCCTCTTTAGGGTTCATCTGCCACTCCCATCTGCTGCCAAAGAATAAGCCAATTTATTCTGAATCCGCAATGTTCGTTTCCACCAAAATCCGATGCCAGTGAGCTCCTTGAAAAGATCGCTGGAAAACCGAATTTGGCAGATTCCCTACCAGCCTGTACTGATTATTAACCCTCAGTCGCACGGAGCTGTCGATCAAACTAGCCATGGGACACAGATTCCTGGGAAAGCAAACAACTGACTCCGTTTCATTCGGTGGAAACACTGAAAAACGGCCTTGTTTGTTTTAAGCATAACCTCCTGTCAAGCTCCGAGGAAATCAGGAGATTCGGGCCGTTCAAATAAACATAAGGATTTATTGCAAGCTTAAGCTCGCTACAAAAACCTGACCCACTCAAGGGAAATGAGTGGGAATTAAGAAGGCATTCAAGGTGAGCTAGACTTAGATCTCTTGCAGGGGCACCGCAGGGTCTCGTGACTGATGACACATTTGACCCCTCCATCGGGCTCAGCCTACACTTCAGCTTCATCAGATACCGCAAACCACAACTAAAACTTCACCAACGGAAATAGGATCACAGATTTGGATTCACGGTTGGTTTAGGTACTCAAGAGTACAGGTAATCCTCGATTTACTACCACAATTGAGCCCCAGATTTCTGTTGCTAAGCGAGACAGTTGTTACAGTTAATTTTGCCTCATTTTACGACCTTTCTTGCCACAGTTGTTGAGGGAGTCACTGCAGTTGTTTATAACACAGTCAAACACCCATTGACATCGCTTGTCACAGGACCCTGGGACATCGCAACAGTCATAAACACTTGAGTCAGTTTCCAAGCGTCTGAGTTTTGATCATGTGACCATGGGGATACCACAATGGTCTTAAGTGTGAAAAACAGTCACAAGTCACTTTTTCCTTTATATGTATATGTATATGTAACAGGGACGCGGTGGCTTAGTGGGTAAGACGCTGAGCTTGTCGATCGAAAGGTCGGCAGTTCAGCAGTTCGAATCCCTAGTGCCGCATAATGGGGTGACCTCCCGTTACTTGTCCCAGCTTCTGCCAACCTAGCAGTTTGAAAACACGTAAAAAATGCCAGTAGAAAAATAGGGGCCACCTTTGGTGGGAAGGTAACAGCGTTCCATGTGCCTTTGGCGTTGAATCATGCCGGCCACATGACCACGGAGACGTCTTCGGACAGCGCTGGCTCTTCAGCTTTGAAACGGAGATGAGCACAGCCCCCTAGAGTCAGGAACGACTAGCACGTATGTGCAAGGAGAATCTTTACCTTTACCTATATGTGTGTGTGTGTGTATTTAGTGTAATAATTCCATACATATTTTGTAGACAGTGTATTGACTGGGCTAAGTCTTTTTTAAACAATGCTAACAATAATAATACAAATAAATATGTATAATCCTAATCTTCCAACTTCAACAATATTCAACTCTCTTCATAATTTTCAATCTTCAACTCTCTTCATAATAATAATAATAATAATATTTTAATTTGTATACCGCCCTTCTCCCAAAGGACTCAGGGCGATGAACAACCAAATAAAATACAAACACAAACACATACAATATTAAGAACAACCCTTAAAAAACTTATTCAATTGGCCAAAGAAATTTAAAATAATCCTAATAATAATAAATTTATTAATAATAAATAAATAATAATAATAAATTTAAAATAATAAAATAATTCATAATCCTTTTATCATTTTCCCCATTAATTCATCAAAACATAGATAGCATTCCTTTACGCCATGCATTTGTTATCCCCTACTAAATTACTATTATTTAATATTTTAAGATTTACTCATCACTCCACCATAACGTCAATATTCCAAATGTGTAGGATTATTAGTAACGCCAAATATTAACCACATTTAATCAATCCAGGGAGTGTATCTCAAAATCCCCACAATTTCTAACCCTTAATATTTTAAATTCACAATATAATTTAACACACTATTAATATTAATAATACAATTAAATTACCTAATCCTAAATTTCCATCTACCAATCTTAACTTATTTTTAGTTATGATAAGTTATATTATATACATACATACATACATACATACATACATACATACATATATACATATATATATATATATATATGTGTAGGTCTTTGGTTATTCGGGTTTTCTCCCGTGTAAAATTGGAAGTGTCTTGGCGACGTTTCAACGAAGTCTCATTCGTCATCTTCAGGCTTCAGCTTCGTGCTTCTGGGAGCAATGTGTGATTGCAGCTGTTTCTTCCTTTTTAACTGCTAGTGGGGGTTTGAACTGATTGGGTGGGAGCTTGGCTGTGCTCTGATTGGATGGGTTTTTTTTGTGCTCTGATTGGATGGGGGTGTGTCCTGTTTGGGTGGGGGCTTGGTTGTGCTCAGATTAGTCTGAGTTGCAGGGGGATTTGAGCTGGTGAGTTAAAAAGGAAGAAACAGCTGCAATCACACATTGCTCCCAGAAGCACAAAGCTGAAGCCTGAAGATGACGAATGAGACTTCATCGAAATGTCGCCAAGACACTTCCAATTTTACGCGGGAGAAAACCCAAATAACCAAAGACCTACATACAAACACCCGCGAAAACCTCAGAAAACATATATATATCACTATTATCCCTATTTCTATTTTCCCATGAACTATTGATGATAAATGAACTATTTTCAGTCAAGAACTATCTACTGTATACTTTTATCAAAAAAAGCAAGATTTATAAAGAAATCTAAAAGAGTTACACAGCGTCCTGCAAATAAGACACGATACGCAGCAGAACGTTAGTACTATTGCTGGAAAGATTTGAGAATCCTCTTACCTTTTTCATCCTTCCTGTGAGATAGGAACAGGTCAAAAGGACAGCGATTTAATTGTTTAAAAAACTACAGCAGCATCACACAAAATAATGCTTTCCCAAAGGGTTCTTCTCAAAACTGCCCCTCGGTAAAAAAATAAATAAAAATGAAATGAAATTTAAAGAAGAGCTTGGTGTGTGAAGATAAATGGACTAGAATCTTGACATAAGACACTGTTTGTACTTTAAAAGATCGGAGAATAGAGCTAAGAGCTGGGAGGATTTTCTGTGAAATGGCATTTGGAGATGTGAGCGCTTCCTTTCTTCCATCTGATCCCAACATCCAAGATCGAGATCTCTAATCTTTTTATACCCTGGACATGAATGGCAGCTTTTAAAAAAATTCTCCTAGAACTAAATTTTAAAAGAATGGAGTAGAGGCAGCGGTGGGCTGGAGCCAGTTTAGACTGGTTCGGGTGTTGTGACCCAGACCGAAATAGGTAGCAACAAACTCAGTCCGTGATAAAATAAACTTTATTCGGACAAATATTCAGATGCTTGGAAACTGACTCGTATTTGTGACAGTTGCAGTGTCCTGGAGTCATGTAATCCCCTTTTGCCACTTTCTCACAAGCAAAGGAAGCCAGATTCACTTCTCAGCTGTGTTACTAATGTAAGAACGGCACTGATTCACTTAACAACCGAGGCAAGGATGGTCGTAAAATGGGGACAAAACTAACTTGACAACTGTCTTACTTAGCAGCAAAAATGTTGGGTTCAATTGTGGTTGTAAGTCACGGATTACCTGTATTAGGTTATAAGATCCAATATAAATGTCAGGGATTTTTCCGAATTCGTGTTGGGCGCTTTTGTATATATAACTGGGATTAGAAATGAGAATATTTCCTTCTCTGACACCTACCCACACTGGCGGAGTGCTCTAAAAATATGCTCCAGTATAACAGAATTGTACTCCGAGAATAGTTTGCCTAATGTAAATTTAACGAACTTGCATATATTTATTTTTTTGTCTTTCATGATAAACCGTCCTCCAGCTAATTATTCTTTCTTGCATATGGCTTAAAACTTGCTTTTTTCAAGAAACAGGGATCTTCAAAGGGTATGAATTGTAGAGTCCACAGTACATATAAAGATTAGAAAAAGGTCTAACATTTTGAAAAAGTAAATAGGAAAGCAGAAAGGAAAGAAAAGGGAAGAGCTCTTGAGACTTTTTTTTAAAAAAAATTCTCCTGTATAGCATGTAATTCAGTGGTACGACAGGTTTATGCAGTTCTAGGCTGCATAAACAGAGGGAAAGAATCAAGATCATGTGAAGTGTTAATACCACTTTTTAATGCCTTGGTAAGGCCACACTTGGAATACTGCATTCAATTTTGGTCGCCACGATATAAAAAAGATGTGGAGACTCTAGAAAGAGTGCAGAGAAGAGCAACAAAGGTGATTAGGGGACTGGAGGCTAAAACATATGAAGAACGGTGGCAGGAACTGGGTATGTCTAGTTTAATGAAAAGAAGGACTAGGGGAGACATGATAGCAGTCTTCCAATATCTCAGGGGTTGCCACAAAGGAATCAAGCTATTCTCCAAAGCACCTGAAGGCAGGACAAGAAGCAACGGGTGGAAACTAATCAAGGAGAGAAGCAACTTAGAGCTAAGGAGAAAGTTCCTGGGAGTTAGAACAATTAATCCGTGGAACAACTTGACTCCAGAAGTTGTGAATGCTCCAACACTGGAAGTTTTTAAGATGTTGGATAATCATTTGTTTGAAGTGGTGTAGGGTTTCCTGCCTAAACAGGGGGTTGGACTAGAAGACCTCCAAGGTCCCTTCCAACTGTGTTATTCTATTTCTATTTGAAACCTATAGAGTCAGCCATGACCCCTACATAACCCCTACAACAGCCAATAGAATACATATTCTTGCACAGGAACAGGAAGCTCAAACACAGAGCCCAGAGGGGGTATAAAAGCCACCCACTCTCAACTCCATGCAGCTGCCTAGAACCCATGCGGCTCTGCTTCATCACTAAACCATCTTTCCAATCAGCCTCCATGTTTCCAGCGTCTTTCTCCCGGTTTGGAAATGAACCAGATGGACATTTCTTCAACAGACTTTTTTTCATTGAGGAAGAAAAACAAAATATTTTGTTTCTCAACCCTTTGAGACAACTAGGAAATGGATGGTTGAGACTCTCCATTTTGTCAAATTTTAGAAGAGCCCATAGCCCCTTCCCCTCCCCTCCCCCAAATTTCTGATCCCTTAATTGCCACCTACCAGTGAAAATAAGTGGGAAATTACTTGCGTGCTTAGAAAAGTTTAAAGTTCATTTGCTTAGATATTCAATTGACCTCAAAGTAAGAAGAAAAAGAAAGGCAGGAAATGATGTTGTAAGCTAATTAACATTCTGCTAGGTGTTAGGGAAAATATTGGATTTGGACTGATGTAAATGCCTGGATTTAGCATATGAAGTTCTTACACTTCTCAAGCAATTTAAAAATACCACAAAAGTGAGGAGAAAGTGGCTAAGAGGTAGTCCTCAACTTATGACCTTTTGGTTAATGATGATTTGGAATTACGACGGCACAGAAAAATGTGACTTATGACCAGTGATGGGATTCAGTTGGTTCGGGCCGGTTCGGGCGAACCGGTAGTTAAATTGCTAGCTGGCCCCGCCCCTTTCAGGAGTCCCGACACGCCCCATTTTGGCTCCCAGTTAAATGCAGGGAGGCCTACTAGGCCCAAAACGGGGCACAGGAAGGTCACGACAGAGGGCTTCAGGAGGCTGTTGTGGCTGAAATCGGAGCCTGGAAGGGCTTCATGCAGCCTCACCGAGCTCCATTTTCGCTGACAGACAGGGCTGCAGGAGGCCGTCGCAGCCGAAAACAAAGCCTTGGTGAGTGACATCAAGCTGGCCATGCCCACCCTGGCCATGTACCCCCAGGCCCCCCTGAGGTCAAACACAACCCTGATGCAGCCTTCAATGAAATCAAGTTTGACATCCCAGCTCAAGAGCCTTCTGCAATGCCACTGTCAGGTTCCGGACAGGCGCTTGGAAAAAAGACAAACCAGGTTTCTGGGTGTAGCAATATTTATCCGGCGCTCTGGCATGTTCCAACCATCAATCACAGTGAAGAAAAATAGCGCTATCGCGCAGTGCTCCCCTCCACCTTTTAATGTCTCTTGTGCTCCACCCGTGTGTTCTGTCCCCCTCCCCAATTCACAGAGAAGACGCAGAGACACGCGTCCCACAGTCCTTTATATTCACAACAGACCTGATTTTCTGTAGTGAATGAAAAACTTGGCAGCTACAGTGCAAAGGCCTGCCAAGTTCTGAGTGCTTTATCTCTTACGGAGACAGAAGCCCACGTGTCCAAGATCCGTTGCCAAGAGTTCACAGAAAAAAGCCTTTGCACAGTCCAGGCCTTTAACTCCCAAACAACCGATCTGCAGTTCGCACTTGGTAGCTTTTGTCCGTCACAAGGGCCAGATGGCAACTCCACCCGCTTTTATCCCCTGTGGGGTGTGGCTCAGTGACTCAGCAATCTCTGAGCCTGCCACACCTCTTCCTTTGCTGCTCACGCTTATCTTTTCGTTACTGTCTCGGGTCAATCCAATATTGATCCTCAGCAGCTGGAGCCTGAGGCATTGCCAGGGAGGAGGAGGGTCCGGGAGAAGGAGGCCTTGTCAGCTCCTCCTCCTGGCCTGCAGCTGGAACCTGGGGCGGTGCCAGAGAGGAGGGTCCTGGAGAGGGAGGCCTTGTTGGCTCCTCCCCATCACTCTCAGAGTCAACCTCCTCCATGAGGACAGGCTCGGGGGCCGGAGTCACAACACTGTGACTCCACCCCTCAGCAGTGCCCCCAACACGCTTTCAGCCTATAGCACAGCCGCCCCTAATTCACGCTGGCAGGCTTAGTTCCTTATACAAGCCAAGACTCAGCAAATCCTCCGTGGTTTGGCTCTGTCGGCTGTTCACAGCAGCTCCAGTGATGGCGTGTCCCGGACGAATCCACAATTGGCATTGGACCCATATGTGAGTCACCTGGCCCCACCTGAATGACAGCCTCGAGTATCATCGAGTCGGGGCTGACCGCCGCAATTTGAAAGCATCAATTCTTCGGCAGCCAGCCTTCCTTACAGTCCAACTCTCACAGCCGCACATTACTACAGGGAAACCATAGGTTTGACTATGCAGGCCTTTGTCGGCAAGGTGATGTCTCTGCTTTTTAGTACGCTGTCTATGTCAACATTGCTGATCATATTAAAACAACCTTGTCGCCAAACAGTTTAATCATATTAAAACGTAACCATGTCCCCAGTTAGGGAGCAGAAAGCAGTAGATGGCACAGAAGAAGAAAAAAATTGACCACATTTACTACATATTGACTAAAGTTTGCTACATTTAGAAGTTTTCAAACAACTTGAAGAAATGTAATGTAAATGTAAAGAAGGGGGAGTCAGCCACTTCTCCAAGGCAAGATAAGAAACAATAGGCGGAAACTAATCAAGGAGAGAAACCACCTGGAATTAAGGAGAAATTTCCTGAGAGTGAGAACAATTAATCAGTGGAACAACTTGCCTCCAGTATTTTATTTATTCATTCATTCATTCATTCATTCATTTCGTCAATGATATATAAGATAACAGGTAAAAGTATGAATATAATTTGGATATATGAAAAGAGTAAGTAAAAAGGAATATTAGGATAGCGATGGTAGGCACGCAGGTCCTCTAATGCCTCTTATAGACCTCTTAGGAATGGGGTGAGGTCAACAGTAGACAGTTTAAGCTTAAAGTTTTGGGGATTTGGGGAAGAAACTACAGAGTCAGGTAGTGCATTCCAGGCATTGACCACTGTTACTGAAGTCATATTTTCTGCAATCAAGTTTGGAGTGGTTTACCTTGAGTGTGTATCTATTATTTGCTCGTGTATTGTTGTGGTTGAAGCTGAAGTAGTCACTGACAGGTAGGACATTGTGGTAGATAATTTTATGTGCTTTGCTTAGTTCAAACTGAAGTCGGCGTATTCTAAGTTGTCTAAGCCCAAGTCTGGTAGCATAAGGTATTTTACTGCGGGTAGAGAAGTGGAGGACTCTTCTCGTAAAATTAAATATCAGTAGTTGTGGATGCTCCAACACTGGAAGTTTTTAAGAAGAGATTGGACAATCATTTGTCTGAAATGGTATAGGGTTTCCTGCCTGAGCAGGGGGTTGGACTAGAAGACCTCAAAGGTCCCTTCCAACTCTGATATTCTCTTATTTTGTTAATTCCTCTTTCCAGTAAAAGTCAGTAAATACAGATAGTCCTCACCTTACAATTATTTGTTTAGTGATTGTTCAAAGTTACAATCCTGAAAAAAAATTGACTTGTGACCCTTTTGCTTACTTATGACTCTTGCAGCATCCCCATGGTCATGTGATCAAAATTCAGGTGCTTGGCAACTGGCATGTATTTATGACCGTTGCATTGTCCTGGGGTCATGTGATCACCATGTGTAACTTTCCCAGCTGGCTTCTGACAAGCAAAGTCAATGGGTGAAGCCAGAGTCTCTCATTGACCATATGATTCACTTAAAAACTACAATGATTCGCTTAAAAACGGTTGCAAAAAGTTCGTGAAATGGAGCAAAAGCAGCCCTGCTTGGCAATTGAAATTTGGGGCTCAATGGGGTCGTAAATCGAGGACCACCTGTAGCATTGGATTTGGATTGCGTTGATTGTTGTGGTGCTACGCTGAAGATGTTCTGAACTGCATCCTTGATATGTGATATGTATCAAGACATCAAGAATTACAGACTTTTGTTGTGCGCTGGCCCCTCCAGCAGCCGAATCAGGGGAGGAAGTGGCATGGGGAGTCAGGGTCAGCATCAAAGGAACCTGAAAACTCCTAGGGGGGAGAGGAAATGGAGCTGGCAGAGAGAGACAAGAGGCGGAGCCTGGGCCATCCATCAGCCCTCAGATGGAGAGTCAACAGCCGCTAGATCTGGAAGTGGCTGATGAGGAAGAGGAGGAATAGCCAGGTCCAGTGCCTGACGCGTGGTTGCACAGAAGGCAGAGGAGAGGAGAGCAGTGAAAATCTATGGGCTGGTCCTTTGGACAGAAGAGCCACTGCTGCTAGCGAAGCCCCACCCTAGCTCTGGGGATAAAAGGCAGGGGGTGGAGATGAATAGATGTGGCAGGCAGACATTCATCTTCTGTCCCGACTTGTTAAGCTGTGTTGAGAGAGAAAAACATTTTGCCAGGGCTGCCAAAACTCCTCATTAAAGGAATCTTTGAGTTCACATCAGAGGGTTTGTGGTGTTTGGAAAGCTGGGTCAGAACAACCTGTCAGGGATAAGAGCTGGCTAAAAGAATTATTATGCGGCAGTAGAAGGAGAACATTTCTCCTTGGTTATCATCAGCAATGAAACTTCAGGATGTGTGATTTTGCTTCCCGGCAACAAAGGGATATATGGAAGAAGAATTTCGAAGATACGGCGAAATTATTTGGAGTGGCTTTGTTTACAATTTTTTCCAGACTTTTCATCCGATGGCTTTTAATGGTTGAGGTTGCGTTAGGATGTCTCTTCCGTAATAGGCTTTATTCCACAAACATTTTATCCTGTTTGAATCTTTGTCCTGTGGTTGACCTGCAATTTTTTTTAATTTAACACCCAGAAGAGAAGTTGCTTAGCTCAGCTGGTGCTCTCTATTTCCTCTTACAAGTTGTGAGATAACAAACTTCCAGCCCTAAACCTGATCAGTTAATTATTTCCCTCTTGGTTGTAGCAGGTGCCCAGGGCATGCTAGACACTTAATCGCCATTAATATCTAACCTCACCTTGATGGTGGCTGATCTAAGCAATTCCGGGGATTGAGGAGGAATCAAAGGGATTCTTACTATCGTTCCAGCTTTGAACTGCTCTTAACCAGAAAGGACTGTGGGGTCCTTGGTGGTCTCTGTGTTTGGTTGTTTTCAGAGGTGAGTCACAACCGGTTCACCCAGCACTGGAAACGTGTGTGTGTGCCATCCGTGCATGCATGTGGCATCAAAAAACCACGGCAATTTGCTCAAGCGCTGTCCGCGCATGCGTGCAACATCAAACAACCCGGCAATTCGCTCACAAGTGTTGTCCACACATGCATGCAGTTGTTGTAGTCCGCCAGCAGCCTGCGGAGCTGGCAACAGAGTCGGACAGCGATGAGGTTGAGGAAGAACATGGGCCAGTCCTGGAGGCTGTGGAAGGCCCGGATGAGGGCTATGCGTCGGAGGCAGAGGTGGGGCCAGGGCCATCGGGGAGTGATGTGCAAACTCTAGAGCCTCCAGAGGCTGACAGTAGTGAGGCAGAGGAACAGGAGGAGCCTGTTCCTAATACACGCATGAGAAGAGCTGCCAGAGGGCAAGAGCAGCTCAAGCAAAGAGGACGACTCAGGAGTAGGGCCAAGAGATGATTGGCCCCTCCCATAAGGCTTAAAAGATCAGCAACGGCATTTGGGCTCTTTGCTGGAAAACAACGTTGATAGACTTGCTCCTTGTCTTGCTGCATTTATTTCTTGTCGGCGTCTTCCGCCTTTGAACTTTTGCCAAGAAAAGCCTTTGGAAGTTTGCCTAATTAGACCAAGGTTGGTGATAAGACTGAAGAATTGTGTTATGAAGAATTTGCTTTGATTTAGTTTGGGACTACGCTGAGAATGAGTGAATTCTCAGCTGTTCTAATAAAGTCTGTTTGTTTTTGAACTACTACCTACCTGGGCCTGGGTCACAACAGTGGCGACAAAAACACAGAGATATAGGACGGGCCCAGCTGGGTGGGCGGGGCCAGCCAATCCACAGGTCACTACTAGCGGTTCGCCCAAACCAGTCCGAACTGGCTGAATTCTACCTCTGGTTGTTTTCTTGCAGATGTTTAATTACAATGTTCCTTGAGAGCATGAGTCTGAAAGCTAGTAAAATTAAACCTCTGGTCCTGGTGACCGACCCAGATTGGATCCATAAACAAATGCCTGTGAATGGTGTATCAGTGCAAACATGTAAGGGAGGAGATGGTTCAAGCCGCCACATGTTGATGGCACTTCTCAACATAGCCCATGAGGAATGCTGCAATCTAGAAGTTGGGAAAGACATGCCCCATTCTTGAGGGTTGTTTTTTTCCCTTTCAGAAGATGGGAGATAAGCTAGAACAAATATGAATTTTCCTGTATTAGTTCACTGTGACTTATTTTCATCTTTAGAGTCAGGGCATGTTCTCAATGCTACATCACAATGACAAAGTCATAGGTATCAGAGAGAAACTTGGAAGGACAAATGAAAGATTATCAGGATTTACTAACTTTTAGGACATCATGAGGTCTTCAGAATTTCAGTAATCTAAAACCATTTGAATCAACCCTGACAGTCCCAAAATTTACCCTGTTTCCCCCCCAAATAAGACATCCCCTGATAATAAGTCCAATCGGGCTTTTGAGCACATGACAATAAGGCCAAGCGCTTATTTCTGGGTTTAAAAAAATAAAAGACAGGGTCTTATTTTTGGGGAAACACGGTAGCTGTTGCTGAGCATTATTTTTTAAAAATGGCCGTGGTTGTTACAGTATCTGTTCCAGTCTTTTTTTTAAAAGGATGACACATTGATTTTTTTCATTGTGTGTTACTATCTTGTCAAATACAATGGAACTATTTACAAGACATTCAGATTTTTGTGCCTTAATCCAGAAACCAATTCTCTTCTGATTAAAAGCTGAAATGACTCTGAAATTACTGGGAAAATCTCATTTTCCATCTCTCTCTCTCTCTCTCTCCTTCATGCCCTCTAAAGAGAAATGTTCTTGTCAGTTCTGGCAAATTTAAATTATTCTCATCGCGATTTCCTTTTCAGACACGCAGCATTGTTTGAACAATATTTTCTTCCCGAGTTCTTTTTCTTCTGAAGATCTTAACGCAATATATTACAGAGTACACAGATACTCAATCCCTGCTGATGTGAAAAAGAAGATTTGCCAAAAGAAGATACCGCATTTGCATTAACAACTTTCTTCACTGCAAAAAAAAACACAACAACACAAGGAGAGCTTTACGAATACGAGTTCCGCCTGTATTAGTTTACTGTGACTTATTTTCATCTTTAGAGTCAGGGCATGTTCTAAATGAAATTAAGACATCTAAAAGTATTCCTCAACTTACAACCACAATTGAGCCCAAAATTTCCGTTGCTAAAGAGTTGCTGTGTACAGGTAGTCCTCGACTTACGACCACAATTGAGCTCAGAATTTACGTGTTAAGGGAATTTTGCCCCATTTCATGACCTTTCTTGCCCCAGTTGTTAAGTGAAGCACTGCAGTTGTTACGTTAATAAGTCGGTTGTTAAGTGTCCCAAAGGTGCTTTTTTTCAAGAGGCAACGGAACTTTTATTTATTTTATTTATTTATTTATTTAATCACATTTGTATACCGCCCTATCTCCCAGGGGACTCAGGGCGGTTTACAGCCTAATAAAAACCTTTCTTGGTTTTCTTTCTTTCTTTCTTTCTTTCTTTATTATTTATTTATTATTTAAATTTTTATACCGCCCTTCTCCCGAAGGACTCAGGGCGGTTCACAGCCAGATAAAAAATACACAATAATACAATATAAATACGATTAAAATACAATTAAAAAACTTATTAAATTGGCCAAGATTAAAATTTAGGATAAAAACCCATTAAAAACCCATAAATTTAAAACTAACCCAGTCCAGCGCAGATGAATAAGTGCATTTTAAGCTCACGACGAAAGGTTTGGAGGTCCAGAAGTTGACGGAGTCCTGGGGGGAGTTCGTTCCAGAGGGCGGGAGCCCCCACAGAGAAGGCCCTTCCCCTGGGCGTCGCCAGACGACACTGTCGCGCCGACGGCACCCTGAGGAGTCCCTCTCTGTGAGAGCGCACGGGTCGGTGAGAGGTATTCGGTAGCAGCAGGCGGTCCCGTAAATAGCCCGGCCCTATGCCATGGAGCGCTTTGAAGACGTTCACCAACACCTTGAAGCGCACCGGAAGGCCACAGGTAGCCAGTGCAGCCTCGCAGGATAGGTGTCACGGGAGCCACGAGGGGCTCACTCTATCACCCGCGCAGCTGCATTCTGGACTAACTGAAGCCTCCGGATGCCCCTCAAGGGGAGCCCCATGTAGAGAGCATTGCAGTAATCCAGACAAGACGTCACAAGGGCGTGAGTGACTGTGCACAAGGCATCCCGGTCTAGAAAGGGGCGCAACTGGCGCACCAGGCGAACCTGGTGGAAAGCTCTCCTGGAGACGGCCGTCAGGTGGTCTTCAAAAGACAGCCGTTCATCCAGGAGAACGCCCAAGTTGCGCACCCTCTCCATCGGGGCCAATGACTCGCTCCCAACAGTCAGCCGTGGACTCAGCTGACTGTACCGGGATGCCGGCATCCACAGCCACTCCGTCTTGGAGGGATTGAGCTTGAGCCTGTTTCTCCCCATCCAGACCCGTACGGTCTTTGAAGATGTTTCGCTTCTCATCCAAGAAGCTTCTTCAGCTCACTTCTACCACGACCTGGATGACTTGAGAATCTCCACAGGCACGGTTGTATTGGGATCATATGACTCCGGGAGACTGGAATCGTCATAAATACGAGCCAATGGCCAATGGCCCAAATATTGTTCATGTGACTATGGGGATACTGGAACAGATGTTAAATATGAAAAACAGTCACAAGTCCCTTTTTTCAGGGCTGTTGTAAATTCGGTCACTCAACAAATGGTTGTAAGTCAAGGACTACCTGTACAAGTGGCTTGCCCTGCCCTGTTGGTGGGAATGGTCTTGGTCATTGATGGTTAACCTTTTTGGGGGCTGAGTGCCCAAAGCGTGCACGAATGCATGTGCACATGCTCAAACCCCCAAAATGCAATGTGAGTGCCCCCCCCATCTCTGTGCATGTGCCCCGGCTCCCCCACACCTCGTTTTGGCTTCCAGGTTGGTGCAGGAGGACTTCCAGGCCCAAAATGGGGCATGGGGGACTGTTCTGTCCTCACTCGCCTCCATCTGAGCGATGGCTTAATTAGCCGGCACTATCAGCTCTAAGATTTGCCAAAAGAAGATACCGCATTTGCATTAACAACTTTCTTCACTGCAAAAAAAAACAACACAAGGAGAGCTTTACGAATACGAGTTCCGCCTGTATTAGTTTACTGTGACTTATTTTCATCTTTAGAGTCAGGGCATGTTCTAAATGAAATTAAGACATCTAACAGTATTCCTCAACTTACAACCACAATTGAGCCCAAAATTTCCGTTGCTAAAGAGTTGCTGTGTACAGGTAGTCCTCGACTTACGACCACAATTGAGCTCAGAATTTACGTGTTCAGGGAATTTTGCCCCATTTTATGACCTTTCTTGCCCCGGTTGTTAAGTGAAGCACTGCAGTTGTTACGTTAGTAACACGGTTGTTAAGTGTCCCAAAGGTGCTTTTTTTCAAGAGGCAACGGAACTTTTATTATTATTATTATTATTATTTAATCACATTTGTATACCGCCCTATCTCCCAGGGACTCAGGGCGGTTTACAGCCTAATAAAACCTTTCTTGGTTTTCTTTCTTTCTTTCTTTCTTTCTTTATTATTTATTATTTAATCACATTTGTATACCGCCCTATCTCCCAGGGACTCAGGGCGGTTCACAGCCAGATAAAAATACACAATAATACAATATAAATACGATTAAAATACAATTAAAAAACTTATTAAATTGGCCAAGATTAAAATTTAGGATAAAAACCCATTAAAAACCCATAAATTTAAAACTAACCCAGTCCAGCGCAGATGAATAAGTGCATTTTAAGCTCACGACGAAAGGTTTGGAGGTCCAGAAGTTGACGGAGTCCTGGGGGGAGTTCGTTCCAGAGGCGGAGCCCCAGAGAGAAGGCCCTTCCCCTGGGCGTCGCCAGACGACACTGTCGCGCCGACGGCACCCTGAGGAGTCCCTCTCTGTGAGAGCGCACGGGTCGGTGAGAGGTATTCGGTAGCAGCAGGCGGTCCCGTAAATAGCCCGGCCCTATGCCATGGAGCGCTTTGAAGACGTTCACCAACACCTTGAAGCGCACCCGGAAGGCCACAGGTAGCCAGTGCAGCCTGCGCAGGATAGGTGTCACGCGGGAGCCACGAGGGGCTCACTCTATCACCCGCGCAGCTGCATTCTGGACTAACTGAAGCCTCCGGATGCCCCTCAAGGGGAGCCCCATGTAGAGAGCATTGCAGTAATCCAGACAAGACGTCACAAGGGCGTGAGTGACTGTGCACAAGGCATCCCGGTCTAGAAAGGGGCGCAACTGGCGCACCAGGCGAACCTGGTGGAAAGCTCTCCTGGAGACGGCCGTCAGGTGGTCTTCAAAAGACAGCCGTTCATCCAGGAGAACGCCCAAGTTGCGCACCCTCTCCATCGGGGCCAATGACTCGCTCCCAACAGTCAGCCGTGGACTCAGCTGACTGTGCGGGATGCCGGCACCCACAGCCACTCCGTCTTGGAGGGATTGAGCTTGAGCCTGTTTCTCCCCATCCAGACCCGTACGGTCTTTGAAGATGTTTCGCTTCTCATCCAAGAAGCTTCTTCAGCTCACTTCTACCACGACCTGGATGACTTGAGAATCTCCACAGGCACGGTTGTATTGGGATCATATGACTCCGGGAGACTGGAATCATAAATCGAGCCAATGGCCAATGGCCCAAATATTGTTCATGTGACTATGGGGATACTGGAACAGATGTTAAATATGAAAAACAGTCACAAGTCCCTTTTTTCAGGGCTGTTGTAAATTCGGTCACTCAACAAATGGTTGTAAGTCAAGGACTACCTGTACAAGTGGCTTGCCCTGCCCTGTTGGTGGGAATGGTCTTGGTCATTGATGGTTAACCTTTTTGGGGGCTGAGTGCCCAAAGCGTGCACGAATGCATGTGCACATGCTCAAACCCCCAAAATGCAATGTGAGTGCCCCCCCCATCTCTGTGCATGTGTCCCGGCTCCCCCACGCTTTGTTTCGGCTTCCAGGTTAGTGCAGGAGGACTTCCAGGCCCAAAATGGGGCGTGGGGAACTGTTCTGTCCTCACTCGCCTCCGTCTGAGCGATGGCTTAATTAGCCGGCACTATCAGCTCTGGTAGCAAAAGAGTGAGCATCTGCCAAGTGTCTCTGTTATCTCCCTTGATGCCGATGAGTCACCCAGGAACAAACAGTACTTCAGCTCTTAGTTAAGCAGTTAATTTGCCTGCTACGGAGAGGCACAGCAGCTCTTGCTGCCTTTATATCCTGTGGGGTGTGGTTCCATGACTCAGCACTTCCTAGGCCTGCCCCACCCCTGCTTCTGTTGTTCCCACCTCTCCTGCCAACGAAACCTAGGGTCCAGCCAGGCCTGATTGCCATAAGCTGGGTTTGAAGGCATGGCCTGGGGGGGGGGGAAGAGTCAGGGGACGGAGGCCTTGTTATCTCCTCCACCTGGCCTGCCTCTGGCTCCTGGAGCTGAGCCAGGGAAGCCGGTGCTCTCGAGGTAAGTCCTGATGGCCCTTCCCCCTCACTTTCCAAGTCACTTTCTGGCAGGAGGCCCGGCTTGGGGGGCGCAGACACAACATACTTCTTGTAGTGCTGCCGGTGTCGAGATGCCCTGCCTCCCGCCGGCCAGCTGGTCTTCAGGTCTCTGCTGCACATGCGTGCATGTCCACGCACGCATGTGTCCACGTGTTCCTCCACGTTCACACGAGCGTGCACCTTTCAGTTCAGGCATGCTCCCGGGCAGTTTGGGCACTCAGTGTCTAAATGGTTCACCTTCACTGGGTTAGTGTTTGCTACTCTTCTCTACTGGGGACACGAAGATATTTCTTCTCAACGGAAAAAGATATAATTGCTACCAACCTGCCTTCCATTGAGGACCTGTATACTGCATGAATCAAAAAGAGGGCCGTGAAAATATTTACAGACCCCTCACATCCTGGACATAAACTGTTTCAACTCCTACCCTCAAAACGACGCTATAGAGCACTGCACAACAGAACAACTAGACACAAGAACAGTTTTTTCCCAAAGGCCATCACTCTGCTAAACAAATAATTCCATCAACACTGTCAAACTATTTACTGAATCTGCACTACTATTAATCTTCTCATAGTTCCCATCACCAATCTCTTTCCATTTATGACTGTATGACTATAACTTGTTGCTGGCAATCCTTATGATTTATATTGATATATTGACCATCAATTGTGTTGTAAATGTTGTACCTTGATGAACGTATCTTTTCTTTTATGTACACTGAGAGCATATGCACCAAGACAAATTCCTTGTGTGTCCAATCACACTTGGCCAATAAAATTCTATTCTATTCTATATTTTTATGAAAGGCTAACAAAGTCAGTCGAGCCTTGGAGCGTGTTTAACCATAAAGTTCTAATGCTTGGCTGCCATTCTTGCATCTAGTTACAGATTCACAGGCTAAGGAGATGTGTGTGGGGGGGGGAGGGGGAAGCCTTCATAAAACTTAAGCGTCTTTGTTCCCAAGCCCAGCATCGCTTCAACGGGCAGACAAAACAGGGACCAGCCATTAGACTGACCTACAAGGACCTCCACCCCGCCACAAAGAACGTGCAACGACATGCTCAACCATGCAGTCAGAATTTCCTAAAAAGAGAGCAGAGGCCCGATTAACAGTCGAAGCGTTCAGGAGAGCAGGGTGCTGCAGTTTGAATAAACAGAAAAACAGAGCTGGAAGGGTGCCTTGGAGGTCTTCTAGTCCAACCCTCTGCTCGAGCAGGAAAGCCGGTATTATTGCAGACAAATGGTTGCCCAATCTCTTCTTAAAAACTCCAATATCGGAGCACGCACAACTTCTGGAGGCAACTGGTTGATTGTTCTAACTGTCGGGAAAAATCTCCTTATTTCTAGATTGCTTCTCTCCTTGATTAGTTTCCATCCATTGCTTCTTGTCCTGCCTTCAGGTACTTTGGAGAATAGGTTGACCTGTTTCTTCTTTGTAGCAGCCCCTCAAACATTGGAACACTACTATCATGTCACCCCCAGTCCTTCGTTTCTTTAGATCAGATATAACCAATTCCTGCAACCGTTCTTCATATGTTTTCACCTCCAGTCCCCTAATCATCTTTGATGCTCTTCTCTGAACTGAGTTTCAACATCTTTTTTTTTTTTTACATCTATAGCAATTTTTTACATTTGCAAAAGTTTGCCTTTCTTGCTCCTTCTAGTAAGCGCTCCTAGAAACCGAACACTGGTGCCCTTCAGCTATTTAGACTTTAGTAAGATGGTTGGCTGTGTGGCTACAACAGGAAAAAGGGATAGCCTAGAGCAGGGGTGTCAAACTCGATTTCATGCACCAGGGTTGTGTTTGAACTTGAGGGACGTGGCCAGCTTGACATCACTCGTGTCGGGGGGCATCTGTAGTGCCCAAGTTCTAAGGCAGGACTTCCCTCAAACCTGCCCTCACATCTTCCTTCCTTCCTTCTTTCTTTCTTTCTTTCTTCCTTTCTTCCTTTCCTTCCTTCCTTCCCTCCCTCCCTCCTTCCTTCAGTCCTTCCTTCCTTCCCTCCCTCCCTCCCTCCTTCCTTCCCTCCCTCCCTCCTTCCTTCCTTCTATACATACATCTCCTTCCCTCCCTCCTTCCTTCCTTCCTTCCTTCTATACATACATCTCCTTCCTTCCTTCCTTCCTTCCTTCCTTCCTTCCTTCCTTCCTTCCTTCCTTCCTTCTTTCCTTCCTTCCTTCCTTCCTCATTCTCCTTTCTTCTTCCTTCCCCTCTTTGTTTCTTTCTTCCTTGCTCTCTTCCCATCTTTCCTTCTTTTTCTTTGTCTTTCCTCAAATGCAAAAGAGGAAACACCCCGCAGGCCTTGGGTTCGACACCCTTAACCTACAGGAACAGGATGAAGGTGATACCGTAGTTAGATAAAAGAAACATGAGTCCTACACAGAACTGTAACCAGAGAAAAACCCTCCCTAGTTCTCATGAGGACAAAGGGGGGGAGGGGGGAAGCGCATTCAGACTTACAAGATTCTGTTACTAAACCTTGTAATAAAAGTAGTACAGGTAGCCCTCGACTTACAACAGTTCATTTAGTGACCATTTGAAGTTATAACGGCACTGAAAAAAAGCGACCTAGGACCGTTTTTCACACTTACGACCGTTGCAACATCCCCATGGTCACGTGATCAAAATTCAGCCACTCGGCAACTGACTCATATTTATGACGGCTGCAGTGTCCCGGGTTCGTGTGATCAATTTTTTGCAACCTCCTGACCAGCCAAGTCAAATGGGGAAGCCAGAGGCACTGAACCACCGGGTTACTAACTTAACAACTGCAGTGATTCATTCAACGACTGTGGCATGAAAGGTCGTAAAATGGGGCCAAATTGCTTAACCGCCTTGCTTAGCCACAGAAATTTAAGGCTCACTTTTGGTCATAAGTCAAGGACGACCTGTACTAGCATGCATGAGGGGGTTCGGTTCTGCAACCCAACAAGAAAAACACAGACTTCAGAGGATAATTAGAACTGCAGAAAAAATAATTGCTACCAACCTGCCTTCCATTGAGGACCTGTATACTGCAGAAATCAGGAAGAGGGCCGTGAAAATATTTACAAACCCCTCGCATCCTGGACATAAACTGTTTCAACTCCTACCCTCAAAACGACGCTATAGAGCACTGCACACCAGAACAACTAGACACAAGAACAGTTTTTTCCCCGAAGGCCATCACTCTGCTAAACAAATAATTCCATCAACACTGTCAAACTATTAACTAAATCTGCACTACTATTAATCTTCTCATAGTTCCCATCACCAATCTCTTTCCACTTATGACTGTATGACTATAACTTGTTGCTGGCAATCCTTATGATTTATATTGATATATTGACCATCAATTGTGTTGTAAATGTTGTACCTTGATGAACGTATCTTTTCTTTTATGTACACTGAGAGCATATGCACCAAGACAAATTCCTTGTGTGTCCAATCACACTTGGCCAATAAAAAATTCTATTCTATTCTATTCTATTCTATTCTATTCTATTCTAGGCGGGTTTAACTTGAAGGGTTGATAGCATGTCAACGCTCTTTTCTTTCATTTCTCTTTTTCTCCTATTTTCTTGTTTTCGTTTTATTTTAAATTTTTGTGTAAGCCGCCAGGAGTCGTGACTCACCTGGACAGTGTGAAACTATAGTAAATCAATCGATAATTGATTTTGTGTTAAAAAAGGGAAACAATTACATCAATCAACCGATTAACCCTCCTTGCTCATCAGGATTCTGCAGCAATTTCTCAAGAACTGTTTCAAACGTGAAAGCAATGTCTCTTTTTCACCCAGACCGATTATTCTGTGTCACATCAAATTCCAGCTCCTGTACCATCCTCTTTGGACACTACATCCCCGGTAATTAAGGTCATCTCCCTCCTTGAAACTCATCAGTGAGATCTGCAGGGAGGAATTATTATCTGTCTGGTCTTGTTTTCTTTCCAGCCATTTCAAGCTTCACCAGTTTTTTCCCAGCCTGAATAGGTCGTCGGGGAGAACTGGGAAAGTAAAAGAAAACGAGGAAAACCCCGACAACAAGTGCACTGCATCGCTGTGTTCAAAATCAGCAGTGCCTTCTTCCACAGAACAGAAGAAAACAGAACAAAAAGAGACACCGAAGGTCTTCTAGTCCAGGGGTCACCAACTTTTTGGACCTCAGGGACCACTAAATTCATAATTTTAAATCCCGCGGACCACTAATATGACCTGCCTAATGACTGGCTGGGTGGGCGTTGCAAGGTGGTCATGTGACTGGGGTGGGCGTGGCCAACTCGATGTCATTCACGTCGAGGGGCACCTTGCCAGTGTCTACTCGCCACTCCCTGCCTGCTCGCCCAGGCTCCTTGGGCCCCAACAGGAAGCAGTTGCTGGAGATAAGCAGCCACCATACAGTTTGCAAAACAGGGCCTTTGGTGGCTCAACGGACTAAGTCTGTCTGTTATTAACACAGCTGCTTGCAATTACTGCAAGTTCAAGTCCCACCAGGCCCAAGGTTGACTCAGCCTTCCATCCTTTATAAGGTAGGTAAAATGAGGACCCAGATTGTTGGGGGCAATTAAGTTGACTTTGTATATAATATACAAATGGATGAAGACTATTGCTGAACACATTGTAAGCCGCCCTGAGTCTTCGGAGAAGGGCGGGATATAAATTCAAAAAAAACCAACAACAGTTGGCTCAGTTCAAATTGGATCTGACTGAGGAGGAGGCTCAGCAGAAGCACCTCACTGATGACTAGGAGCATAGGAAGACCTGCGGGAGTGCAAGACCAGGTACCGGTGCATGGAGGCTCAGCGGGCTGAAATGGTCAGCCAGTTCCAAGCCATGATGCAGTCCCACTGGAACAAGTCCCTCTGGCTCTTCACCACCAGTGGCGCTTCCCTCCAGCCTTCGCCCAAAGCCCCACACCAGGAGGCTGAAGCAGACTCCAAGTTGGAATTTCTGCCCCCCTCCGACCCACACAAAAAGACCCCGAAGGGGGAGACTCTCTGCAGCAACACAAACGTTCATTGCACGTATCCGTCCCAGGGGCCGTAGTTTGAAGACCCCTGATTTAGTACAATATAGAAAATGCAAATAATTTTTCTGGGGACGACCAGAATTTTCTCACGGACCACCAATGGTCCACGGACCACCAATCCCTACTCTAGCAGGAGACTCTATCTCAGGGGTATCAAATTCGATTTCATGGAGGGCCACATCAGGGTTGTGTTTGACCTCGGGGGGCCAGGGTCAGTGGATATATATCCAGCCGAATATATCCATCTCGCACAATCCGGTAGGGCTGGCAGCAGGAGGCTCCACCCACTCACCTGGATGTCATCACGTCCCGTTGTTGACCCTCTGTGCACGCTCACATTTGCGATACGGTAGCGAAGGAAAGTGCATTTCCTCGGGGAGGCTGTGTGCAGCCCACCAGGGGAGCTCTGTTTTTCCTGGCAGAGGTCTGCAGGAGACAGTTGTGGCCTTAAACGGAGCCCTGGAGTGTCTCACATGGCCCTCCCAAGCTCCGTTTTCGCTGGCAAAGGCACCAAGGGCTGGCCGTTCACTATTTCCAGGGTGACCCCAAGGGCCAGATCTAAGCATCCCATGGGTCAGATCCAGGAGTTAGATACCCCTGCTCTAAACCATTCCAGACAAGTGAGTGTCCAGTGATTCTGATGTGCTTAGTTTGGTGCCCTCTCATTGGATTGTATTAAACTCCCCAAATTCCCAGCCAATGTGGTCAAAAGAAGCACGGTACAGGTAGTCCTCAACTTACAACCCCAATTGGGGACTGAAACCTCCCCCCATTGCGAAGTTTCAAGAGACGCTGGCTTCCCCCATTGCCTTGGCTTGTCAGAAACCAACTGTGAAGGTCAACAAACGGCGATCCCATCTTCCTGGCATGTTGCAACCATCATAAATAAATGCTGGTTTACCAAAGGCCCAAATTCCGACCACGTGACCACGAGGATGTTGCAACGACCGGAGGCAGTGAGGACCAGTCATAAGTCGCCTTGTTCAGCGCTGTTCTAACTTCGAACCATCATTAAATGAATGGTTTGTAAGTTGAGGACTATGTGAAATATGAACATTCAATTAACACAGACGAATTGTGGATTGGCTTCTTCCATTCCTGGATAAATGACTTTCAGCCGGAGAAATGAACCTCCCTCTTCCTCCTAGACCCATGATGGCAAACCTATGGCACGCGTGCCACAGCTGGCACGCAAAGCCCTCTCTGTGGCAACGCGAGCTGTCACCCAGCTCAGCTCCACCGCACATGCGCGCACGTACTTCCCACCGGCCAGCTGATTTTTGAGAAGCGTGGTAGCAGGGCGCATGCAGGAGATGCACACAAATGCGCAGGAGGGACATGCGTATGCATGGGGTTGGGGGGGTCATGCGCGCATGTACAGGGGCAGAGCATGGGACGGGACGGCGTGCCACCCACCACAGCCCATTTTGGGCCCAGGAGGCTGCAGGGACGCCTGCTAGGCCAAAAGGGGGTCACACATGCATGCACGCGGGGCGGGGGGAGTGGGAGGGTCACGTGCGCATGCACGGGGGCGGGGAGAGTGAGAGGGAATCGTGCACGCATTCACATGGAGCGCACACATTGCATTATGGGTGCTGGCACGTGCGCACGATCTGTACATGACGAGAAAAAGATCCCAGACCACAAATCAAATTATGCCTTTTTCTTGAAGGAAACCGTTCAAGCTTTTCCCCTTTCTAAAGCTCACCACAACTAGATACGCCAGACAGATTGGAGAGGGAATCGAAACATATGAAACCTTTGCCGGGCTTTGAACATCTCTACTCTTTCTACATAATTTATACGATGGGGGGCAGGAGGGAATCAGCTCTCCATTATCACAGAGAGGGATTGCACCAAGTTCAGGTCCGGCTCGGAGTTTCTTTATAAGCTAGGTAAATTATGGAAAGGGAAAGAGGCGACCATGTAATAAAACCTGCCGAAGTCCCCATTAACAGCGCTACTCCTCTCTGATCAATGAGATGTAACAGGTTTCTGGCAGAGAAGGTCACGCAAGTCTGGTTCCTTATACCCATGAAATTTTTATGCTCTGCCATATTGTCAATGTTATTGTGATACATCTCAATTTCGGGACCCTTTTTTTTTTCTTCTTTCACCTGACATTTCGCAGCGGCATCCGCGGCTTCCATAAATGAGACGAAGGGCCTAAACGGCTAGACTGAAGGGGCGACAGACTCCATTTCATTGAGTGTTTGACCTCGGGCGGGAGGGGGGGCCGTGGTAGGCCTGGCCAGGGTGGGCGTGGCCAGCTCTACACCACTCGTGTCAGGGGTGCAGGTGGTGGCCCGAGCGCTCTGCCAGTCTCCATTTTCGGCTGTCACGACTTCTTGCAACCCTCTGCCAACAAAAATGGAGCTCGGGAGAGCCACCTGCAGCCCTCCCAAATTCCATTTTTGCTGGCAGGGGCATTGCAGGCCGGTCCTTTGCTGTATCCAGGGCGGCCCTTTGGGCCAGATTTAAGCACCCCGTTTTTTCTTTGGAAATCCATTCCTACTCCCACACCAAGAAGCTTCTTGGATGAGAAGCGAAATGTCTTCAAAGAAAAAAACAAGGAAGCCCAGTTGCCTCCTGAAAAAACACCTTTGGGACAACCGTGACCTGAATGATTAAGAATCTCTACAGACCTTTAGCTATATAATTTGGGATGAACACCCTTTGAATGGGGTGGGAGTAGGAGTGGATTTCCAGAGGAAAAAATTGCAGGCTATAGGAACCAGGAGCACCACTCAGGTGACCCTGAGGACACAGATAAACCTCCAGGTGCTTCAACGACCCTCTAAAAGGATGCAAAGGACCAGCTGTCTGCAAGGAATATAAATCCTTCCATTGCCGACAATCCTGTCAGAGCCGAAGAAGCTTCTTGGATGAGAAGCGAAACGTCTTCAAAAGAAAAAACAAGAAAGTCCAGTTGCCAGAAAGCACCTTTGGGACAACCATGACCTGGATGATTGAGAATTTCTACAGATTTGTCCGGAATGGTACAGGGTCTTCTACTTGGCCAAGGGGTTGAACTAGAAGACCTCCAGGCCCCCTTGCAACTCTGTTATCTTGTATTATTCTTGTTGTGACCCAGGCCCAAGTAGGTAGTGGTAAACGCAATCAGTTCAAAAACAAACAGACTTTATTAGAACAGCTGAGAATTCACTCATTCTCAGCATCGTCCAAACTAAATCAAAGCAAATTCTTCATAACACAATTCTTCAGTCTTATCACCAACCTTGGTCTAATTAGGCAAACTGCCAAAGGCTTTTCTTGGCAAAAGTTCAAAAGCAGAAGACGCGAACAAGAAATAAATGCAGCAAGACAATGAGCAAGTCTATCAACATTGTTTTCCGACAAAGAGCCCAAACGCCGTTGTTGGTCTTTTAAGCCTTATGGGAGTGGCCAATCATCTCTTGGCCCTATTCCCGAGTTGTTCTCTTTGCTTGAGTTGCTCTTGCCTTCTGGCAGCTCTTCTCATGTGTGCATTTAGGAACAGACTCCTCCTGTTCCTCTGCCTCACTACTGTCAGCCTCTGGAGGCTCCGGGGCCTGCACATCACTCCCCGATGGCCCTGGCCCCACCTCTGCCTCGGACACAGAGCCCTCATCTGGGCCTTCCCCAGCCTCCAGGTCTGGCCCATGTTCTTCCTCAGCCTCATCGCCGTCCAATTCAATTGCCAGCTCCACAGGCTGCTGGAAACCACAACAATTCTGTAAATTCTTTGTTACTTTTCATTTTAAAGCCAAAAGCACTCAAAGACTTACAGTAGCTTGTGTAACCCTCAAGTTTTCCCAAACGTCTCTGTGATCAGTCAAGTAAATCGTCACTATTGCCCTAATTCTGGAGCCAGGCAATTATACTGGTTTATATTCTCTTTCCTTTTTTCTTTCCTTCTCATCATCCGACCAATCATTTCCACCAACATCTAACATTTCCTGGCCTATAGAAATCCCTGCCCTGCTATTTTTTTTAGGGACCTCTATAATTTCTTCCCTAATATTTGTTAATTTTTGTAAGAATTTTGACTTTTCCCGATCCCGGTGTTATCCTATGAAACCGATGTGCCAGGTTTGACGTTTGCTTCAGAAAATTCAGTGAAATTCTCTTTTCTAGTGGTGCACCCATCGCTACCCACCCGCAACCGCGAGGAAAAGAATGATGGATGAGACAGAAGGAAGGAAAGATGGTGGAACAGAAAGAAGCAGTCGAGATGCTGATTAGAACCACGAACAGTCCTCGACATACGACTGTAATGGAGCCTGCCCATGATGGCTACGGAGGGTGACAGTCGTAAAACCGTTTTATTAACCGTTGAGCCACGGTGGCGCAGTGGATAGAGTGCAGTACTGCAAGCTAGTTCTGCTGACTGCCGGCTGACCGCAATTTGGCAGTTCAATTCTCACCAGGCTCAAGGTTGACTCAGCCTTCCGTCCTTCTGAGGTGGATAAAATGAGGACTCAAAATTGTTGGGGGCAATAGGCTGTCTCTGTAAACCACTTAGAGAGGGCTGGAAAGCACCAGAAAGCGGTATATTAGTCTAAATGCTATTGTTGTTGCTGCTATTATGTTTTCTGTGGGTGGTCATTAAGCAAACGCAGCATTCATAAAAGCAAATGCAGTGGTCATTAAAAGAAGCGACGGTTGGCTATGAGCCCGGTTTTCCTGAAAACTGGAAGGGCTGGTTTTCGGCAATAGTTAGTCCTCAACTTACAACCCTTCATTTAGTGACTGTCCAACGTTACAACGGCACTGAAAAAAGTGACTTATGACCCTTTTTCACTGTTACAACCTTTGACGCATCCCCATGTTCACGTGATCAAAATTTGGGCACTTGGCAATTGACTTATATTTATGACGGTGGCAGTGTCCCGGGTCATGGGATCTCTTTTTGCGACCTTCTGACCAGCAAAGTTGAACGGGGAAGCCATGATTCACTTAACAACTGAACAACATGTGGTAAGGAAGGTCGCAAAATGGGGCAAAACTCAACCAACATCTCGCTTTTCAACAAAATATGGGGCTCAATTTCATAATTTATGAAATATGAAATTTGAAGGAATATACAAGTGGAAAAAAAAATTTGAATTTGAGAAGATGGATTAATTTTAAAAATGGACTGTAAGAAGAAGTAATATGTGAAGTTGGTATTGCTTCTTTTCTTTTCTTTTCTTTTTATTATTCTTTCCTATCTCTTTATTTTTATTGTGAGGGGATCTAAAGTTTTAAATTTTTAAAGGTGGGAGGTTATGTATATTTTGTATACTTTAGCTTGTGATTGTTGGTCATAATACCCGGTATTTGTTCTGGGAAGTCTGGGGGAAGGGAGGAGGGGGAAGGGGGAAATGATACATGGATTGATTATTAATGTACAGTAATTTTTGAAGATATGAAATTAAAATTTAAAATGATATTGGGGCTGCTCGACTGCCATTTCAGAAAGAAAAGGAGAGAGAAGTAGAAGGAGGGAAGAAAGTAGGTAGGAAAGAGTAGAGAAGGAGGAGGGGAATAAGAAGGTTAGATAGGGTAAGAAGGGAGGAGGGAGGAGGAGGAGAGGAAGTAGTAAAGTGAAGGAGATGAGGATAGTAGAGGGTAGAGAGGGAGGTTGTGAAGAAAGGAAGTGGCAATCGGGCAGGCCTGAATCAGTAATAAATAAAAATTAATGATTAATGATGGATAATAGTTTGTACATAAATATGATGTTGAAAAATGGAAATAAAAATTATTTAGAAGAAAAAAAAATATGGGGCTCAATTGATGATCGTAAGTCGAGGACTACCCGTAGAGAGGTTTGGAGCTGTTCAGCTGAGTTCTAACCTTCTTCTAACATTATTTTTTTTCCCCTTTTGTGACGTGCTATTTGAGCTTTTTAGCTGTTTTGTTTCTTTTTATCTCTTAACGCGAGGGAGTCTTAAACGAGCTCATAGAAAATTTGGCCGTTCACCAACAACAGCAGTGTCACTCAAACAGCCCACAAGTTACAACTATTATTGATCCAAAAATCCCCTTTCATGGCCACGGTAGCTGCTCGCTTCTTTCCTCCTGGGCCAATTTAAGGAATTCGGAGCCAACATTACAGGCAAAACAGCTCGGGGAAATTCAATGGATGCACATCGCTAACTTTTCCCAAGGATCCATTGTTCAAAGCCAAATGGGCTCATTTGGGGTACGACAAGGCAGGAACCAAACAGCTACGAGTATCTAGTTTAGCTAGCGGTGAAATTCAGCAGGTTCTGGCGAACTTGTAGCGGAAATTTTGAGTAGTTCGGAGAACCGGCAAATACCACCTCTGGCCGGTCCCAGAGTGGGGTGGGAATGGGGATTTTGCAATATCCTTCCCTGCCACGCCCACCAAGCCACACCATGCCCACCAAGCCACGCCCACAGAACCGGTAGTAGAAAAAAATTGGATTCCATCACTGACTGTTTAGCTCAGAAAACCCACAAGAATCTTGGATTCTTGCAGATCAGGAGATGGCAAGAAAATTAAGAAAATAATTGTCCCTGGGTGCTTTTTCAAGAGGCAACTGGACTTCCTTTGTTTTTCCTTGAAGACATTTCATTTCTTCAGTTCTGACTGAATGGTGGAGAATTCTGAGGAATTCTGGGAGTTGAAGTCCATACATCTCAAAGTGGCTGAGATTAAGAAACACTACAGGCTAGGGAATTCTGGGAGTTGAAGTCCACACAACTTAAAGTTGCTGGGGTTGAGAACCACTGCTGACTGAGGAATTCTGGGAGTTGAAGTCCATACATCTTAAAGTGGCTGAGATTAAGAAACACTACAGGCTGGGGAATTCTGGGAGTTGAAGTCCACACAACTTAAAGTTGCTGAGGTTGAGAACTATTGCTGACTGAGGAATTCTGGGAGTTGAAGTCCACACAACGTAAAGTTGCTGGGGTTGAGAACCACTGCTGACTGAGGAATTCTGGGAGTTGAAGTCCATACATCTTAAAGTGGCTGAGATTAAGAAACATTACAGGCTGGGGAATTCCGGGAGTTGAAGTCCACACATCTTAAAATTACTGAGGCTGAGAAACACTGTTGGCTGAGGAATTCTGGGAACTGAATCCAGGCATCTTAAAGTTGTTGAGGTAGAAAACCCCTGGTTTAGGATGACAACAACCAGGTTTTCCCATTTTCACTCCAACATCTTCCCCACAGCAGGTTTTTTTTTGGCAATTTGCCCTAAAGTTCCCCCTTTTGGCATCCAACAGTCCAACTACATGTAAAAACCTGATTTTTGCCTGGTGCACTAATTGTTTGCAATCAGTGCTTGTATTAGCTGGTTGTTTATTTATTGCTTCATTTAAGAAATTTCCACACAGTTCTTCATTAAAAAAAAAACAGCCCCAAGGAAAGATATAACTGTGCAAAAAATTAAAAATACGACCCCGATAAAGCTGTAACGCACAGCAATTAAAAAGAAGCCGTTTATAATAATGGGCACAGATAGATCACACTTGAAAAGCCTCAGCAAATATAAAAAGAGGCTTCCCCTGGTACCCACAATATCTTTATTTTTTATTTTATTTTTTTCGAATCCTGTGAGTCTTTATACGCTTCCCTAGTGGAATTAATAAAGATAATAAAAATAAAAACCAGCTATTTAGCTTTTAATACTGGTCACAGACTCTCACATTTCCACAGCATTTTAGTTTGAAGTGATATATCTCAACCTCAACAAGTTTAAGATGTGTGACGGCAACTCCCAGAATTCCCTAGCCGGCAGGGGTGATTAGGGAATTCTGGGAGTTAAAGTCCATGCATCTTAAAATTGCTGAGATTGAAAAACGTTGCTTTAGAGAATAAATGTATTTCTTTAGAATCTTGTTCTGTCCCCCTCGCCTCAGTCCGAGCGATGACTTAATTAGCCGGCAACTATCAGCTTCTGGCAGCAAACTAGCAAGCGTCTTCCAAGTGTCTCTGTTATCTCGCTTGATGCCGATGAGTCAACCAGGAACAAACAGTACTTCAGCTCTAGTTAAGCAGTTGATTTGCTTGCCAGAAGAGGTATAGCAGCTCTTGCTGCTTTTATAACCTGTGGGGCATGGCTCCATGACTCAGCACTTCCGAGGCCTGCCCCACCCTTGCTTCTGTTGTTCCCGCCTCTCCTGCCTACGAAACCTAGGGTCCAGCCAGGCCTGATTGCCATCAGCTGGGTCTGGAGGCGTGGCCTGGGGGGGAAAGAGTCAGAGGACAGAGGACTCATTATCTCCTCCACCTGGCCTGCCTCTGGCTCCTGGAGCTGAGCCAGGGAAGCCGGTGCTCCAGAGGTAAGTCTTGATGGCCCTTCCCCCTCACTTTCCGAGTCACTTTCTGGCAGAGACCCCGGCTCGGGGGGCGCAGATACAACAAATCTACTTAATTAGCCCAACAATCATTTACTTTTTTTGTAAGCAGTACAGCCTTCCGTCTTCTTCTCTATATAGCAATTGTTGTTGTGGCCCACCCTCAGAGCTGGCAGCAGAATCAGACAGTGAGGAGGTTGGGGAGGAACCTGGGCCAGTCCTGGAAGCTGGGGAAAACTCGGACAAGGGCTCTGCGCAGAGGCAGACAGGGAGATAGACAGCAGTGAGGCAGAGGAACAGCTGGAGCCCGTTTGCAGTGTGCGCATGCGTACAGCTGCCAGAAGACAAGAACAACTCAGAAAGCAGGGTCGATTTGGGAGTAAAGCCACACCTTGGAGGTGATTGGCCCCTCCCATAGGAAACAAAAGAAGAGCGAATGGGGAGAGGGCTTTTGCAAGACAAGAAACAATTCGTTCGGTCAGACCAGAGGTGGGTTTCAGCAGGTTCTGACCAGTTCTGGAGAACCGGTAGCGGAAATTTTGAGTAGTTCAGAGAACCGGCGATAAAAATTCGGACTGGCCACACCCACATCTATTCTCTGCCTCCCAAGTCCCAGCTGATCGGGAGGAAATGGGGATTTTGCAGTAACCTTCCCCTGGATTGGGGAGGGAATGGAGATTTTACAGTATCCTTCCCTTGCCACACCCACCAAGCTATGCCCACCAAGCCACGCCCACAGAACCGGTAGTAAAAAAAAACCTGAAACCCACCATTGGTTCGGTTGTTGCAAGAATGGAAAATTCTGTTCGTGACTCTAAGAGACTGTGCCAAGTTTTGCCTTACTCTGCCTTTGGAAACAAGTTACGCGGCAGCTTGCCAAGCGAGATAAGGTGTGTTGAGAAATATTCCTTTGAAAAACTGTTTGGACAAGCCTTGCTGACTGTGAATGAAAGTAATTCACATTCATTGTATATAAAAGAGGTTTTGGCGGGACCAGTTCCTGCTTCCTGCTTTTTAAGGTCAGAACAACAGTATGGCGGTATTTAGAAAATTTCAACAATGCTAATATTTAGACTGGATGAAGGTGAACGAGCTCTAATTAGATCTGTAAAAGATGGTTAAAGCAATGATCAGTAAGAAACCAGGATCTGGGCCTTGAGTTTACAAGTAGTCCTCAATTTACAACTGTCGTTTTAATGACAGGTCAAAAATACGACACTTCGGAAAAAGTGACTTACAACCCATCCTCAAAACTATGGCCATTGCACCACCCCAGCGGTCACGTGATCACAATTCGGACACTTGACAATAGACTTCCATTTACAATACAGGTAGTCCTCGACTTACAACAGTTCATTTAGTGACTGTTCAAAGTTACAAAAGCCCTGAAAAAGGTGACTTACAACCATTTTTCACACTTAACGACTACTGCAGCATCTCCACGGTCACATGAGCAAAATCCAGATGTTTGGCAACTGACTCGTATTTATGACGGTTGCAGCGTCCTAGGTTCACGCGATCCCCCTTCTGACGAGCAAAGTCAACGGGAAGCCCGATTCACTTAACAACCGTGTCAGTCAGTTAGTAACTGTAGCGATTCACTTAACAACAGTGGCGAGAAAGGTCTTTAAAGGGAGGAAAATTCACTGAACAACTTGTCGTGTCCCACTCCTCCGCTGACGGCCGGGTCAGGGAAATCCGAATCAGGCGTGCCTCTGCAGCTCTGCCAAAGTCCTAGCAAAGTCCTCAGGGCAGGCAGGAGACCAGAAAGTGACTTCAGCAAGATATGTTTAGACTTTGCCTGACTCAGAGAATGCCAGAAAGCAGGTCCTTTATATAGGCCATGGGGTGTGGCTCCATGACTCAGCACTTATCCAGGCCTGCCCCTCCCTTCCTTCTGTTGCCTCCATCTATCAAGTCTTCTGACGTGAGGGTCACTCCAGTCGGCAGCTGTTGGCAATTGACTTCCCTCAGGCTCACATGCTGTGGAGGAGGGAGAGAGGTCTAGTTGCTCCGTTTGCCTGGGCATGGAGCCAGAGCTGGGGGCTGGAGATACTTCCTCCTCTTCAGCCTGTCTGGGCATGGAGCCAGGGCTGGGGCCGGGAGGCATACTAGGACATTCCTCCGTGTTCGGAAGCAGATAAGAAGGCCCCGGCTGTGGTGAGATCGGACGAGACACAACAACATGCACAGAGATGGGGGGGCACTCACATTGCATTTTGGGGGTTTGAGCATGTGCACATGCATTCGTGTACACTTTGGGCACTCAGCCCCAAAAAAGGTTAACCATCAATGACCAAGACCATTCCCACCAACAGGGCAGGGCAAGCCACTTGTACAGGTAGTCCTTGACTTACAACCATTTGTTGAGTGACCGAATTTACAACAGCCCTGAAACTAAGGGACTTGTGACTGTTTTTCATATTTAACATCTGTTCCAGTATCCCCATAGTCACATGAACAGTATTTGGGCCATTGGCCATTGGCTCGTATTTATGACGATTCCAGTCTCCCGGAGTCATATGATCCCAATACAGCCGTGCCTGTGGAGATTCTCAAGTCATCCAGGTCGTGATAGAAGTGAGCTGAAGAAGCTTCTTGGATGAGAAGCGAAACGTCTTCAAAGAAAACCAAGAAAGTTTTTTATTAGGCTGTAAACCGCCCTGAGTCCCCTGGGAGATAGGGCGGTATACAAATGTGATTAAATAAATAAAAATAAATAAAATAAATAAAAGTTCCGTTGCCTCTTGAAAAAAAGCACCTTTGGGACACTTAACAACCGTGTTACTAACGTAACAACTGCAGTGGTTCACTTAACAACTGGGGCAAGAAAGGTCATAAAATGGGGCAAAATTCCCTTGACAGTAAATTCTGAGCTCAATTGTGGTCGGCTGTGGTGAGATTGGGCGAGACACAACACAATTGTCTCTTTTAGCAACAGGAACGTTGAGCTCACCTGTATTTACAAACTGAGGATTAGCTGTATTAAAGGATCTCACAGAGATGGGTGGGGTTGATGGAACCGTCTCCTTCAGACGTCGAAGATCTATGATCTCTTTGGGCAGATAATTATGGATAAACCATGGACCAGTGATTGGATTTGATGTAAGGTACAATTTTACCTTCCATCTACTCCTTCAGTGCCATCCTTGGAGCCATTAGTACTCTATCATGAAGCAGAGAGCCAGGCCATCAATCACAGGGACCGAATATCCTGGTGAGGAAATGCTTGGTAGCACCTGTCTCTATGAAAGTGTTTTCTTTATTGTTCACCAAACTTAATAAACTGGAGAAAACAAGGAAGGGGTCAGGAATTATCAGCCACACTTCAGCAGGCAGTAGCGACATCGTGATATCTCACTTTGGCCCACGTTGAGCCCTGCGATACTGCAAATGCTCCCGAGCCAAAATGGGGAGGAAGGAATTATCTGCCGCACAATTTATTAGAGTTGATGGAGCGTAGGCCGATCTCTCAGTAGCCTTTAAAGCACTTACCATGCTCCGCAATCTATTTTTAATAGAAACAAATGCATGGAATCCGCCCCGGCGTTTCCACCAAGGCATTCCGCCAAGGCAACATGCTGTAAATCAATTTTCTCTCCCTTCCCATAGGGCAGAGTTAAAGGCCCGCCCCCACGTCAAAGTTGGAAGGAGAAAGGCAATTTGCGCCTCTAGGGAAGGGTAATCCCAGAACTATTTCAGAATCAAGTACAGGTAGTCCTTGACCTACAACCGTTCGCTTAGTGACTGTTCAAAGTTACAAAGGCACCGAAAAATGGGACGTCACTTTTTCACACTTCATGACTGTTGCAGCCTATTCACGGTCATATGATCGGCGCTTGGCAACCGACTCATATTTATGACGGTTCCAGTGTCCCCAGGGTCACGTGATCTCCTTTTGCAACCTTCTGACAAGCGAAGTCAATAGGGAAGCCAGATTCACTTAACAACCAGGTTGGTGACTCAACAACTGCAGTGATCCAGGTAACAACCTGCCGAGGAGGGTCGTAAAATGGAGCGAAACTCACTGAACAAATGTCCCACATAGCAACAGAAATTTTGGACTCACTTGTGGTCGTAAATTGAGGGCTACATATAGCAACCAGGAGGTAGCCGCAGGTATCGAGTGGGCCATGTTGATCTAAAAAGACAAATTTTAACTTATATTTATCAAACTCTTCCGCGCACTGTTGAGACTAAACTTGGTTTCCCCAGGCACCGCAAAGGATAAACCATGCATTTATTTTTCTTCTGTGATCAATAGAACATTAATGGCTGCTTGAAGCATCCCACAATCACATAACTCTGATTTATGGCATTTTTCAGCAGAAGCCAAAGTTTATCTCCAGTTTCGTTTCTTTTTTTTTAAAAAAAAATAAGTTTATTGTTTTATCATAAAGAATAAAATACAGAACAGGAAAATAAACCAAATGCAACACAACAGAAACATACATTCAACCCTAACAACAACAAAAATAGTGTACAAAAAAGAAGGAAAAAATAGCCAATTAAATTTAACATTTAAGATGTAGGATCCACCCTGGCTGAGTGCTGAAAGAAAAAAAACAACAATAAATTCTCCTCCCCTTTTACAAATGTATATATGTAAGAGCTTAAGACATATCTATTTATTTGCGCAGGCCTGGGCTAGGTTTTTAATTAAATGTAGTTTTAATGGGGTTTTATTATTTTAATTGTAAATTTTAATTCGGCCTTATTTAATAAGTTTTTTAATTAGTGTTTTATTTCTGTATTTATAGTTATGTATTCGTGTTTTTAATAGGCTGTAAACCGCCCTGAGTCCCTTGGGAGATAGGGCGGTATAAAAATATGATTAAATAAATAAATAAATAAATAAATAAATAAATAAATAAATAAATATATATACGTGTGTGTATTCACACACACACACACATATATATACACACACGTACACACACACATATATATATATATACACAAACACACACATATATTATTATTATTATTATTATTATTAATTATATTTGTATACCGCCCATCTCCCGAAGGACTCAGGGCGGTTCAAAGCCAATAAAACAACTGAAAATATATAATACATATAAAACAGCAAAAAGAATAGAAAATTAATTCAATTGATGGCCTAAACTTTTAAATACAAATTTAAAACCCCGTTTAAAATCCCTGATTTAAAACCCCAATTTAAAACTACGTTCACGCTGGTCCTGCTCTTCGAAACAGCAACGTCTTCAGCTCGCGGCGGAAGGACCTGAGGTCGGGGAGTTGACAAAGCCCCAGAGGGAGCTCGTTCCAGAGGGTAGGAGCCCCCACAGAGAAGGCCCTCCCCCTGGATATATATACACACACATACACACACACTTATACACACACACACACACATATATACACACACACATATATATATATACATACATACACACACACACATATGAAAAAAGAAGAAAAAGCAGTCGAAGGGGAAAAATTTGTTTCTGACAGCAACAAAAAAAATGATGATTGTGGACAATGGGTTCACTTAACAACCACGGTTTTCACTTAATAACCGTTGGTTTGCTTAACGACCATGACGATTCACTTAATACCTACAAAAAGCCATTAAAATCAGGCCCTGCATAACAAGCGACACAACTCACGAGCATAATTCTGGCCTTAATTAGAGTTGTAAATCAAGAACTACCTGTCAAATTATAGAGAAAAAGATTCAATACCCAGCAAATCTTTAGGGAGAGAGGAAACCCTGTTTCTCCCTCAAGCAAGCCCACTTTAAATTAAGACATGGCTAGTAATGGTCCAGTTTTTCTCGATTCACACATTTTTTATTCCATTCAGGACTAAACCATTCCCTTCAACAACCGCAAAGCCAGTGCGGTCATTAGGGCCGTGATAGCTCAGGCTGTTAGAAGCCTGTTATTAGAACACAGCAGCCTGCAATTACTGCAGGTTCAAGCCCGGCCCAAGGTTGACTCAGCCTTCCATCCTTTATAAGGTAGGTAAAATGAGGACCCAGATTGTTGGGGGGGCAATAAGTTGACTTTGTAAAATATACAAATGGAATGAGACTATTGCCTTATACACTGTAAGCCGCCCTGAGTCTTCAGAGAAGGGCGGGATATAAATGTAAATAAATTTTTTAAAAAAATTACATGGAATTCTCCACCTTCCTTTCTATGGTGGAAGGAATGCCCAACTCGTTGCGGCCAACTCGCCCTGGGACAATTCAACAAATCATCTTCTTGTGCCATATCCGTCATCGGATGTTGGCAATCACATTGGCGATTCTATTTTTATCAGCAGCCGCACGAAAAAATGCGGCTGAGTTTTGTCCAAGCTGGTCCCTTAGATTTTGAAGCCATGATCTTCTTCTTCTGCCTGGACTTCGTTTGTCTTCAAACTTTCCCAGGAGGATTAAGTGAGGTGTGCCGTATTTTTCCAGGTGTCGCATCGCAAGTCCAGAAATAGTCTAACTTTCATTTTTTAAAGCTTTTGATGATTTTTCTTGGCTTTCCCAGGTGGCTTATTACCTCTAAAAGTTAAATTAATTTTCATGGAACTGTGGCCAATTATAATTTTTTTAAAAAAAAAAAAGTCAATCCAGAAATTCAAGAGTTACAAAAATGTTGATGAAAACATGGTCGCCAATTATAAAAATAGCCGAATGAAACAATTAATGAATACAGCATCAAATGGCCCTGCGGCGAGTTGACCACGGCAGGTTGGCCACGGTGAGATGGCCGTGGCGAATCATCATGGACCATTTTTATGGACTCCAATCTTCTAGGGATCTTGAAGGGCGGCTAACGCTCAATTTGTGAGGGCAATAAAACAACTTTTTTTTTCCAAATCAAACAATTATACTGTGTTTCCCCGAAAATAAGACCCTGTCTTATATTTTTTTGAACCCTGAAATAAGCGCTTGGCCTTATTAACACGCGCTCAAAAGCCTGATTGGGCTTATCATCACGGGATGTCTTATTTTGGGGGAAACAGGGTAGAAGAAAACCTATGCCTATCACGTATTTTTAAAAGACTGTGCATGCTCTCTCTCTCTCTCTCTCTCTCTCTCCCCCCTCCCTCCCTCCCTCTGCACCTCTATAACTGTCTGGTTTGGTTCTGCAACCCAACAAGACAGACACAGACTTCAGAGGATCATTAGAACTGCAGAAAAAACAATGGCTACCAACCTGCCTTCCATTGAGGACCTGTATACTGCACGAATCAAGAAGTGGGCCGTGAAAATATTTGCAGACCCCTCGCATCCTGGACATAAACTGTTTCAACTCCTACCCTCAAAACGATGCTATAGAGCACTGCACACCAGAACAACTAGACACAAGAACAGTTTTTTCCTGAACACCGTCACTCTGCTAAACAAATGTCAAACTATTCACTAAGTCTGCACTAATATTAACCTTCTCATCGTTCCCACCACCTATCTCCTTCCACTTATGACTGTATGACTGTAACCTTGTTGCTGGTATCCTTAAGATTTATATTGACTGTTTCCCTATGACTATCATTAAGTGTTGTACCTTATGATTCTTGATGAATGTATCTTGATGAATGTACACTGAGAGCATATGCACCAAGACAAATTCCTTGTCCAATCACACTTGGCCAATAAAGAACTCTATTCTATTCTATTCTATTCTATTCTATTCTATTCTATTCTATTCTATTCTATTCTATTCTATTCTATTCTATTCTCTCTCTCCTTCTCTCTCTCACAGAGATAGAGAGGGAGAGGGAGGGAGGGGGACAGAGAGAGAGAGGAATTTGGAATTCCAATCTGCAGAAGCTGGATTAAATCCATCTTCTGCTTCCCCAGCACAGAATGCCCCAAAAGGTGACCCAAATACTTTAAATTTGCACTAACAATAAGAACTTGGCTGGCATTTAATCCACTCCTTGTTATTATCTCCAGGGTGCAGAAATTTTCAAATGTGCCTTTTACTCGTTCTTCAAGTACTTTACAGCTTCATTCCCCCAGAGTGGATGCATGATGCATTTCCTTAAGTACTTGGAAGCATGGCCAAACTGACAAAAAAAAAACCACAAAAAAACGCAACGTCTTCTTATTTTTAACGCTCAGCAACAATTTGGACTACAAAAGAAAGCTTTGAAATAATAACTGACGGGTGTCAGCTTGTCTTCAGGATGACCTTTGGGTGAGTCAATCACACCCAAAGCACAACTAGCTGAGAAGTGAACATTTAAAAGAAAGTTTGGAAAAGTTTTCAAGAGCACAACTTGACGGGATTCAGACCCAACAGTTCCATGATGTCATTAGGTTAAAAAACAGTTTGCTTACAATGAGATCGAAAATAACCAAATGACACCTGGCAGGAATTTAAAAAAAAAAGTTCTTCCAGAAAGTCATCTTTTAATAATAATAATAATAATAACAACAACAACAACAACAACAACAACAACAACAACAACAACAACAACAACAACAACAACAACAACAGAGTTGGAAGGGACCTTGGAGGTCTTCTAGTCCAACCCCCTGCCCAGGCAGGAAACCCTACACCATTTCAGACAAATGGTTATCCAACATTTTCTTAAAAATTTCCAGTGTTGAAGCATTCACAACTTCTGCAGGCAAGTTGTTCCACTGATTAATTGTTCTCCCTGTCAGGAAATTTCTCCTTAGTTCTAAGTTGCTTCTCTCCTTGATTAGTTTCCACCCATTGCTTCTTGTCCTGCCCTCAGGGGCTTTGGAGAATAGCTTGACTCCCTCTTCTTTGGGGCAGCCCCTGAGATATTGGAAGACTGCTATCATGTCTCCCCTAATCCTTCTTTTCATTAAACTAGACATACCGAGTTCCTGCAACCGTTCTTCTTATGTTTTAGCCTCCAGTCCCCTAATCATCTTAGATAGAGAGATTGAAATTCAGAGAATCATGCTGAGAAGGGATATTCTTGATCAGGGGTTTCAAACTTGATTTCATTGAGGGCCGCATCAGGGTTGTGTTTGACCTTGGGGTGGGGAGGGGGCAGGTGGATGTGGCCAACTCGACATCACTTGTGTCAGTGGGGCCTCTGGTGGCCTAAGCCAGGGCTCTGCAACCTTAAACACTCAAAGAGCCATTTGGACCCGTTTCCCACAGAAAAAAAAAACACCGGGAGCCACAAAACCCTTCCCGTGCCTGACTATTTCTTGAGCGGCCACAAAACTGGCATATGTAGTTGAATTAAACGTTCTGTTTTCTTCTGAAACTTTTCTTTTCTTGGACTTATCCATGGTTGGCTTACCAGGGGTTGAAAAGCTCAATAAATCGCATGCTGGCAGGTGTCTCACACTGGCGGTTGTGACGCATATTTTGAGCGACAGGGAGCCGCAGCAGAGGGGTGAAAGAGAAACATGTGGCTCCAGAGCCGCAGGTTCCTCACCCCTGGCCTAAGCACTCTGCCAGAGAAAACGGGCTCCCTCGCTCCCTTGCAAGTCGAAGAATCACGCTCCAATGGTTGACTCCATAAGCCAGCTGCAGGCTCTTCAAATCGCTAGCCAAATTCGGCTTCAGGCGCGATGAATTAAAAAAGAGAGAAATCTTTGCTCTGATGTCTCCCTCTCAAGCCAGCTGCAATCACTCCCAATCGCTAGCCTAATCTGGCTTTAGGTGTGATAAACTTAATAGGGGAGGAATCTCCGCTTTAATGCCTCTGTCCTCAAGGCAATCGCAAGCAGTTCAGATCGCTAGCCAATACGGCTTCAGGCGCGATAAATTCAAAATGAAAATAATTTTACGGTTGGGGTCGCCACATCGTGGGGAATTGTATTAAAGGGGTCGCCATATCGTGGGGAATTGTATTAAAGGGGTCGCAGCACTATAAAGGTTGAGAACCACTGCTTTAAATGGTACGCAACTCCCTTAACATGCTTAAAGGTAAAGGTAAAGGTTCCCCTCGCACATTTGTGCTAGTTGTTCCCAACTCTAGGGGGCGATGCTCATCTCTGTTTCAAAGCCGAAGAGCCAGCGCTGTCCAAAGACGTCTTTGTGGTCATGTGGCCAGCATGACTCAAGGCCAAAGGCGGACGGAACGTTGTTACCTTCCCGCCAAAAGTGGTCCCTATTTTTCTACTTGCCTTTTTTACGTGCTTTTGAACTGCTAGGTTGGCAGAAGCTGGGACAAGTAACGGAAGTTCACTCGGTTATGCGGCACTAGGGATTCGAACCGCTGAACTGCCGACTTTTCAATCAACAAGCTCAGCATCTTAGCCACTGAACCATCGCGTCGCTAACTTGCTTAGCAATGAAAATTTTGGACTCCGTTGTTGTAAGTCAAGGATTACCTGTATATACTATTCCGGTACAAAATTAACCCAGCACGGATTCCATTCTGTTCAAAAGTGGTTTTTGCTGCTTCCTTTTGTGTGTTTTGAGTTGCAATCTAAGTTTAACGCTCTGCCGTAAAATGCAAGAAAAATAAAATTGCAATAAAATCATCTTTTCATTATAATCCCTGCCATGGGACCCAAATTAGAGGGGGGATCAAAATCAGGGTATCCTGAAAGAAAACTTGCATTGTCCCTCCCTTTCCCTGACCTCGGTCTGCAATTTAGGAAAAGCGGTGCCTACCCCAACAACACACACACACACACACACACACACACACCCTTCCATCTCAGTGATCTTCTCAAAAGCAATTGTTGAAAAGGAACATCACAAAAGGGCGGAGAGAGAGAAGCCGTCTGTTATGTGAGCCCGACAACGTCCAGAAGTGGAACCAAGGGTAAACTTCTTTCCACACAATAAAGCACAGCTAATTTGGTTTTAGCACAACAAGTCACAAATAACATTAAATCTGACCTACCTCAAACGATAAGCCTTGGTAGAAACATGTACCTGTGAAAGAAGAGAAACAAAATTGGGTTAGAAGGCATAAAATCAACATGTTGAATTAGAAGTACTATACAAAAAACTTGGGGAGTTAATGGCCCATCGGACAAGGCAGCCGGTTTGTCACAAACATTTCTACATCTGCTGCATCTAAAAACAACAAACAAACTGGCACGTCTCCTCAGATTCACTGTCTCGTTCCTCTTCTACCGGTAGTCCTCGACTTACGGCCGTAATGGAGCCTGGTATTCCTGTCATGTCACGACCGACATAAAGTCGAGACACTTGTGTGACTAGAACCGATTTGATGGGTTTTTTTTTGCAGCAGTCATGAAGGAAAGGCCGGGGTTATTAATCAAACCAATGTATTCCTGTAGGCATTTTATTTATTTTTTTGCTGGAAACTAGCTGAAAAGATCACAAATCGGCAAAAAAACAACAACCCACCACCTTATTGTAAGTTGTGGTTACATAAGCATACAACCAGTGGTGGGTTTCTACCGGTTCACCCAAGTTTGGGAGAATTGGTAGCGGCAGCAGCAGGAGGCTCCGCCCACCCACCTGGACATCATTACAGATGCTCTGCGCATGTGCAGAAGCACCATTCAGAAGCAAAGCGCACGCACATGTACGCACTATCACAGTTCCGAACCAGTGGCGAAGGTAAGTAAAACCCACTACTGCATACAACATTACAACAAGCCATAAAAGTGAGCTGGTGCCAACAGCCCAAAATACAATCGTTATGCCAAAATACGGAGGTAGGTGCAGCTGAATTACAAAGCTGCATCTTAAGTAGCTTTTGGGGGGATTGAGGTTCCATCGTAACATCAAATGGTCACTAAGCAATAGCCATAAGTGTTGTGGTCCGTCAGCAGCCTACGGAGCTGGCAACAGAGTTGGACAGCAATGAGGCTGAGGTGAGGCCAGGGCCATCGGGGAGTGAGGTGCAGACTCCAGAGCCTCCAGAGACTGATAGTAGTGAGGCAGAGGAACAGGAGGAGCCTGTTCCTAATGCACGCATGAGAAAAACTGCCAGAAGGCAAGAGCAGCTCAAGCAGAGAGGACACCTCAGGAGTAGGGCCAAGAGATGATTGGCCCCTCCCATAAGGCTTAAAACAGATCAGCACCGGCGTTTCAGCTTTGCCGGAAAACAACGTTGTAGCTTCTGCTTCTGCTTCGTATACGTCTTTGTTTTTGTGCCTTCTGGATGTTTGCCAGGAAGGGCCTTTGGCAGTTGCCTAATTGGACTAAGGTTTGTGAGATAACTGAGGAATTTGTGTTGGGAGGCATTTGTTTTACTTTGAGTTGAGTTTAACCTGAAGACCAGCTGGCCGGCATGTGCATGCCTGTTTTTTGGGCAGTTTTCAGGTTGTTTTTTGCCTGAAAAACGGCCCCAAAACACCCCGAAAATGACCCAAAAACTGTTCTGTCCTCCCTCGCCTCCGTCCGAGCGATGGTTTAATTAGCCGGCACTATCAGCTCTGGCAGCAAAAGAGCGAGTGTCTGCCAAGTGGCTCTGTTATCTCCCTCGACGCCGATGAGTCAAACAGTACTTCAGCTCTTAGTTCAGCAATTAATTTGCCTGCTATGAAAAGGCACAGCAGCTCTCGCTGCCTTTATATCCTGTGGGGTGTGGCTCCATGACTCAGCACTTCCTAGGCCTGCTCCACCCCTGCTTCTGTTGTTCCCGCCCCTCCTGCCTATGAAATCTAGGGTCCAGCCAGGCCTGATTGCCATCAGCTGGGTCTGGAGGTGTGGCCTGGGGGGGGGAAGAGTCAGGGGACGAAGGCCTCATTATCTCCTCCACCTGGCCTGCCTCTGGCTCCTGGAGCTGAGTCAGGGAAGCCGGTGCTCCCGAGGTAAGTCCTGACGGCCTTTCCCCCTCGCTTTCCAAGTCACTTTCTGGCAATAGGCCCGGCTCGGGGGGCGCAGACACAACAAAAACAGCCTGAAAATGCCAGTCACTCCCATGCCCAATGCACGGAACCAGTCTAGTCCCAACAAACTTGGCAGGGTCCCTTGACTATCGTGATGGGCAGGGTCTTCTTGTGTGGTCCGTACTCGACGCGGACGGAGGTGGTCCTCGAACAGGGATGCGATTCCCTTGGTAGTCGTGAACTCTTAGCCGCTGTGTTTGCAGTTTGCGTTTGGCGATTTCGGCAAAGCTTTGCAAAAGTGTCCCAGGACATGATTGTGATCGCTGACCCTGTGTCCACTTCTAGTCGGCACGGCACTCCTTCGATTTTCGGTTTCGTGAAGATTTTCTTCTCTACACGGGTTGCTGCACGGCCTACTATCACGGTCGTTCGATTTGAGTTCGCGCCCTTTTTGTTTTGACCAATCACGGGTCGCCTAGCCGATCCCGCGCTCTGATTGGTTGGTTTGAATTTTCGGCGGGAAGGTTGGGGTGCTCGACAGACTTGAGCCAGGTGCCCCTTCTTCTCGCACCACCGACATGTAGCGTCCTTGAACTTGCATTGTTGACGCTGGTGTTGCCCTCCGCAACTTCCGCATTCATCCCGGTCTTCTTTGCCCCTTCTCCCGGTGAGGCAAACTCCTTCCTCATCCTCGCCGTCTGATTCGGTCTGGATTTCTTCGTTGTGGACCGGGGTTGATTTCGTGCTCGCCGTTGGCGTGAGTGGCTTTTGTAGGGTTTCCGCCGCTTGGGTGGACATCTCATGAGCTCTGGCTTCGTCCAGAGCGTTTGCCAGCGTTAGATTGCTTTTTGATAGCAGCCGCCTCCGCAAACGAATGTCTCTGACCCCACGGATGAGTTGCTCTAACAGCTCCTCATCCAAGTCTCGGTACCCACAATCCTTGGAGGCTTTCCTCAGGGCGGCCATGTACTCGCTGATGGATTCGCCCTCTTGCTGTCTGCGCTCTCCAAATTCAAAACGCCGTACGTATTTGGACGGTGTTGGCGCGAAATGGTTCTTCAATAGGTTTTGCAGAGTTTGCCACGATACCGATTGTACCGGCGTTGGCTCTGCCAGGGCTTCCGCGATGTCGATGACCTCGGGACCGCAGTGGCTCAGGAAATATGCCCTTTGCGGTTGTCTGGAACTCCTTGCAGTTCGTTTGCCTCGAGGAAGCTCTCGAAACGGGTCATGTACGTTCCCCATTTCTCCCTGGATGGGTCAAACGGCGCGGGCGGAGTGTAGCTGGCCATCGCTGCGTTTCCGCCCTGAGCTTTGCTGGGTTCGGTTCTTTCGTGCGTTCAGCTCGTTCCTGGTGCTCTTAACCTCGAAATCCCACCTTCGTCGCCAGTGTTAAGTTTGGGCAGTAACGAGGCTGGAGACCAGGGTAGTGACAACAGCTCTTTAATATATGGTGAACCCAGCGACCGGGCTGGGGAAAAACCTCTCCTTATATACAGTTTAACCGGCGGCTTCAACCAATCAGCAACGTGCTTGTTTCCCGCCAAAACATTTAAAGATACATTACACAAACAGTACTTCAGCTCTTAGTTCAGCAATTAATTTGCCTGCTACGAAAAGGCACAGCAGCTCTCGCTGCCTTTATATCCTGTGGGGTGTGGCTCCATGACTCAGCACTTCCTAGGCCTGCCCCACCCCTGCTTCTGTTGTTCCCGCCTCTCCTGCCTATGAAATCTAGGGTCCAGCTAGGCCTGATTGCCATCAGCTGGGTCTGGAGGTGTGGCCTGGGGGGGGAAGAGTCAGGGGACGGAGGCCTCGTTATCTCTTCCACCTGGCCTGCCTCTGGCTCCTGGAGCTGAGTCAGGAAAGCCGGTGCTCCCGAGGTAAGTCCTGACGGCCTTTCCCCCTCACTTTCCAAGTCACTTTCTGGCAGAAGGCCCGGCTCGGGGGGCGCCGACACAACAAAAACAGCCTGAAAATGGCCTGAAAAATTGGCTGGTTTTGGCTGTTTTTCAGGCTGTTTTCCAGCGACTGCAAAGACCATGTGCACCGGAAACTAGAAGAGAAGCTGGCGACAGTGTGCTTGCCCACAGAGAGGGCTCTGCATGCCACCTCTGGCATGCGTGCCATAAGGTTTGCCATCAGGGGTATAAGGTTTCCTGCTCGTGCAGTGGGTTTGACTAGAAGACCTCCAAGGTCCCCTCCAACTCTGTTAGTCTGTAGCCCAGGGTTGAAATGAGAAGTCCTTGGTGGTCCCTGGGCTTGGCTGTTTTTTCTTGCAGGCTTTTCAATTACCCAAACTAGGTAACATCATCAATTCAGATCTTCTTTTTTTTTTAGGATTATACTACCTGTACATCACCACACATTTTTTTTGCCCATTGGGGGCATGTGATCAGCGAAGCTAAATTGTCCTTTAGTTCAGTTTTGAAAGGTTTCTGAATTACTGGTGCACAGGAGAAGTGGCTCATAAAACAAAGGAAGTTCCGCATCATTTTATCCAATTACCAGACCAAAAAATTGCCGCTTCTTGCAATATTGTTGTTCTCCAGGCAAAAGTAGAAATCTTTATTTTCCCAACATTGGCTATATATTTCCTCACGTAATCAAGACCATTAATAAAATTGATGCCACATATTATGAGCTCTTCACCGCTAGGAATCGTGCGTCTTCAGGCTACCTCGTAGGCACCCTTAGATGTTACAGCTTCACTACATCTTCCAAAATTTTACAAGTGAAGAAAGGAGACACCAGGTGTGGCAAGTTAAAAGCAAGAAATCTTTCATGCAGAATAAGTCCCCTCGGACATTTTTACACCTCCCCCCCCCCAAATCACTGTGAGTATCTGTTAAGTTCGGGCAATGAAGAGGCAGGAGAGGATACCAAGTGACAACAGCTCTTTAGTTTATTGTGATCCCAGCAAAAACCAACAGGCAAAAACCTCTCTTTAAATAGTAATTTGGCTGAGGCATCAGCCAATCAGCAACGTGCATTTTCCCGCCCAAATTTCCCTCCTAAAATTCAAATACATTACAGTATCCCTCACTTTTTATTTTGTTTTTATTTTTTGCTATCTATTTCTCAAATATAAGGAGCGGGACAAGAAATCAAACGAGCGGGACAAGAAATCAAACTTCTTGACTTTCCAAAGAATCCACAAATACTCTTAGAGAGACCAAAGCTCCTTTGGTTACTATTGTCCCAAAGGTGCATTTCAAAGATGACATGAATTTTCTTGTGGGGCTTTTTTTTTCTTCCTTGAAAACATTTTGTTTTTCATCCAGGAAGCTTCTTCAGTTCTGACTGAAAGGTGAGGAATGGAAGGATTTACATTCCTTGCAGTCCTCTTGTCCTTAGCGCTCGTTGAGGCCACTTGGGGACGTATTTTTACCCCTCAGGGTCACGTGAATCACAATGCAAATGGGTGTGGAGCCTTCTTGGGCGCGTTGAAAGAATTGTGTTGTAGACAGGAGATAGGTGGGATATGATGTCATGACACCACATATCCGTTAGGATATTTTGCAGCATCTTAGAATCGTAGAATCCTAGAGCTAGAAGGGTCCACGGAGGTCTTCTAGTCCAACCCCCAATGCTATCTCCTTTCAACAGTCCTTTCAGCAGTCCTAAAAAGTTTGCACCCAGGGGTGAAATCCAGCAGGTTCTGACAGGTTATGGAGAACCGGTAGCGGAAATTTTGAGCCGTTCGGAGAACCGGTAGCGGAAATTTTGAGTAGTTCGGAGAACCAGCAAATACCACCTCTGGCTGGCCCCAGAGTGGGGTGGGAATGGAGATTTTGCAATATTCTTCCCCTGGAGTGGGGTGGGAATGGAGATTTTGCACTATCCTTCCCCTGGAGTCGGGTGGGAATGGAGATTTTGCACTATCCTTCCCCTGCCATGCCCACCAAGCCACACTACGCCCTCAGAATCGGTAGTAAAAAAAATTGGATTTCGCCACTGGTTGCACACCCATTTGCACTCTGATTCAGGTGACCCTATTTATTTATTTATTTATTGTTCAAATTTATATACCGCCCTATCTCCCACAGGACTCAGGGCGGTTTACAGGCATTTAAAAAACAGATAAATACAATCTAAAAAACAATTAAAAAACTTATTATGAAGCCTAACAATTAAAATAATTAAAAATATAAAAAATAAAACCCCACTTAAAACCCATTAATTAAAACCTAACTCAGTCCTGCGCAATGAAATAAGTATGTTTTGAGCTCACGGCGGAAGGTCCGAAGGTCCGGAAGTTGACGAAGTCCCGGGGGCAGTTCGTTCCAGAGGGTGGGAGCCCCCACAGAGAAGGCCCTCCCCCTGGGCGCCACCAGACGACATTGCCTCGCTGACGGCACCCTGAGGAGTCCCTCCCTGTGAGAGCGCACGGGTCGATGAGAGGTATTCGGTAGCAGTAGGCGGTCCCGTAAATAACCCGGCCCTATGCCATGGAGCGCTTTAAAGGTGGTCACCAACACCTTGAAGCGCACCCGGAAGGCCACAGGTAGCCAGTGCAGCCTGCGCAGGATGGGTGTTATGTGGGAGCCACGAGGGGCTCCCTCTATCATCCGCGCAGCTGCATTCTGGACTAACTGTAGCCTCCGGATGCCCTTCAAGAGAAGTCCCCAAGTGGCCTCAACGACTCTCAGAGAAAGTATTAACGACCAGATGACTGCGAAGAATATAAATCCTTCCATTCCCCACCATTCAGTCAGAACTGAAGAAGCTTCCTTGGGTGAGAAGTGAAATGTTTTCAAGGAAAAAAAAAACCACCAAGTTGCCATTTGTAAAACACTTTTGCGACAATCATGATCTGGATCAGGGGTCTCCAACCTTGGCAACTTTTAAGACTTGTGGACTTCAACTCCCAGAGCTCCTCAGCGAAGTCCACAAGTCTTAAAGCTGCCAAGGTTGGAGACCCCTGATCTGGATGATTGAGAATCTCCGTACATATTTTGTTACTACTCTTGGAAAAGAAAAGTCTCCATAATACAGTAAAACCGTCTATGGAAACTAGATACTGTCCGTTGCTTCTAGGAAAAAGGTGCATTTTAAAGACACACTTAGTCCAAAAGGTTGCAACTGTGACAAACGCTGAAAGATCCCAGGATCTGGTTCCACGTCTCCAGGAAATGAGGAAACCAAGCAAGAGTTTGAAGCCAAATTGCAGCTGGTCTCCCACAGGAGAAAGCATCCATCCAGCACCTGACACACTATTAATAAGATTGTCAAGAAGGCAATCTTAATTATTATGGCCAAAGGCCAGAAGTCAAATAGAATATATGGGATGTGTGTGTATATACTGAATATCTACATATATATATATATATGTAGATCTTGGCATATTCGGGTATTTTCCCGTGTAAGGTTTCCCGTATAAGACCGAATATGCCAAGACCTACAAACCTATACCTATGAAAACCTACAAAAACATATATGTATGTATGTATGTATGTATGTATGTATCGGGGGTGAAATATAAAATTTGTTACTACCGGTTCTGTGGGTGTGGCTTGGTGGAGGGGTTGTAATGTGACTGGGTGGGCATAGCCATTTTTTTTTTTTACTTTTAAAAACATTTTTTCGGCCAAAAAAAATGCTTTTAAAAGTTAAAAAAAAAACACCACCCTCTGATGATCGCGTGGCTCAGCTGGGCATGAGTGTGTGTGTGGGGGGGTGTCAGGGATTTTTGCTATTGGTTCTCTGAACCACCCATCGCCATCGCTACCGGATTGGGCAATCCAATCCGAACCGGGAGCATTTCAGCCCTGATATATACGTATGTACGTACGTATGTATGTATGTATATATGTATGTATGTATGTATGCATATGTGCGTGCGTGTGTGTGTGTGTGTGTGTGTGTGTGTATGTTTCCCCGAAAATAAGACCCAACCGGAAAATAAGTCCTGGCATTTTTCAGGATGCTCGTAATATAAGCCCTGTCCCCAAAATAAGCCCATTAAGATTCTCAGCCAGACGGATGCATTTAGTACCGTATTTCCCCCAAAATAAGACCTAACCAGAAAATAAACCCTAATGCATCTTTTGGAGCAAAAATATAAGACCCGGTCTTATTTTCAGGGAAACACAGTCACACACACACACACACACACACACACACACACACACACACACACACACACACACACACACACTGTATTTATTTTTTCTTTCACTCAATCGTGTCTTATTCTCAGAGACTGCCCAGACAAATCTCTGCAGTTTTCTTGGCAAAGTTTTTGCAGAAGTGGTTTGCCAACAGTAGAAACCTTCAGATTTCTGGGTTCTATCATATCGCAAGATCTCAAATGGACAGCTAACATCAAAAACATCATTAAAAAAGGACAACAAAGAATGTTCTTTCTGCGCCAACTCAGTAAGCTCAAACTGCCCAAGGAGCTGCTGATCCAATTCTACAGAGGAATTATTGAGTCTGTCATTTGCACCTCTATAACTGTCTGGTTCGGTTCTGCAACCCAACAAGAAAAACACAGACTTCAGAGGATAATTAGAACTGCAGAAAAAATAATTGCTACCAACCTGCCTTCCATTGAGGACCTGTATACTGCACGAATCAAGAAGAGGGCCGTGAAAATATTTGCAGATCCCTCGCATCCTGGACATAAACTGTTTCAACTCCTACCCTCAAAACGACGCTATAGAGCACTGCACACCAGAACAACTAGACACAAGAACAGTTTTTCCCCGAAGGCCATCACTCTGCTAAACGAATAATTCCCTCAACACTGTCAGACTATTTACTGAATCTGCACTACTATTAATCGTTTCATAGTTCCCATCACCAATCTCTTTCCACTTATGACTGTCTGACTATAACTTGTTGCTGGCAATCCTTATGGTTTATATTGATATATTGATCATCAATTGTGTTGTAAATGTTGTACCTTGATGAACGTATCTTTTCTTTTATGTATACTGAGAGCATATGCACCAAGACAAATTCCTTGTGTGTCCAATCACACTTGGCCAATAAAAAATTCTATTCTATTCTATTCTATTACCTCCTTCATAGGGCCAAGAGAAAATGACTGGCCCAAGGTTACCCAGCCGGCTTTATGCCTAAGGCGAGACTAGAACTCGCTGTCTCCCGGTTTCCAGCTTAATCCCTTATCTATTCCACAGAATTGACTCTCATTGAGCTGTTTACAGAATTGATTACATTTAGATCAACCGTGGGTGGCTGTAATAAATCATGGCTCTGATTTATTGATGTATCCATGTCCGTAAAGGTACGTCTTGTATTTTCGTTTCTTCTTTTCATGTTTCAATCACCTTCCTTCATAATATTGTCTTTTCTTTTCCACCGTGTTTTCGTCTTTGTTTTAAGAAAAGCGAAACCTTGAAAAGTTATCATCCAATAATATAGAAAGTATTCACTATTACAAATCTCCACGAACAACAAAAGGTGAATATAACGTATATCATTTCTCAATCCTGGCAACTTTAAGAAGTCGGGGCTTCAAATCCCAGAATTCCCCAGCCAGCCAAGCATGGCTGGCTGGGAAATTTCTGGGATTTGAAGTCCCGACCTCTTAAAGTTGTCAAGGTTGAGAAACGCTGGCATCGAGACCGAAAACTGAGCAGTCTTTTAGGCAGATCTGAATTCTGGTCAGTTAAAGTGTGTGTGTGTGTGTGTGTTTGTGTGTGTGTGTGTGTGTGTGTGTGTGTGTGTGTGTGTGTGTGTGACAGTCATGTTGTCTACCTGGGAATCTTGCCGGGAGCGGACGGATAAAAGTCATCCAAAATTCCCTCCAAACAGACCGGAAAAGAAACACAGGGGTTCAAACCTCTACTTAGACTCTACTTAGTTTTTTCACCAGGACAGCTGTGTTGGGATAAAAGAAAGTTTTTGCAACAACCCAATGAACAGCAGAGGCCAATGAGACTCCAGACAGGGCACAGTCGAGGCCCATCAAAGCGTCAAAACATTAATGGAAGGAAGACAGGAAGTTGGCATCTATCCGTTGAGAGGGGTGTGTGGAAACCACAAACTGTGTGATTTGGCTCCAGACTTAAATTGATTTACGAACCAGACACATCATTTGAAAACATTTCTAGCGCCTTCAAAGCCAGGGCTAGTTCAATAAGAGTCCTAGGGAATGGAGCTTGCTAATAGATTCTCTCCCCCCTCCCCTCACCAAGTTGAATTTAAATGGTTAACAGATTAACAGAGTTAGAAGGGACCTCGGAGGTCTTCTAGTCCAGCGGTCACCAACTGGTGGTCCGTGAGAAAATATTGGTGGTCTGCAGAAAAATTATTTGCGTTTTTTATATTGCACTAAATCAGGGGTCCTCAAACTACGGCCCCCGGGACAGATACGTGCAATGAACGCTTGTGTTGCTCCAAAGAGTCTCTCCCTTAGGGGTCTTTTTGTGTGGGTCAGAGGGGAGCAGAAATTCTGACTTGGGGTCTGCTTCAGCCACCTGGTGCAGGGCTTTGGGCAAAGGCTGGAGGGAAGCACCACTGGTGGCAAAGAGCCGGAGGACTTTGTTCCAGTGGGACTGTATCATGGTCTGGAACTAGCTGATCATCTCAGCCCGCTGAGCCTCCGGGCACTGGTACCTGGCCTTGCACTCCCGCAGGCCTTCCCTCTGCTTGGAAAGCCTATGCTCCTAGTCCTCAGTGAGGTGCTTCTGCTGAGCCTCCTTCTCGGTCAGATCCAATTTGAACTGAACTGTTTTGCCAACTCTTTCTCATGGTGGCTGCTTAGCTCCAACAACTGCTTCCTGTTGGGGCCCTAAGGAGCCCGGGAGAGCAGGCAAGGAGTGGCTGGGAGGGGAGGGGCGAGTAGAGGCTGGCGAGGCACCCCTTGATGCCGGTGACATTGTGCTGGCCACGACCACCCAGTCACATGCCCATCTAGCCACACCCACCCTGCCGCTCATTAAGCAGATCATATTAGTGGTCCATGGGATTTAAAATTATGAATTTAGTGGTCCCTGAGATCCGAAAGGTTGGGCACCCCTGTTCTAGTCAACCCCACCACCACCACCCAAGAAGGAGACCCTACACCCGTGTTGACGAACCTATGGAACATGTGCTGGAAGCGGCACTCAGAGCCATCCCAAGAGGGATGTGCAGCCTCTCTGGTTCCTCTTCCACGTTCCTGTGCCCACACGCGTGCTGGTCAGCTGGTCTTCGCACATGTGGGATGGCCGACACCTGGAAGAACAGCGTTCCATCGCGCATGCAGGCGCCGGCATCCAAACTTCTGGGTTTACATTGCGTGCATGTACGACAGCCAGCTGTTCATCGGGTGCACGTCCGTGCAGGAAACCGGAAGCTTGGGTGCCAGCTCCCGCATGTGTGATTGAACACTAAGCTTCTGGGTTTTGGTACTCCGAAACCAGCAAGGTCACGGGGTCCAGGTGGGATGGTTTTGTGTGCCATTTCCAGCACTCAGGCCAGCAGGCAGTGACGTAAAAGGTTAGCCACCACCATTGACAGATGGCAGTCCAATCTCTCCTTGAATGCTTCCAGTGATGAAGCTCCCACAACTTCTGAAGGCAACTTCTGTTCCATTGCTTGATTGTTCTGTCAGAAAATTTCTCCTTACTTCTAGGTTGAATCTCTCTCCTTGATCAGTTTTCATCCATTATTCCTTGTCTGGCTTTCGGGTGCTTTGTAAAATAGCTTGACCCCCTTCTCTCTGTGGCAGCCCCTCAAATATTGGAAGACTGCTATCATGTCTCCCCTGGTCCTGCTCTTCACCAGACTAGCCATGCCCAGTCCCTGCAACCATTCAACGTACGCTTTAGCCTCCTGTCCCCTAATCATGGTCTCGAAGAACCAACGGGGGTCAAACCCTCTAGAAGAAAAAATTAATTATTACTCAAACCCCATACCATCTACACAGAGACCATGTTCCAAAGTAGAACAGCCTTTCAATACATCTTGGAATTGCGAAAATAGCTCTCAGAAACTTAAGACCGTATTTCAATGATGTCCATCTTTGTAAACATACAGGCCTGGGTGCTGTAGAGAAATTGAGGTATGACCTTGGCTACCAAGATCATTGGAGATACAGGGATGGCTCCCTTTGAATGCAAAACATTCAGGATAGCTGAAGAGCTACACAAAGCAACCCCAGCCAGGTAGGGGGGAAAAAATAATAATTCTCTGCAGGACAGAGTGACCGGATTAGCACGTTCAGAAAAATCTGTAAAGAGCCACCTACTTCATAACATTCCCATTAGTTTTGCCAGTTATGGATCTGTGGAAATTTTGTGCGCATATTAGAATGTTGGTTTCTGATGTTTAATAACACATTTTTCTTCAGGGGCTTCATTGCAACCAGAGCGACAGACGTGGTAACACCACTACCTGCATACAAAACAGCAGGAGCCACGCAACGGTATTTGCTTATACAGGAAGGGGACGATTAGTCAGTCTGATGAGTGAATTAATATACAAAGCGAAAAGGGGTTAAAATTTACCCCTTCTCCAGAAGGTGTCCCCAAGGGAAGTGAGGAAGCTGCCAGGCCTCAAGATGAAGGAGGCACCGAAACAGGGTGGACAAAACATCAGGAATCTTGTCTTAAGCGAGGTAGGTAACAAGGAATGAAGTCATTAAAGAAACAAGAGGACAAATATCATTGAACCAAAACAAAAGAAGTTGGGCCTGAGCCAATGGGAAATTCCTCCCCAATTCCCCATCATCAGCTACCAAGACTTGTCAATCAACAAGGCAAGAGTAGCTGCCATTGTTGTCAATCAACAAAGCCAAGCTAACAAGAACCTTGGGGGAAGAAAGGGGTCCTGAAGCCCACCCAACTCTTTGACTCATCTTTGGATCCAGACTTGGCGGCTTCCTTCCCTTGGGCTAGTGCCTGCCAATCTAGAAAACGATATGGGTAAGTGTGGATGAGTGTGTGTAATACTAGGTATGAGAATGTGTGTGTGTGTCAGTGATGGGTTGTCCCCTAGTTTGCACCGGTTCTATAGAACCGATAGGCTCCGCCCACTGACCCAAACATCATCAAAAGTGATCTGTGCATCCATAGAAGCTTCTGCGCAAAGGTAGAAGAGCACACAGGGACAATGCGAACCGGTAGTAAAAGTAAGTAGAACCCACCCCGTGTGTGTGTGTTTGTGTGTGTGTGTGAGTGAGTGACAGAGAGGTGGGGGAGGGGGGAGAGAGAGAGAAAGAGAGTGAGGGAAAGAGAGAGGAAGAGACAGAGGGGGAGAGAAAGAAAGAGCCTTTCTAGGAGTCTGGGGAGGGCAAAAACGGCCTTCTCCACCCCACTCCCCCCAGAGACCGAAGACGGCCCATTTGCCAACTTCCAATCCCACCAAGGTCCCTTCCAACTCTTTTATTCTATTCAAGAGTCTAATCAAAGACTCTTGTGTTTTAAATTCACTGGGTCTCCCTATATTCCAAAGAACCGCTTGTGCCTCACTGTTCGGTTGAAGGTGATTTGAGTGTGGCTGTTTTCCAGGGCTGTGAGTGACCGCAAGCTAAACGTGGGAGTGCATTTAGCAGATGTATCCAGCTGTCCAAAAGGTGTAAGAGTAGGGAGAACGACTGAGAAGGAACAGCCTTTTATCTATGGGTGGGAAAAAAACCTTAGTTTTTCATTTATTAATATCTGGAAGCCTCTTATGGACTTTTTGTGTAAAAATAAAAAAAATGAATTTGTGATTTATGGCTCTGATGATTAGATGGGATAGATTATAGAAAGAAGAGCAATATGATGTAGCTTTAGACAGAGTGGCTAAAACATATTGTACTTGTAACTGTTATGAGGAATATCAAAAGCCACTTTTTTATATATATAGCTATATATAGATATATATCTTTTTACTTTCTTTTCCATTTTTTCTTCAACTTTTTTGTTTCTACATTTTGCTTTTTCTTTCTTTTTCCTTCCTTACTTCAGATAGATTTGTGTTGGTTTTTATCTTTTTGTTTGAAAGTTTTAGATGAAAAAGCGGAAGCCCCCTTTCCCTTCACTATCTCTACCTTGAGATCAAATCAGAATTTAGAATTACAGAGTTGGAAGGGACCTTGGAGGTCTTCTAGTCCTACCCCCTGCTTAGGCAGGAAACCCTACACCACTTCAGACAAATGTTTATCCAATATCTTCTTTAAAACTTCTAGTGTTGGAGTATTCACAGCTTCTGGAGGCAAGTTGTTCCAACTTATTAATTGTTCTAACTGTCAGGAAATGTCTCCTTAGTTCCAAGTTGCTTCTCTCCTTGATGAGTTTCCACCCATTGCTTCTTGTCCTGCCCTCAGGGGCTTTGGAGAATAGCTTGACTCCCTCTTCTTTGGGGCAGCCCCTGAGATATTGGAACACTGCTATCATGTCTCCTCTAGTCCTTCTTTTCATTAAACATACCCAGTTCCTGCAACCGTTCTTCATATGTTTTAGCCTCCAGTCCCCTAAACATCTTGAGTGCTCTTCTCTGCACGCGTTCTAGAGCAGCAGTTCTCAACCTGCGGGTCGGGACCCCGTTGTGGGGTCGAATGACGATTTGCCAGGGGTCGCCTAAGACCATCGGAAATATGGGAAGTATAATTGCGAGTCGAAGAATCGCGTTCCAATGGTTGATTCCACAAGCCAGCTGCAGGCTCTTGAAATCGCTAGCCGAATTCGGCTTCAGGCGCAAAGAATTAAAAAAGAGAGAAATCTTTGCTCTGATCTCTCCCTCTCAAGCCAGCTGCAATCACTCCCAATCGCTAGCCTAATCTGGCTTCAGGCGCGATAAACTTAATAGGGGAGGAGTCTCCGCTTTAATGCCTCCGTCCTCAAGGCAATTGCAAGCAGTTCAGATCGCTAGCCAATACTGCTTCAGGCGCGATAAATTCAAAACGAAAATAATTTTACGGTTGGGGTCACCACATCATGGGGAATTGTATTAAAAGGGTCGCCACATCGTGGGGAATTGTATTAAAGGGGTCGCAGCACTATAAAGGTTGAGAACCACGGTTCTAGAGTCTCCACATCTTTTTTTACATCGTGGCGACCAAAACTGGATGCAATATTCCAAGTGTGGCCTTACCAAGGTATTATAAAGTGGTATTAACACTTCACGTGATCATGATTCTATCCCTCTGTTTATGCAGCCTAGAACTGTGTTGGCTTTTTTTGGCAGCTGCTGTACACGGCTGGCTCATATTTAGAAATCAGAAGCCGATTTGAAATCAACAAAGGCTACATACATAGAAGGAACCTCCGGGGGAATATTTTTCAACTAAATGGTGAAAGACCCAGATAGAAATTTGTACAATTGTCCCTTTTTAAGCTAACCTGTTCCTCAATGAGAATATTTTCACTTCATACGCAATCTAGTAATTCTAGATAGAGATATCCGATAGACAATTTACTGATTATATTAAGCAAATTAAAGGGTAGGTGGTTCTTTGGATCAAACTTGCTTCCGTTTTGTTTTGCTCTGTTTGGGAAGGGATGAGAATGGCATGTTTCCAGTCGACAGAAAAAAACGTGCTGAGCCATTAATATGTATAAATAAAGCAGCCAGCATTGAAGACTGCCAATCCTTGTTAATAATTCTATAAGAGAGTAACATCGCTTCCTGGGATTTTTCCAGGTCTTAATTGTGTAATAAGGTCCTTAACCACAGATCAAGACACAGCCAGACAGCCCCATCTAAGATTACAAGCAAACTTACAGAAGAAGGTCATGGCATTTCCAAACAGGGTGCCTCGAGACATGGAGAGCCAGCTTGGAGTATTGTGAATATCACTAAGCTGAGTGAAGTGGTTTTCCATTGGAGGGGTCTTGGGTGCTCTCTGAGCTTGCTTGACGTTTCATTGCCCGAACTAGGTAACAACATCAGTGCTAGAAGGGAGTGGGGTTTGTGCAGATGAGGAGGAAGGGGGAGGGGAAGGAGGGGAAGGAGCAGGGGTGAAATGCTCCCGGTTCGGAGCGGATCGCCCAATCCGGTAGCAATGGTGGCGGGTGGTTCGGAGAACCGGTAGCAAAAATCCCTGCCCCCTCACCATGCCCAGCTAAGCTGTGCGATCATCAGAGGGGGTTTTTTTTGTTACTTTTAAAAGCAATTTTTCTTCCGCCGAAAAAATGCTTTTAAAAGTTAAAAAAAAGGCTCTGATGATCACATGGCTCAGTTGGAATCATCAGAGCCTTTTAAAAGCATTTTTTCTACAACCTCTTGGACATTTTTTTCTCCATGGATATAACTTTACTGAAAAGCCATATGGGTACAGAAGTAGAAAAGCCAGTTCTGACATGTTCGCGCGCAAACAGCATAGGAATTCTTTTCCTTTTCCTTCCCTGGACCTCCCATCATCCATTGTCCACCGATCAGTTGCACTTGCTTTATTTTGGAAATGGCCCGTCTGCCTCGGACGTTCCCAGTCAATGACCTTGGAATTTGGGTATCAAGTATATTGTTTGAAGCTGACCCTACCCCATTACCCATCAGCCGGCACACTCAAAACAATTTCACGTTGGGAAGCCAGAGTCCATTTCCTTTAGCATTTGGAGAAGGCAGAAGCACAAAGAAGAGTCCATCTTAATCTGTGGCACATGGTCATCCAAGGACAAACCCACATCCCACGCACAGAGTATGGCTGGTGAGATTTAGATTGCTTGTATTTAGTTATGTTCAGCAGTAACTCGATACTGCCTATCTTGTATTTGGTTCTCATTGTATGTGTCCTTATTTTCCCAGTTTCACCATATCCTTTTCTTTCAATAAAGCATCCAGATCTATGCACACAGTCTGTTTTATTGGAAGATCGGTGGGTTTAGCTGCATGTCGAACTGCACACAGGCTACCGTGTAGTGAGGACAGATCACCTTCCAATGGCTTCCCTCCTCCCTCCCATTGTTGTCTGGTTGCGAGTAGTGCTGCGTAGCAAGTCAACCATGACATTGGGTATACGGATAGTTTTGTGCCTTGTCCTCCCTCCTCTCCTCAGCCGGGCCCCTCCCATCTGCTATTCAGAGTCTGATAATGAAGAGGAACGGCCTGGCATGCCTCCAGCCCCCAGCCCTGGCACCATGCCCGGACAGAATGTCAGGAATGAACAAACAAACCTCACTCCTACAGTGTGTGAGCACGAAGTCAGCCACGTGCTAGGATTGGCGGCAGCAGATCAGGAGGAAGGAAATTCACAGTGGACGGTTCCCCGCTTCCGGAAAATTGAGAGGCGACGTGAGCAAAAAGAAGGGAGGGGCAGGCCTGGATAAGTGCTGAGTCATGGAGCCACACCCCATGACCTATATAAAGGATCTGCTTTTTGGCATTCCTTGAGTCAAGCAAAGTCTCATCTGGTTTGCTGAAGTCACACCTTGGATTCCTGCCTGCCCTGAGAAATCTGAAAGGAATTTGGCAAAGCTGCAGAGGCTTCATGGCCACGCTTGATACCGACTTCCCAGACTCGGCCGTCGGAGGGGGAGTGGGACACGACAATAGTCCTCAATTTACGACCGCAGTTGGGTCCTTCATTTCCATTGCTAAACGAGCCGTGCTTGATTTCATGACCTTTTATTTTTTTATATCACCGTTGTTAGGCAAATCACTGCGGTTGTTAAGTGAATCACACAATCTGGCTTCCTCCATGGACTTCATTTGTCGGAAGCCGGCTGCTAAGATCTCAAAGGGTGATCGCATGAAGTGCTACAGATGGGTTTATAGAAACTGGAGCGAGATAAGGAATGGTTTGGTTATATTTCAAGAGACGAGTAATAAATTGTTAATGTTGGTTATACAATGCTTGTTGGGATGATGTTCTTTCTTTTTCTACACTTTTCAAATTTTATTTTATTTTTTCATTTTTAAGGTGTTTATTCTGTAGTCGTGTAAGTTCTGCTTGCTACACTATCCTCTTTAATGTAAAATGTGATAATTTCATTTAATAATTTAATGGAAAATGGAAAAAAAAGAGTACTTGCATTTTCTAGTTGTCTTAGCTAGTTTCTGCTCATTCGTTCACTAAAACACAAACACACATGAACACTTCAGGCCAGACAAACTGCAGCTTCGTTCTGTCCCAGGATCATCTTATAAAACTCCCCCCACCCCAGACGTACTTAATAATAACAACAGAGTTGGAAGGGACCTTGGAGGCCTTCTAGTCCAACCCCCTGCCCAGGCAGGAAACCCTACATCATCTCAGACAGATGGTTATCCAACATTTTCTTAAAAATTTCCAGTGTTGGAGCATTCACAACTTCTGCAGGCAAGTCGTTCCACTTATTAATTGTTCTAACTGTCAGGAAATTTCTCCTTAGTTCTAAGTTGCTTCTTTCCTTGATCAGTTTCCACCCATTGCTTCTTGTTCTACCCAACAGAACAGCCCAACTCCCACTTCTCTGTGGCAGCCCCTGAGATATTAGAACACTGCTATCATGTCTCCCCTAGTCCTTCTTTTCATTAAACTAGACATACCCAGTTCCTGCAACCGTTCTTCATATGTTTTAGCCTCCAGTCCCCTAATCATCTTTGTTGCTCTTCTCTGCACTCTTTCTAGAGTCTCAGCATCTTTTTTACATCGTGGCGACCAAAACTGAATGCAGTATTCCAAGTGTGGCCTTACCAAGGCATTATAAAGTGGCACTAACACTTCACGTGATCTTGATTCTATCCCTCTGTTTATGCAGCCCAGAACTGTGTTGGCTTTTTTAGCAGCAGGCACTGCTGGCTCATATCTAAATGGTTGTCCACTAGGACTCCAAGATCCCTCTCACAGGTACTACTATTGAGCAAGGTACCACATATACGGTACCTGTGCATTTTGGTTTTTTTGCCTAAATGTAGAACCTTACTTTTTTCACTGTTGAATTTCATTTTGTTAGATAGCGCCCAATGTTCAAGTCTGTCAAGATCTTTCTGTAACTTGAGCCTATCTTCTTGAGTGTTGGCTATTCCTGCCAGCTTGGTGTCATCTGCAAATTTGATGAGTTCCACATCTATCCCCTCGTCCAAGTCATTGATGAAGATGTTAAAGAGTACTGGGCCTAAAACAGAGCCTTGGGGTACTCCGCTACATACTTCCCTCCATGTGGATGTAGTTCCGTTGAGGACTACACGTTGAGTGCGGTTGGTCAGCCAGTTACGGATCCATCTGGTGGTGGTGCTGTCCAACCCACATTTTTCTACTTTATCTATTATCTAATATACTTATTTTGGGGCAACAAATTAATTCTCACAAGTGTTTCTAACCCCAGATAGCCTTTGCTTCTTTTGCAGACAAAGACACAAGGCTGGTAATGCCACGCTAATCCTTCACCTGATTTGCGAATAATTTGACTTGCCCACAAGAAAGGTTTTTGAATGCTCTCTTTTTTCAATTTCCAACCGTCGGCTGTTTACCGCATGAACGCATTGAAAGCTGCATTCCAAGGGAGAAGTTCCGAGTTCAATTTGGATAGTCCTTGACTTACAACAGTTCATTTAGTGACCAAAGTTACAGTGGCACTGAAAAAAAGTGACTTATAATCATTTTTTCACACTTACGGTCATTGCAGCAAGCCCATGATCACATGATCAAAATTCAGACGCTTGGCAATTGACTCAAATTTATGACGGTTGCAGTGTCCCGGGGTCCTGCAATCCCCTTTACTAACAACAATTGCAGTGATTCACTTAACAACTGTGGCAAGAAAGCTCATAAAATGGAGCAAACCTCACTTAAGAACTGTCCTGCTTAGCAACAGAAATGTTGGGCTCAATTGTGCTCATAAGTCAAGCATTATCTATAGACCATCTTCACTCTTCCTTACATATGGTCCTTCTTATTAGAGTAACTCGCACAGCTAGCATTGGGGTTGCCAAGAATCATAGAATTGGTGTTGTGCCTCGTCCTCCCTCCTCTCCTCAGCCTGGCCCCTCCCATCTACACCCGGGCCTGTTATCAGACTCCGAGTCTGATAATGAAGATGAACGGCCTGTCATGCCTCCAGCCCCCAGCCCCCAGCCCTGGCCCCATGCCCGGAGAGGATTCCAGGAATGAACAAACAAACCAGATAAACCTCACTCCTACAGCCACGTGAGCCAGAAGCCAGCCACGTGCTGGAATTACTGACAGCAGATCCAGCTGAAGAGAATTCAAAGTGGGAGGATCCTCACTTCCGGAGATCTGAGAGGTGACGCCAGCAGAAGAAAGGGAGGAGCAGGCCTGGATAAATGCTGAGTCATGGAGCCACACCCCACAGCCTATATAAAGGACCTGCTTTTGGCATTCCAACCTTAAGTCAAGCAAGTCTCATCTTGTTTGCTGCTATCACAACTTGGACTCCTGCGTGCCCTGATAAACCTTGAAGGAATTTTACAAGCTGCAGAGGCTTCGTTGCCACGCTTGATACGGACTTCCTAGACCCGGTTGTCGGAGGGGGAGGGGGACACGACAATTGGAAAAGACCTAAGAGTTCTCTTAGCCTTTCTCTCTGCGGACAATGTAAAAATATTTAACACCACCAACAATGCTGCTACCCTTCAAAAAGACCTTGAGTTTGTGTCGGAATGGTCAAACAATTGGCAACTCCAAATCTCAAGCAATAAATGCTCTGTCTTAAACATTGGCAAAAAGAACCAGAACACAAAATACAAGCTGAGTGGACACGACCTTGTAGATGACCCTCACTCTGTCAAGGACCTTGGAGTACTCATATCTAATGATCTAAGTGCCAAAGCCCACTGTAACAACATCGCCAAAAAGGCATTAAGGGTTCTAAACCTAATCTGGTGTAGTGTTGTGTCTTGCCCGCCCTCAGAGCAGCCGGGGCCTTCTTACCTGCTCCCCAACACTGAGGAATGTATGCCTTCCGGCCCAAGTCCTGGCTCCATGCCCCCACAAACTGCAGAAGAAGGAGCATCTCCCTGCCCCAGCCCTGACTCCATGCCCAGGCAAACGGAGCAGCTAGACCCCTCCCCCTCATCCACAGCAGGTGAGCCTGAGGAGGGTTTACTCCCAAGAACAGCTGATTGGAGTGACCCTCGCATCAGAAGATTGGAGAGGCGGAGGCAACAGAGGGAAGGGAGGAGCAGGCCTTAATGAGTGCTGAGTCATGGAGCCACACCCCATGGCCTATATAAAGGAGCTACTTTCTGGCAGTCTCTGAGTCAGGCAAAGTCTAAACTTATCTTGCTGAAGTCACTTACTGGTCTGCCTGCTCTGAGGACTTTGCTAGGACTTTGGGCAGAGCTGCAGAGGCAAGCCTGATTCGGATTTCCCGGACCCAGCCGTCAGCGGAGGAGTGGGACACGACATGTAGCTTCTTCTCTGGTAATATTGCACTACTAACAGAGCATACAAAACATTTGCTAGACCAATTCTCAAATACAGCTCATCTGTCTGGAACCTGCACTACATATTGGACATAAATACAATCGGACGTGTCCAGAAATATTCACAAGAAGAGTCCTCCACTCCTCTGCTCGCAACAAAATACCTTATGCCACCAGACTTGAAATTCTAGGCTTAGAAAACTTAGAACTATGCCGCCTTCGGTATGACTTAAGCGTACTTCATAAAATCATCAGCTACAATGTCCTACTTGTCAACGACTACTTCAGCTTCAACCACAACAATACATGAGCAAATAACAGATACAAACTCAAGGTAAACCGCTCCAAACTTGATTGCAGAAAATATGACTTCAGTAACAGAGCGGTCAATGCCTGGAATGCACTACCTGACTCTGTAGTTTCTTCCCCAAACCCCCAAAACTTTAAGCTTAAACTGTCTACTGTTGACCTCACCCCATTCCTAAGAGGTCTGTAAGGGGCGTGCATAAGAGCACCAGCGTGCCTACCGTCCCTGTCCTAATGTTCCCTTTTATTCGTATCTATTTTATGTATTCAATTCATGCTTATATTTACATTACCTAATATGTCCTTGACAAATAAAATAAAAATAATAAATAAATAAAAATCGTGGTCATAAGTCAAGCATTATCTATAGACCATCTTCACTCTTCCTTATAGATGGTCCTTCTTATTAGAACAAAACAGAATAACTCCAACAACTAGCATTGGACAAAGTTCTGGAATAGGACCTATTGCACGACCCTATTTCTTTACAACCGTCCCTTATTATTTTTTATAAATAAATCAAGGTGGCAAACACACACAATAACCCTTCCTCTTTCCCCCCCCCCATAACCACAATCCTGTGAGGTGGATTGGGCTGATAGAGAGGGAATAGCTTAAAGTCACCCAAGCAGCTTTCCTGCCTAAGGCAGGACTAGAACTCAGTCTCCTGGTGATTGGCCCAAAATCTCCCAGCTGGCTTTCATGCCTAAAACAGCACTAGAACTCACTATCTCTTGGTGATTGGGCCAAAGTCACTCTGTCATGTTTCCTGCCTAAGGCGGGACTACAACTCACTGTCTCCTGGTGATTGGCCCAAAATTTCCCAGCTGGCTTTCATGCCTAAGGCAGGACTAGAACTCACAATCTCCTGGTGATCGGCCCAAAGCCAGCAAGCTAGCTTTCATGCCTAAAACAGAACTAGATCTCCCTGCCTCCTGGTGATTGGTCCAAAGTCACCCAGTCAGGTTTCCTGCCTAAGGCGGGACTAGAACTCACCATCTCCTGGTGATTGGCCCAAAGTCAGTTTAGCCAGCTTTCATGCCTAAGGCAGCACTAGAACTTACTGTCTCCTGGCTTCTAACCTGGTGCCCTTATCACTAGACCAAACCTTCGCATACATTTTCCTGGGACATTGCCGGACTACAAGGAAAGAGGAAAAGATTGAACTCATCCTCAGAAGACATCTACCATGCTTGTAACTACCTTCCCCAGCTAGGAATCTTCTGATGCAAGAAGTCTGCTAGTGTTGTGTCTGCGCCCCCCCAAGCTGGGCCCCCTGCTAGAAAGTGACTTGGAAAGTGAGAGGGAAGGGCCATCAGGACTTACCTCAGGAGCACAGGCTTCCCTGGCTCAGCTCCAGGAGCCAGAGGCACGCCAGGTGGAAGAGATAATGAGGCCTCCGTCCCCTGACTCTTCCCCCCCCCCGCCACGCCTCCAGACCCAGCTGATGGCAATCAGGCCTGGCTGGACCCGAGGTTTCGTAGGCAGGAGAGATGGGAACAACAGAAGCAGGGATGGGGCAGGCCTAGGAAGTACTGAGTCATGCAGCCACACCCCACAGGATATAAAACAGAAAGAGCTGCTATGCCTCTTCATAGCAGGCAAATCAACTGCTTAATTAAGAGCTGAAGTACTGGTTGTTGACTCATCGGCATCAAGGGAGATAACAGAGACACTTGGCAGACACTCGCTAGTTTGCTGCCAGAGCTGATAGTGCCGGCTAATTAAGCCATCGCTCGGACGGAGGCGAGGGGGGACAGAACAGCTATCTTCAAATTCACGATCCCAAATCTCCAGGTTGGAACAGAAATCAGGTCTTCGTCCTTCCTTCCACCATGTAAACAACCATACCATAAAATAGAACAGTACTATTATCCCCATATTACATGGTATCGGAAGGAGGGCATGTGAATGAAAGCCAAGAGTAAGAGATTAGTACTGGCAGTCCTCCACTTATGACCATAATTGAGGCCAGAATTTATATTGTTAAGTGAGACATGCTTTAAGCGAGCTTTGTCCCATGTTTTAGCAACTTTTCTTGATGCAGTTGTTAAGTGAATCATCACAGATGATAAATTGAGTAACCCGGTTGTTAAATGAACCCTATTTCCTCCACTGACCTTGCTTGTGAGGAGGTCGCGAAAGGAGGATCACATGACCTTCAGCCACTGTAACGGTCATAAATATGAACCAGTTGCCAAGCCTCCAAATTTTGATCAGGTTGTAATGGTGCAAAACGGTCGTAAGCAGCGATGGAATTCAATTTGTTTAACTACCGGTTCTGTGGGTGTGGCTTGGTGGGCATGGCAGGGGAAGGATACTCACTTGTGGGGTGCCGCAGGGGTCGATTCTCTCGCCCCTTCTGTTCAACATCTATATGAAGCCGCTGGGTGAGATCATCAGTGGCTTCGGTGTGAGGTACCAGCTGTACGCTGATGACCCCAGCTGTACTTTTCCACACCGGGCCACCCCAACGAAGCTATCAAAGTGCTGTCCCGGTGTTTGGAAGCCGTACGGGTCTGGATGGGGAGAAACAGGCTCAAGCTCAATCCCTCCAAGACAGAGTGGCTGTGGATGCCGGCATCCCGGTACAGTCAGCTGAGTCCACGGCTGACTGTTGGGGGCGAGTCATTGGCCCCGATGGAGAGGGTGCGCAACTTAGGCGTCCTCCTGGATGAACGGCTGTCTTTTGAAGATCATTTGGCGGCCGTCTCCAGGAGAGCTTTCCACCAGGTTCGCCTGGTGCGCCAGTTGCGCCCCTTTCTAGACCGGGATGCCTTATGCACGGTCACTCACGCCCTCGTGACGTCTCGTCTGGATTACTGCAATGCTCTCTACATGGGGCTCCCCTTGAGGGGCATCCGGAGGCTCCAGTTAGTCCAGAATGCGGCTGCGCGGGTGATAGAGGGAGCCCCTCGTGGCTCCCGTGTGACACCTATCCTGCGCAGACTGCACTGGCTACCTGTGGCCTTCCGGGTGCGCTTCAAGGTTTTGGTGACCATCTTTAAAGCGCTCCATGGCATAGGGCCGGGCTATTTACGGGACCGCCTACTGCTACCGAATACCTCTCACCGACCCATGCGCCTCACAGAGAGGGACTCCTCAGGGTGCCGCCAGCTAGGCAGTGCCGTCTGGCGACACCCAGGGAAGGGCCTTCTGTGGGGCTCCCACCCTCTGGAACGAACTTCCCCCAGGACTCCGTCAACTTCCGGACCTCCGAACCTTCCGTCGCGAGCTTAAAACACACTTATTCATTTGCGCAGGACTGGATTAGTTTTTAAATTTATATTGGTTTTAAATGGGTTTTTATTATTTATATTGCTTTTTAATTCGGCTTTGTAGAATAAGTTTTTTAAATGTGGTTTTAGTGTGTATTTATATGTCTTTTACTTGCCTGTGAACCGCCCTGAGTCCCTCGGGAGATTGGGCGGTATATAAATGTGATTAATAAATAAATAAATAAAATACTGCAAAATCTCCATTTCAACCCACTCCTGGGGGAAAAATATTGCAAAATCTCCATTCCCACCCCACTCCCGTGAAAGTATACTGCAAAATCCCCATTCCTTCCCCACTCCTGGGGGAAGGATATTGCAAAATCCCCATTCCCTCCACACTCCAGTGGAAGGATACTACAAAATCCCCATTCCCTCCCCACTCCTGGGGCAAGGATATTGCAAAATCCCCATTCCCTCCCCACTCCAGTGGAAGGATACTGCAAAATCCCCATTCCCTCCCCACTCCTGGGGGGAAGGATATTGCAAAATCTCCATTCCCACCCCACTCCTGGGGCCAGCCAGAGGTGGTATATTTGCCGGTTCTCCGAACTACTCAAAATTTCCGCTACCGGTTCTCCAGAACCTGTCAGAACCTGCTGGATTTCGCCCCTGGTTGCAACACATTTTTCCGTGCCGTCGTTCATTCTGGTCACAAAACGAACAGCTGTTAAGTTGAAGTGTATCTGTACTATTCCTGCCAATCTCTAATACCTCGATCAGCTTGAGCCGAACTTTTTTTATGTACTGAAGGTATTTGATTTGTAGACTCGTCGCTCCTGGCCAACATCCGGACTTCCCCAGGTTGGCTGAGGCAGACAATTCCTCGGATCGAAGTGTTTCCGCACATTTAATTGGCATTCCTTCCTGTCCTTTACAAGCAGCTGTTTTTTTCTTTCTTTCTCTAGACCGGGATGAATAATGAATGAAAACAAAAGGAAAGGGAGGGAGGGGGAGATTAACTATGTCGCCCAATGCCCAGGAGCAGGAGGAGGAGCAGAAAGCTAATGCATACCTCCCCCCACCATAAACAACCACTCAAAACTTTCAAACTTTTCTCAAAGGCATTTTAGGCAGGTCAGTCATGCATTTCCAGGCTTAAATACACAGGATATTGAACAGGACCTTGAGAGAAATGGGCACTTTAATCCAAATCCCGGTGTTTCTGCCTTAAAAGATTTCAGGTTATCTAATATCTGGGGATTTAAATGAACGGGAGGTTGTGAGAATTAGCAATATCGGTTACGGCCGGTAGTGTTTTACTACTGCTCTTTATCATCTCTCTTGTGGAACTTCAACAATACACAATACAATACAATACAATAGCTCAGGCTGGTAAAGCCTGTTATTAAGAACACAAAGCCTGCAATTACTGCAGGTTCAAGCCCGGCCCAAGGTTGACTCAGCCTTCCATCCTTTATAAGGTAGGTAAAATGAGGACCCAGATTGTTGGGGGGGCAATAAGTTGACTTTGTAAAAATATACAAATAGAATGAGACTATTGCCTTATACACTGTAAGCCGCCTGAGTCTTCGGAGAAGGGCGGGGTATAAATGTAAAAAAACAAAAAAAAACAAAAAACAAAAACAATACAATACAATACAAGTGCAACAATACACGAGCAAACAATAGATTTAAGCTTAATGATAACCACTCCAATCTTGATTGCAGAAAATATGACTTCAGTAACAGAGCTGTTAATGCCTGGAATGCACTACCTGACTCTGTGGTCTCTTCCCAAAATCCCCAAAGCTTCAACCAAAAACTGTCTACCATTGACCTCACCCCATTCCTAAGAGGTCTGTAAGGGGCGTGCATAAGAGCACCAGCATGCCTACCATTCCCGTCCTGTTGTTTCCTTTCGTTATATCCAATTAATATAATTATTACATACTCATACTTATATATATGCTTATATATTGTATAGTTATTTCATGCTTTTGCTTATATATACTGTGTGACAAAACAAACAAACAAACAAACAAACTGTGGGAAGAGACACATTTGTACAACCAAAGGACTTGGAAATCACATCGGGGAAGAGAGATGTAAAATACAGGAATTTAAAAGTGCCGATTTTCAGGAGGGGCCCGCGAAGCTGTTTTAAAAGAAATAGAATTCTTCCGTTTCTTGGAGTCACTAAAAGCTGTGATTAATATATCCGTGATGGCAAGCCTATGGCACATATACCAGAGGTGGCACGTAGCACCCTCTCTGATGGTACGTGGGCCGTCGCCCCAGTTCAACTCTGCTGCGCATGCTCGTGCACGTCCCGCTGGCCAGCTGGTCTTTGGGATCTCTGCTGCACATGTGCAAAGGGGACGCGTGCAGGGGGGCCGTACATGCATGTGCGGGGCGCACATGCACGGGGCATGGGATGGGACCAGGGGTGAAATCCAGCAGGTTCTGGAGAACCGGTAGCGGAAATTTTGAGTAGTTCGGAGAACCAGCGAATACCACCTCTGGCTGGCCCCAGAGTGGATGGGAATGGGGATTTTGCAGTATCCTTCCCCTGGAGTGGGGTGGGAATGGGGATTTCGCAGTATCCTTCTCCTGCCACGCCCCTCAAGCCACGCCTACACCCACCAAGCCACGCCCACAGAACCGTTAGTAAAAGAATTTGAATTTCACCACTGGGCAGGGAACACGTGGGGGCATCTGCCTGTGGGGACGTGCGGGGGACGCGTGCATGTGGGGGAGCACACGCGCAGGGGCTGTGCATGCATTGCATTTTGGGGGTTCGGGTACACATGCACTTGGTCCGGAAAAGGTTAGCCATCACTGTTATATACCCTCGAACCATTTCATTTGGAGGCGCCTTATTTTATATGATAAATCTTTAATTAAGGGTAATATATTTTACAACTGTGGTTTTTTACGCCTGGAGTACTTTTAGTAATAAATGCATTTATAAATACAACTATAATTACAGGTAGTCCTTGACTTACGACCGTCATTGGGGCCAGAACTTCCGTTGATAGGCAGGGAAGACGTTAAGTGTCACACACGATCTTATGACCTTTTTTTTTTCTTTTTGCCACAGTGATTAAGTGAATTGTGTGGTTGTTGAGTGAATCTGGCTTTCTCTCACTCGTTTTCCTTGTTGGAAGTTGCCCGAGTAGGTCGCAAATGGCGATCATGGGATCCCACTGGAACCATCGTAAGTACATGTCAGTTGCCAAGTGCCTGAATTTCGACCACGAGACCGCAGGGGCACGACGACAGTTGTAAGTGTGAGGACCAGTTGTATGTCACTCTTTTTCAGTCTTGACGTAACTTTGAACAGTTGTTAAACAAACGGTCGTAACTCGAGGATCACCTGTACTACTTCCACACTCCAAATCACAGGCCGCCATCTTCCAGATGAAGTTTTTTTCTTCTTTTAGCTCAGCGTTGTAGATGCCGATTTGCAACTTTGGGGCAGAAAAAATTACGTTTCCCATTCTTTTTCCTTCATCTGGGGTTCTTCAGGAGCCCTGGACTGCAACTCCCATCATTCCCTAGCCGGCACAGCTGAAGAATTCCTGACTGATTCAACCAGAAATGCCAGGGCCAGAATTACTGTATGCAAAGCCACGGTTATCATTCCTGTTTTAAAGACAGGAAACTGAGGCTGGAAGGCCGTAACTGGCCAAGGCATCGCCATCACATTCTAGCTTAGTGTTGTGGTTTCTATCGCCGGTCCCTCCAGCAGCCGACTTAGAGGAGGAGGAAGCATGGGAGTTAGGGACAGCATCAAGGCAACCTGAGAGCTCCGATGGGGAAGAGGGAATGGAGGGAATGGAGCTGGGAGAGAGAGAGATAGAGGGGGAGCCTGGGCCATCCGTCAGCCCTCAGATGGAGAGTCAACAGCAGGGGTGAAATCCAGCAGGTTCTGACAGGCTCTGGAGAACCGGTAGCAGAAATTTTGAGCAGTTCGGCGAATCAGCAAATACCATCTCTGGCTGGCCTCAGAGTTGGGTGGGAATGGAAATTTTGCGTTATCTTTGCCCTGGAGTGGGATGGGAATGGAGTTTTTGCAGTATCCTTCCCCTGCTACGCCCACCAAGCCACGCCCACCAAGCCACACCATGCCCACCAAGCCACACCTACAGAACTAGTAGTAAAAAAAAATTGGATTTCACCGCTGGTCAACAGCCTCCCAGGTCTGGAGGTGACTGGAACAGCTGCGTCCAGTGGCTGATGCATGGATGAGCAGAAGGCAGAGGAGAGGAGAGGAGTGGAAATCCATGGGCTGATCCTTGGATAGAAGAGCCACCGCTGCTAGCGAAGCCCCACCCTAGCTCTAGGGATAAAAGGCAGGGGGTGGAGATGAATAGATGTGGCAGACAATCATTCATCTCTGTGCCGGACAGACTTGTTAGCCGGCATTGTGAGAGAAACTTTTTGCTGGCGTTCCTAATAAAGGAATCTTTGAGTTAACTTCAGAGGGTTTGTCGTGTTTGGGGAACTGGGTCAGAACACGTAGGTTTCCAAAATCCCACTTTTATTACAGAGATATAAATTTATTGATGCAATTTCCACGCTCCAAGAAGAGCAGTGTTTTCCTCCAAAAATAATTTCCATTAAGGAGAAGAAGAAGAAAACAGCAGAAAAGAACCCTTGTCTTTTCACTGGCACCACCTAAAATACTTTTCCAAGTGTTAAAAGAACAGCTTCCTAGAGGGTGGGAACATCCTGGATCTTGTATAAGCCACCTGTCAGTTTTCCATCCCTTCCCTACACATCTTCGCTCCCTTATGAATATAAGAACCATAACTGGTGCTTCTTTTGTTGCTGTTGTTGTTATTATTATTATTATTATTATTATTTATTCGATTTTTATACCGCCCTTCTCCCGAAGGACTGTTGTTATTGTTGTTGTTAGTTGAGAAGTTGTGCATGACCCATCGCGACCCCATGGACGACGTTCCTCCAGGCCTTCCTGTCCTCTACCATCCTCTGGAGTCCATTGAAGCTCACGCCGACTGCTTCAGTGACCCCATCCAGCCACCTTGTTCTCTGTCGTCCCTTTCTTCTTTTGCCCTCAATCTTTCCCAGCATTAGGCTCTTCTCCAGTAAGTCCTTCCTTCTGATTAGGTGGCCAAATATTTGAGTTTCCTCTTCAGGATCTGGACTTCTAAAGAGCAGTCAGGGTTGATCACCTCTAGGACTGACCGGTTGGATCGCCTGGCAGTCCAAGGGACTCGCAGAGTCTTCTTCAGCACCAGAGTTCAAAGGCCTCAATTCTTTGGCGCTCAGCCTTTCTTATAGTCCAACTTTCACAGCTATACATTGCAACTGGGAAAGCCAGAGCCTTGACTATACGCACTTTTATTGGCAGGGTGATTAGCGACCCCAACGGAAGGGATAACAAATGATGGCAAGAAACTGCATAAAATAACATTCTGAAAGGCACTTTCACAACACAACCAGAAATATTGATCCCCAAAGAACCAAGGCAGAAACAGGCAGTCCTCATTTAAGCGACTGCCCCATACAGCGACTGTTCACATTTGCAACAATGCAAAAGTAACTTTGTGCCAGGCCCTCACATTTACGACCTTCGCAGGTCCATAAAGCAAAGGAAAGCTGAAGTAAGATCGTAGGAACAGTCGTGGTTAGAGACCCCTTCGCTTTATAACTTAGTTGCTGGTCCCATACAGGGGTCACTCAACGAGAACTATCCCTTCAGCTTTTGAGAGCAACTGATTTTTGTACAAAATGGCCTCAAAGCGGGGAATTCTGGGAGTTGAAGTCCATATATCTTGAAGTTGTCAGGCTAGAAAAATAGCGATTTTGCATGACCGAATACTTCAACTCGGTGGTCTTAAACTCCCTAATTTCAAGAGGAAAACACCCCTTTCCAATCCCCATTCCCACCCCAAGTTCTCTTCCAGATACTTCTGGTCAGAGGTGGGCTTCGCATAATTTAACAACCAGTTCGCCTAGTACAGAACCAAAAAGGGGAGCGCTTGCGCATGGTTTCAAAGACATGGCAATTTCATGTGCGTGGCTTCCAGCATATTTTTTCAGGACAGCCACGGTGACTAGAGCGGGCAAGGCGTGGAAATCAGCTGGGCTGTTTGGGCAGAGTGAGCGATCCAGAGAGTGAGATATATAGGACAGGATAGCACCGGGGTGGGTGGGTGGCAGTGGTGGGTTGCCCCAGATTCAGATCGGTTCGCCGGTTTTACCGGTAGTAAAACCGGTGGAAGGCTCCGCCCACTGACCTGGACGTCATCAGGAAGCTTCTGCGCGCGGTCCCGTTGCAAACCGGTAGTAAAGGTAAGTAGAACCCACCCCTGGTTGGCGGGCCCAGCCGATTAGTGGAACAACCGGTTCGCCTGAATCGGTCCGAACCGGCAGCAGCCCACCTCTGTTTCTGGTGCAAACGAACCTTCTGATCTAAAGCAGGGATTGCCCAATCCGGGTGCGCTTCAAGGTGTTGGTGAACGTCTTTAAAGCACTCCATGGCATAGGGCCGGGTTATCTACGGGACCGCCTGCTGCTACCGAATGCCTCTCACCGACCCGTGCGCTCTCACAGAGAGGGACTCCTCAGGGTGCCGTCGGCGCGACAGTGTCGTCTGGCGACACCCAGGGGAAGGGCCTTCTCTGTGGGGCTCCGCCCTCTGGGCGAACTCTCCCCAGGACTTCGTCAACTTCCGGACCTCCGAACCTTTCGCCGCGAGCTTAAAACTCACTTATTCATCTGCGCTGGACTGGGTTAGTTTTTTTAAGTTTATGGGTTTTTAATGGGTTTTTATTTTTAAATTTTAATTGTGGCCAATTTAATAAGTTTTTTAATTGTATTTTAATATTTATAGTGTATTGTGTATTTTTTACTTGGCTGTGAACCGCCCTGAGTCCTTCGGGAGAAGGGCGGTATACAAATTTAAATAATAAATAAATAAATAAATAAATAAATTTAGCAACTTTTAAGACCTGTGGACTTCAACTCCCAGAATTCCTCAGGCAGCCATGTTGCCTGAGGAATTCTGGGACTTGAAGTCCACAAGCCTTAAAAGTTACCAAGTTTGAAGACTCCTAATCTAAAACATGATGGGGGCATTACAAGGGCATATCGCACCAACTTTTGTCTGCGCTTTGATGGCCAACGTAAGACAACTGAAACACACAAACACTCTCGATGACTTGGCTGTAGAAGAAGGAAGCCAGTGAAAGGGGATTTTGTGCATTGTCCCATGCATAAGTTCCAGATGATCCCCCTTCGATGACAAGCCCCTCTGAAGGAGAGACATCAATCTTGCTCCTCTCTGAAAATAATCCAAGGTGAGGATAGGAAATAAGTTCATTGTGCAGTATAATCATCTGTAAGATTTATTGCCCGCTGCCATAAATTATGCAAGGTTTCCAAGAATTAATCCTCATAGACCCAAGTCCATCATGCCTCTCTCTCTCTCTCTCTGCCTGGACTGTGGCACTTCCAACTTTAGGAAAGAACCTAGCACAGTATTGCATAGGAAATTGTGTTTTTTCACAAGCCTCTACATCTGGGGAAGGTACCCTTAAATTTATCAGCAACAGGATTAATCTATTCGAGATCTCTTTACAGGTAGTTCTCGACTTACAACAGTTCATTCAGTGACCACTTGAAGTCACAATAACACCGGGAAAAACTTTTTATATATTTATATATTTATTTATTTATTTATTTATTTTATTTTGTCACAACAATATATGTAGGAATCATACAAAAGATTATATAGTATATAAACATATATGAGTAAATATAAGGAGGTATAAGCATATATATAGGAAGAAGAAAAGAAAAACAATAGGACAGGAATGGTAGGCATGTTTGTGCGCTTATGCACGCCCCTTATGGTCCTCTTAGGAATGGGGTGAGGTCAATAGTAGAAAGTTTTTGGATAAAGCTTTTAGGATTATGGGAAGAGACCACAGAGTCAGGTAAAGTATTCCAAGCACTGATGATTCTGTTACAGAAGTCATATTTTCTGCAATCTAGATTAAAGCGGTTGACATTAAGTTTAAATCTATTAGTTGCTCTAGTATTATTGCAATTAAAGCTGAAGTAGTCTTTAACAGGAAGGACATTACAATAGATGATTCTGTGAGTTAAACTTAGGTCTTGTCGAAGGCGACGGAGTTCCAAGTTTTCTAAGCCTAGGATTTCAAGTCTGGTGGGATAAGGTATTTTGTTGTTTTCAGAGGAATGGAGAACTCTTCTTGTAAAATATTTCTGGACACGTTCAATTGTATTGATGTCAGAGATGTGGTGAGGGTTCCAAACAGGCGAGCTGTATTCTAGAATTGGTCTAGCAAATGTTTTATATGCTCTGGTTAGTAGTGTTATGGTTAGAAAAGAAATATGAATAAAAGGTGGTAGGCTAACAAACTAGATACCGTAAAAGTAAATGAGAGAAAAGACGAAAAAGGAATAGAAACTCAGATGACACCCATGTAAATGGGAAAAGGGGGAAGGAAAAAATGCTATTACGTAAATGTAGAACTATGATGTTATATGTGAAATCAGCTAAATGGAAAAGGAATTGAAAAGAAAGTATAAATGAATAGAAGATCAGAGCTGCTCAGATACCAATAAGGAAAATATTGAATTGAAAATGAAAACAAAAAGGGAGAGAGAATGGAAAGAGTAGAGGGGAGATAAGAGGGGAGAAGGGGAGAGAGGAAGAGAAGAAAGGGAAAAGGAGAGGAAGAAAGGAAAAAAAAGAGTAGGAGAGAAGGTTAGAAAGGGGGGGGGAAGAAGCGAGGAGTGAGCAATGGGAAGGGGAAGGAGAGGAGGAAAGAAGAAAGTAGAAAAGGAAGAAGGGAGGGAAGGAAAAGAGAGAAGAAAGAAAAGAAGGATTGTTGTAAAACAAGTGAAAAGAATTGGTTGAAGAGCAGCCCTGAATATATAACATAACATAACATAACATAACATCAGAGTTGGAAGGGACCTTGGAGGCCTTCTAGTCCAACCCCCTGCCCAGGCAGGAAACCCTACACCATCTCAGACAGATGGTTATCCAACATTTTCTTAAAAATTTCCAGTGTTGGAGCATTCACAACTTCTGAAGGCAAGTCGTTCCACTTATTAATTGTTCTAACTGTCAGGAAATTTCTCCTTATACCGGTATATATATATATATATATTCTTTTTTTTAAAAAAATCGCTTAGGATGATGAGATGAAAATGTAAATAGTATAGTATATATATGATTAACAATGGATAAGAGACTCTACATTTATAATATGTCTATTTGAACTAAAATAGAAAACTTTTTTTCCAAAAAAAAAAAAAACACTGGAAAAAAGTGACTTGTGACCATTTCTCACACTTACGACCCTTGTAGCATCCCCCCAGTCACGCGATTTACATTTGGATGCTTGACAACTGACTCACATTTATGACGGTCGCAGTATCCCGGGGGGGGGTCATGGGATCCCCTTTTGCGACCTTCTGACAAGCAAAGTCGATGGGGGAAGAAGCTAGATTCACTTAACAACCGTGTAACTAGTTCAACAGCTGCGGCGACTCAAGGAAAGTCGTAAAATGGGGCGAAACTCACTTCACAAGTTTCTTCTTACTTAGCAATATAAATTCTGAGCTCAATTGTGGTCGTAAGTCGAGGACTACATATTTTTGGAGTGCTTTCTATCCAAGCCAGTGAAAGCACCCTTTAAATCAGGGGTCTCCAACTTTGGCAACTTTAAGCCTGGGGGACTTCAACTCCCAGAATTCCCCAGCCAGCTTTGCTGGCTGGGGCATTCTGGGAGTTGAAGTCCTCCAGGCTTAAAGTTGCCAAGGTTGGAGACCCCTGGTTTAAATCTCACTTGTTTTAGTTTGTATAAATACCGTCAATGTGAGAGACAACGTCCAGGTAATCCTTGACTTACGATCTCAATTGAACCCAACATTTCCATTGTTAAGTGAGACATTTGTTAAGCAAGTTTTGCCCCATTTTACGTCTTTTCTTGCCACAGTTGTTAAGTGAATCCCTGCAGTTAATAAAGTTAGTAACCCGGCCGTTAAGTGACTTGTGGCTTCCCCACTTTTTAATCCACATGATCACGGGGAGGTTGCAACGGTCATAAAAAAGAACAGTCATAAACCACATTTTTTTCAGTGCCGTTGTTAACTTTGAACGGTCACTAAATGAACCGTCGTAAGTGGAGCACTATCTGTATAGAAGTAGCACAAAATGAACACACGCTTTATCCATTACGTACATACAGATAATCCTTGACTTACCACAATTGGGACCAGAACTTCCGTCACTAAGCAATGTGGTCATTAAGTGAGCCACACCCAATTTTACAACCTTTTTTGCCACGGTCATTAAGTGAATCGCCACAGTTGTTACGTGAATCGTATGGCTGTAAAACGAATCTGGGTTCCCTCACTGTTTGTCAGAAATGCCCTGGGAAAATCTCATATGGTAACCACTGCCAGTATAGTAAAAAAGGTAAAAGTTTCCCCTGTCTGGTCATACCTGACTCTAGGGGGCGCTGCTCATCATCCTTTCTTAGCCGAGGAAGCCAGTGTTGTCTGAAGATACTTCCGTGGTCATGTGGCTGGCATGACCATACGCTGAAGCGCATGGAACACTGTTACGTTCCTACCAAAGTGGTACCTATTTATCTACTCGCAATTGCATGCTTTCGAACTGCTAGATGGACAGAAGTTGGAGCCAGAAATGGAAGCTCACCCTGTTGCGCAGCGCTCGGATCTTGAACTGCCAACCTTCCAGTGGACAAGCCCAGCGTCTTACCCACCGGGCAGTGGTGAAATCCAATTTTTTTTACTACCTGTTCTGTGGGAGTGGCTTGGTGGGTGTGGTGTGGCTTGGTGGGCGTAGCAGGGAAAGGATACTGCAAAATCCCCATTCCCTCCCCACTCCTGGGGGAAGGATATTGTAAAATCCTCATTCCCACCCCACTCCAGGGAAGGATATTGCAAAATCTCCATTCCCTCCCCACTCCAGGGGAAAGATACTGCAAAATCCCCACTCCCTCTCACTCCAGGGGAAGAACACTGCAAAATCCCCATTCCCTCCCCACTCCTGGGGGAAGGATATTGCAAAATCTCAATTCCCACCCCACTCTGGGGCCAGCCAGAGGTGGTATTTGCCGGTTCGCCGAACTACTCAAAATTTCCGCTACCGGTTCTCCGAGCTACTCAAAATTTCCGCTACCGGTTCTCCAAACTGCTCAAAATTTCCGCTACCGGTTCTCCAGAACCTGTCAGAACCTACTGGATTTCACCCCTGCCACCGAGCCACTACACCCCCTCAAGTCTCATAAACACAATGCTGAGCGGGCAACCATTCAAATGTTGATTGTGTGGCTGCAGGAATGCTGTGAAGGTTGTTAAAGCAAGAACTGGTTGCAACAAGTCAGCACCATTGTCATTTTCAACAACCTTTCAACGGATGGTCGTAAGTAGAGGATTACCTATACATTAAAAAGTCAAGCAGCCCCAGAGGAGTCGATACTGAATTCATTACCAAACCAGTGCTGCGTTTGACATTTTAATTTGGAAATCAGAAAACGGGTAGCACGGAAAACAATTTTGGAGTTGTTTTAACGATGCAGATATTAAATGCTGAACTTGATGTCTTTTGAGAGAGAAATGACGGTCCACTTTGGAAGAGAATCCTCCAAAAAGATGCGGGACATGCTTGTATGATATATTTGCTACCTGTGTTCCACTCTACAACAACCATTCCTTTCTTCTGACAAAATAATAGCAATCACTGGATTGATACTTGTCCACCACAATGATATCCTATCACAAAGACAAGCATTTTGATTTTGGGGAGACCATCTGGAAGTTGATGAATCACACAAGACTTAGTTTAGAAACAGAGCTTCGAATGTTGTTGTTTTTTCAATTTAGGAAAAAAAACCTAAATTCAACTAGAAAGCCTGATCTGGTATTAGCAAAGAATGCCTAACCTGGATTTAAAGAACAGGGATCGGTTATATTCTAACTTCCGAAGACTTCCCAGCATCAGGCAGGATTTACCATCAGGCAAAAAAACAAACTCCAAAACCCCCCCAAAAACTGGAAGCTTTGAAAAAAGGGCAGTAACTGTTCGCATTTTTCCCAACAATGAGTAAACAGGGACTCCAAAAATCCTTGGCTGCAGATGGGCTTGGAGCAGTTTACTCCATCCCCGGGGGTTGCAATGTAATTGGGCCAATCCCTATTCAACCCAGGGAGATCTTAATTGATGTTTTCCTCCGATTGTATGGAAAGCAAGCAAGCCAGTCAGTGGAAGCCTATGGAGATTCTCCAGTCATTCAGTTATCCCAATTGGATGGGATTATTCTTTTTCCAAGAGGCCACTGGACTTTCTGTTTGTTTGTTTGCTTTTTCCTTTGAAGAGGTTTCACTTCTCACCCCAGAAGTTTCTTCGGCTCGGATGATCCTTCCATCCCCCAGCATTCAATCCAAGAGCCGAAGAAGCTTCTGGGATGAGAAGGGAAACGTCTTCGAAGAAAACCCCCAGAAACTCAAGTTACACTTTTGGGATAACTGGATGACTGGAGAATCTCCATAGGCTTCCACCGGCTGGCTTGCTTGCGTTCCACACAAAGGGAGAAGATCACTTAAGATCTCCCTGGGCTTTGGGACAAGCCGGTGGAAAGTTGGAGTCCGCCAGTCGGAACTTGCTACCGGTCCCTACCGGTCCCCTTCCATCCCACGTGCGGCAGAGGGTTTTCACCTGGGCCAGGTCCTCTGGTCCCCAACACCTGGGGGAGAGCACCTGGTCGGAGAAGCCCAAGCCCGCCAGGTACAGAACTCGAATAGAAAGCTAATAGGACCCTCGCCGCGGAAACTCCCCCGAAAGACCCTAAGTTTTGTCTTTCCCAATCTCCCCTCCCCACCCACTCCGCCACAAACCCCGGACTGAAGTCAGGGGATGATGGGGGCGGTAGTCCCCTCCACTCACCTTCAGCCTCGCGGGGCAAGAGAGCGAAGAGAGCCAAGGACGAGAGAAGAAGCGCTGCCGGGCAATCCATCGCTTAGCCGAGCCAAGGAGGGGAGAGTCGGTCGGATGGATAGATGGGATGGATGGAAGACGAGAAGCCCCCCGCGGGATTTTTCCTCGGTTGCAAACTCGTGGCGGGGTGGTTGTTGTTGTTTTTTTGCCGGGGCACCATCCAGCAAAGCATCAGATCCCCCCACCCACCCCGGTTCTCCAGCTTTCCCTCCCGGCTCCCGGGCAGGGAGATCGGTGGAGGAGGGAGTAGATCTCCTTTCGGGATCCTGCAGGAATCCGGGTTGGTTGGTTGGCTGGCTGAGTCGGAGAGGCGAGTCCCGGCTAGGCAGCGAAAAGCGAGCGAGCGCCCAGCAGCGGCTGGTCTTCCCCTTCCTTGCGCCAAGCGCGGTGGCGGCTTCTTTCTCCAAGCGGGCGCCCGCCGCAAGTTCTCTCCTGCTTAAGTTCGCCGCCCCCCCACCTTCCTTCCTCCTCCCTCCCCAGGCGGAGCGACCACTCCCCCCCCTCCTCTTCCACCGACCACCTCTCCGCCCGCGATCCCAACCACCCCGACGGCTTTGAAGATCCCCTCCCTCCCTTCCCTTCCTGGATCCCGCGTTTTGACGTCGCCCACCGGCCACCCACCGAGGCTGCGGCGGATCTGCCCACCGGCTCGGCCCCCTCCCCGGGCGAGGCTGCCTTTATCTCTCTCTCTCTCTCTTTCTCCGGGCAGCGCTCCAGGAGGAGAAATCCGGGGAGTGGGGGGATCGACCTCCTCATCCTCCATCCCCCCCCCCTTGCAAGTAGAGTCCCCCAGCTTGGGCTGAGCGCTCGGCGCGAGGGGGGGGGAGTAGGAAAAAAAACTTTGCAGCGGGATCCCAATCCGATCCATCCCGGCAGCGGGCGAGCAAAAGGCGACCCTCCCCCACCACTCCTCCTCCTCTTCCCCTCCCCACCTTTCCAGTTGCAAGATCAGATCCGATCCGGGCTGGGGGGGAGAAAAGGAGGGGGCGACCAAAAAAAAAAATTTATAAATAAATAAAATAGGCGAGAAACTCGGGTGGGCGCATATTGCAAAAAAAGAAAAAGGCAGATCGGCGGAGCGTTTTATTTTCTTTCCCACGCACAGCCCAGCCATGCCTTGGCCGCTTCTTTCCCGGGCTTTGTGCAGGGTTGGTGGGGGTCCGCGCGCGTGTGTGTGTGTTGCACGCTTCCTTTCCTTCCCCCGTTCTCTCCCTCTCCCTTTAGCACAAGCGAGCCGCCGTGCAACCGTGGTGGGGAGGGGGGTGCGGTGGAGGAGGGGCGGGGGGGTCTCTCTGCAAATCCTTACCCGGGAAGTGCCGGTTTGCGACGGTGGGCTTGCAGGCTTTGCAACGGGGGCGGGGGGAAGAAGGAGTGGGATCTCGCGCCCTCTTGCAAAAAGGGATTTTTTTTTCTCTTGCAAGAGGGCGCCTTTAAAAATTAAATTATTTTTTTTTAAAAAAAATCCCCCCCCTTTCTTTAGCCAAAACAAATGCTGCTCTTTCCCTCTCTGCAAACCCCCCGCCCCCAATTCAATCTCGAGTGTCTTTTTTTAAGGAGCTCCGACTTCAATCCCGGGCGATGTTCGATGTTCAAAACGGCTGATCCAGGAAGGGAGGGGAGGGGGCGGGGAGGGGGGTAACCAATGGGTGGGAGGGGGGGGTTGCGATCGTGCCGGGCTTGGCTGAGATTCCGGAGAGTCACGTGGAGCGAGAGAGCGCGAGCAACCTGATCCTCTTTTTATAGTCCATGCGCTGGGCTGGGAGTTTGATCGGACGCGAGATCGGGTGGGATTTGAACCCGGAGAGAAGCGGGGGGTGGGGGGTGGAGGGAAGAGGGGGTGCACTACTGGAGGGGTAGGAGGGCTGAAACGCAAGCCCACCCTGCAAGCACCCAGGAAGCTGGACGATTCCCACCCACCCCCCATTAAAACCAGCCTTGCAGGGTCTTCCCGCTCCGCTTGCTCCCAACTCCAAAGATCGTCAGAAAGAGGAAAACATTCTGCGTGTTTTAATCACGCGCAGATAACGCGGGTACATACAGGACTTTCCGTGCCCAGCTCCCAACCTGGTGCTCCCCAAATCTGTTGGCTTCAGTGTCTTGTGATTCCCGGGCTGAATGGACACAATTTTGCAAGTAAGACATCCCAAGAATGCGCAAAAGAGTTGGAAGGGACCTTGGAGGTCTTCTAGTCCAACCCCCTGCCTCAAGTGGGAAATTCAGGGGTGGAATCCAGCAGGTTCTGGAGAACCGGTAGCAGGAATTTTGCGTAGTTCGGAGAACCGGCAAATACCACCTCTGGCTGGCCCCAGAGTGGGAAGGGAATGGGGATTTTGCAGTAGCCTTCCCCTGCCATGCCTACCAAGCCACGGCCACAGAACCGGTAATACAGAAATTTGAATTCCACCAATGGGGAAACCCTATATACCATTTCAGAAGAATGGCTATCTGGATTGTTACATTAAAAAGAAGCCACAGGTCAAATCTTGCAGGGGCATCCCCATCGATTGACTTGTTTAGTGACTGCTTCGTTTAGTGACCTTTTGGTGGCAGTGATGAAAAAGTCACTTTGTGACCAAAGTTCTAATGGCTCTATGAAGTCCTCTTTAGGCATGTTTTAGAGGCAGGGCGCATGCGCAGGAGAGGCACACGGGAGCAACGTGTGCACAGAAGGCCAGGGACATGCGTGCACGCTCACATTTGCAAACTGGTAGGGAAAGTAAGTGAATACTACCCCTGAATATCTCCCTATGTTGTGTCGTTTCTATCTAAGTTTTAATCAAAACTGAGCTTTGCAAGCACAGGAAAGTGACGTCGGGGATCTTGGTTTACTGTTCAGACCTGCTTTTGAGAGTTATTTATACTCAAGGTTGCCATTTTGGGAGTAGATTTCCACAGTAAATTCATTTAATGACCACTCGACATTACAACCGCACTGGAAAAGTGACTTACGACTGGTGCTTTGCACTTATGACCATCACAGGGCCTCTGGTGGCTCAACAGACTAATGCAGTCTGTTATTAACACAGCTGCTTGCAATTACTGCACGTTCAAGTCCCACCAGGCCCAAGGTTGACTCAGCCTTCCATCCTTTATAAGGTAGGTAAAATGAGGACCCAGATTGTTGGGGGCAATAAAAGTTGACTTTGTATATAATATACAAATGGATATACAAACACAATGTAAGCCGCCTTGAGTCTTCGGAGAAGGGCGGGATATAAATTCAAAAAAACAACAACAACCCCTCAATCATCCCCACGGTCAAATGATCAAAATTTGGGCACTGATCAACTGGCATGTATCTACAACTGTTGTAGGATCGCGTGATTGCCATTTGTGATCCTCACAGGTGGTTTCTGACCAGCTAAATTACTGGGGGGAATTCACTTAATGACTTGGAAAATGGTTGTAAAATCAGACATGACTTGTTCAACGATCACATAGCTTACTGACAGGTGTCGCAGTCCAATTGTGGTCATAAGTCGAGGACTACCTGTAAGTGGGAGCAGTAGACCTACAAATTTTTTGGGGCTTCACCTAGCAAGCTGGCCCTCGTTTATTTATTTATTTATTTTATTTTTTAATTTAGTTTATATACCGCCCTTCTCCCGAAGGACTCAGGGCGGTTTACAGCCAAATAAAAACAAAGTTACAAAAAAAGTAACAAAGTTACAAAAAGGTGACATTGTTTGACTGACGGTACCCTGAGGAGGCCCTCCCTATGGGAGCGCGCAGGTCGTTGGGAGGCTATTGGTGGCAGCAGGCGGTCCTTCATAATATTGTTAATTCAGTAAGGCTCCATGACTAGAGAATGTTCCATTTTTCTAGGAAGAAATAATCTAGGCCCGTAATGATGAACCAATGACACATGTGCCCAAAGTGGCATGCAAAGCCATGTCGCCCGGCATACACGGACTTCCCTGTTTGCCTTCTGGGTTTCTAGCACGCATGTGTGCGCGATGATCAGCTGTCCTTCACATGCGCGGCAGTGCCGAAAACCAGTGTGCGCATGCTGATTGTCGGGTGCGCATGCACGCCAGAACTCAGAAGTTCGGCTTTTCCGGAGCATGATCCCTTCACGTGCATGGCAGTGCCGAAAACCGGCCGGCGTATGCACGCCAGCCAGCTGATTATTGCAGGTGTATGTGTGCTAGAACCCGGAAGTTCAGCTTTTCTGGAGAGCAGCCCTGATGAGCGTGCACGACATTTCCATGCAATCTTCTCGGCACTTCGTGCCGGAAAAGTTCACCATCACTGGTATAGGGTCTCTTGCTTAAACAGAGGGTTGGACTAGAAGACCACCAAGGGTCCTTCCAATTCTGTTATTCTGCTCTAAATCTGCTGTGATTGAAAAACAGTGTCAGGACTCCAAGTAATACATCCACAACAAGGACAAGTCCGAGGCAGGCATTTTCTTCAAAGAACAATTTATTGAGCTATATCATATTGGCACAAACCTGGTGAAAACTTGCTCTAAAAATCCCACCCGATTTTCTCCTAGTTAGAAGTTTTATCACTTCTTCAGAGTCATAGGTCCACAAGCAGGGGTGAAATCAGTGGTGGGATTCAGCCGGTTCGCACCTATTCGGGAGAACCGGTTGTTAACTTTCTAAACAGTTCGGAGAACCGGTTGTTGGAAGAAATCTTATTTTGTTTTTTTACACTTTACAGGGCTAATCCTGTAAGGAAGGCAGGAAGGAAACATTCTGGTGGTGTTTCTAGCCTAATCTTTATTGCTCTGCTTGCAGAAACTGCCTCTCTGGTTAACCCTTAGTACATTGTAACAGCTAAGGTGAAGCGCCCATCGACGTGAGTGATGTTGAGTTGGCCACGCCCACACGGTCACATGACCATCGAGCCACGCCTACCCAGCTGGTCATTAGGGCAGAGAACCGGTTGTTAAATTATTTGAGTCCCACGACTGGGTGAAATCCATCAGGTTCTGGAGAACCGGTAGCGGAAATTTTGAGCGGTTTGGAGAACCAGCAAATACCACCTGTGGTTGGCCCCAGAATGGGGAGGGAAGGGGGATTTTGCAGTATCCTTCCTCTGGAGTGGGGTGGGAATGGAGATTTTGCAGTATCCTTCCGCTGCCATGTCCACCAAGCCAGACCCACCAAGCCAGGCCCACAGAACTGGTATTAAAAAAAATTGGATTTCACCACTAATTACAAGGCCCAATCAGCACACAGCCCAGGTGTTAGGGGATCCTAGTCTCCTCCTCCCAAGCGCCTGCACAAATGGGCTTGTTTCCCAGGGGGAAAGAATTTTATTTTGACTACAAACACCCCCACCAGTGGTGGGTTTTAATTTTTTTTGCTACGGGTTCTGTGGGTGTGGCTTGGTGGGTGTGGCGTGGCTTGGTGGGCGTGGCTTGGTGGGTGTAGCAGGGGAAGGTTTCTGCAAAATCCTCATTTCCTTCCAATCAGCTGAGACTTGGGAGGCAGAGACCAGTTCTCCGAACTACTCAAAATTTCCGCTACCGGTTCTCAAGAAGTGGTCAGAACCTGCTGAAACCCACCTCTGACCCCCACTATCTCTACTACCCTCTCCCTTCCCATCAATTCCAGGTTATGTCAGCACTGAAGCAACAAGAAAGAAAACGGCTTCAGTCGGGCCAGGCCAGCTACAGGGTTGCCACACTGTCCTACTGCCAAAGGAAGGTGTTCTGTCTCCTTCCCCACTTCAGACCCACGAGCTGGCCTTCAGCCAGTGGATTCACGGCTCTTCTCAGTCCTGGCAGAGAAATCGCAGGTGCCTGCCAAAGTTCAAACAAATGACTCACGTAGCAAGACTTTCAGCTCTTTTTGAAACGGATCAGCTAAACTTTGCTTCCCGTGGAGTGAGAGCAGTCCCAAAGCCCCTTATATATCCTTTTGATGACGCCGCCTCTCTAATCTTCTGAAGTGCGGGTAAAGCCAAGCTTGATTATTATTATTATCAGCTGGGTCTGAAGGCGTAGCCTGGGGAAGGGAGGAATCGGGATGACGGCCTCATTACGTCCTCCGACTGGTCTGGTTCTGGCTCCTGGAGCCGAGCCAAAGGAATCGGTGCTCCCGAGGTAAGCCGTACCGGCCCTTCCCCCTCACTCTCAGAGTCACTTTCAGGCATGGGGCCAGGTTCGGGGGCTGGAGTCACAACAGAAGGCATGTGTCAGGCTGAGGTGAGACCGAAGCCAAACCGCGCCCCCCTCCCCACTTCATACGAAGAGAGAAAAAATGGCACAGCGGCGGAGAGCAGGGAGGAAGGCATGCCAGATGGGACCCTGTTCTTAAGACATCATTGTGCCAGGGGGTTCCTCCGAAACTTGGCAGAGCTACCGGTGGCATGAATCAGTCCTGGCGGAGAGAACCCCTTCCATGAATTTGCCCGCTTCCTGCCAAAACCGTCTAATCCCTGGATCTGCACTGCGCACCCAACCTTTCAACGGTCGTTTCATCTAACTTGATTGGTAGTGGATCTTAAGAGCTCAAGCTGGCATAGGATCAGCACCTCCTGCCTTGATAACAGATGCCCGGGGTTGGCTGAGACATTTATTTTCTATTAAGCGGCAGGGAATCAGCATCGGGAAACGTCATTATGGCCCAGTGATGTTGATTCTCTTTTCTCTGGCTTTAGCGCTCAGATGCCTGCCTATTAAGAGAGAGAAAACAAAAACCCACGAACCTTTTGCTTCTGGATTTTCCCTGGAGGGTTAATGACCACGTTCTCAATATTAAAAACGTTAAGCCGGGTGTATAGGAGGAGAGCCTTTTTAAAAATTAGGATTAAAGCCCCATAGCAGCAAGGAGGAAAATAATTAATCTGTTTAGTTAAATGGAGATGGCAAACAAAGTTCACCTTTGAGAGAACTCTCGGGGAGTAGGAGGTAGGAAAGAGGAGAAGAGGAAGGAAGAGGGGTAGAAGAGGGAGAAGGAAGGTGTAGGGTGGAGGGAGGAGAGGATGTAGATAAGAGAAGGAGAGGAAGGTCTGGAAAGTAGAAGAAGGTAGAAGAGGGAAGAGTGTTAAAAAGGAGGGTGGTGACTGGGCAAGCCAGACTAATTGTATATAACTGTACATTGGATGAGCTGTTTGATATGATTGTAAAAAAATAATAATGAAAAAAAGAGAGAACTCTCTGGGTGGGTCTAATTTTCTGCAATGGGGTGGGGGGCTCACATTAGCAAACATATGTAAAGGAAGGCAGAATCAAAGGGGCTGGGAGCTAAGCCTGGGTACCTTGAAAGTTCAAGAGCTGAGTAGTTCCCGAAGTTAATTATTACTTCTGTTACCATAGCACCCGGGGGCCTCCACCTCAACAGAGATTGTGCATGAGTGAAGAGGTTTGCTAACACCATATTTTCTGAAGGCGTCTGGATTATTTCTTCTTAGAAAGATGGAACAGCGCTCTCGTTATGGAGCTTACGGGATCAACAATATTATGAAGGTTGGAACTAAGACAGGGTGAAGGGAACATGTAGATTCCCAGATAGGGGGGGAGAACCACTGGATCAACGATAGCCTAGATCTGGGGGGTCTCCAACCGTGGCAACTTTTAAGACTTGTGGAGTTGAAGTCCACGTGTCTTAACGTTGCCAAGGTTGGAGACCCCTGGCCTAGATGATCTTTTCTTAGAAAGATGGAAAGCTCTCCAAGTCATGGACCTTGCTGGATCAACAATATCCTGAAGGTGGATCTAAGACAGGGTGCAGAACACAAGATCAACAATAGCCTAGATTATTTCTTCTTAGAAAGATGGAACACTCTCTAGTCATGGACCTTACTGGATCAACAATATCATGAAGGGGGATCTAAGACAGTGTCGTGTCCCACTCCTCCGCTGACGGCCAGGTCAGGGAAATCCGAATCAGGCGTGCCTCTGCAGCTCTGCCAAAGTCCTAGCAAAGTCCTCAGGGCAGGCAGGAGACCAGAAAGTGACTTCAGCAAGATATGTTTAGACTTTGCCTGACTCAGAGAATGCCAGAAAGCAGGTCCTTTATATAGGCCATGGGGTGTGGCTCCATGACTCAGCACTTATCCAGGCCTGCCCCTCCCTTCCTTCTGTTGCCTCCGTCTATCAAGTCTTCTGACGCGAGGGTCACTCCAGTCTGCAGCTGTTGGCAATTGACCTCCCTCAGGCTCACATGCTGTAGAGGAGGGGGAGGGGTCTAGTTGCTCCGTTTGCCTGGGCATGGAGCCAGAGCTGGGGGCTGGAGATACTTCCTCCTCTTCAGCCTGTCTGGGCATGGAGCCAGGGCTGGGGCCGGGAGGCATACTAGGACATTCCTCCGTGTTCGGAAGCAGATAAGAAGGCCCCGGCTGTGGTGAGATCGGACGAGACACAACAGACAGGGTGGAGAACAACGGATCAACAATATTATGAAGGTTGGAACTAAGACAGGGTGAAGGGAACATGTAGATTCCCAGATAGGGGGGGAGAACCACTGGATCAACGATAGCCTAGATCTGGGGGGTCTCCAACCGTGGCAACTTTTAAGACTTGTGGAGTTGAAGTCCACGTGTCTTAACGTTGCCAAGGTTGGAGACCCCTGGCCTAGATGATCTTTTCTTAGAAAGATGGAAAGCTCTCCAAGTCATGGACCTTGCTGGATCAACAATATCCTGAAGGTGGATCTAAGACAGGGTGCAGAACACAAGATCAACAATAGCCTAGATTATTTCTTCTTAGAAAGATGGAACACTCTCTAGTCATGGACCTTACTGGATCAACAATATCATGAAGGGGGATCTAAGACAGTGTCGTGTCCCACTCCTCCGCTGACGGCCAGGTCAGGGAAATCCGAATCAGGCGTGCCTCTGCAGCTCTGCCAAAGTCCTAGCAAAGTCCTCAGGGCAGGCAGGAGACCAGAAAGTGACTTCAGCAAGATATGTTTAGACTTTGCCTGACTCAGAGAATGCCAGAAAGCAGGTCCTTTATATAGGCCATGGGGTGTGGCTCCATGACTCAGCACTTATCCAGGCCTGCCCCTCCCTTCCTTCTGTTGCCTCCGTCTATCAAGTCTTCTGACGCGAGGGTCACTCCAGTCTGCAGCTGTTGGCAATTGACCTCCCTCAGGCTCACATGCTGTAGAGGAGGGGGAGGGGTCTAGTTGCTCCGTTTGCCTGGGCATGGAGCCAGAGCTGGGGGCTGGAGATACTTCCTCCTCTTCAGCCTGTCTGGGCATGGAGCCAGGGCTGGGGCCGGGAGGCATACTAGGACATTCCTCCGTGTTCGGAAGCAGATAAGAAGGCCCCGGCTGTGGTGAGATCGGACGAGACACAACAGACAGGGTGGAGAACAACGGGATCAACAAAAGCCTAGATCAGCGATGGCGAACCTTTTTTTCCTTGAGTGCCAAAAACACATGCGTGTGCACTATTGTGCATGTGTGTGCCCACACCCATAATGCAATGCCAGCAAAGCTGGCTGAGGAATTCTGGGAGTTGAAGTCCACAAGTCTTAAAGTTGCCAAGGTTGGAGACCCCTGACCTGGATGATTGAGAATCTCCATAGACGTGACAATCAAAAATATTTATGGCTCCAGGTTGGCAGGAAGGAACTCAAACAATATTCCCAACAATGAACTGCATTTAGTCCAATTTATCTAGAGGGTACCTCCTTTTGGAAAGGTGCTAATTGGGAACCCATGTGCAAAATTAGCGTAGCGTGAATCCAAATGGCAATTTACATGATGAGTTGAGAGATGCTTTGAACCAACCATTACTCATTAGCAAGAGGCGAGGAAGTTTTCATTGCACGAAGATAAGAGACAACGGGAATAAAGAGCTGTCCCCATTTTTTATATGCAAAGAAAAATAAAAATGAAAATGAAAGATAATTAGTCCTTGGCTTGAAAAGGAGGGTATAAGACCAATTATGAGGAAAGCGGAGGTTCAAGATAGATTTCCCTTCTTATGGGAGTAAATAAAAAGCTTGTTGAAGCGCTTGAGTCGTTAAAAGGAATTCAATGAAAGGTGACAACTTTTCTTACAGATGGGATGTCCCCCACGTGCGGGCAGCCTCGCTGTTTCTGATTCTGAATAAAGCTTGCCAAAGAAATATCGATCGTTGGTGGTTCCCAGGCAAGGGTTCCGTAGAAGTGCAGAGAGAGGTGGAACAGGCCCTTTCCTGGTACAGCGATGGGTTTCACATTATGCTACTAACGGTTCGCCGCGCACGCCTGCCTTCTGCACATGCGCCTGGCCTTCTGCCAGTGGTGAAATGTAAAATTTGTTACTACCAGTTCTGTGGGTGTGGCTTGGTGGTGGGACTGGGTGGGCATGGCCAACTTTTTTTTTTTACTTTTAAAAGCATTTTTTCTACAACCGCCTGGAATACTGCCTCCAGGTTTGGTGACCACGTTTACAAAAAAGATGTTGAGATTCTGGAAAGAATGCAGAAAAGAGCAACTAAGATAGAATAGAATAGAATAGAATAGAATAGAATAGAATAGAATAGAATAGAATAGAATAGAATAGAATAGAATAGAATTTTTTATTGGCCAAGTGTGATTGGACACACAAGGAATTTGTCTTGGTGCATATGCTCTCAGTGTACATAAAAGAAAAGATACCTTCATCAAGGTACAACATTTACAACACAAATGATGGTCAATATATCAATATAAATCATAAGGATTGCCAGCAACAAAGTTACAGTCATACAGTCATAAGTGGAGAGATTGGTGATGGGAACGATGAGAAGATTAATAGTAGTGCAGATTTAATAAATAGTTTGACAGTGTTGAGGGAATTATTTGTTTAGCAGAGTGATGGCCTTTGGGAAAAAAACTGTTCTTGTGTCTAGTTGTTCTGTTGTGCAGTGCTCTATAGCGTCAGTTTTGAGGGTAGGAGTTGAAACAGTTTATGTCCTGGATGTGAGGGATCTGTAAATATTTTCACGGTCCTCTTCTTAATTCGTGCAGTATACAGGTCCTCAATGGAAGGCAGGTTGGTAGCAATTATTTTTTCTGCAGTTCTAATTATCATATTAAATATATTTTTAATATGCGGTCTAGGTTTGCCATAGCTTTCTCCCCAAGGAGCAAACGCCTTTTAATTTCATGGCTGCAGTCGCCATACTGTGTTAGCTTCTGAATCCCCACCTCGCAGCTGCCTAGTGGATATTTATTTATTTTATTTGTCTATCATATCTAAGATAACAGGTAAAAGTATAAACATAATTTGGATACATAAAAACAGTAAGTAAAAAAGGAATATTAGGACAGGGACAGTAGGCACGCAGGTGCTCTTATGCACGCCCCTTACAGACTTCTTAGGAATGGGATGAGGTCAAAAGCAGACAGTTTAAGCTTAAAGTTTTGGGGATTTTGGGAAGAAACTACAGAGTCAGATAGTGCATTCCAGGCATTGACCCCTCTGTTACTGAAGTCATATTTTCTGCAATTGAGTTTGGAGTGGTTTACCTTGAGTTTGTATCTATTATTTGCTCGTGTATTGTTGTGGTTGAAACTGAAGTAGTAACTGACAGGTAGGACATTGTGGTAGATAATTTTGTGTACTACGCTTAGGTCCGACTAAAGTCTGAGTAGTTCTAAGTTGTCTAAGCCCAAAATTTGGAGTCTGGTGGCATAAGGTATTTTATTGCGAGTAGAGGAGTGGAGAACTCTTCTTCTGAAATATCTCTGGACTCTCTCAGATTGTATTTCTTTGTTTGTTTGTTTGTTTGTTTGTTTATGGTGGTTTTATTTTGCCTTTTGTTGCATATGCTGTGATGCAAAAATGTGTGTAGGTGTATCTTACTGTAAACAGCCCGGAGAACTTCACAGCCTTGGGGTGGCTTCACATCTTTTATAAACAAATACACAAACCAGCAGGAGTAGATCACAGGAGTTTGAACCTGGGGCAAGCCACAGGCTTAAATGAAGGGTAAGTGGGTGTACGTTTGTGGCTACCCTGTAGGGAGAAGCACAAAGCAGAGGTCAGATTCGGTACACAACCTGAGTTTTGCATAAAATAAAATAAAAAAATCTGAGTTTCTAGTGTCTATGACGACGACAAAAAAAAATGCGTTTGGAAATATGCGATCAGGCTTAGCAACACAGTGGGGGGATTAGACAGAAGTGGAGGATTTCATTACGGGCTTCCGCCGTCCTTCATTATCTTCCCTCCCGTGAAATTTCGCCCAATTAAGAACACATTATTGTTGGAATTCATTATGCAAAATCTTTTTTAAGCCGATGCATAATAGGCAGAGTGATACCTTACTTGCTCCCATTTGCAAAAACTTCTGGGGTTTGAGATTGCAGATTTCAATTCTGGACTCTGTCTGAATATGGGGGCAACCCTTGTAATCCAATGCTTTTTAGAAGCAGCAGGTCAGGGTGTCCGGTTTGAAAGTTGTCAGATGAATAGGTTCCTTTCTGTTAAAAAAAAAAAAAAAAGAACAAGAAAAAAGAAAACCGATTACAGAAAAATGCCTGGGAACTCAGAACGGGTGCGATTGCCCGACTGCTTGCTCCAGACTTTGCACGGGAGAGCGGTCGTTTCCTCTTCTCATAAATGTGCAGAATTGGCAAGGCTGGTGTAGTGAAACAAAAAAGCCCTTGTCTGCAGGAAAAGGCGAAGAATGGCCGACACATGTCTCTCTGTGGCTAACATGTCACTTAAGACCGGCCTAGCAAGACGCTCAATGGCAGAGACGCTCGGATTTTTAACAGCAACAGATGGCAGAACCCAAAGGCGGGCCTGGTTCCTGTAGAAAGGGCCAAACTCTCCTTTTGTGTGGGTGTTTTCCTTGGCACGGCGCGCGGCAATTCAAGATAAGCTCCGCGTCTGTCGTGGCCATGGGCGGGCATTGTACGTGTGCTCTTTGGCTTCCGAAGAAGACAGACTGAACCCTGAGCAGTAGCAGACGGTCTTTGGAACGGTTCTTCAAATAGGTAGCCCCAGGATGTTTGATCTGGCAGCATCAAATCAGCATTCCTGGCTTGTTCGGCTGCTGTAGAGCTACAGATCCTGTTAGCGGGGAGATAAGAAGTCCTTTTGATCTCGGGAAAAAGAGACAGGGGGAGAGAAGGAAGGTTTTGATTTGGATTGACCCGAACAAGTGAATCCACCTGGTTGCTCAACATCCTAACTCCGTTGTACTAGTGGAGAAGGGCAGAAATATTGTTCTGTATTTCCTGACCTGGTCTAGACCAGTGATGGCAAACCTTTTCAGCACCGAGTGCCACACGTGTGCTCAGGGCACCAAGTGCCAAAATGGGAGCACTTCGTGTATGTGTGTAGGGGGGCAATTTTTGCTACCGGTTCTCCGAACCACCCGCCGCCATCACTACCGGATCGGCTGATCTAGTCCGAACTGGGAGCATTTCACCCCTGGCATGCACGCTCCTTTTGCGGCAGCGATAGGGGCACATGCCCACCATTTGTGCAAATGGATCTGCGCGTGCACACCGCAGTTGCTGGCCACTCATGCGGAACCATCCCCTCTACCCCCTCCTGGCAGTCCGCAAATCCGGAAAGGTTGTAGAACAAGTTTGATGTAGTAATGAAAGTGACCAGGGATTGAAATCAAGATGCTGTCAGTTCTGTTCCTGGCTCGGGCCCAAAACCACCTGGATGTCTTCTGTCTCAGTCCTAGGGTGAAGATAAGGGCAAGCCACTTCCAAAAAAAAAAAAAAAAAAAAAAAAGCGCAGAGACTTGTCCGGGCAGTTGCCAGGAGTTAAGACTGACTTGACGGCATCAAAATAAAAAAACCAACAAAAAAAAGACCCTACAGAACAAATTAAAATATGGGCTGCAGATCATATTTAGAATTTTGGTGACATGCTTTGGATCTGTTTCAAAACAGCTGCTCTGAAGATGCTACCTACCACTCCCTCTGCCTCCCCAACCCAGGACACTTCGGGCAACAGCTGCTTTCCTTTGTCCCCCTTTAATAGACAAACTTTAAAAATTAGCGCTGGGCTGCAGCTTTCCAGGAGTTTTTAATGTTCTAAGGCAGGGGTATCAAACTCGATTTCATTGAGGGCCGCATCAGGGTTTTGTGTTTTACCTTGCGGGGTGGGGCATGGCCGGGGAGGGGGGCACAGCCAGCTTGACGTCACTTATGTCGGGAGCATCTGTGGTGTCCTGAGCACTCTGCCAGCGAAAACGGAGCTTGGGAAGGCCACAGAGTTTTCGCTGGCGGAAGGCTGCAGGAGGCCATCGCAGCCAAAAACGGTGCTTGACCTGTGGCCCTCCTGAGCTCCGTTTTCACTGGCAGAGGCACTGCTAGCTGATCCTTTGCTGTTTCCAGGATGGCCCCGCGGGCCAGATCTAAGCACTCCGTCGGCCGGATCTAGCCCCCCGGGCTTTGGGTTTGAGACAATGGTGAAATGTAAAATTTGTTACTACCGGTTCTGTGGGCGTGGCTTGGTGGTGGTGGGGTAATGTGACTGGGGGGTAATGTGACTGGGTGGGCATGGCCTACTTTTTTTTGTTTTGTTTACTATTAAAAACATTTTTTCTACTTTTTCTATTTTTCGGCCGAAGAGGTTGTTAAAAAAATGCTTTTAAAAGGCTCTGGAGATCAGGCAACTCAGCTGGGATTGTCAGAGCCTTTTAAGAGCATTTTTTTCTACTTTTTCTATTTTTCGGCTGAAGAGGTTGTAGAAAAAAATGCTTTTAAAAGGCTCTGGCGATGAGGCTGGGATCGTCAGAGCCTTTTAAAAGCATTTTTAACAACTTCTTCAGCCGAAGAGGTTGTAGAAAAAATGCTTTTAAAAGGCTCTAATGATCCCAGCCGAGCCGCACGATCATCAGAAGTTTTTTTTACTTTTAAATGCATTTTTTCAGCCGAAGAAAAAATGCTTTTAAAAGTAAAAAAAAAACACCCTCTAATGATTGTGCGGCTCAGCTGGGCATGGGGGTTGGGCAGGGATTTTTGCTAGTGGTTCTCCGAACCATTCGCCGCCATCGCTACCGGATCGAGCAATCCGGTCCAAACCGGGAGCATTTCACCCCTGGTTTGACACCCCTGTTCTAAAGGAATCAACTCAGAAAACTTTCAGGGCCCCTACAGAATTTGTGGAAGTAAAGGTACGGGAAGGTGATCCATTTACACTGCTGTCCCATGACCATCGTATGACCACGGCTGTGCAACAACACTGAAGTGGCCGCACCTTTGCCAAATTTCAATCCCACCAGAGTCACGGGTCCCAAATTTTGAACACGTTCTGCAAGTTAGCTCATTGGACATAAGTTGATTCACACATCGTTCCCCTATGAGGCACCGTTTCACCCAATAGAAGGTTGCAAGCAATCATACAGACATGAGAGTTTTGTTAGTGTATAGATTTAATGTACAGTAAATTAACTTAAATACCGGAGGCATTCCCTCTCTTGTTTTAGTACAGAAGTATAGATTTATCGTATCTGGAAAATAATTTAAATAGTGGAGGAATTTCCTCTCTCTTGTAAACAGAGGTTGAGCATCCTCAACGTTGAGCGCTTACAGACTTCTGCGGCCACAAAAATCCCCAACTTCCGAGCCAAACCACAGATAATGCTTTTACGCACACAAACATTTGTAGATAGAAAACCCATATTTGGCTCTAATAATAAATCATGGTTTGTTGAATCCCTGGGAAAATACAGAAACATTCTGATAACCCACAATTGCAATTTACATATGGATGCTAACAAGGATAGGATTCAAATAATTTAACAGCCGGTTCTTTGCGCTAATGACTGACTGGGTGGGCGTGGCCATGTTGGGTGTGGCCATGTTGGGTGTGGCAGAACTCTGCCTCCTGCAACCCCTGGGAGCAAAAACAGGCTGCGGGGGGGGGGGGGGAGAGACGTGCTGCTCCCCACACCCCATTTTGGGCCTAATAGGCCTCCCTGCAGCCTCCAGGGAGCAAAAACGGGCCGGGGGGGTGCCACACCCCTCCATGCCCTGTTTTGGGCCTAGTAGGCCTCCCTGGGAGCCAAAATGGTGACTCCTGGGAGGGGCAGGGACGGGAGGGGCCAGCCAGCAATTTAACTATTGGTTCGCCTGAACCGGCCCGAACGGCTGAATCTCACCACTGGATGCTAACCTGAAACCCTTTTCTGTAATGGGGAGGTGAACAGCCTAGTCCAGGGGTCTGCAAACTTGGCTCTTTTAAGACTTCTGGACTTCAACTCCCAGAGTTCCTCAGCCAGCTTTGACCCCTGGACTAGTCATTCAGGTCACCAGAATGAGTTTGTCCTCTTGCGTGGGTCCAGTCTTAATGAAATTTACAATATTTTGCCATCAAAGACAACCCATTATCACAAGGGGTGTCAAACTCGATTTCATCGAGGGCCACGTCAGGGTTGTGTTTGACTCGGGGGGGGGGGGGGGACCGGGATGGGTGCAGCCAGGGTGGGCATGACCAGCTCGATGTCATTCGTGTTGGGGGATGCCTGTGGTGGACAGAGCGCTCTGCCAGTGAAAACAGGCTCCCGAGCTCCGTATTCGGCTGCAACCCTCTCCCAGAGAAAATGGAGTTTGCAAGGGTTGTGCACGGAGCTTGTGAGGGTTGCGGGCAGCTCTTCTGAGCTCCGTTTTTGCTGGCAGAGGCACTGCAGGCCGGTCCTTTGCTGTTTCCAGGGCAGCCCTGTGGGCCAGATATAAGCACCTCACTGGCCAAATCTGACCCCCCCGGGCCTTGAGTTTGACACCCCTGCATTATCAAGTACCCAAGATAACGGAAATCCACTTCCATGCTCTTGTTATTTATTATTCTCTGTTAAAGCCTTCCAAAACATCCCAAGCAGACCAAAAAACCCAGCAAAGCCCAGAAGAAACAACAGGAGTCATCTACAGCACACAGCATAAAGACTGCAACAGCCACTTACGTAGGACAAACAGGCAGAAAACTGGCAGAGCCCATCCATAATGCATAAGAGTTCCTGCGTGCCTACTGACCCTTTCCTAATATTCCTTTTTACTTACTCTTTTCATGTGTCCAAATTATGTTTATACTTTTACCTGTTATCTTATATAAGGTAAAGGTAAAGGTTCCCCTCGCACATATGTGCTAGTCGTTCCCGACTCTAGAGGGCGGTGCTCATCTCCGTTTCAAAGCCGAAGAGCCAGCGCTGTCCGAAGACGTCTCCGTGGTCATGTGGCCGGCATGACTCAACGCCAAAGGCACACGGAACGCTGTTCCCTTCCCACCAAAGGTGGTCTCTATTTTTTCTACTTGCATTTTTATGTGCTTTCGAAACTGCTAGGTTGGCAGAAGCTGGGACAAGTAATAGGAGCTCACCCCGTTACACGGCAGCACTAGGGATTCGAACCGCTGAGCTGCCAACCTTTCAATCAACAAGCTCAACATCCTAGCCCCTGAGCCACCGCGTCCCTGTTATCTTATATATGATTGATAAATAAATAAATAAATAAACCAACAAGCAGTCAGAAGACATGAGGAAAACATATGATGAAGACATGATGTTAATTTCACAACATATGGACAGACGTAACCATAGTTTCAACTGGGAACTTGTGACCATCCTAGACCAACCAAGGCGAGTCTAAAAAGAATAGAGAATTTTAAGAAGCTGGACACTCTGAGAAATCGGCCATCCATTGACACAAAGACATAAACAACATCTACATGCTGTGCAAAAGAGACAATCAACAAGCCAAAAGAGAAACAAAAAGACCCCAAAACTTCTCCACCAACAATCAGTACTCAGGTGGGCGCAGGTTAGCATCTGACCAACAATCAAGAAGTAAATGATACCCAATCAAGGAACTGCCAAACAAGCCAACAATAAACAGCCTAACCTAACCCTAACCTAACCTCCAAGACCGGTCCCATCAACAATCACAGGGCAAGCCACTAGAATAAGGTAGTCCGCAACTTATAATAGTTCATTTAGCGACCATTCAAAGTTGCAACAGCACTGAAAAAAGTGACTTACGACCATTTTTCATGCTTACAACCAGGGGTGAAATGCTCTCGGTTCGGACCAGATCGGCCGAAGCGGTAGTGATGGTGGCAGGCGGTTCGGAGAACCGGTAGCAAAAATCTTTCGACCACCCCCCACCCATGCCCACCCAAATCGCCAAGTCCTCTGTTTGCCCACTTGCCTGCTTGCCGCTTCTTTCCAGCTCGCTCGCTTTTCCTGTCGAAATGGTAGGAATAGGTTGTGTTGTGACTCGTCCTCCCTCCTCTCCTCAGCCGGGCCCCTCCCATCTCCAACCGGGCCTTTTATCAGACTCCGAGTCTGATAATGAAGATGAATGGCCTGTCATGCCTCCAGCCCCCCCGGCCCTGGCCCCATGCCCGGAGAGGATTCCAGGAGTGAAAGGACAAGCCCTATAAACCTCACTCATACAGCGTGTGGCTCAGCCTTCAGAGGAGGAAGCCAGCCAGGTGCTGGAATTACTCGGGCCTACTCCCTCTGACCCCTCCCTTTCCCAGACGCTGACAGCAGATCCAGCTGAAGACAATTCAGAGTAGGAGGACCCTCGCTTCCGGAGATCTGAGAGACGACGCCAGCAGAAGGAGGGGTGGGGCAGGCCTGGATAAATGCTGAGTCATGGAGCCACACCCCACAGCCTATATAAAGGACCTGCTTTTGGCATTCCAACCTTGAGTCAAGCAAAGTCTTAGCAAGTTTGCTGATATCAGACTCTATCGCTGAAGTCACAACTTGGACTCCTGCCTGCCCTGATAAACCTCGAAGGAACTTGGCAAGCTGCAAAGGCTTCGTTGCCAAGTTTGTTACGGACTTCCTTGACTCATTCGTCAGAGTGGGGGGTGGGACACGACAGGTTGTTAAAAAATGCTTTTAAAAGGTAAAAAAGAGGTTCTGATGATCACAGCTGAGCCGCACAAACTGGTAGTAAACTGGTTCATATTTTACCACTGCTTACAACTATTGCAGCATCCCCATGATCACGTAATCAAAATTTAGACGCTTGGCAATTGACTCATATTTATGACGGGTTGCAGTGTCCCGGGGTCATGCGACGACCTTTTGCAACTTTCTGACAAACAAAGTCCATGGGGAAAAGCCAGATTTACTTAACGACCATGTTACTAACTAAACCACTGCAGCGATTCACTTAACAAGTGTGGCAAGAAAAGTCCTACAAAAATGAGACAAAATTCACTTAACAAATGTCTGGCTTAGCAACAGAAGTTTTGGGCTTCACTGTGGTCGTAGGTTCGAGGACTAGCTGTGTAAATTAATTTTATTTATTTATTATTTAAATTTGTATACCCTATTTCTATTTCTATTGTATACCCTATTTCTATTTCTACCCTATTGCAAACCCTATTTCTTAAATTAGCCCTGATGGTGTTACCTGGTTTGGGTAACGAAACGTTTGCAAGAAAACAAGCAGCTCAGAGAATGCCAAGCGTCTCTCATTCTTTGTTACATTTGTGACATACACACACAGTGTCTTTGCTCCATGGGACCGTAACCTGTGCAAAAATCATCATTTCAAAGTGGGAGATTATGTACAGAGTGAAACGCCGAGATGGGGAAGACATGGCACACAGTGGATAATATAGGAGACTGGAGGTGTTAGCTTTCCAGAAACACTCAAGAATTATCTTGCACTTACAGTACATTATCAATCCTGTTATTTTGTTTGTATGAATAGATCAATCAAGCTGTCAGCATTCCCTGCTCCCACTTCTTCATGTACACATATTTTTTAAAAAAATACTTTGGGTTCTTTATAGAAACTAAAACAAATATATGTAACAACATAGTCAGAGTACTCCTCCTACTGGAAAGTTTTATAATTTTTCTCTGTGTTTAAAAGAAGAAAGAAAGAAGAAATACAGGTAATCCTCAATTTAGGACCATAATTGAGCCTGGAAGTCATAGTGGTCGTTCAGCGGGTCACCACATGACCATTGCCAATGTTATGACCGTTTATGAAGTGGACATTAAGCCAACCAACCCATATTTTTTTTTTTGCATTTATATCCCGCCCTTCTCCGAAGACTCAGGGCGGCTTACACAAGCAATAGTCTTCATCCATTTGTATATTATATACAAAGTCAACTTATTGCCCCCAACAATCTGGGTCCTCATTTTAACTACCTTATAAAGGATGGAAGGCTGAGTCAACCTTGGGCCTGGTGGGACTTGAACCTGCAGTAATTGCAAGCAGCTGCTGTTAATAACAGACTGTCTTACCAGTCTGAGCCACAATGGCCTTTTTTTTCCCCGAAGACCAGAAGGAAATGGTAAAAATTTGCAAAAAACCCCACCCCAAATCATTGCCGCATGATTGCAGGATACTTGCGATGAATGCGAGCCAGTTGACAAATGCCCAAAATGTCATCACAATACCACTGTTTGTGTGTGGGTGTGGGTGTACAGTTGTAACCAGGGATGAAATGCTCCTGGTTCAGACCGGATCGCCCGATCCGGTAGCGATGGCGGTGGGTGGTTCAGAGAACCGGTAGCAAAAATGCCTGCTCCCCCCTTCCCCCCGCATGCCCAGCTGAGCCGCACGATCATCAGAGGATTTTCTTACTTTTAAAAGCATTTTTTCTTAGGCCGAAAAAAATGCTTTTAAAAGTAAAAAAAAAAGCCTCTGATGATTGCGCGGCTCATCTGGGATCGTCAGAACCTTTTCAAAGCATTTTTTTCTACAAGCTCTTCAGCCAAAGAGGCTGTAAAAAAAAAAAGCTTTTAAAACGCTCCTCCGGTGATTACAGCTGAGTTGCCTGATCATCAGAGGCTTTTAAAAGCATTTTTTACAACCTCTTCGGCTGAAGAGGTTGTAGAAAAAATGCTTTTAAAAGTAAAAAAAAAAAAATTGGCCACGCCCACCCAGTCACATTATCCCCCCCCCCGCCCCCCGACCAAGCCATGCCCACAGAACCGGTAGTAACAAATTTTACATTTCATCCCGGTTGTAACTTTATTTATTTATTTATTTTATTTATTTACATTTATATCCCGCCCTTCTCCGAAGACTCAGGGCGGCTTACAGTGTGTAAGGCAATAGTCTCATTCTATTTGTATATTTACAAAGGCAACTTATTGCCCCCCCAACAATCTGGGTCCTCATTTTACCTACCTTATAAAGGATGGAAGGCTGAGTCAACCTTGGGCCTGGTGGGGCTTGAACCTGCAGTAATTGCAAGCAGCTGCTGTTAATAACAGACTGTCTTACCAGTCTGAGCCACAATGGCCTTTTTTTTCCCCGAAGACCAGAAGGAAATGGTAAAAATTTGCAAAAAACCCCACCCCAAATCATTGCCGCATGATTGCAGGATACTTGCGATGAATGCGAGCCAGTTGACAAGTGCCCAAAATGTCATCACAATACCATTGTTTGTTTGTGGGTGTGGGTGTACAGTTGTAACCAGGGATGAAATGCTCCTGGTTCAGACCGGATCGCCCGATCCGTAGCGATGGCGGTGGGTGGTTTGGAGAACCGGTAGCAAAATGCCTGCCCCCTTCCCCGCATGCCCAGCTGAGCCGCATGATCATCAGAGGTTTTTCTTACTTTTAAAAGCATTTTTTCTTAGGCCGAAAAAAATGCTTTTAAAAGTAAAAAAAAAAGCCTCTGATGATTGCGCGGCTCATCTGGGATCGTCAGAACCTTTTCAAAGCATTTTTTTCTACAAGCTCTTCAGCCAAAGAGGCTGTAAAAAAAAAAAGCTTTTAAAACGCTCCTCCGGTGATTACAGCTGAGTTGCCTGATCATCAGAGGCTTTTAAAAGCATTTTTACAACCTCTTCCAGCTGAAGAGGTTGTAGAAAAAATGCTTTTAAAAGTAAAAAAAAAAAAATTGGCCACGCCCACCCAGTCACATTATCCCCCCCCCCGCCCCCCGACCAAGCCATGCCCACAGAACCGGTAGTAACAAATTTTACATTTCATCCCGGTTGTAACTTTATTTATTTATTTATTTTATTTATTTACATTTATATCCCGCCCTTCTCCGAAGACTCAGGGCGGCTTACAGTGTGTAAGGCAATAGTCTCATTCTATTTGTATATTTACAAAGGCAACTTATTGCCCCCCCAACAATCTGGGTCCTCATTTTACCTACCTTATAAAGGATGGAAGGCTGAGTCAACCTTGGGCCTGGTGGGGCTTGAACCTGCAGTAATTGCAAGCAGCTGCTGTTAATAACAGACTGTCTTACCAGTCTGAGCCACAATGGCCTTTTTTTTCCCCGAAGACCAGAAGGAAATGGTAAAAATTTGCAAAAAACCCCACCCCAAATCATTGCCGCATGATTGCAGGATACTTGCGATGAATGCGAGCCAGTTGACAAGTGCCCAAAATGTCATCACAATACCATTGTTTGTTTGTGGGTGTGGGTGTACAGTTGTAACCAGGGATGAAATGCTCCTGGTTCAGACCGGATCGCCCGATCCGGTAGCGATGGCGGTGGGTGGTTTGGAGAACCGGTAGCAAAAATGCCTGCCCCCCCCCTTCCCCCCGCATGCCCAGCTGAGCCGCATGATCATCAGAGGTTTTTCTTACTTTTAAAAGCATTTTTTCTTAGGCCGAAAAAAATGCTTTTAAAAGTAAAAAAAAAAGCCTCTGATGATTGCGCGGCTCATCTGGGATCGTCAGAACCTTTTCAAAGCATTTTTTTCTACAAGCTCTTCAGCCAAAGAGGCTGTAAAAAAAAAAAGCTTTTAAAACGCTCCTCTGGTGATCCCAGCTGAGTTGCCTGATCATCAGAGGCTTTTAAAAGCATTTTTTACAACCTCTTCGGCTGAAGAGGTTGTAGAAAAAATGCTTTTAAAAGTAAAAAAAAAAAAATTGGCCACGCCCACCCAGTCACATTATCCCCCCCCCCGCCCCCCGACCAAGCCATGCCCACAGAACCGGTAGTAACAAATTTTACATTTCATCCCGGTTGTAACTTTATTTATTTATTTATTTTATTTATTTACATTTATATCCCGCCCTTCTCCGAAGACTCAGGGCGGCTTACAGTGTGTAAGGCAATAGTCTCATTCTATTTGTATATTTACAAAGGCAACTTATTGCCCCCCCAACAATCTGGGTCCTCATTTTACCTACCTTATAAAGGATGGAAGGCTGAGTCAACCTTGGGCCTGGTGGGGCTTGAACCTGCAGTAATTGCAAGCAGCTGCTGTTAATAACAGACTGTCTTACCAGTCTGAGCCACAATGGCCTTTTTTTTCCCCGAAGACCAGAAGGAAATGGTAAAAATTTGCAAAAAACCCCACCCCAAATCATTGCCGCATGATTGCAGGATACTTGCGATGAATGCGAGCCAGTTGACAAGTGCCCAAAATGTCATCACAATACCATTGTTTGTTTGTGGGTGTGGCGGTACAGTTGTAACCAGGGGTGAAATGCTCCTGGTTCAGACCGGACCGCCCGATCCGGAAGCGATGGCGGTGGGTGGTTTGGAGAACCGGTAGCAAAAATGCCTGCCCCCCCCCTCCCCCCCGCATGCCCAGCTGAGCCGCATGATCATCAGAGGTTTTTCTTACTTTTAAAAGCATTTTTTCGGCCAAAATAATGCTTTTAAAAGTAAAAAAAAAAGCTTCTGATGATCGCGCGGCTCAGCTGGGATTGTCAGAACCTTTTCAAAGCATTTTTTCTACAATCTCTTCGGCCAAAGAGGCTGTAAAAAAAAGCTTTTAAAAGGCTCCTCTGGCGATCCCAGCTCAGTTGCCTGATCATCACAGGCTTTTAAAAGCATTTTTTTACAACCTCTTCGGCCAAAGAGGTTGTAGAAAAAATGCTTTTAAAAAAAAAAAAATTGGCCACGCCCACCCAGTCACATTATCCCCCCCCCGCCCCCCGACCAAGCCATGCCCACAGAACCGGTAGTAACAAATTTTACATTTCATCCCGGTTGTAACTTTATTTATTTATTTATTTTATTTATTTACATTTATATCCCGCCCTTCTCCGAAGACTCAGGGCGGCTTACAGTGTGTAAGGCAATAGTCTCATTCTATTTGTATATTTACAAAGTCAACTTATTGCCCCCCCCAACAATCTGGGTCCTCATTTTACCTACCTTATAAAGGATGGAAGGCTGAATCAACCTTGGACCTGGTGGGACTAGAACCTGCAGTAATTGCAGGCAGCTGTGTTTTAATAACAGGCTTCTTACAGCCTGAGCCACACCGCGGCCAATTTGTAAATTGATTGCAAGTAGCTCTGGGGCGGGGGTGTCCACATAACCTTCGATGGTCTTTAAGCGACCAGTCATAAGTCAAGGACTACAGTGATACCTAGTTACTCATTCTTAATTGGTCCCTGGAGGAGCGATTACCCAAAAGGATGAGTACCAAACAAACGTTAAGTACCAGGACAAAATTTTCGCATCGAAATGCATTTGAGTACCAAATTCGATGAGTTTCAAAATAGTGGAGAGCCAAGATACCCCTCTACCTGTAAATATATTGTAGCTTATTGTGCTTGTGATGAAGATAATGCCTCGGACGCTTGACTTAATGGGTGATATGCCACAAAAATCCTGTCAGATATTTCAGCTTCTCAAAGAATGCAGCTATCAAGAGTATTTATACAATCTGCTAGTCGGCTTAGTTGGGGCTGACACAATACCTATACATAGAAAGAATAGCAAAAATAGCCAGCCCCAACTAAGCATGATATGAAAAATTATTCCTCTTGTAATCTTACCAATTTAGGGAACAGAAATTCGGTTTAGGATTAATGGCAACATAAAATATCTCTTCCCCCCCCTCTCCCTCCATCTCTGGCTCTCTCTCTGTGTGTGTGTGATCTGTATGTACACCCAGCCGTGCACGCACGCTCCACAGAGAAAGAGAGGTGGGGGAGGAAAGATTTTCCTGGGATTGTGCCTGGCGAAAGAAAGAATTAAATCTCTATACTGCACTCTCAAATGCAATTCCTCTCAGCAGGTTTTTCTTTTTTAAACAACCACAAAAGTACACTGTAATTGCAGGCAAAAAAATAAATAAATCCTACGTAATGTGTCCATAAGAATGAAAAAAAAAAACATTTTAGAATGATTTCCACTATTTCAGAAATTAAAAATGACCAGAACAAGAGCTCCATATGGTAATTTCTGAAATTGCTGAGTGTATGAAGATCCTACAACAGTGTGCAACGTTAGGAAGGATATTGCGTTCTTTTGTAGGTAATGGAACGATCACACCAATTTCATGTTCTTGTGTATTCCACTAAGTGTTAAGAGACCCTCTGGATTGCTAATTTGGCCTGATTAATGAAAGGGAGGAGGAGTTTCCATAATTGTGACCCCAAAACCCAACATGAGAGCCATGACAGCTGAATCAAAGCACAACCTCACATTAAATAAATAAATCCTACGTAATGTGTCCATAAGAATGAAAAAAAAAAACATTTTAGAATGTTTTCCACTATTTCAGAAATTAAAAATGACCAGAACAAGAGCTCCATATGGTAATTTCTGAAATTGCTGAGTGTATGAAGATCCTACAACAGTGTGCAACGTTAGGAAGGATATTGCGTTCTTTTGTAGGTAATGGAACGATCACACCAATTTCATGTTCTTGTGTATTCCACTAAGTGTTAAGAGACCCTCTGGATTGCTAATTTGGCCTGATTAATGAAAGGGAGGAGGAGTTTCCATAATTGTGACCCCAAAACCCAACATGAGAGCCATGACAGCTGAATCAAAGCTCAACCTCACATTAAAAAAAAAAATGGAGGTTCCATAACCATCATCCTCTTTCAACCATTATCTTCCAGACACCCACAATTAAAAGGCTTTGAGTCAGTGCTGGGTTTCAAATTTTTTTACTACCAGTTCTGTGGCATGGTGGGCACAGCAGTGGAAGGATGCTGTAAAACCTCCATTCCCACCCCACTCCAGGGAAAGGATACTGCAAAATCCCCACTTCCTCCCAATCAGCTGGGACTCGGGAGGCAGAGAAGAGAGGTGGGGAGGAAAGATTTTCCTGGGATTGTGCCTGGCGAAAGAAAGAATTAAATCTCTATACTGCACTCTCAAATGCAATTCCTCTCAGCAGGTTTTTCTTTTAAACAACCACAAAAGTATACTGTAATTGCAGGCAAAAAAAAAATGGAGGTTCCATAACCATCATCCTCTTTCAACCATTATCTTCCAGACACCCACAATTAAAAGGCTTTGAGTCAGTGCTGGGTTTCAAATTTTTTACTACCAGTTCTCCAAACTACTCAGAATTTCCAACTGGTTCTCCAGAACTGGTCAGAACCTGCTGAAACCCACCTCTGCTTTGAGTTCAAGGGAACATAACTGGTTCTCCAGAACTGGTCAGAACCTGCTGAAACCCACCTCTGCTTTGAGTTCAAGGGAACATAACTGGTTCTCCAGGTCATCTTGAGTACCAAATTCGATGAGTTTCAAAATAGTGGAGAGCCAAGATACCCCTCTACCTGTAAATATATTGTAGCTTATTGTGCTTGTGATGAAGATAATGCCTCGGACGCTTGACTTAATGGGTGATATGCCACAAAAATCCTGTCAGATATTTCAGCTTCTCAAAGAATGCAGCTATCAAGAGTATTTATACAATCTGCTAGTCGGCTTAGTTGGGGCTGACACAATACCTATACATAGAAAGAATAGCAAAAATAGCCAGCCCCAACTAAGCATGATATGAAAAATTATTCCTCTTGTAATCTTACCAATTTAGGGAACAGAAATTCGGTTTAGGATTAATGGCAACATAAAATATCTCTTCCCCCCCCCTCTCCCTCCGTCTCTGGCTCTCTCTGGCTCTCTCTGGCTTTCTCTCTCTCTCTCTCTCTCTCACTCTCTCTCTCTCTCACTCACTCTCTGCCTCTCTCTCTCTGTCTCTCTGGCTCTCTCTCTCTGTGTCTCTCTCTCACTCACTCTCTGCCTCTCTCTCTCTGTCTCTCTCTGTGTCTCTCTGTCTCTCTCTGCCTCTCTCTCTCTGTCTCTCTCTCTGTCTCTCTGTTTTTCTCTCTCTCTCTGTCTCTGTCTCTCTCTGTCTCTCTGTCTCTCTGTCTCTCTCTCTCTCTGTCTCTCTCTATCTGTCTGTCTCTCTCTCTCTGTCTCTGCCTCTCTCTCTGCCTCTCTCTCTCTCTCTCTGTGTGTATCTCTCTCTCTTTCTCTTTCTGCCTCTGCTTCTCTCTCTGTCTCTCTGGCTTTGTCTGTCTATCTGTCTCTCTCTCTCTCTCTCTCTGCTTCTCTCTCTCTGTCTCTCTCTTTCTCTCTCTGTCTCTTTCTCTTTCTTCCTCTGCCTCTCTCTGTGTCTCTCTGTCTTTGTCTGTCTGTCTGTCTCTCTCTCTCTGCCTCTCTCTGTGTCTCTCTCTTTCTCTGTCTCTGCCTCTCTCTATCTGTCTCTGTCTCTGTCTCTCTCTGCCTCTGTCTCTCTGTCTCTCTCTGTCTCTCTCTCTCTGGCTCTCTCTGGCTCTCTCTCTCAATCTGTCTGTCTGTCTGTCTGTCTCTCTCTGTCTCTGCCTCTCTCTGCCTCTCTCTGTCTCTCTCTTTCTCTCTCTGTCTCTCTCTCTCTGCCTCTCTCTCTCTCTCTGTGTATGTGTCTCTCTCTGTCTGTCTCTGCCTCTCTATGTCTCTCTCTTTCTCTCTCTGTCTCTCTTTCTCTCTGCCTCTCTCTCTGTCTCTCTCTCTCTCTCTGCCTCTCTCTCTGCCTCTCTCTCTCTCTCTCTGTGTGTGTCTCTGTCTGTCTGTCTCTGCCTCTCTCTGCCTCTCTCTCTCTCTTTGTATCTCTCTCTCTCTCTCTCTTTCTGCCTGTGTGTGTGTGTGTGTGTGTGTGTGTGTGTGTGTGTGTGATCTGTATGTACACCCAGCCCGTGCACGCACGCTCCACAGAGAAAGAGAGGTGGGGGAGGAAAGATTTTCCTGGGATTGTGCCTGGCGAAAGAAAGAATTAAATCTCTATACTGCACTCTCAAATGCAATTCCTCTCAGCAGGTTTTTCTTTTTTAAACAACCACAAAAGTATACTGTAATTGCAGGCAAAAAAAAAAAAATCCTACGTAATGTGTCCATAAGAATGAAAAAAAAAATACATTTTAGAATGATTTCCACTATTTCAGAAATTAAAAATGACCAGAACAAGAGCTCCATATGGTAATTTCTGAAATTGCTGAGTGTATGAAGGTCCTACAGCAGTGTGCAATGTTAGGAAGGATATTGCGTTCTTTTGTAGGTAATGGAACGATCACACCAATTTCATGTTCTTGTGTATTCCACTAAGTGTTAAGAGACCCTCCGGATTGCTAATTTGGCCTGATTAATGAAAGGGAGGAGGAGTTTCCATAATTGTGACCCCAAAACCCAACATGAGAGCCATGACAGCTGAATCAAAGCTCAACCTCACATTAAAAAATAAAATAAATGGAGGTTCCATAACCATCATCCTCTTTCAACCATTATCTTCCAGACACCCACAATTAAAAGGCTTTGAGTCAGTGCTGGGTTTCAAATTTTTTTACTACCAGTTCTGTGGCATGGTGGGCACAGCAGTGGAAGGATGCTGTAAAACCTCCATTCCCACCCCACTCCAGGGAAAGGATACTGCAAAATCCCCACTTCCTCCCAATCAGCTGGGACTCGGGAGGCAGAGAATAAAAGAGGGCAGGACCAGTCAGAATTTTTACTACCGGTTCTCCAAACTACTCAGAATTTCCGCTACCGGTTCTCCAGAACTGGTCAGAACCTGCTGAAACCCACCTCTGCTTTGAGTTCAAGGGAACATAACTGGTTCTCCAGGTCATCTTGATAGAAGACCGGAATGGATGGATTTCCAGAATTCCATGTGAGAGGCATCCCATACTTTCTCATGCAAAGGACAAGGATTATGGGACATCTTTTTTTTCCCACTTGTTCCAACCATCAGCCCGTTTCTGTCAATTCTGTGCTTTTTTTCAGGAGTCATTTGCATTCTTTTTAGAGAGTCATTGAGGTCACTTGGAGGTTTATCTGTCCCCTCAGGGCTGCTGTTTTCAAAGAAAAGAAAGAAAAAAAGCCCAGCTGCCTCCTGAAAAAAGCACCTTTTGTCAGGCCTGGAAGCCATCTTTTACATTGGGCCTTCAGGCCTGCCACATTTCCTACTGTGGGAAACTGGGAGGGGGAGGATTGAATGGAGCCAGGGTGATATGTAGTCATAATAACATTCTTTTCTCAGAGAGTCAAGGACATCTTGCCCTGCACCTGGAGGGATGTGACTGGGAGGCCTCTCCAGTTGGGGCGGTGCATTGATTGGACTATGTGATAGACAGGTGTGTGCAGGGGAAGGGACTTGGATTTTCTTTTGGGTGGGAAAAACCTCGAAGCTTTCAGATTTGGGTTTTCCCAGATGTACCAATATGACATTTCTAATAAAATGGAAATTTGAGGAACTTCAAGCCTTGGAGTCTTCTTTCGTTGGGGGTGTTACTTGGAACCCTGACACCTTTGGGATAACCATGACTTGGATGACTAAGAACATAGACCATGTGGTCGGATCCAGCCCGTGGGGAAATGGAAAATGTGGGCTAGAATCTTGAAGAATGACCATGGCTATTAATGAAGATACAAATCTCCACTTTTTATTAAGGATCTCAAAGTTCCTTCACAGTCTTTAGGAAATTGGAGCCAGGCCTGGAAAATTAAATAGCTCTCTATTAATCTAGAACAATAAATTACAAGCAGCAAAATAATACAATATCGACCTACAAAGCCTTTTGTTTTAAAATGTCACTCAGGTAAATGTCTAACTTTCCGGGAGGTAGAACTTCTAATTTCGCAAAAAAAAACAAAACCCTTCTTCAGCATTTTAGGAAAAGCTGGTCAAAACCAGCCATTCCCCTTTTTCGTCTTTAGGACAATCGTTCTCCTGCATAAGTATCAACCATTAATTAATCTGTGAAGTTTCCCTTAGTCAGTATTTTTAACTTAATTATGTTGGCACAGAAATCTTCGGAGAAAAGCTGTTGAGATCTGCAAGCTCTATGTTAATCCATCAAATTGGGTGCAAACCGAAAATTAAACAATTGAAAAGTTCTGGCTATCCACAACCGCACACACACTCACACAAATTCCAAGGGTGAAATCTAAAAATTCTCCCTACCGGTTCTGTGGGCGTGTCTTAATTGGTGGGCGTGGTTTGGTTAGGTGACCGGGTGGGCGTGGCCAATAACAATAAATAATAAAAAAGTACACAAAACAATAAGAGGTTCCAAAAACCAACTTTCACACTTTACACACACACACACACACACAACACAACACAACACAACTGACTCACACACAATGTAAAAGCAGCTGCACTTCACCCAACATGGCCCCTGCAACAAGCAGGAACCTCACACAGCCACAAAAAGCTCAAAACCCAACACAACTGACTCACACACACACACAAAATGCCACATACACGCTTTGTGAGATTTTATGTGTTTGTGTAGTTAGAGTGAAACACTACAGAAACACACCAAATCTCAGAAAGCTGCACAAATATTTTATTTATTATTTTATTTTATTTAAGTTGAAATTTATTTAAATTTAAACTTCCTTTAAATTGCTATGTCTAAAAAAAAAATAAAAGTCCTAAAAATACCCCTAATTAACTATTTTTTAAAGCTCCCCCCCCCAAAAAAAACCCCCAGTTACTTACCCAATTCAAAGGACAAGGCAGGCAGATTGAGTTGCTCACCAATGTGATGGATTGCAGGCAGGCAGATTGAGTTGCTAGCTGATGCAATTGATTGCAGCAGCCAAAGCAAGGCGAGCCCGAAAGAAGCAGCAAGCTGCCAAGTAGGCAAGTGGGGAACCAGGTGATTGGGTGGGCATGGGGGGGCATGGATTTTTGCTACCGGTTCTCCAAACTACCTGCCCCCCATCGCTACCGGATTGCTCGATCCGGTCCGAACCAGGAGCATTTCACCCCTGACACACTCCCCCAATACATATGAATCTGAGGAGTTTTAAGTCTTCGAAAGCTCTTCAGGTATTTTTCCTAAAGAGGGACAAAGCCACCTCATGGTTTTCTTGGCTCCTGCGCCAGTGTAAATGCAATCACGGTCTCTTATAAATCATGATTTATAGCTCGGCGTGTTATGTGAATGGAGCTGTGAGCAATAAACCCATCTGCGATAGATGTCCATTTTAATTGTATTAAACTGTTAGCAGGAGATAACATTCCATTTCTCTAATCTTAAGAAGAAAATTAAATTAAGACTAATTATTGGCTACACCCAACCTATATCTTCTATTTAGAGCTGGAAGGCCAATGTCCAAGGAATATTAATGCTCAGTTACATTTATCTTGTACTGCAAAAAAAAAAAGGAACAAGACAATTATACCAAATGGGGAACACATGCTCACCATTAATCCTTGAAGGTTACAGTACACAAACTTTTTTTTTTATTTGCATTTATATCCCACCCTTCTCTGAAGACTCAGGGAGGCTTACACTATGTCAAGCAATAGTCTTCATCCGTTTGTATATTATATACAAAGTCAACTTATTGCCCCCAACAATCTGGGTCCTCATTTTACCTACCTTATAAAGGATGGAAGGCTGAGTCAACCTTGGGCCTGGTGGGACTTGAACCTGCAGAAATTGCAAGCAGCTGCTGTTAATAACAGACTGCATTAGCCTGTTGAGCCACCAGAGGCCCTTCCTTAAATCTCTCTTTCTTTTCACTCTTTTTCTTTTCTCTTTTTTCTTCTGTGAGCTGCTATAATTCACTCTGAGAGATGCATCAGTCTAGGTTGGAGCCCAGTGCTTCTCCATCTTAGAAACTTTTTGGGCGTGTGGACTTCAACTCCCAGAATTCCCCAGCCAGCAACTGGGGAATTCTGGGAGTTGAAGTCCATACATCTCAAAGTTGCAAAGGTTGAGGAACACTGGGCTGCTACACTGATGTATCTTTGCACCTATGCACCTGGGTGGAGAGTGCAGGTGTGCAGTTTGGAAGGAGCACCCAACATTCATGATGTCATGACACTCAATCTAAAACTCTGTTAAAACAAACACTAGCATCCCTCATTGTTGCTTCTCCTAGCAACTTCATTGTGTTAACTGCCGTTGGTTCATGTTAATTGGATGCAAAGTTGCTGTTGTGGCCCGCCAGCGGCCAGCGGAGCTGGTGACAGACTCAGACAGTGTGGAGATTGGGGAGGAACATGGGCCAGTCCTGGAGTCTGGGGAAGGCTCTGATGAGTGCTCTGCATCGGAGGCAGAGATGGGGCCAGGGCCCTTTGACAATTGTCAGCTGCCTTCGGAGTCGGACATCAGTGGGGCAGAAGAACATCTGGAGCCAGTTCCCAGTGTGCGCATGCGCAGAGCTGCCAGGAGAAGGGAACAGGTTAGGAACAAGGGTCGACTCAGGAGTAAAGCCGCAGGTGGACGCAGGGATGGGTTCTACTTACCTTTACTACCAGTTCGCAGCAGGACCGTGCGCTTTAGCAGTTCAAATCTCGCCAGGCTCAAGGTTGACTCAGCCTTCCATCCTCCTGAGGTTGGTAAAATGAGGACCCAGATTGTTGGGGGCAAGAGGCCCCCAACAAACCACGTAGAGAGGGCTGGAAAGCACTGTGAAGCGGTAGATAAGGCTATTGCTATTGCTATTGCTATTATAACAGCGTTCTGTGCGCCTTTGGCGTTGGGTCATGCCGGCCACATGACCACGGAGACGTCTTCAGACAGCGCTGGCTCTTCGGCTTTGTAACGGAGATGAGCACCGCCCCCTAGAGTCGGCAACGACTAGCACGTATGTGCAAGGGGAACCTTTACCTTTATTGCTATTATGTGATCAAAATTCGGATGCTTGGCAACTGACTCATCTTTACGACGGTTGCAGTGCCCCATGGTCATGCGATCGCCTTTTGCGACCTTCTGACAAGCAAAGTCAATGAGGAAGCCAGTTTCACTTAACAATCGTGTTACTTACTAAAAAGACTGCAGCCGTTCACTTAACCCCTGTGGCCAGAAAGGTCGTAAAATGGGGCAAAATTTCACGTAATTGTGTCACTTAGCAGCGTAAATGTTGGGCTCAATTGTGGTCATAAGTTGATGGCTACCTGCAGGGGTGGGCGGCTGGGGGTTCGCAGGAGTTCGGGAGAACCTCTAGCTAAGATTCCGTGCAGTTCGGAGAACCCCCAAATCCCACTCCTGTCTGGCCCCACTCTGCCCTGGCCAGCCCTTCCCAGGAGTCCCCACACGGCCCATTTTGGATGCAGGTAAATGCAGGGTGCCCGCGGATGCTCGGGAAGGGCGAAAAACAGGCCTACTGGAAGTTCGGGAAGGCCAGAAACAGGTCCGTTTCCGGCCTCCAGAGGGCTTCCAGAGCCTGGGGAGGTCATTTTCACCCTCCCGGAGGCTCAAGTAACGCGTCTGGAGGCCGGGGAGGGCAAAAATGCCCCCCTCACCGTGGTGCAGGAGGCTGACTAGGCCACACCTACCATAGCCACGCCCACCCAGCAACCAGGCAGAGAAAACCCGTTGCTAAAATTTTTGAAGCCCACCCCTGGCGGCCTGTATACCTCTATACCCTTCAGTATTGTTGAGTACAAGTTTTGATCAGCTTTCTCAAGCTGGGGGCCATCTGGATTTGTGGATCTCCAACTCCAGAACTGATGAAGCCCCTAGTGAGAATCCCAAGACCTGAAGCCCATCCAAGTAAATACGAGATTTCCAGATACAGAAAGTCTGAATTTAAGTCTCTGTTAATAGGACTGACAGATTCTGGGAAATAGACAAACTTGTCGATTGGTTTTCTAAATCACTAGAAATATTTCAATATATCTGATTGGTTTTTGCCCCCAATTCTAGGCTGTAGAGACAAGCTTCTATTTTAACAGTTTTAAAAGGGGGAAGAATAAAAAAACTACAGACAGATCTACCTATCGCTATTTCCCAAGCAAAAATGTTTTACAATCCACATTCAAACAGCCGATGTGTTTCCTAGTCTCCAATGTTTCTTAGAATCCAATGAGTATTTTAAAGAAAATTATTTCCAAAGCTGAAGGTAGACCCTGTAAACTATAAAGAGCAGGGCCTGTGAACATGCATTGTTTGTGCTGCGTTAAAAAATACAGCGAGAGTTTTCTAGCCCCGATGCAAAATTTCCCTTCGGACAGAGAACTCCAAAGAAGAGCCTACAGCTTTTGTTTCAAAGATGCCGTCTGACCTTCTCCGCTGTAATTTGATTCAATCCTTTTTTTTAAAAAAAAGAAGAAGTATTAATAGCTGCAAAGTCCCCACCGTGGTGCAGTTCAGCCACGCATAAATTTAGAGATGGCAAAAACGGTTTGACAAAAGGGTGCACCTCGCAGCTTGACGGGGAGGGAAAATAAAGCATATATTCAGGACTGCGAGTTGAAGCAGAGGTCAGCTCAAGGCCTACACAGCCTCTTTGAGCTTGGCGGGACTGTTTTATTTTTAAAGTGGCAGGGTATGTCGGGCAGATATTTCACAAGGAGGCATGTGCTTCAGAGAAGAGCCGTGGTAGGGAATGTAATGTAAGCAGTGGTGGGATTCAAATAATTTAACAACTGGTTCTCTGCCCTAATGACCGGCTGGGTGGGCGTGGCCAGGGTGGGCGTGGCCAGGGGGTGTGACAGGCAGCACTCAGCCTCCTGCACCCCACTGGGAGCAAAAACACCCCCGCGCCCCGTTTTGGGCTAGTAGGCCTCCTGCAGCTTCCTGGGAGCAAAAACGAGCCATGCGGGGAAGGGAAGTGTCACACCGCAGCCCCCCCATGCCCTGTTTTGGGCCTAGTAGACCTCCCTGCATTTACCTGGGAGCCAAAACAGGGAACTCCAGGAAGGGGGTGGAGGGGCGGGGTCAGCCAACAATTTAACAACCGGTTTACCCGAACCGGCCCGAACCACCTGAATTCCACCACTGAATGTAAGAATTCGGAGAATGAATGACACAAAGGAATCGGAATTGAGAGCTGGAATTGCGGTCCTAAGTGGTAGCGGTTGTTAAATGGGTTACCACGTGACTACGCTTGGTTTTACAACCTTTTTTGTGGTGGGGAAGTGATTGCGGCAGTCATAAAAGCAAACACTGTGGACGCTAAGTGAATCCGTTGTCTGCCATGGGCTTTATTTGCCAAAAAGTGGAAATAATCTCCAGGTTCCAGCAAAAAAATAAATAAATTGTAAATCAGTCACATGACTGTGGGATGCTGCCAATGGCTGTAATTGTAGGACTGAGCATCCAAATTGTGATCATGTCACCGTGTGTGTGTGTAAGTAGCTATCAGAACTTCAAATCTGGGTTGCGAGCAGCCATGGAGGGAGATCCGTCGTAACTTCAAACGGTCGCTTAAATAACTGCTCGTAAGTCAAAAATTGCCTACCTCAGAAAATTGAACCCACAGCAATATCAGTCCTACTCTCTCTCAGCCTTAGGAATCAGACAATAAAGTTTAACAGTAAAAGAATTGGAAGGGACCTGGGAGGTCATCTAGTCCAACCCCCTGCTCAGGCAGGAGACCTGTACTAGGGATTTGAACCACTGAACTGCTGACCTTTCTGACTGACAAGCTCAGGGTCTTAGCCATTGAGCCACCTAGTCAGGCTATGTATTTAGTTTTCTGCAAACCTTGCCAAGAAAACTGCAGGGACTTGTCCAGGCAAGAATTGGACACGATTGAACAAGGGGAAAAAAAGGAAAACTTATCTTTTATCTTTGTTTAGTCCCTTTATTTAAGATGTCTAATTTGTTTCAAGCGTTGCTTCTGCTAAGAAGCAATAATACAGTTTATTGCAAATTGAAAGTGACAGACTGCTTGGCTCACCTCTTAAAAAAAAAAAAGCCCTGAATAGTTTATACATATTTGTACAGAATATTGTTCTTCAATATTACCCCTTTTACCAGTAAATTTTGGCTGTTCGGACTTTGCATTTCGTGGAATGAAATCTGCAGTTTGCCAAGGAGCAAACACCTGGCTTTTTGTCAAATTCGTTGCTCGTGTTCTGGCAAAGAGCCCTAGAAGTCACTTCAGCTGTTGTCTAAAGTCAGCAGAAACACAGCCATGCGTACCCATAAAACTAGCCTTATTTTATTAATATATGTTGACAGGAGCAAGACTATTGTATCCACAAAAATAGAAGGACACTTCGATTCCTACCATGGGCGAATGGTTGCAGAAGTTGATGGAGTTGGCTGAAGTGGCAAAAACTGACTATTTTGATGAAAGAAAAAGAATATAAGTACTCTCTCGTTTCCACGGGGAAACCGCTTCTAAACTTTGTGCTTGAAGTGGAAAAAGAATGAAAGTCTGATTTTGGGTTTTACTGATTAGACTGATGGATCTTTATAGAAGTGGCTTGTTTATCTGCCACAATGTCCTACCTGTTAATGACTACTTCAGCTTCAACCACAACAATACACGAGCAAATAATAGATACAAACTCAAGGTAAACCACTCCAAACTCGATTGCAGAAAATATGACTTCAGTAACAGAATGGTCAATGCCTGGAATGCACTACCTGACTCTGTGGTTTCCTCTCCAAACCCCCAAAACTTTAAGCTTAAACTGTCTACTGTTGACCTCACCCCATTCCTAAGAGGCCTGTAAGGGGTGTGCATAAGAGCACCTGCGTGCCTACCGTCCCTGTCCTAATATTCCTTTTTACTTACCCTTTTCACGTATTCAAATTATGTTTATACTTTTACCTGTTATCTTATAATGCTTGACAAAATAAAATAAAATAAAATAAAATATTATTATGCAAAAAAAAAAACCAACCCAAAAAGTTGTGATCTGACGTTAATGCCTTATTTTACTGCAACAGAGAGTCGGGAGTCAATGTTTTTTTTTTCCCTACCTTTCCTCACTTCCCTTCCTCCCTCTTCCTCCCCACCATTCTATTTACTTTTATGTTTTGCACCTTATTTTCAGAGGTGGGATTCTACCGGTTCGGACCTGTTCAGGCGAACCGGTAGCTCCGGCGATCAGCTGGGAGCGGACCAGTTAACTCCGACAATCAGGTGAGCCTGCCTACCAGCCCCTGCGCTTTACTGACCTAGATCTTCTCAGCTGATTCATGCAGCAGAGCGGATTGCCGCGCCTCAGCTGTGTTATTCCCCAGAAGTAACGCAGAAGGTAAGTTTTTGTAAAACTGCGCACGGACGCATGCACAGCATAGCGCATGATCACCGAACCGAACCGAACCGGTTGTTAAACCATCAGGATCCCACCGCTGCTTATTTTATCTTATAACTCAATAAAAATGTTAAACCGGAAAAACTAGCCTTATTTTATACCTGTTAACAACCGTCACTGCTGCACATGTTTCAGGCCCGTAATAGAAAGTGACTGAACTTTGTAAGAGTGGAGCGCCCTATAGTGGCCAAATACACTGCTCAAAAATATAAAGACCTAAGTTTAACTCATAGAATCATCTATTGTAATGTCCTTCCTGCTAAAGACTACTTCAGCTTTAACTGCAATAATACAAGAGCAACCAACAGATTTAAACTTAATGTTAACCGCTTTAATCTAGGTTGCAGAAAATATGACTTCTGCAACAGAATCATCAGTGCTTGGAATACTTTACCTGACTCTATGGTCTCTTCCCATAATCCTAAAAGCTTTAACAAAAACTTTCTACTATTGACCTCACCCCATTCCTAAGAGGACCATAAGGGGCGTGCATAAGCGCACAAACGTGCCTACCGTTCCTGTCCTATTGTTTTTCTTTTCTTCTTCCTATATAAAGATGCTTATACCTCCCAATATTTACTCATATATATGTTTATATACTATAAAATCTTTTTATATGATGTTGTGACAAAATAAATAAATAAATAAAAATAAATAAATAAAGGGAATACCTACCCAATGTACTGCATTTCATTAGAATATTTCATTCCTTCAGATCTAGGATGTCTTACAGTATTTTTGTGTTCTCTTTATTTGTTATTTTATTTGTTTTTTATACCGTAAGACATCCTAGATCTGAAGGAATGAAATATTCTTATTAAAATACAGTACATTGTGTTGGGTAGGTGTTCTCTTTATTTTTTTGAGCAGTATATTTCCCCCACACACACCAAAATAAAATTGCAGGTTTGGGCTCAGCACATTTTCTAGCCTTGGTTAAAAGTGGCCTTCAGGCACCCTGCATCAGGAAGGGTAGCTGTCTAGTTAGTTACAGGCATATTACAGGGTCTACTGTTCACATTCTGGTTTCACATTCTGGTGAAAACAGCATTATCAATCATCAATTATTCCTAAATTGCAAACATTATAATGCACATGGGTCCTTTTGTCTGCTGCTGACTCCAAACACACAAGCATGTGCACACACATACACTAGCGTATGCAGAGGTGGATTTGAAAGAATTTTACCAGTGTTCGCCCCACGCTTGCCTTCCACATATGTGCCTGGCCTTCACGTACACGCCTTCCATGCATGTGCTTTGCTTATGCGCCTTCCACACATATACCCAGCCATGAAAACATGGCTAAATAGGACAGCTTAGTGCCGGGGTAGGTAGGAGGGCCCACCTGCGATCTCCACTACCGGTTCTGCCGAACTGGTATGAACCAGCTGAATACCAACACTGCATGTATGACAGTTGAATGATTGGCAGACTGTGAGTATCTAGTTTATTTGGGGTTTGTCCTTGCTACTGACTTTTACTGAACAAGAGCTACGGTAACAGCATTTAGATCTAAAATGCCGTGCGCTTTATGGATTCAAATTAACACATTCCCACACACTGGGAGACTAATGATATTTGCAAATCTCCTATTAACAAATTTTGCAAAATACTGCATTTCTCCTCTTCACTTAGAGGCAAAACTTTCAAACTGTATCCTGTGTATGCGGTTATTGGAAAAGAGACAAACGAAATCCTTCCTGGAGTTCAAAAGAAATTCGAGAGATTTATCTGGGAAGACAGCTGGACAATATCTGGCAAGCATTGCTGCGATGGGAGATTTCTGTTGGCTTCAAAGCAGGAGTTATATTTCCAGATTTTTGCATCCCTGACATTTAACCCCCGTAGGAACTGTACAAAACTCTCCTAATTATTCAGCCAAATTTGGAGGGAGAAAACAAACAGAAGGGTCTGTGGAACATATAAAAATGGGTAATATTTTTGCAAAAAAGGGTTTTGATGAATTGTACAGTCATCAAAATAAGGATTATAATCTATGTTCAATAGATAAAATATTGGGATAAATGTCAGGAAGCTTACATGTTTTTCCTCTTTGAAAACTAAATTGCTAGTTGCTCTATGTTAGAAGTGTTTGGATCATTTATCAGTTGAAAAATGGCACTGGAAAACTTGGACAGTAGCTGTATTAGAAAATATATCGGATAAAGTTCATCCTTTGAACAAACAGGAAGGACAATTTTTTATTCTACAAGATCTTTAAGAATTTATCATTCCATAAATGATAACTTTTTCCTATTGGTTTACAGGATATGCAGGAATTAGAACACGATCAGCAATAGGAGCAGAAAATATTGGTGCTTACAGAATTTTAAAACAGTATTTTTTGTTTGCGATTATACTCTTTTCTGATTTGTTTAATTAGAATTAGAATAACAAGAGTTGGAAGGGACCTTGGAGGTCTTCTAGTCCAACCCCCTGCTTAGGCAGGCAACCCTACACCATTTCAGACAAATGGTTATTCAACATCTTCTTAAAAACTTCCAGTGTTGGAGCATTCACAACTTCTGGAGGCAAGTTGTTCCACTGATTAATTGTTCTGTCAGAAAATACCCCTTAAAAGACTCTTTAAGATGTGATCAATTTGTCTGTGGATTGAAAAAAAAACCACAACTAAAACAGAAACCTGAGGGACACGAGGGCTTCCACAATCAATAAAAACAGTACAAAGCTTTTCATTTTTAATAAAACGTGCAATTACATCTTTTTTTTTTTTTTTACAAACAACAGGCTTTCCAGATGTGACGACCCTGTAATATCAATAATTCCTCAGTGGCTAGGCTAGGTGGCTCAGTGGCTAGACACTGAGCTTGTCGATCAGAAAGGTCGCCAGTTCAGCAGTTCGAATCCCTAGTACAGGTCTCCTGCGTCAGCAGGGGGGTTGGACTAGATGACCTCCAAGGACCCTTCCAACTCTGCTACTGTTTACTGTTCTGACAGGTTCTGGAGAACCGGTAGCGGAAATTTTGAGCAGTTCGGAGAACCGGCAAATGCCACCTCTGGCTGGCCCCAAAGTGGGGTGGGAATGGGGATTTTGCAGTATCCTTCCCCTGGAATGGGATGGGAATGGGGATTTTGCAGTATCCTTCCCCTGGAGTGGGATGGGAATGGGGATTTTGCATGCCCACCAAGCCACGTCCACCGAACCGGTAGTAAAAAAATTCGGATTTCACCACTGATTCCTAGATATTTCTAGCCCCCAAACTTTGGGGAGTGTTGATCTAACAGCGCTAAGGAGCTTCAGGTTTCGAGACAATTCAATTGTCTTTGAAATTGATGCAAACTTCTCATGCAGGACCAGAACTTGAAGGAAACTCTGGATGAAGCTACAAGGACTGCTTGCCCTTTATAATTTTGACACAAGGGAAATGACATTTCTGCAGCCTTTCTAATCATCTGGTTCTTGCTTTTCCTCTTCACTGATCCTTTCAGCTTCTTCCGACTTCTGTTCCAGAGCTTCTTCGGGGAGAAATTGTTCGAATTTCACATCCAAGGCTTCGCTGGTTGAACTTCGAACGCGCATACTCGTTACAAAAGAACCTTAAATTTTAAAAAAAGAGAAAGAGCAAGAGAGAGAAAGAAGAAGGGGCAAGAAGAATTCAGTTTATTTTGGTACACAATGATCTAACATGGACAACGTTGTACGTTAATAGTACTGCACTGTATTGTACTGTACTGACCGCAAAAACGAAAAGAAGGGAGAAGGAATGGTTTCCAGTGCTTAACTGCATGAAAACCCTTTTCAAAACAGCAGCAGAAAAAGGGTTTTTAAAAAAACCCCACTGCTATAGGTAGCCCTTGACTTACAACTATTAGTTTAGTGACCGCTCGAAGTTACGACGGCATTGAAAGAAGTGACTTATGGCTGTTCTACACGCAACTACTGCAGTATTCCCCCATGTTTAAAATTCAGACACTTGACAAATGACTCATCTTTATGATGGTGTTGTGACTGGTCCTCCCTCCTCTCCTCAGCCGGGCCCCTCCCGTCTCCAACCGGGCCTTTTATCAGACTCCGAGTCTGATAATGAAGATGAACGGCCTGTCATGACTCCAGCCCCCGGCCCTGGCCCCATGCCCGGAGAGGATTCAAGGAGTGAAAGGAGAAGTCCGATAAACCTCACTCATACAGCGTGTGTTCCTTTGGCTCAGCCGTCAGAGCAGGAAGCCAGCCAGGTGGTGGAATTACTCGGGCCTACTCCCTCTAACCCTTCCCTTTTCCAGATGCTGACAGCAGATCCAGCTGAAGAGAATTCAAAGTGGGAGGATCCTCGCTTCCGGAGATCTGAGAGGCGACACCAGCAGAAGGACGGGTGGGGCAGGCCTGGATAAATGCTGAGTCATGGAGCCACACCCCACAGCCTATATAAAGGACCTGCTTTTGGCATTCCAACCTTGAGTCAAGCAAAGTCTTATCTAGTTTGCTGATATCGGACCCTATCGCTGAAGTCACAACTTGGACTCCTGCCTGCCCTGATAAACCTCGAAGGAACTTGGCAAGCTGGCAGAGGCTTCGTTGCCAAGTTTGTTACGGACTTCCTTGACTCATTCGTCGGAATGGGGGTGGGACACGACAGACGGCTACACTGTCCCCGGGGTCATGCAATCCCCTTTTGAGAGCTTCTGACAAGCAAAATCCATGGGGAAGCCAGATTCACTTAACAAGCATGTGACTCACTTAACAACTCTGGCGGTCATAAAGAACGGTCATAAAATGGGCAAAACTCACTTAAAACTGTCTCGGTTTAGCAACAGAAATCTGAGGCTCAGTTGTGATCATAAATCACGGACTACGGTTGGCAGTTCGGCGGTTCGAATCCCTAGTACAGGTTTCCTGCGTGAGCAGGGGGTTGGACTGGATGACCTCCAAGGTCCCTTCCAACTCTGTTACTGTTACTATCGTTACCTATACATTTTTGTCCTCCAAACTCTGCAAAAAAAAAAAAAAAACCTCGACAAACCATTCTAATCCCTGTGTGTCCTTGCAGGAGAAAACAGCTTAACTGATATTCTCGAAAGAGCTGGGACAGACAAAAGTCAAGTCCTTGAAAACGGTCACATGTTGTTCCGACGCCAAAACAAAACGATGCGTTGCGCCCTGACCTTAAAACAAAATTCTCAGAAACCCCAAACATTTTATACTTGGAACTCAGAAACATCTGATACGGTTCTCCAAGGCTGTTTCAAAACATTTCCAAGATAAGGAACTTCCTGCGCAAATGTTTCCCATCCTGACAGGGGAGAAATTATTTTTCTAACTGAGTTAATTCTGCAGAAAAAAAAAAACCCAAACGGGACTTTTCAGTATAATAATTTTGCCGCTTGAAAGCAGGAGGTTGTTCTCAAAACTCCCAAAACAACTTCATAAAAGAATGAAAAGGGGTTTTTTTGGGGTTTTTTTTTAGAAATTTCCCTCTGAAGAAGGAAGCTTGCTTGCAGATGTGAAGCAAAATTATTAGCAATAGGGTTATTTAAGCAAGTTTTGCCTGATATTTTCCCTGTTACTGTTCTTTATTGTTTAGCGTGACAATCCGTATTATTTATCTTTATTCATTAAACATGAAACTCAGTCAACTGAACATTCCAAAAGGCATCACAAATACCATTGACTGGTGCTAATGGTTGATACGGGTCGCTGCCAGCATCCTAGGTATCAACCAAGTACCTTCTTAAGATGTACGATCTTCCAAGTAGCGCAGTTTTTTGTAGTTCTGCTGGTGCTATTGCAGGAAGCTGCAATTTGTTGATGTATCTTATAAAATTCTTGGACATGGTACCAAGTGCCCTCATGACAATGGGTATCACTCTTACATGTTTCATCCATAGCCGTGTAGTTTCAATGGCCAGGTCGCGATATTGCATGATTTTTTTTCCAGTTCTTTTTCTTCGACTCTGGCATCTCCTACCGCGATGTCAATAAATTGTGTATTTCGGTTTTCGACAACTGTGATATCTGGTGTGTTGTGTTCCAAGTGACGATCCGTCTGTATTCGAAAGTCCCACAAGATCTTCACCTTCTCATTTTCTATAACATTTTTCCACTTTATGTTCCCATGACTTTTTGGATACAGGCAAGTCGTATTTTTTACTGTACATAATGACCAGTGGATTAATTTAGCAACTTGGTTGTGTCTAGCTTTGTAATCAGTTTGTGCGATTTTGCTGTATTTACATATTAAATGTGAAACAGTTTCATATTATTATTATTATTATTATTATTATTATTATTATTATTATTATTATTATTATTATTATTATTATTATTATTATTATTATTATTTACTGTTTTCTCCTTGAAGCTAGCAAAATGGTTCTCTTCCCCAGTTTATATCCATTTGGGTAATATCACTACCTATCAGCATCGATTAAGAAATTATAAAAAAAGAGTGGCTCACCGTGTTTTGAAGTTTTGCGTTTGCAAATGTCCTTAATAATGCTGTCCAGATTGGCAAGTATCTCGTCATTAGGCATGTCCAGCTGAAAAAGTGAAGGCAAAAATAAAGAAAAAGTAAACAATAAATGTTGTCAAGTTTATAAAAATTGCAGGGGCTGGGGTAAATACTTAATCTAGGGGTCGGCAACCTTAAACACTCAAACAGCCACAAAAGTTCTCACCGGAAGCCCACCATTCAGTTCTGGAGCCGACCGGAAGTCTGGTTCTTCCCCACCATAGAGTCTCCTCCTAGCTCGGCGTCCTTTTTCCTCTACCTGTCCTAACCCAAAGCTCTATCAATTCTGGAGCCAACTGGCAACAGGGAGCCACAGCAGAGGGATGAAAGAGCCGAATATTTTATATATTTTATATATTTTAATTTAAAATTGGAGTTCCAGAGATGACATCTGATTCAAGCCTGTGATTTAGAGTATTTTAAAACTAGCTTTCGGGATGCATCTTTCGCAGCATGGTGACAATTATTATTTAAGCACTGAAATAACAACCTATGAGGAACTATTACGTGCAGTTCTTTAGCAATAAGTATTATGCACATCTACCTTTCAGAAGGTAGATATTTCAGAAAGAAAGCTCTTCTACTAGCAAACGTGGAATGACTTGCTAAATATGCTCTAATAGGTTGCACTAACTACCATATTTTTTGGAGTATAAGACGTACCGGAGTATAAGACGCACCTTAGTTTTTGAGGAGGGAAATTTAAAAAAAGCTGATTGGCAGGTGGATCGGCCTCCCAGAATACCCTCAATCAGCTGTTCCCAGAGGTGAATTTTAGCAACAGGTTCCTTGGTTGTGAGCTCTGTGCCTTGCTCTTTTTTGGCTTTTTTTTTCTGCCTCTGAAAGCCTCCAAAACAGAACTTCAGAAAAAAAGCCTCTGAAGCTCTGTTTGGGGGCTTCTTTTCTGAACCTCTGTTTGGGGGCTTCTTTTCTGAAGCTTCGTTTCTGATGCTTTTTTTCAGCCTCTGAAACCTCCGTTTGAGAAGCTGGGCAGGGCTACATTTGGAGTGTAAGACACACCCAGATTTTCACCCTCTTTTTTGGGGAAAAAAAGTCTGTCTTATACTCCGAAAAATACGGTAGTATGTTCTGCTGAAGGACCCATTTCAAAAAAAAAAGCCAAAATGGAAATGGAAAGAAACAAAGTAGTACGCTTATTTTCGATCAAACAATTTTTAATACATGATTAAACTCCCCCCTCAAGCTGAACTCACAGCCAAATCATTGGCCAAAATGCCTCGTAAAACGTACCATTGCAAACGGGGTTTGGATGAGGTTGTCATTGGTCACTTCATATTCATGGCAGACTTTGAAGAAATTAAGCGTCTCGGGGATATTGTAAGTAATAGTACCTGTTTTTTTAAAACACACACACACATACCACAAAGTAGAGTTAAATTCATCTTACATTTCTGACATTCAACATGGGAGCAAACCAGCTAATCTGCCGTTTCTTTTTCCAACTGGGAAGAGCTACAGAGGACAATGGGCCAAGCACAATCTAAAAGAATGGGAAGAATTCCCTGGACACAACAAAGCTTTACGGTCGCGGCTTATAACAGAGTTGGAAGAGACCTAAGAGATCTTCTAGTCCAACCCCCTGCTCAAGCAGGAGATCCTATACCCGTGCTGGCGAACCTATGGCACGCGTGCCACAGCTGGCACGTAGAGCCCTCTCTGCGGGCACACCGGCCGTCACCCAGCTCAGCTGCACTGCGCATGTGCGTGCGCCTCCCGCCGTCCAGCTGATTTTTGGGATGTAGGGAGGGGTGGGTGGGGTGCATGTAGGAGACGCACGTCCATATGTGCGGGGGGGTGGTGTCACATGCATGCGCGGGGGGTGGGAGTTACACATGCATGCACAGGGCGGAGCGCAGGGGGGTGCAGCGTGCCCTCCCCACGGCCTGTTTTTAGGCCCAGGAGGCTGCAGGGAGGCCTGCTAGGCCAAAAACAGGCCAGTGGCCGGGGTGGGGGGCAGGGGGGGTGTACCCACAACTTCTGAGGGAAAGCCATTCCATTGGTTCATTGTTCTTAAGGTAAAGGTAAAGGTTCCCCTCGTGCTAGTTGTTCCCGACTCTAGGGGGTGGTGCTCATCTCCGTTTCAAAGCCGAAGTGCCAGCGCTATCCGAAGACGTCTCCATGGTCATGTGGCCGGCATGACTCAACGCCAAAGGCGCACGGAACGCTGTTCCCTTCCCACCAAAGGTGGTCCCTATTTTTTCTACTTGCATTTTTTACGTGCTTTCGAAACTGCTAGGTTGGCAGAAGCTGGGACAAGTCACGGGAGCTCACCCCCGTTACACAGCAGCACTAGGGATTCGAACCGCCGAGCTGCTGACCTTTTGATCGACAAGCTCAACGTGCAAGCCCCTGAGCCACCTTATCATTGTTCTTACTGTTAGGAAAATTTTCTTTCATTCTAGGTTGCTTCTCTAGTTTCCATCCACTGCTTCTTGTCCTGCCTTCGGGTGCTTTGGAGAATAGGTTGACCGCCCCGCCCCCCTTCTTTGTGGCAGCCCCTCAGATATTGGAAGACTGCTATTGTTGTGCCTCGCCCGCCTCCTCTCCGCAGCCGGGCCCCTCCCATCTCCTGTTATCTAAGCCAGAGACTGATAGTGAAGAAGAATGGCCTGGCATGCCTCCAACCCCCAGTCCTGGCACCATGCCCAGACAGATTGAGCAAATAAACCTCCCCCCCACAGCGTGTGAGCAAGAAGCCAGCCACGAGCTAGAATTGCCGGCAGCTGACAAAACATGGACAGATCCCCGCTTCCGGAGAATGGAGAGGCGATGTCAGCAAAAGGAAGGGAGGGGCAGGCCTGGATAAGTGCTGAACCACATCCCTCGGCCTATATAAAGGATCTGCTTTTTGGCATTCCTTGAGTCAGGCAAAGTCTCATCTGGTTGCTAAAGTCACACCTTGGATTCCTGCCTGTCCTAAGAACTCTGACAGGAATTTGGCAAAGCTGCAGAGGCTTCGTGGCCACGCTTGATACAGACTTCCCAGACCCGGCTGTCAGAGGAGGAGTGGGACACGACAGCTATCATGACACCCCTAGCCCTTCTTTTCACTAGACTAGACATACCATATAAGTTTAATATGTTCCTAATACCAGTAACAAAAAACAAGGAAATGTCAAGTCATGGTTTACTGATTGATAGTCACTTCTGTAAGGAAGGTATAATAATAAAAAAAAGTCCTTTACAGTTTAATCCTATGCAATCTGTTTCATCTAATGCAGAGGTGCCCAACCTCCTAGCCTGTACTTCGTGGAATTTTGTTTTTATATATGATACCGTATTTCCCTGAAAATAAGACCTTCCCTGATAATAAGCCCTCCCTTGAAAATAAACCTTTCCCTGAAAATAAGCCCTCCTCGAAAATATTTAACTGCATGCGCAGCCAGTCCCCGCCATTTCCTCCAGTTAGGGTTAGGGAGACAGAGCTGGAAATCAGGTAAGATGGCAAGAGGAGCCCCGTCTTGCTCTACACGCCCCAAAATAATAAGATCTTCCCAAAAATAAGGTCAAGCGCTTATTTCAGGGTTCAAAAATTAAGACATGGTCTTATTTTCGGGGAAACACAGTAACAGCATCAGGAATTTTTACATGCATGAAAGTGGAAAGGTATGATATCTCTCATTATTGTTTTCCCTCCCTTCTAATTCAGTTATTAGTTGTTATTATTTTTATCTCTTTACTTTAAAATTTTAATAAAGTTATTATTATTATTATTTTTAGAAACAAAGAGATATCCTTTTCTTACCATTTTTGATGGAAGGGTACTTTTGTTTCAGAAAATTCCTTAAAGGGTTAATTTTTGTTGTTATGTCAGGCACTGCGATGTAAAAATCTGCCTCAATTTCCTCATTTAAAATCTGAAAGCCCGCAAAAATAAATAAATAAAAAGATTGGTCATGATTTACCATTTTAGCAGTTATATACGCAACACAAGCACCTATTTAAACAAAATATGGTGTTTTTTTTCATATCCCCTATGCGACAAATTTTGCATGAGCAGACATAAAATTAACAGTATTTTAGTTTTTTTCTTAAATACAACACAATTTCTTTGCAACCCTTTAGATTTGAAAGAAGAGAATTATCTGAGCTGAAATTAAAAATAATGCTCTTTCAGCTCATTCTTCCACACCAGTGTTCACCACCACCTGATGCGCCAGGTTCAGGTGTGATTTTCGGAAGCTGCAGAAGCCATGTGTGAATGGAGTACGCTCTCGTGTGGCCTCCAGAAGTTGTGTGAGAGGGCCAGACAGGAGCCTCCAAAAAAAGTGTGAAGGAATTACTTAGCACTGTCCAAATGAAGTCAGAGACACTAACATAGATAGATAGATAGATAGATAGATAGATAGATAGATAGATAGATAGATAGATAGATAGATAGATAGATATAAATGGATGGATGGATGGATGGATGGATGAATGGATGGATGGATGGGTGGGTGGGTGGATGGATAAATAGAGATACATAGATAGATAGATAGATAAATAGATAGATAGATATAGATAGATGATAGATAGATAGATAGATAGATAGATAGATAGATAGATAGATAGATAGATAGATAGATAGATATAAATGGATGGATGGATGGATGGATGGGTGGGTGGGTGGGTGGGTGGATAAATAGAGATAGATAGATAGATAGATAGATAGATAGATAGATAGATAGATAGATAGATAGATAGATAGATGGATGGATATAAATGGGCCTCTGTGGCTCAGACTGCTAAGACAGTCTGTTATTAACAGCAGCTGCTTGCAATTACTGCAGGTTCAAGCCCCACCAGGCCCAAGGTTGACTCAGCCTTCCATCCTTTATAAGGTAGGTAAAATGAGGACCCAGATTGTTGGGGGCAATAAGTTGACTTTGTATATAATATACAAACGAATGAAGACTATTGCTTGACATAGTGTAAGCCGCCCTGAGTCTTCGGAGAAGGGCGGGATATAAATGCAAATAAAAAATAAATAAATAATAAATGAATGGATGGGTGGGTGGGTGGGTGGATGGATGGATAGATAGATAGATAGATAGATAGATAGATACATGGATGGATGGACGGACCGACCGACAGACAGATAGGCAAACCTTTATTGTCATTTTTTTCTGTGGAACTCTGGCACACATTAAAAATAAAATTCTGTTGTCTGCTCTCAAAAGTGTACACATACATAATACACATATAGATATGCTATAAACATACATATGTATATACCTACACACTAACCTATAAATACCTATTAATTACTGTATGTATATACAGTGTGTATACACACACACACACACACATATACATATACCGTGTTTCCACAAAAATAAGACCCGGTCTTATATTTCTTTTGCTTCCAAAAGAGGCCCCAGGTTTTATTTTCGGGGGATGTCTTCCACTGTCTCACCTTGCAGTGGAAGCACCAACAGCCCCGCCCAGCAGGAGCCCGTGCAGCCGCTGCTGGCCAACTTCTTCTGCAGCTGCTTGCCACCGCTCACATGCGGCGCTCCCGGCCTCCGCCTCACCGTCAGAGGCTTTCGGAAAAGGCCTCTGCAGCCAGAAAACCGAGCTCTGGATTGATGCGCACAGCACCTCCCGGCCTCCATTTCGCCATCAGAGGCCTTCAGGGAAGGCTTTGGCAGCCGAGAAACAAGTTCTGAGAGTGAAATGAAGCGGGGTGGGGGTGGGGGCAGTGGTGGGATTCAGCCAGTTCGCACCTATTTGGGAGAACCGGTTGTTAACTTTCTAAGCAGTTCGGAGAACCGGTTGTTGAAAGAAATCTTATTTTGTTTTTTTCCCACTTTACAGGGCTAATCCTGTACGGCAGGCAGGAAGGAAACATTCTGGTGGTGTTTCTAGCCTAATCATTATTGCCCTGCTTACAGAAACTGCCTCTTGGTTAACCCTTATCACATTGTAACAGCTAAGGCGAAGCGCCCATCGACGCGAGTGACGTTGAGTTGGCCACGCCCACACGGTCACATGACCTCCGAGCCACACCTACCCAGCTGGTCATGAGGGCAGAGAATTGGTTGTTAAATTATTTGAATCCCCACGTGTCAATCCGGAGCTCATTTCTCGGCTGCAGTGGCCGTAGAAGAAGTGGGCCGGCAAAGTGAGGCAGGTGTCGGGATGTGCGAGGCCTGGCTGCAACTGTCCGAAGGTAAGCAGCTCCACACACACCCCATCCTAGCTTGATTTTTACCTTGCGCCAGGTGTGAAATTCAAACTTTTTTACTACCAGTTCTGTGGGCGTGGCTTGGTGGGCGTGGTGTGGCTTGATGGGCGTGGCAGGGGAAGGATACTGCAAAATCTCCATTCCCACCCCATTCCAGGGGAAGGATACTGCAAAATCTCCATTCCCACCCCACTCTGGGACCAGCCAGAGGTGGTATTTGCTGGTTTGCCAAACTACTCAAAATTTCCGCTACTGGTTCTCTGGAACCTGTCAGAACTGGCTGGATTTCACCCCTGCCTTGCGCCTTGCCCTATCTCATGCAACCAGGTGCAACTGAGTGGGTGGGGTCTTAACTAGGTCTTATTTTCTGGGAAACACAATACATACATACATACATACATACATATTTCCCAGAAATTTCCATCTGCAAATGAGTCGAACGATCATTATTTTTAATTTCAGCTCAGATAATTCTGTTCTTTCAAATTTGAAGTGTTGCAAAGAGATTGTGTTATATTTAAGGAAAAACTAAAATATATGAAATTCATTTATTTATTTATTTATTTATTTATTCATTTATTTATTTATAATCTGGCCACACGGGAAAGAAAAACTTGAAAACTTCCTCACACACCTCAATAGCCTACACCCCAAAATACAGTTCACCATGGAAACAGAAGTTAACAACCAACTTCCCTTCCTAGATGTCTTAGTCTACAAGAAACCCAATGGCTCCCTAGGACACACCATCTACCAGAAGAAAACACACACAAACCGCTATCTGCATGCACTCTCACACCACCACCCAGCACAGATCAACTCCGTAGCCAAGACACTCATCTCTAGAACAAAATGCTTAGCTGATGAACAACACCTAAAAACCGAACTACACACTCTCACAAACGTACTAACATCCAATGGATTCCAGAGAAATAAGATTACCAAACTAATCCAAAAAGAACCCCCCACTAAAACCCAAGACAGAGAGCAAGAAAACGGCACAGCCCTCCTCCCATATATAAAGGCACCACAGACAGAATCAGCAAGATCCTCCACAAACATAACATCAAGACAGCATTCTGCACAAACCAAAAAATATCCACCATCCTAAGAAACCCCAAAGACAAAATTGAGTTAGAAAATCAAGGAGTATATGAAATCCCATGCACCGCCTGCCCCACCACATACATTGGACAAACCAACAGAAGAATAAGTGCATTGAAGAACACAAGAACTCATTCAAAAAGAGGAACCAACTTCTTCCTGGTCCAACACTTTAAAGTCACAGGACACGATATTGACTTTAAAAAGACCAGAACTATCGCCAAAACTGAACACTTTAACAACAGAATAATCAGAGAAGCCATTGAGATAGAAAAACGCCCACACAGCATGAACAAACGAGATGACACCTCCCGCCTACCAGCCATTTGGAAACCCGCCCTTATTGACAAACGAGTCCCTAACACGAGGAATGACACCAGACCCACACTCACGAGGTCCACACAGGATGTCACCATCGCACATCCACCCAGAAAGCAGACCCAAACCCACACTGATCATGAAGCACGACCAAGGACCAGAAGCCAGACCGCAGCTGCAACATTAGCCATTTCAAACCCCTCCAATCCATACATGCAGCAGACTGACACCCACTATGAAGATGTAGCACGACCACAAAGCCAAACAACAGCTATGCAGCTCACCAGCTCAAATCCCCCTGCAACACAGACTAAACTGAGCACAAACAAGCCCCCACCAACACAGGACACACCCCCAGCCAATCAGAGCACAAAACCCCCCCATCCAATCAGAGCACAGCCAAGCTCCCACCCAATCAGTTCAAATCCCCACTAGCAGTTAAAAGGAAGAAACAGCTGCGATCACACATTGCTCCCAGAAGCAGCTGAAGCCTGAAGATGACGAATGAGACTTTGACGTCGCCAAGACACTTCAATTTCTGGCGGGAAAACCCGAATAACCAAGACCTACATATATATATATATATATATATATATATATATATATATATATATATATATATATATATATATATATATATATATGTAGGTCTTTGGTTATTCGGTTTTCTCCGCCGAAATTGAAGTGTCGCGACGTTCGGCCGAAGTCTCATCTGCCATCTTCAGGCTTCAGCTTCGTGCCTGGAGCAATGTGATTGCAGCTGTTTCTTCCTTTTAACTGCTAGTGGGGTTTGAACTGATGAGTGAGCAACTGTGCTGACAGATGAGGCTGTGCTGATTGGCTGGGGTGTCTGTTGAGTGGGGGCTTGGTGTGCTCAGATGTGTGTTGCAGGGATTTGCTGTGCTGATGCTGTGTTTAACCGTGTTGTGGTGACATCTTCATAGTGGTGTCTGTTTGCTGATGTATGGTGGAAGGGTTGAATAATGTAAGTGCAGTCTGGTCTGATGTGCTGATCGTGGTTCGTCTGCTTCTGGATGTGGTGGTCAAATCGATCCATACATGCAGCAGACTGACACCCACTATGAAGATGTAGCACGACCACAAAGCCAAACAACAGCTATGCAGCTCACCAGCTCAAATCCCCCTGCAACACAGACTAAACTGAGCACAACCAAGTCCCCACCCAAACAGGACACACCCCCAGCCAATCAGAGCACAAAAATACCCCCAGCCAATCAGAGCACAGCCAAGCTCCCACCCAATCAGTTCAAACCCCCACATATATATATATATGAGTCAACTAACTTTGAATGGCCACTAAATGAACTTTTGTAAGTTGAGGACTACCTGTATACAGGAGATAGGTTACCCCCCTCTCAAAGTGGGTCGTTTTCCAATCTTAACCAAGAAATGTTAAACATTCCTCCTCAGTTAATACACAGAGGACTTTCATTAGCAACAGAGAGTTCTAAAAAGAAAATAAATGTTTAAAAATAAAATAAAATTATGCACAGTTTTGCAGCAGCAGCTTCAAAATATTCACAGTGTGGCTTGATTAAAAGTTGGGAGACAGTGGCGGCAAAGCCTAAGAGTAAAACTGCCCGTTCAGTGTTAAGACCTTCAAAAATCAGAGAATTCTGTTTTGGACGCAGAAGTTAAATTCTTAAGTCTCCTCAGCAGCTGTTGGTGTTTCTTTTTATTTTCCTGGAAGAATAACTTATATTTATGGCTACAGTGATTCCCTGTAAAATGTATGTAGGGGAATTCCTGAGTAGCCAAAGGGACAAAAAAAATCCAAATAAGATTTCTGAAAAGTCAAAACAATAGATTTTTGGTGATTCATGTGTGTCTTAGACCCCATTCTGTAACTAGATGAAACAAAGCAATTCTTGGCTGCAAATAGGAGAAATCTTGTTCAATGCTAAAACAGTCTAGTGAACAGCAGCTGCGGAAGAACTCAAGCTTTGATTTCAACGGAATTTATGCTTTCCAGATGCCAAGCCTTGATACATCTGCAGTTTTCTGAACAGAGCCCACCCAGTGTCTTACCTACAATGGAAGGGATGAGCCAGTCCTAACCTTTGACTCCGGAAAAACTTACAAAGAACTAACTGAGCTGATTTCAATTGTGATGAAAAAAATGTATACATATTTTAAAATACCGGCTTAATTAACTCGATTCCTCCTACGATGGTAGCTCCATTTTCTATTGCTAGATCTGCTTCTTTTGAATCCTGGAAAAAGAAAAAAAAACCAAAACGATTTAGCTCAGTGGTTCTCAACCTTTATAGTGCTGAGACCCCTTTAATAAAATTCCCCACAATGTGGCGACCCCTTTAATACAATTCCCCATGATGTGGCGACCCCAACCGTAAAATTATTTTCATTTTGAATTTATCGCACCTGAAGCTGTATTGGCTAGCGATCTAAACTGCTTGCGATTGCCTTGATGGGCGTGGCAGGGGAAGGATACTGCGAAATCCCCATTCCCACCCCATTCCAGGGGAAGGATACTGCAAAATCTCCATTCCCACCCCACTCTGAGGCCAGCCAGAGGTGGTATTTGCTGGTTCTCCGAACCACTCAAAATTTCCGCTACCGGTTTTCCAGAACCTGTCAGAACTGGCTGGATTTCACCCCTGCCTTGCGCCTTGCCCTATCTCATGCAACCAGGTGCAACTGAGTGGGTGGGGTCTTAACTAGGTCTTATTTTCTGGGAAACACAATACATACATACATACATACATACATACATAAATACATACATACATATTTCCCAGAAATTTCCATCTGTGAATGAGTCGAACGATCATTATTTTTAATTTCAGCTCAGATAATTCTGTTCTTTCAAATTTGAAGTGTTGCAAAGAGATTGTGTTATATTTAAGGAAAAACTAAAATATATGAAATTCATATTTATATATATGACTATGAATATATATATATATATATACACATACATATACATATATACACATACACATACATATACATATACATATACATATATATATATATATATATATATATGTAGGTCTTTGATTGTTCGGGTTTTCTCCCGTGTAAAATTGGAAATGTCTTGGCAACGTTTCGACGAAGTCTCATTCGTCATCTTCAGGCTTCAGCTTCGTGCTTCTGGGAGCAATGTGTGATCGCAGCTGTTTCTTCCTTTTAACTGCTAGTGGGGGTTTGAACTGATTGGGTGGGAGCTTGGCTGTGCTCTGATTGGATGGAGGTTTTTTTGTGCTCTGATTGGCTGGGGGTGTGTCCTGTTTGGGTGGGGGCTTGGTTGTGCTCAATTTAGTCTGTGTTGCAGGGGGATTTGAGCTGGTGAGCTGCATAGCTGTTGTTTGGCTTTGTGGTGGTGCTACATCTTCATAGTGGGTGTCAGTCTGCTGCATGTATGGATTGGAGGGGTTTGAAATGGCTAATGTTGCAGCTGCGGTCTGGCTTCTGGTCCTTGGTCGTGCTTCATGATCCTACACCCCAATAACCATATATATATATTTGTTTTCTGAGGTTTTCGCGGGTGTTTGTATGTAGGTCTTTGGTTATTCGGGCTTTCTCCCGCGTAAAATTGGAAGTGTCTTGGCGACGTTTCGACGAAGTCTCATTCGTCATCTTCAGGCTTCAGCTTCGTGCTTCTGGGAGCAATGTGTGATTGCAGCTGTTTCTTCCTTTTTAACTACTAGTGGGGGTTTGAACTGATGTTTGTTCCTTTTTAACTGCTAGTGGGGGTTTGAACTGATGTTTGTTCCTTTTTAACTGCTAGTGCAGTTAAAAAGGAAGAAACAGCTGCAATCACACATTGCTCCCAGAAGCACGAAGCTGAAGCCTGAAGATGACGAATGAGACTTCGTCGAAACGTCGCCAAGACACTTCCAATTTTACGCGGGAGAAAACCCGAATAACCAAAGACATACATACATACATACATACATACATACATACATATATATATATATATATATATATATATATATATGTATGAGTCAACTAACTTTGAATGGTCACTAAATGAACTTTTGTAAGTTGAGGACTACCTGTATACAGGAGATAGGTTACTCCCCTCTCAAAGTGGGTCGTTTTCCAATCTTAACCAAGAAATGTTAAACATTTCTCCTCAGTTAATACACAGAGGACATACATTAGCAACAGAGAGTTCTAAAAAGAAAATAAATGTTTAAAAATAAAAATAAAATTATGCACAGTTTTGCTGCAGCAGCTTCAAAATATTCACAGTGTGGCTTGATTAAAAGTTGGGAGACAGTGGCGGCAAAGCCTAAGAGTAAAACTGCCCGTTCAGTGTTAAGACCTTCAAAAATCAGAGAATTCTGTTTTGGACGCAGAAGTTAAATTCTTAAGTCTCCTCAGCAGCTGTTGGTGTTTCTTTTTATTTTCCTGGAAGAATAACTTATATTTATGGCTACAGTGATTCCCTGTAAAATGTATGTAGGGGAATTCCTGAGTAGCCAAAGGGACAAAAAAAATCCAAATAAGATTTCTGAAAAGTCAAAACAATAGATTTTTGGTGATTCATGTGTGTCTTAGACCCCATTCTGTAACTAGATGAAACAAAGCAATTCTTGGCTGCAAATAGGAGAAATCTTGTTCAATGCTAAAACAGTCTAGTGAACAGCAGCTGCGGAAGAACTCAAGCTTTCATTTCAACGGAATTTATGCTTTCCAGATGCTAAGCCTTGATACATCTGCAGTTTTCTGAACAGAGCCCACCCAGTATCTTACCTACAATGGAAGGGATGAGCCAGTCCTAACGTTTGACTCCGGAAAAACTTACAAAGAACTAACTGAGCTGATTTCAATTGTGATGAAAAAAATGTATACATATTTAAAATACCGGCTTAATTAACTCGATTCCTCCTACGATGGTAGCTCCATTTTCTATTGCTAGATCTGCTTCTTTTGAATCCTGGAAAAAGATAAAAAAAACAAAACGATTTAGCTCAGTGGTTCTTAACCTTTATAGTGCTGAGACCCCTTTAATAAAATTCCCCACAATGTGGCGACCCCTTTAATACAATTCCCCATGATGTGGCGACCCCAACCGTAAAATTATTTTCGTTTTGAATTTATCGCACCTGAAGCTGTATTGGCTAGCGATCTAAACTGCTTGCGATTGCCTTGAGGACAGAGGCATTAAAGCGGAGTCTCCTCCCCTATTAAGTTTATCGTGCCCGAAGTCAGATTAGGCTAGCGATTGGGAGTGATTGCAGCTGGCTTGAGAGGGAGACATCAGAGCAAAGATTTTTCTCTTTTTTAATTCATCATGCCTGAAGCCGAATTCGGCTAGTGATTTGAAGAGCCTGCAGCTGGCTTGTGGAGTCAACCATTGGAGCGCGATTCTTCAACTCGCAAGTATACTTCCCATATTTCCGATGGTCTTAGGCGACCCCTGGCAAATCGTCATTCGACCCTCAACGGGGTCGCGACCCACAGGTTGAGAACCGCTGGTTTAGCTAGAAGACGCCAGGAATACCGGTAGTCCCCGATTCAACGGAGCCCAAAATTTCAGTTAAGTGAGTTTTGTACTATTTTTACGACTTTTCTTGCCACAACTGTTACGTGAATCACGGCTGTTGTTAAGTTAGCAATGGCATTGTTCGGTGCATCTGGCTTCCTGACCGATTTTGCTTGTCGGAAGGTCGCCAAAGGGGATCACATGACCCCGGGATGCCGCAACCGTCATAAATACATGCTAGTTCCCAAGCGCCCGGATTTTGATCATGTGACCATGGGGATGCTGCAACGGTCGTTAAGTTGGAAAAACAGCCATAAGTCCCTTTTTTTTTCCAGTACCGTTTGCAATTTTGAACTATTGTAAATCAAGGAATGCCTGTAGTGAATATTTATTTGCATTATTAGCACCCACAAACCCAATGGGGAAATAGTCAAGTCAAAACCTTTATTGTCATTGTACATCATGTATACAATAGACTAGAAGGGACCTTGGAGGTCTTCTAGCCTAGCCCCGATTAGGCAGGAAACCCTACACGATGAAATTGGTTTAGCTTCTACTGGTGCAGTTCATACAAGACAACGAGAATATAAAGCAGGGGTCTCCAACCTTGGCAACTTTAAGGCTTGCGGACTTCAACTCCCAGAGTTCCTCAGCCAGCTTTGCTGGCTGAGGAACTCTGGGAGTTGAAGTCCACAAGCCTTAAAGTTTATTTATTTATTTATTTATTTATCAAACTTATATACCGCACCATCTCCCGGAGGACTCAGGGCGGTTCACAGGCATATTAAAAACAATATAATAAATAAACATTAAAACCTAGTTAAAACTAAATATTATCATGGCCTGATCACTAAAACAGTAAAAACCGGTAAAACCCCCATTAAAATTTAGCTAAAACATTTTATTCTTAGGCTAGTCCCGCGCGCTGAAATAATAGAGTCTTCAGTTCACGTTGCCAAGGTTGGAGACCCCTGATATAAAGGATAATCCTTATACAAGCGGTTAGGGGAAAAACTAGTCATACGTTTCCATGTGTACAATATATTCTGTGCAACATTTTTATTACTCAGGTGTATGATCTTATATTATGGTACATATACATATTACACACTACACTGGCACCAGTGAAATTTGTGGTGCTATATTATGTTTAGGAGTCTGACAGCCAATGGGTAGAAGCCGTTTTTAAATAGGCAGGGAAGGTTGCAAGTTACTCTCGTAACGGTCCCAGCCTTCATACATTTGCACCGGTACCAACCATCGCCTCCTGGCCTTCCTTCCTGCCTTTGCACCCTGCCGCACCATCCATCCCCCCCTCCACCCGACATTCCTGTGCTCACAAGCCCTCCCCCGTTGTTCTGTTTCCCTCCCCCAATACTCCCAAGAAAGAATCCGTCAAAGGCCTTTTCTTCTTCTTTATTTACATAGATAAATGTCCTGGCCACGTCTACCCACGGGCCTGCCAAGTTTCTGGAGATAACGAGGAAATTATAGATATACCCGTCTTCCCTCCTCCATACTCCTTACCTGGGAATCTCTCCACTTCTCGCTTAATAACTTGTGTGTCTTGTGGTTACGATAACAACTGGGGCTGCCAAAATTGCAGCGAAGTATTGCGGCCACATGACATCATGCCTTACATCCGCAGCAATCCCAGTCCCAATTGCTGTCCCCAATTGCAGGGGACTACCTGTACCCTTAAATAGGTAACAGTTCCCCTCGCACATACGTGCTAGCCGTTCCCGACTCTAGGGGGCGGTGCTCATCTCCGTTTCAAAGCCAAAGAGCCAGCACTGCCCGAAGACGTCTCCGTGGTCATGTGGCCGGCATGACTGAACGCCAAAGGTGCACGGAACACTGTTACTTTCCCACCAAAGGTGGTCCCTATTTTTCTACTTGCATTTTTTACCTGCTTTCGAACTGCTAGGTTGGCAGAAGCTGGGACAAGTAATGGGAGTTCACCCCATTACGCACTAGGGATTCAAACCGCTGAACTGCCGACCTTTTGATCGACAAGTTCAGCGTCTTACCCACTAAGTCACCCTTCTACTTGTACCCTTCTACCTGTACCCTTAATCACATCCTTACCAAGGATGTCATTTGCTCTAAGGCAGGGGTGTCAAACTCAATTTCATTTGAGGGACACATCAAGGTTGTTTTTTTACCTGGGGAGGGGGACGGGGCGTGGCCAGCTCCACATCACTTGTATGATCAAATGCCACTTTTGCTAGTAGTTTGTTTTGCTAGCACTCTGCCAGCGAAAATGACTTTGTGAGGGCTGCGCGCAGCTCCATTTTCACTGGCAGAGGCATCGTGGGCCAGTCCTTCACTGTTTCCAGGGTGGCCCCGTGGGCCAGTTCTAAATACCCAGCAGGCCGGATGCGGCCCACGAGCCTTGAGTTTGACACCCCTGCTCTAAGGATTTCTATCACCCGTGTCTAAGGATACATTAAGGCAGACTGGGCATTTTATGGCCCGAGGGCCACATCCTGTTTGTGGGTGGTCCCAATCAGGGGTGAAATCCAGCAGGTTCTGACATGTTCTGGAGAACCGGTAGCAGAAATTTTGAGTAATTCGGAGAACCGGTAGCAGAAATTTTGAGTAGTTCGGAGGACTGGCAAATACCACCTCTGGCTGGCCCCAGAGTGGGGTGGGAATGGAGATTTTGCAGTATCCTTCCCTTGCCTTGCCCACCAAGCCACACCCACCAAGCAACACCATGCCCAAGCCACACCCACAGAACCAGTATTTATTTATTTATTTATTTGATTTGATTTGATTTTTATACCGCCCTTCTCCCGAAGGACTCAGGGCGGTGTACAGGCAAAATAAAACCAACAATACAAATATACACGATTTAAATACCCTTAAAAAACTTATTTAAAATTAGCCTGATGTTAAAAAATTATCGTCAATTAAAACCCCATTTAAAATTGCTAAAATTCACTTTTAAAATCCAATTAAGCCAGCCTTGGAATAAAAAGATGTGTTTTCAGTCCGCGACGGTATGTCCGAAGGTCAGGTATTTGACGTAAACCGGGGGGAAGCTCGTTCCAGAGAGTGGGAGCCCCCACAGAGAAGGCCCTTCCCCTGGGGGCCGCCAGCCGACATTGTTTGGCGGACGGCACCCTGAGAAGTCCCTCTCTATGGGAGCGTACGGGTCGGTGGGAGGCATGTGGTAACAGCAGGCGGTCCCGTAAGTACCCAGGGCCTAAGCCATGGGCGCTTTAAAGGTCGTAACCAACACCTTAAAGTGCACTCGAAGGCCACAGGCAGCCAGTGCAGTCTGCGCGGAGGCGGTGTTACATGGGAGCTACGCGTAGCTCCTCTATCACCAGCGCAGCTGCATTCTGGACTAACTGAAGCCTCCGAGTGCACTTCAAGGGAGCCCCATGTAGAGAGCATTACAGTAATCCAGCGAGAGGTAACGAGGCATGAGTGACTGTGCATAAGGCATCCCGATCAAGGAAGGCGCAACTGCGGACCAGGCGAACCTGGTAGAAGGCCCTCCTGGAGCGGCCGTCAAATGATCTTCAAGCGACAGCCGATCATCCAGGAGGACGCCTAAGTTGCGCACCCTATCCTTTGGGGCCAATAACTGCGCCTCCGACAGCCAGCTGCGGCTGCAGCTGACTGAATCGGGATGCCGGCATCCACAGCCACTCCGTCTTGGAGGATTAAGCTTGAGCCTGTTTCTCCCCATCCAGACCCGTCGGCTTCCAAACACCGGGACAGCACTTCAACAACTTCATTGGGGTGGCCGGGGTGGAAAATACAGCTGAGTATCATCAGCGTACTGCTGGTATCTCACCCGAAACCACTGATGATCTCACCCAGCGGCTTCATGTAGATGTTGAACAGCAGGGGCGAGAGAATCGACCCCTGCGGGACCCACAAGTGAGGCCCCTCGCGGTGACCTCTGCCCCCGTCAACACCGTCTGCGTCCGGTCGGAGAGATAGGAGGAGAACCACCGATATCGGTGCCTCCACTCCCAATCCCCAGCCGGCGCAGCAGATACCATGGTCGATGGTATCGAGCGCGCCGAGAGGTCTAATAGGACCAGGGCAGAGGAATAACCCCTGTCCCTGGCCCTCCAGAGATCATCCACCAATGCGACCAAAGCTGTCTCCGTGCTGTATCCGGGTCGGAAGCGGACTGGAGCGGGTCTAGATAGACATCTTCATCCAGGTATTGGGGTAGCTGTCGCGCCACGGCACTCTCTACAACCTTCGCAACAAAGCGAAGGTTGGAACTGACGATAATTACCCAAAATAGCTGGGTCCAGGAGGGCTTCTTAAGGAGGGTCTCACCACCGCCTCTTTCAAGGCGGCAGGAAAACCCTTCCAATAAAGCGTTGATAATCCTCTGGAGCCAGCCTCGTGTCACCGCCTGAGTGGCCAGTACCAGCCAGGAAGGGCACGGGTCCAGTAAACATGTCGTGCCGTGCAGCCTCCCCAACAACCTGTCGACGTCCTCGGGAGCCACAGGGTCAAACTCATCCCAAATGGACTCAACAAGGCGTGCCTCCTCTCCCTCGCTTGGATCATCCCAATTTGGTCCAGACCGTCCCTCAGCTGGCGATTTTATCGTATAGATAACCGCTAAACTCCTCGGCTCGTCCTGCAAGGGTCATCCGCACCTCCTGATGTAGGAGAGGCGGGTCACCCAGGCTGGGGCGGCGGGCGGTTATCTGCCGGCGCAATGAGGGTGGGCGTGGCGCCTCGCTTCCCTCATTGCCACTAGGTAGGTCCTAGAATAGGACCTAACTAGTGTCGATCAACCGGGCGACTGGACCTCCAGGTGCTCTCAGGCGTCTTCTCCGGCGTTTCATCTCCCTCAGCCCCTCGGAGTACCAAGGGGCGGACGAGATCTCCGCCGGGTCAGAGGCCGCAAAGGCACGACACGGTCCAAGGCCCCAGCGCGGCCTGTTCCCAGGCCACGACCAGTTCCTCAGTCGTGCCGTGGGCCAGTTCCTCAGGGAATGGCCCAAGCTCCGTCAGGAACCTCTCGGGGTCCATCAGGCGCCTGGGGCGGAAACACCCTATAGGGTCCGTGTCCCTGCGGTGGTGTATGGCGGTTCGGAAGTCTAGGCGAAGGAAAATGATCCGACCATGACATTGGTTCTGTTACTAAATCATCTAACACCAGATCATTAAGCCACTGCCCAGAGATATAAATCAGATCCAGCGTGCCTCCCCCCGTGTGCGTAGGGCCATCATTTACTCGAATCAGGTCCAAGGCCGTCATGGAAGCCTGGAACTCCCGAGCTGCCGTCGATGACAAGCCAACTGATGGCAGGTTAAAATCCCCCATGACTATAAGTCTGGGGGTCTCGACCGCCACAGCAGCGAGTACCTCCAACAGCTCAGGCAGGGCTGTGGTCACGTAGCAAGGAGCCAGGTACGCGATCACCAAGCCCAACTGATTCCTATAGCCCCACCGCACATAGAGGGATTCACAGCCGGCAATCTGAGGAACAGTGGTCTCCCTCGGCTCTAGATCCTCCTTAATAACAACCGCCACCCCCCCACCCCTACCTTGGACCCTCGGCTGATGGAATGCTCGGAAACCTGGCGGGCACATCTCGACAAGGGGGACCCCCCCCTCTGGGCCCAACCAGGTTTCCGTAATACCCATAAGGTCCGCGGACTCCCCTGAATAAGATCGCAAATCAGGGGCCTTATTAACCACGGACCGGGCATTACATAACATCAGCCGAAGATCCAAGCTCTGAGGATCATGGCCACCGAGGCAGGTCGGGACTGAGGGGCGGAGCACGCGATCGCTCTCAAACATCGACGCGTGCTCCCTCAACACGATCGGCCCCTCCCCGCCATATCTGCCTCTCCCACTTACCGTACAGATTGAACAACCCTCTAAACCTGGAGCGTCCTCCCCTGCCTTCAGACAAGATGGAATAGTGTCGCGAACTAGCACAGGGGCTGGATCCTCCCGGGTTCTCACCCCACCCGCCAAATCCCTCCCCTTAAAAACCCTTATTTAAAAACTATTTAAAAACCCCACAACTTCTTCTTGGCATGCCACCTCTCTGGGTCCCAAGACCCTTCGTTAAAATAAGCCCTTGATAGTTTGGAGGCCATTCCTGCGAGGCGGGGAACCTCGCAGTCGCCGTAGTTCGGCGAACGAGTATCTCATGGGAAATAGTCAGTAAACAGCGAAAAGATGTCCATTCCTGACCGGCGAAGATGTTCCGGTCGTACCTGTAGATCGTCAAACCCGATATTAGTCATATTACTGGCCACTCGGGCAGTGATATTGGTCATAGTCCGTAGAAAGTCCAAAAGGGTCCAGAAACAACCAAGGCCGAAAATCCGGTTCCGATCTAATAACCTCCCTCTCGGAGATTGGCATAATAGCCTCCCCTTGGTTGTTTCCTCGGCTACAAAGATGGAAAAGTCAGTAGCCGGGATAAAAGTATCCCTCGGGTTCCCGGCAGCGTACCATCACGGGACAAACCCGTGTGGTACGCTAATCAGGACGAAATTATGTCGCCAGTACCGTCAGTGCCGTCAGTGCCGTCCAGCACAGTGCCGCTGTTGTAAATGACCAGGCCAAGCCACCTCTCAGTCGCCGATGGAAAAAACGACCCAAGATGTAAGCCGTAGGTAAAATTACGGCATTCTAGGCAGGCCATGGTAAAAAGTCAGCAGTGGGGGGGGAAGAACGATGTCCCGGGCCATGAAGTGAGGAGGGAAAGGTAGGGGGAGGGGCAATAATCATGCCCATGCAGGCCCCACTCCAGCCACCGATGTTACCTGCGGTCCAACACCCAAAACTCAGCATACCAGCATACCGCCGTCTATGTTTGACCCGCTCCCCAGCCGTTGATTCCATCCGCGGCCGAAACGGCCGACAAACAGCTGAGTCAGGCTGGGCGCCTCCTCGCGCGCCCCCCAACATGGCCGCCGCCATCCGCTGCTGTAGAGGACCTCGGCTCCGTACTCAGCAGCCGAGAGCTCAATGAGGTCCAAAGACCTCGCTCTCGGCTGCCGGAAGGATCGCATACCCGGAGCCGAGGACCAAGCAGCCAGGCGGCCCACAGAACGGCATTGCGGCCTGAGGACTCTCAGCCGCCGTCTCCGCGAAGCCTCAGAACGCCGCCATAACGCGCATGCGCAGAAGAAGACAGATCTTACCGAATCTAGGTTGACCCTCCAATTTTAAAATTACATGGGAACACAGTCTAATGTTCAAATAAACACAATACATTGGTGCATTTGCACAAATAATTTGATAAAATAAAAAGAGAAACTTACCTTAATTTAAATTATATCAAAGCCAATGACTTGGAAACAGATAAATATTAACTATGAGAAAGAATTCAGTTATGTAATTGAATTGGCAGGTGTATTGGCAGTGTTTAGAGTAGAAATTGTTTTTCATAATGAATTAGATTTGAGTTTTATCTGAACAATTTTCAAAGAAGAATATTTTTTTATCAACAGCTGGAGAATAGTTAGCCTAAAGCCTTTAGAAAAACTGCATGAGGATGAAGAGAAGGTAAGATCTATTTATGCTCAGCTGTTGTTTTGCTGTTATTTTACAGTTAGGAATTTTATATTTCTGCTTGCAGATAAATTATTATACATCAGGATTGTGAAAGCATTGAAATGAAAGCATGTTAGTATGAGCAAAGCATTCTTGAAATCTGAAAGTAGATATATCCTTTGGGAGGTTTGGATGGCTGCTTCAGTTATTAACATACAATACTGGATTCACAAGTGAAATGAAGCAGCTATCTATGCACAACTGCATATTCAGAAACTGGGAACAGTCTTTGAAGCTACCACAAAAGTCTTTCAAAGGATATAACTACTTTCACATTTCAAGGAGTAATGCTTCCCTCATGCTACCACCCATTGTACAACTTACTGTATATGAAGAATAAAATACATTTTATAATAAAAATAATTATTATAAAATAATAAAATTATAAATACATTTTAGAAGCAGTGCCTGAAGGCATTTTTCACTGACATATTTGCTATGCTTTTACCAAAGCTTTGATGTCTTTTAGATGTGTGAATTCCAACTCCCGGAATTCTCAGCAACTGGAGAATTCTGGGAATTGAAGCCCATGTATCTGGAATTTGGCATGGTTAAGAATCACAATTTTAAACTGTTCTATTTCTGATTTTTTTGCTAAAAGTTTGTTATTAAAACGTTTTTTATATATATATATATATATATATATATATTTGTTTTCTGAGGTTTTCACGGGTGTTTGTATATAGGTCTTTGGTTGTTCGGGTTTTCTCCCGTGTAAAATTGGAAGTGTCTTGGCGACGTTTCGACGAAGTCTCATTCGTCATCTTCAGGCTTCAGCTTCGTGCTTCTGGGAGCAATGTGTGATCGCAGCTGTTTCTTCCTTTTAACTGCTAGTGGGGGTTTGAACTGATTGGGTGGGAGCTTGGCTGTGCTCTGATTGGATGGGGGTTTGTGCTCTGATTGGCTGGGGTGTGTCCTGTGTTGGTGGGGGCTTGTTTGTGTTCAGTTTAGTCTGTGTTGCAGAGTTTGAGCTCACATAAAGCAAATTTCTGATTTAAGCACACCTCATCCACTATTCCTCATGTCTCGTGGGAACAGAGTGACATTGTATGCCAATGTAACATGCAAGTGACCGAAGTACCTTTGGCCTCAATAGCTCAATAGCTCACCTGTGTGAATACTAAAATCTTGGGGATGGTATCTGTGAAACGGTAAGGCAACAAAAGAGTACTAATAAATGGCCCCACACTTTTCTGGAAGTATAAAAGAGAAAAGAAATAAAAATCCACATTATCTGATTCAACAGAACAAATACGTATTTGATACATGAGACCATTTTATATATAGATAGTGAAAGCTATAGATTTAGATTAGATATAAATGTAGATATAAACACACACATATTTCGAACTGTTTCCAGAATGATTCTTAAGTTTATAGAACTCCATTCAAAGGATTCATTATAAATACATTTTATAATAAAAATAATTATTATAAAATAATAAAATTATAAATACTTTGACCCACTCCGCTCTGTGGCAGCCCCTCCAATATTGGAACACTGTTATCATACCTGTAGGTCTTGGAGTATTCGGGTCTTTTCCCGTGTAAGGTTGAGAGTACTGCACCAGCCTGAACATGACGAGTGAGACCTCGTTGAAACGTTGCCAAGATACTCTCAACCTTACACAGGAAAAGACCCAAAGACGCCAAGACCTACACACACACACATATATATATATATGTAGGTCTTTGGTTATTCGGGTTTGCTCCCAGACGCACGAAGCTGAAGCCTGAAGATGACGAATGAGACTTCGTCGAAACGTCGCCAAGACACTTCCAATTTTACGCGGGAGAAAATCCGAATAACCAAAGACCTACATACAAACACCCGTGAAAACCTCAGAAAACACACACACACACACACAAACACACATACACACACACACACACACATATATATGCAGAATGCAGCTGCGCGGGTGATAGAGGGAGCGTCACGTAGCTCCCATGTAACACCGCTCCTGCGCAGACTGCACTGGCTACCTGTGGCTTTTCGGGTGCACTTTAAGGTTTTGGTTATGACCTTTAAAGCGCTCCATGGCTTAGGGCCTGGGTACTTACGGGACCGCCTGCTGTTACCACATGCCTCCCACCGACCCGTACGCTCTCACAGAGAGGGACTTCTCAGGGTGCCGTCCGCCAAGCAATGCCGGCTGGCGGCCCCCAGGGGAAGGTCCTTCTCTGTGGGGGCTCCCACACTCTGGAACGAACTTCCCCCGGGTTTACGCCAAATACCTGACCTTCGGACCTTTCGCCGCGAACTGAAGACACATCTTTTTATTCGCGCGGGGCTGGCTTAAATTTTATGGTTTTTATAGTTTTTATTAATTTTAAATGGGGTTTTAGTTTTCTATATATTTTAAATTTTTAGGCAAAGTATAATAAGTTTTTTAATCTTGCATTTTATATAATATTGTCTTGTCTGTTTTTATTTGCCTGTACACCGCCCTGAGTCCTTCGGGAGAAGGGCGGTATAAAAATCAAATAAATAAATAAATAAATAATAAATATATATATATATATATAGGTCTTTGGAGACTCAAGATGTTGTAGGATGTAGTGCAGAGCCATATTAACAGCATCATCTGTTGATCTATTTGCTCGGTATGCAAATTGCAAGGGGTCTAACAGCGGATCCGTGATGGTTTTCAGGTAGGAAAGCACTAGCCTTTCAAAGGTTTTCATGACTACAGATGTTAGAGCAACTGGTCTGTAGTCATTCAGTTCCTTGATGGTGGGCTTCTTGGCACTGGGATGATGGTAGAGCGTTTGAAGCAAGAAGGAACATAACACATCTCTAGTGATTTATTGAAAATATGGGTGAAGATGGGGCCAATTGGTCAGCACAGACTTTTAAGCAAGAAGGAGTTATCTTGTCTGGGCCTGGAGCTTTTCCTGGCTTTTGTCTGTGAAATAGGTCCTGCACTTCCTTTTCTGTGATCACTAGGGTTGTGAACCCAATGAAATGGGGTCAGTTGTAGGAGGCTTGGCTGTTGTTGGTGTGTCTGAGATGGGGTTGTGGAGATAGGTGGCTGTAGTTTCCTTTCAAACCTGCAGTAAAACTCATTCAGGTCATCTGCCAGTTGTTGATTACCTTCAGCCTGGGAAGGAGGTTTGCCATAGCCGGTGATATTTTAAGAGTTTTCCACATGTTTGCTGGTTCATTTGCTGTGATTCTTTAGCTTTTCAGAGTAGCTTCTTTTGCTGCTCTGATCTCCTTGTTAGTGCATTTCTGGCCTGATTGTACAGCATTTTATCACCTTTTCTGTAGGCTTCCTCTTTGGAATGTCGTAGCTGCTTAAGTTTAGGTGTAAACCAAGGTTTGTTGTTACTGTGTATTCAAGTTCCTTGTAGGTACACATAGGTCTTCACAGAAGCTGACATATGATGTTACAGTATCTGTGAGTTCATCCAGGTCTGCAGAGGTATCTTTAAAAATATTCCAATCAGTGCAGTCAAAACATGCCTGTAGCTTTAATTCTGATTCCTCCGTCCAGGTTTTCACTGATTTAATTATTGGTTTTGTGGCTTTAAGTCTTTGCGTGTAAGCAGGTACAAGGTGAATCATGCAATGATCAGAGTGTCCTACAGCTGCACATGGTAAAGACCGATAGGCATCTTTTAGTGTTGTGTAGCAATGGTCTAGAGTATTCTTGCCTCTGGTGGGACAATTGACATGCTGAAAGTATTTTGGTAGCTCTTTCCTTAAGTTTGCCTTGTTTAGATCTCCCAAAACAATGGCCAGTGAATCAGGGTGTTTGGCTTCAGCCTCCATGATGAGAGTTGGACACCAACTTAATGCACACCAAAACGAAGAAAAAAACACAACATATATTATACTAGAAATCTGCTTAATTCAAGAAAACTATTTGCTATACCAAAAGAAACACTGGTGACTAGTTGTCATTATTTTCAATGATGAGGCATGCAGGAAAAAGAGAAGGAGAGACAAGAAATTAAATATAAATGAAAAGAATTTTCATATTTGTGGATTAGAAAACTAGAAAGCATTAAACAAGGTTCCAGGTGAGCTGCTTTTGTTTCTGTTTTAATAAGTTCAGCTCTGCTTCATGACAAACGTCTGAAACTGGAAATTTAAATTAAATTAATAATTTAATTATTCCTTAACATAGATTATGCCATTAATATGAGTAGAAAATAAATTAAGTTATTAAATTTTAAACTTTGATTATCCATCTTGGATGATCGTCAGAATGAATAAAATCTGACTCCCTTAATGTTTTTATTAAGTACTGCGTAGAGCCAGCTTCTGAATGTAATTAAAAACACATCTACTATTTGTTTTCAAAGTACAAAACATTATATCATATTTATAAATGCTTCAATAAGAAGCAAATGCATTTCACAATTGCCTGTAAAGTGTAGAAGAAATAGTACGTTATAATCATTGAATATGACAAAATATTAGATAGTATATTTTATAGTGGATAGAGTACTTTATTAAGAATAGAGTGCATATCTGAACTCAGATACTAGTTGGTCTGAAGTCTGTCTGGCCCCACCATTTTTCTCTTTATGATACTATGTTAAGGATAGTCCTCAGCTTAATAACCACAATTGGAATCGGAACATCCGTTGCTAAGCAAGGCAGTTAAGTGAGTTGCACCCAATTTTATGACCTTTTAGCTGCGATCATTAAGCAAATTGTTAACACAATTGTTAAATGAATCTGACGTCCCCCAATGTTATCAGAAGTCAGGGGGAAAATCACAAATGGCAACCACGAGGACTATCTGTATGTATCTAGGTATATGCAAGTTTGTGTATGTGTGTATAAATATTTCTGTTAACTATTCAAATTAATCCCCCTTATTTACTTACTTTGCAGCATACTTTCTACTGGGAACAAGTAAGTTGGTAAAACAAGGAACCACTGCAGGATACTGGACAATTCTAGAGGAAATATGGCTAGGACTCTGAGCAAAAACTGTAGAAAGACAAAAACAATAACAATCCAAAATGAACTATATTGCTAGTCATGTCACTTAATTGCATAAGATGGTATGGCTTTTCTAGACCTTTGTAACAGAAAAAGATCTACAGACAACACAGCAAGTGATATTTGCAAGTACTGCAACATAGTTTGGCAGAACTTTCCCGTTCTCAAATTTAAAAATATATTTTGAATACCTGCTGGATGATTTTTTTAAAATTGAAAATTACAACTGTTTAACCTTCATTTCATCTGCAGCCAAATGAGACACTGGAGAAATCAGCTTTCAATTTAGAATTGCTCTCAGAACAGGCTGTATTTTATATACGGGCATAATCTAAAATATCTATTTCTTCAGTAGTACTCATAGACGTTTTCTTTAGAATTATTCAGTATAGTCACTCTGTAATTTTTGATGGCTAGGGGTAAGGGTGAAGGCCAGCCAACTCAGGGTATATCTGGAATTATTTCTTTAAAAAATCTGGATTTGGGGAAATTTGATGTACCTTTAGATTTCACACCAATTTCATCAACTTCCTTACTTCAAAATAGGTTATCTGCTTCTATGCTATTTACCAATAATGGCCCAAAGATACCCCTAAAAAGAGACTCTGTGCTGAGATGGCTAAATTAACAAAGGAGATAAAAGAAAAGGAAGATACGGAATATTATACGGTATGGAATAAATTGTATAATTGTATAGAAATGGTAAATGATGAAAAAGGGGAGAAGGTCACACACACAAAAAAGGGGCAATGCATGAAAGAAAATGAATTGTTATAATGAAAGGTATGATGGAATATATACAGAAATAAGGGATAATGGGACAAAAAAGATAAGTATAATTAAAGGAAACAAGAGGGGGGAAATGTAAATAATAGAGGAATACCGAAACGAAGCTGATGTAAAAAGGGAGTATATGTTTTATGTTAGTGTTTGTTATGTTGTTGTTTTTTAAAGTATTTTTTAAAAAAGAGACTCTAAACAGTTGACATACCTGATTTATAATTAATTAATCAAAAAACAATTAAGTAACTGCTCATTCAGTGAAAGAAAAATCCTCTGTCTGGGGATATTCATTATTTAAACTGTATATCTGTTAATTATTAGAATAGCTAATAATTACTTGTAAGCTGGCCAAAGTCATCTTATAGGGAGGTAAAAATTTAATAAATAATCAATATTGTATCTTATATTGCACACTGTTATATTACAATATATGCATTATATAATCATATCAATTATGATGGTGGGTTCAGCCAGCTATAAATTAGATCAATGGCTTTGCTGGCAGGTGAAAACTTCCAAAGACATTTATTTTTATTTATTTATTTGTCACAATAGTATATGTAAGCGTAAGCATGAAATAACTATACGATATATAAGCATATATATATATATATATATATATATATATATATATATATATATTTGTTTTCTGAGGTTTTCACGGGTGTTTGTATATAGGTCTTTGGTTGTTCGGGTTTTCTCCCGTGTCAAATTGGAAATGTCTTGGCAATGTTTCAACGAAGTCTCATTCGTCATCTTCAGGCTTCAGCTTCGTGCTTCTGGGAGCAATGTGTGATCGCAGCTGTTTCTTCCTTTTAACTGCTTGTGGGGGTTTGAACTGATTGGGTGGGAGCTTGGCTGTGCTCTGATTGGATGGGGTTTTTTCTGTGCTCTGATTGGCTGGGGGTGTGTCCTGTGTTGGTGGGGGCTTGGTTGTGCTCAGTCTAGTCTGTGCTGATCAAATCCCCAGCTCAAATCCCCAGCTCAAATCCCCCTGCAGCACAGACTAGACTGAGCACAACCAAGCCCCCACCAACACAGGACACACCCCCAGCCAATCAGAGCACAGAAAAACCTCCATCCAATCAGAGCACAGCCAAGCTCCCACCGAATCAGTTCAAACCCCCACAAGCAGTTAAAAGGAAGAAACAGCTGCGATCACACATTGCTCCCAGAAGCACGAAGCTGAAGCCTGAAGATGACGAATGAGACTTCGTTGAAACATTGCCAAGACATTTCCAATTTGACACGGGAGAAAACCCGAACAACCAAAGACATATATATATATATATATATATATATATATATATATATATATATATATATATATATATATATATATATATATATATATATATATAAGCACAAGTATATAAAAAAGAAAAACTATACGAATTGGATACAATCAAAGGGAACATTAGGACAGGAACGGTAGGCACTCTTGTGTTCTTATAGAATAGAACAGAACAGAACAGAACAGAACAGAATAGAATTTTTTATTGGCCAAGTGTGATTGGACACATAAGGAATTTGCCTTGGTGCATTTGCTCTCGGTGTACATAAAAGAAAAGATACCTTCATCAAGGTACAACATTTACAACACAAATGATGGTCAATATATCAATATAAATCATAAGGATTGCCAGCAACAAAGTTACAGTTATGCACACCCCTTACAGACCTCTTAGGAATGGGACAAGGTCGATAGTAGATAGTTTTTGGTTAAAATTTTGGGGATTTTGGGAAGAGACCACAGAGTCAGGTAGTGTGCTTGTAGGATATAAACATATGTAAACCTAACCATATTAACCCTATTTTTTTTATTTTGTCACAACATTATATACAAGCACATACATTGAAAGGAAACAATAGGACAGGAACGGTAGGCACTTTTGTGCTCTTATGCACACCCCTTACAGATCTCTTAGGAATGGGCTGAGGTCAATAGTAGAGAGTTTTTGGTTAAAGCTTTTGGGAGTTTGAGAAGAGACCACAGAGTCAGGTAGTGTGTTCCAAGCGTTAACAACTCTGTTACAAAAGTCATATTTTCTGCAATCAAGATTGAAGCGGTTAACATTAAGTTTGAATCTATTGTTTGCTCTTGTATTATTGCGATTGATATTGATATCAATCAATCAATTAATTAATTAATAATTGATAGTATTGATAGTATTAGATAGTACCATAAATGTATTTCATGAAAAACCCTACTTTCAGCAAATTAAAAGAATATGACTTTTGCAAACATCTTTTAATATTTGGCAAGGGATTAAGAAACGCTACTCCTCTACAGCAATAGCCCCATTCTAAATCCACCGTCCTGCTGGGAGTGGGGGAGGGGAGGCATATCCATACAATCCATTATTATTAATAATGTAAAATCCCCATTTTGGAGAGAAATGAAGCTGGGAAGGGGGAAAAAGTGCTTCCACGGATTTGACCCACGCCGGATCGAGACCCTCACCTCTCTGCAAACAGCATCGTACTACGGGCAGCGCCATCTTGGTCAGGAAAAAGCACAGAGGTGCTTTACCAAAAGCGGTCCGGCCGGCCACGCGGAGTCGGCAAGAAAGGTTCCGCCTCAGGTGGGAAGAAAAAAAGTGGAACAGCGACGTGGACAGCGCATTGTCGCGTTAACCAGGCTGCGCAAGCAAAGGATGCTCTGCTGCTTGCTTGGGATTAAAGGCTTAATTAAAGCATGGCTTATTAGGAAAGATACCTTGCAGTCCTGCCAGTTTCAACTCCCTGTGGTTTGCAAACCATGATTTGGGAAGCAACGGCGGTTTATTGAATGAACCGTGGTTAAGTAGTGGCTTAGCCTGATTTGTCAGCCCATCGGCTTTTGCAGAAGGGATTGTTTTACAATCGATGCATTTGTTAATGCTAATATCCTTTTCTATCTGAAGATTATTGTCAAGAACATTGCAACATGAAAATATTATGTTAGCGTCCAGGAATTACGTTTCTTATTGTTTTCAACATTATTTATTTATTTATTTATTTTGTCACAACAATATATGTAGGTATCATACAAAAAGATTATATAGTATATAAGCACTTATATGAGTAAATATAAGGAGGTATAAGCATATATATATATATAGGAAGAAGAAAAGAAAAACAATAGGACAGGAACGGTAGGCACGTTTGTGCGCTTATGCACGCCCCTTATGGTCCTCTTAGGAATGGGGTGAGGTCAATAGTAGAAAGTTTTTGTAAATTATTACAGGTATCCTTGTTTATCAATGGTAATTGGTACTGGGAATTCTGTCACTAAGTGATGTAGTTATAAGGAACAGTGTCATAGGACTCTTGATGCACACCAGTTTTGGCAGCTCTACTTGCTGTCATTAAACAAATCCCACTATTTTTTAATCTTGCCCTTTTTTTTTTTTACAAATAACTCAAGGTGGCAAACCTATTCAACACACCTTCCTCCTCCTATTTTCCTCACAACAACATTGGAAGAAATATCCATCTGGTTCAGTTCCAAGCTGGGAGAAAGGCCCTGGAGACAAAATGGAGGCCGATTGGAAAGATGGTTTAATGATGAAGCAGAAGCACATGGAGTTGAGAGTGAGGGGGTTTTATACCTTTTCTTGGGCTTTGCACTTGAGCTTCCTGTTCCTGTTCCAGAACATGTATTCAATTGGTTGTTGTCAGACCCCTTTGGTGTTATGTACAAATCCTAGGAGTTTGTTTGAGCTAGGTTTGGTTGAAGTTTGGGCTGATGCAATAAAGCATACCAATGACTGCATCTCCAATGATCCATTTGTTAAGCTACTGAAGTTCGCAGATGACACAACAGTGATTGGTCTCATTCGAGACAATGACGAATCCGCATATAGACGAGAGGTCGAACGACTAGCCTTGTGGTGCAACCAAAACAATCTGGAACTGAACACACTCAAAACCGTAGAAATGGTGGTAGACTTTAGGAAAAACCCTTCCATACTTCCACCTCTCACAATACTTGACAACACAGTATCAACAATAGAAACCTTCAAATTTCTGGGTTCTATCATATCGCAAGATCTCAAATGGACAGCTAACATCAAAAACATCATTAAAAAAGGACAACAAAGAATGTTCTTTCTGCGCCAACTCAGTAAGCTCAAACTGCCCAAGGAGCTGCTGATCCAATTCTACAGAGGAATTATTGAGTCTGTCATTTGCACCTCTATAACTGTCTGGTTCGGTTCTGCAACCCAACAAGAAAAACACAGACTTCAGAGGATAATTAGAACTGCAGAAAAAATAATTGCTACCAACCTGCCTTCCATTGAGGACCTGTATACTGCACGAATCAAGAAGAGGGCCGTGAAAATATTTGCAGATCCCTCGCATCCTGGACATAAACTGTTTCAACTCCTACCCTCAAAACGACGCTATAGAGCACTGCACACCAGAACAACTAGACACAAGAACAGTTTTTTCCCGAAGGCCATCACTCTGCTAAACAAATAATTCCCTCAACACTGTCAGACTATTTACTGAATCTGCACTACTATTAATCGTTTCATAGTTCCCATCACCAATCTCTTTCCACTTATGACTGTATGACTATAACTTGTTGCTGGCAATCCTTATGATTTATATTGATATATTGATCATCAATTGTGTTGTAAATGTTGTACCTTGATGAACGTATCTTTTCTTTTATGTACACTGAGAGCATATGCACCAAGACAAATTCCTTGTGTGTCCAATCACACTTGGCCAATAAAATTCTATTCTATTCTATTCTATTCTAAAGCGGCTTGTTGAGCAATTCCTATTGTGGCTGAGGGCTAATCCTATCTTTGTTCAGACCTTGCTGTGGGGAATTTGCTTATGAATAGAGCTATCTTATCTCTTTATCTCTTAAGTGCTGACATCTGCTGAGGGCTATTAAGAAAGGTGGGGGCTATTAAGAGTGAGTCTGTTTCCTGCCTCTAAAAAAACATGTTTCTCCATTTCTCATCCAGAGAAATATAATATTCTGCCTTTTTAATATTTCCTAAAATATTTCATTCTTCTAGGAGACGGGTGGGCGCTAACTTTCTACAATAGCCATTGTATGAAGCTGAATTAGGCGGAGGAAGAGGCTGGCCCAAAGTCACCCAGCTGGCTTTCATGGCTAAGAATCTAGTCTCTTGGCTTTTAGCCTGGTGCCTTAATTACTAATGATGAAACTGAATCCTGTCGATTACAAAGTCTTGTTGATTTTATTTTTTTTTTACATTTTACATTTATATCCCGCCCTTCTCCGAAGACTCAGGGCGGCTTACAGTGTGTAAGGCAATAGTCTCATTCTATTTGTATATTTACAAAGTCAACTTATTGCCCCCCCAACAATCTGGGTCCTCATTTTACCTATCTTATAAAGGATGGAAGGCTGAGTCAACCTTGGACCTGGTGGGGCTTGAACCTGCAGTAATTGCAGGCAGCTGTGTTTAATAACAGGCTTCTTACAGCCTGAGCCACACCACGGCCCATTGACTCTGCTTGTCGGAATTTTGATTTGAAGATCCTGAGAGGATTTGCAGGGACCTCCAGGGATCCTTGGACCACACTTTAAAAAAACATTTTTCTAGAATAAGGGAGCCCCAGGTCAATCCCACTCAACTATCAGAACTCACTAGGTGATCCTGGTCTGAACCAGTCACTCACTCTTGGTCTTGGCCCAACCTATTTCACAGGAGGAAATAAAAAACCAAGAAGAGGTATGCTTGCTGCTTTTTGCTGCTGAATGAAAAGCAGGATATAAATATGATATAGTACAATTGACCACTTTGGGTGCCAAGCAGTAGTGGGTTTCAAATCCCGACGCTATTGGTTTGCTATTGGGAGCACACGGATGCATGTGCACGCTTTACAAGCGTGTGGCGCTTCTGCACATAAGGTTCTGCACGTGCGCAGAGTATTTTTGATAATGTCTGGGCGGGTGGGTGGAGCCTCCTGCCGCCACTACCGGTTTGCCTGAACCCACCACTGGGTGGTAGCAACCCACCACCGGTGCCAAGCCAGTCCTACCCTGTCTTATGGTATAGCAACATGTCTGGTAGACTTTAGGAGAAACCCTTCCATACTTCCACCTCTCACAATACTTGACAACACAGTATCAACAGTAGAAACCTTCAAATTTCTGGGTTCTATCATATCGCAAGATCTCAAATGGACAGCTAACATCAAAAACATCATTAAAAAAGGACAACAAAGAATGTTCTTTCTGCGCCAACTCAGTAAGCTCAAACTGCCCAAGGAGCTGCTGATCCAATTCTACAGAGGAATTATTGAGTCTGTCATTTGCACCTCTATAACTGTCTGGTTTGGTTCTGCAACCCAACAAGAAAAACACAGACTTCAGAGGATAATTAGAACTGCAGAAAAAATAATTGCTACCAACCTGCCTTCCATTGAGGACCTGTATACTGCACGAATCAAGAAGAGGGCCGTGAAAATATTTGCAGATCCCTCGCATCCTGGACATAAACTGTTTCAACTCCTACCCTCAAAACAACGCTATAGAGCACTGCACACCAGAACAACTAGACAAAGAACAGTTTTTTCCCGAAGGCCATCACTCTGCTTAACAAATAATTCCCTCAACACTGTCAGACTATTTACTGAATCTGCACTACTATTAATCGTTTCATAGTTCCCATCACCAATCTCTTTCCACTTATGACTGTATGACTATAACTTGTTGCTGGCAATCCTTATGATTTATATTGATATATTGACCATCAATTGTGTTGTAAATGTTGTACCTTGATGAACGTATCTTTTCTTTTATGTACACTGAGAGTATATGCACCAAGACAAATTCCTTGTGTGTCCAATCACACTTGGCCAATAAAATTCTATTCTATTCTTCTATTCTTTATTGGGTTCTTGATGTTTTCTGAGCTTGATTGTTTGCTTATTAGACATTTCATTACCCAACTAGATAACATTGTTAAGTCCAACTGACTGTGGAATTCACTATCTGTGGTTTCCTCTTTGGTAGTTCATTGATTATACAATATTTTTCTGCCCGATTGCTGTCTGGCATTGATCCTTGCTTATCTGAGCATTGGCTGCTGAGGTAACGTGTTCTAGTCTTTTTGTGAAATGCCAAAGAGGAAACCACAATGTAGCAGGCAAGCTACTATACAGATAGTCCTTGACTTACGACCACAATTGAGCCCAATTCTGTGGCTAAGCAAAACGTTAACAGGGTTTCGCCCCGTTTTATGACCTCTCTCGCCACAGTTGTTAAGTGAATTACTGCAGTTAAGTTAGTAATACGATTTTTAAGTGAATCTGGCTTCCCCATTGACTTTGCTTGTTTGGTCATAAAAGGTGATCACATGACCCCAGGACACTGCAACCGTTATTAATATGAACCAATTGCCAAGCATCCAAATTTTGATCACATGACCTTAAGGATGCTGCAACAGTCATAAGTGGGAAAAAGTCGTGTCACTTTTTTTCAGTGCCATTGTAACTCTGAATGGTCACTAAATGAATGGTTGTAAATCAAGGACTCCCCCCCCTCTCTATATATATTTATTTATTTATTTACGGGACCACCTGCTGCCGTCAGTTACCTCCCATTGTCCGGTACGTCCAGTGCGCTCTCACAGGGAGGGCCTTCTTAGGGTGCCGTCGGCTAGCCAATGTCGGCTGGCGGCCCCCAGGGGAAGAGCGGTCTCTGTGGGGGCCCCGGCTCTATGGAATGAGCTGCCGGTGGGACTCCGTCTCCTCCCTGATCTCCGGACCTTTAAACGCGAGCGCAAGACTTTCTTTTTTCACCAAGCAGGGCTGGCCTGATTGATTTTATCAATCAATATATATATATAGGAAGCAGATCCCAGATTCACTCACACTGATGTTGTTTCCTAGTTGGGCAATGAGACATCTGCAAGAAAACAACCAAGCTCAGAGAGAACCAAGGACACCACAATGCAACCCTGAGCTACTACCCTGTTTTCCCCAAAATAAGACCCAACTGGAAAATAAGCCTTAGCACGATTTTTCAGGATGCTTGTAATGTAAGCCCTACCCCCAAAATAAGGCAATGGTTTATTTTATTAAGATTGTCAGCCAGATGGCTGCATTTAGTACCGTATTTCCCCCAAAATAAGACCCTAACCAGAAAATAAGCCCTAATACATCTTTTGGAGTAAAAATTAATATAAAACCCAATCTTATTTTGGGGGAAACACAGTAATATTATTCACTGAAACAGATTGTTATGCCTGGATTAAATAAACGTTACCATTTCATCAATTTTGCAGTATACTAAGGGTGTTTTTTCATTAATTATTTTGTGGAGGATGGAAGGATGGAAGGAGAGGAGAACCATAACAGCTTGAACAGCGATAATAGAAGGGGAAATCCCTTGAGATTTGATAAACCACAGCGTCTTGTCTAAGAAAGCCACGAAACTATTATTACAGATCGTTAACCGGTTCAGTTCCCAGACCCCTTAATACTAGAATGTTGGGTTGGATAGAGAGGTCACCCATGTGAGATCTGCAGAGGCAGCATAAGTAGAAGAAACCTATCATTTTACAGGAGTGGCTTAATGGGATTCTTTCAATCTAACTTTTGTCAACAAGGAACACATTGCCCAGGTAATAAAAGACGATCTTAAAGTAGTAATTGCAGAAGTATTTTACTCCCACAAGAGTCATGTATTTGCTTTCTTCCTCAGATGGACTGAGAAAAGGTACAATACAGCAGGATATTATGTTATCAGATACAACCTCATAGATTGAAGTCTAGTAAATGGGCCCATGATCCCTGCGGAGGCAGACAGCTGATGATGTTTCGGTTGCAGCTTGTAGAAGAAAACACATGATTTATTAAGAGTTAGGAGTCATCGTGTCTGAAAGCAGCCTTGCCAGGTATCCCGAGATGAAGAAATGAATCATTAAGCTCCCGATTTTGTGAAATATCTGGACCACTAATGTTTATTCCTAGTCAAGAAGTCGGGAGAGCCAATCAGTTCAAATGACTTCCCTGGCGCTTGACACAATCACATGATACTGCACTGGCATGCAGTATCATGTGTCATGGATCTTGGATTTCTGGCATGGATTTCCTTAACAGCAGCAACCGGAAGCGCTGGAATTTCCGTTGCTAAGCAGTGCAGCCATGCGACTCCGCTGAGCTACAGGAATTCTGGTCCCGATTACCGCTGTTAAGCGAGGACTACATGTACTGCAAAATATGGAACTCTAGGACAAAAAAATAAAATTACACAATTGGTGTTCATGACAATTGTTTGACAATACAATAACCGCAATATTTATTTATTTATTAAATTTGTATACCGCCCTTCTCCCAAAGGACTCAGGGCGGTTCACAGCCAATAAAAGCACAATACATATAATACAGATTAAAAACAGTATAAAAAACTAATTCAATATACGGCCTAAAAAGTTTTAAATACAATTAAAAAACCCATTTAAAAACCCCTGATTTAAAACCCCAATTTAAAACTATGTTCACGGTAGTCCTGCTCGTTGAAACAACAACGTCTTCAGCTCGCGGTGGAAGGTCCGGAGGTCGGGGAGTTGACGAAGCCCCAGAGGCAGCTCGTTCCAGAGGGCAGGAGCCCCCACAGAGAAGGCCCTCCCCCTGGAGGTCGCCAGCCGGCATTGTCTGGCTGACGGTATCCGAAGGAGGCCCTCTCTGTGAGAGCGCACTGGTCGGTGGGAGGCTACCGGTGGCAGTAGGCGGTCCTGTAATGTTAAGTAGGCGGTCCCGCAATGTTAAGATTCTTTTATTATTATTATTATTTACAATGACTACTACACCATTTCTGTGTATGGGACAAAACACCTTTTTTTCTGGTATGAATAGAAGAATGTGGTGACCCAACATAATTTCTCACTCCATTAGCACACCTACTTCCCTTCTTCAACATATAATCTTGCAGATTTCAGATCTGATGCAACTTATTGCCACAGGCTTCATTTGTCACCTACAGTGGGCTGCAAAGTTGTGTACAAAAATATTCAGACTATAAATATGAGTCAAGATTGAAAAATTAATGCAAGAAAAGGTTTAAATTTCATTTTGGAGGTGGAAAAGGGTGATCTGAGCAATATATTATTTGGAAGGCACAAATTATAGTGTAGATCCAATCAGGTTTCACGTTAAGCCAAGATTCCCTCAAAATATGCCTGTAGAACCCTGAAGGTCAAAAAGAAACCCAGCCCAGCGTGAGTCATTTCCTGCTTTAATAATTCTCTTAATTATAAGCATTCAGATTGCACAGGTTACAATTATTTAGGACAGTTGCAATGATATCAGAATACAGTTGTCAAACTATACTTGGTTTTGAATAAATTATCTGACATTGCTCCAAATCACTTCAAGATGATTTTGGAGTGGGTTTTTTCCAGATCTCAGGTGTATTTTGACAGCACTTTATTACCATTTGTTACAATCTATGAATATTATTCATAGAAAACTGTCAGTGTAGTATGAACTACGACAGAACGGAATTGGAAGGGACCATGGAAGTCTTCTAGTCCAACCCCCTGCTCAAGCAGGAGATCCTATATCTGTTGTGAACCAGGCCCAAGTACGTGGTAGGAAACTCAGTCTGTGAAAAAAACAAACTATTCGCACAGCTGAGAATTACTTCATTCCCAGTGTAGTTCAACTGAATTAAAACAAATTCCTCCCAACACAAATTCCTCAGTCCTATCGCAAAGCTTGGTCCAATTAGGCAAACTGCCAAAGGCAAACATTCAGAAGTCACAAAAAAAGTTGCAAGACGTAGACGAAGCAGAAGATGAAGCTACCAACGTTGTTTTCCGGCAAAGCCCAAATGCCGTTGCTGGTCTGTTTTAAGCCTTATGGGAGGGGCCAATCATCTCTTGGCCCGAGTTGTCCTTTTTGCATGAGCTGCTCTTGCCTTCTGGCAGCTCTTCTCATGCGTGCATTAGGGACAGGCTCCTCCTGTTCCTCTGCCTCACTACTGTCAGCCTCTGGAGGCTCTGGAGTCCGCACCTCACTCCCCGATGGCCCTGGCCTCACTTCAACCTCATTGCTGTCTGACTCTGTTACCACCTCCGCAGGCTGCTGGCGGACCACAACACTATCCATGATGGCAAACCTATGGCATGCCTGCCAGAGTTGGCACGCAGAGCCCTCTTTGTGGGCACATGCATGGTCACCAGCTGCTCTTCTGGTTTCCGGCATGCACATGCACTCCAGCTAGCTGATCTTCACAGGCACCGGAGCACTGGAAAATGGCCAAAACCCAGGCCATTTTCCAGGCCAAAGAACTGCCTGAAAACAGTCTGAAAAATAGCCAAAAAACAGGTATGCACACACCAGCCAGCTGATCTTCGGGTTTCCGGTGCACACAAAGACCAGCTGGCTGGCATGCATATGCATTTGGTAAACCCAAAAACCAGCTGGCTGGTGTGCAAATGCACACCGGCCAGCTGGTTTTTGAGTTTCTGGCACTCCGGTGCGCGCACGTGCACGCACATGCATTCGTTTGAACACTCGGTGCCGAAAAGATTCATCATCATTGTCCTATATCATTTGACAAGTGGCTGTCCAGTCTCTTCTTGGAAACCTCCAGTGACCCACAACTTCTGAAGGTAAGCCATTCCCCTGATTAATTATTCTAACTATATTTTATTTAGCCAATTACAAAAAGGCAAAACTATGTCTTAAAGAGCTGACCATCTATATTTCAACAATAGGGCTAAAGAGGGGCATTTAAGTTGTGCAGATGTGGTTAAATTAAATAAATAAATCTGCTTCCTTTCTACCAGGGATGAAGACTAAGAAACAAAGCCAACGGGTTTCTTATAGGCATAAAAGAGAATACGGAGATCGCCAATGCTTTTGACAATTGTTGGATTCCAGACAGAAGCAGCAATTAAGAGAAATATGAATGGAAATAAAGAGATTACTCCTTAACAATCACAACTGTGTCCACAATTTCTGTTAAGACATTTAAATGAACTTTGCCCCATTTTACAACCTTTCTTGTCACAGTTGTTAAGTGAATCACTGCAGTTGTTAAGTTAGTGACACTGTTATGAAGTGAATGTGGCTTCCACAGACTTTGCTTGTCAAATCGCAACAGGGGATCACCTGACCCTGGGATACTGCAACCGTCATAAATATGAGTCAGTTGCCCAGCATCTGAATTATGATCGCATGTCCACAAGGTTGTAAGTTTGAAAAATGGTCATAAGTCACTTTTTTCAGTGCCTTTGTAACTTTGAACGGTCACTTAATGAACTGTTTTAGGTCGAGGACTAAAACAGGATATTGACTGAAAGAATTTAAACTTGCTTGGGATAAATGTGTCTATCATCTGAGAAAAATGTAAAAAATAAAAGGAGAAATAACGATAAAATAAAAATAATGAAATAATAATAAATTAAAAAAAGAAAACACACTAAAAAGTGCTGAGTCAATGGACTACTCCTTCCTTTTCTGTATAAATTTTCTGTTTCTATAATTTGGGGAGTTCTAAAATAGAAATGAACGTGTCCAGAAATATTTTACAAGAAGAGTTCTCCATTCCTCTGAAAACAACAAAATACCTTATCCCACCAGACTTGAACTCCTAGGCTTAGAAAACTTGGAACTCCGTCGCCTTCGACAAGACCTAAGTTTAACTCATAGAATCATCTATTGTAATGTCCTTCCTGTCAAAGACTACTTCAGCTTTAATTGCAATAATACAAGAGCAACCAATAGATTTAAACTTAATGTTAACCGCTTTAATCTAGATTGCAGAAAATATGACTTCTGTAACAGAATCATCAGTGCTTGGAATACTTTACCTGACTCTGTGGTCTCTTCCCATAATCCTAAAAGCTTTAACCAAAAACTTTCTACTATTGACCTCACCCCATTCCTAAGAGGACCATAAGGGGCATGCATAAGCGCACAAACGTGCCTACCATTCCTGTCCTATTGTTTTTCTTTTCTTCTTCCTATACATATATATGCTTATACCTCCTAATATTTACTCATATATATGTTTATATACTATATAATCTTTTGTATGATGCTGTGACGAAATAAATAAATAAATAAAAATAGGCAAACCTTGCTCAAATCCCTTCAAAATCCCAGTGTAACTAGGATTATTCTCTCTGCCTCTTTCCTGCATTGCACTACTTACAAGAGACAAAAGGGAGTATCAAAAACAGCCTTCCCCAATTACTTTTGGCTCTTATACATCTTCTAGGCAGCACTCAACAGCTTATCTCTGGAAATGTGCTTTCCAACATCAACAAAGATTCTCCACTTCTGATCCCATAGAAAAGAGGATAACTCGACTGGAAATGTGGAAAGTCATGTCAAAGTTGAGGCCTTGAATAAAATACTTGTGGATGAAGGAAGAGTAAGGAAACACCTAATAAGGCAATGTTTCCCAATCTTGGGAAGTTCTAGGAGTTTGGACTTCAACTCCCAGAATTCTCATCAATGGTCATGCGGGTTGTGGAATTCTGAGACTTGAGGTCCACTTTTGGAAATTCCTAAAGTTGGGAAACTTTGTAATAAGGCAAGGGAGGGGATCTTTTAGCCTTCCAGGCAGATGTGGATAACCATGCTTCCACATCAGCCTTGGCGATTTCTCCCTTCTATTTTCCCACCATCAGCAGTCTCGTTTCTTCTACTTAGCTGTTTTTTTATAGAACAGTTGTGAAAAGGGCAGGGAGGTAAGCTTCAGAACCCAAGCATATCTATCGTATTTTCTATTTGGTAGGCAGGTAGTTCTTGGCTTACAACAGCTCATTTAGTGACTGTTTAAACTTACAACCGGGGTGAAAAAAGTGACTAATGACCTTTTTTTCACACTTATGACCATTGCTCAATTTGGACTCAACTGGGGTCATAAATTGAGGACTACTTGTACTTTGCGCCAATTCTTCCTTCATGCCCTCCTTGCACTGTCCTTACTTATAACCTCCCAACACTTCTTTAGAATACAGGTAATCCTCAACTTACGACCATAACTGAGCCCAAAATTTAGGTTGCTACGTGAGACATTTGTTCAGTGAGTTTTGCCCCATTTTGCGACTTTTCTTGTCACAGTTGTTAAGTGAATCATTGCAGTTGTTAAGTTAATAAGCCAATAAGCCAACTGGCTTCCCCATTGACTTTGCTTGTCAGAAGGTTGCAAAAATCACACCACCTGGGGACACAAGATGTCTCCGCTTGGGATTTTATCTCATAAATATGAGTCGGTTGCCAAGTCTCCATGGTCATATGACCATGAGGATGCTGCAATGGTCATTAAGTGTGAAAAATGGTCATAAGTCACTTTTTCCAGTGACTTCGGTCACTAAATGAACTGTTGAGGACTACCTTTAGAGAATAAGAGTTGGAAGGGACTTCGGAGGTCTAGTCCAACCCCTCTTGCTCAAGCAGGTGATCCTATAGGCGAATCTGGCTTTGCCATTGAGTCGTCAGGTCGCAAAAGGGGACCACAGGTCACTGCAACAGTCGTAAGTCTGTTGCCAAGCGTCCAAATCTTGGTCCCGTGACCGTAAGGATGCTACAATGGTGTAAAAGCGGTCGTTATGTCACCTTTTTCAGTGACGTAAGTTTGAACGGTCACTAAATGAACTACAGTGCGTCGAGGACTACTTGTACAAAATAACAAAGAGTTGGAAGGGGCCCGAGAGGTCTTCTAGTCCAACCCCCTTGCCTCAAGCAGAGAGCCTATATACCAGAGTTCTCCAACCTTGGTAACTTTAAGCCTGGCGGACTTCAACTCCCAGAATTCCCCAGCCAGCAAAGCTGGCTGGGGCATTCTGGGAGTTGAAGTCCTCCAGGCTTAAAGTTACCAAAGTTGGAGAACCCCTGCTATATACCATTCCAGCCAAACGGCTCTTCTTTAAAAAAACAAAAAAAACAAAAAACAAAAACCCCTCCAGTGAGGGAACACCCACAACATCTGCAGGCCAGCGCTTCCCGCCTCCTGCCCCCTTTTTCACCCCCTTTCCCCCCCCCCCGCCACCCTTAACGGCCAGCCCTCTGTGCTCAGGGCTGCCGAACTAGGCCCATCCCGCGCGTAGAGCGAAGAAAGCGCGGGAAGGAGGAGGAGGAGGAGGGGGGGAAGGCACGAGGCAGCCACGCGGCCGGAGAAATCGCGCACGCGCGCGCGGCCCCCTCACGAAAAGAGAGCGCCTTCTAAGAGGGGGCCGCGCGCGCAGGCCCTTCCCCTCCCCCCGCCACCCGTCTTAGTTTGCCCTCGCGCCCTCACCTTTCTTCCGCATGGTGGGGGGGGGGGAAGAGAGGAGGAAAGCGCGCGAGGGGGGGGGGGCCTGCGCGGTGAGGGGGGAGGGAGGGAGGGAGGGCAGGCGCGCGCCATGGCGCTAAATGGGCCTGCGCGAGGCGCGGGAGGAGGAGGAGGAGGGCGGCGAGGCGGGAAAGCAGAGGCGCCGCCGCAGGAGGAGGAGGAGGCGGAGAAGAGGAGGAGACGGCGGCGGCTGGAGCCCTCCTCCTTTCTTCTTCACGCCGCGGCGTCGAGGCAGGCCAGGCTCCTCCTCCGGCAGTAATCCCCGCGCTGCCGCCGCCGTCGCTGCTGCTGCTGCTGGCGAGGCCTGAGGAGAAGAAGAAGGAGGAGGAGGGAAAGACGGCCCGGGAGGGTGTCCGCCTGCCCGCTTCGTCGCCACCCACCCCACCCCCCATCCCTTCCCCGACGCCGCGTCAGGCCCGTGGCTTCTCCGAGCCCGCCCTGCGCTCGCCCCGGCCCGGCCGCTGCCTCCTGCATGTCTTTCTCGCCCTCAGCCCCGCCGCCTGAGCAGCCGCCTCAGCCCCGTCGACAGACGCCCCGGGGGCTGGATGCAGGTGAGCGCCAGGCGGCCGACAGGGCCTGGTAGGCGACGAAGGAAGGAAGGCCTGGCCGGCCGGCCTGCCTACCTGCCTGCCTGCTAAGGGAACCCTGGCGTGAGAAAGGGAGGTCCGGCGCGTGTTCAGTCATGCCCGCCTGTGTGGGAACGCGCTGGCCGAACACGCGGGGAGGTTGCGTGTCAGCCGAGGTCTTGCGCGTGCAGGCCTGTGTGTGTGTGTGTGTACTTCGTGTGTTGCTGGCGTGCATCTTTACAACTTTCCTGCCTTTTCGTGATTGCGTTTGAGGTGTGTTTTTTTTGTTCCGCAACTTTCCCCTTTTCGGTGCTTCCACGCGCGTTGGACGTGTGTAAGAGGAGCCTTTCGCTGGGGAGAAAAAACGAGACACTTCTGGCTCTGTCTGTCTGCCTGCCTGTCTGTCTTTTACTATTACTATCTATCTATCTATCTATCTATCTATCTATCTATCTATCTATCTATCTATCTATCTATCTATCTATCTATCTATCTATCTATCACTATTACTATCTATCTACAGTGTTTATCCTTATTACCATCTGTTTATCTACAGTGTCTTTCTTTCACTATTACTATCTATCTGTCTTTCACTATTACTATCTATCTATCTATCTATCTATCTATCTATCTATCTTTCACTATTACTATCTATCTACAGTGTTTATCCTTATTACCATCTGTTTATCTACAGTGTCTTTCTTTCACTATTACTATCTGTCTTTCACTATTACTATCTATCTAGCTACAGTATCTATCTATCTATCTATCTATCTATCTATCTATCTATCTATCTATCTATCTATCTATCTATTTATCTATCTATCGCTATCGCTATTACTGTTACAGTACTATTACTATTACTCACCCTTAAAAGTTACTCCGGCTGCATATGCGGTCCAAAAGTTGCTTTGGAAAGCTCCCGGTGTCACTAAATTTTACTTTTGCTCCATAATGTGGGTTGGGCTTCCCCCCCCCAGTTGCCCCCCATAACAGGATGGAAAAACAGGATGTAATTTATTTCGAATAGAATAATCTGGGTGAAACTTTAGGATACAAGTTTTGGGGAAGGGAAATGGTGTGTGTGAGTGTTGCGGGGTTGTTAAAAGGATGTTTCCTTACAAGGGATCCCGGTCTAGACTTTTGCTTCCCATTGTATGACATTTGTCACACGTGACATGTTTTCAACCAGAGCTGTGTAGATAGATAGACAGACAGAGGGAAACAATGCTCACCTCTTTTAAGACTTTCTGTAAGAGTGACATGTAATATCCATGACAATGTGGTGTTCCCGGTTTTTATTTATATAGGCTTTTATATCCTGCCTTTTGGCCCTTGCAAAAGGCTTCTTTAAAGATTCATAGTTAATGTTTAGAGTGTTTGTATTCAATGGGAAAAAAGCAACAACAATTCTGAATAATGTGGAATATCCTGTTCACTCCGGAGGAAGAATTTTGTGTGGGCACCTGTATTTTCCTCAGTAACAAATTGTGTAAAGGGTGACTGAGTGCACACGTTTAACTTAAAGTGTTAATCCAGATGTACAAATCCTGGGTGATGGGGCAGCTGTTTTGTGTATAAATATAAGCCATTGCTTATCTGTCCAGGGTAAACCAGTTCTACATATTCAGAGTCGGTTGTCTGATTGACTAGGTGTATGTAATGTGTGTATGCGTTATCTCCTTGCCTTATAAGAGCAGCATTTCAACTAGTCATTTTTTAAATTTTGAGGACAGTTGCATTCCCATGGCAAGATGGTGGCAAATACGAATTGAATTGAATTGAATTGAATTTTTTATTGGCCAAGTGTGATTGGACACATAAGGAATTTAGTAATGAATTTATAAATAATCATTTGTGAATAAGCTAGCATGCAGGTCCTTGACTTTGTTTTTGTTAGTTGTGAAGTCATGTTCGACCCATTGCGATCCCATGGACAATGTTCCTGCAGGCCTTCTTGTCCTCTACCATCCTCTGGAGCCAGGGTCTCCAACCTGGGCAACTTTCAGTCTGGCAGACTTCAACTCCCAGAATCCCCCAGCAAGCAAAGCTGGCTGGGGAATTCTGGGAGTTGAAGTCCGCCAGGCTGAAAGTTGCCCAGGTTGGAGACCTCTGCTCTGGAGTCCATTTAAGCTCACACCTACTGCTTCAGTGACTCCATCCAGCCATCTCGTTCTCTGCCGTTTCCTTCTTCTTTTGCCCTCCATCGTTCCCAGCACTAGGCTCTTCTCCAGTGAGTCCTTCTCATTAGGTGGCCAAAGTATTTCAGTTTCATCTTCAGGATCTGGCCTTCTAAAAAGCAATCAGGGTTGATATCCTCTAGGACTGCCATTTGTTTAGGGGCCATTCAAAGTTATAATGGCACTGAAAAAAGTGACTTATGACCATTTTTCACACTTAACAACTGCTGCAACAGCCCCATAGTCATGTGAACAAAATTCACACACTTGACAATAGATATATTTATGATGGTTGCTGAGACCCAGGTTACATGATCCCCTTTTGCGACCTGACAAGCAAAGTAAATGAGAAAACCAGATTCACTTAACAACTGTGTTACTCACTTAACAACTGCGGTGATTCACTTAAGAAATGTGGTAAGAAAGGCCATAAAATGGGGCAAAACCCACTTAACAACTGCCTTGCTTAGCAATAGAAATTTTGGGCTCAGTTGTAGTTTAAGTCAAGGACTTCCTGTATTTAATCAGATGGAAGATAGACTATTAAATAAGAATGTGATTTCTTGATGCGTTTGTCAAAACCAGAGGCTTTTGCCTTCATAATTGTCTACTACACATTTTTAATGGCAGCAAGTAAAATGAATTTTAACCTTTTGCATTTGCTTGAACTAAATGGCTTTCTTTATATTGTTCATTATTGTATTGTCAATTGTCAATTAGAATGTCAAAACAATCTAAGGTATGTTCTGTGATATTTTCAGAATTGGCCTCTTGGAAAATTTCAATAGTATTCTTTAGGCTTTCTGGATGAATGGCAATTCAACTGCTTACATTTCAAGTTTAATACCATATCATTTAATTAATTAATTAATTAATAACTCGAGGCAAAGAACCTATATAATACTTCTTTCTCCTTCTATTTTCTCCACAACCATCCTATGAGCGGAGATGGGCTGAGAGAAAATGACTGACCCAAAGTCATCCAGCCGACTTTCATGCCTAAGGCAGGATTAGAACTCGTGGTTTCCCACTTTCTACCTGGTACCTTAGCCACTAAACCAAACTGTCTCTCTAGCCCTAAATTAGAGATGAGGTGGAAAATAACATGAAAACCTATCCTGATCCTGCTTTTTTTCAGTCTATGATCTGGAACATTCATACTCAGCAGAGCATTTTGTAGATGAATTGTCCAAATTAGCTAAAATTATCTTATCAAGCATATTCTATGCTGCTGTATTATTTTTCAGGTATCTGTGTCCTGTTTTTAGGGTCCTTTAAATGAAACGGACATTTCATATTTTATTTATTTATTTTATTATTTAAATTTTTATACCGCCCTTCTCCCGAAGGACTCAGGGCGGTTTACAGGCAGATAAAATAAAACCCATTTAAAAACCCATTTAAAACCCCTTAAAAACCCACGAATTTAAAAACTAATCCAGTCCTGCGCAGATGAATAAATGTGTTTTAAGCTCGCGACGGAAGGTTCGGAGGTCCGGAAGTTGACGAAGTCCTGGGGGGGAGTTCGTTCCAGAGGGTGGGAGCCCCCACAGAGAAGGCCCTTCCCCTGGGTGTCGCCAGACGACACTGTCTCGCTGACGGCACCCTGAGGAGTCCCTCTCTGTGAGAGCGCACGGGTCGGTGAGAGGTATCCGGTAGCAGTAGGCGGTCCCGTAAGTAACCCGGCCCTATGCCATGGAGCGCTTTGAAGATGTTCACCAAAACCTTGAAGCGCACCCGGAAGGCCACAGGCAGCCAGTGCAGTCTGCGCAGGATAGGTGTCACACGGGAGCCACGAGGGCTCCTCTATCACCCGCGCAGCTGCATTCTGACTAACTGAAGCCTCCGGATGCCCTTCAAGGGAGCCCCATGTAGAGAGCATTGCAGTAATCCAGGCGAGACGTCACGAGGGCGTGAGTGACCGTGCACAGGGCATCCCGGTTCAGAAAGGGCGCAACTGGCGCACCAGGCAACCTGGTAAAAGCTCTCCTGGAGACGGCCGTCAAGTGATCTTCAAAAGACAGCCGCTCATCCAGGAGGACACCCAGGTTGCGACTGCTCCATCGGGGCCAATGACTCGCCCCGACAGTCAGCCGAGGACTCAGCTGACTGTACCGAGATGCCGCATCCACAGCCACTCTGTCTTGGAGGGATTGAGCCTGAGCCTGTTTCTCCCCATCCAGACCCGTCGGCTTCCAAGCACCGGGACAACACTTCGATAGCTTCGCTGGGGTGGCCCGTGTGAAAAGTACAGCTGGGTGTCATCAGCGCACAGCTGGTACCTCACACGAAGCCACTGATGATCTCACCCAGCGGTTTACATAGATGTTGAACAGAAGGCGAGAGGATCGACCCCGCGGCACCCCACAAGTGAGGTGTCTCGGAGCCGACCTCTGCCCCCCTGTCAACACCGTCTGCGACCGATCGGAGAGATAGGAGGAGAACCACCGATAAACGGTGCCTCCCACTCCCAATCCCTCCAACCGGCGCAGCAGGATACCATGGTCGATGGTATCAAAAGCCGCTGAGAGGTCTAATAGGACCAGGGCAGAGGAGCATCCTCTATCCCTGGCCCTCCAGAGATCATCCACCAACGCGACCAAAGCCGTCTCAGTGCTGTAACCGGGCCGGAAGCCAGACTGGAACGGGTCTAGATAGACAGTTTCATCCAGGTGCAAGGGAAACTGATATGCCACCATACTCTCTACAACCTTCGCCACGAAGGGAAGGTTGGAGACTGGACGATAATTACCTAAAACAGCCGGGTCCAGGGAAGGCTTCTTGAGGAGGGGTCTCACCACCGCCTCTTTCAAGGCGGTTGGAAAGACTCCCTCCACCAAGGAAGCGCTCGTAATAGCCTGGAGCCAGCCTCGTGTCACCTCCTGAGTGGCCAGTACCAGCCAGGAGGGGCACGGGTCCAGTAAACATGTGGTGGCATTCAACCTCCCCAGCAACCTGTCCATGTCCTCGGGAGCGACAGGGTCAAACTCATCCCATAAAATGTCCCCAAGACCACCCTCAGCCGTCTCACCCACGTCACTGCAATCTTGGTCTAGGCCCTCCCGGTGCTGAACGATTTTATCGTATAGGTAACCGTTAAACTCCTCAGCACGCCCCTGCAACGGGTCATCCCGCCCCTGATGTAAGAGGGAGCGAGTCACCAAACAGGCCGGCTGGGCGGTTATCTGCCGATGCAATGAGGGAGGAGGCGTAGCTACGCCTCGCTTCCCTCATTGCCACTAGGTAAGCCCTAGTATAGGACTTCACTAGTGTCCGATCAGCCTCCGAACGGCTAGACCTCCAAGAACTCTCTAGGCGTCTTCTCCGGCGCTTCATCCCTCTCAACTCCTCGGAGAACCAAGGAGCCGGTTGGGACCTGCGCCGGGTCAGAGGCCGCAAAGGCACGACACGGTCTAAGGCCCCCGCCGCGGCCCGTTCCCAGGCCGCAACAAGTTCCTCAGCCGAGCCGTGAGCCAGACCGTCAGGACGGTCTGGTCTATTTATGCTTGTCAGGACGGTCTATTTATGCTTGTTTCAGATAAAAATTGCACAGCAGATCTTGATGCCATAGAAGCAACATGTTTGTTCTTCTTAAATATTGTTTTAAATTCTTAGGGAGAAATAAATTGATTCCTATTTTTTAACAAGAAAATATATAGACTTATATATTTCATAATTCTGCATTAATTGTAAAATTACCTAATATTTTTTTTGAAATGCTTTTAATTTTACTAAGCATTGCATTTGCCTAATGTACTTTTACATACAGATAGTCCTCAACTTATGCCAGTTGAGCCCAAAATTTATGTTGTTAAGTGAAACAGTTAAGTAAATTTTGCCCCATTTTACAACCTTGCCATATTCATTAAGTGAATCACTGCCATTGTTAAAATAGTAGCACAGTTGTTAAGTCAATCTGGCTTCCCCATTGACTTTGCTTGTCAGAAGGGCGCAAAAGATGATCACATGACCCCAGGACACTGCAACCATCATAAATATGAGCCAGTTGCCGAGTATCCAAATTTTGATCACATGACCAGTCGTAATTGTGAAAACCAATTATAAATCACTCTTTTCAATGCTATTGTAACTGAACGATCACTAAAGAAATGGATGTAAGTTGAACACTGCATCTGTCTAAAAGGGACTATTACATCTATAGCTGACTTGAGATGTTGTTTGCCCTGAATTCTCCCTTTTACCTGATTTTTCCACACAATTATTTGAAATAGCACCGAGTTAGCTTGATCTTTCAAGAGAGAGAAATCAGTATACATTCTGAGCTCCAAGTTGGTTTTGTCTTATAAGTCTTGGCTGTAATTGCAAATTTTCCATAACCCCAGTGAAATTTCCTATGTAAACAAGTAAGAACTAATAATATAGCAGACACAACTAAATGCACATGTGGCTTATAAAAAATAGCCGTGGTTTCCTTAAATAGTTTTAAAGGACTAATCATTTTAATTTGCATTGTATCTAGCTCTTGACAAATTCAAGTGAAACTGATCAGATTTTAATACTTGTTCCAGTTTACCTCCATCTACTCAGCCAACAAATAACATGAATCTTACATAGCGGGCTTATGTCAATCATATTTACTTTATAAAAGATTGCTGTTTGGAGTGGATTTAGGAAAGGTTTTATTAAAAACAACATTATTGAGAGAAAAGTAACTGGTCCTCCAATTGAAACCTAACCATCAAATAAATGAAGACAAATTTGTTTTTCTGAAGTCATTAACTACTAAAGTCCCTCTTTGGGGGAACTTTCTCCTGTGAAATTAACAATAAAGTATTAATCTGATCTTTAGAGTAATAATGGCTGAAAGACTTTTAACCATATGTCCAAAATACAGGTGGTCCTTGACTTTCAACAGTTAATTTAATGACCATTCAAAGTTACAAAGGCAATGAAAAAGCGACTTGTGACTGTTTTTCACACTTAATGACCGCTGCAGCATCTCCATAGTCACATGATCAAAATTCAGACACTTGGCAACTGACTCATATTTAGGACGGCTGCAGTGTCCCAGGGTCACATGACCATCTTTTGCCATCTTCTGACAAGCAAAGTCAATAGGGAAGCCGGATTCACTTAAGAACCGTTACTAATGTAACAACTGCAGTGATTTTCTTAACTGTGGCAAGAAAGGTCATAAAATGGAGCAAAACTCACTTAACATACTTAGCAACAGAAATTTTTGGATCAATTATTGTTGTAAGTGAAGGAGTACTTAAACATAACAATACACTTTTAATATTTCAGTGTGGGTTGTTTAATTGTAAGAGACTGTTTTGGTTGATTAGTTTTATTACAGTAAAACACTAAAATAATCTGACAATAATGGTGGGATTTTGGCATACACTATATGAGATGTTCTGCTCTCAGTTGAATCCTTTGACATACTAAGACATACAAGAGATGTTTTTGAGCAATTTGTGTTTTTCATAGAATAAGGGTTACAGACATTCAGGCTGCACATTAACTGCATTTCTTATGCTAACTTAATTTTTTTTCCCAATTCTTTTATTTGGTTTGGAAATAAATAAGCATTTACTAAATAACCAGGACTTATTTGCACAATTTAAGTTTCAAAATTAAATCTAATGTTCAGTTTACGCAATTCTCTAGGTTTTTTTAGCATCATCATTCAAGGTTGCTCTAATCAGTACAGTACACGCATCAACAGTAATCATAGATTCCAACCTCCTTTGTTTTGTACTCTCTGTGAGTTTTTCTTTTTGGGGAAAAATGTGTTTAACTTTATGGTTTAAAGATAATGGCACAATGTCTCACAGTACGTCGTAACTAACCCTGTGGTGTAGGTCTGTTTTGTATTCTTCAACTCTAGGGAGAAGTTAGAGATAGTTGAATCCTATGTCCTTCAAGTGTATATGATAAACCTGTTTGGCTGATTAGAGCTTTTTTAGAAAAACATTTCCATGACAAGAAAAGCTTCATTGACCCATACTTCATTTTAGGTCTTATTTATAATTTTTAATAGCTTTTGAAGATGAATTATACCTCTAATTTGCAAACCTGGTCTTTTATATTTGATGTCACTGCCTAGCTGACTTGCTGTGCTTAACCTTGTAGCATTAGTACATTATTATCTCCCTCTAAAAATTAAATAATGACTTTGAATGGTATCCTTGGTTACTGGAGCAGTGGTCAGCTTCTCCACAAAAATGGCATGGAATAGAGTGTGGTGTAAAATCTATGAAACTACTTAGTCTGTTATTACTTGATTCATTTTCTAACACATCCTTCCAGAGTAAATCTGTTATAAAAAATATGCTTCTGAGTCACTAGTTCGTGCATCAGTATTGCATAATGCTCAGTTTTTAGTTTAGTTTACTTTATTGTCATTGCACCTCGTATAATGAAACTAAATGCCATCTTTTTAAGTTCAACCTAAAGACTTCTTAGTTTTAGACGTATTAGTATTTTAAAGCAATTCTGCTATATTCATTACAAGTAGACCTCAACTTACAATAGTTTGTTTAGTGACCTTTTGAAATTACAATGGCAATGAAAAAAGTAATTTATGACCATTTTTTACATTTATGACTGTTTCAGCATCCCTATGGTCAGGTGATCAAAATTTGGATGCTTGGTAACTGATTAATATTTATGTTGGTTACAGTGTCCTGTATGTGATCACCTTTTGTGAGCTTCTGACAAGCAAAGTCAAAGCCAGATTCACTTAACAATCATGTTACTAACTTAACAACAGTAGTGACTCACTTAACTGTGGCAAGAAAGGTTGTAAAATTAGACAAAATTCACTTAACTGTTTTGTATAGCAACAGAAATTTTGGGTTCAGTTGTGGTTATAAGTCAAGGACTACCTTTATAATGTTTAGAGTGATTCTTTTTTGTTTCTTTAACTGCTTCATTCAATCTATAGATTACAGTATAAATTCCCAATAGCAGCCAATAAATTATTTGAAGCATTTGGGTGATAAATATTCCACAATACCCAATTTGATGAAAAGGAGCCTGATCTTGCATAGGTTCCTTAGATAACTTGGTTTAAACTCATTGACTTTGCCATGTTTATCTCCCTTATTTTAAAAGAGCTCCAAGAAGTTTGGTTAGTTTGTTTAATGTCTGTTTTGGGCAAATTGGTAGCAGTCATAATACAAACAAGCACATAGACTTGTTGGCTAGCGTTGATGAAGGACCGTCAGTATGGATTCTGCATTCTTGCTTCACCAATCTTCTAGACTTTTTTAAAGGCGTCAGCAGGCAGATGGATGATGTTGATTATCAGTTTGGGATGTTTGGGTTTTCAAAAAAGCCTTTCACAAAATTCCTCATCAAAGACTTTGAGTGAATCACCTCCATTCTTCATACTTGGTATGAGGTCATTACCATGAAATTCAGTGTTCGGTTTTTGTCACACTTAAAAGACATACATTGGATCTGGGAAATTCAGTTACTTGATTCGTCTGGTTCCTTTTTTTCCAGAAGTCTGAAAACTCATCCAGGGGCTTTTTGGCAAACATGAAACAATAATCAATGTTCTGGCTGAACATGGCTTCCATCTTCCTTTTCTCTCATGAATGCCATTTTTACCCAATGATTTTCTTATGACAGGCCCATTAATGCTGACTTTGATTGAGGTAAAAGAGGCCTGTAGAGTTCTGAATGTTGTTCTGAGATTCTTTGTGACTTACTGAATAATTTTATGCTGCACTCATGTTTCAAAGTTGTCCAAAATCTTCTCCATTTCAAGGTTGTGTCTCTAAATACAAATCAGTGAAAACTCAAAAGAGTTTTACAAATGATTCTATAATCTTTTGTGAGCTCAAAAGCATGAATTACTTTCTAACAGAGGCATTCAATCTTTAGAACTGTATTTCCCAACCTTGGCAAATTTTCTTGGTGTATGAACTTCAATTCTCAGTACTCTTATTAATGCCAGTGCTATGGAATTTTGGGGTTTGAACCTAGAAATGGCTGAAGTGGGGAAATAGTGCTCTATATTAAGAAATTTACAAGAGGAGAGTAAAAGTTTGAAATTTACGGAGTTTGATTGTTAGGCTAGGTATATGAATACTTCATTAAGATAGGTTCTTCCTCAATAAAATTGATTGAACTAGGGCAGGGGTCTGCAGCCTTAAACAATCAAAGAGCCATTTGGATCCATTTCCCACAGGAAAGAAAACACTGGGAGCCACAAAACCCTTCCCATGCCTGACTATTACTTGAGTGGCCACAAAACTAGCATATGTAGTTGAATTAAATGTTCTGTTTTCTTCTGAAACTTTTCTTTTCTTGGATTTATTCATGGTTGGCCTACCGGGGATTGAAAAGCTCAATAAATTGCATGCCAGCGGGTGTCACCCATTGGCATATGTGATGCTTATTTTGAGCGACAGGGAGCTGCAACAGAAGGGTGAAAGAGCCACATACGGCTCCAAAGCCACAGGTTGCTGACCCCTGAATTAGGGGGGGTCAATAAATTTTTCACATTGGCATATCTCACAGTTCGTTTTTATTTATGTTTATATAATATTTGCAACAAGTACCAAACACATAGATTATCTAGCTCAATCCTCTGCTCAAGAGACCATAGTACAGCATTGTCAACAGATTTAGCCTGTGTTGAATTGATGGAAAGACTCCATTGATGGAAACGCTAGCTCCTCAGGCAACCTGTTCGGGTTTTTAAAAATAGCTTTTATTGTTAGGAAATTCTTTTTCATGTCTACCCAAGATAATTTGAAATCTGCATTTCCTATCCTGTCTTTTGGAACAGTCCTGAGGAGTTTTGTTCCACCTTCCACCTCATAGCTTTTCAGACGCTTGTAGACAACTATCATGTGTTCCTGCATGTGTTAAATATACCTAACACATCCATTGGCATTGGCATTTTTTTTCCTTTTGACCCCTTATTTTCTTGATTGTTTTCCTTTGAATACAGTCGAATTTGTTAATGTCACTGAAAAATATGCTATCTGAAGCTTTATTTGCTCAGACTTCCTTTATGTATTTAGTAAGGCCTACCAGTAACATTGATAACATTCAGTGGCAAAGATTTTTTTAAAAAGTTCCAAAAGTACACAAATACTTCACACAGGATTGCTATCTATTTAATAACTAGAAAGCAAGGCACAGGAAGAAATGGGTAGTTTTCTCAGAGCAGAAAGGCCTGGAATTCTTTCCAAAAGAAGTTTCAGTATTGAAAACAAGGATTTCCAGCTTGGTCGTAAATCATCTTGATTTGGGATAAGCAGTGAGTTTGGGGATGAAAATGAAAAATAATGATAAAGAACTCTAGAAAAGTTTATTTCAGCTGAAAAAATATTAACCAAATATTATTATTATTATTATTATTTATTTGATTTTTATACCGCCCTTCTCCCGAAGGACTCAGGGCGGTGTACAGGCAACAATAAAATACAGACACTACAGTATACAATTTAAAATGCAAGTTAAAAAACTTATTATAATTAGCCTAGAACTTTAAAAATTTATAAAAACCAAAACCCCATTTAAAATTAGTAAAAAATTTAAAATCGATAAAATTTATGTAATTTAAAATTTAAGCCAGCCCCGTGCGAATGAAAAGATGTGTCTTCAGTTCGCGGCGGAAGGTCCGAAGGTCAGGTATTTGGCGTAAACCCGGGGGAAGTTCGTTCCAAAGTGTGGGAGCCCCCACAGAGAAGGACCTTCCCCTGGGGGCCACCAGCCGACATTACTTGGCTGACGGCACCCTGAGAAGTCCCTCTCTGTGAGAGCGTACGGGTCGGTGGGAGGCATACGGTAACAGCAGGCGGTCCCGTAAGTACCCAGGCCCTAAGCCATGGAGCGCTTTAAAGGTCGTAACCAACACCTTAAAGTGCACTCGAAAGGCCACAGGTAGCCAGTGCAGTCTGCGCAGGAGCGGTGTTACATGGGAGCTACGCGAAGCTCCCTCTATCACCCGCGCAGCTGCATTCTGGACTAACTGAAGCCTCCGAGTGCACTTAAATAGCAATATTTAAGGTTTAATTCAGTTTATTTTATTTATTTTATTTATTTTTTGCACTTTTGGAGGAAGAAAACACATTTAACTTCACACACAACAGTGCCACATTGCACTGGCATTGAAGAAATTCAGATTCAACCTACTTTCAGCCATGAAAACTCATTGGGTGATTTTGGGCCAATTGTTCTCTATCAGTTCAATGTACTGATAGCAGTTCAATGTACTCACAGGATTACTGTTGTGATGAAAAAATAGGAAGAGGAATGCTGTGTATGTCTACCCTGAGCCCCTGAACAACAGACATTGCATAATTTACATAAATAAAAAAGATATACGCTGATTGGCGTCTGAAGTTGCCTTTAACCATTAGCATCACGTCTATATAATTTTACAATCTTGAATATTTAGGTCAGTTAACCCTAGAGAATGCAAATCAATAGTAAAAAGAGAATCAGGGACATTGATTTGGTGCCTTCTTCACCAAATCATATATTTGCACAAAACTTTAATAGATACGTTGTCCTATTTTTTTTTTCATTCGTAGTATATTTCTCTTTTTTTACTGCAAAAGCTAGTCAATGGCAATAATAAAGATTTAATGTAAAAATGACTTGGTTTGATCATTAGGAAAAGGACCAAAAACTACCTACAGTTATGCCTTTGTACAAATTGATTGCCATGTCTTCATCTGGAATATTGTTTATCTAGTTGTGGTAGCAACATTTGAAAAATGTTTGTGCTGGAAAATTACCAAAAACTTCAAGTTAAGTAACCATGATGCTCAAACACTTTCCATACGAGAAAAGGCTAGAATATTTTAAAGTGTCTAGGTTGAAAAAAAGGGGAAGATACAATCAAAATGTATAAAATCATGTATGGTACAGAGAAGGTGGACAGACAACATTTTTTTCTTATTAGGAAACCATTAGGATCAGAAGTAATGAAATGGAATGGAAGAAGTTTTAAAATTAACAATGTAAAACAAGAGACTCCAACCTTGGCAATTTTAAACTTGTAGACTTCAATTCCCAGAATTGCCCAGCCAGCTGTATTCTTTAATTCTGAGAGTTAAGGTCCACAAGTCTTAAATGTTGCCACGGTTGAACACCCATACACACTATGAGTACACATAGTCCTCAACTTACTTGACTAGAACTTACTAGAATTGAGCCCAAAATCTATGCTGCTATGTGAGACATTTTGTTAAGTTAGTTTTGTCCCATTTTACGATTTTTCTTGCCACATTTGTTAAGTGAATCACTGCAGTTGTTAAATTAGTAATACAGTGGTTACGTGAATTTGGTTTTACCATTGACTTTGCTTGTCAGAAGGCCGCAAAAGGGGATCACATGATTTTGGGACACTGCAGTTGTCATAAATGTGAGTCCGTTGTCAAACATCCAAGTGTTAATCCAAATCACATGACCATGGGGATGCTGCAATGGTCACAACTGTGAAAAACGGTCATAAGTCACTATTTTCAGTTCCGTTGTAACTTTGAATGGTTACTAAGGAAACTGTTGTAAGTTGAGGTCTACCTGTATCTGATTTTCCACCATAAGACACAAATGCTACATTAGGATGGGTCTTTGCCGGATCTAGAAGAGCTATTCTTACGTTCTTAGCAGGAAATATCTTTAATGGAACAGTCTTGCTATAAATAAAAACATCACGCCACTTCCCATTTCAGATATAGCATAGTTGCATTGCAACATCAGGATTATTACAAAGGAAGCACCTGCTTCTACTACAATACTCAAAGTATAAGAGTGGGAGCTAATTAGAAATGCTTCTTATAAGATATAGGAAATGTTAAATGTGTAAGGTTTTTCTTTCTGTATGCTGTAATCAATTGCATGACTTTTTAAAGGCAGCAGATTGGCACAAGTGCTATTTGGAGTTAAATGACAATTTTGTGATAAATGAATTTATGTAATTTTCAACCCCCCTGAATAATAATTTATTTAAGTTAGGTAAAAGAGTGGGAGTAGTTATTTTAATCTCTATAGCAAAAAACATAAAGACAGAAGCTTGCAACTTTGTAGAATAAAAACTTTATCTGGAAAAACAGTAAAATCTTACTTAAAATTCTGATGGGCAGAATAAATGTATTCTGTTGTATAATATTTGAAATCTGGATTTTATTTTTATAGTCTCACAGCTCTCATTGATTTTAGATCAGTATTTGTGTTTTATTGAAGGACATTTCATTTTGAGCTCATGTGAGTTAATTGTTTTGAAATAATCGCTTTAAGCTAGATCTAATATAATAAAAGAATCAATAAAAAGCCCAAAGGTACTTTTTCAAAAGGCAACTGGACTTTGATTTTCCTTGAAGACGTTTCACTTCTCATCCAAGAAGCTTCTTCAGTTCTGATTTTTCTTGGATGAGACACGATTGTTTTTTCCTTAAGTAATACAGGTAGTCTTTGACTTATGACTGGTCGCTTAGCTACCATTTGAAGTTAGAAATGGCCCTCCAAAAGGTACTTCAGACCCAGTCCTGATGGTCACACACATGATTGCTTTGCATTTACAACCATTTGTAGCATCTGGGGATCTACTTCAAGAGTAGAGCTGTAGAAAATAATATCGGGTGCTATAAACTTGTTACATTGACCGATCATGGCAATAATGCATTAGTATACATAGTACTCAACTTACAACAGTTCATTTAATGACCGTTCAAAGTTACAACAGCACTGGAAAAAAAAGGGACTTGTGACCATTTTTCACAGTTACAACCTCCCCATGGTCACATGATCAAAATTCAGGTGCTTGGCAACTGGTTCATACTTAGGACTCTTGAAGCATCCTGGAGTTGTGTGATCCCCTTTTGCAATCTTCTGACAAGCAAAGTCAATGGGGGAAGCCAGATTCATTTAACCAGATTACTAACGTATCAGCTGCAGTGATTCACTTAACTGTGGTAAGAAAATTTGTAAAATGGGGCAAAACTTGCTTAACAAATTTCTTACTTAACAACAGAAATTTTGAGCTCAGTTCTGGTTGTAAGTTGTAAGAGGACTGCCTGTATATCCCGTTCTTCTTGACTTCCTCTATTGTGACCGAGAAGGATGGTTGGATTTATTATGAAGTATCGCTAAAAGATGGATCCAACAATTCTACCTTATTTAGACAAATGAGAACGTCCAAGCTGTCCAAAATCTGAGATGGAAGCAATTTCACAGAAGCACGCTAGCTCCTCCTCCTCCCCCCATCAATTCTACAAGTTGCAAGTTTTGATAGGTCTACTACAATGCAGATTAGTAGGAATTGAAGCGCTTTGGGCTGAAGGGAGGAGTTTTGTTTGGTGGGACAAGAAGAAGCTTTTTAAGTCCTGCCTTTTCAACTTTCGATTTTACTTTTTCCAGTAGAAGCAACCCTTTCCTTTTGGATCCGTCTTCGAGTGAAAAGTACTTTTCAGCTGGGTTGGTATGGCACAGAGGTTAGTTTGGGCAATCATCCTTTGCTGTGTAGGAGCTTCAAGATAGAGACAATTATAGGCAAATCAAGATGGATATTTGAAATCCTTTTGTGGTTTTTCTATGCTATTCCATCTTTATAAAATACTGACAAAAGATTAGAGTTTTATAAATGGGAATACTGGATTAATTTTAGGAGCCAGAATTGATTATGTGACTAGTATGAGCTTTTTAAATTTAGACTCACATTTCATAATGTTTGAATCCTTTAAAAAAGATCGTTTGTTTATTAAATTTGTTCGCTTCGAGGCATTTTTCTTTGTCATGGACACTTAATTTTTCAGCTCATCAGATGAATTTCTTAGTATGTGTTGTTTTTAAGCTAGATGTTATTCTATAATCCAGTAAGAAATCTTATTCTAACTGAAATTGGATATCAAAAGGAGTTTTGAATTATAAATTTGTGTCTGATAATTACTGTTACGTATAATTCTAAAGCTGGGTTTCTGGGGTGTGGCCAAATTTGGGATAGAGAATATTTTCTCAAAATAACATTATTCACAGGTCACACAATACCTTCCAGTACCCGGATTAGGAATGGCAATAGTTATTAATGGCAATATTTTTTTTAAAAAATGGGTTTTTGATTAAAGAAATGCATTAAGAGTTTGTTACAATTGGAGCTTTCTGTCTTGTGACTGCAGGTATAAAATACAATGCTCTTTCCTTGTTCAGAAATAGCTTTAAAAGCTTGCTTGAATATAGCAGTGCTTTTCTTAACTTTAACTGAGATGTTTGGCAGTGTGAGATTTTGGGATGTAAGAGAAAGAGTTTTTGTAGTGCAAGTCAAAACCTGTTTATATGAAGGCTGTTTGGATCGAATCCAAGTTCTATGTGGATCTGTGACAGTGTAGAATGAATTATTATTACACACTTGTATGAAAGTATCATATGATCCTGCCTTAAGTTCCTTTGCCATCTGCTTTAGAGTGTAATAAAATTACATTTCTTGATTTTATTTTAACTTTTTTGGTTCTAGAATCTTTTTAAAGAGGAAGGAAAATTGAAACGGTGCATTTGCAGATTTTTACTATGGCAGATAACTGAATAGAGACTTGTTTGTGTGGACATCATTTTGTTTCTCGAAATAAGCTGCTCGGGTTTCAAAGTGCCGGGCTCATTCCAAGAAATCTGAGTAAATGAAAAACAAATGAAAGAGCCACTCAGTTTTGTTGCTGTATAGATTCAGTAGTTTCTACTTGGATTAAGTAAAAAGAGGTTATAAAATCATAAATTGAAGGTATTTGAAGTTGTTGCGCAATTCTACATAAGAGTTATTATAGGCATCAATACATGTAGCAACCTAAACCTATCCTTATTTAATAAAGTCAAGATGACAGATATATTGTAGAAATTCTGTTCTATAGTATATTAAAATAGTTCTCTAATCTGTGCTTTTAAAGAACAGTTTGCAGCTGAGAAGCTTGTTTTGACCCAGGAAAATCCTTGCATCACTTGGTGACCTGACACTGAATTAACAGAAGTATTTAATGTCTTTGGAACAGAAGGCGTTTCATATGTGGGCACAAAACCTTGATTTATAGACCAGCCAAGTGCCAGCTAATTACCCCTATTGCTTTGCTGCTTTCAGTCTGATATGTGGATTAACAGTTCACTGTGTGATCTTTTTTGTAATCCCTTCCAGATTTCATGTTGTAAAAATCAGCTCATAGAAGCTGTTAACCTTGAGTAAAGTTGAAGCAGTCCTTTCAAAGTACCGAGAGTAAAAAAAAAGTGGGGAAATTTGATGTCTAGGAAGAATCCCAGGGGTTTATTAATGCCTTTTCCGCTCACAAACCAAAATAAACAGGATAGAACTAAATGGCCGCAACACAGAATTAATGCTTGCCAGATTAATAATTGGAATAGCTCAGTACGGGAGTAGATGACAAGGAAAGTCTTTCCAGTAGTTCATTTATTTAGATTAGTTGGGTTCACTCTGGCTTTTTGGATGTTGTTGAACTATATTTTCTGCTATGCTTCACCATTTATTACGCTGTTTAGGGTTGCTTGGGGTTCTAGCTCCATAGCAACTGGATAGTCACAATTTCTCCTTCCTACACAAGCATATCTATTAACATATATAATTATATGTATTTTCCATTTCTGCAAAAAATATATTTGTAACTATGCAGTTACTACACTGCGTTCCTTATGGGTTTGATCAAATTGGCCAGGCAGATAACAAGGGAAGTGAGCGTTCCCATAGGTAGCCAAGACCTATGTCATGTAGAATTTTTTAGGCAATAACCAGTTCCTTGATTCTACATGGCACCCAATGCAGCTCCGAAGCAGAAATGTTACATAGGCAAAGGGAGGGTATGTCCATCACTGTCTGCACTGCTTCATTCTGGATCAGTTGAAGTTTCTGGATGGTCTTCAAGGGCAGCCCCATGTAGATAATAAAGAATGTGGAGTATAAGCCTGATTCTGTCATAATATCAAGTTTCTGGGAACATTGTTTTCTCCAAGAAAGTGCCAAAAACTTTAAGGAAAATACCAGTTGATACACAAATGCTATAAGGCGATTTAGTCCTAAACTTTTATAGCATTATAAATGAGATGTGTTTTTCATAGTCTGTCACACTAATTGTGCATTATAGGGTAAGCATGAATATGGCACAGTTTGTGCCATAGATTTAAAACAGGGCTATCCAGCATTTCAAAGGTGGCCTTTTTCAGTGAATGCAAGCAGATGCTGATATTGTACAGATAGAAAAGAATATTTGTAGTTCAGGGTTGAACTGTGAGGTCTTTGGTGCTCTCAGCAGAACATCTGCAAGATAACCAAGCTCAGAGCACCAAGGACCCCACACATGCTGATAATACAGTTGGCTGGAGATTGCATAAAACATAAACAGGATTGTGGGCTGAAGTTCACATCTCTGTCTTACTGACCTAAGAGTTGTGCTAGAGGCATCTCAAGGCCAGTACAATACACGCACATTTCTTTAAGATAAATCATTAAAGCTAGCTCTAAAGTCAGGTTGGTCTCCAAACTGTGACAAAACTAAGATAAGCTTCTAATACATTTTGGTCTTAACAGCTTTCAAGTTGCTCTTTGATGAAAGTTACTCTTCACTGAGAAGTAATTATGGTATATTTCCTCCCTTCCATTGAGTCCTGTCTAGTGGTTAAGAAGTTACATACCAGAATAGCTCAGGCTGTTTACTGTAAGGCAACGTAACTCTGACCCAACAGGCTGCAAGTGCTTGATTCCCACCCCCACCCCCAAATAACTATTTCTGAATTGTTTATTATATATGCTATAAATTTTTAAAGGTGGGTTTTCCACAAACATTGATGGAACAGTATCAAAGAAGAAAGAAAGAGTTTTATCCACTGCAATATATTTATGTATGATATAGAAACAGACTGGCTACCCAGCCTGTTTCCCACATCTTTTATTAATGTTTTAATTACAAGGTTTTGCACCACCCTAGTTTTCTAATGTAAAATGAAGGAGCCAGATCCTACCTATATTACAAATTCAATCCTTTAGGTAAATATCAAATGTGTGGCACAGCCTTAGGACATCTTCATTTATACATACAGCTTGAAATCTACAAATAGAAGCTACCGCACCACAGTTTTATTTGGAAGAGAATACCACTTGTGCCATAACAATTTTAAGTTTACATCAAAGAGTAGAAAATAAAAATTAATAGGGGGCCTAGTGTAAAATTACTAAAAAGGGGTATTACAATACATAGTCAAAGTTTGTTTGAAAAATGCATAAGGCAACCTTAGGAAAAAATTCTTCAAGTCCTTAAGAACAGAATTCAATAATTAACTTTTTGGCAGCTTTTTCCATAGCTGAGCCTACCTTGTGGAAAAACCTCTTCCCAGCAGGCTCCAGTTTTCTAATAAGCAAGCATTGGAGCTACTCTCTAAAAGATCCTGTCCCTGGAAATACTCAATTTTGAGCTTTTGGTTTTAAACCAGGATATTAAATTAAACTTAGAAACAATCTGTCTTTCTGTCTGTTCTCTCTCTCTCCCCTCTCCCTCTCTCTCTCTCTCCCTCCCTCCCTCCCTCCCTTCCTCTCCCCCTCCCTCTCCATCCATCTATCCATCATCCATCTATCTATCTATCTATCTATCTATCTATCTATCTATCTATCTATCTATCTATCTATCTATCTATCCATCCATCCATCCATCCATCCATCCATCCATCTATCTATTTTCTATGGCTGCCCATCAGTCAATGACTCTATATAAAGCTAATATAATATGCATTTACTGTTTGGCTTATATCTTTGTAGTTTCCATATCACTTTAGACATCAATCCCTTTCACCCCAATTGTTAGGAGTTGTGGTCTAATAACAACTGGGGATCTAAGGCTGGAATCATTCCAGTGGTTGCGTGCTGTAGCAATTGAAAATTTCCACGTGATCTTTAAAGGCAAGATGTCTTCGTGCATTGTAACAACTGGTTGAGAACAAGATGAAGAAATAGATTGAATGATCAGGTGGAGCTCTTAAGATAGTAAAACTCCAGATCCAAATGCTTGTGCATCTGAATTTAATAGAAATCTGGTTTCACAGACAACAATTCTCCAGGCTGTGTGAGATGGAAAGCTTTCTTAGACCTTCCCAAAATCATTTAACTTGAAAATCACCAATCTCTTTCCACTTATGACTGTATGACTATAACTTGTTGCTGGCAATCCTTATGATTTATATTGATATATTGATCATCAATTGTGTTGTAAATGTTGTACCTTGATGAACGTATCTTTTCTTTTATGTACACTGAGAGCATATGCACCAAGACAAATTCCTTGTGTGTCCAATCACACTTGGCCAATAAAATTCTATTCTATTCTATTCTATTCTAAAATCTTGGATTGACTCTTAATTTTTTTTCATGCAGTGTATGCGCATTTCACATTGATATGGTGTCTGTTTTCTGTAAATCATCAAAAATCTAATTAAAATGATATAGGTAGTCCTTGGCTTACAACTGTCATTCAGAACTCAATTGTGCATGTAAGTTGTGCTGGTCGTTAAGCAGGTCAACACTTGATCACACGACCATGGAGGGGGTATGGCCATCGGAACTTCGAATCGGGGTCGTGACCACCTTTTTGGAGGTCTGTCATAACTTCAAATGGTTGGTAAGGAACTGATTGTAAACCGAGGACTACTTGTATATGATATAATAAGTAGTACAGATAGTCCTCTACTTACAACAGTTCATTTAATGACCACTCGAAGTTACAAGGGCCCTGAAAAAAGTGACTTATGACCATTTTTCACATTTATGAACGCTGCAGCATCTCCATGGTCAGATGACCAAAATCTGGATGCTTGGCAACTGGTTCATGTTTATGACAGTTGCAGTGGCCCAGGGTCACATGATCCCCTTTTGGGACCTTCCGACAAGCAAAGCCAACAGGGAAGCCATTGAATTGTCAACAGTTGTTAAGCCAAAATGTCTTCCTTAGCAACAGAAACTTTGGGCTCAATTTTGGGTTGTAACTCAAGGATTACCTATAGTAAAAAAAAAAAATCAGCATATGAGAGTGGAGAACTCAGTTCCCAGACTTCTTATATGGCTTTCAGAGCTGCAATTCTGAATTTCGCAGACTGTTGGGCAGTTCTTGTTGGCTCCATTGCAGGGGTGAAATTCAGCAGGTTCTGACAGGTTCTAGAGAACCGGTAGCAGAAATTTTGAGTAGTTCGGAGAACCAGCTAATACCACCTCTGGCTGGTCTCAGAGTAGGGTGGGAATGGAGATTTTGCAATATTCTTCCCATCCCATGCCCACCAAGCCACGGCCATAGAACCGGTAGTAAAAAAATTTAATTCCACCACTGCTCCATTGTTAGGTTTGGAATGAGCTGGCTTCAAAACGAATGGTGCTTTTTCTGTACCACGATATAACTCCAGAAAAGTGTGAATCCTTTGTGAAATTAGCATTTCTTAGACAATGGCAATTGGAGCACAGGAGGAAGTTTTCCTCCTAAAGCACAGGTAGTCCTTGACTTGTAACATTTGGTTTAGTGACCATTCAAAGTTACTATGGCATTGAAAAAGGTGACTTGTGACTGGTTGTTGTTTTTTTGTTTTTGTTTTTCACTTAAGACAGTTACAGCATCTCTATAGTGATGGGATCAAAATTCAAATGCTTGAGAGCTGACTCATATTTATGACGGTTGCAGTGTCCCAGGGTCATGTGATCCCCTTTTGCAACCTTTTGACAAGCATAGTCAACGGGGAATTCACGTAACAGCCATATTACTAACTGAACAACTGTGCTGATTCACTTAACAACGGTGGCCAGAAGGGTCATAAAATGAGACAAAACAAAAATGATTTACAACTGCCTCGCTTAGAAACATAGCTTTTTGGCTCAATTGTAGTCATAAGGCGAGGATACCTGCAAAATGTTACCAGCTCATGGATTAAAGCGCGCAGCGATATTTGTGCCAAGTGTTAAGGATGGATAGCACAAGATAATTATGCTAGGTTCGGTTGCAGGAATAGTTTTATGTGTTCATTTTTAAAATGAACTTTTTTGAAAAGTTCATATTTGGGTGTTGCTCCTCTGAAGTTGTATAGAAAAGAGGATTTGACTATAGTGGTTATGGTTAGATCCAGAATGATAGCTATTTTAAGAAAACAATCCACCCACTCCCTTTGTCCTTGATACAATTTGCTTCATTCGGGAATGCAACTCTTTTGGCAGCTTGTGTTTTCAAGGATGCCCTTGTAAATCTATAGCCTGGAGTGTAGCTTTGTCTTCAGTGTGTACAAATGCCAGTTGCTAAGGTACATATTTTGTGCTCATGTATTTTTGTGTGTCAGCCAAATAGGGCCACTGTGCATAAAAGTCTTTGAAATGTAGTAATGTTGGAATGTAGTAAGCCTATATTGTTGACTAGGACAAAGAGCAATTAACCATTACAAATATATATATTTTAAAAAAACAACACACATCCTAGCAGCACATCCTAATTCTGAATGAAGCCTCACGATGTACAGCTGTTTGGAGCAGAAGAATTTACATGAGCTCAATCCAGCTATTGAGTTATAAAAAAATATATTTAAATTCTTCTATTTCATTTGCTTAAGGAGATCTATGGCCACAGTCTGGTTGCGCGTGCCTGTCTATACAGGTAGTCCTCAACTTATAATAGTTCATTTAGTGACCATTTGAAGTTACAATGGCACTGAAAATTTTTTTACTTATGACTCTTTTATCACACAACCATTACAGCATCCCTGCGGTCAGGTTATCAACATTCAGACACTGGCAACTGACTCATACTTATGACGGTTGCAGTGTCTTGGGGTCACGCAATCACCTTTTGCAACCTCCTGCAAGCAAAGTCAGCGGGGAAACCACATTCACTTAACAACTGTGCTACTAAAATTATCAGCTGCAGTGCTTCACTTAACAACTGTGGCAAAATAGAAGTTTCCTCTTCTAAAAGTCCACATCATTGTTCTAAACCTAAATACCAGCTTTTGCCATTGTTATGCTAAGGAACAGTGTAATTAATTATGTGCTATATTTCATAATTGAAAGCCTTAATTTACCCTAAGTATTCATTTAGAGCATTTCTGTGTGGCAAAAAAATAAATAAATAAAAAAGTCTCTAAGGAAAAAGTGGTTAGTATTTCTAGGAAATTAATGTTTCTATTTTGAGAAGAAAAAAAACCTTAATGACTCTAATTAAATTGCCACAGAATGGCATTTCTATAGAGATGGCAGATTTTTGAGAAAGTAAATTACCCACAAAAGTTACTTGCAATTAATTTATCATTTTTGGTTCATGTTACTCATCTTTTTGGCATGAGATAATACTATAGAGCTTTTAAACTTATCTGTAGGAGCATGGTTAGATATACAATACAATAATACATATTTAGAGAAAGTATTGAACAAAGTTTTGCTTATTCTATTTTTACTTCAGAAGTATTTACTTAGTTAGATGTGATAGTACTTCCATGTGAAGCAAATCTAGTGGCTAGGTAAAGAATAAAATTATACCCATGCATTATTTATTAAAATTGTTTCTATATCATTTTTCTATGCACTTAAGCTTCAAAGTGACATTCTGCTTTTTAAATGCAATAACAGTAATATCCCGCAGAAGAGCACACACAGTGATATCATAATAATATAAAGGGAAATATTTTAAATGAAAAAAGCAGAAGCTAACATATAGGCCATCTGTGGAAACTTAAACTGCAATGGTCTCTCTTCCAAAATACTGTTTTGAACTGGTCGCCCTTTTGTTGATAAGCCCACCATCATCTGAAATCTACTCTTTGCCATTGGGGTATTTCTAGATATCTTCAGACCTGCCTGCTCCAAATTAAATCTTGCCCTGAGCCAGAAAATGGGAGCTTCAAATGAATTTGGTAAATAAATAAAATCTGTTCGACAATGAAACATAGAAATTACAGCTTGTTGTGGGTCTTGCTACCAAAGGAGTTTCATCTGCTGGTACCCAGAACAGGGCTTTATCAGTGGTGGCCCTGTCTTTTATGGAACAGTTTGCTTTTACATAAAGATTACTTTATCCCTGGTGGGTTTCTGAAGGGCTATAATAACCTGGCTAATCGATAAGACCTTCAGGGCATTGTTAGGTTGAGCAGTTATTTCATTATAGCGGAATTTTATAACTTTTGCTTTTACTCTTGTTTTTCATGCAGTCTCTTTTTTGCAAGCTTTTTAAAGCCAGGTCAGAATGGGTGGCACACTAAAGGTACTCCTTAACTTACGACCACAGTTGAGCCCCAACTTTCTGTTGCTAAGTGAGACAGATTTTAAGTGAGTTTTGCCATGTTATACAACCTTTCATGCCAGTTATTACAGTCAATCGCTGCAGTGGTTAAATTAGTTACGCAGTTGTTAAGTGAATCCGGCTTCCCCATTGAAAGTAGCCAAAGGTGATCACGTGACTTCATAACACTGCAACTGTCATAAATATGAGTCCGTTGCCAAGTGTCTGAATTTTGATCACATCACCTCTTGCAGTAACAGTTGTAAATGTAAAAAAAGGGTCATTAAGTCACTTTTTTCAGTGCCACTGCAGCTTTGAATGGCCACTCAATGAACTGTTGTAAGTCGAGGACCACCTGCAGTAATAAATACAACATTTTAAGACTAGAGAGTGGCCATTAAAGCTAGCTTAATTTTCACTGCAGAATTTTGCAGCAAACAAGCCTTCCACGACATACTGTACATCAGTTATCTTCCATGCTTACGAGTCATTTAATGATGAGAGATGTGTTGTTATAACTTACAAGCTGTAGTAATGAGACGCTGTTTCTTTCAGACTAACAGGGATGCCAAAGGAAAAATATGATCCTCCAGATCCTCGCAGAATATATACCATCATGTCAGCAGAAGAGGTAGCCAATGGGAAGAAGTCCCACTGGGCAGAGTTGGAAATCTCGGGTAAGGAATCCGATAAATGACCAGATCGAAGGAAAGTAGAACAAATTTAACTCCCTGTGATCTGGACTCTATGCTCCTATTAAAAGCTTTTTGAGGGATCAAGTGTGTCTTTAGCAGATCCTTTTTATTATACAGGTAGTCTTCTACTTTGTGACCATAATTCAGGGGTGTCATTCCGATTTCATTGAGGGTTGTGTTTGACATCAGAGGGGCCGGGGAGGGCGTGGCCAGCTCAATGTCATTCGTGTTTGGGCTGCCAGCAAAAACGGGCAGCTGAGCTCTGTTTGTGGCTGCGACGGCCTCCTGCAACCCTCCGCCAGTGAAAACGGAGCTCATGAAGGCCATTTGCAGCCCTCCTGAGCTCCGTTTTCACTGGCAGAGGCACCGTGGGCTGGTCCTTTGCTGTTTCCAGGGAAGATCTAAACACCCCCACGGGCCGGATCTAGCCCGCGGGCCTTGAGTTTGACACCCCTGTCATAACTGAATCTGGAATTACGGTCGAAAATCATGCAGGTTATCCTGTGATTGACCGGATTTTATTACTTTTTTTTTTTTGGCGGTGGTCATTAAGTGAATTGCCTTGGTCGTTGAGCAAATCTGCAGTCATTAAACAAATGCTGTGGTTGTTAAAAGAACCCATTGTCCACAATGCATATTTTTTTTGTTGGAAACTAGAAGCAAACATAGTCATGTGACTCTGGGATACTGCAGATGGGCATAAAGGTTGGCTGGTAGCCGAGTATCCAAAATGCAGTCACATAACTTAGGTGGTAGTGGCCACCAGAACTTCAAATCCAGGTTGCAAGTACCTTTTCTTCGGTCCCATCAGAATTTCAAAGAGATTAGTTGTAAGATAAGACTACCTGTATTGGCAAGCTGGGTTTCCTTTATCCCATATTTGTGACTTTCATTTTTCCTACTCGTGAAATATATCGTTGTTAAATACTTATTTTAATCCAAATGCTCAGAGAAGAATTTTTAAAAATATGTTTTTTTTGTAGAAGAGGCAACTGTTAATTTTTAATTCTTTGGTCTTGACATCTATCTTCACCTGGGAGAAATACAGATTTTGCCTCTTCAGTTAACCAATTGAAAATTCTGATTCAGGAATAATTCTTCATTGTTTGTTTATATAATATCTTACTGGTTCCGTCCACTGTGGCTTCTATATATGTGCCTATGTGAAAGAGTGTCAAACTAGCTAAACAATTATGAATTTTCTTGAATCAGAATTTTCTGTTTCAGAGGCTGAAAGAAGCTCCCAAACAGAGCTTCAGAGGCTTTTTTCCCTGAAGTTCTGTTTTGGAGGCTTTCAGAGGCAGAAATTTTTTTTTTCTGAAACCGAGTTTCAGAGGCAGAAAAAAAAAAGCAAAAAAAAGCAAGGCACAGAACTCAAAACCAAGGAACCTGTTGCTAAAATTCACCTCTGGGAACAGCTGATTGGGGGTATTCCGGGAGGCCGATCCACCTGCCAATCAGCTTTTTTCTTACTTTCCTCCCCAAAAACTAAGGTGTGTCTTATACTCCGGTGTGTCTTATACTCCGAAAAATACGGTATATTTGTTGAGCTTGTAGAAGAAAACTACTAACTCTCTCTACCTGTTTCTGATTTTAGGTAGAGTGCGCAATTTAAGTCCATCACTTTGGTCACTAACACACTTGACTGCTCTCCACCTCAATGACAACTATTTAACTCGCATTCCACCTGATATTGCCAAGCTTCATAATCTGGTTTACCTGGATCTCTCATCCAACAAACTCCGAAGTTTACCAGCAGAACTAGGAAACATGGTTTCTCTCAGGTGAGGAGTCTTGAATTCTCTTCCCAAATAACCTAAAAGTGTTTTTGCGGATGTTTCTTTTGGCTACTGTTATGAAACAAACAAAATGTTAAAAAGTTACGATATTTAGGTAGTTACTTACCAAGCACATCTAAATTATATTGAAGTAACCAAAATATCTTTACAATCCCCAAGGCATGCCACAGCTTTTGAGCACCCTGAATATTTGGAAATCGAAAGTTGAAAATTTTGACACGCCCTACGTACTGTATTGATGCAAGAATTTTTGTACTTTTCTTTTACATAATTTCTGGTGGGGTGGTAATATTTTTAAATTTGTGCTCTTTGGCATAAGATGGGCAAGAGCATTGAGGAAGAAGGATGATTCAAGCTATGGATAAATGTCACTACATATGGTAGAAAACTCAACGTGGGACTCTTATTTTGGATAATAGTTTCTCTTCTGATGTGCCATTCTGGCATTTTTATATACTTTGGAATGAGCCTAATATCTGCAAAACTACTTGTTCAAAATCTTTAAGAATTTCTAAGCGTCAAAGTCAGGATGTTTATGATCTTGAAAAAAAAGCTCGGCTACTGTTCTAGAGCCAGAGGTATTTTTTACATTTCCCCCTAAAAACTGGACAATAATTCTTCTAATGTTTTGTCCTTCTTTATCTGATCCTTTATTTCAATCTGAAGTAGAGGTTAGTCAGAAGCCCATAGCCTTGGCTACATTTGTGGACTTCCATCAGCTTTTGATTGATCCATTGTGATAGTAACTCATAAACAGAAGTTGTTATTTTGTTTGTATACATTACGATCCAGCACTCACTGTACATCTTTATCCTCAGAAATGGTTGATTTGGAGGTAGGCTGATTATACTAACACAGATGCTCTGATATGTTTTCCATCTCACTACTTAGAAAAAGTATTATAATGAATGCAGGTGTGTAAAACCTCTTTTAAACTGCCTTTATTAAATAATTTACTCTGGTTTTAGGGAATTGCTTTTAAACAACAATTTGTTACGAGTTTTGCCTTATGAACTTGGACGGCTCTTCCAGCTACAAAACCTAGGTCTGAAAGGTAAGGGGTAGTAAGAAATATATTTTTGTGTGCTTAAGTGGGCGCTCCATCACTGGAGATTTTTAAGAAGAGACTGGACAGTGACTGGTCTGAAATGGTATAGGTCAGTGATGGCTAACCGTTTTGCCGTTGTGTGCTAAAAGTGGGGGAACGCAGGGAGAGGTCACGCGCGTAAATGCCCACACCCATAATGCAATGTGCCCCCCCCATGCATGCCCGCATGAACCCCTCCCCCCCCACACTGTTCCTGCTTTTGGCATGCAGTGGCACAGTAGGCCCATTTTTCACCTTCCCCAGGCTCCAGAGGCTTTCTTGTAGCCTGGGGAGGGCAGAAACAGCATTCCACGCTCCCCCACAGACCTTCCAGAGGCCGGAAACAGGCTGTTTCTCAACTTCCAGTGGGCCCAAAAGGCCCAAAAATTATGTGGGTGGCACGTGCATGCACACTGGATCCGAGCTAGGGCAACGCTCACGTGCCCACAGATACAGCTCTGTGTGCCACCTGTGTTACGCATGCCATAGGTTCGCCATCACGGATATAGGTTTTCCTGCTTGAGCAGAGGGCTGGACTAGAAGACCTCCAAGGTCCCTTCCAGCTTACTCCTCTCCTCTCCTCTCCTCTCCTCTCCCCCTTATGTCTGACTTTTTTCCTCCTATGTTAACCTCTTGGAAGCAATATGGGTTGTCCTCGACTTACAATCGCAATTGAGCCCAAAATTTCCATTGCTAAGCAAGAGAGTTGTTAAGTGAGTTTTGCCCCATTTTGCGACCTTTCTTGCCAGAGTTGTTAAATGAATCACTGCAGTTGTTAAATCAGTAACAGAGTTATTAAATGAATCTGGCTTTGCTTGTCAGAAGGTGGCAAAAGATGATCCCTGTCATAAATGCATTCCGTAACTTTGAACGGTTGCTAAACGGATGCTTGTAAATCAAGGACTACCTGTATGTATATACTACATTTTCTTAGCCTGATTCTTCATTTCTAACCTTTCTATATTTCTAACATGTTCTCCCATCCTGCCTGGCCAAACCTGGGGAATTATGGCAGTTGAAATCAAGTTAGAAGGTCTTCCTTTAGCAGTCAATTAATAAACTTTATATCAGTCTTGAAGTGTTTTTTGGTGTTTTTTTTTTGAGCCTTTTATTTCAATATAATTTACTTCTGTTCTGTCTATAGTATTTTTGCACTAACCACTACCAATCTATATTGTTGTCAAAACTCCAACATGTGTCCATATAGTTGCCAGGAATCAAGATTAACTCGAGAAACACTTGGGTTAAATTTCAGTTAGAGAGAGTTAGCAGAGCAGGCAGGGAAGGTTAAAATTATTCTCCTGTTATGAGCAAGATCAGCCAGGTAGATTTTCCTTAAAAGAGCAAGTTCTGTTGGCAAATGGAATGCCTCTTTGAAGCCTACAAGCATTCTTTGCTTTTGTTTCCTAGTTACATATTTTATTGTACTGATAAAGTTTTTGACCTGTTTATCAACCCTAAAAAAGAATCTAAGCCAAGAGGAATGTCTTCAAGGACAGAATTGCCTTTGAATAATACTTTGAAAACTCCAGTTGCAGATAAAGATAGAAAACATTGAAACCTGCGGTTTTCATTAGTCTAGTAAAGATGACTTCTGCTCAAAATGTTTTAGTTCCAGCCCCGTAAATTTAAAAAAAAAAGTTCCAAATACTTCGGCCAAACACATTAAGAAAATAAATTTCATGAAGGACGAAAAGCAGAAAGGCTCTGTTTTGGAAGACAGAGCCAGATAAATAGAGTTTGAGATAAACCTCTTCATTTGTTGGGGCAATGGCAAAATATTTTCCGTCTGTCCTTCTGATTATGTACCAAAATGGATTTCACAATAGTTCCTGCTTTCCTCTTAGTACTACTTTATAACGCCTTGTTAAGACCATATTTGCATCCAGTTTTGGTCGCCACAATGTAAAAAAAATATGTTGAGACTCTAGAAAGAGTACAGAAAAGAGCAAGAAAGATGATTAGGGGACTGGAGGCTAAAACATATGAAGAACGGTTGCAGGAACTGGGTATGTCTAGTTTAATGAAAAGAAGGACTAGGGGAGACATGATAGCAGTGTTCCAATATCTCAGGGCTGCCACAAAGAAGAGGGAGTCAAGCTATTTTCCAAAGCACTGAGGGCAGGACAAGAAGCAATGGGTGGAAACTATTCAAGAAACAACTCAGAACTAAGGATAAATTTTCTGACAGTGAGAACAATCAGTGGAACAACTTGCCTCCAAAAGTTATGGATGGTCCAACACTGGAGGTTTTCAAGAAGAGTCTGGACAACTATTTGTCTGAAATGGTACAGGGTTTCCTGCCTGAGCAGGGGGTGGACTAGAAGACCTCTAAAGTCCCTTCCAAATCTGTTATTCTGTTGGTTCACTTGTGTCTTTATGAAGCATTTTCCCTGGGAATGAAAATGTTATCAGGTCTTCAGGTTTGTTCTAGAAATGAGATGTAGATAACTAAACTAACCTGTCTTCCAAGATAAACAAAGAATTAAGGATAAGGAGTGTTACAGTAAACATTAATTAATTCAAACGGAGAATATTGTGGAAGCCATTTCTTTTAAAAATCTTGCTTTGATTCCAGGCAATCCTTTATCACAAGATATTCTCAGCCTCTACCAGGACCCAGATGGGACACGTAAATTGTTGAACTACATGCTTGACAATCTAGCAGGTAACAATTCTTTTTAAATGATACCAGCAATCTCTCCTACTTACGATACGTAAGCTTTGTTAGGGGAATAATTTTATATTCAGAGTCCTCCTAAAAGGATATCTCTGAACACACTATATTTTATATTGAATGCTCGTGCTAAGAAGAACTGGCTACTTGGTGTCACACGGGCACCATGTTTATATCATGCATGATTATGACATTAAATTCCAGTTCTTGAAGGGATTTGGCTTGTAACCCTCATTAACATTCAGTCTCTATCATTATTTCAGTTCATCCAGAGCAGCTGCCTCCAAGGCCATGGATTACATTAAAAGAGCGAGACCAAATTCTGCCCTCAGGTATTACTTCAGCCATCTTCGATTGGCAACCTGTATTCTCTCTGCTCCAACTAACTCAAAGCATTGTTATGGTTACAGAAGGGCCCTTACACTTTTTAAAAAGTATCAGGTTGCAGACGGTACCTTGAACATCTTAAAATAAGGATCAAGGAGTGAAAATAAGAACATTCTTAGACCACGCTCCATTTAAACGCTACGTTAAAAGCTAAACAGAGAAATACTATTTAAAAGTTGATAGCACCAGTAAGGGAGCGCGTAAGGTTAACGGGACTCCCAAGAAACCCAAATGATGCATCTTGAGTTTATGCGGCAGCAGGACAAGAAGCTAAAGGGGAAAAGAGAGAAGCAAGTTCATCCGTAGCAAGTTAAGGTAGTCCTCAGTGAACGACCATTTATTCAGCAACCGCTTGAAGTTATAAGGTGAATGATTGGTATTTATGCCTCAAAGTTATGGCCCTTGCAGCATCTCCACAGTCAAAAATGTGGGTGCTTGGTTAGCCTGCCCACATTTATGATTGCAGTGTGTACTTCACTTCTCTCCACCAAACTTTTCTCCCCCATCTCTGCCCTTCTGGTCACCCTGCAATCTGATGCCCTGGGCTTTCCCAGCCCAGCTGACCACCATTGCCATCTTCCTGCCACTGCTGATGAGGCATGCCCAACCTGGCTGTGGACCTGAATGCAGGACAGCAAGGGCAGCTGAGCACAGGATGACCAAAGAGCAGAGATGAGGATCCAGGTAGGCAGGTGGGGGAGTGTGTTGAAGCAGAGGCAAGCACAGGAAGGCAGGAAAAGCATGAGGTCCTTGCCTAACCCACTGCAGCCGGGACTACGTAAACTTATTAAGTGGTGTCACATGATTTTTCACCCGACAACTGCATCACTTAGCAATGCAAATTCCATTCTGCCTGCTATAACTTGGGGAAGACTATGTCGTCATCATCTTTTAAAGACCCATAATCCCTTGCTGGGTGGAGTCTGGGCAACTGAATGGAGCTAGCAGAGCGTTTAATGGCCAGTTGCCCTTCCTGTCGCCAATGCAGAGTTATATTCAGCAGATATATTCTCAGTGTGCCCAGAGAAATAAATATCTGCCTCTACCTAGGATGGAACTCACAGCCTCCTGATTGTGAGGCGAGAGCTCCACCTCTAGGCTGTACGCATCAGCTTTAATTTCTCTGGTTGGTTTTGTGCATTGCCCTGAGCCCTAATGTGATCTGCTTGATTTTAGGGTGGCGTAAAGACAATTCTGGCTTATTTAAGAAACCAAGGTTAACCCAGGTGACATGATGTGCAGCGAGGCTGCTAAAGAGTGCATAAGTGCTGTGGATTAAGAAATTAGAGATTATCTGTTGGCCCCAGCCTATAATGCAGGTTTGAAGACCTCTGCTCTAATGCATTTAGCAATCAACCTTTGGTTCCTAGTGCAGCATTTAATTAATACTCTAGAAAGCACTGCAATACAAAAACAACAAAGGATTTGCTGTGCTTAAATTTATTTGCATTTTATTATTTATTTCCCCTTTATTATTTTTATAAACAACTCAGGGAAGCTAACATACCTAACACTCCTTTCTCCTCTTATTTTCCCCACAACAACCCTGTGAGGTGGGTTGGACTGACAGAGAGTATGACTGGCCAAAAGTCATCCAGCCGGCTTTCATGCCTAAGGCGGGACGAACTCACCACACCCTGGTTTCCAGCCTGGTGTCTTAACCACCACACCAAACTAACATGTAAAATGTTTTGTTTTAAAGAATGTTCTACTCTTGCTTTCTTTGAAAATTGGCAGCTCTCAACAAAAAGCTGTTATTTGATGCTAATGCCTTATTTTACTGCAACAGAGAGAGTCCGAAGTCAATGCTTCTTTTCTTTTCCCTATCTTTCCTCACTTCTCTATCCCCTTTCCTTTTCCTCCTCATTGCTCTTTTATTTACTTTTCTATTTTGTATTTTATAACATTTAATAACCTAATAAAAATGTTTGGCAAACGTAAAAAAGAAAACTGGCAGCTCTTGGTCATTGCTGATATCCGTAGTGCTGTATAAGATGGTCCTTCCGTCAAAAAAAATATTAATAATAATCCTTGGCACACGTCATTGTTCTCATCATTGGCTTTCTTTTCTCCAGCTTCGTTTACTGTCATGTGCTACAATGTATTGTGTGATAAATACGCTACCCGTCAGCTCTATGGCTACTGTCCCTCCTGGGCTTTAAACTGGGAATACAGAAAAAAGGGAATCATGGAAGAAATTGTGAACTGGGATGCAGATATCATTAGTCTTCAGGTAATTATAACTAAAACAGGTCTATTCTAATATAGCGTCTGACTCACAAACACTTGAAAAACTCTTTGCAGATACAAAATTGTTTTTAAAATTATTTCTCGGAGGAATAGGGACAACATTCCTGTTTGGCAGAATTACTTCATGCCTTCAGGAGTTAAAATCGTGTACGTTACCCACCCACTCCTTCAGTCTGTTCTCCACAATACCTTTGTGCGGGTAGGTTGGTCCGAGAGAAGAGGAGAAGCAGCATCTTTACCCAATGGACAGCTGTGATTAAAGGTGGATTTGAACCTGGGTGTCCTCGGACATCTGTCTGAAAAGTTATAGGGTCTCCGGCTTGAGTAGGGGGTTGGACTAGAAGACCTCCAAAATCCCTTCCAACTCCGTTATTCTGTTCTGTTCTGTTCAGTTGTTCTTTATCACCTTAAATATTACAATACACTGACTTTTGGTGGGCCCAGACCATGGATGTCAAACTGGATTTCTTCGAGGGCTGGATCAGCATTGTAGTTCTCTTCCATGGGCCGGCCGGGGAGGAGGGGAGAGAGGTGGGACGGATGCCTCCTGCAGCATCCTGCCGGAAAAAATGGGGCACGGGTGTGTGTGCGTGCAGGGGGGGCCATGCCCCCTTTTGGCTGACAGAGTGCTGCAGGAAGCCGTCCAGGCCAAAAATGGGGGAGGGGGCGCTGGGGGCCCTCGCGTCCCATTTTGGCAGGCGCCACAGGCCAGTCCTTTGCTATTTCCAAGCCAGCCCCACGGGCCAGATTTAAGCACCCCATGGGCCTTGAATTTGACACCCCTGGCCTAGACTGTTTCCTTGGATATTTTTCAAGCTTTTAAGATGTGTGGACTTCAGCTCATGCTGGCTGGAAATTCTGGGAGGTGATGTCCACCCATCTTGCCTGAGATAAAGGTAAAGGAGTCCCTGCAGATTTTACTTCCCCAGCCTTCCTGCCTTTGCAGATCTGTGCGTGTGTTGGGGGGGGGGATGGCTCTGTGTGAGTAGCGGGCAAGCACGTGCACTCAGCTCCATTTGAGCTTGTGCAAATGGAGCACATGTGTGCGTGCTTGCCCACTTCTCGGGCAAGAGGGGGTGCATGCGCACGCTTGCCTGCCACTTCCACGGCCCGGTTCCTATTGGCTCAAGGTCCGGTAGTGGGCTGCAACCTGGAGGTTGGGGACCGCTGTGCTGGTCATTGCCAACTGTAGGGGGCGATACTCATCTCCATTTCAAGAGCTATACAGCCAGGGCTGTCAAATGATGTTTCCATGGTCTTGTGGCCAGCGTGACCTCCCGGAGTGCTGTTATCTTGCCTAAGGTCGGACTAGAACTCACAGTCTCCTAGTGTCTTAACCACTTGTAAGCATCTTTGGAGCATCATGGTGGCCATTTGTCAGGTTCCTTCTTCTACTGAGGGTTTTGGAAATATCATTGAAGGACAGGAGAGAAAATGGCTGCCAAGGCATCAATCAGATAAGTTTCAGTGAATATCTCAGACAAGCCCTCTCTAATGCACAGGAAGTGAGGGAGGCACATTCACATTTGTAAGGTTCTGTTACAGGTAGTCCTCGACTACAGAGGGAACCAGAACTTAAGCGAGTCACCACGTGACCAGACTTGATTTTATGACCATTTTTACCCCGGTTGTTAAGTAAAACATGCATTCCTTAAGGGAGTCCACCTTCAAAGGTTCTTTGCTTTGTTGTTGCGAGTAACATGAGGTGTCCTTTTTGTAGCCCCAAAGGAGGTTTTTTTTCAAGAGGCAGTTGAACTTGCTCTGAAGATGTTTCACTTCTTCAGCTCTGACTGGATGGTAGGGAATTCCAGTCAGAGCTGAAGAAGCTTCTTGGATGAGAAGCGAAACGTCTTCCAAGCAAAACCAGGAAGTCCAGTTGCCTCTTGAAAAAAAAGTACCTTTGGGGCACCCATGACCTGGATGACTGAGAATCTCCACAGACATTCCTTTCTATAGATTCTCTGCATTCCAGCGTAGAGGTTTGAGAAACAAGTAGAAGCCAAAGTTGTTGCTTTTTTGCACCTTTGCTCTTGTGCCCCAGTAACCCTGCCGTATTCACTTCCAGGAAGTAGAAACTGAGCAATACTTCACCCTCTTTCTGCCAGCATTAAAAGAGCGTGGATATGACGGATTTTTTTCTCCAAAGTCACGTGCCAAAATCATGTCTGAGCAGGAGCGAAAGCATGTGGACGGTTGTGCAATATTCTTCAAAACAGAAAAGTAAGAGATTCATTCCTCCGTATTGCGGCTCGACTGTGCAAGCAGCCCTGTTCGTTCCCAAATCAGCATCTGTTCTGGCCATACATGCAGCAGTTCTGAAATCCGTATCAAAAATGCAGGAGGGACGCTTAGAATTCTTGCTAGTCATTTTTATTTTTTTCATTTCTTAATAACAACAGCAGTCGTTTATATCAAAATATAAAATACCGAAAGACAAAGAAAAACGAAAACGATGGGAAAATAGAAAAGGATTTGGTTTCTTGCTAGGTTTGTTCATATAGAAATATTACTATATAAAAGTAAAAAGTTGAGGTTGTATATTATTACTTTATTCTACTGCGCCAAAAGGAGTTCGAAGTCAGTGCTTTTCTTTAGCTTTTCCCCTTTACAAACAACAGTCATTATAGATTTGTTTCTTTCTCTCTCTTTTTTTTTTTCAATTGGTGATTTATGTGTGGACGTTGGTTTTGGTTCCAGGTTCACACTGGTGCAGAAGCACACGGTCGAGTTCAACCAAGTGGCGATGGCCAACTCAGAAGGGTCCGAAGCTATGCTGAACCGAGTTATGACAAAGGACAACATCGGAGTTGCGGTTGTGTTAGAGGTGCAGAAGGAACTGTTCGGGGCAGGTTGGTGTTTGTGTTTTCATCCCCCAAATGAGGACGGTTACAGGCTGGATTTTGTTTGTTATATTTATAGCTGAATGTCAGGGTTCCAAGTAACACCCCCAACCGAATAAGACTCCGAGGCAGGCATTCCCTCAATGTTCCATTTTATTAGAGATCCTATATTGATACATCTGGGAAAACCCGAATCTGAAAGCCTCCCGGGTCTACTTTTGTAACACCTTGAAACCCTGACACTGAGCTTGTCTCTTTAAGAGTTTGAGTTGACTCCATGTGGGTCTTGGTTGCCCCTCACCATTCCTGCCACCGCCATAACAGCAACCCTGGTGGACTGAAAGAGAACGACTAGCCCAAAGTCATTCTAGGCTTCTGTATCTTGAGGCTAGTCTAGACTCTGGAAATTACACAACCGGCTTTGTAATTTGGAGACAGGAGGGGCTGTGCCTGTGAGTCAGTCTTGATTCATGATGACTGCCTGGACAATCCCTGCAATTTTCATAGCAAGATTGTAGAACTGCTTTGTGACTGCTTCCTCCTTGGGCTGAGAGAGAGGGGTGGGGAGGGAGGGAGAGAGGGACTGGTCTATTCACCCAGATAGTTTCACATCTAAGGCAGAACTGGACATCATTGTCTCTTGGTTTCTAACCTAGCGCCTTAAGTAACTAAATCAAACTGGCTCTCTTTTTGTAGCAGCAGCAGCCCTACTTAGCTTAAGTGAAGCCGACAAAGCATGAGATTGGAGTGGGATGCTTGGGGGGAGAAAGGAACTGTGCCACCTTGGCAAGCTGCTCCAAGGTCATACAACTGGAAGAAGGAGGGAGCCGCATGCCAACCTGGGCTCAGATTGACTGTTAACGGAAACATCTTGCAGGAACTTGGTTGGTGGGCAGCGAGAGGCAGACAGAGAGAGGAAAGTAGAACTTAGTGATTTTGGAAGTGAATTCTCAGTTCTGACTTTGCCTTGTTGCTTTATACTTGACTGCTAATGAAATTATACCTTTCTCAACAAATGGAGCCAAAGATCATTTTTACTTAGATGTTTAAGCTGTGACAGGTTGGACATTGACTTTACACGGGGTTTTGCTAAATTAGCTTCCAAGGGGTGAAGATCTGCTCATCACAGCCAAGAAGGAGAAATCATTATCCCTACCTTTTCAGAATTCTTTGGGTGGGTTAAATTAGGCCTGGAAAAAGAGGGGTTGATATCCTTTGTAACATTAATGTGGAATGACAGGCAAATTCAGATGGGAAAGCATTTATTTTCCTTCCTCGTAATCTAGGCAGGCCCATGATTATTGTTAATTGGAGTTGTAGGGCAGGCTCTGCTAGGGAGAATTTGAGCAGGAGCAATCACCATTTATTCCTCCTCCTCTGCCTCACAGCTTGGTCTCATTCTCACCAGCGCTAGGCGGAGAACTTATTTCTCTGCCCATGCCAAGACACTTGGTGAATCTGTTGCTAAAATGGCCACCTGAGAAACCGGGGAGCTCTCACGAAACAGGCCAAATGGATGGCCCCTTTCTGCTTCCGGCCAGGCGGATTGATTTCTTTTGGGTCTCTGATGATTTTGGGTGATGGACCATATGCCGCCAAGTGGGGAAGGCAGGTTTAATTGATGTCCCTGTGCATCGTATCATATTTATAACTCCTTTGTGTTCATGGAGGTATGTGTGTTGTGTCAAAATAGGCAGTAAGGGAGAAATACGTTGTGTTACAAACTCCATCCCATTTGTAAGTGCCTCATCTAGCTGTGAAGGTAATTCTCATTGCAAATCTTGAATCCATAAAGTTCACAGTGCACAAAAGACGCACAAATGCAATTCCATATCTCAGGGTGAATTGATTTAATTTTGACAACTGTGCCTTGATCTTAGGTATGAAACCACTTCATACAATGGACAGCCAGCTGCTTATAATAGCAAATGCCCATATGCATTGGGACCCTGAATATTCGGACGTAAAGCTTGTCCAGACAATGATGTTTGTCTCCGAACTTAAAAGTATCCTTGAGAAAGCCTCTGGTCGGCCTGGAAGCCCAACAGCAGACACAAATTCTATTCCTATGGTGCTGTGTGCAGATCTCAACTCACTGCCTGATTCAGGTAATTCAGAAGCAGTTGCCTTGACTTTGGAGGTGATCCATGTCTGTAAGAATAATTTTAACCTTTGTGCAAAACTTAAAAATATTCTTAGAAGAACCACTCTCAGCGTTTAAGACACTGTGTTTAATTATGATTGTTACTTGAGTGAGAGGGAATTAGAAATCAGATATTTTATGCCTGCTCTGTTTTTTCCAGAAGCTGTTCTTTAGATAATAAAGAACAAAATAGATCAAGCAACAATGGCATCTACTTTTCTTTATGTATTTCAGAAATTTTTAAAAAGGTGTCTCTACATGATTAAATTTGAAAAAGGGGATTTATTAGGGAATGCAATTGTTTTGAGTAGAAGAAATGGATCTAAGGTTTGGGTTTTAGATTAAAATTAATGTCTAGAGAATATCTGATAACAAATTAATAAGGTTGTTGCAATATTTTTATTAAGAAAATGCTTAGAATAGGGAATGGTGAGTTTTATATGTATATACGCATGTCCGGATTTTCTTGGAGAGAAGAACATGCTAGAAAATGCATTTCTGCCAAAATAATTGCAGAATGATTGCATGATTATTAGCAACTCCAGCTTTTGCCAAAGTAGAAAAATGAGGTTTCAGTTGGATAAATAAAAAAGTAATTGGAAAAAGGCAGCTGATAATTGAACCAGCTCAGCTGTGGAGAAAATGTTAAAATGTTCCAAGTATTGAGATACACACCCAAATTTTGTTTATTTCTTTGGAAGTTTATTCTCTCCTATGCAGTGAACACGGGTTTGCAGCTTCCCAATTAAATTCTGATCTGTGTTCTTGAAACAGCGTGGCTCCACTCCTCAAAGCTAAGCTTTGTCTGACATATTTCTCAGATTGTATAGATTAGTATTTCAATTTGGCAGAGGTTTTTGAAGTAGACTGACCTGAGTGAATATGCACCAAGTCCTTGGTCAAACTAGTAACTTTTCATTTGGTATACCAGTTATTTTATCCATAAACAAGAATGTGGTAGGACATTAAGCAACTTTCTAATTCCAGTGCAGTAAATCCAGTTAGCCGGTCTTCAGTAACAATTGTGTCTCTTGACTACTGAATAATATTTTTTGGTAAATGTTCATAATTGTCTAAGGAAAAAGAAATTGCTCACTTGCTGTTGCACAATAAACGTTGAAGAGTTAAAAGGCACAATTCGGTCTTTCAACTGTTGGTTATTCAAACCAGGTGTTGTGGAATACTTAAGCAATGGAATAGTGGCCGACAACCACAAAGACTTCAAGGAGCTGCGTTACAATGAGTGTCTCATGAACTTCAGTGGCAATGGAAAGAATGGGGCTCCTGAAGGAAGAATCACCCATGGTTTCCAACTCAAGAGCGCCTATGAAAACAACTTGATGCCTTATACTAATTACACTTTTGATTTCAAGGTAAGTGCTGTTTGATAAAAAAAAAAAATAGCCCCAAAAGAACTGTAAAACCTGTACCATCCAAGGTAGTTTGTGAACTCCCAGGTGGAAAAAGAATGACTATCCATAAATCCATATGGGTAGTCCACATTTGGCACCATATTTAAAAGGGAGATATAAATTCTAGATCAGAATGTTTAGTCTGATGTTTGTAAGTTACTGCTCCACAGCGGAATCCACCCATTTTTTGACAGTTGAAAGGTTGGTTCGTTGTTGCAAGTTCTCATTTCACATTAAACTCATAACGAGTAGAGCTGGCCTCCTAAATCTCCAATGACCGAATGTTGCCAGATTCTGATTGGCTTGCAGTCTAATTCAGGGATCTCCAAACGTGGTAACTTTTAAGATTTAATGGACTTCAATTCCCAGAATTCCCCACCAGCATGGCTGGCTGAGGAATTCTGGGAGTTGAAGTCCACGAGTCTTAAAGTTGCCATGTTCGGAGACCCCTGGTCTAATTTAACCGAAGGAGACCATCATATGTTTCCTCGCTTAAGGAACAGTTGCTTAACAACCATTCAAAGATACGACAGATCTTCCCAGAGCTACTTAAAACCCGGTTCCAGAATTCCAATGGCCACACAAACACACCATAATCATGTGATCACATTTTGGGTGCTTGGCAACTGGCTTGCATTTACAGCCATTTACAGCATGCCGTAATCCACATGACTGTGGTTTTTGGTGTTTTCTGCCAGTTTCCAGATTCTTATAAAAATGCCCATTGAAGGAAACAGGTTCACTCAACAACTATTGCAAAAAAAGATCATAAAATTGGGTACATTCACATGCACATGACTTAACAACCATAATTCTAAGCTTAGTTGCAATCATAAGTTGAAGACTAACTGTACAGGTGCCAATGCGACCTTCGTGTTTCATGTGCGCATCATTTTTACCTCTTGTAACAACAAACCACCATTTCATTACCTCTGGGAATTAAATCAAACAGTGGAGGCTTCATATCCAGTGGTTGGATCCTCCTGGTTTAACAACCTGCTCAATGATTGTGCGATTTGCGCGTGCTTTGCGCGCATCTGCACCTGATGCACGCACGTGCGCAGTTTGAAGAAATCTTCACTTCCTGGTTTCTTCAGATGGGTAAAACAGCTGATACGCGCGGCAATCCATTGTACCGCGCGAATCAGCTGAGAAGATAAAGGTAGGAAAATAGGGCGGGCAGGACGGCCCATCTGATCATCGGGGCGAACCAGTTCACTCCCAGCTGATCATCAGAGCTACCGGTTCGGGAATCCCACCCCTGTTTATATCCCTTCCTGGAAAGTTGATCAAAAGCCTAGGCAAATTGTCAATCTGAGACCACCCATTTCACATGCCTTCATATTTAAGGGCTAAAGAGGAACGTTTCTTCTTTCTTTAAAGGGGAACATAACCTAATCTGTTGTCAGGTTTGTGTTTTCTGTCTGTATTGAAACTTCTTTTTTTTTCCCCTCCACACTCCCCTCCCTCTCTCTAGGGTGTAATTGACTATATTTTTTATTCCAACACTCACATGAATGTGCTTGGTGTCCTGGGGCCTTTGGATCCTCACTGGCTGGTTGAGAACAACATCACAGGGTGCCCCCACCCTCACATCCCTTCCGACCACTTCTCACTGTTGACTCAGCTTGAGCTTCACCCTCCGTTCCTGCCTCCCATCAACGGCATCCATTTGCCAAACAGGAGATAGTGCTGCTCTTCCTGGAGGGCAGGGACCCCCGTTCATTTGTTTATGGACTTGTACAGTTGTAAATCAAAGTCGGTAGGAGTGAAGTATGGCCAACCTTTTAATAGCTGCTGCTTCATGCTCCTTTTCCGTTTCGTGTGTGTTGACAGTACAATTTTGCACATTTTCTTTCGGTGCATATTGGTACCACTTGGCACTAGGGCTGGAACCAAAGTTGTTGTTTGTTCCCTTTTTCAATGGGGTTTTTTTTTTGGGGTGGGGGAGCGTTTTGTTCTGAAGGTACAGACACAAAGGATATACAGAGAAAAGGCAGCCGGCTTTACGTGTTTTAACAGAAAGCTGCCTTAATCAACGGTCAAATCAGAAAGGAGGGATTTGCTTACATGTATACATCCATAGCTAAAGGTTTTGTATTCCCCCCCCCATTTTTTTTTTATCAGTCATAGCCAGACAAGTCTTTCCCCCTGCTCCCAAATCACTCATTTAAAAAAAAAATTCCTCTGCACTAGATTAGAAAGAGGTATTGGCCCTGTAGGGCAGTGTTTCTCAACCTTGGGAATTTAAGATGTTCCCAAAATGGTTTCAGGGCTGACTAATGTGTGGACTTCAACTGCCAGAATCAAAATCCGCAACACCTTAAAATTCCCAAAGTTGAGAAACACTGCTGTAGGGGATTTGCATATCACTGGAAATAGCACTTAACTGTTTTTAACGTTAGATTCCGAGTCAAATTTGTCCACTTCCCACTTGAGCTAACAAAGTTGCAAGATGTTAGTCTTCCTGCCATTAAAAAGAAAAAAGAAAATTTGCTCTATGCAGGAGAGAGCTTTTCCATAAATATCTGATTGCATCTGGCACTAAGTCACCAGGGTTTTCTGCCCTGCTGCACCACCTTCATTTCTGAACTATAAAAGCTTGCATGCTCTGGTCTGAAATTCACTGAATCACTTCCATGGCACTAAGGGGCAAGGATGAGTCTGAACCTCTGGATTGAGGCCCACGTTCTCTACCAGAAAAGTAAGATAGCAGCTGTCTTTTTCTCAAAGGGAATTACAAATTGGATCACTTCAGAGAAACACAGGCAAGTGAGACACACGAATGACTAAGGACATCCAATTAAACGTTGAATTCCTGCATTTTAAATCAGCGATGAGAATTCCTCTGCTAAACGCTCCACCGTATACAAAGAGATTCCACCCCAAATGCGACCCTTCTTTTCTTATCTTTTGTAAATTCCAAACCCCTCCCCTTGTCCCCTTTAAGGTATTTGGTTAAGAAAGGTTAGTAGAAGCGAAAGTGGGAGATTAATGTTTAGTTTCAGCCTCCTTCAGGCAGAACAAGCCATTTTTTTTCCTCCGTGCAATTTTTTTGTTTCAATACGAAAAGTGAGAATAATGTTAACCTAACCATTCCCTCATTCCCCCCCCCTTTTTTTCTGAACCCTAGTCGCCAAATAGCCATGTAATGCTTTTAATTGTTTTGTTGTTGTTTCTTTTTTTCTTCTTCTTCTATCAAGTTAGGTTTGTTTTTTGTTTGTTTGTTTTTTTAAAAAAGGGAACCTGCTTGTTTGTTCCCAGCTGTTAATTTTCTTTCTTTTAAGAAATCTTCAAGCATCCCCTCGCGTGCACTTGTGCTTCTGGTGGCCATTTTAAAACCTTTCTTTTTTTCTTTTCTTTTTTTCCTGGAGGGTGCAAAAAATAGATATATATATTCTTTTAATGCCATCTCTTTAAGAGAGAGATGAGGTTTCTATCCACTTAGGGCAACTGCTATTGTGATGGGCTTGAGCAGAATATTAGGACTTGGCTGTTCCGGTACAGAGAAAAGGGGTACTAAGGAAACAAGATGGTGGATGCATCTTTCATCTTGCCTATTTTGATCGCTTGCACCTGTTGCTGTGGCCTAGCCGTATCAGAGAAAGAAAAACATTTAGCAGTAAGCCCCCTAGGTGCAGGGGTGGGGAACAACGTTCCTTTTACAACTTGTGGACTTCAACTCCCAGAATTCCTGAGCCAGCATGGCTCAGGAATTCTGGGAGTTGAAGTCCACAAGTCGTAAAAGGGCCACAGTTCCCAACCCCCTGCCTTAGTGGATAGAGTTACACTTAATTTTTCAACAGCAGCAAGAAAGGCAAATTTTGTTTTTATGTTTTGGGGTATTTCTGCTTTGCTGCTATACGAGATTCCTTGAGCTTATATTTTAAACTTTTCATGCACTTTACTATTTCTAATCTGAAAAAAACAAATGTGATATTTTTAATAAATGAGGTTTCCATTATGTGAATGAAAATTTTTAAAGGAGCTATATTTGTCTCATGAATGCGCTAAAAAAAAGGAAAATGAAAAGAGTCAAGTAGTTAATTTTAAATCCAAAGGAACCATCCGAGACGGTAGCCTTTAAGGTATCTCCTTCCCCTCTCTCTGTTTGGCTAACTGTGTCTGAAATCGGGCTCCGAATTGTTCCCTCGTGCTTGTAAGGGGGGGATGGAGGTGGAGCGGAATGAATGACTGAAGAATGCAACCTTCACTTTAAAAAGGAATTTGTCTCCCATCAATTACAACTTGCTGCATTACGTAGTAGAAGAAAATAAACATTAAGCAGAGCAATAGTCCTTTAATAGGCCCAATCTTCCTGTGGCTTAAACACTTCACTTTCTTGGCTGTTCTTGCAAGTCGGTGCAGCTAACAATCTTCAAGCGACATCCTTCTGTGGTTTGTTTAACGTGGTATGCGAACCAGGAATTCTGTTGGTTTTTGAGTTTCTTTTTGTGGCTGGTTCCAAGGGAAACAAGCGAGAGTTTCGGATTCACACAGTGCATTAAACAGATCCTCAAGAGGTGCAGGTCGATTCATTTCCAGCTCAGCCTTCTTGAAGCTGAACCACCCTTCGTGTAAGAAAACTCAAAATGACATCCGCACTCTCCCTGTAATCTGGAGCAGGACTTTCCATCTGGCCTTTCAATGTGTTTTTTTTACAGATCACTGCCCCCTCACTGTTGGCTCCCTTTGGTGGAGGGAGGAAGGCATATCTCGCACACTGCACACACCAGCTAACAAGTTTGCAAGAAGCAGCTCTGTTTTAACCTCGTTCCACCCCCCACCTCCCACCCACCCCAGGCTAAAATCGAATTATGAAGCATGAGAAGGTTTTTCTCCATTTGAAGATCACATTCCCCCCCCACCCTCAACATTGCTGCAGGTATTTTCTCTTGCATACCTCAAAAAGAAAAAGAAAAAGGTTCTATATAAAATGGCCATGTAGATACATTATAATAGATATATATAAATGGACAAGCCAATTACGATACAGTACTGGGAAGTCAACTAGCATGACAAAAACTTAATTTTGTGGACATTAACCCTTTCGGTTTTATTTTTGTAAAGGCACAACCTTTTTGGGAATTTGGTCTTTGCCCCAGCTCTGGATGCAGTGAATACAAGAGTCTCAAACTCCTATTTGCTTCCGTAGGGCTGGAACAAAAGAATTCCCAGTCCGGTTTGTGCTCCCAAGTCGTCATCTGTATCATTTTGGAGGCATTTTTTTTCTTTTTTTCTTTTTACTTTTCTTTTGTGCTCTGGAGGTATGCACTAACAATTTCCCTCCTTCTCATACGTGCATGTTAACTTAGCAGAGTGAGCAATAGTTCCCACCATACTTCACTCCCAACTATTTTTGGAGATGTTTGTATAAAATGGAGTTTAAAAAAAAAAATCGCCTGTGATTGTATATGAACTGCAAAGGAGCCGGTTTATTAAATAATACAAAAAAAACACGCCATGTTTTGTAATGTTGTTGGGAGGGTAGGAAGCAGGGGACAAAATTAAAAAAAAAAACTGGGCACATTTGTACACCTCATATGCCTTCTGGGTTTGGTTTTAGTTTAGGTAATCGATGTGGTCTGGAACAGCCCTCTGCAGTTTTCTTTTGTGCCTTTTTAGAAATTGTGCAAGGCTTTGGTTTATGTATTTATAAAACAATCATTGCATTTGTCTCGGCCCAGGAAAACAAAGAAGATAGCCTGGGTTCCCAAGCAGAACCAAGTAAAGGTGTTTTTTTTTTTTTTTGGACAATAATGGGAAGCGTATCATAAGACAGGGTGCCAAAGGACAACTATTTAACACAGGCAAAATCAAGCCTTAGTTGCTATTGAGCTGCTCGCGTGTGAATAAAAAGGATCCTCGAATTGAAGCTGCTCATCTGAGCCCCTTACTTTTCTTTCTAAAATAAGGATTTGCAAGAGTAACGGATTACCTTTCTGACCATAAGTGGTGCTCTCTGGATGTCGAAATGTATTGCTGGATTTGCAATACGATGCTTCTAATTTAGAGCCTCGGTTGCGAGGGTGATCGGATAGAAGCTAATGTAAACCTAGAGTGTTCCCGGATTTTTATCAATTTTGTAACCCTCTGTTCATTCAGGAGCTCTGGTTTAGCACAATCGGGTCAAAGAATGGTCCTACTGTACGTGTGAACATCTGGAATGGTTACGGAAACGACAGGTGATGGCTGATGTGCACAGGTGCCGCTGCCTCTTGTGAAAACCACACTGAGGTTCCCCAGATGCTGCTAGACATTCATGAACCTCAAGCTACATGGGACCTAAGATTCTTTGCAAGCAAACAAAATCCATATCTACTAAACCAGGGGTCTCCAATCTTGGCAACTTTAAGCCTGGCGGACTTCAACTCCCAGAATTCCCCCAGCCAGCTTTGCTGGCTGGGGGATTCTAGGAGTTGAAGTCCGCCAGGCTTAAAGTTGCCAAGATTGGAGACCCCTGTACTAAACGTTGACGTAATATATCTTTAGTAGAAAACTTAAGATTGGTCAAAATCAAGATGGGGAAAAAAAGTCCCGTTCCGACACAAAATGGGATTCATGGTGTCACAAAGCTCTTTTGCATCATTCCCTTCAGAAGTATTGGATGTATTAGCTGAGGATTATGGATTTTGAAGGGCTACTCAAAACAAGACACCTGGGCATTTGCAATGAAAACTTTGCTGTTGGTAATAATGGAGCATTTCTAGTCAGAAAGCTTGTTCTTTCTCTCTCTCTTTTTTTTTTCCTGGCTTTGCTCTTAGTTCTCAATATTCATCTCCGTAATCGATAGATCGTCTGGAAATTAGCCGTTTATTCTCTTCCCCTATGTTTTATTTAGAATCAATTCTTTGCAGCTCATGGTTACCCCCGAACCATCTAGCTGCCTCTTTTCAGAAAGGAGACTTAATGGATGGGATCCAAATTCTGTTAGAATGGGCCCATTAAAATCTATGCATCTCAAGACACTCATAGGGTTTCATTGGATGTGTGTGCTCTTAAGCGTGACCAAATCTGGATGCAAACCATAGCTTCAATGGTGCAAGCAAGAGGATAATGGCTATTATTGGGGGAGTAATCACTACTTTCCATTTAGAGTGGTTTGTGTTGGAGAATGTAAGTGTTCACAGAGTTGGCAAGGCTTTATACGTCTCCATCTCTCTTTTTTTTAAAAAAAGCTTCCCCTTCATAATAGTCAATAAGAAAGAGTATATTTGGTCTAACCCAAGAATCAGCAACCCAGGGCTCTGGAGCCGCATGTGGCTCTTTCGCCCCTCTGCTGCGGCTCCCTGTCACTCAAAATATGCTGCCAATGTGCGACGCCCTCCGGCAAGTGATTTATTGAGTTTTTCAACCCCTAGTTGGTCAACCATGGATAAATCCAAGAAAAGAAAAGTTTCGGAAGAAAACAGAATGTTTAATTCAACAACATATGCTAGTTTTGTGGCCGCTCAAGAAATAGGCAATGGAAGGGTTTTGTGGCTCCTGGTGTTTTCTGTGGGAAACGGGTCCAAGTGGCTATTTGAGTGTTAAAGCTTGCAGACCCCTGGACTAACCAAATGGCTAGTTTAAAACACCTGCCCAATTCACAAGTACAAACAAATCTGGAGGGCTTCTGTCCCCCCTCCCCCCCACAAGGCACTAAAAATTGTCACCTATAGAAAAAACTAGTTGGTTAAAAAAAAAAAAGAGCCATTGTCTTAATTCCTCCTCCATAAGTATGAAAAAGGGTCATAAGTCACTTTTTTCAGTGCCGTTGCAACTTGGAGCGGTCGCTAAACACACTGTTGCAAGTCAAGGACTATCTGTAATAATAGTATTACGATAATAATGGAAGACGAAGCAAAGCTGTGACTTGACATGTTGAAAATCGCTACGTTGAAAAACAATGTTCTAACAAACATCTTTATTTCCAAACATACTGCTGTATAAAGGCAAATATGCCGTGTTTCCCCCAAAATAAGATTGGGTCTTATATTAATTTTTGCTCCAAAAGACGCATTGTGGCTTATTTTTTGGTTAGGTCTTATTTTGGGGAAAATCCAGTACTAAACACTGCCATCTGCTGATGATCTTAAGTGGGGCTTATTTTGGGGGTAGGTCTTATATTACAAGCATCTTGAAAAATCATGCTAGGGTTATTTTCCAGTTGGGTCTTATTTTTGGGGAAACAGGTTATGCATCCCAGAATAATGTTGCCAGATTAAATCTGGGTTAGTCATTGAGCCAGAAGTTTATTCTTCTGATCTTTCGGACTTATGCTTTGATCCCATCCTCAGGGAACAACTTTTATTGGAATGCGTGCTTTGGGTTAATCTATGAGTCTTATTTATGTGGTGCTTTCCTATTGGTTGATAAGTGATTGAAGCCTAGAAAATGGGCCCCTTGTCAGTCAACACGGGTCCTGATTTACCACCAGCTTATCAAATATTTAGGAGCCAAGGGCTTGGCAGCACAAGGAAACAACAGCCAATCACCAGCCATCAACACACCAATCAACCAATAGAAAGGCAGCACATAAATACGACTCACAGAAGCTCAAATTCTAGTAGAGAGAAGTTTCCTGAGGATGGGTTCCAACACAAGTAGGCAGGACAAGAAACAGTGGATGGGAACTAATCAAGGAGAGAAGCAACCTGGAATTAAGGAGAAACATCCTAACAGTGAGGACAATTAACCAGTGGAACAGCTCGCCACCAGAAGTTGTAAATGCTCCAACACTGGAGGTTTTAAAGAAAAGACTGGACAGCCATCTGTCTGAAATGGTATAGGGTCCTCAAGACTAGAAGACCTCCAAGGTCCCTTCCAGCTCTATTCTTTGATTGATTGATTGATTGATTGATTGATGGAATGAATGAATCCGAAAGCTCAGAAAAGTAAACTAATCCCGGTGACCGACCCAGATTCGATCTTGCAATACTGCTTTATCCCATATTTCAAAAAGTCACGATCAAGAATGATTCCAGTACATCGCAAACAACTTCTGTACAGTTGACCAATTTTTCTCGAATTCTCAACAAGCGGACCTGGAATGCCTTGAAGTCTCCTGTCCAAATACTACTGCCGATGGATTCCAGATCCATGGCTGGGTGGCCTGGCTTGGCTCTGGAATCTTGTTTGTAATACAAGAAATTATAGGTGGTTGCAATCCGGCATTTTGGGGTAAAAAGCGTCTTGCAGTTACATTGTCCCCACCCATGAGTGATGGACCAACAAAGTTGTTGTGAGGGCATTTGGGTGCCTAGTGCCAAGTTTTCCAACACAAGGATTCGGGAGACAGGAGTTTAAGGGCAGAAATGGGTTTTTAAAGGTGAAAAACTCATTTTAATCCTTTTAAACCCTCCAAAGTGCAAAATGTGGTTTAGAAATACAAGTGGGTGTAAGCCTCTAGGCTAGTGATGGAGTTCTGGCCAGCATGGACAAACAGTTATCCCTGTTTGCTGATTGGCTCAAAAAAAGGATGTTTTCGAACAGTGGAAGAAGAAAAGACGAAGAACTGTATAATCTCCAAATGTCTGTGGCTGCCTAGCTTATGCCTTTTGAACAAAGTTCATGCCTTTTAATAAATTCAGTTAGTTGGGAAAGGTGGTTTTTGTTGTTGTTGTTGTTTAATGGACACAGGGACTCCTGTTTTGTAAATTAGGTAATCCTTTTGCCAGGCTCCATTATAAAGATCTGTTTTGCAACAGCTCCTAAAGTTTGTTTCAAAACTCCAAATGTATCCAACATGTCAAAGAAGGCTGGTGGCACTTTTTGCAAAAGGAATATATTTTCATCACATAGCCAACACAACATTAGGCATTGTTATAGTTTGTGGCAAATATCTAAAACATAATACATTGTGGATACCAGTGGTGGGTTGCCCCCGGTTCGGTCCGGTTGTATAGAACCGGTAGTAAAACCGGCGGGAGGCTCCGCCCACCCCCACAACGTCATCACGGGTGATCTGCACATGTGCAGAAGTTTCTTCGTACCTTTACTACCGGTTCGTTCCTGTTGCGAACTAGTAGTAAAAATAAATAGAACCCACCCCTGGTAGATACGTCCAGTGGTGGGATTCAGCCAGTTCACACCACTTCGGGAGAACCGGTTGTTAACTTTCTGAGCAGTTTGGTGAACTGGTTGTTGGAAGAAATCATTAGGGCAGAGAACCGGTTGTTAAATTATTTGAATCCCACCCCTGGATACATGCCACAAACAGAGCAACGCATAGCGGTTGAAAGTTAAGTCAGAAAGAGTAGGCCTGGCTTGGTTACCCGTCAGTGACAACCTGAAAGGTTATTTTTATCAACTGCCACACTTCTGAATGGTTTGTGAATTTCCCTCTCTTTTCAGCAAAACAGCTGAGACATTCTTGCAGAGTACAAAACGGAAAGAAAATATTTGAGGGAATCTAGGATACGAGCAGGATTATGACTGTGAGAAGTCCTGAGGGAGAGAAAGATCACATGCTGAGTACATCATAATTATTAAAAACAAACTAGAAGCAAAACGGCTGTGAAATCGTAGCTCTGGGTGGTAACTGCTGAGTAGCTGCATAGTATAATTATTCAATAGTAGCTTTGCTGGAGTTGTTAAGTTTCCTTTAAGCAAATACACAATATCACAATTTTATTCCAAAACAGTCATTATTTTCTTGTGTCTGCCTTCTGCCACCAGCTTTTTTCCAAGGAATGGAGAAATTGCCACTTGAACGGATGCAATTAAATCTGTACATATAGAAAGATAAACCTGATGCTTGCAGGATGGGCTGTTTTCTCAAGACATCTTAAGAATGTTTTTCACCCCCAGGAAAAAAATCCATTTGCAATTAGCTGCAATTAAAGCAAATTTTGTTGTTATTACATAACCTGAAGTTTTTGATGATTTTAAAAGTTAAAAGCAGTCATAACATAATGAAAGGATTACAAAACTTAGTAGTCACAGAATCCATATCTAACTCCTTATAGGAGTTGAATCCTCCGTTATTTTTGGTATGGTTCCCCAAGGACCAAGAAATTAGCAACTTTATTGTTGAAAACGTTCAAACCACTTCATTTTATATTGCTAATCCTTACAGCAACCAACACGATAAGCCAATAATGTGATTCTCCTATTTTGTAGAGGGTTAGACAAGAGGATAAGGATGATAAATGATTTTTTTGGATCCAGGACACTGTCCTGTGGATTGAGCAGTTTCACAAAATAAGACGTACATTTATACAGGATGATGTACGGCGTCCTCCTCACTTAGTGACTGGTTGCTCTGTCTGTGACAGGTGAAGTTAAAACAGACTTCCCCAGACCTATCCTACAACCTAGTTATGATGGCTACATACACCCCACACCAGAGGTGGGTTTCAGCAGGTTCTGACCAGTTCTGGAGAACCAGTAGCGAAAATTCTGAGTAGTTCGGAAAACCGGTAGTAAAAATTCTGACTGGCCCCACCCCCCATCTATTCTCTGCCTCCCGAGTCCCAGCTGATCGGGAGGAAATGGGGATTTTGCAGTAACCTTCCCCTGGAGTGGGATGGGAACCCATCAGTGCCCCACACACCCCTTAATCACATGATCCCATTTTTGGGTGTTTCACAATTAGCTTGTGTTCATGGCTATTTGCAGCATCCTGTGGTCATGTGACTGATGTTTGGCAGATTTTACCCGTTTCTGTCATTTATTTCCTTCAAAAGGGTGTAACTGTGGGCCAGTTGCAATCATGTGACTACAGGGGGGGAGAGGAGCTGGCTGTCAGAACTTCGAACCCGGGTTATAAGTATCAGGGGTGGGCTTCAAAATTTTTAGCAAGGGGTTCTTTGCCTGGTTGCTGGGTGGGCGTGGCCATGGTGGGCGTGGCCTAGTTAGCCTCCTGCACCACAGCGGGGTGGGTGGGTGGGCTTTTTTTCCTCCCCGGGCTCAGGAGGCTTTCCTCGAACCTCTGGGAGGGCGAAAAGAGCCTCCCCAGGCTCCGGAGGCCCTCTGGAGACTGGGGTGCTTCCCAAACTTCTGGTAGGCCCGTTTTTCGCCCTCCCCGAGCCTCCGCGCACACCCTGCATTTACCTGCATCCAAAACGGGCCCGTGGGGACTCCTGGGAGGGGAGGGGCATGGTAGGCGGGGCCAGCCAGGAGTGGGATTTGGGGGTTCTCCAAACTGCAGAGAATCTTAGCTAGAGGTTCTCCCGAACCGCTGCGAACCCACATCAGCCGACCCCTGATAGGTATCCCTGGGAAGGTCCTAAAAATTAAGTGACCAGTCATAAGTCAAGGACTACGTGAAGTGACATCCTCTGTTTTGTTCCCTTTCTTAGTCTTTGTCTCAGATTTCCCTTGTCTTGTCTTGAATCTGTCTAGTTCTCATCATGAAGCCACCAATACACATAATGCAAAAAAGACTTTTGGACTATGGCCACTTCTCACGTACACGGAAACTGGTCAGGTTGAGGGGGGGGGTGACTGACCCAAGTTCCCCCAAATCGCCTCCGTACCTAAGGGAGATGGTCTCCTCCCTGCTCTTAAAGCCAGCTCCTTCATCACTATACAAGGCTGGCTCCCAGAAACCTTGGTCTAGTGATTAAGGCACCAGACCAGAAAGCAGGAGACTGTGAGTTCAAGTCCCGTCTTAGGCACAAAATCCAGTTTGGGTGACTTTGGGCCAATCACTAGAGATTCTGAGTTTTAGTCCCGCCTTAGGCATCAAAGTCAGATGGGTGACTTTGGACCAATCACCAGCAGACGATGCATTCAAGTCCCACCTTAGCCACGAAAGTAAGCCAGTCACTCTCTCTCTCTCTCTCTCTCTTAGCCCAACCCACCTCACAAGATTGACATTGTGGGGAAAACAGGAGGAGGAAGGTGTGTTGGATAGGTTTGCCACCTTATTTTGTAAGAATAAAGGGGCAGAGTGCACATAAATAAAAATACGCAAGACTGTATTACCTCTTGGTCAGCTTTTTAAGCAATGACATCACCCAAGGAGTGTCAGGGTGCACACAATATTTCCATTCGTTTATCAGAGTAAATCTGAAAGAGAAAGGAGGCTGTTAGTCTTTCCAGATTAGCGGCTCCTCAATCTTTTGGGCACCAGGGACCAGTTTGGTGGACAGAAGTTTTCCCACGGACCGGAAGAGGTCGTGGTTTTGCATGCTGCCTGCATCCCGCGGATGGGGTTTCGCTTGTTTGCTTGGTCCAGTTTCTGGTGTGCCATGGCCCGACAGCGGTTCACGGCCCGGGGATTGGGGGGACCCATGTTCCACATGACAAGCTTCCTCTAGACCAGGTGTGTCAAACTGGATTTCTTCAAGGGCTGGATCAGCATTGTAGTTTTCCTACGTGGGTTTCAGCAGGTTCTGACCAGTTCTGGAGAACCGGTAGCGGAAATTTTGAGTAGTTCAGAGAACCGGTAGTAAAAATTCTGACTGGCCCCCCCACCATCTGTTCTCTGCCTCCCGAGTCCCAGCTGATCGGGAGGAAATGAGGATTTTGCAGTAACCTTCCCCAGGAGTGGGGAGGGAAAGGAGATTTTACAGTATCCTTCCCCTGCCACGCCCACCAAGATATGCCACGCCCACCAAGCCATGCCCACAGAACCGTTATTAAAAAAATTTGAAAACCCATCACTGGGCCAGTGGAGAAGGGGCAAGCGAGGGGAGTTATTTGATATTTCCAGGCTGGCTCCCAGGGGTGTGTGTGTGTTAGATCTAAGCATCCCGCGGGCCACGTCCGGCCTGCAGGCCCTGAGTTTGACACCCCTGCTCTAGACCAGGGGTCTCCAACCTTGGCAATTTTACGACTTGTGGACTTCAACTCCTAGAATTCCTCAGCCAACACATGCTGGTTGAGGGATTCTGGGAGTTGAAGTCCACAAGTCGTAAAGTTGTCAAGGCTTGGAGACCCCTGCTCTAGACTGTTCTAATCCAGATTGAAGCTCACTTACATAATCTCCGTTCTTCGGCAGTGTATTCCTCTGGGGATGACTTGAATGCGTTTCACTTGCCTGGGTCCAAAAAACCCCGAGATGTGCCTTAAGCACTTGCATCTTCCCAAGTGGGCGACATGCCCTTCCATTGCCATACCTATTTGCAAACCAATACACACGTTTTATCATCACTGCAATATACTCTCCGTGTATTCTTGACATCTTGATCTTAAGTTTTTCCCCCAAAGGGCTTTCGGTATAACTATTTTGCTTCTTTGGCTCATCGCCCTCAAGCCGTAAGCGTGTCAGGCTGAAAGAATAGCTGTAAGTTATTGTTTTAATTGCAGTTTAACGGATAAACCACAATTCACTGGGCTCACACAATAGACAATGTTGCGATGTGTTTGTTTTTGCTTCGTTGCTTAGCGTCATGGATGAGTTCCAAGCTTGGGTTCTGGAAACTGTGGTTTATGTATGTAAGAAGCCACTCAACCACTCCTTACTAGCCATTCATGTAACAAACAATGGGTTAGCGTGATATATAGGATCTTACAGGGGTGAAATGCTCCCGGTTCGGACCGGATCGCGCAATCCGGTAGCGATGGGGGCAAGTAGTTCGGAGAACTGGTAGCAAAAATCCCTGGGCCCCCCCACTGCCCACGCCTCGCTGTTCTTCTTCTCTGTCCCTGAAGCTCTCAGTGGTGATATAGCTACAAACGACCTTAAATGACTGCCGCAGCACTTCAAAGGGCCGCATTAAAGCTGATCAGTGCTGTAGGCAGCTAGTAGACTGGTGCCTCTTTTTTTAAAGAAGGTAGACCGGTGCCTGCCAAAAAAAGGCACTTGGTAGACCGGTTCCTTTCAGTAAAAGGCAATTGGTAGACTGGTGCCTCTATTTTTAAAGAAGGTAGACCAGTGCCTCCCAAGTTTTGTATACTTTATTATTTTTATTATTTATTATTATTGGCCATGCCCATTCAGTCACCTGACCACCAAGCCACGCCCACCAATTAAGCCACGCCCACAGAACCGGTAGGGAAAAATTTAAGATTTCACCCCTGGGATCTTAGCAGTGGTGGGATTCAGCCAGTTCGCACCTATTCGGGAGAACCAGTTGTTAACTTTCTAAGCAGTTCGGAGAACCGGTTGTTGGAAGAAATCTTATTTTGGTGTTTTTTCCACTTTACAGGGCTAATCCTGTAAGGAAGGCAGGAAGGAAACATTCTGGTGGTGCTTCTAGCCTAACCTTTACTGTCCTGCTTACAGAAACTGCCTCTCCGCTTAACCCTTATTACATTGTAACAGCGAAGGCGAAGCGCCCATCAATGTGAGTGACATCGAGTTGGCCACGCCCACACAGTCACATGACCACTGAGCCACGCTTACCCAGCTGGTCATTAGGTTAAATTATTTGAATCTCACCACTGAATCTTAGCCATTGTGACTGCCTAAATCCAAAATCTATATTAACACACCTCTCCAGATGAAGGCCCAATTGTTGTATTTGCACAGCAGGCAAAGTTTAGCTAGTGTGAGCCTAGGTTTTCTGTTGGCTTACGAAATTGAGCAAACGCACCCTTTCTGGACCTTGAATTGCATACATTCACAAAACACCCAAGTATATTATTTTTATTTCTTTAAAAAATTATATAACTACCCAACATAGATAGCGACTCCGGGCAGTATATGAATGCAGAAAGTAATTGTATGAATGCTACCAAAACTACAAATCTCTAACAAGATGTAGAAACCTTAAATAATGCTGTTACTCTTCCAACATTTGTTTTAATTCCTCCCCGTTACTGTCTTAGGCATAGGATTTTTCAGGCACAGTATCTTAAACTGGGGTCTCCAAACTTGGTCCCTTTAAGACTTGTGGACTTCAACTCCCAGAATCCCTCAGCCAGGGTTTCCTGCCTGGGCAGGGGGTTGGACTAGAAGACCTCCAAGGTCCCTTCCAACTCTGTTGTTGTTACTGTTGTTGTTGTTGTTACCATTTATTTAGTGGCTGTTCCAAGTTAACCTGGCACCGAAAAAGGACTTACAACCGGACCACATGCAACCATAGCAACATCTCCACAATCTACTACTACATCATCCAAATTTGAGCGCTTGGCAACCGGCAATGTGTTTACAATAGTTGCATTGTCCCGGGGTGATGCGATTCCACATTTGCAACTTTCCCAGGAAGTTTCTGACAAGCTAAAGTCCACGGGGGAAGCCATTGAATGACCACTTAACAATTGATTGTGGTGATTCGTTTAACAACCGTGACAAAAAGGGTTGTAAAACCAGGCAAGACTCACTTAACCGCTGCCTTGTATAGCAGTGGAAATTCTGTCCTTGGCTGTGATTGTAAGTCAAGGACTATCTGTATCAGGGGTCTCCAACCTTGGTCCCTTTAAGACTTATGGACTTCAACTCCCAGAGTCCCTCAGCCAGCAAAGCAAAGCTGGCTGAGGAACTCTGGGAGTTGAAGTCCACAAGTCTTAAAGGGACCAAGGGTTGGAGACCCCTGCTCCAAAGCACCTGAGGGTAGAACAAGAAGCAATGGGTAGAAACTAATCAAGGAGAGAAGCAACCTAGAACTGAGGAGAAATTTCCTGACAGTGAGAACAATTCATCAGTGGAACGGCTTGCCTCCAGAAATTGTGAATGCTCTGATACTGGAAGTTTTCAAGAAGAGATTGCAGGAACTGGTTATGTCTAGTCTGATGAAAAGAAGGACCAGGGGAGACATGACAGCAATGTTCCAATATCTCAGGGATTGCCACAAAGAAAAGGGAGTCAAGCTATTCTCCAAAGCCCCTGAGGGCAGGACAAGAAGCAACGGGTGGAAACAAATCAAGGAGAGAAGCAACCTAGAACTGAGGAGAAATTTCCTGATAGTTAGAACAATTCATCAGTGGAACGGCTTGCCTCCAGAAATTGTGTTCCGACACTGGAGGTTTCAAAGAAAAGATTGGACTACTACTTTTCTGGAATGGTTCAGAGTGTCTTCTGCTTAAAGCAGAGGGTAGGACTTGAAGATCTCTAAGGTCCCTTCCAACATCGTTATTCTGCATTGGGAAATGGGTTCCGTCGTTAAGCCCAATGGGGGTCAAGCTGAAATTAAAGAAAAGAGACTTACCATAGATCTGATCGATGGGATTGGCTATTAAGGCAAGCGTTAGGATCAAAACCAGGCCCTTCATTGCCGCTGGATCGTAAGGTTCCCAATAAGGATGGTCTGAAGAAGTGTTTTCGCCTTATAAACCTTTCCTTCCTCAAGAGAACTTGCAGATATGGCCTTCAAAAGACCGGTTGAAAGAAAAAAAAATCCCCTTTGTGAGTATATGTGGTCTTTGTCTATCTGTATAAACTTCCGCAGGCGTATATTTTTCCCGGTGTTCTCTGAAGCAGAAGTAATTGTACCATTTTACCCATTGGGGGGGGGGAATTTAAAAGGGGGAAGTTTTCTGTAAAGGCCCACAAACCTTCCTTCATTGTATCTGGGCAACTGAGACGGACCTTCTCAATCAAATTGACTCTGCTTTTAAAGTCTCCTTCAAGTAGTGACTTGGTAGACAACTTCTGCCTTGTGATCTTGGCAGCAATGTAAATATGGTGAATTACTGCCATTTATGTTATGTTCTTTTCTTTTTTTTTACTTCCCCATCTAGTCTACAATCCTGGAGGTTGCCCTTCAAGGACACATAGACTTATCTTCTGAGTAGAGAAGAATTGGCATATCTATCTCTCAATAGCTTTCCTCCCCCAGGAGCAAGCGTCTTTTAATTTCTTGGCTGTAGTCTCCATCTGCGGTGATCTTGGAGCCCAGGAAAATAAAATCTGTCACTTCCTCCATTTCTTCCCCATCTGTTTGGCAAATCTAGACAGCGTACTAAAAAGCAAGGACAGCACCCTGCCAACAAAAGTGTGTATAGTCAAGGCGATAGTTTTCCCATTTGCAATGTATGGCTGTGAAAGTTGGACCATAAGAAAGGCTGAGCGTTGAAGAATTGAGGCCTTTGAACTCTGGTGCTGGAGAAGACTCCTGCGAGTCCCTTGGACCTTGGAGTCCATTTAAGTGCACGCTAACTGCTTTAGTGACTCCATCCAACCACCTCGTTCTCTGTCGTCCCTTTCTTCTTTTGCCCTCCATCTTTCCCAGCATTAAGCTCTTCTCCAGTGAGTCCTTCTTTCTCATTAGGTGGCCAAAGTATTTGAGTTTCATCTTCAGGATCTGGCCTTCTAAAGAGCAGTCAGGGTTGATCCCTACTTCTGGTGAGCCCAGAAGACCCGAAAATCAGCTTTTCTTTTTTCTTTTTCTTTTTGGTAGGTAGGTGACAGGATTAGAAGTTAGGTAGGATAGAAAGAAAATGATTTTTAACAAAGGATGATATGATTAAAAGTTAGAATAAGAAATAGAAATAAGAGAAAAGGGGAATATTAGTGTATACTTTCATATAACAAAAGAAGAGTAGTAATAAGAGACAACATGGAATAATCGAAGAGGGATAGATTGCAACTTTATATAAATACGTATTATTACTAGAAATATATAAATTGGATTGAAAGTAATAACTATGACTAATGCTATTAGTTGTATTTGTATTAGAATATATGATACCCAGGCGCCACATTGTTCATGCATTGATATATTTGTAAAAAAAATTAAAAACTTTTTAAAAAAAAGATTGCATTTGGGGAAGTGTGTTTTTCCTACTTGAATATAAACCCCTATTGCCTTCCTATGTGGTTTACCCTTTACACACACACACACACACACACACACACACACACACACACACAAAAACACACACCTGCATTTTTCTGCTTCCCAAAATTAAATCTTTGGTTCTGCAACCCAACCAGACAGACACAGACTTCAGAGGATCATTAGAACTGCAGAAAAAGAAATGGTTACCAACCTGCCTTCCATTGAGGATCTCTATATTGCACGAGTCAAAAAGAGGGCTGTGAAAATATTTACAGACCCCTCGCATCCTGGACAGAAACTGTTTCAGCTCCTACCCTCAAAATGATGCTATAGAGCACTGCACACCTGAACAACTAGACACAAGGACAGTTTCTTCCCAAACGCCATCACTCCATCACTCCACGCCATCATCAACATGAAGAACCTATTTCTTTTATTAGCAAATGAATATTGAAATGAACAGATAAAAGGAAGAAGAATTTTTTCCCGAATGCCATCACTCTGCTAAACAAATAACTTGTTGTGCCTCGCTCGCTCCCCTCTCCGCACCCGGGCCCCTCTCATCTCCTGCCAACGGAGCCAGAGACTGATAGTGCAGAAGAATGTCCTGGCATGCCTCCAGCCCCCAGTCCTGACACCATGCCCGGACAAACGGAGCAACTAAACCCCTCCCCCACAGCATGTGAGCCTGAGGAGTATGAAGCCAGTCACGAGGTGGAATTGCTGGCAGCTGGAGGGTGGACGGATCCACGCTTCCGGAGAATGGAGAGGCGACGTCAGCAAAAGGAAGGGAGGGGCAGGCCTGGATAAGTACTGAGTCATGGAGCCACACCCCATGGCCTATATAAAGTATCTGCTTTTTGGCATTCTTTGAGTCAGGCAAAGTCTAATCTGGATTGCTGAAGTCACATCTTGGACTCCTGCCTGCCTTGAGAACTCTGACAGAACTTTGGCAAAGCTGCAGAGGCTCTGTGGCCACGCTTGATACGGACTTCCCTGACCCGGCCGTCAGAGGAGGAGTGGGACACGACATCACTCCCTCAACACTGTCAAACCGTTCACTAAATCTGCACTACTATTAATCTTCGCATTGTTCCCACCCCCCATCTTCTTCCACTTATCACTGTATGACTGTAACTTTGTTGCTGGTATCCTTACAATTTATATTGATATTGGTTCCTGATTGCTTATTTGTACCCTATGACTATCATTAAGTGTTGTACCTTAGAATTCTTGATGATATTTTCTTTTATGTACACCAAGAACATATGCACCAAAGACAAATTCCTTGTGTGTCCAATCACACATGGCGAATAAAAAATTCTTATCTTATCTTAAAACAGGATGAAGTTTGGTACCAGAGAAATGAAAACGAAACTGTTCTGACTTTCTATTCCAGGAGAAAGCAAGGAGGAACTTCAAATGATTACATTTCCCATCTTAACAGCGTGCAGTAAGTCCCGTCTCGTGCCTTGCGCAATAATTTTGAAATATTTGACCAAGGCAGAATAGACATTGCAATGCCTGGTCAGTGGGGAAAGGTGTGAAGTTCCAGGAAACAGCAATTTGACCCCACTTCTGCAAGGAGGGAAGTAGGGAGAAACAGAATATTGGCCATCACTCCCATAAAATTACATGGAGAAAGGAAAAAAATGTTGTTGGGAGCTGGGGTTTTTTCCCTCCTGTTGAAAAGAAACTAAGAAGAATAATTGATTAATTTTTATTCATTTTTATTATGTATAATTGATTATAACTCAAGGCAATGAACATACTTAATATTCCTTCCTCCTCTTATTTTCTCCACAACAACCACCCTGTGAGGTGAGTTGGGCTGAGAGAGAGAGAGAGAGGGACTGGTCCAAAGTCACCCAGCCGGCTTTCATGCCTAAAGCGGGACTAGAACTCACAGTCTCCTGGTTTCTGGTGTGATGTCTTGACCACTAGACATGGCTTGGGTTAAAATGGGTTAAAATCAGGAGTGGGATTCAGCCGGTTCGGATGAACCGGATGCTAATTTTACATCTGGTTTGCCGAACTGGCAGTTGCAAGGACTGGCTAGCCCTGCCCACCTCACCCTGCCTCTCCCTGCCCAGGAGTCTCCACGTGGCCCGTTTTGGATACCAGGTAAGTGCAGCGCCAGTGAGGAGGCTCTGAGAGGGCAAAAAACAGACCTTCCAGAAGTTCTGGAAGTCTAGAAACAGGCCCGTTTCCGGCCTCTGAAGGGCCTCCAGAGCCGGGGGAGGCTATTTTCGCCCTCCTGGAGGCTCGAGGAAGGCCTCCAAAGCTTGGGGAGGGCAAAAAATGGGCCTTCCCGAAAGTCCAGAAACGGGCCTGTTTCGGGCCTCCGGAAGGCTTCCGGAAGGCCTCCAGAGCCCAGGGAAGTCACCCTCCCGGAGGCTCAAAGAAAGCCTCTGGAGCTTGGGGAGGGTGAAAATGCTCCCCCCCTCTGCCATGGTGCGGGTGGCTGAGTAAGCCACGCCCACCCAACCAGTTGCTAAAATTTTTGAATCCCATCCCTGGTTCAAATGCTGGTATTGGTGCCAGTTCTCAGATCCCCAGTCTTGTTCCTCTGTGGGATTGGAGAATTGAACTTTTTTTTCCCCTGTCTTCCCTCCCTTAAAGTTGTCCTACATTAGACAGTGCAGTATCAAGGAATGTCTTCACCAATCCTTTGGATCTGGTTGTGCTGGAGAGTGGCTAAAAGAGCATTTACCCCCACTCCCAACACTTTCCATTCCAGGACAATATTCCAGTCTGTGAGACAGAAGAAGCAGTCAAACAGCTGCTTCCCTCAGTGCACAAACACAAGGATCCTAAAGACGAAAACATACGAAGAACGGTTGCAGGAATTGCACGTCTAGCTTGATGAAAAGAAGGACTAGGGGAGACATGATAGCAGCCTTCCAATATCTCAGGGGCTGCCACAAAGAAGAGGGAGTCAAGCTATTCTCCAAAGCACCTGAGGGCAGGACAAGAAGCAATGGGTGGAAACTCATCAAGGAAAGAAGCAACTTAGAACTAAGGAGAAATTTCCTGACAGAGCAATTAATAGTGGAACGACTTGCCTCCAGAAGTTCTGAATGCTCCAACACTGGAAGTTTTCAGGAAGCGATTGCAGGAACTGGGTAGGTCTAGTTTAATGAAAAGAAGGACTAGGGGAGACATGACAGCACTGTTCCAATATCTAAGAGGCTGAAACAAAGAAGAGGGAGTCAAGCTATTCTCCAAAGCACCTGAGGGCAGGACAAGAAGCAATGGGTGGAAACTCATCAAGGAGAGAAGCAACCTAGAACTAAGGAGGAATTTCCTGACAGTTAGAGCAATTAATAGTGGAACGACTTGCCTCCAGAAGTTCTGAATGCTCCAACACTGGAAGTTTTCAGGAAGAGATTGCAGGAACTGGGTAGGTCTAGTTTAATGAAAAGAAGGACTGGGGAGACATGACAGCACTGTTCCAATATCTAAGAGGCTGAAACAAAGAAGAGGGAGTCAAGCTATTCTCCAAAGCCTCTGAGGACAGGACAAGAAGCAATGGGTGGAAACTAATCAAGGAGAGAAGCAACTTAGAACTAAGTTCTAAGTTGACTACTTCAGCTTCAATCGCAATATTACAAGAGCAAAAAATAGATTCAAGCTTAACGTCAACCGCTTCAAACTTGATTGCAGAAAATATGACTTCTGCAACAGAGTTGTTAATGCTTGGAACTCATTACCTGACTCCATAGTCTCTACTCAAAATCCCAAAATCTTCAACCAAAAACTGTCTACTATTGACCTCACCCCATTCCTAAGAATAAGAATAAGGGGCGTGCATAAGAGCACAAAAGTGCCTACCGTTCCTGTCCTATTGTTCCCTTTATTATATCAAATTAATATAGCTAATGCATATTCTTTACTTATATATATATATATATATATTTTCTTCATGATACGTTTTTCTTTACTTATGACAATGTTTGTGTATACTGTTGTGACAAAATTAAATAATCAAGGAGAGAAGCAACTTAGAACTAATTAAACAATCAGAACAATTAATCAGTGGAACAACTTGTCTTCAGAAGTTGTGGATGTTCCATCACGGGAGGTTTTGAAGAAGAGGATGGAAAGCTACTTGTCTCAAATTGTATAGGGTCTCCTTCTTGAGCAGGAGGCTGGACTAGAAGACCTCCAAGGTCCCTTCCAGCTCTATTCTGAAAATCAGCCAGGAGCGTGACCACAATTCTGCAATCAAACCCAGATTCTTTTTTTTTTTTTACATCCATCAGGACAAAAGGCAAAAGAAATAAAGCGTGATACAGTTGGTCCTCGACTTATAACCATTCCTTTAGCGAACTTTCAATGTTCCAATGGCACAGGGAAAAAAAGGGGAGTTATAACCAGTCCTCCCACTTATGACTGTCTTAGCATCTCTTACTGCCCTGCGATCAAAATTCAGGTGCTTGACAACTTGAATGTCTTTATGGCTGTTGCAATATCCTAGAATCGTGTGATCCCTCCCCGTTTGCAATCTTCCGAGCCGGCTTCCGACAAGCAAAGTCGACGGAAGATTGTGGATTCCCTTAACGACTATGTGATTCGCTTAACAACCGTAGGGAAAAAACGAGGTCATAAAATTGGGTGCGATTCATTTAACTGCCACCTCGCTTAGCAACAGAAGGGCCAGAGCCATTGCGGTCGAAAGCCAAGGACTACCTGTGATCAGGGGTGGGCTTCAAAAATTTTAGCAAGGGATTCTCTGCCCGGTAGCTGGGTGGGCGTGACCATGGTGGGCGTGGCCTAGTCAGCCTCCTGCACCATGACGGGGGGGGGAGCTTTTTCCCCTCCCCGGGCTCCGGAGGCGTTCCTTGAGCCTCCAGGAGAGCGAAAACGGCCTCCCCAGGCTCTGGAGGGCTTCCCGAACTTCTGGTAGGCCCGTTTTTCACCCTCCCGAGCCTCCATGCACATCCTGCACTTACCTGCATCCAAAATGGGCCGCGTGGGGACTCCTGGGAGAGGAGGGGAGGGGCAGAGGAGGTGGGGCCAGCCAGGAGTGGGATTTGGGGGTTCTCTGAACTGCACAGAAACTTAGCTAGAGGTTCTCCCGAATCCCTGTGAACCCCCAGCAGCCCAGCCCTGCCTGTGATGTACGTTCATTATATCCTGTATATTATGAAGATGTAACAGCAAGGAAAGGACATGGCTGCTTCTGGGCATTACCATTCCCACGACGAGAGAAATATCCCCAAACAATGAAGCTCTTCTCTTTTTGACAGCAAACTGGAAAACTTCCTCTTCGCCACTGTCTTCAAAAATGGCTCCTTTCAGGCTGTTATAAAGTACTTTTTTTTCCTTTTTTTTTTAGCAGCTTGGAATATCTGCAAGAGTCTAGCAGCAGCCCAAGGAAAGTCCCTTCAGGTACCCGGCTATGAGTATGGTATTTGCACCCTCCTTAAGTTTCTTTTTCCTTGCAGCCTGAGAGCAGAAGGAGCAAAGAGCAAACGGTACACAAAACAACACACACCTACCCTTAAAGAAAACCCCTAACAAGTCAGCGGATCCGGTACACAGAACAAGCCATATCATCACCCAATATGTAACTTATGGCTTCTGTCTTGGAATTTCGACCAGCCATTTATCCTTGAACTGTGGGTGGTGCTTGAGTTACGATCACAACTGAGTCCAAAATGTCTGTGGCTAAATGAGACATTTGTTAATAGCGATAGCACTTAAGACTTATAGACCGCTTCAGGGTGCTTTGTAGCCCTCTCTAAGCGGTTTACAGAGTCAGCCTGTTGCCCCCAACAATCTGGGTCCTCCTTTTACCCATCTTGGAAGGACAAAAGGCTGAGTCAACCTGGAGCCAGTCAGGATCGAACTGCTGGCAGTGGGCAGAGTCAGCCTGCAATACTGCATTCTAACCATGGCGTCACCAGGAAGGAGAATGAGAAGGGAATTAAGAGAGAGAGAGAGGGAGGGACGGAGGGAGGGAGAGAGGAAGAGCAATAGAACTTAGACTTATATACCACTTTGCAGTGCTTTCCAGCCCTCTCTAAGCGGTTTACAGAGTCAGCCTGTTGCCCTCAACAATCTGGGTCCTCATTTTACCCACCTCGGAAAGATGGAAGGCTGAGTCAACCTTGAGCCTGGTTGTTGTGGTCCACCAGCAGCCTGTGGAGCTGGCAATGGAGTCAGACAGCGATGAGGCTGAGGAAGAACATGGGCCAGTCCTGAAGGCTGGGGAAGGCCCAGATGAGGGCTCTGCGTCAGAGGCAGAAGTGGGGCCAGGGCCATCAGGGAGTGATGTGCGGACTCCAGAGCCTCCAGAGGCTGACAGTAGTGAGGCAGAGGAACAGGAGGAGCCTGTTCCTAATGCACGCATGAGAAGAGCTGCCAGAAGGCAAGAGCAGCTAAAGCAAAGAGGACGACTCGGGAGTAGGGCCAAGAGATGATTGGCCTCTCCCATAAGGCTTAAAGGACCAGCAACGGCATTTGAGCTCTTTGCCAGAAAACAACGTTGATAGCTTTGTCTTGTTGCATTTGTTTCATATCGGTGTCTTCTGAACGTTTGCCAAGAAAGGCCTCCGGCAGTTTGCCTAATTGGACCAAGGTTGGTGGTAGGACTGAGGAATTGTGCTGGGAGGAATTTTCTTTAATTTAGTTGGACTACGCTGAGAATGAAGTAATTCTCAGCTGTTCGAATAAAGTTTGTTTTTACACTGACTGGGTTTCCTATGACCTACTTGGGCCTGGGTCACAACACTGGTGAGATTTGAACTGCCAAATTGCAGGCAGCCGGCAGTTAGCAGAAGTCACCTGCAGTACTGCACTCTAACCACTGCACCACCAAGGCTCTTGTTAAATGAGCTTTGCTCCATTTTACGACCTTTCTTGCTGTCAACTTCTGTTGTTAAGTGAATCACTGCTGTTGATAAGCTAGTAAAAAGTTTGTCAAGCGAATGTGGCTTTCCCATGGATTTTGCTGGTCGGAAGGTCGCAAAAGGGGTTCACATGACCTTGGGACACAGCAACGGTCATAAATTTGAACCAGTTGCCAAGCATCTGAAAATGTGATTGCATTATCCTGGAGATGCTGCAAAGGTCGTAACTGTGAAAAACGGTCACAAGTCACTTTTTTCAAAGGCCGTTGTGCCTTTGAGTGGTCACTAAAGGAACTGTCGTAAGTCGAGGACTAGCTGTATTGAAAGTGTTTCATAATGATGGCAAGCTGGCCTGCTAAGATTGTACTGACCACTAGAGGGCAGCACATTCCCATGTTGATGGTGGAAGGTTGCTCAATTCATTTCATCCATTTGAAACAGATACAATTTGTTCTGACCTATGGCCACAACTGAGCCCAAAACATCTGTTACTAAGCGAAATGGTTATTAAATGAGTTTTGCCCCAGTTTACGACCTTTCCTTCCACAGTAGTTAGGTCACAAAGTGACTTATATGACCCTATAACTGTCATAAGTATGAAGAAGTTGCCAAGCGGCTGAATTTTGATCACCTGGTCATAGGGAAGGCTGGATCCAATGGTGAAATGTAAAATTGGTTACTACCGGTTCTGTGGGCGTGGCTTGGTAGGGAGGGGTAATGTGACTGGGTGGGCGTGGCCAACTTTTGTTTTTTGTTTTACTTTTAAAAGCATTTTTTTGTACAACCTCTTCGGCCAAAGAGGTTGTAGAAAAAATGCTTTTAAAAGGCTCTGATGATCAGGCAACTCAGCTGGGATTGCCAGAGGAGCCTTTTAAAAGCATTTTTTTTAACAACCTCTTCGGCCAAAGAGGTTGTTAAAAAAATGCTCTTAAAGGGTTCTGACGATCCCAGCTGAGCCGTGCGATCGTCAGAGGCTTTTTTTTTTTACTTTTAAAAGCATTTTTTTCGGCCGAAGAAAAAATGTTTTTAAAAGTAAAAAAAAACCCCAAAACCCTCTGATGATCGTATGGCTCAGCTGGGCATGGGGTGGGGGTGGGGTGGGCAGGGATTTTTGCTACTGGTTCTCCAAACTACCCGCCACCATTGCTACCGGATCACGCGATCCGGTCCAAACTGGGAGCATTTCATCCCTGGGCTGCACCCATCGTAAGAGTGAAAAACGGTCATAAGTCACTTTTTTCATTGCCATTGTAACTTTGAACGGTCACTAAATGAACGGTTGTAAGTTGAGGACCTTCCTGTTCAAGCATTTCAGCACACATACATTCACACCCGCATAAGACTTTGCGGTCTTCACAAATGAATCAATTCAAAAAATAAGATTGGCCTTTGGACCATAGAGGGTTGCTTCTGCGTTAAAAGTGCTCTTTTTAAAAAGTGTGACTCCTGACACAAATATTGCAGGATTTTTTCAGTCTTCAGAGTCTGGCTGGAAGCAATATAAAGGATGGAGCAGAAATAGCATTGCAATTTCCTTCCTTCCCTCTTTCGGAGTGACATTCGAATAGTATTAGAATTAGAATAACAGAGTTGGAAGGTCTTCTAGTCCAGGGGTCTCCAACCTTGGTCCCTTTAAGACTTGTGGACTTCAACTCCCAGAAGTTGAAGTCCACAAGTCTTAAAGGGACCAAGGTTGGAGACCCCTGTTCTAGTCCAACCCCCTGCTCAGGCAGGAAACCCTATACCAGTGATGGCGAACCTTTTCATCACTAAATGCTGAAAAGGGAGCGCGTGTCTGGGCCGCTACCCGGAAGAGGAGCTGCCCAGGGCACATACGAGCACCCGAAAATGAACTTCCGGTTTCTGGCGCTTGCATGCATGCCAACTAGCTGGTCTTCTAGGTTTCTGGTGCTCATGTGCTTGCGACGATCAGCTGGCTGGTGCACATGCTCACTCAGGAAAACGGAAGACCAGCTGTTCTAATTTCCGGCCACTGCCACATGCAAAAAAGGCCAGCTGATCGTTGCACGCGCATGGGGAAACAGGGTCATGATTGGGGCGCAAATTACGTAGGGTCACTTGGGAACATGCCAACATGAAGCTCCTAATAAATAACTGGATTTCTTTTGAAGCTTGGCTAGAGGCTCATGATTTATTTAGGGCATGCGTCGGAACCCTCACACACTAAGGTTGTTAAGCGAACCATGCGGTCGTTAAGTGAATCCATTGACTTTGCTTGTCGGAAGCCAGCTGTTAAGGTGACAAAGGGAGATTGCGTGGCCCACATCCCTCCGTCATAACTATTTGCCAGTTGCCCAAGCAATTTTGACCAATGCCACCTTGCGGAGGCCCTGAATCGTTGTAAGTGTGAGGACCAAGTCGTAACTCAGCGCTATTGCAACTTCAAAAGGTCACTGAAGGAATGATTGTAAGTTGAGGACTATCTGTGTTTATCTTTTAAATATTTTAGATGAGAGAGAGAGAGAGCAGTTATGTAAGCTTACGATGGCTAAGTGTTTATATTTAGTTCATCTCAGGAACTCAGACCTTCTAATTTCAATAACATTTCTGCAGAATTTGAAAAGGAGAAGTTTTTGCATTTAACAGCAGAACGATTTCTTCCATGTTTTCAGTTATCAGAGAACTTTAATGTGTGTGTTTTTTTAAATTTTATTGATGCATTTTTCTTTAACGTAGATAAGTGCTTAGTAAACAGTGTATTTGTCTGGGTCAATTTACTTATAAATAATAATAGTAATAATAATATCATTTACTTGTACATAACGGTATTCTTCCAACTTCTAATTTCTACCTCTATTGTCTAACCATTGGTAAAACAAATCCCATGCTAAAAATATTCTGTATCTTTTTTATCCTTTGTCTTTAATGTTAACCTATCTATTTCTGCACAGTCTAACATTTTTTAAAATTATATTTTCATCTGTAGGAATTTCCTCATTTTTCCAGTGTTGTGCAGATACAATTCTCACTGGTGTCAAATCATATAATATTAAAATATATGTTCCCTTTGTCATATCCTTCTGGTAATATACCTAACAAAAATATTTAAATCTTTAAAGATTGGACAATTGTTTGTCTGAAATGGAATGGAGTTTCCTGCCTGAGCAGGGGGTTGGACTAGAAGACCTTCAAGGTCCCTCCCAACTCTTGTTATTCTATTCTATTCTATTCTATTCTTATTCTTAACATAACATAATAACTGAGTTGGAAGAGACCTTGGAGATCTTCTAGTCCAACCCCCTGCCAAGGCAGGAAATCCTACACCATTGCAGACAAATGGCTATCCAACATTTTCTTAAAAATTTCCAGTGTTGGAGCATCCACAACTTCTGCAGGCAAGTTGTTCCACTTATTGATTGTTCTAACTGTCAGGAAGTTTCTCCTTAGTTCTAAGTTGCTTCTCTCCTTGATCAGTTTCCACCCATTGCTTCTTGTTCTTCCCTCAGGGGCTTTGGAGAACAGCCCGACTCCCTCTTCTTTGTGGCAACCCCTGAGATATTGGAACACAGCTATCATGTCTCCCCTGGTCCTTCTTTTTATTAAACTAGACATACCAAGTTATTCTTTTCTGTTCTATTCTTATTCTTATTCTTATTCTATTCTATTCTATTCTATTCTATTCTATTCTATTCTATTCTATTCTATTCTATTCTATTCTACTCTACTCTACTCTCTTTCTCTTTCTCTTTCTATTCTATTCTATTCTATTCTATTCTATTTCTATTCTATTCTATTCTATTCTATTCTATTCTCTTCTCTTTCTCTTTCTCTTCTCTTTCTATTCTATTCTATTCTATTCTATTTCTTATTCTATTCTATTATTCTATTCTATTCTATTCTATTCTATTCTATTCTATTCTATTCTATTCTATTCTATTCTACTCTACTCTACTCTCTTTCTCTTTCTCTTTCTATTCTATTCTATTCTATTCTATTCTATTTCTATTCTATTCTATTCTACTCTACTCTCTTTCTCTTTCTCTTTCTATTCTCTTTCTCTTTCTCTTTCTATTCTATTCTATTCTATTCTATTCTATTCTATTCTATTCTATTCTTATTCTACTTAAAAACTATGGCAATAAAAATCACAAAATGGAGCAAAACTCATTTAACCACTGTCTCCCTTAGTAACAAAAATTTAGGCCTCAGTTATGAACATACGTCGAGACAAAACTAGGACTATTTTTGCCACAGAATTTTTTTTTATTGATCTAACTCACACAGAAATACAAATTTTGTCATTCTCACACACTACACCTATTCAGATTCCAGCTTGCATGTTCACATTGCTTCCAGATTTCCAAAAGTCCAAACCCACTCTTTTAACAATCATTTCAGGACAAATTAGACACAATACAGCAGAAATGCAGGAAGATTCACATTTTGGGATGGCTGGGTCACGGGTGCCTTGGATTTTCAAGGACCCGTCAAACGTCATTTCAAGGAAAACGTTGGCGTCCATTCCTGTAGGGAAAAGAGAGAAGAGTGTATAGTGGTTTGCCATGAAAATGGAGCAGCAACGAACTGGGTTGACAAATTCAGATAGTCCTCGGCTTATGGCCACAATTCAGCCCAACATTTCTGTTGCTAAGCGAGACAGTTGTTAAGTGAATTTTGCCTTTCTTGTCAAGAATCAGTGTTGTTGTTAGGTGAATCCCTGCAGTTGTGAAGTTAGTGACACGGTCGTTAAGTGAATTTGGCTTCCCCATTGACTTTGCTTGACACGAGGGCGTAATAGGGGACCACAGAATTAAAGAATTTACAGGCGATCGTTGACTTACGACCCCAATCGAGCTCAACATTGCTGTCCCTAAGTGAGGCATTTATGAAGTGACTTTTGACAAATGTTACGACCGTTCTTGCCACGGTTGTTAAGCGAATCGCTACAGTTAAGCCCATAACGTGGTTGTTAAGTGAATTTGGCTTCCTCATTGACTTTGCTTGCCAGAAGGTCGCAAAAGGAGATCACATGACCCCGGGGACAAAGCTACCGTCATAAATATGAGACAGTTGCCGAGCTTCTGAATTTGGATTACATGACTATGGGGGATGGTGTGTGAAAAATGGCCCTATGTCACTTTTTAAAGTGCTGTTGCAGGGGTGAAATGCTCCCGGTTCAGACCGGATCGCCCAATCTGGTAGCGATGGTGGCAGGTGGTTTGGGGAACCGGTAGCAAAAATCCCTGCCCCCCCCATGCCCAGCTGAGCCTCATGATCATCAGAGGTTTTTTGTTTTTTTTACTTTTAAAAGCATTTTTTCTTTGGCCGAAAAAATGCTTTTAAAAGTAAAAAAAAACCTGATGATCGCGCGGCTCAGCTGGGTGATAGCCAAAAAACCGGGGGGGGGGGAGTCTGTTTTTCCCTGAAGCCTGCTGGGAAGAAAAACGGACTCCCCCCCGTTTTTTGGTTTGCCTAGCAGGCTTCAGGTAGGCTGGGAGGGAAAACGGGATGTTGGGGGTCGTTTTTGAGAGAGAGAGAGAGAGAAAGGAGGGAGAAAGGCAGGGAAGGAAGGAAGGAGTACAAACCTGGCACTAGACGCAGCTTCAGAGGATAATCCAGGGCTGGAAGGGACCTCGAGGTCATCTAGTCCAGGAGTCTCCAACCTTGGTCACTTTAAGACTTGTGGACTTCAACTCCCAGAATTCTGGCTTTGCTGGCTGAGGAACTCTGGGAGTTGAAGTCCACAAGTCCTAAAGTGACCAAGGTTGGAGAACTCTGATTTCTAGTCCTACCTTGCTCCAGCAGGACATTGTTAATGAGTTTCTGTCTTTTGACCTCCCCAGTCACTTGCTTACATAGCCATGCCCACCCAATCACATGACACCCCTCCCCACCAAGCCACGCCCACGGAACCGGTAGCAAAAAAAATTAGATTTCACCCCTGTGCTGTTGTAACATCGAACGGTCGCTAAATGAACCGTTATAAGTTGAGGACGTGGGAATTCTGTACCTGGGAATTCCAGGGCTATGGGCCAAAACTGTGAAGCTGAACATATTTTCCGACGTCACTCTTTTCCAGAAAAATGAAAGATACTGCTTGGATGCCTCCAGCACCAGAAACCAAGCACCAAGTTTAAAGCATTTTGATTTGACTTACACATTTTCTATCATGTTCAATAAATTGTTCACCCATTTGGCTCCGGGATCAACGCAAACTTTCTGCTTGTTCTTCAGCGTGATTCTGGAAAGCAAGCAAATTGGGAGAGGTGAATTTCCCCCCAGAAAATAATAAATCTGCCTGTGGGAAGGAGTTAGCTGGAGCTACAAAAATTAAGGAGCATGTTAGCATGTCCAGCATGTTAGCAACAAATCAGAGAAATTCTTGCTTTACTGTAGCTGTGGTGACAATTTAACTTAAATCTGAGGCAAACGAGAAAACCTACTAAAAATACATCTTTATCACTTTTATAATAGAAAAGGGGAAATTTGATAAGGTGGCTACGATGTTGGATTTTGGCTATTAAGCGCCCCTAGTCACGGTAATCCAAAGGGATGGGTGTTTTAAAAAGTCACAATGGTTGCAACTGCACAATTGAAACTTTGATCCTTTTCAGATGCATTGCGAGACACACACACACACACACTCAAAAAACCCTTCAATTTAACTATGTTTAAAGCATCAACTTTTTGGACATCCCTCCCCAAAATGAGCTTTTAAAAGTAAAGAAAAAAAGCCTCTGATGATCTGCGCAGCTCAGCTGGGATCATCAGAGTCTTTTAAAATATTTTTTTCTACAACCTCTTTGGTTGAAGAGGTTGTAGAAAAAAGGCTTTTAAAAGGCTCCTCTGATGATCCCAGCTGAGTTGCCTGATCGTCAGAGGGTTTTTTTTCTTTTAAAGGGAAAAAAAAGCTTTTAAAAGAAAACAAAAGCCTCTGACGATTAGGCAACTCAGCTGGGATCGTCAGAGCCTTTTAAAAGAATTTTTTTTACAACCTCTTTGGCCAAAGAAATGGAAAAAATGGTTTTAATAGGGGAAAAAAAAAAGTTGGCCACGCCCACCCAGTCATATCACCCCCTCCCCCACCAAGCCACGCCCACAGAACCTGTAGTAACAAATTTTACATTTCACCCCTGTCTCCTAGGTAGGATACTGTTGCAAGATCCAATCTGGGTTTAGTCACTAAATGAACTGTTTTAAGCCGAAGACTGCTTTGTATCAATGATGTCAGTCAAATTTGTTTAAAATCTCCTTTGAGTTCAGCTTCTGGTGAAGCAATGGTCTACTTGTTCCTTCTTTGAGGGTATTTTCTTCTTAGTACCCAGTCTGTCTACTGCCTGCAACTTCTTGCTGGACTCCTTTCCAACCACTAATCATAGCTGACTGGGGTTACCCTTTAAAACAGTGGTCCTCAACCTTTATAGTGCTGCGACCCCTTTAATACAATTCCCCATGATGTGGCGACCCCTTTAATACAATTCCCCACGATGTGGCGACCCCAACCGTAAAATTATTTTCGTTTTGAATTTATCGTGCCTGAAGCCATATTGGCTAGCGATCTGAACTGCTTGCGATTGCCTTGAGGACGGAGGCATTAAAGCGGAGACTCCTCCCCTATTAAGTTTATCGTGCCTGAAGCCAGATTAGGCTAGCGATTGGGAGTGATTGCAGCTGGCTTGAGAGGGAGAGATCAGAGCAAAGATTTATCTCTTTTTTAATTCATTGCGCCTGAAGCCGAATTCGGCTAGCGATTTGAAGAGCCTGCAGCTGGCTTGTGGAGTCAACCATTGGAGCGCGATTCTTCAACTCGCAAGTATACTTCCCATATTTCTGATGGTCTTAGGCGACCCCTGGCAAATCGTCATTCGACCCCCAACGGGGTCCTGACCCACAGGTTGAGAACCGCTGCTTTAAAAGATCAGCCAAGGTCAACTAAGGTCTAGATGCCTCCTATAGATGCTTCCATAGATTGCATGGAGCTTATTTTCGAATAAAGCTTGCAAAATAAGCTCCTCATCTGGTTCAACTGCCCTTAGTTATCCCTCATTTGGCTTGGGAAGAGACAGCATGACTTAAAACAGCACTGAGGGCTGTGGGATGCTGGGAATTGAATTGATCCACATATTTTCAAATTGCCAAGGCTGAGAAACACCGATTTACATAGCAGATAGACAAGGACTAGCTGACTTGTAGCACAGGGATCTCCAAGCTTGGTCCCTTTAAGACTTGTGGACTTCAACTCCCAGAGTCCCTCAGCCAGCAAAGCTGGCTCCACAAGTCTTAAAGGGACCAAGGTTGGAGATCCCTGTGCTAGAAGACAGGGAGAAAAAGGCCCAGAATAAAAATGCCCAGAATCTAAATTTTACATCAACCCAAAGTAAACTTACATGATTTCCATTTTTTTGCAGGCAACTCCGGCTGGAAAGAGCTCGACTCTTGCATATTTTGCCGGACGAATGAAGGTGCTGGTGACTCTGACGCATTTGCAGCTTAAATTCAGCGGGTCGAAGATAGCTGTGTAATTTCAGGAAAGAGTAGATAGTTCATTTTAGATGCACCACGGGGTATTCAAAATGCTAATCCACGGTTTCATGGCACTTGCAGCTTGCCGTACCATCTCTGCAACATGGCTCAAAACCTAAACTTTGCTTTTGGCAACATTTTAGTAAAGTGGGTGAGTAAATCACAAATCACAACAAAATTCAGTGCCAATTAGGCGATGAATTGTGAGGATCACTTTAAAAAAAGCTTAGTGCATATGCAGCTAAATTTTATGATTTCCAGCACCAGGTTTCTTCCAGAATGTTTCTAGAAGGATAGGATAGGATAGGATAGGATAGGATAGGATAGGATAGGATAGGATAGCATAGCATAGCATAGCATAGCACAGCATAGCATAGAATAGAATAGAATTAACAGAATTGGAAGGGACCTTTGAGGTCTTCTAGTCCAACCTCCTGCTTAGGCAGGAAACCCCATACCATTTCAGACAAATGGCTATCCAAATCTTCTTAAAAACTTCCAGTGTTGGAGCATTCACAACTTCTGGAGGCAAGTCGTTCCACTGATTAATTGTTCTAACTGTCAGGAAATTTCTCCTTAGTTCTAGGTTGCTTCTCTCCTTGATTACTTTCCACTCATTGCTTCTTGTCCTGCCTTCAGGTGCTTTGGAGAATAGCTTGACTCCCTCTTCTTTGTGCCAGCCCCTGAGATATTGGAGGATTACTATCATGTCACCCCAAGGCCTCTTTTTCATTAAACTAGACATACCCAATTCCAACAATCCTTCTTTATATGTTTTAGCCTCCCATCCCCTTATCATCTTTATGGCTTTGTGGCTTCTAGTTTTCTTAAAACTAGAAAAAAAACCAACCCGTTGTTTTCATGACAGCTGACAATAGGATTATTGGAATGAACTTCCCTGAGATTTTTTTTTTAAAAGTCCCAGTTTTAGGGAATTATTTGTAGTGAGGAAGTCTGCTCTCTAGTGTCCAGCTGAAGTTCAGCTGCCCTTCCTTCTTGTGCAAAAGGAAGAAGATTTCAATCAGATCTCATTGGACGTGTTCAGTCGGCTTCCAGAAAGCAATGGCCAGAGGAGTGAATGAGAAACTCATCCATTTCCCAGTTTTTGCCAGCAAAACATCGGGCACTATCTAACAAAATGAAACTCAACAGTGAAAAAAGTAAGGTTCTACATTTAGGCCAAAAAAACAAAATGCACAGGTACCTTGCTCAATAGTAGTAACTGTGAGAGGGATCTTGGAGTCCTAGTGGACAACCATTTAGATATGAGCCAGCAGTGTGCAGCAGCTGCCAAAAAAGCCAACACAGTTCTGGGCCGCATAGACAGAGGGATAGAATCAAGATCACGTGAAGTGTTAGTGCCACTTTATAAGGCCTTTGTAAGGCCACATTTGGAATACTGAATTCAGCTTTGGTCGCCACGATGTAAAGAAGATGCTGAGACTCTAGAAAGAGTGCAGAGAAGAGCAACCAAGAGGATTAGGCGACTGGAGGCTAAAACACATGAAGAACGGTGGCAAGAACTCGGTATGCCTAGTTTAATGAAAAGAAGGACTAGGGGAGACATGATAGCAGTGTTCCAATATCTCAGGGGTTGCCACAAAGAAGACCGAGTCAAACTATTCTCCAATGCATCTGAGGGAAGAACAAGAAGCAATGGGTGGAAACCAATCAAGGAGAGAAACAACTTAGAACTAAGGAGAAATTTCCTGACAGTTAGAACAATTAATAAGTGGAACGACTTGCTTGCAGAAGTTGTGAATGCTCCAACACTGGAAATTTTTAAGAAAACGTTGGATAGCCATTTGTCTGAAATGGTGTAGGGTTTCCTGCCTGGGCAGGGGGCTGGACTAGAAGACCTCCAAGGTCCCTTCCAACTCTGATATTATTATTATTATTATAAATAACCATTATCTCTTAGGCACCTCCTAAATCCTCCGACCTATCCTGCACAGGGTTTGTCAGGCTAAGAGGCTGTGCTGAGATTCCAAAGGAACAGAACAGATTAACAGAGTTGGAAGGGACCTTGCAAGTCATCTAGTCCAACCCCTCCACCCAAGCAGGAGACCCTACACCATTTCTGACAAATGGCTGTCGAATCTCTTCTTGAAAGCTTCCAGGAATGAAGCTCCCACAACTTCTGAAGGCAACTTCTGTTCCATGGGTTGATCGTTCTCACTGTCAGAAAATTTCTCCTTATTTCTAAGTTGAATCTCTCCTTGGTTAGCTTCCCTCCACGATTCCTTGTCTGGCCTTTGGGTTCTTTGGAAAGCAGGTTGACCCTCTCCCTTAATTTACACATCAGTTTAATTGTCACTCATGCCAAGCATTCCACATAGATTACCAAGGTGCATAAAAATTAATATATAAAATTCTGAACCTATTTAACATTCTAAAACCATCAATGCTATTATCAGGATGAAGGATTTATTTATTTTATTAAGCCCATGGCACAAAACGCTAAAAAACACATCATCATTGTATCCCCAATGAGCAAACATGAAACTATGCTATTTACACATTCAAAGGCAGGCTATTTATACAGTTGGTACATGATGGAGAGTGAAGCAAAAGCGAAGGAAGAGAAAAGCTCAGGAGTATACTACTTACTTGCACTAGTGAGGTGGCAGGCAATAAGCAAAACAGAAAACCCAAGGAAGACACGGTTACTCATTCTGGCTGTAGAAGACGACTCACGCTGCTGTCTCAAAGCTCACCCAGATGGATTTGTGGTGCCCAGCCATCGCCAATTTATTTCCTAGATCCTTCACTACACGTCACCAGCAAAGGGCTATTTTGGGAAAACATGCAAAATTGCATCACGCACCATTTCCCACACATTTCCCTCAGAATTTGCAATGCTGAGCTTTGCAATTTGATAACCGGACCAATTCTTAATTTAGGAATTGAAGAAGCAGCACTGAAAGAATAAAGAAACTATTCTTGAATTCAAAAGGTAAATATAACGTCTGTTAAAAAAAAAACCAAAAACCCCAACAACCCAGAATTGAAACTTAATATTACCTACAGCACCGCAGGTAGTCCTGAACTTACAGTAGTGGCCAAAATTGTGGAAACCTTTTGGGAAAAGTGTATTTTCTAAAACTAGCTAATAACACCACTTTTTGGGAGGAGTAGTACCATAAAATTATATATCAATGGAAAGATAATTTAATCAGGAATGTAATGCAATAACTTTTATGGAGGATTTGCTATTAGAATTTCTCCTTAGTTCTAAGTAGCTTCTCTCCTTGATTAATTTCCACCTGTTGCGTCTTGTCCTGCCCTCAGGTGCTTTGGAGAATAGCTTGACTCCTTCTTCTTTTCCTTAAACTAACATATGCAATTCCTGCAACCGTTCTTCATATGTTTTAGCCTCCAGTCCCCTAATCATCTTCGTCGCTCTTCTCTGCACTCTTTCTAGTCTTTCTGCATCTTTTTTACATTGTGGTGACCAAAACTGGATGCAGGATTCCAAGTGTGGCCTTACCAAGGCCTTATAAAGTGATATTAACACTTCACGTGATCTTGACTCTATCCCTCTGTTTATGCAGCCCAGAACTGTGTTGGCTTTTTTGGCAGCTGCTGCACACGGCTGGCTCATATCTAAATGGTTGTCCACTAGGACTCCAAGATCCCTCTCACAGTTACTACTATTGAGCAAGGTACCACATATCCGGTACCTGTGCATTTTGTTTTTCTTGCCTAAATGTAGAACCTTACTTTTTTCACCGTTGAATTTCATTCTGGATTTGTATTTCCCTCTGACGAGATTCCACCCATTGCTTCTAGTCCTGCCTTCAGGCGGCTTGGAGAATAAATTGACACTATCTTCCCTGTGACAGCCCCCCCGCCCTGCCTTCAAGTTGGGACGATGTTATCACCCCCCCAGCCTTTTCTTCATTAGGCTAAAGAGACCCAGTTCCTTTTATCCGTTCATCAAGGGACCCCCTGGTCATCTTTTGATCATGGATCGTGGTCTTACAGACCAGCTTCCTTGCTCTTGAAATTGCAGACTGTTTTCATTTTCAGCTATCAGAGCACTGCAAGTATCCTGAGCGGTGAACTGTCCATTTCAGATGGAACTTGACCATTTGACCTGTCTACCTCCTCCTCCTTCTGCCTCAGTCGTTGAAGCATCAAACTCGGATGATCTGATTATTTGCTAGATTTGCTAGACCAATTCTCAAATACAGCTCGCCTGTCTGGAACCCACACCTTATTTTGGATATTAATACAATTGAACGTGTCCAGAAATAGTTTACAAGCAGAGTTCTCCATTCCTCTGATCGCAACAAAATGCCTTATGCCACCAGACTTGAAATCCTGGGTTTAGAAAATTTAGAATTCCGCCGCCTTCGGCATGACCTGAGTATAACTCATAAAATCATCTGCTACAATGTCCTTCCTGTCGAAGGCTACTTCAGCTTCAATCGCAACAATACATGAGCACACAATAGATTTAAACTTAATGTGAACCGTTCCAATCTTGATTGTAGAAAATATGACTTCAGTAACAGAGTTGTAAATGCCTGGAATGCACTACCTGATTCTGTGGTCTCTTCCCAAAATCCCCAAAGCTTTAACCAAAGACTATCTACTATTGACCTCACCCCATTTCTAAGAGGTCTGTAAGGGGTGTGCATAAGAGCACCAGCGTGCCTACCGTTCCTGTCCTAATGTTCCTTTGATTGTATCCAATTTGTATGGTTATTTCATGCTTATAGTTATATATACTGTTGTGTTTGACAAATAAAAAAATAAAATAAAATAAATAAAAAATTATTTAAATCGTCACCTTAAGGGATGTCCTCAAAGTCAGTCACTGGTTGCATTGACCCAAACATTGTCCTTGGTTATTCCTTCTTGACTAGAGATTTTTATTTTCTGAGTAGCAACCAGAATAACAGAGAGGACCTTGGAGGTCTTCTAGTCCAACCCCCTGCCTAGGCAGGAAAACCTACACCACTTCAGGCAACCGGTGGGATCTTCTGAGTGAGAAGGTCCCATTCCAGTCCATTTTGCTGAAGCTAAGATGTCATTGGGAAGCTGATTTATTTCATTGCTCACTACACCAGGGGTCTCGAACCTTGGTGCCTTTAAGACTTGTGGATTTCAACTCCCAGAGTTCCTCAGCCAGCTTCGCTGGCTGAGGGACTCTGGGAGTTGAAGTCCACAAGTCTTAAAGGGATCTGTTGTGTCTCGTCCAATCTCACCTCAGCCGGGGTCTTCTTATCTGCTTCCGAACACGGAAGAAGAAATACCTCCAGCCCCCAGCCCTGGCTCCATGCCCAGACAGGCTGAAGAAGAAGAAGTACCTCCAGCCCCCAGCTCTGGCTCCATGCCCAGGCAAACGGAGCAACTAGACCCCTCCCCCTCCTCCACAGCATGTGAGCCTGAGGAAGGTTTATTACCAACAGCTGCCGACTGGAGTGACCCTCGCGTCAGAAGACTTGATAGGCGGAGGCAACAGAAGGAAGGAGGCAGGCCTGGATAAGTGCTGAGTCATGGAGCCACACCCCATGGCCTATATAAAGGATCTGCTTTCTGGCATTCTCTGAGTCAGGCAAAGTCTAAACATATCTTGCTGAAGTCACTTTCTGGTCTCCTGCCTGCCCTGAGGACTTTGCTAGGACTTTGGCAGAGCTGCAGAGGCACGCCTGATTCGGATTTCCCTGACCCGGCCGTCAGCGGAGGAGTGAGACACGACAGGACCAAAGTTGGAGACCCCTGCACTACACTGAGCTTCCCATTTTCACGCATTTTATGCTTCATGTTCCCACTGTAGTTCTGTTTTTGCCACTTTGTACAGCTACTCCTCAACATACAAGAAGTTCATTTCCTGACCGAAGTTACAACGGCACGGAAAAAAAGTGACTTATGACCGTTTTTCACACTTACGACCGTTGCAGCATCCCCATGGTCATTGTGATCAAAATTCAGACGCTTGTCAACGGGCTCCTATTTATGACCGTCGCAGTGTCCAGGGGTCACGCGATCCCCTTTTGCGACCTACTGACAAGCACAGTTAGTGGGGAAGTGAGATTCACTGAACAACCGTGCGACTCACTTAACAACTGCATAAACGCGAAGAAGTCGTCAATCTCATTTTTTTCAGTCCCGTTGTAGCTTTGAATGGTCACTAAACGGAAGGTTGTAAGTCTAGGACGACCTCTACAAAACGGCCAAGAGTCCGAAATTCGACCACGTGACCTTGAGGATGCTGCAACGGTCGTAAGCGTGAAAAACGGTCATAAGTCACATTTTGCCCCCGGTGCTGTTGTAACTTTGGAAATGGTCACGAAAGGAAAGGTTGTGCAGTAGCGGCCAAAATTGTGGAAACCTTTTGGAAAAAGTGTATTTTTGAGGTTTGATGGTGAATAACATCACTTTTTTTAGGGGAGTTTCAAGAACATCCTATTCCACTGCTGGAATGGCCTGGGAATAGACCAGACTTTAACCCAATTGAAAATCTATGGAGCCGACTAAAGAAATGGTTAGTCGGAAGCGACCCAGCAATAAAACCCAGTTAATAGAAGCCATCCTCCTAAGCGCTCCATGGCTTAGGGCCGGGCTATTTACGGGACCTCCTACTGCCACCGATGATTGCCTCCCACCGACCCGTGCCCTCTCACAGGGAGGAACTCCTTAGGTTGCCGTCCGCCAGGCAGTGCCGACTGGCGACACCCAGGGGAAGGGCCTTCTCTGTGGGGGCTCCCACCCTCTGGAACGAACTTCCCCCAGGACTCCGCCAACTTCCTGACCTTCGAACCTTCCGCCGCGAGCTTCAAACACATCTATTTATCTGTGCATAAATTTTAAATTTAATTTTAATGGGGTTTATATCATTTTAACTGTAATTTTAAATTTTGTCCTATTTAAATAAGTTTTTTAATTTAGTGTTTTACCTCGTATTATATTTGTATTTTTTACCGGCCTGTAAACCGCCCTGAGTTCTCTGGGAGATAGGGCGGTATAAAAATTTGAATAAATAAATAAATCCTTCAATCTTGGTTTCACATTATAACAGTTGCAGAACTATAAGGCTTGGTTCACTCCATGGGAAGATGTTGTAAGACCGTAATTCATGCTAAAGGTTACTCAACTAAGTATTAACTGATGTGATAATTTTTTGTATATCTTTTTTTTTCTACGTGTTTCACTATTGTTCTTTATACTGTAACTGCTATTTTTCTGACAATTAGAACAATTCATCAGAGGAACAACTTGCCTCCAGAAGTCGTAAATGCTCCAACACTGGGAGTTTTTAAGATGATGTTGGATAACATGTGGGGGCCCCCACTCTTTGGAACGAACTCCCCCCTGGTTTACGTCAAATTTCTGACCTTCGGACTTTTCGCCGCGAACTGAAAACATATTTGTTTGTTCGTGCGGGGCTTTCTTAAATTGTTGAATTTTAAATCTTAAATTTTCTCTCTAGTTTTAATTGGGGTTTTTAGATTCATAATTCTTAATTATTTCGGCCATACTGTATAATAAGTTTTTTAATTGTATTTTAACTGTATATTGTTCTTTTTTATCCTGGCTGTACACCGCCCTGAGTCCTTCGGGAGAAGGGCGGTTTATAAATCCAATAAATAATAATAATAATAATAATAACCATTTGTCTGAAGTGGTGTAGAGTTTCCTGCCTAAGCAGGGGGTTGGACTAGAAGACCTCGAAGGTCCCTTCCCACTCTGTTATTCTATTCAAACCCAGAACAGAGGAGAAATTTCCTGCCATTGAAAAACAATTAGTCAACGGAACAATTTGCCTCCTGGAGTTGTGGTGCTCCGTGACTGGAGGTTTTTAAAAAAAGATTGGACAACCAACTCTCCCAGATTGGTATAAGAAGTCCTGTCTTGGGCAGGGGGTTAGACTAGAAGATCTCCAAGGTCCCATCCTTCCAGCCCTGTGCCTCTATGAAGTTTCCTCCATTTTGAAATAACAGCACGAAGGAAAATCTCCTCACAAATCCCCACAGATTTGATTTGAATTGAGATGAAGTGGAAAGGCCCTTCTTTGCCAGTAAGGTCGGTAAACTGAGCAAGCATTTTTGCCTCTGTTTCCCCTTCTGTTATTCTCTTTGCACAGGGGAGCCATTCTTATCCATCTGGCTTCAATAAGAGAGACGGCCATCGACTTCCTCTTTGGATAAAAGGAAGGTCCCTCTTTTTCATAGCTGTTGCCTCTAAAGAGTGCAATTCCTTGTCTGGCAGGGGATTTACAGCCATCGCTGAAGAAAAGGAAGAAAAGATCAGCAGAAATGCCTTAACAGTAAAAATGTGATGAGGGTACGAAAAAGAAGCAAATTTAAGTGTTGTAAGATGACCTCTGGAACTGCTCATCAAGTTTTGGAGAAAATACGGTACCCACCATGGAAAAACAGATGGAGAAATTGACGGAGCTGGCAGCGATGGCCAAATTAACTGCTTCCCTCAAAGAAAAGAATACATCCAATTTTGTTTCCACTTGGAAAACAATTCTCTGTTTTGCACAACAGACAGGGAAAAAAAATGAAATTCTGACTTTGAGATTGCCAGATTAGAAATGTTTCTTGCTGTCGAAATGGCTAGTATTTAAAGGTAAAAGTCTCCACAAGTCTTAAAAGAGCCAAGTTTGCAGACCCCTGGCCTAGTGGCCTTGCCTCCTACTCGGAAGGTTGAGAGTTCGATTCTAGGTAGCGGTAGATGTTTCCCTCTCTGGGCAGAAAGAGAAAATACCTTCTGTGAATTCCAAGTAGGTGTCACCCAGCCAGTAAATGCTCAGCTCCATCCAATGACCCCAACTCTACCCCAAATTAAAGGATTACTAAAGGTGGAGGTAAAGGTTCCCCTCGCACATACGTGCTAGTCGTTGCCGACTCTAGGGGGCGGTGCTCATCTCCGTTTCAAACCGAAGAGCCAGCGCTGTCCGAAGATGCCTCCCTGGTCATGTGGCCGGCATGACTCAACGCCAAAGGTGCACAGAACGCTGTTACCTTCCCACCAAAGGTGGTCCCTATTTTTTCTACTTGCATTTTTTACGTGCTTTCGAAACTGCTAGGTTGGCAGAAGCTGGGACAAGTCATGGGAGCTCACCCCAGTAGGCGGCACTAGGGATTCGAACCGCTGAACTGCCGACCTTTCGATCGACAAGCTCAACGTCCTAGCCCCTGAGCCACTGCATCCCAGCTTTTGCCAACCTAGCAGTTTCGAAAGCACGTAAAAATGCAAGTAGAAAAAATAGGGTCCATCTTTGGTGGGAAGGTAACAGCGTTCCGTGCGCCTTTGGCGTTGAGTCATGCCGGCCACATGACCACGGAGACGTCTTCGGACAGCGCTGGCTCTTCGGCTTTGAAACGGAGATGAGCACTGCCCCCTAGAGTCTGCAATGACTAGCACGTATGTGCGAGGGGAACCTTTACCTTTACCTTTAAAGGATTACTACAGGGTCATAAAAAGGGAGTTTTATTCTATTGAGCTGAAAATAGTTGAAAGCCAATGCTTTTTTTTTTCCACTTCACATTTCTCCCTTGCTTTTTCCTCCACTTCCCCACTATTTTTATTTCCTGTTGCATTTTATACATCTAAATAAAATTATACATTTGGGTGAGATTTGGAGAAAATACAGTTTATTGTCCCAATCGCATTGATTTTTTTAAAAAAATAAATAAATCACGTAGTATCTTCAGAGTTGGTTTACATTTAAGGGAAGTAGACATGTGTCAATATCCCGCAGGATAGGAAGATGTCCCTTGTAAGGCCTTAAATCAACAGCCACTTTCAGGTTCTCTGATTAATCATCATTCCCTTCTGCGTTTCCTAAATGCACTTCCTGAAGACCTCACTTTGACGCCGCCTTTCGCCTTTCGCCTTTCACTTTCTTCCGTGTTAGTATTGCATCACCGTCTCTATATCAGTGATGGGATTCAACCGGTTCGCACCACTTCGGGAGAACCGGTGGTTAACTTTCTGAGCAGTTTGGTGAACTGGTTGTTGGAAGAAATCATTAGGGGCAGAGAACCGGTTGTTAAATTATTTGAATCTCATCACTGCTCTATATCAATTCTGGACAATTGTTATTATTGCATCACCACTTTGTCATTGGTTCTGTTGTGACTCCAGCCCCCGAACCTGGCCCCATGCCCGAAGGTGACTCTGAGAGTGAGGGGGAAGGGCCAATAAGGCTTGCCTCGGGAGCACCGATTCCTTTGGCCCAGCTCCAGGAGCCAGAACCAGGCCAGTCAGAGGACGTAATGAGGCCGTCATCCCCTGATTCCTCCCTTCCCCAGGCTACGCCTTCAGACCCAGCTGATAATAATAATAATCAAGCTTGGATTGACCCGCGCTTCAGAAGATTAGAGAGGCGGCGTCATCAAAGGGAAGGGTGGGGCAGGAGCCCCACCCCACAGGATATATAAGGAGCTTTGGGACTGCTCTCACTCCACGGGAAACAAAAGTTTAGCTGAACCGTTTCAAAAAGAGCTGAAAGTCTTGCTACGTGAGTCATTTGTTTGAACTTTGGCAGGCAGCTGCGATTTCTCTGCCAAGACTGATAAGAGCCGTGAATCCACAGGGTGAAGGTCAGCTCGTTAATGCAAAGTGGGGAAGGAGACAGAACAGGTTCTTTCTAGCTTTTCTTGTGTATTCAGAGAAAGGAGGTGGTGGAACGTTTTAGATTTGATTCAGAAAATGTGACTCAGGATCAAGGGGGAAGGTGAATCGAATAGAATGGAGGCCAGAGACTCATTAAAGCAGGGGCGTCAAACTTAAGATCCGGGGGCTGGATCTGGCCCGTGGGGTACTTAGATCTGGCCCAGGGGTGGGTTCTAGTTACCTTTACTACCGGTTCACAATGGGAGCTTGCACACCAGTGGTGGGTTTCAAATTTTTTTACTACTGGTTCTGTAGGTGTGGCTTGTTGGGCGTGGCAGGGGAAGATTACTGCAAAATCCCCACTTCCTCCCAATCAGCTGGGACTTGGGAGGCAGAGACAAGATGGGGGCGGGGCCAGTCAGAATTTTTACTACCGGTTCTCCAAACTACTCAAAATTTCCACTATTGCTTCTCCAGAACTGGTCAGAACCTGCTAGAACCCACCTCTGATGCACACACGCTTCTGCGCATATGCAGATTGTCAATTATCATGTCTGGGCGGGTGGGTGGAGCCTCCCACCACTTTTACCTTCAAAGCGCTCCATGGCATAGGGCCGGGTTATTTACGGGACCGCCTACTGCTACCGGATACCTCTCACCGACCCGTGCGCTCTCACAGAGAGGGACTCCTCAGGGTGCCGTCAGCTAGACAGTGTCGTCTGGCGACGCCCAGGGGAAGGGCCTTCTCTGTGGGGGCTCCCACCCTCTGGAACGAACTCCCCCCAGGACTCCGTCAACTTCCGGACCTCCGGACCTTCCGTCGCGAGCTCAAGACACACTTATTCATCTGTGCAGGACTGGCGTAGATTTTTAAATTTTATAGGGGTTTTAAATTGGTCTTAATATTTATATTTCTAGTTTTAATAATTTGGGCATTAGAATAAGTTTTTTAATGTTTATTTTAAATTGTATATAAGTGTTTTATATGCCTGTGAACCGCCCTGAGTCCTTCGGGAGATAGGGCGGTATATAAATATGAATAATAAATAAATAAATAAATAAATACTATCGGTTCTAAAGAACCGGACAGAACCAGAAGCAACCCTACACTGATCTGGTCTGTGGGGCCGCCCTGGAAGCAGCGAAGGACCGAACCGCGGTGCTTCTGCCAGCGAAAATGGGCTCCCGAATTCTGTTTTCGGCTGCCACGGCCTCCTGCAACCCTCTGCCAGAGAAAATGGAGCTCAGGAGGGCCGCATGTGGCCCTCCCGACCTCCCTTTTTACTGGCAGAAGGTTGCAGGAGACTGTGGCTGCCGAAAATGGAGCTCAGGAGCCCATTTTTGCTGACAGAGCGCTCAGGCCACGACAGGCGTCCCTGACAGGAATGATGTCAATCTGGACACGCCCACCGTGGACACACACACACACCCCCGAGGACAAACACAACCCTGATGCGGCCCTCAATGAAATCGACTTTGACACCCTTGCATTAAAGTAACTACATCGTTTTGCTTGGTGGTGCATCTGCTGTGGGAAGGCTGACATAGCTCCTTCAATAAACCATGTATACAGTATAATACACGCATACACACATAGAAGTAGTCTTTAACTTACAGTCATTCGCTTAGTGACTGAAGTTACAACAGCACCGAACAAAGCAGAGGTAGGTTTTAGCAGGTTCTGACCATTTCTGGAGAATTGGTAGCGGAAATTTTGAGTAGTAAAAATTCTGACTGGCCCCGCACCCATCTATTCTCTGCCTCCCAAGTCCCAGCTGATTGGAAGGAAATGGGGATTTTGCAGTAACCTTCCCCTGGAGTCGGGAGGGAATTGTTGTGTCTCGTCTGATCTCACCACAGCCGGGGCCTTCTTATCTGCTTCCGAACACGGAGGAATGGCCTCCTGGCCCCAGCCCTGGCTCCATGCCCAGACAGGCTGAAGAGGAAATACCTCCAGCCCCCAGCTCTGGCTCCATGCCCAGGCAAACGGAGCAACTAGACCCCTCCCCCTCCTCCACAGCATGTGAGCCTGAGGGAGGTCAATTGCCAACAGCTGCCGACTGGAGTGACCCTCGCTTCAGAAGACTTGATAGGCGGAGGCAACAGAAGGAAGGGAGGGGCAGGCCTGGATAAGTGCTGAGTCATGGAGCCACACCCCATGGCCTATATAAAGGATCTGCTTTCTGGCATTCTCTGAGTCAGGCTGTCGTGTCCCACTCCTCCGCTGATGGCTGGGTCCGGGAAATCCGAATCAGGCTTGCCTCTGCAGCTCTGCCCAAAGTCCTAGCAAAGTCCTCAGAGCAGGCAGGAGACCAGTAAGTGACTTCAGCAAGATAAGTTTGACTTTTGCCTGACTCAGAGACTGCCAGAAAGTAGGTCCTTTATATAGGCCATGGGGTGTGGCTCCATGGCTCAGCACTCATTAAGGCCTGCCCTCCCTTCCTCTGTTGCCTCCGCCTCTCAATCTTCTGATGCGAGGGTCACTCCAATCAGCTGTTCTTGGGAGTAAACCCTCCTCAGGCTCACCTGCTGTGGATGAGGGGGAGGGGTCTAGCTGCTCCGTTTGCCTGGGCATGGAGTCAGGGCTGGGGCAGGGAGATGCTCCTTCTTCTGCAGTTTGTGGGGGCATGGAGCCAGGACTTGGGCCGGAAGGCATACATTCCTCAGTGTTGGGGAGCAGGTAAGAAGGCCCCGGCTGCTCTGAGGGCGGGCAAGACACAACACAGGCAAAGTCTAAACATATCTTGCTGAAGTCACTTTCTGGTCTCCTGCCTGCCCTGAGGACTTTGCTAGGACTTTGGCAGAGCTGCAGAGGCACGCCTGATTCGGATTTCCCTGACCCGGCCGTCAGCGGAGGAGTGGGACACGACAGGAATGGAGATTTTACAGTATCCTTCCCCTGCCACACCCACCAAGCCATGCCATGCTACGCCTACCAAGCCACACCCACAGAACCGGTAGTAAAAAAATGTGAAACCCACCACTGTATCAGACCCACCTGACCTCTCCCCAATTATCTCCATGTAGCCCACCAGGTGATGCATTTTGTAGGTTCCCATCTCTTAAGGAAATACACCTGATGGGATGAATTTAAGCAGTGGTGGGTTTCTGATAATTTTACCACTGGTTCCCCGTGCACGCGCCCGGCCTTCCCCGGCTTTGCTCATGCACCTCCTGTGGAGGCGCCCGGCCTCAAAAACGTGACTAAATAGAACAGCATAGCACCAGGGCGAGTGGACAAGCCCCAAACCGTCTGAATACCACCTCTGAATTTAAGCCAGTTTGACAGTTGATAAATGTGAGCAGCAAGTGCTTGAAGCATATAGGTGCACATGAATAAATTCTACGGGGCGTCTGTGGTTAGGCTTCAAGAGGAAGTTGGCCAGAAAAGTTGGAACTGGATAAATGTTGTGGTTTGCAATGTATAAGTGGCCAATGAGATGGAACAGGAGTTTCCCCCTTGCAAATTTTCCTCTAACATTGCTAAACTAACTTCTGTGAATGGTGCAGGAGGTCTCGGGTTTGATTAATTCTGAATTTTGTGTCTGAATTTATACATTGTTGTTTTCACCCTTTTTCAAGTTCTCAACCCTTTGCGGTCTCCCTTTTCACAATCACAAATTGTGACCCCAGTCAATCCCTACTCCTGGATGGTGTAGGATGGCAAGGAGAGAGCCTGGCAACCCGCATCATCAGTTCCGATAGGTAGCGTTAATTGGTGGACACAATAGTTTGATGGGATTATGGACATGCTCCTGGAAAAATATGATAAAAGGACTATATATCTGGTTTTACATATACTAACCGCAACTAGAATTGTATTTGCACAGCAATGGACAATGATGAGATTCTGTCAGAGGAGAAGGTCAGAGGCGGGTTTCAGCAGGTTCTGAGCAGTTCTGGAGAACCGGTAGCGGAAATTTTGAGTAGTTCGGAGAACCGGTAGCAAAAATTCTGACTGGCCCTGCCCCCATCTATTCTCTGTCTGCTGAGTCCCAGCTGATCGGGAGGAAATGGGGATTTTGCAGTATCCTTCCCCCGGAGTGGAGTGGGAATGGAGATTTTATTTATTATTTATTTATTTATTTATTTATTTATTGCATTTTTATACCGCCCTATCTCCCTAGGGACTCAGGGCGGTTCACAGCCAGATAAAATATACATATAAATACAAAATAAAACATCCATTAAAAAACTTATTACAAAGGCCGAATAATTAAAAATAGCAATACAAATAGTAAAACCCCATTAAAACCAAATTCAAAATTTAAAATTTTAATCCAGTCCTGTGCAGATAAATAGATGTGTCTTAAGCTCGCGGCGAAAGGTTCGAAGGTCAGAAAGTTGGCGGAGTCCTGGGGGAAGTTCGTTCCAGAGGGTGGGAGCCCCCACAGAGAAGGCCCTTCCCCTGGGTGTCGCCCCCTGAGGAGTCCCTCTCTGTGAGAGTGTACGGGTCGGTGAGAGGCAATCGGTGGCAGCAGACGGTCCCGTAAGTAATATAGTAATATAGTATCCTTCCCCTGCCACGCCCACCAAGCCACACCCACAGAACTGCTAGAAAAAAAAATTTGAAACCCACCACTGGAGAAGGTAGTAAAGAAAATATTAGAAGGCACAGAAATGGATAGATTAACGCCAGGAGTGGGTTTCAAAACTGGTCACTACCGGTTCGCTTGTGGGCGCGCAATGCTTCTGCACATGCGCAGAAGCGTCTGGACAGGTGGGCAGAGCCTTCCGCTACTGCCGCTACCGGTTCACTCGATCCGGGGTAAACTGGTAGCAACCCACCTATTAATTAAGTATAAAGAAGAAATTGAATATTTGTTGATATGGGATGTCTTTTATCAATGGCTAGACCAGGGGTAGTCAACCTTTTTATACCTACCGCCCAATTTTGTATCTCTGTTAGTAGTAAAATTTTCTAACTGCCCACCGGTTCCACAGTAATGCGCCGTGTATTATCGTCTGCGCATGCTTCTCGCGCATCGTGGATTAGGTTTGGGGGGGGCACCGGCTACCAGCTCTGCTTGTCTGTTACAGCTGGGTGGTGTGGGGGGAGATGCGCGAGCTGTTCTGGGACGAGGCTCTTTTGTTTGCGGTCGCACTATAGCGCCATTTAGTTTCACTTACGTAACGTGAACTAAACTTATGCGCGGGCGATACAAATAGTATATTTTCAGAAATTTAAACTGTCACGGGGAATTTTATGAAAACCTAATGAAAATGTTTTTAAATAATGCTATGAAAATTTTTAAAAAGTCAATTAAATTAAAAAAAAGGAAAGTGCTTCACTATCAGACAAAACCCCTACCGCCCACCATGAAAGCTGGAACGCCCACTACTGGGAGGTAGGGACCAGGTTGACTACCACTGGGCTAGACAATACAAACAGAAGTTAGAAAGGAGTAGACATAAAAAAAGGAAATGTTAATGTGGAGAGTTGTTAAAGAAGATGATGTTAAGTAGTATTGTTATTATTATATTATTATATTATCAATATTATTGTGATGAATACTACAACAAATAGGTGGATTATGACTGTTTAAAAATAACCGTGCCCAGATCACATGCTGTTTGATGGAAACTGAATGTTACCTAAATAAAATAAATAAAACATGAAAAAAAATAAATTGGATGGGATTAAATACAAACAGTAACTGAACTGTACTGACCGGTCAATGTTATAACGGCACTGAAAAAAATGACTTCTATGACAGTTTTTTGCACAATTGTGACAGCATCCCCATGGTCACATGATCAAACTTCAACCTCTCGGCAACTGGTTCATATTTATGACGGCTGAAGTCGGGCTGTTCTCCAAAGCACCTGAGGGTAGAACAAGAAGCAATGGGTGGAAACTGATCAAAGAAAGAAGCAACTTAGAACTAAGGAGAAATTTCCTGACAGTTAGAACAATTAATAAGTGGAACGACTTGCCTTCAGAAGTTGTGAATGCTCCAACACTGGAAATTTTTAAGAAAATGTTGGATAACCATCTGACTGAGATGGTGTAGGGTTTCCTGCCTGGGCAGGGGGTTGGACTAGAAGGCCTCCAAGGTCCCTTCCAACTCTGATGTTATGTTATGTTATGTTAAGTATCGTGGGGGTCCTGTGATCCCCTTTTGCGACCTTAAGAGAAGCAACGTCAATAGGGAAGCTAGATTTTCTTCACCACCAGGTTACTAACTTAACAAGTGCAATGATTCACTTAACAACCGTGGCAAGAAAAGTCGTAAAATGGGGGCAAAACGCACTTAACAAATGTCTTGCTGAACCACATAAATTTTCGGCTCAATTGTGGTTGTAAGTTCACCTGTATGGAGAGCCTGATGATTTCATTCTAAGGAGATAAAAGGTAAAGGTAAAAGTTCCCCTCGCACATACATGCTAGTCGTTCCTGACTCTAGGGGGCGGTGCTCATCTCCGTTTCAAAGCCGAAGAGCCAGCGCTGTCCGAAGACGTCTCCGTGGTCATGTGGCCGGCATGACTCAACGCCAAAGGCGCACGGAACGCTGTTACCTTCCCAACAAGATGGTCCCTATTTTTTTCTACTTGCATTTTTACATGCTTTCAAAACTGCTAGGTTGGCAGAAGCTGGGAACTCACCCCGTTACACGGCAGCACTAGGGATTCGAACCGCTGAGCTGCCGACCTTTCGATCGACAAGCTCAACATCCTAGCCCCTGAGCCACCGCGTCCCTATTCTAAGGAGATTAGAGGAGAGTAAATTATTGCAATTAAAAAAATAAAAATAAAAACCAGAACAAAATATCACATATTCTGAAGAAGTTTCCAACACATTTCATGAGAAATCAAAAAGGGAAGAAGTTTTTTTATAACAATAAAGTTTGGAATAAAGTAGAAATCTTTCCGCATATCATGCATGCTGAGTGTGTGGGGTGGGAAATACCCCACTAAGTGTTGCGGGTGTATACTCTCAGTGTTACCTTCGTCTCGTGACTAGCCCATTGCTGAGACAGCCAAAAGCCGTTCCGATGCACAAGGGGTGTTTTCCCTCATCTTATCTCTAAAGTGGCATAAAGGAACCGTGGTGGCGCAGTGGTTAGAATGCGGTATTGCAGGCTGACTCTGTCAACTACCAGCAGTTCGATCCTGAGCGGTTCAAGGTTGACTCAGCCCTCCGTCCTTCCGAGGTGGGTAAAATGAGGACCCAGATTGTTTGGGGCAAGAGGCTGACTCTGCAAACCGCTTAGAGAAGGCTGTAAAGCACTGAGAAGTGATATATAAATCTTAAGTGCAATTGCTTGGGAAAGGAAGGAAGGAAGGAAGGAAGGAAGGAAGGAAGGCGATATAATGAGAGTGTGGGAAGGACAGTGGGAGGGATGGAGGGAGGGAAGGAAGATGAGAAGGAAGGAATGGAAATGAGGAAGGAAGCCGTAGTAGTGCAGTGGTTAGAATACAGTATTGCAGGTTACCCTGCCAACCACCACCAGTTCAATCCTGACTGGCTGAAGATTGACTCAGCCTTCTATCCTTCTGAGGTGGATAAAATGAGGACACAGATTGCTGGAGGCAGTAGGCTGACTCTGTAAACCACTTAGAGAGGGCTGTAAAGCACTGTGAAGGGATATATAAGTGCTATTGCTTGGGAAGGAAGGAAGGAAGGAAGGAAGGAAGGAAGATGAGAAGGAAGACGAGAAGGAAGAAATGGAAATGAGAAGGAAGGAAGGAAGGAAGCCGTAGTGGTGCAGTGGTTAGAATACAGTATTGCAGGTTGACTCTGCCAACTACCAGCAGTTCAATCCTGACTGGCTCAAGATTGACTCAGCCTTCTATCCTTCTGAGGATAGAATGAGGACACAGATTGCTGGAGGCAATAGGCTGACTCTGTAGACACTTAGATATTACGCTTAGCTTGGCAAATGCCTGCAAATTCAATGGAATTCAATAATCGAACACATTCCATTATTTTTTTTTAAAGAAAAAACACACACAGTCTAACGATGCATGGTGCTATGGATCACATAAAGAAATGCCAAATCATTGCAAAAATGAAATGCGAGTAAAACAAATTGATTTTTGGAGGAACTTTCAGAGGCCACTTGAGCGAACATCCCACTCTTGGATGTGCCTCTACAGCAAGGATAACATAACATAACATAACATAACATAACATAACATAACATAACATAACATAACATAACATAACATAACATAACATAACATAACATAACATAACATAACATAACATAACATAACATAACATAACATAACATAACATAACATAACATAACATAACATAACATAACATCAGAGTTGGAAGGGACCTTGGAGGCCTTCTAGTCCAACCCCCTGCCCAGGCAGGAAACCCTACACCATCTCAGGATGGCGAACGTTTTCCGGACCAAGTGTCATAAATATAAGTCAGTCGCCAAGCATGTGAATTTTGATCACGTGAACCAGGGGGATGGCACACTGATTGTGTGAAAAACAGTAATTTCCATTTTTTCAGTGCTGTTGTAACTTTGAATGGTCACTAAATGAACTGCTGTAAGTCGAGGACTACCTGCATTCGAAATGCACTCATACTTTACAAGGACGCTGCCAGAACTGAAAAATGCTAAAAAAAAAAATAGTATGAGTTTAAAATGTCTCCCAAGACACAACTGCCATAATTTCCAGCCATTACAAGCTTGTTCTAGATCAGGGGTCTCCAACCTTGGCAACTTTAAGACTTTAAAGTCTTTAAGACTTGTGGACTTCAACTCCCAGAATTCCTCAGCCAGCTGCAGGCCAGGAGGAGGAGCTGACAAGGCCTCCCTCTCCCGCACCCTCCTCCTCCCTGGCAACGGCTCAAGTCCCAGCTGCTGACGATCAATCCTGGATTGATCCGAGGCAGCGACGAAGAGATAAGCGTGCGCAGCAGAGGAAAAGGTGTGGCAGGCTCAGAGAGTGCTGAGTCACTGAGCCACACCCCACAGGGTATAAAAGTGGGTGGAGCTGCCATGTGGCCCTTATGACGGACAAAAAAGCTACCAAGGGTGCACTGCAGCTCGGTTGTTGGAGGGTTAAAGGACTTTGTTAATGAGTTTTTGGCAACGGATCTTGGACACGAGATAACGGACTCAGAACTTGGCAGGCCTCTGCACGGTCACTGCCAAGTATTTCCTCAACTGAAGAAAATCAGGTCTGTAGCAAATAAAAAGACTGGGAGACACGTGTCTTTGCGTTTGCTCTGTGAGGTGGGGAGGGGGACAGAACATAGGTGCTCCAACACTGGAGGCTTTCAAGAAGAAATTGGACAACCATTTGTCTGAAATGGTATAAAGTTTCCTGCAGGAGGTTGGACTAGAAGACCTCTAAGTTCCCTTCCAATTCTGTTCTTCTGTACTTCTGGTTTCTTTGATGATCCATTTGTTTATTTTCTTGATTCTCTAGAGATTTCTTAAAATTCTTCCCCACAACCAAACTTCAAAAGTATCAGTACTCTTCCTATCCTTAATTATATGATAATTAATTTTGTGTTTTGGTCGGTTTATTAACCTTGAATTTGTCAAAAGTGAGCCAAGTATTTTAAGAACAACGAAAGTGTTAAGTGCTTTCATGACTATCGATGAGTGTTTCTCAACCTTGCCAAAGATATGCAGACTTCAGTTCCCAGAATTAATGTAAAATTGTTAATAAGACCTGAAATAACTTGTGACTTATTAGACCTACACTTAATTCAGAGAAGAAACTTTCAGTGGTGAATAAATATTCAGACTTTTATAATATCTCTAGTTATGATAGTGGCCAGCATGACAGTCCAGTTTAGATTCTTGGCAACTGGCTCATATTTATGACGGTTGCAGTATCCCGGGATCATATGATCACATTTTGTAGCCTTTTGACAAGCAAAGTCAGTAGGGAGATCAGATCCACTTAACAACTGTATAACTATCTTAACTGCAGTGATCCACTTAACAACTATGGCATAAAAGTGGTAAAATGGGGCACAACTCACTTAATGACCGTCTTGCTTGGCAATGGAAATTTTGGACCCAGTTGTGGTTGTAAGTCAAGGACTACCTGTAGGCAAAGATTGAGAGCAAACAATCAGTGGTGAAATCCAATTTTTTTTTACTACTGGTTCTGTGGGCCTGGCTTGGTGGGCATAGCAGGGGAAGGATACTGCAAAATCTCCATTCCCACCCCACTCCTGGGGAAAGCCAGAGGTGGCATTTGCCGGTTCTCTGAACTACTCAAAATTTCAGCTGCCGATTCTCCGAACTGCTCAATTGTTCTGCTACTGGTTCTCCAGAACCTGCTGGATTTCACCCCTGCAAACAACTAATAGTCTGTTATTGCAAATCAACAAGAGAAGGATATCTGAAAAGATTGCACCAATTCTGGAAAGAGCAACATCCAGAATCAGAAATAAGAAAACAGAAGCTAGCAGATCAACATTGATTTATAATACAAAATAAAAGGGTCACAGAAGAGAATTTTTATTTTATTTTGTCACAACAGTATACGCAAACATTGACATAAAACAACAACACATCACATAAACATATATATAAGCAAAAGTATGCAACAACTATATTAATTTGATATAATCAAAGGGAACAATAGGACAGGAACGGTAGGCACGCTGGTGCTCTTATGCACACCCCTTATAGTCCTTTTAGGAATGGGGTGAGGTCAATAGTAGACAGTTTTTGGTTGAAGTTTTTGGGATTTTGAGAAGAGACCACAGAGTCAGGTAGTGAGTTCCAAGCGTTAACAACTCTGTTACAGAGTCATATTTTCTGCAATCAAGATTGAAGCGGTTAACATTAAGTTTGAATCTATTGTTTGCTCTTGTATTATTGCGATTGAAGCTGAAGTAGTCTTTTACAGGAAGGACATTGCAATAGATGATTCTGTGTGTTAAACACAGGTCTTGTCGGAGTCGGCGGAGTTCTAAATTTTCTAATCCCAGGATTTCAAGTCTGGTGGTATAAGGTATTTTGTTGTTTTCAGAGGAGCGGAGAACTCTTCTTGTAAAATATTTCTGGACGCGTTCAATTGTATTAATGTCAGAGATGTGGTGTGGGTTCCAGACAGGTGAGCTGTATTCAAGAATAGGTCTAGCAAATGTTTTGTATGCTCTGGTTAGTAGTGTAGAGTTTTTGGAAAAGAAGCTGCGTAAAATTAGGTTTACAACTCTTAGAGCCTTTTTTGCTATGTAGTTGCAGTGGGCTTTGGCACTTAGGTCATTTGATATGAAAACTCCAAGGTCTTTAACAGGGTGGGATTATTTAATTGGAAGAGCTGCAAAAGTTTACCCCAGGAGAATGAAATTGAAACCTTAGCTAAAGTAGTTCAGATTGTAGAGGGGAACCACAGGGAGTTGAAAGTAAAGGAAGCCAGCATAATTATTGAATTGTTTTAATTCTCAAACCAGGCACTCTGTTCTTGGCCTTTTTCTCAGAAAGAACAAAGCAATCTAACTAGAAAAGAAGAGGAACTGAAACAAAGAATAACTCAGTATCTAGAATTCCGCAAAAACAACAGAATAAGGTGACCTGCCTTAAACTTCGGTCCAAAGAAATAGCTAGCACAAGTATTAAAAGATATTAATGCTGTAATATCAAATATCAGCACCAGCTTATTGCAAGAAACAAGCCAACTCACGTATAGCATGGCTGCAATTATACCTAATTATTAAATACCTTGGATGCAAAATCATCCAACAAGCAAAAAACACAAACAGTGCACAACCAAAATGGAAGATCGGGCTGAAAATTATGTTCAGCATACGAAGATCGGATGCAAGCAAGCCACAACAGATGAAATAAAATAAATTGGAGAACAAGAAGGCCTCAGAATACCTTATGGGGAAGTATCACCTAGAACAGTGGTTCTCAACCTTTATAGTGCTGCGACCCCTTTAATACAATTCCCCACGATGTGGCGACCCCAACCGTAAAATTATTTTCGTTTTGAATTTATCGCGCCTGAAGCCGTATTGGCTAGCGATCTGAACTGCTTGCGATTGCCTTGAGGACGGAGGCATTAAAGCGGAGACTTCTCCCCTATTAAGTTTATCGCGCCTGAAGCCAGATTAGGCTAGCGATTGGGAGTGATTGCAGCTGGCTTGAGAGGGAGATGTCAGAGCAAAGATTTCTCTCTTTTTTAATTCATCGCACCTGAAGCCGAATTCGGCTAGTGATTTGAAGAGCCTGCAGCTGGCTTGTGGAGTCAACCATTGGAGCACGATTCCTCGACTCGCAAGTATACTTCCCATATTTCCGATGGTCTTAGGTGACCCCTGGCAAATCATCATTCGACCCCCAACGGGGTCCCGACCCACAGAACCGCTGACCTAGAAACAAGGAAAATCAACGAAGCACCGAACATAATAAAGCAGCAAACACAGCCAACAAGATCAAGAGATACAAAGCTCGAATTAAACTATAGGCAGACTCTCCAATTTCAATCAAATGATAGTGATTGTCTCCTGATTGCTTATTTGTACCCTATGACTATCATTAAGTGTGGTACCTTATGATTCTTGATGAACGAATCTTTTCTTTTATGTACACTGAGAGCATATGCACCAAAGACAAATTCTTTGTGTGTCCAATCACACTTGGCCAATAAAAATTCTATTCTATTCTATTCTATTCTATTCTATTCTATTCTATTCTATTCTATTCTATTCTATTCTATTCTATTCTAAACATTTCCACCAACCCATCAATGGAGAGACTGCAGCAAATCAGTCAGCACCCGACAACAAAGAAGAAATGTAGTTCTATTACACCTCAGGGCAGAGGTGGGATTTGTAGGTTCTGACCAGTTTTGCAGAACTGGTAGTGGAAATTTTGAGCAGTTTGGAGAACAGGTAAATACCACCTCTGACTGACCCCTCCCCCATCTATTCTCTGCCTCCCGAGTCCCAGCTGATTGGGAGGAAATGGGAAATACAACAAGGTTAAAGGAGGAGAGCCACGCCCACAGAACCAGTAGTGAAAAAATTTGAATCCCACCACTGGACCAGGGGTACCAAACTCAATTTCATTGAGGGCCGCATCAGGGCTGCGGTTGACCTGGGTGGGGGAATGGAGGGGGGCAACTGGGTGGGTGTGACCAGATTGACGCCACTCACTGGGCGTGGCCAACTCTCCAAACTGCTGGCATGTTTCCTCTTCGCACTGGGTAGACTGGGCTGAAGTGACGCGGGCAGTGGTGGGATTCAAGTAATTTAACAACCGGTTCTCTGCCCTAATGATTCCTTCCAACAACCAGTTTGCCAAACTGCTCAGAAAGTTAACAACCGGTTCTCCCGGAGTGGTGCGAACTGGCTGAATCCCACCATTGGACCACATCATGGGCTGGATCCGGGCGGCCGGCCAGCCTTGCGTTTGAGACCCCTGTTCCAGATATTACTAAGGAACAAGCAAATACAACAAGGTTAAAGGAGGAGGATAAGAATAAACAAGAAGCTGAAATGAAAGAATTAGTAATAACAGGAGAAATGGTGAGATCAAGGATCGGTCAGCATCAGGTGAAGACGAACTGTGTGGTTTTTGGTTGAAACATTTGACTGGTCTACGCTCACTCATTGCCACGCAGTTTAACAACACACTGCAAGGAGGTGAAATTGAAGAGTGGCTAATGAAAGATTCAGCAAAAAGGGGAAGCACTAGGCAACGGGTGCGCTTTAAGATTTTGGTCACCACCTTTAAAGCGCTCCATGGCTTAGGACCCGGGTACTTACGGGACCGCCTGCTGTTACCGTTTGCCTCCCACCGACCCGTACGCTCTCACAGAGAGGGCCTTCTCAGGGTGCCGTCCACCAAACAATGTCGGCTGGCGGCCCCCAGGAGTAGGGCCTTCTCTGTGGGAGCTCCCACGCTCTGGAATGAGCTTCCCCCTGGTTTACGTCAAGTACCTGATCTTCGGACCTTTCGCCGTGAGCTGAAAACGCACTTATTTATTCAAGCGGGACTGGCTTAAAATTTTATTGGGTTAAAATTTTATTGGGTTATTTATATTTTAATATTTTAATTCGTTTTAAATTTGGCCATTTTATAATATGCTTGTTTTAATTTCTTTTAATATTGATATTGTGATTTTTTACTTGGCTGTACACCGCCCTGAGTCCTTCGGGAGAAGGGCGGTATAGAAATTGAATAAAATAAATAAATAAATAAACTACCGGCCACTTGTCTGCTTACCACCAAATTTCAAATTGCTAATTGGTGTGGTAGCTGCTGCCGTCCAATAGCACCTAATCAGAAACAAGCTCTTTCCAAATAAAAGTATCCAAACAGCAGTGGAACAAAGCTCTTTTTAACTGTGATAAATGAGGTGGTGGTGGGGAGGTTTATTTTAGCCATAGTAAACATCAGATGGCGTTTATTAAGATCAGATTAAACATCCTCCCACCACAGATGCTGAAGGGTAGATTTTGAAGCCTCCTATCCAAGCAGGATTCTGTCCTTACAGATAAGGGAGAATTGGTGGAACACATTTTCTGATTTACAATGTTTATTTCACCCCCCCAACATCTGATCTAACCTGTATTAGAAATGGTCCCAGGCAGATCTAATTTTGACTGTCTTTAAATTCTTGTCTGACAGAGAGCCAACCGAATAGAATAACAGAGTTGGAAGGGACCTTGTAGGTCATCTATCTCAACCCCCCCGCCCAAGCACCATTTCTGACAGATGGCAGTCCAGTCTCTTCTTGAAAGCTTCCAGTGATGAAGCTCCCACAACTTCTGAAGGCAACTTCTGTTCCATGGGTTGATTGCTCTCACTGTCAGAAAATGACTCCTTATTTCCAGGTTGAATCTCTCCTTGTTTAGTTTCCATCCATTATTCCTTGTCGGGCCTTCAGGTGCTTTGGAAAATAGGTTGATCCCCTTCTTCTCTGTGACAAGAGAATCAGTTTGGTCTATTCTAGTGAAATGAGAAATGAGACTAGAAAGTGGGAGACCATGAATTCTAGTCCTGCCTTAGGCATGAAAGCCGGCTGGGCGACTTCGGATCAATCAGTGGGAAATGATGAGTTCTAGTCTCACCTTAAGGCATGAAAACCAGCTGGGTGACTTTGAGCCAGTCAGTCTCTCTCAGCTCAACCCACCCTCACAGGGTTGTTGTTGTGGGGAATATGAGGAGGAGGAAAGTGTGTTGGATATGTTCAGCCCCTTGAGGTATTTTTCAAAATAATAAATTTACAAATAAATAAGCAAAATAATTTATAAATAAATAAATAAATAAAATAAGCAAGCCTCACATTGAAAAGATATACATTAACCCTCTTCTAGAGCAGGGGTCTCCAACCTTGGCAACTTTAAGACTTGTGGACTTCAACTCCCAGTGTTCCTCAGCCAGCAAAGCAAAGCTTTGCACAAAGCAAAGCAAAGCAAAGCTGGCTGAGGAAGTCTGGGAGTTGAAGTCCACAAGTCTTAAAGTTGCCAAGGTTGGAGACCCCTGCTCTAGAGTAATGGACCATGGTGGCATAGTCAGAATAAAGCCCCCAATTGCCAGGCAGTTAGTAGACGTGGTGGCTCAGGGGCTTGCACGTTGAGCTTGTCGATCGAAAGGTCGGCAGCTCAGCAGTTCGAATCCCTAGTGCTGCCGTGTAACGGGGTGAGCTCCCGTTATTTGTCCCAGCTTCTGCCAACCTAGCAGTTTCGAAAGTACGTAAAAATGCAAGTAGAAAAAATAGGGACCACCTTTGGTGGGAAGGGAACAGCATTCCGTGCGCCTTTGGCGTTGAGTCATACCGGCCACATGACCACGGAGACGTCTTCAGACAGCGCTGGCTCTTTGGCTTTGAAATGGAGGTGAGCACCACCCCCTAGAGTTGGCAACAACTAACACGTATGTGCGAGGGGAACCTTTACCTTTAGTAGATGTAGGTCTACTTTCAACTCACTGCTGGAAAATTTAACAGCTACTAAGACTGTACATGTAGTTTAAACCAAAGGACATAATTTAGGTCCTAGCTACATGTCCTGGCTTAAGAAGACAGCGCCATCTAGGGGCCTTCAGTGCAACTGGTGTTTTAAGTCCCAAAGGTGCTTTTTCAAGCGGCAACTGGACTTTCTTGTTTTTCTTTGAAGACGTTTCGCTTCTCCTCCCAGAAGCTTCTTCAGCTCTGACTAGATGATGGGGAATGAAAGGATCGTTAGAGCTGAAGCTTCTGGGATGAGAAGCAAAATGTCTTCAAAAAGAGAAAAAGTCCAGTTGCTTCCTGAAAAAAGCACCTTTGGGACAACCATGACCTGGAAGACTGAGCATTTCCAGCCATGCCTACAATCCTATGATCAAAATTCAGATGCTTGGCAACCGACTCATATTTATGACAGTTGCAGTGTCCTGGGGTCATGTGAGCCCCCTTTTGCGACCTTCTGACAAGCAAAGTCAATGGGGAAGCCTGCTTCATTTAACAACTGTGTTACTGACTGAATAACCAGAGCGATTCACTTAATGACTGACGAGAAAGGCGGCAAAACTCACTTAAGAACTGTCTGGCTTAACAACAGAAATTTTGGGCTCAATTCTGGTTGTAAGGACTACTTCTGTACACGTAGGTTAGCCAAGTTAGGATATGGATTTGATTGGCTTATCTGATCTGAAATTCAGCCTGTCATCACTCTCTTTCATTTTATTTTCCACCAGTTTATTTTTTTAAAAAAAATGCATCTAGTCTGGTTATATGTCCTGTAGGATATCAATATCAAGGAGGGTATTGAAAATCTCTCCAAGAAATCTAGGATAAGCACATCACAATTTTTTTTTATTCCCTTCACAAAATGCTACCCTCGTTATAATCAGGGTTCCGTTAGTTAGAAGTTAACCACTTCTATAAAAATGTGTTCTGGTTTCTGATTTTGTCCTGTTATTCCAAAATCACCACAGACTCGGATAGAGAAAAAAAAAGCATTTGGTTTTATTGAACAGAAGCAGAGAGATAATCTTGAGTTATTTTTTGAGCAAAAATAGCTTTCACAAAAACATTCTGACACAATCTGGTCGTACCAACCCCTCCCCCCCGCCTTCCATATACATTATTTATATCATATACAAGGTATAATAAATTAATATCTACATGCAACATATAGAAAGGAACGTACACTGTAAAAAATACAATATTTTTCAGCTTATTTTGTTTTTTAAGTGTTTTTTTTTACAGGTTTTAATTTACATTTTTTACACTTTTTTGTAAACGGGGTTTTTTTTTTTTCCTTTATAAAAATCGGATCACACCACACGCTATCAAACATTCACCTCTGCCTACACGAGAAAAAACACACAAAGCAAGGATCCTAACTTTATTGCCGCTTCATTTCAACCACAGCATTGCCTTCACATTATTAATACAGACTAAATGACTTCTTTTGCTTACTTTGCATATATTTGAAGGAACTAAAGTAAAGCAACCATAAAGTCTGTGCTTTAAGGGAGGGGCAGGGGGGAGGAAAGGCAAGCAATTAAATGTAATGACAACCGGGTTTTTTTTATCAACTTCACATTTATCAAAACTTTTTCCATAATCAACTGCCTTTCCACTAACCATTTTCACTTAAGCATGCAAAAGTTAATGATTATAGATTTACTTAATAACAACGTAAAAGAAATACTGAAATAAGCTAATGGGAGGGACCGTAGATGTTACACTGAAATTCAGTACTTTCTAAATTTTAATAGTATGTTTTTTTTTTAAAAAAAAACAAACAGTAACACGAAGGTTTCCTAAAAACATCTTCTTTCCTAATTTGGGGATTTGAAAGCTCATCTTTAGAAATCTTAACACTAAAATATGCCTCAGCACATCAATGTGGATTGGTTTTGCGGGTTGTTTTTTTTTAAAAAAAGCAGCTTATTTCTTTCTACCCAAAAAATACAACAGCATTTGTGATTAAAACAAGTCTCCTGAAAAACGAAGTATTTCTCCAGGAATACTTTCTTTAAAAGAATACGTAACGAACAAAAAAACATTATTTAAAATCTTTTCAGAAAAGAAATTCATATGCCTTCTCTGCAATTTCGTCTATCCACCAAAATCTGTTACTGCTAAGATTCAACCTATTTTTCAACAGAGGATTCCCAGCACATGGCAAGCCTTGAAGCTCTCTCTTGTGATCTGGGTGGCAAATTTGCGCTCCTGTGATCGTTTCTCGCCGAACAAAGGTTTGAAATGGTTCATTTGATCCCTCACGTCAGACTTACCATCATACAAAGGTTTAAAAAAGCACATTATGTTATTTGGAGGACTCCATGAGATCTTGTACCAAAAGTACAAGGAATGCTAAGATCATATCCCAACCGGAGCACATTCCAGCGGCGTTGATTTCGACCCCCAGAATTCTCAGCTGCAACAACTGTGATTTGGAGGGGGGTGGCTGGTGATTCTGGGGGTGGAAGCCGACCCTTGGAAGGCACCTGAGTTGGGAAGAGGGCTGGTTCGGATACTTATTGCCTAAAAATACTACGATGCGTTTTAAGAGCTCAAACTAGCACATGGAATCGAAGGAAAGAGCCTGCCACTTTGATTTTGGTTTGAGGTCAAAAAAGAAGGTGCCTCCTCCGTCGCTCAAAGGGGAACTGCTGAGGCTTTCTTCTCCGCAGCTCATGTCTTCGCAAGAGTCCTCACTGCGAAAGAAAACGATGAAGGTAATTAGCAATCGCGAAGAAAGGCTTAAAAACCTAACCATATATATCGCATCTGAATCAGCGAGGAATTGGTTTTGCAAGCTTCAGGATTTTAAGACCAAAAGTAAAAAGAGTTCTGATAATCCACCTTACGTAAGAACCACAGGTTAGTTTTCCTTAAGATTTTATTTATTTATATTTCATATTTTTAACCACCCATATCCCTCGGATATTCAGTGAGATGCTGGTAAGTCTGTAAACTCAAGGAACATGCTTTGGTGGGAACAAAATAAGTTTCTTGAGTTGGATTTGTTACATGTATTTAATGGCCCAAAACTTAAAATTGCAAATGAAAGGGAAAAAAAACCACCTACTAAGCTTCTACATCTAGCTGCCAAATTAGTTATTGCTAAACAATGGAACGCTTCAGATAGTATCTTAGCAGATAAGCAGGTAATGCTTAGCTTTGTCTGAAAAAGCCCTTGATAAAATCCACTGTATGGCATAGTGAATTGCTGTTTTACAAGGAATTGTGAGAGTTCATTGGATATAGGAGATAAGCATCCAGGCAACAGCTTGTATCAAAAATTAGGTGTGCTTTAAAATGTACCAGCCCTAGTCATCTTTTGAAATTAGGTAGATAAGACAGGCAGATGAGCAAGAGCGAAATCAGGGAAGAAGATAATTGCCAATGATTTCCATGCTTTGCCTAGAAAACAACACGGGCATATTCATGTTGTAACCATCTGCACAATGCAAGGGAGACTTAATGTAACTTTTGAAATATGATGCTTTGAAATGCCAGGTAATGTAATTTAAACAACGGCTGTCCACTCCATTAGACTCTAGGCAGCTGACAACACTCTACTGCTGTTAAGAAAGAGCCATGCAAATTCAGCAATGCTGATAATTATCTTATCCCACTTCAGTCTCATTAGCTCAATTGTGTACTTAACCACTCATCTCATTAGCACTGACAAAAAGGAATCTCAGGAAGATGACTTCACTGGATAACAAGAGAAATCAGCTCTCCCTCGGCCAATCTGCATGCCATCTTATTTTAAAGGGTGTGTGTGGAATGAAAGACAGCATGTTAATCTATGATCCATGGAAGAACTAATTGCTGTGGTCTTAGAAAAACCAACTCACAATTAGCTACATCTCCTTGCAAACATGGGACTTAGGCCAAAATACATACGCAGCCAGCGTATTAAACAATCTGAGAAGTTTTTTAGGAGGATGGAAAAGCCATTCTATTCCAATGGGAATAAAAAGCCTCTCAAAATAAAAACTTTACTCTACCAGGCCCTCTCTATAAATATACACCCCATCTTCTCCAGCAAGGTAGATGTAATCCAACTCTTCTCAGAGGCATCAAATGGAGGAAGGTTGGTTTATTCTGAACAATAACTGTTACCAAAGGCGCCCATTACTTATTTTTCCAAGTGAGGGCTTTCTAAATGTGATTCTGTGAGTTCTAGCGCTGGGTCATGGGTCTCTCTCTGTCAATGCCACAGAAACATAGACACAACCATCAAAACTGAGAGGTGACAAATTTACCCTTCACTCTTAAATACAGGTCATTTTATTTTTCTAAGCACCAGCACAGGGAATGCTAGTTGATGGGCCATCTATCTGTCCTTCACGCATTTACACTATTGAAAAGAAATTACATGTAGTTACTTGAACCGACTATATACAGTTGGCCAATAACAGAGAAAGGCCCAAGAGCGTTTACCTACCTCTCGCTTTCGTCAAAGCATCCGGCCTCTGGGATTGTGGGCAACTCAGGAACACTATAGTAGCTGTTTTGAAGATTCTGGGCAGTGCGTCTTGAAACAATCCAGACTAGTTTTTTATGGTCTGGCTTGCAACAGGCGGGGGAAGCATAATCTGCTAAGCATTTTGAGACCAGCTCTCTCCAATACAGTAAGTCACTGTCACTTATCTGGGAGGGGGAAAAAAAAGGTTCACATATTTTTTTAAAAAAAGTTCTTTCACAAATGAACTACAGCTGCCATTCTATTCACATTAAGTTGATTGTAAACCAAGCTGTACACATCCGACATCGATTTATATCAAGGGTGTCAAACTCAAGGCCAATGGGCGGAATCTGGCCCCCGGGGCAGCCATGGAAACAGTGAAAGACCAGCCCGTAGTGTCTATGCCAGTGAAAATGCCCTCCCCCCCAAGCTCCATTTTTGCTGGCAGAGGGATTCAGGAGGCCTCCCCTGTGGTGGTCTCCCATGAAAAAAGAGTCGAACACGCGTTCTTCCTCGGGATGGGAGCCCAGAGACAAATCCAAAGCTCCCTTTTATTATAATCCATGCAAGGGGATACATACATATAGCATCATTATAGGTCAGCGAAGATGCATGTACAATAAAACAATATATGATTGGCTGAGGTGCTGCCTATTCAATGAGTGCTAAGCTGAGATAGATATCTGCTACGATATACCTTGGCTGGTACCAGTGTGTGTCAGGGTCTTTCCAAGGGCAGAGATTCCCTGGGGATGAGTCATAGGTAAGAGACTAAAGTTTACCTTGTGGTCCAGTTGTAGTGGTCTGCCATCTAGTGGTCAGCCATCCAAACAACCTGCACGTATAATCTCTACACGCCCCGGCTGAAAAAAGGGCTGGCAGAGGGCTTCAGGAAGCCAAAGAGAGCAAGGAAGGAAAAAGAAGGAAAGAGGGGAAGGAAAAAGAAAGGAGAATGAAGAGGGAAGGAAGGAGGGAAGGAGGGCAGGCAGGAAGGAAAGTTTTGCCTTAGCACTTGGCTACCAGCAGACAGCAAGGCACAAGGGTTTGGCGTTGTCCCTGCTCTCACCTTCCTCCGCTGGGGACAATGGGTCCTCCCAGTCCTGCCCGGCCACCACAGGTGCCTCCCCCCCCCCAAAACGAGTGATGTTGAACTGGCCAAGCCCCCCCAGCCCCTCCCCCTGAGGTCAAACCCAACCAGTCAGTGAAATTGAGTTTGACACCCCTGATCTGTATAGCTCAGCCTATAAATCAGCTGGTTCACATAACCACGAATGCTCTGTTGCTGGAGGTTTTCACGATTGGACAACTATTTGTCTGGGGTACTAGAAGGATTCCTGCCTTAGGCAGGAGGTTAAACTAGAAGACTTCCAAGGTCCCTTCCAACTAAACGATTCTATGAACTCAAATCACATTTGTCCCAAGAAAATTGCCTGGCTCTGACAGAGCCCACATACAGGTAGTCCTCGATTTACAACAGTTTGTTTAGTGACCAAAGTCACACAACGGCACTGAAAAAAAGTGACTTATGACTGCTTTTCACACATACGACCATTGCAGCATCCCCACGGTGACGTTATCAAAATTCGGATGCTTTGGCAACTGACTCGAATTTATGACGGTTGCAGTCTCCCGGTTGCTGGGGTCACCTTTTGCAACCTTCTGACAAGCAAATAGAGAAGCCAGATTCACTTAACAACCGTGTCACCAACTTAACAACTGCAGTAATTCACTTAACCCACCATGGCAAGAAGTCATAAAACGGGGCAAAAATTCACTTAACAAATGTCTCACTTAGCAACAGAACTTTTGGGCTCAATGGCAGTCGCTAAGTCGAAGACTACCTGTACATATGAGACTGGGTGGCAATGCAGTCTGAATGATGTGTTGAGGAAATTACATCCATGTGATATGATGCAACTTTTAGCATAACACAGAGGTGTAAAATTCGGTTTCATTGAGGGCCACATCTGGGTTGTGTTTGACCTGAGGTCAGAGGTAGGTGTGTGTGTTTGTGTGTGTGTCTGGGGTGGGTGTGGCCATGATGGGCATGGCCCTGGTGGGCGTTTTGACAGAGGCTCAATATTTTCCAGGCAGAAAAGTTACGTATACTATTGTATTTTTATTATTCAACTAATAATAAAATACAATAGCATAAATAACATGATAATACAAGATCTAACAACAGAGTTAAATTTCCAGGATAGTAAATAGAAATGGCTGTCAATTATCGATTGTTGATTAAATGGACCTACAGTATATAAAATCTAAACTGTAGTTATTAACATATCCAGATCAGGCACTTACTTGAGGCCATATAATTGGAGTCCAGTCCAATCCAGTCCTCCTGCAGCACTCTGCCAGCCAAAAACGGGCCGCGCAGGGCCTCCATGTGGCCCATTTTCGGCCAGCAGAGTGCTGCAGGAACATTCACTTTCCCAAGGTGAATGGGAAAAAGTTTTATCTTTTATAAATAGATCAGCAATTATTTATGCTCCAGGAAGATGCAATTTCTTCCCAAATAATCCACGTTCAAAATGGGAGGGGCATTTTCCTCTATACAGTTTAAAAAATAAACATTATTTTTAAATCCACTCTATTATTTTCCCCACAAAAGGTGTATACAGGGTGGCTGGACCAAGGGTAAATGAATGTTGCTTTCTTACCTTAGACTGCTTCTGAACACACAAAAGAATCTCAAACAACTCGATGGATTTCAGAGTCTGCACTTCCAGAGAGAGAAGGCACAGGGCCAAAATGGATGGCTGAAGGGACAAAAATATACATTCGGCTCAGGAATTTAGTTTAGACCCTCAACTTTCGTATTGTGAGCAGTTTATTTCAAACTTACTTTCGCTTTTGAAAAAACAAGTCGGCAGTTGCAAGCTTTAAGTTGTGCTTCCAGTTTGTCGAGATTCAACAGCTCTTTCCTGTAAAGGGCCACAATAGCAAAATGTTACTGCTGGATGCACACGTTGTATTGTGATTGAGTTTGCATAACTCATTAAATCAGAAACTACTAAATCAAATTATGTCCAAGTACAATCTGTAAATCTAAAGTCTGAAAATGCCTAATGCACCAATTTAGCAAATAAAGCATGACAAGATGCCTAGATACAACCATATTTATCTCACTGTACATGAACCATACAGAAACTACAGCAAAGATTGGAAAGAAAGAAATCAAAAGTGTTAACAAGGATACAAATAGACCTCAACTCACAACCAGTCAACTTAGTGACTGTTGTAAGTTACAGCAGACCCTGAAAATGGGACTTATTCAAAGTTCTACTGTCAGCCTCCCCATGAGTCACGTGACTGTGTTCCGGGTGCTCGGCAACAGGTCCACATTTACAACAGTTTGTAGCACCCCATGGTCACATGATCACATTTCCCTGGAAACTGGCATTTACATCTGGCTAAAACCACTCCATAGCGAACGATGTGTTCACTTAACAAATTGCAGCGTTCCCTTCATGACCATGGTCTTTGCTTAACGACTGCTGCAAAAATGTTTGTAAAATTGGATGCCATTACAAGCTCAGCGCTGACCACGACAGCTTACGATCGAAATTTCGGCTCAATTACAGTCATAAGTCAAGGACTGTCTGTACTGCATGCTTCAATCTTTTTTTTTTTTAAACTAGAAATGAAGGTATTAAACTGAGCCAACAGTACCTTTCTGAGGTATGGCAGAGTACAATAGTATGGTATAAGTGCAAAAAAGTTAAGGCAGTAGTTGCTTTGAAGTCAAAGTGCAGTTTTTCCGATATTATTTTTTCCATCCGCTTGAGATCAGAAACGGTGCATTTGCATTGGCTAATCCGGATGACATCATGCAGAGATGGGATGTTGCCTTCCTCCTCAACCTGTTGAGCAGCCAGCTGGAAACAACAGACTCCAATGCAGGATAAATGCTTAGGTTTCACCTAAGTCAAAGGAAAACAACTTTATGAATAACCAGCTACTTACTTCTCAGAGTGATAAGAAGTATTAAATGAGAAAGCCGGCGATACTCTTAAATCCACTCAACATTCCACTAATAACAGATATTTCCCAAACAGATATTTCCCAAAATTTCAGCCAATGTTCATTTTATTTATTTATTTTATTAAATTTTTATACCACCCTTCTCCCGAAGGACTCAGGGCGGTGTACAGCCGGTGTACTCATGTGGCCTTACTGGAGGCTCATACATAAATATATAATTGGCACAATAAAAAATGGCACATAACTGAGGTTCAGATTAGAAGAAAAATTAAGAGACAAAGAAAAGGAAATTATGCAAATACATTTTAAAGATGACACCCTTTTAATATATAACACATTCTGAATAGTTTATATGTTAGTCTAACTGCCTAAAGATAAACTAGATAAATACCTTGTCCAGAACAAATAGTAAAGGCTGCTTATCTGCCTACTTAATATAAAATTTTGCAAACTATGTTGCAGCATTTCCTTTCCTCCAAATACCTTCATGAGTGCCAAAAACCTGTCAAGAATGTTGACAGCCAGGACAAAGGTTTCTGTGGCAAATCCAAAGAAGTTGACCAAACTCCAGAGATCTTCCACTTTTGCATTCCTCAGTCTTGGGCATAAGGTGTTTTCATTCTGTAACAAGACAAGCAACATCTTAATGCTAGTGGCAGAATTCTGCATCAAAGATTTTCATTGGACAATCTATACATTTTGATGAACCAACCACAGCCAATTACTTGGCAGCAGGACAAGAGAGACATAACTAAGATGGCAAACGGTCAAGTCAAAACCAATTCTATCTCAATACAGGTAATTCTCAACTTACGATCGCAGTTGACTCCCAAATTTCCATTGCTCTAAGTTGTTAAGTGAGTTGCACCCCATTTTATGACCTTTGCCAGAGTTGTTAAGCAAATTGCTGCAGTTGTTAAGTGAACCATATGGTCATTAAGCAAATCTGGCTTCTCCCATTGACTTTGCTTGTTGGTAGCCGCCTGGGAAGGTTACAAATGGTGATCACATGACTCCGGGATAGTACAACTGCCATAAAGTCATGCCAGTTGCCAAGTGACCAAACTTTGATCATGTGACCATGGGAATGCTGCAAAGAGCGAAAAACGATCCTGTGTCACTTTTTTCAGTGCCGTTGTAACGCTGAATGACCGCTAAATGAATGGTTATAAGTCGAGGACTACCTGTAACTGTAAATTACCCTTTCAAAGTAGATTTCCTGGGAAGAATATATCATTGCTTCTTTCAGAAACAAGGGCTGCTTCATTCAATAACTTGGCTAGTCTTGTGAAGAATAATGCCCATTTTTAATTTGGCAGGTACCATTCTCTCAGACAAAGAATCATTATATGAACCAAGCAAAGAGACACCTGACAAATATGTAATTTCAGCTATATAAATATGTAATTTCAGCTATATAGTCCGATCACTGCCAGTTTTTCAGTAAAACTGTTGGGAAGCAATGTTCCAACAGCTTTAAAAATCAATGGTAACAACCTGCTTACAATATCTATTGTAAAAGGCGGGAAGCCAATATCCAGCATTTATACTAGTTGCATAAGCCACAGTTAATTATGATGAATTAGATTTGAATAGATCTATTTTATACAAAGCAAGCAAACTCCTCTAAATAAATTATTAACATCGACAGCTTCCTGCTCTGACTGCATTCTGGCCACTTCCTCCAGAAATAAGTCATACTAGCTGAGGTTCTTCATCAAACCCAAATGGCAAACTTTTATCTCCTCACCTCAACAGTGCACTCAATCAGACTCAGCCCCTTTTCCCTGGGTTGGTATTTCCATTCCTGATCCAGATGGAGTTTAAGCTGTTTGAAGAGCCAGCTGCTCATCTGTTCTTCAGCTTCAATGTTCTTCATCTAGGAAAAAGAAAATAAGTTTTCAGGGCGGCGGGCACTAAATACACAGCCAACATTACTGGTTTTCCTAGGTAGGTTACAGCAATGGACTATTTTTGGTCCATCTGTGGTGCCTCCCAAAGTCATTGTAGGATCAGGAGGTGTTGCAAATGTGAAAAATCAATAAAATGAATCTCCACGTTGGTTGGAAGTCTGCTTTTGCTTCAATAAGACTTATTTTAGAGCACCAAAGCACCAAAACTGCAATGCTAAATGCCAATGATGTAGGATTTCAAAGTCACTAGAATTCTTACTCCAAGGGAACCAGACAGTAAAAGACTGGAGTATTCATTTAACACCCTGATTTAACCATTTCCCCAATCCTCCCAAATGTCCAACTACTTTTTTTAAATAATAAAACCATCCAATGAGGAAAAAAGAGAAAGGGTAAGACACAAAGCCGAATGTTCCCTCTTGCTTAAAGGACTAGGAAAAGCTTTTATTTTGCCCACCGTTCACCGCAGAGTTAACAAAGAGGATGTTGAGGGAGGGGGAAGCATAGGAGGGCTTTGTCACGTACACACCATGACAATAACTTCCAAGTAACTGCAGAGGGCAGCAAAAGAACACAGAGATTTTCCAGTCCTTGTACATTAATTTATACACCAAATAAAGAGAGCTCAGTTTTGAGCAGATAGACATCGCCTTTAGTTAGCATTTTAACAGCCTCTCCTCGGGTTTAAGGGTCCACATATTTCGGATTCTACCCACCTGACTTTTACCGAGATATTGGACAAATAGTCTGAGACATTTCCTGTGGTGTCTCAATCAGTCTCTTTCTCACACACAAAAGTAAACACAATTTTCAGTTGGGAGTTATAAATGCAGTTTGTTTCCATTTTGTCCTAACAACAACCTTGAGCACAGATTCTGTATAAACAGTAAGAAAGGCCTACAATTCTTTTTTTTTTCTTTTTCTTTGAGGCCATCTCTCCTCTGGCTCTGCCCTCAGGAACAGGACATAAAAAGATTTTAACTCAAAGCATAGGGGAGTCCACATATATGCTACCTACACAGCCGATCCTATTATATACAACAATGATCCTGAAATCGATACTTTTACAATTTCTCAATACAGAATTTGACTTTGCTTTCCCCTGTTGAAATACCAAAACATACTTCCTTTGCATCAGTGCTGCCAGAACAATCTAATACTCTTTTTTCAATAAATACTTCAACTTTAGTTCTGGTTACCCCAAGTGACCAACTGTAACCCGTTTACATTTTTCTTTCCTTTTTCTGATTCTAGGGCTCTCATCCCTAAATCCTTCCCAACGAGTCCCCCCCCTCCATTTTAAGAACTGGAAAACCACTATGAAAGAGCTCCCAAAATGTTGTTTATTTAGCCATGTTATTGTGTTCACACGAATTCAAGTCTTCCTAATTACATACACAAATAAGCCTCTGCCATAGCTTGTTTTTTGCTCTGCCTTCCTTACCTTGGATTCTCTCCAGGGCAGTCTCATTGCTTCTAATGCCTCCCCTTCCCTGCTACCAGAAATCAATGCAAAATTCAGATTACAAGTCCCTCCCATTTACAGCTAAACAATACCCCAAGAGCCATCTGGCAGTCTGGCTCCCTAGATCACCCTTCCCCAATCTCACACCCATCAGACAATGCTTATCTAACCAGCAGAACCAATCACCAAGCTGGACAAAGACGGTCAGTTCACAACCCAAAGAACAGCAGGTTGGGAAAAGCAGCTTATTCTTTTCAATGGTAACTGTGGGCAGTAACAGGCCTTCAAAAACAAATTTCAAAGTTTTAAATTGACATCTTAAGAGCCATGGTGGGAGGGAGACCATAGATTTAGTACAGGTAGACCTCGATTTACGACCTCAACGGAGCCCAACATTTCTGTTGCTAAGTGGAAACATTTGTTAAATGAGCTCGCCTCATTTTACGACCTTTCTTGGTGGAGCTGTTAAGTGAATCACTGCAGTTTAACTTAACGGTGGTTAACTAAATCTGGCTTCCCCATCGACTTTGCTTGTCAGAAGGCCACAAAAGGTGATCACATGATCTCAGGACCCTGCAACCGTCATAAATACGAGTCAGTTGCCAAGTGTCTGAATTTTGACCATGTGAACCGAGGGGTTGCTGCAACGGTTGTAAGTGTGAAAAACGGTCGTAAGTCTTTTTTCAGTGCCGTCGTCACTTTGAATGGTCACGTAATGAACTCTTGTAAGTCAAGGGCTACCTGCAATGCAAACTGGCCATGTTTCCTCGTGTGTGTGTGTATGGGGGGGGATTTGGTTTGTTTGCATCCGCAGGTCGTCCCCAATTTCCATATACAGGTAGCCCTCGGCTTATGACCACAATGGTGTCCAACATTCCTGTCGTTAAGTGAGACATTTGTTGGATTCCGTTTTACGGACCTTTCTTGCCACAATTGTTAAGCGAGTCACTGCAGCTGTTAAGTTAGTAACAAGGCTATTAAGTGAATCCGGCTTCCCCCATTGACTCCGCTTGTCGAAAGGTTGCAAAAGGGGATCACAAGACGCCAGGACACTGCAACCATCATAAACGTGAGTTAGTTGCCAAGTGTCCTGAATTCTGATCACATGACCATGGGGATGTTGCAATGATCATAAATGTGAAGAAAAAAAAAAGCTTTTTTTCAGGGATGTCGTCACTTTGAACGGTCACTAAATGAACTGTTGTAAGTCGAGGACTATCTGCAATAGAAAATTGCCAGGATGTTTCCTCTTCCCTTTCTCCCCCACCCCCGTGTGTGTGTGTGTGTGTGTGTGTGTGTGTGTGTGTGTGTTTACTCTAAGACACTTCCCAGCTTCCATACACTCCCTGCTTTACAAGGGGAGGGGAATCCCCCCCCCCCATCATTTTCAAAGGATCCCTGGTCAAAAGAAGAGGGGGGGGGAGGAGATCCAGGGATGCCCCCATTGCCATTAAACAAAGCTTTCCTAAATTCCACAGGGAGACGCCCACCACTCCCCCAGATCTAAAAAGGGGCTCCCTTCGAGGAGCCCCGCCTCCCCCGACAAAGGGGATTGCGCGCATGCGCAGACAGACCCCCTTCCTTCCTTCCCCCGGCCCACCCACATATTGACAGCGATTCCCAGCTTGACAGACTCCCCCTTCCCCCCCCCCCGCGTTTATTTTTAACATTTATTTCAATCGACTCTGAGCGAGCGAGGGGAGAATACCGACCTGTCCTTTCAAAGAAAATAATATTTTTGTCTCTCAAAAGACCAATTTCCCTGCTCCTCCCCCCCCCGCCCCCACGGTGGGTTTTTCCTCAGCGTGGGTCTGATTTACCTCTCCGCGGCGGCGGGTCTCCCTTCTCGGAGGTCGGAAGGGCCGGAGGAGGCAGATCGGGGGCTGAAGCGAAGGAAGGCGACCGCTCCACCCCGCCGCTGCCGCAGCAACGAGCACCAGAGCCGCAGCAGCGCCTCGTCGCTACCGACCCAGCGGCCCCGCATTCAGCCCCCGACGCCCTTTCGCCCTCCAGTCCCAGGTTCTTCCCCCGCCGGGAGTCAGCGGACGAGCTGCACCATGGCTCTTCCTTCCTTCAGCCCCGGACGCCGTTCTGGGAAAGAACCGGCCAGAGGCGCCTCAGAGCCGCTTCAAAATGGAGTCCGCCCTCCCTGCCTCCCGCCCTCCCTCCCTGATCCGGCGGCTCCGCCCCTTTCCGTCACGTGACCCGCCGCTTTTGTTTTGCTCGCCTTTCCTCTATTTTTTTTTTTAAGGCGGAGGGATCTACATCCCAGTGATAGGACTGTCCTTCCTCCCCCCCCCTCAAAAAAAGGGAGGGAAATAAAAGGTTTTTTTAAAAGAAAACAAAGAAAAGGGGTCTCCTTTTCTCCTTAGTTTCTGCGGTGGAAGATTTATTAGCGTTTTTCTTGAATGATTTCCTCCCACTGTGCGGAGGTCAGGCGGTTCCTTTTATAGCTTCTCCTGAGCTAAGAGAAGCGGAAGGACACCGCGCTGGGTCAAATCACTCCTTTTAAAGGGACGAGATTAACCCAAACTCCTTCGGTTTGAAAAGGCCGCCCAAATGCCTGCTCTCTGATTGGCCAGCGGTGGGTGAGCGCTGATTGGATAAGAAAGCGGACCTGCCTTTCCAGACATTCTTGGTCTCGGTTGTTTTGTTATTCAAAGCAGTGGGATGCTTATTGGCTGATGGTGACGCCAAAGCTCTGTTCTGGGCCAATGAGATTTGACTCTTATTTCCCTAACCCCCCCTTCTGTTGTTTTTACAGCTGCGTCGAACGGGGCGGGGCTTCACCGTCGGTTGCTCAACTGTCATTTCTGTGAGGGACGCAAAGGCGGCCTGTTGTTGTCTTTTTGTCTCCTCCTTGTTTTAATTTTAGCTTCATTTTAATAAAGGCGCTAACGTTTTATCACGGCATCCATATCCCCTTTGAAAGATTGAGAAACCAATTCTTCCTTTGAAACAAAAGCTTTTTTTTATTTAGTTAGTGTAGCCTATTAATAAACTAAATACAGGTAGTCCTCAACAACAGTTCATTTAGTGACGGTTCAAAGTTAGAAGGGCACTGAAAAATGTGACCTACGCTTTTCACAGTTGTGTCCTTTGCAGAATCCCCATGGTCACGTGATCAAAACTAGGACGCTTTGCAACTGGTTCATACTTATGACAGTTGCAGTGTCCTGGGCAGGGGAGAAATGCTCCCGGTTTGGACCGGATTGCCCGATCCGGTAGCGATGGCAGTAGATGGTTCGGAGAACCGGTAGCAAAACTCCCTGCCCTCCCCCCATGCCCAGCTGAGCTGCGCGATCATCAGAGGGGGTTTTTTTTTTACTTTTAAAAGCATATTTTCTTCGGCTGAAAAAATCTTTTAAAAGTAAAAAAAAAGCCTCTAATGATCACGTGGCTCAGCTGGGATCGTCAGAGGCTTTTAAAACCTCTGGCTGAAGAGGTTGTAGAAAAAATTTCTTTTAAAAGGCTCCTCTGATGGTCCCAGCTGAGTTGCCTGATTGTCAGATGCTTTTAAAAGCATTTTTTAACAACCTCTTCGACCAAAGAGGTTGTAGAAAAAATGCTTTTAAAAGTTAAAAAAAAAAAGTTGGCTACGGCCACCCAGTCACATTAACCCCCCCCAAGCCACGCCTACAGATCTGGTAGTAACAAATTATACATTTCACCCCTGGTCCCGGGGTCACGTGATCCCCTTTTACGACCTTTCGGCAAGCAAAGTCCCTGGGAAAGCCAGATTCACTTAACAACTGGGTTGTTATTAACAACTGCAATGATTCACTTAACAGCTATGGCGAGAAAGGTCGTAAAATGGGGGCAAAACTCATTTAACGAATGTCTCACTTAACAAAAGTCTGGGGCTCAATGGGGGTCGTAAATCAAGGACTACCTGTAATAAGGAATATATTCTGGAAGTCTTGAATTACGCTTGCAGTAATAAAGAAAGTAATTAATAACTCAGCTGGGAAAAGGGGTGACATAATTCGTAAGTTTTATACTTGGTGGAATCTGTATTGATTTCCACACAGGATGGATTTTATTTGTCCTCATCTTATGCCCATTAAGGTTGCTAGAAGTGATGGCTGTTGTGATATGGCCTTATTTAATGACTCCCATCCCCTGCTTTCCCTGATGTGGACGTTAAATGAATGTGGGTTGTTAAGTGGATCACGGGATGCTTCAGACAGGGGAGGCCCAATGCAGACCCAGGCCTGCCTGCCCTGGATCTCCATACAACTACAACAGGCAGTCCTTGACTTACAACCACAACTGAGTCCAACATTTCTGTGGTTAAGTGAAACATTTGTTGAGTTTTGACCCTCTTTATGATTTTTCTCACCACCATCGTTAAGGGCCTCTGGTGGCTCAACGGACTAAGTCTGTCTGTTATTAACACAGCTGCTTGCAATTACTGCAAGTTCAAGTCCCACCAGGCCCAAGGTTGACTCAGCCTTCCATCCTTTATAAGGTAGGTAAAATGAGGACCCAGATTGTTGGGGGCAATTAAGTTGACTTTGTATATAATATACAAATGGATGAAGAATATTGCTTAACACATTGTAAGCCGCCTTGAGTCTTCGGAGAAGGGCGGGATATAAATGCAAATTTTTTTTTAAAAGTGAAACACTGCAGTTGTTAAAAGTTAGCCACACAGTTGTGAAGTGAATCAGGCTTCCCCATTGACTTTGCGCTGGTCAGAAGTTCGCAAAAGGGGATCATGTGACCCCCGGGGACACTGCAACCGTCATAAATAGGAGTCAATTGCCAAGGGGCTGAATTTTGATCACATGACCATGGGGATGCTGCAGCAGTGTGAAAAACGGTCATAAGTCACTTTTCAGGAGGGGTTGTAACTTGGAATGGTCATTAAATAAACTGTTGTAAGTCGAGGAGTAGCTAACCCCATAGCCTTTGGACCTACCTTCCTCATCCTCCATCCCAGTTCCCTTCAAGCTTTCCCTCTGCTAGCTTCCTTCAGGGCTTAGGCCTCCTCGCTACCCACATCCTCTGTCGTCAACCTACATTTGGAAGATCTCTAGTCTAAAGCTTTTCAGATGATTATGCAGAGCGCATTAGGGAAGCAGAGCAGACTGCTTCATTGCACAGCTGCATGGCACAAATCCAGAAGTAGCCATCATTTCCCAAGCAATCTCAATTCGATGCAGCCACTTGGAAAATGGCATCTGGTTTATTTATTTTATTTTATTTTATTTATTTATTTGTCACAACACTATACATAAGCATAAGCATGAAGCAACAGTAGGACAGGAACGGTAGGCACGTTTGTGCTCTTATGCACGCCCCTTATAGTCCTCTTAGGAAAGGGTTGAAGTCAATAGTTGACAGTTTTTGGTTGAAGCTTTGGGGATTTTGAGAAGAGACCACAGAGTCAGGTAGTGTATTCCAAGCATTAACAACTCTGTTACTGAAGTCATATTTTCTGCAGTCAAGATTGGAGCGGTTAACATTAAGTTTAAATCTATTGTGTGCTCGTGTATTGTTGCGATTGAAGCTGAAGTAGTCTTTGACAGGAAGGACATTGTAACAGATGATTCTATGAGTCAAACACAGGTCCTGTCGGAGGCGGCGGAGTTCTAAGTTTTCTAAACCCAGGATTTGGTTTGGGGGATTACACCACATAGCTGCACAACGAAGTGATCCATTCTGCTTCCCTAACCCAAACTCTGGAGATCTTCAAAAGGAAACCAAGGAGGAGGGTGTGGCGTCTGGTGGGATGGAAGCAAGTCCAAGGCCTGTGGGCAGAGGTGGGCTTCAGCCGGTTCGCACCGGTTCGGGCAAACCGGTTGTTAACATTTTGGCCAGTTTAGAGAACTGGTTAATCCCACCTTTGGCTGGCCCCACCCATCCCTCCCCTCCCCTCCAGAAGTACCCCACCCCATCCCGTCGCCCGTTTTGGCTTCCAGGGTGGTGTAGGAGGCCTTCCAGGCCCAAAACGGGATGTGGGGGGCATCGCACAGCCTCCCCCCCTCTGTGCCCCATTTTGACTGGCAGAGTGCTGCAGGAGGCTGAGTGCTGTCCCGCCCCTGGCCACACCTACCTGGCTACGCCCACCCAACCGGTCATTAGGGCAAAGAACAGGTTGTTAAATTATTGGAATCCCACCACTGCCTGTGGGGAATGGGGGGACGATGGAGGGGAGATAGTTGAAGAGGTATTGTAGCATCCTTGCGATCAGTTGTAAGGGTGTCTGTGGAGATTCTCAGTCATCCAGGTCTCGGTTGTCCCAAAGGTGCTTTTTCAAGAGGCAACTAGACTTTCTGGGTTTTTTTCTTCAAAGACATTTCGCTTCTCATCCAAGAAGCTTCTTCAGCTCTGACTGAATCATTCCCCACCATCCAGTCAGAGTTGAAGAAGCTTCTTGGATGAGGAGCGAAACGTCTTCAAAGGAAAAACAAACAAACAAACCAGAAAGTCCAGTTGCCTCTTGAAAAAGCACCTTTGGGACAAGTTGTAAGGGTGAATGATCCTGAGGGCCCCGCATTAGTCATAACGTCACAAGCGGACAGTAAATAGCTTTAGGGGAGTTTGTCATAACTTTGAATGGCCACTAAAGCGGCTACTAAAACTCTTACCATAACTTTTAACTGGGTAAAATGATGCATTACAGGGCAACGATTACCCAGTCTGGGTACCTAAAATGGGCTAGCTTACAGAATGTGTCCAAAATCCAGGACCAATTGTTACATGGAATTTTAGCATTTTAAAAAGCTGATAGTATCATTTTTACCACGGCAGTCTCGGCCTGTTTTCTAACTTCAGGAAAAGAAAAATACAAACCCATTTCTTAGCAAAGGCCATTTCTTTCTGTGTGCAAGATCCTGTTTCTTTTTTTTTGCACTAATCCACAGAGACTCTGTATTCTGAGAGTCCTTGACTACACTTACATGTTTTAAGAAAAATACAAAACCCATTTGGGAAAGTGTAATGTAACCTATATATTTGCCATTTGTGCAATGTTACCCAGAATCAATGTTTTATTTTTCTTTTTTTTAAAAAGACTCTCATGTAATCTGTGTCCTTTATTGTTTCAATTGCTTGCTTTCCGATGTATCAAATATACCAAATGTATGTGTTATGTATTAACAGTTGTGCCTTTAAATATTTGAGCGGGAAATCAGCACGTTGCTGATTGGACGAAGCCTCCAGCAGAACTGTATAAAAGGAGAGGTTTTTCCCCCAGCCTGTTGCTGGGTTCACCATATATTAAAGAGCTGTTGTCACTACCCTGGTCTCCAGCCTCGTTACTTCCCGAACTTAACATTGGCGACGAAGGTGGGATCTCGAGGCTAAGGAGAACCAGAACCGAGCTGAAGCACGCTAGTTCCGAACCCAGCAAACTCAGGGCAGAAACGCGGAAATGGCAAACACGCCACCCGCACTGCATAACCCGGCAAGGAGAAATGGGACCATATATGACCCGTTTCGAAAGCTTTCTAGAAGCCAACGAACTACAGGGGATCCCTGATAACCGCAAACGGGCTTACTTCCTAAGCCATTGCGGGCCCGAGGTAATCGAGATTGCGGAAGCCCTGGCAGAGCCAACGCCGATACAATCGGTATCGTGGCCGACTCTGCAGACTTTGCTGAAGAACCATTTCGCACCGACGCCGTCCAAATACGTGCAGCGGTTTGAATTCGGAGAACGTAGACAGATGGAGGGCGAGTCCATCGGAGACTACATGGCCGCTTTAAGAAGAGCGTCCAAGGACTGCGGATACCGAGACTTAGACGAGGTGCTACTCGAGCAACTCATCCGAGGGGTCAAGGACATCCGCCTCTGGCGGCGACTGCAGGCCAGGAGCAACGTGCCACTAGCCACCGCCCTGGACGAGGCCAGAGCACACGAAATGTCTACTAAAGCAGCAGAGACTCTGCAAAAGCCTCTTCAATCCAAGGCGAGCGCAAAGCCAACGCCAGTACACCAGGAGGAGATTCAGTCCGAATCCGAAGGTGAGGGCGAGGATGAGGAAGAGGTCTGCCGGACCGAGAAGCGCGACACTGAGGACCGTGACGAGTGCGGAAGCTGCGGAGGGCAGCATCAGCGCCAACGCTGCAGGTTTAAAGACGCAACATGCGGCGGTGTGGGAAGAAAGGACACTTAGCTCAGGTTTGCAGAGCGCCCAACCTTCCCGCCGAAAATCCAAACCGGCCAATCAAACCGCGGAACCGGAAAGGCGGCCCGCGATTGGTTCAAACAAGAAAGGCGCGAAGTCTAACCAAACGACTGTCATTATAGGCCGCGCCTCAACCAAAGTGGAAAAGAAGATTTTTACAAAGCCCAAGATCGAGGGAGTACGGTGCAGGCTCGAAGTAGACACGCGATCAGCGATCACCATCATGTCCTGGGACACTTTGGAGAAGTCGCTGCCGTCCGTCGCAAGCGCCACCTGCAAGCACAGCGGCTACGAGTGCACGACTACCAGGGAATCGCATCCCTGTTCGAGGGACCACCTCCGTCCGAGTCGAGTACGGCCTCACAAAAGACCCTGCCCATCACGATCGTCGAAGGAACTCTGCCCAGTCTGTTGGGACTAGACTGGTTTCGTGCCCTGGGCATGGGAGTGACTGGCATCTACAGAAGTGACTGCAATTTGAAAGACATTCTCTTTAACGAGTTCAAGATGTCTTCAAGGACTGCCTGGGCAAGTACAAGGGGACCCCTATTTCCTTCAACTTAGACCCCAGGTAGCCCCCATTAGGCTTAAGGCGAGGAGAGTCCTTTGCCCTAAAACCAAAATTGATAAGGAGCTGGACAAGCTCATAAATCAGGGGTTTTGGTGCCAGTCGATCACGCAAAGTGGGAGACGCCAATCGTCACCCCATCAAATCGGACGGGTCAATTAGAATTTGCGCTGACTACAAGGCGACGCTTAACAAAGCCTTACAGAAAAGCGCTACCCGGTTCCGTGGTGCAACATTTATTGCACTCTTTGGGGCAAGGGCAAGTCTTTGCAAAGTTAGACTTGGCCCAAGCCTACCAACAACTGCCAGTAGACGCCCGCACAGCCAAGCCCAAACGATTGTGACGCACAGGGGGGCATTCAAGTGCACCCGATTGCAATTTGGGGTTAGTGTGGCACCAGGGCTGTTCCAAAACCTGATGGAACGACTACTGCAAGGGCTCCCAGGGGTAGTTCCCTACTTAGATGATGTCCTAATTTCAGGGGAAAACATGGAGGAATTGGGGGAGCGGTTAAGAAAGGTCTTGAGCATTTTCCGGACAGCCGGATTAAAAGTCAAGACAAATAAATGTCAGATAGGGGTCGAATCGGTCGATTTCTTGGGCTACCGGATAGACAAGAAAGGAATTCACCCTACTGAGAGCAAGGTTAAGGCAATTAGGAAGGCTCCAGCGCCCAAAAACAAAGCAGAGCTGCAGGCATTCCTGGGATTGGTTAATTTTACGCGGTCTTTTAAAGAACAAAGCAACTGCTATGGAACCGCTGCATAGGCTCTTAGGGAAAAATACTGTTTGGTCTTGGGGAAAGTCAGAAAATAGGGCTTTTGAAGCAGTAAAGAACCTGCTCTCAAGTGATAGCCTGCTCATCCAATATCACGACTCACTACCCCTAGTGCTGGTTTGCGATGCGTCCCCTTATGGGGTGGGGGCTGTACTCAGCCATAGACTTCCAAACGGCACAGAAGCCCCTATAGCGTTCTACTCTAGAACGATGTCCTCCCCAGAGAGGAACTACAGCCAATTAGACAAAGAAGCATTAGCCATTGTATCAGGGGTCAAAAAATTCCATGAGTATGTCTTTGGGCGGAATTTTGAAATCGTGACTGACCACAGACCGTTATTGGGATTACTGGCTGGCGACCGGCCAACGCCTGTGGCACTGTCGCCACGTTTGACTCGATGGACTATATTTTTAGCCGCTTACTCATACAAGCTGCAGCATCGACCGGGAAAAGAAGTGGGGCATGCAGACGCTTTGAGCCGATGCCCACTGCCGGGGGCGACCGAAGATCCCACTCCCGGGGCACCCATCCTCCTTATTGGCTCGTTGGACTCTGGCCCAGTCACATCAAAGGAAGTGGCTCGGCATCATACCGACATTGTGTTAAGGACTGTACCGGTTGGGTACAGAGAGGGTGGCCCGCGCCGGCTAACGGTTCAAAGAATTTGTTAAGAAACGTGATGAGCTCTCGGCTCAAGGGGTGCCTGTTATGGGGTGATCGTGTAATAATTCCTGTTAAGTTAAGGGCAAGGTATTGGACCTCCTCCACGAGGGTCACCCAGGCATCGTAAGGATGAAGGGTTAGCTAGAAGCTATGTATGGTGGCCACTCATGGACGCAGAGATTGCTGAGAGGGTAGGGAAATGCCAAGCTTGCCAAGAGTCCAGACCGCTACCCCAACAGCCCCAGTCAGAGAATGGGAAAAGCCCCAAGGGCCTTGGTCAAGAATCCACATTGACTTTGCTGGCCCTTTCACGGCCAAACATTCCTAGTGGTGGTGGACGCATTTTCCAAATGGTTAGAGATCATACTTATGAAGTCCACCACAGCCGAAGCAGTAATCGCAACCCTGCGCCACCTATTCGCAACTCACGGGTTGCCGGACACTCTGGTGTCCGACAATGGGCCCCACCACGGCAGCCCAGTTTGAAGAGTACCTGGCAGAGGAAGGCATCCGACATGCCCTCTCTGCACCTTTCCACCCTGCGTCGAATGGCCTTGCAGGCGTTCCGTCCGGAGCGCTAAGGAGGCATTGTCCAGGCTCAAGCCAGGTGACTGGCAAACAAAATAGACTTTTTCCTAGCCGTCCAGCACAGAACCCCAAGCACAGCCACTGGGAAAAGCCCAGCCGAATTGCTAATGGGACGAAAACTCCGTGCCCACTTGACGCTTGAACCCCATTACACACCCGAGGGTTACAAGGGGAGCTAGAAAAACAAGGAAATGAGCATAGGCGACCGGGTGTGGGCCCGAAACTATGGGGACGGCCCTAGTTGGCTCGCAGGACAAGTAACAAGAGTAACAGGGCCAAAATCGTACGTGGTAGAGCTACCAGACAACCGAATGTGGCGGCGCCACATAGATCAGTTAAGGAAACGAATAACTGACCAAACCAACCAACAGAGACAGGTAATGACCAATACCACTTTGAATCCACAGCTGACAATGACCCGGGGGAGGCGCAAGACTTAGCTGAGGTCCCAGAGTTCCAGCGACGCCATCAGGTCCCCGAGGGAAACAGCAAGGAAAATTCCAAAATTAATCCAAGGCCGGATGGCCAAGAAAAAGAGTCGGCCAATAATCCAGAGCCCGATGGCCCAGAGAAAGAGCTGGGAGGAGAAACAGCCCCTCCGACCAGCTCAAACACCACCCAGAACTGAACCGCGCAGGTCAGAAAGAACTAGGAGACGCCCAGGTTATTTGCGTGACTACCTCGAAAAATAACATGTAAATAAATATGTAAATAAGACCAAGTGTTTTCTGGGAGGGGAGGAGTGTTATGTATTAACAGTTGTGCCTTTAAATATTTGAGCGGGAAATCAGCACGTTGCTGATTGGACGAAGCCTCCAGCAGAACTGTATAAAAGGAGAGGTTTTTCCCCCAGCCTGTTGCTGGGTTCACCATATATTAAAGAGCTGTTGTCACTACCCTGGTCTCCAGCCTCGTTACTTCCCGAACTTAACAGTATGCATCATTTCTTTCTGTACCCTATAAAAAGATTTGATTCTCCTCTAATAAATGTTTTGGGGTTTTGGGGTTTTTCCCCCCGGTTTTTTTTGCTTTATTTGAATTACTTGGCAAGTAGTGTTTTCAGATGGGCAAAGAAACCTCTTTGCAGAGGTAAAAATACCAGATCGAGTTCTTATCAGCTCAGCACCAAACTCAAGTTTGTGCCTGCATTTTGAGGCAAGACCATGACTTCTCAGGAAATGAAATGTATGGCGGCTTCAGTGCTACTGGCTGCTGCTACACCACTGTTGTGGCCACAGGATCTTCATTTTCAACATTCTGTGACAGTTTCCCAGCCAGTCTTGCAATCCCTCATTCTTTCTACCACCCAGCAACTACTGCTTGCCTGCTAGGAAAGGGAAGGAAGATTTCTGATGCTGCTTCTCAGATCCCCACAAGAAAACTCAGTGGGGAAACTGGCTGAAAGTTGGAAGCCACCTCCCGTTCCCACTGCTTTTTTTTTTTTTTTTGCCTGCCCTTGGTCATTCTTTCCTTTGTTTAGGTAAGGAAATACCTCCGAAATGATGACACAGCAGGGCATGGGTTATCTATTGTTATCTAGAATCAATGTTTTCTACTGTTCAAGTTTCACAGGTGATCAGTGCCTTATTGTTTGGTCACTTGCTTTCTGACATACCGTGTACACTGTTTGTTTCTGTATCCTGTTGTAGGAAGAAATATCCCTCTGGTTCAGTTCCAAGCCAGGAGACAAAATGGAGGCTGGAGGCTGATCGGAAAGAAGGCCCATTTATTGATGAAGCAGAGCTGGTGTGATTCTGGTGCAGCTGACCACATGGAGTTGCGAGTGGGGGGAGTATTTATACCTTCTCTTGGGCTTTGCACTTGAACTTCCTGTTCCTGTGCAAGAACGTGCATTCTATTGGCTGTTGTTAGACTGTTGTCAGACTCCCACAGGACCCTGTACAAATTCAAAGGTGTTTGTCTGAGCTACGTTTGGTTGAAGTTTGAACTGCTGGGGCTGGTGCAACTGAGATGATGCAGTGAAGGGGTTTGGGGCAATTCCTATTGTGGCTGAGGGCTAATCCTTCCTTTGTGGGATCTTGGGTGAGAGTATTTGTTTATGCATAGAGCTAGCTATCTCTTTATCTCTTAAATGCTGACATCTGCTGTGGGCTATTAAGGAAGGTGGAGACTGCTTTCCAAGAGCACATCCAGTGGAGGGATTCAGCCAGTTCGCACCACTTTGGGAGAACCGGTTGTTAACTTTGTGAACAGTTTGGTGAACTGGTTGTTGGAAGAAATCATTAGGGCAGAGAACCGGTTGTTAAATTACTTGAATCCCACCACTGAGCACATTTCTCCCTTTCTCATCCAAGAAAATATAATATCCCGCCTTTTTGGAGAGCTAAAACCTTAATAAATTTTTTTAAAAAATAGAAACAGATGTGATATGGCTACAGGAGGTCCACATCAAAAAGGACTACAGAAAACTGCTAGAAAATGCAAAATTAGGGGCCTCTGGTGGCTCAGCAGACTAAGTCTGTCTGTTATTAACACAGCTGCTTGCAATTACTGCAAGTTCAAGTCCCACCAGGCCCAAGGTTGACTCAGCCTTCCATCCTTTATAAGGTAGGTAAAATGAGGACCCAGATTGTTGGGGGCAATAAGTTGACTTTGTATATAATATACAAATGGATGAAGACTATTGCTTAACATAGTGTAAGCCGCCCTGAGTCTTCGGAGAAGGGCGGGATATAAATTCAAATAAAAAAAAAATTGGCTAGAGACTAGAAATATTAGATGACGGAAAAAGGTGAACAGTTTATATATGCATGTATACGAAAGAAAATGAATATTCAGAAGGATAGATAGGATAGAAGATAAAAAGATATAAGAGAGAATGGGATAAAAAAAAGTTTAAACGAAATGAAAGAGGGAACAAGGAGGTAAACATGAGAGGAATAAGGAAACAAAGCTGATGTAAAGGAAGAACATAGCTTCTATGTTAATTCTTTTTTGTTATATGTTTTATGTCAATGTATGTCACGTATTGTTGTTCTTCTTTGTTAAAAAAAATAAAAAAATATATTGAAAAAAAAATCCCGCCTTTTTGATATTCCTCAAAATATTTCATTCTTCTAGGAGAGGGATGGGTGCTAAATTTCTACACTATAAAAAGACTTCACTCCCCCTAATAAATGCTTTTCGTTTTGCTTGAATTACATCGCGATTTGTATTTTTGGGAGGGGAAAGAGGCCCCTTTGCAAAGGCAAAAGTGTTTTTTTTCTGGCCCAAATTCAGGGAATAGGTTTTCAGTTCCACTCAGATTTAGGATGTCTGAGTTTCAAGGCAATAGTGTTATAGCAGCTTCAGTTTTCAGGAAGGCAGAGAAGAGAGCCAGCTCACCTGTTTTTAAGGATTCTGTCTTCAACATTTCCTGTTTTGAGACACTAATTTTGACAGGCAGACGTTGAGAAGGTTCATTAGTGTATTCCATCTTCAGGGGAAAAGAAATACCCACCTTCATGGAATTTCTCTCTCTATATATATTTGTCTTTTCTGGGGCATAAGGATCTTGCTAGGAGGAAAATAAATAACTTTCTTAATCTGTTGCAGTTAACATTAAAAAAATGGATTAAACAGTAACAGGTTTATTCTACCTACTAAATCTTTCAGAAGTTTATTCTACTTCTTTCTGTAATAAATCTTCCAGAGCTTTAAAACTACCCAGACCTTTATCTCACGGCCTTTGCTTACAAAAAAAAAGGAACAGCTCCAGGGGGATTTTTTACCCGATGAATTTGGGGTTTTCCAAGGAACTTGTTTCCCAGGTGATTCAAATACTGCTTTACTGTTTTCACTGTATTTGTTACTGAAATTTCCACCCTGTTCTACTCTCAACAGCTCAGGGCAATGTGCAAAAAGAACACGAGGATTACAAACAACGTAATGATACAAAATAATAATAATAAAAACCAGTCTAAATATCTGGCTGATTGCAAACAACCCTAATGTAACGTAATACCCCTCCAAGGTCTCTTTCAGTTTATATAATAACCAAAGGAAGATGAAAATAATATGTCCTTCTCAGGAGGGCCATCTGTACTTGCAATAAAGTTGGAAAAATACTAGCAGTTTGCCAACTTAGTGCCACAATCTGTGCCTCTAATCTACCGCATGTTTGTTGCATTCATTCTTCATCGTCCTCTAGCCAGTAGTGGGTTTCAATTTAGTTTGCTATCGGTTCGCTTGTGCATACGCAGAAGCGTCTGGGTGGGTGGGTGGAGTCTCCCACCGCTACCAGTTCACCCAATACGGGGCGAACTGGTAGCAATCCACCACTGCCTCTAGCAGTGCTCTGGACATTTCTTCAACCACTTCAACTCCCTCAGGTTCTCAGTAAAGCAAGGGGAGTTTCCAGATCCATCAGAAAAGAGAGGCCACACGGGTATAATCCAGAGGTGGGTTTCACATAGTTTTACCACCGTTCGCCGCGCACTGTAAATGTGAGCGCGTGCGTGACTTCCGCGCATACGCACGGCCTTGCATGCATTTTGCTCATAGCTGTGGCTTGCACGCATGTGCACAGCTTAAAAACATGACTAAATAGAACGGAATAGCACCAGGGCAGGTGTGCAGGTCCACACGGAGGTCGCCCCAGCAGTTTGCCCAAATACCGGCTAAATACCACCACTGGTATAATCTGATCCAGAGGTTCAATCATCCTCTCATTCCAGGTCTTGGTTAGACTGTGTATCAAACCTTTATGGACATCTCAGCTCCCTCTGGAGCCATAATGGGTCCATCAGTCACCTGGAACACATCAATTGCATAGGTCCAGTCTCTTTGCAGCAGGAGGAAACACCAGAGAAGACAGGGCCAACAGAGAGTGAATTTGACAGGAGAGCAATTGCAACCCCCTAATAGCAAATTAAAAGAAAAGAAGTTAAAAGAAAGGAAATTAAAAAACTGGGGAGGAAAGCTATGGCAAATCTAGACAGCATACTAAAAAGCAGAGACATCACCCTGCCAACAAAAGTGTGTAAAGTCAAGGCTATGGTTTTCCCAGTTGCAATGGATGGCTGTGAAAGTTGGACCGTAAGGAAGGCTGAGCGCCAAAGAATGGAGGCCTTTGAACTCTGGTGCTGGAGAAGACTCCTGCGAGTCCCTTGGACTGCAAGGCGATCCAACTGGTCAGTCTTAGAGGAGATCAACCCTGGCTGCTCTTTAGAAGGCCAGATCCTGAAGATGAAACTCAAATACTTTGGCCACCTAATGAGAAGGAAGGATTCACTGGAGAAGAGCTGGGAACGATGGAGGGCAAAAGAAGAAGGGGACGGCAGAGAATGAGATGGCTGGATGGAGCCACTGAAGCAGTCGGTGTGAGCTTAAATGGACTCCAGAGGATGGTAGTGGACAGGAAGGCCTGGAGGAATGTTGTCCCTGGGGTTGTGATGGGTCGGACACAACTTCACAACTAACAACAACAATATCCAATTACACTGCTACCGGTTCAACAATAAATCTAGCTTCTGACCAGTGCCTTGTGACAGGTCTATGACCATCATGCAAGCCATCAACTCTTCCCAAAGGTGCTTTTGCAAGAAGCAACTAGACTTTCTGGTAATCAGAAAGTCCAGTTGCCTCTTGAAAAAGCACCTTTGGGACAACCATGACCTGGATGATTGAAAATCTCCATAGACCAACACCTCTGGTAAGACAGTCTGTTATTAACATAGCTGCTTGCAATTACTGTAGGTTCAAGCCCCACCAGGCCCAAGGTTGACTCAGCCTTCCATCCTTTATAAGGTAGGTAAAATGAGGACCCAGATTGTTGGGGGCAATTAAGTTGACTTTGTATATAATATACAAATGGATGAAGACTATTGCTTGACATAGTGTAAGCCGCCCTGAGTCTTCGGAGAAGGGTGGGATATAAATGCAAATAAATAAATAAATAAATAAATAAACTCTTGAGCCACCTCTGACTCCACTCTCCAAAAAAGCCAGGTTGAAGTTCCCATAAACTATGACCCTGAGGAATTTTATTATTAACCCAGCCAGAGCGACATGAAACTCAGGCAGGAAAGCTGCTATGCAGCAGAAAAGCTGGTGCAATTGCAACAAACTCATCTGACCCTAGAGTCATCAGATGAGTTTGGATGACCTCAGCCACCCTCACTCTGACCCTTCCCTTGGTTCCTGGTTGAACACATCTCCAAGACTGCCTTCTGGACTCCATAAGGTCTTGGTGATGCAAGTCAGGTCAAGCTTTTTCATATACCGTTATGTATATACGGCAAAAAGTGGACGAACTAAATGAATTTATGAATTGTTCCTCCTTTTTTGCATTCTGCATAAAGTTGCTAAACAAAAAATGAAGAGTGTGATCTGTATGTATGTATGTATGTATGTATGTAAATCTTCATAAACGGTTTCCCTTAACAATATACTGTAATGTTTTTTTATATTATGTGTAGCTATGCAATTGTAATTTTTCCTTAATGGAAAATTCTTTAATTTCTACACATCAGGACTTCTGATATTATTTCTTCTTTCTTCCCAGCTTCAGCCTCCCATTTGTACAAACACAAAGATCTCACAAGACAGCTAGCTACAATTTAGCCCAGTATATTGTGCAAATATTGCTTGAATGGTTAGTTTTGTGATTTAGTGTATTGTTGATGCCCAGAGCATCTCTAGTATAAGCTAATGACCCTTTCTAAAACCCCTAGCTGACACCTTCTGTGCAAAAAAAAACATTACGATACTTCTGCTTAAATCATTTACCTATTTTGCAAAGCTGTATAAGTTACTGAACACAAAGCAATGACTCTTGGGCAAACAAAAGTAATATATTAACTTTAGGACATGCTGCTTTAAATCATTTACTTATTCTGAAATTTGAAGTGTTTTCTTTAATATACGTATGATGGCTGGCTGAGAAGAAAACCGATCAACTGATAGAGGAATCCTCCGAAATAGTCATTATTCAGTGAAAGGGTCCACTCCTAACCATAAAGCATCCCAAATGTTGAAATGAGAGGAAAGACATCACAATGCCAATTCCAAACTTTCGTAGAATAGAATAGAATAGAATAGAATAGAATAGAATAGAATAGAATAGAATAGAATAGAATTCTTTATTGGCCAAGTGTGATTGGACACACAAGGAATTTGTCTTGGTGCATACGCTCTCAGTGTACATAAAAGAAAGGATACATTTGTCAAGAATCATAAGGTACAACACTTAATTATAGTCATAGGGAAACAGTCAATATAAATCTTAAGGATACCAAGGTCACAGTCATACAGTCATAAGCGGGAGGAGATGGGTAATAGGATCGATGAGAAGATTAATAGTAATGCAGACTTAGTAACTAGTTTGACAGTGTTGAAGTAACTAGTTTGACAGTATTTGACAGTATTTGTTTAGCAGAGAGATGGCGTTCCATGATAGGTGTGCCATGTCACACGAAAGTACGTAAGGGACAGAGTTTGCAACCGTAAGCCACATTACATCTCTACTTCCTTTTAGAATGACATGGAGGCCAACACATTCAGCTTTCCATGGCTGCCTTCCCAACCTACCCCTTCCTGCTAAGTTGCAGGTATCAGTGGAAATTTTGAAAGCTGTGGTGGTAATCCCCATCTAGGCAGAAGGCATCAGGTTTGCAGAAGGATTATTGGTTTGTTTTTCCACCTTTACTATTTTTACAAATAATTCAAGTGAGTTGAGTTATAACCTGGTGAGTTGGATTGGTCTAATCAAGGAGAAATTTCCTGACAGCGAGAACAATTAACCAGTGAAATGGCTTGCCTTCAGAAGTTAAGGAAAAATTACAATTGCATAACGGTACATAATATAAAAACATTATAGTATACTGTTAGGGGAAAACCGTCATAAAGATTTACATTCCTACACACACACACCCACACACCCACACACATACATACACTGGAGGCTTTTAAGAAGAGGCACATCCATTCGTCTGAAATAGAGTCTCCTATTTGAGCAGGGTGTCGTGGTCCGTCAGCAGCCTATGGAGCTGGCAACGGAGTTGGACAGTGATGAGGCGGAGGTGAGGCCAGGGCCATTGGGAAGTGAGGTACGGACTCCAGAGCCTCCAGAGACTGATAGTAGTGAGGCAGAGGAACAGGAGGAGCCTGTTCCTAATGCACGCATGAGAAGAGTTGCCAGAAGGCAAGAGCAGCTCAAGCAGAAAGGACAACTTGGGAGTAAGGAAAGAAGATGATTGGCCCCTCCCATAGGGCTTAAAACAGACCAGCACCGGTGTTTCAGCTTGCTGGAAAACAAAGTTGTAGCTGTGTCCTATGCTTCATGTATGTCTTTGTTTTTGTGGCTTCTGGACATTTGCCAGGAAGGGGCTTTGGCTGTTTGCCTAATTGGACTAAGGTTTGTTAGGTAACTGAGGAATTTGTGTTGGGAGGCATTTGTTTTACTTTGAGTTGAACAATGCTGGGAATGAAGTAATTCCCAGCTGTTTGAATAAAGTTTATTTACTACCTACTTGAGCCTGGGTCACAACACAGGGGGCTGGACTAAAAGACCACCAAGGTCCCTTCCAACTCTTGTTATACTGTTATTCTGAAAGTGACTGGCTCAAAGTCACCCACCTGGCTTTCATGGGGTAAGGCAAGGACTTGAATTCATAGTCTCCAGCTTTCTAGTTGGGTGCCTTAACCACTAGACCAAACTGTCTCTCTTATTCACCATATTCGTCTTAAAAAAATGTGCTCACCCACTTAGAAAAACAGACACGATAAATTGGTGATGAAACAAATTGTTTAGGAACTCTACATAGGCTTGCCCATTGGTAAATACATGATTTTAAAAAACTGAATTTATCCAGCATGATAGTCAGTAGTCGGAGAACTACTGAACTATATCTTTCAAACAGGTTTGAAATCCTACCGGTTCGGACCGGTTCGGGAGAACCGGTAGCAGACATTTGGACTGGTTCGCCGAACTGGTAGTGACCGCTGGCTGGCCACGCCTCTGAACCGGTCCCCCTGTCGCCGCTCATTTGCCCCGCCCCACCCAGTCTCTGCTCAACCCGCAGCCCTGCTGTGCTTTCCTGCCTTCCATGCAGCCTTCCCAGTGTCCCCGTGGCCAGCTTGCGAAGGCAGCCAAGTAGAAGGCCACGTGGAAGGAAGGCAAGCATATCAGGGCCACGGGGAAGGGAACTAGCAGCCTACTCCCTTCTCCGCAGCTCTGCCATGCTTGCCTGCCTTCCACGTGGCCTTCCTGGTGATTCCCCCATGGCCGCTTGCCTTCCAAGGTCAGCATCCAGCCCGGCCGGTCCAGCGGCTATGCGGGCGGCCCTTGGTTGAAACGCAGACGCTACCCTGGGGCTGAGAGAGGCGGTGGCGGCGGTGCTCTGGGAGGGCAAGCTAACGTCCTGGGGCTGCTGCACATGCACCCGCTCTGTTTCTGCAAAGGCAGAGTCTCCCCACCCCCGCAGGGCGATCCAAAGAGGGGAGGGGGATCCTGCAGAAAAGGCTGCTTTCTACTCGGCCCTGCTTGCCTCCCGTGTCGCGTGGGACATGGGGCTGGTGGAGAAGTCAAGGAAGCCCCCGCTGAGGCAGCTCTGGCTGAGCGATCGCCACGCCTCCGCAGCAACAGGCGCGCTGGGGCCACCTTACCCGCCTTCACCTCTGAAGGACTAGGGGAGACATGATAGCAGTGTTCCAATATTTCAGGAGTTACCACAAAGAAGAGGGAGTCAAGCTATTCTCCAAAGCACCTGAAGGCAGGACAAGAAGCAATGGGTGGAAAGTAATCAAGGAGAGAAGCAACTTAGAACTATGGAGAAATTTCCTGACAGTGAGAACAATTAACCAGGGGAACAACTTGCCTCCAGAAGTTGCGAAAGCTCCAACACTGGAAGTTTTTAAGACGATGTTGGATAACCATTTGTCTAAAGTGGGTGTAGGGTTTCCTGCCTAAGCAGGGGGTTGGACTAGAAGACCTCCAAGGGCCCTTCCAACTCTGTTAGTCTATTCTAAGGATGGTAAATGAAGATGTCTCATTTTGCACAGTGTTTTATGTGTTCCCCAAATTCCAAAAGTACCCTCAAAGCCTTAGGAAAATACAGTTACGTTTGTAGCACGTTAGCATGCTGAGGCATGGAATTATTTTTGCACACAATACAGTTGTTTCCAAAGGTAAAGTTTCCGTTGGACTTTGATTTGCGAGATCTTTCTAGCAAAACAATGGAATCAACCCTCCTACCGGTAGGTATATTGTGATGGATTAATTAATAAGCCCTTTAAAATTACTTCAAATCCCCAAGCTGCTTTTGTGCCTCTATAATCATAGTTTATATCTGTTGATAGTTTGTGGGTGTTATGTAAGAAAAAAAAAACTGCTTTGGGGAGATTTAAAACAAAAAATGAAATAACTGCTCACATTTTAAAGAAGCAACAAAGGAAGGATTTGATAATATTGTTTCGTACCTGGAACATGTCACACGTCTGACAAATCTGAACAAGTTGTTGTTGCTAAACATTTTCCATGGAGCGTAAATTTTCTTCTTTAGAACTTTAAAAGGAAGACGTTCAGGCACCGCCCTGCGTCAGAAAATTACCATTCTCAGAAGTTGCGAACAATTTTCCTGTTGAAACTAGCTAACTTATTAAAACGAATAGCCAATTAAGATAGCTCAAATCTTTTCAAAGGCGCTGGCCAGAGTGTGCCAGAGACAAACCACTAATACGCCATGCTGGTAATTCAAACCTTAAGGTTATTTTTTTCACACTCTTCCCTCTTCTACCTTCTTTTACTTTCCAAAGGGTGGTGGTGACTGGGCAAGCCCGACTAATTGTATATAACTGTACATTGGATGAATTATTTGATATGATTGTAAAAATAAAACTTTTTATAAAAAAAAAAAAAGGTTATTTTTTTCCCCCAAGCACATTTACAGCCCATATTGCAGCTGTAAATACAAACTTTTATTGAAGTACTTTAATTTCTAATGTATTTACTTATTACCCTGTTTCTCCCAAAATAAGACATCGCCTGATAATAAGCCCAATTGGGCTTTTGAGCGCATGGCAGTAAGGCCAAGCCCTTATTTCAGAGTTTAAACAAATATAAGATGGGGTCTTATTTTCGGGGAAACATGGTATTTATTATGAAATTTATTTTTTAAAAATAGAATAGAATAGAATATGGAATAGAACATATAGAATAGAGTAGCGTAGAGTAGAGTAGAATACAATAGAATACAATAGAATAGAATAGGGAATAGAACATATAGAAGAGAAGAGAAGAGAATATGGAATAGAATAGAATAAAATAGAATAGAATAGAATATTTATTTATTTTTTATTTATTTATTATTTAAATTTTTATACTGCCCTTCTCCCGAAGGACTCAGGGCGGTTCACAGCCACTATAAAACAATAGCAATTTACAAATAAAAACAGAAATTAAAAAACTTATTATATTTTGGCTAAGAATTTAAAACCCGCGCAGCTGCATTCTGAACTAACTGGAGCCTCCGAGTGCACTTCAAGGGGAGCCCCATGTAGAGAGCATTGCAATAAACCAAGCGAGAGGTAACAAGAGCGTGAGTGACCGTGCATAGGGCATCCCGGTCAAGGAAGGGGCGCAACTGGCGGACCAGGCGAACCTGGTAGAAAGCTCTCTTGGAGATGGCCGCCACATGATCTTCAAACGACAGTCGTCCATCCAGGAGAACACCCAAGTTACGCACCTTTTCCATTGGGGCCAATGATTCGCCCCCAACAGTCAGCTGCGACTGCAGCTGACTGTACCGGGGTGCCGGCATCCACAGCCACTCCGTCTTGGAGGGATTGAGCTTGAGCCTGTTTCTCCCCATCCAGACCCGTATGGCTTCCAGGCACCGGAACAGCACTTCGATAGCTTCATTGGGGTGGCCTGGGGTGGAAAAGTACAGTTGCGTATCGTCAGCGTACAGTTGGTACCTCACCCCAAAGCCACTGATGATCTCACCCAGCAGCTTCATATAGATGTTGAACAGGAGCGGGGAGAGAATCGACCCCTGCGGCACCCCACAAGTGAGGCACCTCGTGGTCGATCTCTGCCCCCCCTGTCAACACCGTCTGCGACTGGTCAGAGAGATAGGAGGAGAACCACCGATAAACGGTGCCTCCCACTCCCAAACTCCCCAACCGGTGCAGCAAGATACCATGGTCGATGGTATCAAAAGCTGCTGAGAGATCTAACAGGACCAGGGCAGAGGAACAACCCCCGTCCCTGGCCCGCCAGAGATCATCTACCAAAGCGACCAAAGCCGTCTCCGTACTATATCCGGGACGGAAGCCGGACTGGAACAGGTCTAGATAGACAGCTTCATCCAGGTATTGGGGGAGCTGACATGCCACCACACTCTCTACAACCTTCGCAACAAAGCGAAGGTTGGAGACCGGACGATAATTTCCCAGAACAGCTGGGTCCAGGGAAGGCCTCTTGAGGAGGGGTCTCACCACTGCCTCTTTCAAGGCGGCGGGGAAAACCCCATCCAACAAAGAAGCATTGATGATCCCCCGGAGCCAGCCTCGTGTCACCTCCTGTGTGGCCAGCACCAACCAGGAGGGGCACGGGTCCAGTAAACATGTGGTGGCATGCAACCTTCCCAACAACCTGTCCACGTCCTCGAGAGCCACAGGGTCAAACTCATCCCAAACAATCTCAACAAGACGAGTCTCCGCCCTCTCACCTGGATCATCCCAATTTTGATCCAGACCATCCCGAAGCTGAACGATTTTATCGTATAGATAACCACTAAACTCCTCGGCACGTCCCTGCAAGGGGTCATCCCGCACCTCCTGATGAAGGAGAGAGCGGGTCACCCGAAACAGGGCGGCCGGGCGGTTATCTGCCGACGCAATGAGGGAGGAAATGTAAGAACGCTTCGCTTCCCTCAATGCCACTAGGTAGGTCTTAGAATAAGACCTAACTAGTGTCCGGTCAGCTTCGGAACGAATAGAATAGAATAGAACATATAGAAGAGAAGAGAAGAGAAGAGAAGAGAAGAGAAGAGAAGAGGAATATGGAATAGAACATATAGAATAGAATAGAATAGAATAGAATAGAATAGAATAGAATAGAATAGAATAGAATAGAATAGAATAGAATAGAGGCCAAGGAGAAATGGACAAAAAAACTATATTTAAAATATTTATTTTCAGCTCTTCCTCGTCTTACAACCATTCGTTTAGTGACCGTTTGAAGTTACAATGGCACTGAAAAAAGTGACACAACTGTTTAAAACACTTACAAATACTGCAGCATCCTCATGGTCACATGATCAAAACTGGAGTGCTTGGCAACTGGCATGTATTTATGACAGTTGCAGCGTCCCAGGGTCATGTGATCCCCTTCTGACAAGCAAAGTCAATGGGGAAGGCCGGATTCACTTAAAAATTGTTTTACTAACTTAACAACGGCAGTGATTCACTTAACCACTGAGGCAGAAAGGTTGTATAATATGGGCCAACTGACCTAATAACTGTCTTGCTTAGCCACAGAAGTCAATTGTGGTCGTAAGTCAAGGATTACCTGTAGCTCCAATAGCTCCTTGGAAATCCAGCAAGATTCTGAATATCAACGCATAGAGAGATACTGCATAGAAGCCCCCATAATTAAAGTGACCAATCGTCCTCCTTTAGGGAGGACAGTCCTTCTTTTGTAAGTTCTGTCCTCTCTCAAAAAGTATCCTCCTACATGTCCTCCTTTCCGATATTTGAAGACTAATCTGTAAATCCCCGTATTCGATCGATGCCGATCCAATCCGCTGCGTGTGATATGACATATTTGTATTTGACATGATGATTTGTCAAGGCTCGGTACAGTGTGGCGAGATGTGATTATGAGACGCACAGGAGAATTGTTTTGAGAGAGTGTGCCGCACGCAAGAGTGCACCGCACACTAGTGGCTTTGTTTACTTCTTACCGAAACACGACACGGCACACATTCACGTATTAGACTCACTTCTTTCTCAGTGAATATTCAATCATACCCAGGTGAGCACAATAATTCACGTTTTATTAATTCATTATCTATTTAATAATTTCCAAATATGTATAATTTTATTTAGAATAGAATGGAATAGAATAGAATAGAATTTTTATTGGCCAAGTGTGATTGGACACACAAGGAATTTGTCTTGGTGCAGATGCTCTCAGTGTACATAAAAGAAAAGATAGCTTCATCAAGGTACAAGTTTATTTTATTCCCTTAGGTTATTGTTTCAGTTTTAATAATCAATTTTATTTATTCATACTGAATGTGCTTGCATCGTTTGTGTAGCTTTATATTTTATTTTTAACTTTAGATTTCATTTAGGGATGGAAAAATCAAAAAAGAGGAAATGCCACTTCAACAATAAATTGAATAAGGAATTTCCATTCCTCATATCAAAGAAGGATAACATTGTTTTCTGCAATATTTGCCGCGGAGAATTTCGTATTGCAGTTGTGGTCAGAGCAGCTATTATGATGATACATTGACAAAAAATATTCATTCAATGGAAAAGTACTCATTTAAATAATAATTAATAGGCGTGTAAGCATAATTACAATATAAAATATTATTGTTACAAATGTTTTTTATGATGCATTTATCATATTATAGTGTCTTCTGTCTTATTGTTGCAATGAATAAAATGTTTCTTTTATTTACGATTATTTATTTACTATTCTCTGACAAATTTTAATAAGAACATTATTTTTCCCAAGTACACAGTAAACCCAATGATAGTAGGTTTGCACACTTGGACCAGTGTGTCTTGTACTACACCACAAACATATGTTGTTCCCAATTCGGGTCTGAACCTTGTTTCCTTTTATTGAAGCACTTCAGCGACCAAAATGTCAAGGAACCTTGAACAATAGAATTAAGAAAACTTTATACATCTTCACTAAAACAGAGGGTGGGATGTATTATTATTATTATTATTTATTATATTTGTATACCGCCCATCTCCCGAAGAACTCAGGGCGGTTCACAGTAAAAAAACAACAGAAAACATATAATAGATAAAAAACAGCTAAAAGAATAGATAGTTAAATTCAATTGATGCTCTAACTTTTAAATACAAATTTAAAACCTCATTTAAACCCCTTTTTTAAAAATCCCAATTTAAAACTACATTCAAGCTAGTCCTGCTCTTCGAAACAGCAACGTCTTCAGCTCGCGGCGGAAGGACTTGAGATCGGGGAGTTGACGAAGCCCCAGAGGAAGCTCGTTCCAGAGGGTAGGGGCCCCCACAGAGAAGGCCCTCCCTAGAGGTCGCCAGCCGACATTGTTTAGCTGACGGTATCCGGAGGAGGCCCTCTCTGTGAGCGCACTGGTCGGTGAGAGGCTAATGGTGGCAGTAGGCGGTCCCGTAAATATCGGCCCTAGGCCATGGGCGTTTAAAGGTGATGACAAGTACCTTAAAGTGAACCCGGAAGACCACTGGGAGCCAGTGCAGATTACGCAGGAGGGGTGTTACATGGGAGCCAAAAGGTGCTCCCTCTATCACCCGCGCAGCCGCATTCTGGACCAGTTGGAGTCTCCGGGTACACTTCAAGGGGAGCCCCATGTAGAGAGCATTACAGTAGTCCAGGCGGGATGTAACAAGGGCATGAGCGACCGTGCATAAGGAAGCCCGATCCAGAAAGGGGCGTAACTGGCGTATCAGGCGAACCTGATGAAAGGCTCCCCTGGTAACGGCTATCATATGATCTTCTAAAGACAGCCATGCATCCAGGAGGACGCCCAGATTACGAGCCCTTTCCGTGGGGGCCAATAGTTCGCCCCCAATGGTCAGTGATGGAATTAGCTGACTGTACCAGGCCGCCGGCATCCACAGCCACTCGGTCTTGGTGGGATTGAGTCTGAGTCTGTTCCTCCCCATCCAGACCCGTACGGCCTCCAGGCACTGGGACATCACTTCAACAGCCTCGTTGGGGTGGTTAGGGGTGGAAATATAGAGCTGAGTATCATCAGCGTATAGATGACAACTCACCCCAAGACATATAAGAAATATCATCTAGTAAACATTTTGGTAACGATCTAACCATTATTCTGTTGGTCTCTAGCCATCCATATTCCTGGGTCCTAGTTAATGAATGCTTCAGGAGTTATCAAATACACATTCTATTTGCTCCAGGTCATCTCTATTTTAACTTCTAGCTGAGGTCTGCAAGATGCCCAACTCTTTGTTACTTTTATCAGCTTTCTGACCATCTAGAATTGTTACAAGCTTTATACATGCATATTGCCTGTGAGAAAACTAAGATCATGGCATTCAGCCGCTCAGTTCCTGGCAGATAGATGGGGAGGAAATGGAGGTAGTGACAGATTTTATTTTCTTGGGTTCCAAGATCACCGGAGATGGGGACTGCAGCCAAGAAATTAAAAGACGCTTGATCCTGGGGAGGAAAGCTATGGCAAATCTAGACAGCATACTAAAAAGCAGAGACATCACCCTGCCAACAAAAGTGTGTAAAGTCAAGGCTATGGTTTTCCCAGTTGCAATGGATGGCTGTGAAAGTTGGACCGTAAGGAAGACTGAGCGCCAAAGAATTGAGACCTTTGAATTCTGGTGCTGGAGAAGACTCCTGTGAGTCCCTTGGACTGCAAGGTGATCCAACCGGTCAGTCTTAGAGGAGATCAACCCTGACTGCTCTTTAGAAGGCCAGATCCTGAAGAGAAAACTCAAATACTTTGGCCACCTAATGAGAAGGAAGGACTCCCTGGAGAGGAGCATAATGCTGGGAAAGATTGAGGGCAAAAGAAGAAGGGGATGACAGAGAACGAGGTGGCTGGATGGAGTCACTGAAGCAGTAGGCGTGAGCTTCAATGGACTCCAGAGGATGGTAGAGGATAGGAAGGCCTGGAGGAACGTTGTCCATGGGGTTGCAATGGGTCGGACACGACTTCGCAACTAACAACAACAACAATTGCCTGTGAATAATTATTCTTTGTTCTTGCCAGACAGACTCCACAATTACAGCCACAATCCTGGTCTCCTTTCAAGTGCATCCCATAACCTTGCTTTGTTTTAGCATACGGCCCACCAAGTACCTCAACCAAATCTGTTCTCCCAGGAGTGTGGTAGCCTTCAATCATTCTTAGCTGTTGACATAATAGTTTACCCTTTCTTCTGACACCATTCAAAGTCCGTGTTGTGGCTCCAGCCCCCGTCCCAGGCCTGGCCCCCTGCCAGAGAGTGACTCAGAGAGCGAGAGGGAAGGGCCGTCAGGGCTCCCCTGCACAGGGCCAGCCTCTCTGGCTCAGCTCCAGGAGTCAGAGGCAGGCCAGGTGGAAGAGGTGACGAGGCCTCTGTCTCCTGTATCTCCCCCCCCCCCGCCCAGGCAATGCTTCCAGAGCCAGCTGTGGACAATCAGTCCTGGTTAGATCCCAGGTTTCGTAGACAAGAGAGGCGGGAACAACAAAAAAGGGGGTGGGGCAGGCCTAGAGAGTGCTGAGTCACAGAGCCACACCCCACAGGGTATAAAAGCAGGAGGGGCTGCTCTACTACTTTGTGACGGATAAACGAACTGACTGGAAAAAACTTGAGCTGAACTATTTGACTGAGCATTTGGCCTGAATTGCTGTTTGTTCCTGACTTCCTGGTTGCTCCAGTAATCAGCTTCGGTGACGCCGGCATCTAGGAAGATAAAGGAAACCCTGGCAGACGATCGCTGGTTTGCTGCCAGAGCTAATAGCTGCCGTGGACTACATTGCTGGCTAATTGAGTCAGCTCACGTGTTTCCCAGACTGAGATGGGAGGGAGAGAACAATCCGCTTCAAGGTATATATAAAATCTGTTAGACTTTGTCCCCAATGACTGGATGGAAATCAGGTGACTGGCAGTGATTGGCACCAGAGACAAGAGAAGTAGGCCTGCTACAGTCACTTTTCCTTGAGACGGACAAAATATATTTATATTTGAATGAATGGATGGATGGATGAAGATCAGCAACGAAAACACAAATGTCACGTCAATTTTCTGCCAACTCAAGAACAAGAAACGAGTCTTTCATACAGCACTGGGAAAAAAAAGCTGCCATGTAACCATAGCAAAATATTATATTTACGTCTTGTAAACAAGTATATTGATAAAAATATTTAAAAGTGTTTGTTACCCAGACACTGTAATGCCTCTTCAAGTATTGCATAGACAGATTTTCAAAGACAGGGGAAAATATGCAATCCAAACATAAACGATGATGAACAATACTATTTGTTGGTTTTGTCTATTTATGTATTTATATCTTCCCAAAGTGGTGAACATATCCAACATAACTTCCTCCTCCTATTTTCTCCACAACAAGAACTCTGTGAGGTGGGCTGGGTTGGGCTGAGAAAGAATGGCCCAACTCCCCCAGCTAGTTTTCAGGCCTAAAGCGGGACTAGAACTCACTGTCTCCTGGTGACTGGTCCAAAGTCAGCCAGCCAGCTTTCATGTCTAAGGCGGGACTAGAACTCACTGTCACCTGGTGATTGGCCCAAAGTCACCCAGCTGCATTTCATGCCTAAAGTGGGATTAGAACTCTCAATCTCCTGGTGATTGACCCAAAGTCACCCAACTGGCTGTCATGCTGAAGGCGGGACTAGAACTCACTGTTTTCTGGTGATTGGCCCAAAGTCACCCAGCCAACTTTTATGCCTGAGATGGAACTATAACTCAAAGTCAAAAGTCACCCAGCTGGCTTTCATGCCTAAGGCGGGACTAGAATTTACTGTCTCCTGGTGACTGGTCCGAAGTCAGCCAGCCGGCTTTCATGCCTAAAGTGGGACTATAACTCACTGTCTCCTGGTGATTGGCCCAAAGTCACCCAACTGGCTGTCATGCTGAAGGCGGGACTAGAACTCACTGTTTTCTGGTGATTGGCCCAAAGTAATCCAGCCATCTTTCATGCCTGAGATGGAACTATAATTCACTGTCTCCTGCTTTCTAGCCTGATGCCTTAACCACTGGACCAAACTGCCTTTTTCATACTGCATTATAAATAAATAAATAAATAAATAAATAAATAAATAAATAAATAAATAAATAAATAAATAAATAAATAAATAAATAAATAAATATTCAACCGGCTGATAAGACCCCTTTCCGATCATGGATACCTTGGGAATTTTGAGAGATTTTTATACACGCTCACACACAAAAGAATTGCCATGATTGAAGGTAGCCATAAAACGATAAATCAAAAGAATCATAAAATATCTACCTATCGCAAGACAAACATGTGACGATATCTCCTTTAATAGTTCCAGACTGGCATCCTGCTTTGTAACACACCTTTTTTAAAAGTAAACAAATTTTTTTTAAAAAAAAAAAAATCAAGATGATTGATCTAAAAAAACCGCCCTAGTTGTTATCAAAGGAAAACAAGAATTTGGAGAATAACTTCCCTAACGACTAAAAATATTCAACAGATAGCTTTCCCATAATTTCCCCCTTTCACGTTGCTTTTCTTGAACATTAACATCCATGTGGGTGTAATTTATGGCGTAATAGCCATTTACACTAGGTATTTATAGCAATACATTTTGTCATGAAAGTTGTCAAGTTACTATGAAACATTTACATTTGCTTGGTCAGTGTGACTTATCCCGGTTGTTGAATCACACATGAATTTGTGAAACTGAACATATTTTTCGGTCTGGGAAAATAGGTATGGCTTCCTTTTGAATCATCCCCACAGTCATTTTTCAAAAAGGTAGGGACTTTATTATGACGTACATGGTAATCAAATCAAACTTCACGTGCAGAGTCGATATTATTCTAGGCCAAACCCTATTATCACCTCCCTAAACATACCTGTTTGTCCTTGTAGCAGCCAGCCTTTTGATTGGTTAGTCTGGTTTTTGTTATTTGAAGCAGGTTTGGTTTCCTACGAAACCACATATTTTACTTTCTGAGGAGTATCCTCCATTTGGGATAATATTTGGTTTTACACCTATCCCAGGCTAAATTATTCCGACGGTGGAGAAAACCGGTAAAACTGAATAAGAAAATGAATTGTGAGCTTCCAATCTTATTGTCAGTAAAAAAAAAATAGCTGGGCATTCAGTTACTTTTTTATTATCTCTCTGTGTGTCTCTCTCTTTCTCTCCTACATCCATCTATCTATCTATCTATCTATCTATCTATCTATCTATCTATCTATCTATCTATCTATCTATCTGTCATCTCTCTCTCTCATCTCTCATCTATCTCTATCTCTCATCTCTCATCTCTCTCTCTCTCTCTCTCTCTCTAGCTATCATCTCTCTCTCTCTCTCTCTCTCTCTCTCATCTCTCATCTCTCATCTATCAATATCTCTCAGCTATCTCTATCTATCTATCTATCTATCTATCTATCTATCTATCTATCTATCTATCTATCTATCATCTATCTATCTATCTATCTATCTATCTATCTATCTATCTATCTATCTATCTATCTATCTATCTATCTATCTATCATCACCAGAGAACTATTTTTTACTTTTTAGTCGAATACACAATACTTTTGTCGATGGGACTTTCTGCCTCAGAGAAAAGAAATTGTTATTAGCTTATTTACAAGCTAATACTTCTAAAGCCGCCCAGTTTGTCAGCAATTCTGGGTGCGGCAAATAATTATAATAATACTAATTCAAATTTCTATAGATGTATTTACTTAATTATCAAAATTATATTGCCACCCAGCTCACAACAAGGGACTCTGGGCAGCTTAATAACCAGAATGACAGTTAAAACCGTATCCCAATATTAAAAACCTCAGGCTTAAATAATAACAAAAATTATAAAATTAGAATATAAAGGAATAAAAACCTAAAAGATTCCCCCAGACAACAGAAGGACAGGCCCCATTTAATTTCCTTCAACCATTTCGCAGGAGAGCTTTAACTGTGTTTTAATGGGATCAGGGTTGGGGCCCTTCAAAATGTCCAGAGCCCAGACAGGTTCAAAGAGAAAATCTGTGCAAAGGTTTTTGGGGCCACAGCTGCCCCCTTGCTCTTTCAACAGGAGCTGAGACCCCAGGAAGACCCGAAACTCCTTGTCGTAAGCGTGGCAACATATAGGTTAGTCCTTGACTTACAATCCTTCGTTTATGCACCAAGACAAATTCTTTGTGTGTCCAATCACACTTGGCCAATAAAAAATTCTATTCTATTCTATTCTATTCTAAAACAACTGTTCAAACTTACAAAGCACTGAAAAAAGGGACTTATGACTGGTCCTCGCACTTACAACCATTGTAGCACACACACCTCAAACTCACATGAACAGAATTCAAGTGCCTGGCAACCAGCATGTATGTATGTATGTATGTATGTATGTATGTATGTATGTATGTATTTATTTACTTTGTCACAACAGAATATATAAGCATAAGCATGAAATAACTATATGATATATAAGCATATATATAATCATAAGTATGTAATAACTATATGAAATTGGATACAATCAAAGGGAACAGGAACGGTAGGCACTTGGTGCTCTTATGTACGCCCCTTACAGACCTCTTAGGAATGGGGTGAGGTCAATAGTAGATAGTCTTTGGTTAAAGCTTTGGGGATTTTGGGAAGAGACCACAGAGTCTGGTAGTGCATTCCGGCCATTAACAACTCTGTTTCTGAAGTCATATTTTCTGCAGTCAAGATTGGAGCGGTTCACATTAAGCTTAAATCTATTGTGTGCTCGTGTATTGTTGCGATTGAAGCTGAAGTAGTCTTCGACAGGAAGGACATTGTAACAGATGATTCTATGAGTTAAACTCAGGTCATGTCGAAGGCATGATGCTTGCAGTATCCCTGGGTCATGTGATCACCATTTATGACCTTCCCAGCTGGCTTCTGACAAGAAAACCCAATGGGGGAACCTGGATTTGTTTAAGAACCATGTCATTCACTTAACGACTACAATGATTCACTTAACAACTGTGGGGAAAACATCGCAAAACAAGGCCGCACTTCTTTAATAACCCTGTTACTTAGCAACAAAAATTCTAGTCCCTATTGTGTAATCCTTGACGTCAGTTCGTACTTCTGTTTGGAGAAATTCATTCTCAGCTTTCTTCCAACGATACTCTGGGTGTCATTTGTGCCATTTTACAGATAGTCCTCATTTTAGAACCATTCATAATAATGACCGTTAAACGTACGAACTGCAGTGATTCACTTAATAACCGTGGCAAGAAAGGTCATAAAATTGCGGAAAATTCATTTAACAAATGTCTCACTTAATACTGGAAATTTTGGGCTCAATTGTGGTCGTAAGTTGTTCTCCCAAAAGGTGCTTTTTTTCAAAAGGCAACTGGACTGCTTTTTCCTTTAAGGAAGAAGGCATTTCACTTCTCATCTAAGAGGCTTCATTGGTTTCAGGAATTGAGGAAGCGATGAAGTCAGGGGTGGGTTTTACTTACCCCATATTTTTCGGACTATAAGATGCACTTTTTCCCCAAAAAAAGAGGGTGAAAATCTTGGTGCATCTTATATTCCGAATATAGCCCCGCCCAGCTTCTCAAACGGAGGTTTCAGAGGCTGAAAAAAACTCCAAACGGAGCTTCAGAAAAAAAGCCCCAAATGGACCTTCAAGGAGCTTAGAAAAGAAGCCTCCAAACAGAGCTTCAGAGGCTTTTTTTCTGAAGTTGTTTCGGAGGCTTTCAGAGGCAGAAAAAAGTTTTTTTCTGAAACAGAGTTTCAGAGGCAGGAAAAAAAGCAAAAAAAAAACAACAACAAGGCACAGAGCTCACAACCAGGGAACCTGTTGCTAAAATTCACCTCTGGGAACAGCTGATTGGGGTATTCCGGAAGGCTGATCCACCTGCCAATCAGCTTTTTTCTTTCTTTCTTTCTTTATTTATTTTGTCACAACATCATACAGAAAGGTTATATAGTATATAAACATATATATGAGTAAATGTTAGGAGGTATAAGCATATATATATATAGGAAGAAGAAAAGAAAAACAATAGGACAGGAACGGTAGGCACGTTTGTGCGCTTATGCACGCCCCTTATGGTCCTCTTAGGAATGGGGTGAGGTCCATAGTAGAAAGTTTTTGGTTAAAGCTTTTAGGATTATGGGAAGAGACCACAGAGTCAGGTAAAGTGTTCCAAGCACTGATGATTCTGTTACAGAAGTCATATTTTCTGCAATCTAGATTAAAGCGGTTGACATTAAGTTTAAATCTATTGGTTGCCCTTGTATTATTGCAATTAAAGCTGAAGTAGTCTTTAACAGGAAGGACATTACAGTAGATGATTCTATGAGTTAAACTTAGGTCTTGTCGAAGGCGACGGAGTTCCAAGTTTTCTAAGCCTAGGATTTCAAGTCTGGTGGGATAAGGTATTTTGTTGTTTTCAGAGGAATGGAGAACTCTTGTAAAATATTTCCTCCCCCAAAACTAAGGTGTGTCTTATACTCCGGTGCGTCTTATACTCTGAAAAATACGGTACCTTTACCAATGGTTCACCAAGCATGCACACTCGCTCACGCACATGCGCGCTGTCCGTGCATGCGCCCGGCCTCAAAAACATGCCTAAATAGCACGACTTGGAGCCGGGGCAAGAGGGAAGGCAGGCGGGAGGGCACACCTGCGATCGCCGCTAGCGGTTCACCCGAACCGGTGTCAACCAGCCGAATACCACCTCTGGATGAAGCCTCTTGGATGAGGAGCAAAACGTCTTCTTCTTCAAAGCCCAGTTGCCTTTTGAAAAAGCCCTTTTGGGACAACTATGAGCTGGGTGACATTACCCATTGTTATAGATTAAATAGCAGCATGGAATTAGGGGGAGAAATAGCACAGCAACAGCTGAATGATGGGTGGAAAAATCTGGACATACGAAACTTAAAAAACTATTGAATTTCAAACAGAATTTGTCATGTCGCACCAACAGAGCTAATTTTTTTTATCCCCCCCCAGTAGGAATAATAACTGGACAGATGACAAAATTGGCAATTCTAAAATCACTGTTTATCTTGAGAATCTGCTGTAATCACAGCTGTGCTGAATCGCTCAAGTGTGGTCTTTAAAAGCAAGTTTCCTTCAAAACAATTGTTCCACACAAAAGTACTTGCCTTTTTTGTCAGTTTTTGTACAAATAAAAAAAAAATTGACTGTCTGAAGAGGGTTTTTTTTTGTCTTACGCTCTCGAGGAATTGAGTAATGGAAAAATGTATCTATGTACAGTATGTATGTGTTTTGCCATATTAAAATATCCAACTTCAATTTTTTCGCTAATTATTAGGTATTGGTTTCTGGGATATCTTACTATTTAACTTAATCCATTCTTCCTTCCGCCCACATAGTAATTCATGCTCCACTAGCTGCTACAACACATAATAGACCCACCCACTTGCTTAATCTTTGGCAAACCTTTTCTTTAAATGGTTCCATTTTCTCCAAATATATTTTGTGTAGTTGTGACGTAACAGTTTTATTTTTGTGAAGTCCTCAGTTGATCTTGGCTGTTTTCTTGCAGATGTCTCATTACCCAACCAGGTAACATGATCAGTGTGAGTAGGTGTGGGTTCCCCCACCCTCCTATTTATATACAGTAGCTTACCCTGCCAGTGTTAGTGGGGATGTTGTTTTCCCTTTGGTACTTCTTTGATTAGGATATTTTTCTATGCTTGATTGTTTGTCTGGGGTTAATCCCTGCTTATCTAGATTGCCAGAGAGAATATGTTCTGGTCTTTTTATTTGCTTCTTATTTTGTATTTTCTCTTTTGAATGGTGGGTAAAATGTGGTTTAAATGTGGAGAAATAAAACTCAAAACAATAGAAAGACTCTTAGTTTGCTACAGGAAATGATTGGAAACAGTTATTTCTGCGAAAGGAAGTAGCAATACCATTAACACTTAGATGTACATACCACTGTAGACTTAGACTCTGTGGTGGGATTCAAATAATTTAACAACCGGTTCTCCGCCCTAATGACCAACTGGGTAGGCATGGCTCGGTGGTCATGTGACTGTGTGGGCATGACTCAACTCAACGTCACTCATGTCGATGGGCGCTTCACCTTAGCTGTTACAATGTAACAAGGGTTAACCAGAGAGGCAGTTTCTGTAAGCAGCGCAATAAAGATTAGGCTAGAAATACCAGAATGTTTCCTTCCGCCTTCCTTACAGGATTAGCCCTGTAAAGTGGAAAAAAACAAAATAAGATTTCTTCCAACAACCGGTTCTCTGAACTGGTTAGAAAGTTAACAACCGGTTCTCCCGAATAGGTGCGAACTGGCTGAATCCCACCACTGCTTAGACTTACATACCACAGGCCAGTCTGAGCGGTTTACAGAATAAGCATATTGCCCCCCAACAATCTGGGTTCCCATTTTACTGACCTCAGAAGGATGGATGGCTGAGTCCACCTTGAGTCACTCATGATTGAACTGCTGGCAGTCGGCAGAGTTAGCTTACAACACTGCATTCTAACCACTGTGTTAAAAGGTTATCTTGGGATTGCATACTATACAATTTTGCATATACAAAAAGAGGAGAAGGTCAAGGAACTTGAGGCAGATCCAGAAGAAGATGGAGAGACAACATCAAAGACGCATTACAACAACATCAAATAACAGCGGTTGAAGGCCACCAGAACTGCAAGAAGCAGAACTCTGTATCTCTCTCAACACTGAAGTGGAAGAAGAAGATGATGATGGAGGAGGAGGAGGAGATTTTAATTGTAATATTAGCTTTTTTGAAAATAAATCAGAATACCTAGTGGTTGGTGTCCCTGAACTGCAGTTCCAACTATCTCTCATAAATGGCTATTTTGAAGGATCAGAATTTGCCCGTTTCTCATAACAATAGGAGAATTCGGTGTATGTCTGCGAATGTGTGTAAAAATACAAACTGTCTAACATGCTATGTGTACATAGTCTTGATTTCTCCTTATCTAAGAAGTTTTGTACTTGAAGAATCATCATAGTTATATGCCCCTGTTCCATTTTTTTATAGATTTGACATAAAAAAATCAACTATAATTCTAGACAAAACAAGGGAAGATTGTATTTTGCTACTTATGTTTCTCACAGTTCTGATTTTGGCAACTATGCATTCAGCCAAGTACTTCTTGAGCTACACTCTGTATCCAAACAGCTGTTCTGGTAGCTGTGTGTGCCTTTCTCACACTGGAAAAAATGCAGTTTAAGCAAGGATTTTCTCCAGTTGGCACAATCTGCTTGTCTTCTCCATTATTTTTGTTCTATCCTTGAATAGATTGTGGTAAAAACATAAGGCAAAGATGGAAATTTTCACACTGCCTATCTAACTTTCTTGTTGGACGACAAAGTGTTTACCTCAAAAGTGAGGAACTATGGCCCTTTATGACTTATGAACCAACTCCCAGAATTCCTGAGCCAGCCATGTTTGTGGATGTCAAGTCCCAGAATTCCTGAGCCAGCCATGCTTGTGGATGTCAAGTCCCAGAATTCCTGAGCCAGCCATACTTGTGGACTTCAAGTCCCAGAATTCCTGAGCCAGCCACATTTGTGGACTTCAAGTCCCAGAATTCCTGAGCCAGCCATACTTGTGGACTTCAAGTCCCAGAATTCCTGAGCCAGCCATACTTTTGGACTTCAAGTCCCAGAATTCCTGAGCCAGCCATGCTTGTGGATTTCAAGTCCCAGAAATTCCTGAGCCAGCCACATTTGTGGATTTCAAGTCCCAGAATTCCTGAGCCAGCCACATTTGTGGACTTCAAGTTCCATAGTTCCTGAACCAGCCACGCTTGTGGACTTCAAGTGCACTTTTTTTTTTGCGCATAAGAGCACAAAAGTGCCTACCATTCCTGTCCTATTGTTCCCTTCATTATATCAAATTAACATAGCTGTTGCATACTTTTACTTATATATACATATTTTTCTTTCATGATGTGTTGTTTTTATTTATGACGATGTTTGTGTATACTGTTGTATACACAAACTAAATAAAAATAAATAAATAAATAAAAATTTCCCGAGCCAGCCACGTTTGTGGACTTCAAGTCCCAGAATTCCTGAGCCAGCCATGCTTGTGGACTTCAACTCCCAGAATTCTTGAGCCAGCCATGCTGGCAGACTTCAACTCCCAGAATTCTTGAGCCAGGCATAATTTTGCGTAGCTTCTTTTCCAAAAACACCACACTACTAACCAGAGCATATAAAACATTTGCTAGACCAATTCTAGAATACAGCTCACCTGTTTGGAACCCTCACCACATCTCTGACATCAATACAATTGAACGTGTCCAGAAATATTTTACAAGAAGAGTTCTCCATTCCTCTGAAAACAACAAAATACCTTATCCCACCAGACTTGAAATCCTAGGCTTAGAAAACTTGGAACTCCGTCGCCTTCGACAAGACCTAAGTTTAACTCACAGAATCATCTATTGTAATGTCCTTCCTGTCAAAGACTACTTCAGCTTTAATTGCAATAATACAAGGGCAACCAATAGATTTAAACTTAATGTAAACCGCTTTAATCTAGATTGCAGAAAATATGACTTCTGCAACAGAATCATCAGTGCTTGGAATACTTTACCTGACTCTGTGGTCTCTTCCCATAATCCTAATAGCTTTAACCAAAAACTTTCTACTATTGACCTCACCCCATTCCTAAGAGGACCATAAGGGGCGTGCATAAGCGCACAAACGTGCCTACCGTTCCTGTCCTATTGTTTTTCTTTTCTTCTTCCTATATATGTTTATATGTGTATATACTATATAATCTTTTTGTATGATGTTGTGACAAAATAAATAAATAAATAAATAAATAAATAAATAAATAATGGCTCAGGAATTCTGGGAGTTGAAGTCCACAAGTCATAAAGGGGCCATCGTACCCCACCGCCTGTTTACATCAAAGTCTTTCCTTCTGAAGCCTAATTTTTCCATTCTGGTTGCGCATTTTTCTCCTCTCCACAAACCTCCTTATCTGGCAAGAGATGAAAGTCATTTCTCTTCCAATGACTTCTCTATTTAGGTCGCTCTCATCCTCACAGCCCTCTAATTGCAACACACACACACACAAAAAATGCCTCACTAATTGTTCTCAAATGACACGGCCTCCTAGTGCTGCCTTGTCTCATTCGCAGCCCACACAAACCGTATTTGTTTTTAGCTGTTCTGGTTTAAAAGTAGCATCATTTTTCCTTTTTTTTCCTTCTCGACAGATGTCTTGACAGGGACATGATCTGTCGTGCCTCATCAATAAGGCTGGGGGAATGACATATTCAGGGGCTGAAACCTTTTGCCGATTTGTTTGTCTGTTTCTTGCATCCTATCTTTATTATTTTTACAAACAATTCAAGATGACGAATACGTACAACGGACTTTCCTCCTCCTTCCCCGCCCCCATCACAATCACAACCCTGTGAGGAGGGTTGGGCTGAGAGCAGTGGTGAAATCCAATTTTTTTTACTATCGGTTCTGTAGGCGTTGCAGGGGAAGGATATTGCAAAATCTCCATTCCCTCCCCACTCCTGGGGAAAGGATACTGCAAAATCTCCATTCCCTCCCCACTCCTGGGGGAAGGATACTGCAAAATCTCCATTCCCTCCCCACTTTTGGGGGAAGGATACTGCAAAATCTCCATTCCCTCCCCACTCCTGGGGGAAGGATACTGCAAAATCTCCATTCCCTCCCCACTCCTGGGGGAAGGATACTGCAAAATCTCCATTCCCTCCCCACTCCTGGGGGAAGGATACTGCAAAATCTCCATTCCCTCCCCACTTTTGGGGGAAGGATACTGCAAAATCTCCATTCCCTCCCCACTCCTGGGGAAAGGATACTGCAAAATCTCCATTCCCTCCCCACTTTTGGGGGAAGGATACTGCAAAATCCCCATTCCCTCCCCACTCCTGGGAAGGATACTGCAAAATCCCCATTCCCTCCCCACTCCTGGGGGAAGGATATTGCAAAATCTCCATTCCCTCCCCACTCCTGGGTAAAGGATACTGCAAAATCTCCATTCCCACCCCACTCCAGGGGAAGGATACTGCAAAATCTCCATTCCCACCCCACTCTGGGGCCAGCCAGAGGTGGTATTTGCTGGTTCTCTGAATTACTGAAAATTTCTGCTACCGGTTCTCCAGAACCTGTTAGAACCTGCTGGATTTCACCCCTGGCTGAGTGAAAGGACTGGCCCAATGTCCCTCAGCTGGCTTTCATGTCTAATGCGGGACTAGAACTCACAATTTCCTGGTGATTGGCCTAAAGTAGGGGTGTCAAACTCACGGTGAAAGGCAGGTGAATATAAGTAGTCCGTGATTTAAAACAGTTCATTTACTGACTGTTTGAAGTTACAATGGCACCAGGGAAAAGTGATTTGCGACCGTTTTCACACTTACGACTGAGAGCTGCGGTGGCGCAGTGGTTAGCATGCAATACTGCGGGCTACTTCTGTTGACTGCCGGCTGACTGCAATTTGGCAGTTCAAATCTCACCAGGATCAAGGTTGACTCGGCCTTCCATCCTTCCGCCTCCTTCCACCAACACACGTCGCTCCAGAGAGAATTGCCAGTATATATTTAATGTGGAGGATGTACACTTATGTACAACATGTTGTCTTTGTCACTTGCTTTGGTAATATGGGGCTCCCTCCCTAAACATGGAGCTATCCGACATTCACACCCATTTTTATGTATGCAAGAGAAAGGTGGTACCCAATTTTTTTTCTCCTGTTCTGGAACGTGCGGTACTCCTATGTCAATCAAAAGCTCCCATCAGCAGAAAAACAGAGCAGATGAGATGATTCCGGATTTATCTTGGCAAGTCTTCCTTTGCCACCTGTTTTTCTGTGTTTATATGTATGTGTGTGGGTGTGTGGGTGTATTATGCACTGATAGTGACTGCTTCTCCCATGCTTACACCACACGTGTCTGTTCAACGCATAAGTCCAGTTGCCTCTTGGAAAACACACCTTTGGGACATAAGAAATAATAAACAAACTTGTGAGATGGTAAGTTCGAAAACAGTATGTACAGAATGCAAGCATTAGTATTTTTGTCTGTGTTCTGCTTGAATTAACAACGTATTTATCCTGAGAAGTCTTTCCATTGTAAAAAAAATAAAATCCCTTCTAAAAGATGACTAATGTTTAATTTTAAAGCCCATGCTTTTGGGATCACTTTGTAAAAGTGGTTCAGTGAAGTGCGAGCATAAGAAATTAGCTTAGGGTTATCCAGTATCTGCCACTGCTATAGAGGTAGTCCTCCATTTACGACCAGAATTAAGCCCAACATTTCTGTTGCTAAGTGAAACAGTTGTTAAGTGAGTTTTGCCCCATTTTATGACCTTCCTTGCCACAGTTGTTAAATGAATCACTGCAGTTGTTAAGTTAGTAACGTGGTTGTTAAGTGAATCTGGCTTCCCCACTGCTTGTTAGAAGGTTGCAAAAGGGGATCACATGACCCTGGGACACTACCACCCAGGAGTGAAATGCTCCTGGTTCGGACCGGATCGCTCAATCCGGGTACCGATGCCTGATCATCAGAGGCTTTTAAAAGCATTTTTTAACAACCTCTTTGACCGAAAGGTTGTAGAAAAAATGCTTTTAAAAGTTAAAAAAAAAAGTTGGCCACGCCCACTTTTTCACATTACCCCACTACCACCAAGCCACGCCCACAGAACCGGTAGTAACAAATTTTACATTTCACCCCTGGGCAGGAGGCTCCGCCCACTCGCCCAGATTTCATCACTGGCGATCTGCGCATGCGTGTGATAAACGCTCCCATTGCGAACTGGTAGCAAAATTAAGTGGAAGCCACCCCTGGCGTTATTGACTTAGCAACTGTAGTGATTCACTTAACAAACGTGGCAAGAGCAGTTGGTAAATTGGAGCAAAAGTCACATAACAATTCTTGCGCTCAGCAACAAAAATTGGGCGCTCAATTGTGGTCGTAAGTAGAGGAATACCTATACAGGCATGGTGGATATATTTTCTAGAGATGGCATTTTTTTCTCAACCCGCTGCTAGAAGTTCCGACTCCCTCAAGGTTCCTTCATGTCATGTAATAGCATCGCTCAGTGGTGAAATCCCAATTTTTTTACTACCGGTTCTGTGGGCGTGGCTTGGTGGGCGTGGTGTGGCATGGTGGGCGTGGCAGGGGAAGGATACTGCAAAATCTTCATTCCCACCCCACTCCGGGGGAAGAATACTGCAAAATCCCCATTCCCTACCCACTCTGGGGCCAGCCAGAGGTGGTATTTACTGATTCTCCGAACTGCTCAAAATTTCCACTACCGGTTCTCCAGAACCTGCTGGATTTCACCCCTGGCATCGCTGCTGAAGTCGGTGAGATTTGAATACACAGGGATGGCATTAGACAACAGGCCCAGCCCTTGTTCTTAAAAATAACCATGGGCAAAGCAAAGCAAAACAAATTGCATCAGAACGAAAGTACAAAATTACTATCTAGGTGAAGAAAATAAACCAAGAATCGCACCTTTGTTTACTTTGTGCTTCCAAAATTAAAAACTACTTCACTTGTTTCCTGAGAAGAAAAGGGAGAATTGAAGGCATGTCGACAAGGTGTGGTGAAAAATACATGATGGTGTGACTCAAGCTCCACCTATTTTGCATGCGTGTTGCATATGTAGGCGGTCCTGGAATGGAGAAAGTGCTTGCGTATCCAACAAACAACTATATTCCAACATCTGCTTAGGAGTAGAAACAGCAGCTTCCTAAATTTAGAGCGCAGGGATGAATCATAGAGGTTTGGGCCTCAACCAAGAATCCTCCATGGTCTAGAACAGGAGTCTCCAAACTTGGCAACTTTAAGAGGGGTGGACTTCAACTCCCAGAATTCCCCAGCCCAGCCATGCACTTAAAGTTGAACTTGTGAAATTCAGCTGCATGGCTGGCTGGTGAGGGGCAGATAACATGGAAATAACATGGAAAATATGCACACCGAGGCACGAGCCTGAAAAAGCCATACTTGGCCATCGCCGGGGAATTCTGGGAGTTGAAGTCCACACCTCTTAAAGTTGAACTTGTGAACTTCAACTGCGTGGCTGGCTGGGGAATTCTGGGACCTGAAGTCCACATCTCTTAAAGTTGAACTTGTGAACTTCAACTGCGTGGCTGGCTGGGGAAATCTGGGAGTTGAAGTCCATACCTCTTAAAGTTGAACTTGTGAACTTCAGCTGCGTGGCTGGCTGGGGAATTCTGGGAGCTGAAGTCCATACCTCTTAAAGTTGAACTTGTGAACTTCAGCTGTGTGGCTGGCTGGGGAATTCTGGGACCTGAAGTCCACATCTCTTAAAGTTGAACTTGTGAACTTCAACTGCGTGGCTGGCTGGGGAAATCTGGGAGTTGAAGTCCATACCTCTTAAAGTTGAACTTGTGAACTTCAGCTGTGTGGCTGGCTGGGGAATTCTGGGACCTGAAGTCCACATCTCTTAAAGTTGAACTTGTGAACTTCAACTGCGTGGCTGGCTGGGGAAATCTGGGAGTTGAAGTCCACACCTCTTAAAGTTGAACTTGTGAACTTCAGCTGCATGGCTGGCTGGGGAATTCTGGGAATTGAAGTCCACACCTCTTAAAGTTGAACTTGTGAACTTCAACTGCATGGCTGGCTGGGGAATTCTGGGAGTTGAAGTCTTAAAGTTGCCAACCCCTGGTCCAGAATTGAGGCAAGTCCAGCTTTCAAGCAACCCTGAGTTTGAGGAGGTAGATGTGGAAAGGAATGGATCTCTTCCTCACCTTCCTTATAGGGTTATTCATCCCTGCTAAAACTACCACTGATCTTCCTGTTCCCAGCAAGTCCACTTTAAGTCACCGTTGCTCCTCCTGTAGAAAACATTGTTTAACATTATGGGTATTCCTCAACTTATGACCACATCTGGAACCAAAATTTCCATTGCTATGCAAGTTGTCACTTTTTTTTGGCCATGGTTGTTAAACGGATCAATGCATTTGTTAAATGAATCCAGCTTCCTGCCATTGACTTTGTGTGCTGAACATTAGCTGGGAAAGTCACAAATGACAATCACATGATCCCAGAATGCTGCAAATGGAGGCTAAAACATATGAAGAACGGTTGCAGGAACTCGGTATGTCTATTTTAATGAAAAGAAGGACTAGGGGAGACATGACAGAAGAAGTGTTGCCACAAAGAAGAGGGAGTCAAACTATTCTCCAAAGGTAAAACAAGAAGCAATGGTTGGAAAGTAATCAAGGAGAGAAGCAACTTGGAACTAAAGAGAAATTTCCTGACTGTTTGAACAATTAATCAGTGGAACGACTTGCTTCCAGAAGTTGTGAATGCTCCAACACTGGGAATTTTTAAGAAAATGCTGGATAACCATTTGTCTGAAGTAGGGTTTCCTGCCTTGGCAGGGGGTTGGACTAGAAGACCTCCAAGGTCCCTTCCAACTCTGTTATTATGTTATGTTAAATACAAGCCAGTTGATAAGTGGCCAGTTTTGATCATGTGATTATGAGGATACTGCGCCAGGTCATAAATCATCTCTTAGTGCCACTGTTTGAATGGTCACTAAACAAACAGTCGCAAGTTAAGGACTATCTGTATACTGTTTTTGTCACTACAGGAAAGAGACCACGGCAGTTCTTCATGCAAAGTCCTGGTAATCCTCAATTTATGACCACAATAGAGCCCAACATTTCCGTTGCTAAGCAAGACAGCTGTTAAGTGAATTTTGTCCCATTTTATGACCTTTCTTGCCACCGTTGTTAAATGAGTCACTGCAGTTGATAGGTTAGTAAAACGGTTGTTAAGTGGATCCGGCTTCCCCATTGACTTTGCTTGTCAGAAGGTCACAAAAGGGGATCCCATGACCGCGGGACACTGCCATCGTCATAACTCTGAACAATTGCCAAGCATCCGAATTTAGATCACGTGCCCGTGGGATGCTGAAATGGACATCAGGTCGCAAGAGCGAATAGCATGACCCAGGACACTGCAACTGTCATAAACATGAACCAGTTGCCAAGCATCCGAATTTGGATATCGTGAACTTTATCTCCACGTACAACCATTCGTTTAGTGACCGTTCAAAGTTACAGCCGCAAGGAAAAAAGTGACTTATGATCGTTTTTCACATTTACAATCACTTGCAGCAGTGATTATAAATGTGAAGAATGATCATAAGTCACTTTGTTCCTTGCTGTTGTAACTTTGAACGGTCACTAAATGAATGGCTCCAAGTCGAGGACTATTTGTGTTGCAAAGTTCCTTTTTTTTTAATAAAAAAGTTTTTTTATTTTTCAATTTCAAGAATGTAAACATTCCATCTTTCCTTAAGCCGTGTGTTGTCTGGGTATAAGAACAGTATCTCTGTGCAACATCCCTCACCATTTGCAACATCATTCACATTAATATTTTTTCTCTAAACTTAAAATTATAATATATTAAACAATTAAACATTGTAAAGCTCTTCATTTTCTTCTTAATGTCTTCTAGTAATAATACCATGTTAACATTAAGCATCATTATTCTCATCTTACATGCACTAACAATTTTCATCTTATTTATATCTCTATTTTAATATATTTCCTATCATTCCTCAGTCTTCTTCATTTCCAAGCTCCTTCTTCATTCTCTAACCATTGATAAAATACTTTCCATATCATATAGTATTCAGTTCGTTCTTGCTCCTTAATTGCTAATCTTAATCTGTTCATTTCTGCACATTCTAATATTTTTTTAATATTTAATATGTGTGCTGCAAAGTTCTTTTAGGGCAGTGCAACTTGTACAACTTGTAGAGGAGAAAGGCCCATGTTGATCAAATAAAAATAATTGGGCAGCAACGGTGACAGGGTCAGGAAAGGGGAGGCCCCTTTGAATAATGTTTTCAGTAACAAGGAGTCTCTCTTTGATTAAAGGTTTTAGTTGTTCAAAGTAACAAAGAATGCAGTTTTGATAAAGTTCAAAGTGGCTGAAGGCAAGAACTGTACAAGAATTTGAATTTTACGAACTTGTAAGCTCATTATAATGTACTTGTACCGGTTTTCCCCAAGGTAGTGTTTTAGGTCCAACACTCATACTTTACATAAATAACCTTTGCGATCATATTAAAAGCAAATGTGTTCTCTTTGCTGATGATGTTAAACTATTCAATACCATAGACAATAAACTACCCTTCAAAAAGACCTTGACTATGTGTCAGATTGGTCTAACATGTGGCAACTTCAAATCTCAACCAATGAGTATTCCTTGACAGACCTTGGAATACAGACCATGCTCTGTCTTGCACATTGGCAAAAAACAAATCAAAACATAAAATACAAATTAGATGGTCATGACCTTATAGATGACCCTCACTCTGTCAAGGACCTTGGAATACTCATTTCTAAAGATCTAAGTGCCGGAGCCCAGTGTAACAACATTGCCAAAAAGGCACTAAGAGTTGTTCACCTAATCTCGCGTAGCTTCTTCTCTGGTAATATTGTACTACTAATTAGAGCATGCAAAACATTTGCTAGACCAATCCTTGAATACAGCTCATCTTTCTGGAACCTGTACTGCACATCAGACATAAATACAATCGAGAGAGTCCAGAGATATTTCACAAGAAGAGTCCTCCATTCCTCTGCTCGCAATAAAATACCTTATGCCACCAGATTCCAAATTTTGGGCTTAGACAACTTAGAACTACGCAGACTTCAATCTGACCTAAGCATAGTACATAAAATTATCTACCACAATGTCCTACCTGTCAATGACTACTTCAGCTTCAACCACAACAATACACGAGCAAATAATAGATACAAACTCAAGGTAAATCGCTCCAAACTCAATTGTAGAAAATATTACTTCAGCAACAGAGTGGTCAATGCCTGGAATGCACTACCTGACTCTTTAGTTTCTTCCCCAAACCCCCAAAACTTTAAGCTTAAACTGTCTCCTCACCCCATTTCTAAGAGGTGTGTAAGGGCACCCGCGTGCCTACCGTCCCTGTCCTAATATTCCTTTTTTACTTACTCTTTTCATGTATCCAAATTATGTTTATACTTTTACCTGTTATCTTATATATGATTGACAAATAAATAAAATAAATAAATAAATAAAATATGGGAAACACGCCTTCCTGAATATGACAAGGAACATTAACATAGGATCTTACAAGTAGTCTTTGACTGATAGCAGTTCGCTTAGTGACCGATCGAAGTTACAACGGCACTAAAAAAAATGACTTAGGACCGTTTTTCACATGTATGTACGACCATTGCAGCACCCACCGTGGTCACGTGATCAAAATTCAGACTGCGTGGCCACTGGCCTTCAATTCCCAGAATTCCCCAGACAGCCTGGGATTTGAATCCCACACATCTTAAGCTTGCTGAGGTTGAGGGAAAACACTTCTTTAAATTTATTGGCTGAAGAAGCTAAGACAAATCTCCTCCCCTTTTGAGTCTTGGCTTTGAGTTCTGAATCTATCTATACTCTTCTCGAATAATGTAGAGGAAAAAAAGATCCCTTGAGATTAGCGAAAATGTACCCAAAAATGAGCTTCACATGTTGGAAATGTAAAAAGAAAGAGGGAACATATTACCATATGTGGTGGTCCTGTCCCGAGTCCCATAAATATTGGCTTCAAGTTAAAGATTGGCTACAGGAAATTACTAGTGAACAAATAGAATTAGAACCGGAACTCTTTCTATTGGGGATTTAAAAAAAAAATGTGAAGAGTACAAAATACTTAGTACTACACATATTAACTGCCGCCAGGATGGCCTTCACTCAATGTTGGAAACAGCCATGTATACCTGTTGTGCCTCGTCCGCTTTCCCTGCAGCCGGGCCCATCTTATCTGCTTCCGAACGCTGAGGAATGTCCTACATGCCTCCCGGCCCCAGCCCTGGCTCCATGCCCAGACAGGCTGAAGAGGAAGAAATACCTCCAGCCCCCAGCTCTGGCTCCATGCCCAGGCAAACGGAGCAACTAGACCCCTCCCCCTCCCCCACAGCATGTGAGCCTGAGGAAGGTCAATTACCAACAGCTGCAGACTGGAGTGACCCTCGCTTCAGGAGAATTGATAGGCGGCGGCAACAGAAGGAAGGGAGGGGCAGGCCTGGATAAGTGCTGAGTCATGGAGCCACACCCCATGGCCTTTATAAAAGATCTGCTTTCTCGCATTCTCTGAGTCAGGCAAAGTCTACCTTATCTTGCTGAAGTCACTTTCTGGTCTCCTGCCTGCCTTGAGAACTTTGCTAGGACTTTGGCAGAGCTGCAGAGGCACACCTGATTCGGATTTCCCTGACCCGGCTGTCAGCGGAGGAGTGGGACACGACAATACCTACAGAGAAATTTGTTATACAAAAAGTCATGAACTGTGCAGAAATGGACAAATTAACATGAGTTTAAAAGATAAAGAGGCATCGATATTTTATAATGTATGAGAACAGTGGTATAAATGGATAGAACGGAGACAGATTAAAAATAGTTAATTATTAAGTAGAAGCAAAAGAGAAAACGAGAATGTAAATACACACAATTTAATTTTTTGTAAACAATGCACTGTTATAAGAAAAACACCACACATAGCTGTTAAGTGACATGATTTTTAATGTTTTTAATGTAATAAAAGTTCAATAAAGTATATTGAAAAAAAAAGAAAAAAAGAAATTGTGCCGTGGATTGGATGCACATATTGGAAGAATCGACCCTTTAATCTTTCAGTCTTAAAAATATGCCAAACATCCACCTATCTACTTCTGTTCCCTTTAGAAGCGGGCTTTGTGGGTCAAATATAGGAGCGAGTGCATTCTTGGCGCTTAAAAAAACAAAAACTCTACAAGGATTGCAAGTCACATAGTTCTCATTCTCATGAGGATGGAAACAAGCTGGAGGAAAGAAAAAAATTAGCTGAATAGCCAATTCACCAGAACTAGTTTTCTAGTAACGATTAACAAATTTATTCAAACAGAGCCAAAAGATTGATTTTAATCAAATCCTAGGGCCGTGATGGCGAACCCATGGCACGTGTGCCACAGGTGGCACGCAGAACCCTCTCTGCGGGCACACCAGCCGTCTCCCCAACCCAACTTAACCGTGCAAGCGCTTGCACCGCCCGCCCGCCAGCTTTTCTTTGGGTCTCTGCTGTGCATGTGCGGGGATGAACGGGGGGGGGGAGCGTGCATGCGCGGGGGTGAGTGGGGTGTATGCATGGTGTGCAGGAGGCTTTCAAGGTCCAAAACGGCGCAGGGGGGCTTGCGCTGCACCCCCACACGCCATTTTAATTTTTAGGTTGGTACAAGAGGTTTTCCAGGCCCAAAATGTGGGGCGGGGTGCATACACGGGGGGTGTTGTGACTCAGGTTCCTGGACTCGGACTCCTGGACTCGGATGATTCAGAAAGTGAGGGAGAAGACCTGGCAAGGCCTGCTTCTCCTGGGCCCTCTCCCTCCCTGGCACCCACCCAAAAGGAGGAGGAAGGGCCGGCAAGGCCTGATTTGGCAACGCCCCCAGAACAGTTTTGGAGTGATGCAAGACTGCGCAGACGTGACCGGTGCGCGCAGCAGAGGAAGCGTTGGGACAAAGCCAAAGAATGATGGTCATGCAGTGACATCTGCAGAGACTATAAAAAGGAGGCGGAACTTCCTGGTTTTTTTTCTTGGACAAAGCAGTGAATTTGTGCGGGCAAACTGTATCAATGGAGGGAAGAATATATTTGTGAGTAATTCTGGCCTTATCTATAATTTCCTCGTTATCTCCAGAGACTTGGCAGGCCCGTGGGTAGACATGGCCAGAACATTTATCTATGTAAATAAATTAGAAAAGGAGGCCTTTGACTGACTCTTTGTTGGGAGTATTGGGGGAGGGAAACAGAACAGGGGGGTGCAAGATGCCTGCATGGGGGACGTGCATGCATGTGCAGGGCGGGGCGCGTGTGCAGGGGCTCTCACATTGCATTTTGGGGGTTCGGGCACGTATGCATGCATTCACGCTTGCGGATGCGCGCTTTGGCCGCTCAGCACCAAAAAGATTAACAATCACTATCTTAGGGAAAGAGGTATCTTCTGAGACAGAAATCTCTGAAATACTGAAATTGCCTGTTTTCGTTTGGCTATCATTGTCCAGAAGGGTAGACAAACATTGCTACCAAGTGGATTCAATAAGAACCACTATGTTAGTGATAACGTAGGTAGTTCTTGACGTAGAACCATTCATTTACTGGCCGTTTGAAGTTACGACGGCACTGAAGAAATGGACTTATGACCCTTTTTCATACTTACGACCGTTGCAGCATCGCCATGGTCATGTGATCAAAATGTGGATGCTTGGCAATTGATTCAGATTTATGACGGTCAAAGTCCTGGGGTCATGGGATCCCCTTTTGCGCCCTTCTGACAAGCAAAGTCAACGGAGAAGGCAGGTTCACTTAACAACCGTGTTACTAACTTAACAACTGCGGTGATTCGCTTAACAACTGTGGCAAGAAAGGTGGTAAGATGGGGCAAAACTCACTTTAAACAACTGTCTCGCTTAGCAGGAGAAATTTGGGGCTCAATTGTGGTCGTAAGTTGAGGACTACCTGTGGAAGAACTGGTTCCCTGCAGAGATTCACTTAACAACTGTGGCAAGAAAGGTTGTAAAATGGACAAAACTATCTTCACAATTTTCCCGCTCAGCAACAGAAATTTTGCTGCTCAATTACCGTCGTGGGTTGAGAACTACCAGTATAATCTTTGTTGTTACAAACAAAAAACAGGATATTGTCCAGACCAGTGGTGGGATTCAAATAATTTAACAACCGGTTCTCTGCCCTAATGATTTCTTACAACAACCAGTTCACCAAACTGCTCGGAAAGTTAACAACCGGTTCTCCCGAAGTGGTGCGAACTGGCTGAATCCTATCGCTGGTCCAGACACTCAACAATATTCTGCTCACATGTTTATTATCCTGGTGCAGTGATCGGATCTCTAAGATCCTCAACATCCTCCCCACACACACAAATCAGTGCTAACCAGGCACCAACCCTCCTTGACGTCACCACCTGCCAGACATGAGAGCGAAGTCCACAAACTTAACATGTCACGAAAGGCAATGTGCAGATAGCGCCATTTATTTTCCACCTGCTTCAGTTGGAATCCGCACTTCTTACAACCATCGTATCATGCGATGGTGTAAACAACCGTAGGCTTTTGTCTGGAAAACTAGGGCAAGGTATTTGTCGCTGACCTGCCTGGAGAAGGCAGGCATCTTTCCAAAGGCCCATGAGATCTCATCAACCTTGCATAGCAGTGGTGGGTTGTCCCCGGTTCGGACCGGTTCTGTAGTAACTGGCAGGAGGCTCCACCCACTAACCCGAATGTCATCAAAAGTGATCTGCGCATCCGCAGAAGCGGGCATGATGCGAACTGGTAGTAATGGTAAGTAGAACCCACCCCTGCTGCATAGCTACACCATCTGAGAAACTGTTGTGACCCAGGTTCCTGGACCTGGACTCCTGGACTCGGATGATTCAGAAAGTGAGGGAGAAGACCTGGCAAGCCTTGCTTCTCTTGAGCCCTCTCCCTCCCTGGCACCCACTCAAAGGGAGGAGGAGGGGCCGGCAAGGCCTGATTCTCTCGAGCCTTCTTCTGATTTGGCAACGCCCCAAGAACAGTTTTGGAGTGATGCAAGACTGCGCAGGCATGACCGGCGCGCGCAGCAGAAGCAGCGTTGGGATAAAGCCAAGTCATAATTGTCATGCAGTGACATCTGCAGAGACTATAAATAGGAGGCGGGACTTCCTGGTTTTTTGTCTTGGACAAAGCAATGAATTTGCGCGGGCAATCTGTATCAACGGAGGGAAGAATATATTCGTGAGTAATTCTGGCCTTATCTGTAATTTCCTCGTTATCTCCAGAAACTTGGCAGGCCCATGGGTAGACGTGGCCAGGACATTTATATATATGTAAATAAATCAGAAAAGGAGGCCTCTGACTGACTCTTTGCTGGGAATATTGGGGGGAGGGAAACAGAACAGAAACATATGTTGGAAGAAATGTCCATCTGGTTCAGTTCCAAGCCGGGAGAAAGACACTGGAAACATGGAGGCTGATTGGAAAGATGGTTTAATGGCGAAGCAGGACCACCGAGGACGGGTGGTGTTAGATCGGGCAATTGAGGAGGCACGAGACCAAGCTAGTGACAACAGTTCTTTTATTTAGTGTGAGACTTCAGCAAGGGGCACATCTGGCTGAGGTACCAGCCAATGAGATTTGAATGTTTTCCTGCCGAAATTCCCACCAATAGAATTGTACACAACAGGTGGTTCTGGGTAAGCTGACCACATGGAGTTGAGAATGAGGGGTTTTTAATACCTTCTCTTGAGCTTCCTGTTCCTGTGCAAGAACATGTATTCTATTGGCTGTTGTCGGACTCCCATGGGGCTATTCAGGGGTCATAGCTGGCTCTGTAGGTTGCCTGAGAAGTTTGGTTGAAGTTTCTGAGGATGATGCAATGTCCTTAAGAGAGTGTGCAATGTAGTGAGCTCCGCTGCTAATGGGTTAATCCTACTATGCCCTGGAAGGTCCTGTCTTAATCCCATCATCCTGCCCTGGAATATGAATCTTTTGTTTTGTAGATAGGATTGCCCAGTCTTTCTTAATGAGCAAAGCATATCTGCTGAGGCTATTAAGAAAACTCTTTCTGTCTCCAAGAGCATATTCCTCTGTTCCTCCTTTAGGGAAATACAATATTCTGCCTTTTTAATATTTCTCAAAATATTTCATTCTTCTAGGAGAGGCAGGTCTTTCTTCACACATCACCATTTTGAAAGCTTGGACTGTCCACTGCAAGGATGCTAAAGCTAAAGATTAAAATTGGACATTGTTGCGTGCAGAATTTCTCCATTCCCACTCGTTTGCCTGTAGGATGTGAAGTTTGGGAGTTCTGTGTAGTGTTATCGCATGGTATGTCTGTTCTGGTGGTGGGTTTCTACCGGTTTGCGTGAACAGGCAGCGACGGCAGCAGGAGGCTCCGCCCACCCACGCAGATGTCATCACGGACGCTCTGCGCATGCAGATCAGTGGAATTTTAAGATGCATGGACTTCAACTCCCAGAAGTCCCCAACCAGCTTTGCTGGGGAAGTCCACGCATCTTAAAATTCCCAAGGCTGAGAAACATTGCAGTAGATTGTAATTGAATTTAAATAATCTTAGCTGGTCGTGAATGTTAAGGAAAGACGGTGTTGGTAAATACTTGGATAGAACGCAACCCAAAATTCCAAGATGTAGGTTAGACGGAAGTCAGAAAACCAAGACAGGCATGCAAACCAAGAAAGCCACTGCAGACAGCAATACCAAAATTACTTCCATATCGTTGTTAATGGACTCTGATCTTTGGCTTTTCTGAACCTGTCCAGAATGCAATCTGCAGTTGAGTTTATATCTCATGCTAAGCCAAAGACATCTAAACACATTATAACTTTGGTGGGGGACGAACGAGACAGGGATGACAATTTTTTTCCTAGTTCTCAGGTGAGATAACCTAACATCTGCCACTCATCCCCATTGTAGGAATCATACCCTTCTAAAAATAAATCAAGTTGAATTTGGGGTGATTCTTCTAAGAGACTCTACTTTATTTTAGCATTTTATCAGATAGGATAAGATGTATTATGGGCCTGCCAGCTACTGATTTATTATGTGCAAACCTGTCTCAGAAGTACAGTAAGTAAACCCTCAACTTACAGCAAGTCGTTTAGTGACCATTCGAAGTTACAATGGCACTGAAAAAAAGTGACTTATGACCGTTTTTTGTTGGAATATTATGCCATATGAACCCCTTTATGAAATTGTTTATAAAATTACTTATGTGCAAATATAAGCATGAGCAAGTTTTGAGAAGTTGCTTATGTGCAAAAATATCAGCATAGGTAAGTCTGGCTAATTTTATCATGTAAGCAGAAATCTGTTTGATGCCAAGGTTGCAAAGATGTTTGGCCTGTAAATGTATCAACACCTTTGAGATAGCCACAGAGCATTCCTTCTCTGATAAGGCTTACTTCACAGAGCTTCAAAAGAAGTTGCTCCCACACACAATTATATGAGATTTGTTAACAAGCAGAGCCAGGATGTTTCAAGATGTATTTCTGTTTGCTGTACCACGTAGGCAAAAAGCAGAGAACAAAGAGCCACCTCATGGTAAAACTCCTCCCAAGAATCATGAGCTTTCTCCCAAAATCATAGGCTTGTGGATGTGCTTGCAGTCACGTGTTCACATGTTGAATATATGCTAATATGTAACCTCCCCTGCTTACCTTCTGTAACCCACCCCTAACCCCTAATCTTAATAAAAGGGTTGTCTCGAGCTAGCTCGGGGCTCGCTCACCCGAGGAGAATTGGACTCCGTGTCTTCGTTCTCACTCCGTTCGGCGCAGGACTGCCCGGACGATCTCGTGGCGAGCCCGCTGGCCGCGAGAAACGCCACAGTTTTTCACCCTTACGACCATTGTAGCATCTCCACAGTCATGGGATTAAAATTTCTGATGCTTGGCAACTGGTTCATTATTGATGACTTGGGAGTCGTGCGATCTCCCTTTTGCGACCTTCTGACAAACAAAGTCAATAAGGAAGCCAGATTCACTTAACAACCTTGCTAATAACTTAACCACTTGCAGCAAGTCACTTAACAACCGGGACACAAAAGGTTGTAAAATGGGGGGAGGGGGGGCAAAACTCACTGAACAAATGTCTCACTTAGCAACAGAACTGTTGGGCTCAGTTGTGGTCGTACGTCGAGGACTATCTGCAGATAAATAGAAGATCCAGAAGCAATGTTGTGCGAGATGTATGCATTTTACAAAGCTCGGTATTTTACTGTCTTTCCACAAGGAAAAAAAAAACATGTTTTCTTTTAAACAAAGGACAAAAAGATATGCCATTCGAATGAGTAGGGCAAAGGGGTAGCTATCTGATATTTGCTGTTTGCGTCAAAAGAAGAGCCTTCTAGCCAACCTTGTAAAAGTCCAAACGGAAAGTTTATTGTGGCTTAGGGTAAGGAACTGAGAACAGCAGCTTCTGAACAACTTAAGGTCATGTGTTAAATAGTCTCTGCTGGCAGGCATGCCTTTAAAAATAAAAAAAATCTTTGATTTTCATCACTGCTAAAATGAATGTAAAGGTTAACAGAAACAAAACACTCAGCTGACTTTTTAGCCTTGGGAATCCAGAGTTTTCCAGACTGGTATTCGAATATATATGTATATATATATTACAAATTATTTCATGTCAAATGATCTAAGTGCCAAAGCCCACTGTAACTACATAGCAAAAAAGGCTCTAAGAGTTGTAAACCTAATCTTGCGTAGCTTCTTTTCCAAAAACACTACACTACTAACCAGAGCATATAAAACATTTGCTAGACCAATTCTAGAATACAGCTCGCCTGTTTGGAACCGTCACCACATCTCTGACATCAATACAATTGAACATGTCCAGAAATATTTTACAAGAAGAGTTCTCCATTCCTGTGAAAACAACAAAATACCTTATCCCACCACACTTGAACTCCTAGGCTTAGAAAACTTGGAACTCCGTCGCCTTTGACAAGACCTAAGTTTAACTCATAGAATCATCTATTGTAATGTTTATTTTATTTATTTTTTTATTTTGTCACAACATCATACAAAAAGATTATATAATATATAAACATATATATGAGTAAATGTTAGGAGGTATAAGCATATATATATATATATATATAGGAAGAAGAAAAGAAAAACAATAGGACAGGAATGGTAGGCACGTTTGTGCGCTTATGCACGCCCCTTATGGTCCTCTTAGGAATGGGGTGAGGTCAATAGTAGAAAGTTTTTGGTTAAAGCTTTTACGATTATGGGAAGAGACCACAGAGTCAGATAAAGTATTCTAAGCACTGATGATTCTGTTACAGAAGTCATATTTTCTGCAATCTAGTTCTTCCTGTTAAAGACTACTTCAGCTTTAATTGCAATAATACTAGAGCAACCAATAGATTTAAACTTAATGTCAACCGCTTTAATCTAGATTGCTTATACCTCCTAATATTTATTCATATTTATGTTTATATACTATATAATCTTTTTGTATGATGTTGTGACAAAATAAAAAAAATAAAAAAATAAAAAATAAAATATTCTAAAAATACGAGTTCCAGGTGTATATATATATATCAGGGGTGAAATCCAGCAGGTTCCGGAGAACTAGTAGCGGAAATTTTGAGTAGTTCAGAGAACTAGCAAATGCCACCTCTGGCTGGTCCCAGAATGAGGTGGGAATGGAGATTTTGCAATATCCTTCCCCCAGGAGTGGGGAGGGAATGGAGATTTTGCAGTATCTTTCCCCTGCCACGCCCACCAAGCCATGTCCACGAAATCACACCACGCCCACCAAGTCACACCCACAGAACCGGTAGTATAAAAATTTGGATTTCACCACTGATATGTGTGTGTGTGTGTGTGTGTATACATGGTCTTTTCCCGTGACGTTCAATCTTACATGAGAAAAGACCCGAACATACCAAAACTTGCATATATATATATATATATATATATATATCTTTGGTTATTCGGGTTTTCTCCAGTAATTGAGTGTCTTGGCAGCGTTTGACGAAGTCTCATTCGTCATCTTCAGGCTTCAGCTTGCTTCTGGGAGCTCCCAGAAGCACGAAGCTGAAGCCTGAAGATGACGAATGAGACTTCGTCGAAACGTCGCCAAGACACTTCCAATTTTACGCAGGAGAAAACCCGAATAACCAAAGACCTACATACAAACACCCGCGAAAACCTCAGAAAACAAATATAAATAAATAAATAAATTATATATATGTGTGTGTATTTTATATATATGTATGTGTATTTTATATATATATATATAAAATACACATACATACATACACTTTTTACACACTGACGATTTTAGCAGAGGCTAACGAAAGCTAAGTGGATAATATATTTTAAATTCTGGAGATCGGGATGTCTGTCTTTTCTTTTATATACATATGTATGTGCATGTGTATACACACACACACACACACACACATCACCCAGCCAGATTGTGTGCCTGCATTTGTAATTGTAGGAATTTTAACTATAGCCTGCAGCAAAATCAGGCACGAATCTGCTCAAGAATGGATGAGCTAAATACTCCCCGTCTTAGCAAGACTGTACAATTAAATGGAGACAAACAGTGATTAGAATTAATTAACACATTAAGTGGCTTGGTCAGTTCTGATGACTTAGTTAAAATAATTTACCTCTGAGCGTCAAGATTGGCTGGAGCTGCTCAGCAAAACATATTGCGACAGGTACCGCGAGCTGTCAATACGCACCTTATGTATTAAGATTGCACAAGGATTATGTTTGGCTTACTCCTCTTTTGCAAGCAGAGATGTTTGGAAGTAAGGGGGAGAAGAAAAACAAACCCCCACCTGGATCCAATGATAATAAAACCTTGCAAAAATTATCCTGCAAAACAGAGCCGTGTTTTTCAAACTTGGCCATTTTAAGATGGGTGAACTTCAACTCCCCAAATTCCACAGCCAGCATTAAAATTGGCAAATTTTGAAAAAAAATGCTGCAATGGAGCAACATAACAATGGTGAGCCCAGCATTAATCTTAAGAACGGGCTAGCTAGTGCAGGGATCACCAGCCTTTCGGACCTGAGGAACCACTACATTCATAATTTAAAATCCCATGGACCACTAATACGATCTGCCTAATGACCGGCTGGGTAGGTGTGGCAAGGTGACTGGGTGGGCATGGCCAACTCAATGTCATTCATGTTGAGGGGCACCTTGCCAGCTTCTATTCGCCACTCCTCATCTGCCCGCCTGGGCTCCTTAGGGCCCTAACAGGAAGCAGTTGCTGGAACTAAGCAGCCACCATGAGAAAGAGTTGGCAAAACAGCTCACTTCAAATTGGATCTGACCAAGAAAGAGACTCAGCAGAAGCACCTCACTGAGGACTATGAGCATAGGCTTTGCAAACAGAGGGAAGACCTGAGGGAGTGCAAGGCCAGATACTGGTGCCTGGAGGCTCAGCAGGCTGAGATGGTCAGCCAGTTCCAGGCCATGATGAAGTCCCACTGGAACAAGGCCCTCCGGCTCTTCGCCACCAGCACAACTTCCCTCCAGCCTTCGCCAAACGCCCCGTAGCAGGAGGCTGAAGCAGACCCTGAGTCAGAATTTCTGCCCCCTCCGACCCACACAAAAAGACCTTGAAGGGGGAGACTCTCTGCAGCAATACAAACGTTCATTGCATGTATCTGGCCCAGGGGGCCATAGTTTGAGGACCCCCGATTTAGTGCAATATAAAAAAATGCAAATAATTTTTCTGCGGACCACCAAAATTTTCTCACGGACCACCAGTTGGTGACCACTGTCTTAAGAAACTCTGCTGGTGAGAACCAGAACAGGCTTAGTCTTCTAGAGTAGAAAATGAACATGGTTCTTCTATCTTGGAGAAGATACGAATCTCTTTTGGTCTACAAGAATCTTATTTTATTAGTGCCCAAAAAAATCTTCCAAGGAAGCAGTGGTCTGTGGCTTCTCGCTCTGGGCTTACAGCCTGTCTGGGTTTTACTGGAAAAGAAAGTGGAAAATAAAAATGCTTTGGACGCCTGGAAAATTCCCTTCTGCTTCTCTACAAGCGTAAGATTGTCCAAACAGAATAAGTAAGTGTGGGTCACGCACGACGGACTTTGAAATACTCGAAACTTGATTTTTGCAGTACTGTTGCCCTAGTTAACTAACGTGGCTTTTCTTTTTAAATTTAAATGTTACATTTTGTTTTTTTCAACCGTAAGGCTAATAATTTTGCTATGAGCTTTGAGTTTCAAGAACAGTTCCCTCTTTCAAAAACCAGGACTAGCAGGAGAACATTTGCTACGCTGTAGATAACTGTTTGGTTTTTAGCTCTTTCCAAGCCTCCATGAACAAAGGAAATATTCAAGTCCAATTTTGGGAAGCGCTGGGAAAGTATTTTACCCATATCGGGTTTAATGTTTTGCCTTTACAAATGTTTCTTTTGCTCAGAATGCAATGCTCTTTTCTGTGACTGCTCACTTGTTATTGGATGCTTTAATTCTTGTGATATATAACTGGACAGTTTCTAAAAGCCAAACAACTTTGGAAGTTCTTTGTTGTGCTAACGATAAAAGTAAATGGAAGTCATTTTACCCCCCCCCCCCCGGTTCTCTGTTTTCACGGAGGGGAGGGCGGGGCTGCTTAATCAGAGTATTCTAATAAATTGCTTTTACATCATCTTCTGACTTGTTGGAAGGCAGGACCAGGGGTGGGCTTCAAAAATTTTAGCAAGGGGTTCTCTTCCAGGTTGCTGGGTGGGCGTGGCCATGGTGGGCGTGGCCTAATCAGCCTCCTGCCCTCCCTGGGCTCTGGAGCAGCAGTCACCAACTGGTGGTCCATGGACTATTGCTGGTCCACGAGAAAATTTTGGTGGTCCGCAGAAAAATTATTTGCATTTTTTATATTGCACTAAATCAGGGGTCCTCAAACTACGGCCCCTGGGACAGATACGTGCAATGAACGTTTGTGTTGCTGCAGAGAGTCTCCCCCTTTGGGGTGTTTTTGTGCGGGTCGGAGGGGGTTAGAAATTCCGGTCTGCTTCAGCCTCCTGTTGCCGGGGCTTTGGGCGAAGGCTGGAGGGATGCGCCTCTGGTGGCGAAGAGCCGGAGGGCCTTGTTCCAGTGGGATTGCATTATGGCCTGGAACTGGCTGACCACCTCAGCCCGCTAAGCCTCCAGGCGCCGGTACCTGGCCTTGCACTCCTGCAGGTCTTCCCTCTGCTTGGAAAACCTATGCTCATAATCCTCAATGAGGTGCTTCTGCTGAGCTTCCTTCTCAGTCAGAGGAGTGGCTGGGAGGGAGGGGTGAGTAGAGGCTGGCAAGGCACCCCTTGACATGAGTGACATCAAGTTGGCCACACCCACCCAGTCACATAACCATCTAGCCATGTCCACTCAGCCAGTCATTAGGCAGATCATATTAGTGGTCCGTGGGATTTAAAATTATGAATTTAGTGGTCCCTGAGATCTGAAAGGTGCTCTGGAGGGTTTCTTTGAGCTTCTGGGAGGCCTGTTTCTGGCCTTCCCGAACGTCCGGTTGGCCTGTTTTTTGCCCTCCCCGAGCCTCTGCGTGTGCCCTGCACTTACCTGCATTCAAAACGGGCCGCATGGGGACTCCTGGGAGGGGTGGGCGGGCGGGGCCAGCTAAGAGTGGGATTTGGGGGTTCTCCGAACTGCACAGAATCTCAACTAGAGGTTCTCCCGAACCCCCAGCAACCCAACCCCTGGGTGGGACCTAAAGCCAGATTTGGCCATCAAACATTAATGACGACTTCCTATTTTGCAAAGACTGCAAACTATAGAAGCGGTAAGAAAAGAACCAAAGCCCATTTTGATTAGATTTAGCTCAGCAAAAGAGAAACGTATCCCGGAAAGAGGAAATAATTGTGGGGAAAAGCACTAAAAGAAAGATTGCTGTTCCAAAAATACTTGACCTTAGATTGATTGATCCATTAGCTGTGAAACTCACTTCTGATGCTTTTTGCCTGAGACGCTTTAAATCAAGATATTGCTAAGGCTGATCTAATGCAGCCAGATACCGTCTGTCTTTCAATGTCACACTCAGATATTCAGCAACACGCACAGATTTAATTTAGGCTCAGGTTAATTTCTTCCTTTTCCCCAAAGGGCATTTTAAAAGTTCTTGAAAAATAAAAATTAGCAAAGTGCATCACTTCATGCCAAAGATTTAGTCAGTATGGTTTTTCACCTCTGGACAGCTTTTCTTTGGCATCAGGATGAGGGAGATTCTATATTATTATTATTATTATTATTATTATTATTATTATTATTATTATTATTATTATTATTATTATTATTATTATTATTATTATTATTATTATATTCTGTTCTATTCTATTCTATTCTATTATTATTATATTATTATATTCAATCTTGATTGCAGAAAATATAGAATAGAATAGAATAGAATTTTATTGGCCAAGTGTGATTGGACACACAAGGAATTTGTCTTGGTGCATATGCTCTCAGTGTACATAAAAGAAAAGATACGTTCATCAAGGTACAACATTTACAACACAATTGATGGTCAATATATCAATATAAATCATAAGGATTGCCAGCAACAAGTTATAGTCATACAGTCATAAGTGGAAAGAGATTGGTGATGGGAACTATGAAACGATTAATAGTAGTGCAGATTCAGTAAATAGTCTGACAGTGTTGAGGGAATTATTTGTTTAGCAGAGTGATGGCCTTCGGGAAAAAACTGTTCTTGTGTCTAGTTGTTCTGGTGTGCAGTGCTCTATAGCGTCGTTTTGAGGGTAGGAGTTGAAACAGTTTATGTCCAGGATGCGAGGGATCTGCAAATATTTTCACGGCCCTCTTCTTGATTCGTGCAGTATACAGGTCCTCAATGGAAGGCAGGTTGGTAGCAATTATTTTTTCTGCAGTTCTAATTATCCTCTGAAGTCTGTGTTTTTCTTGTTGGGTTGCAGAACCGAACCAGACAGTTATAGAGGTGCAAATGACAGACTCAATAATTCCTCTGTAGAATTGGATCAGCAGCTCCTTGGGCAGTTTGAGTTGACTTCAGTAACAGAGTTGTTAATACTTGGAATACACTACCTGGCTCTGTGGTCTCTTCCCAAAATCCCCAAAGCTTTAACCAAAGACTATCTACTATTCACCTCACCCAGGGGTGGGATTCAAGTAATTTAACAACCGGTTCTCTGCCCTTCCAACAACCAGTTTGCCAAACTGCTCAGAAAGTTAACAACCGGTTCTCCCGAAGTGGTGCGAACTGGCTGAATCCCACCACTGACCTCACCCCATTTCTAAGAGGTCTGTAAGGGGCGTGCATAAGAGCATCAGCGTGCCTACCGTTCCTGTCCTATTGTTTCCTTTTGTTATATCCAAATAATATAGTTATTACATACTTATGCTTATATAATAATAATAATAATAATAATAATAATAATAATAATAATAATAATAATAATAATAATAATAATAATATCAGAGTTGGAAGAGACCTTGGAGGTCTTCTAGTCCAACCCCCTGCCCAGGCAGGAAACCCTACACCATTTCAGACAAATGGCTATCCAACATTTTCTTAAAAATTTCCAGTGTTGGACCATTTACAACTTCTGCAGGCAAGTTGTTCCACTGATTAATTGTTCTAACCGTCAGGAAATTTCTCCTTAGTTCTAGGTTGCCACCCATTGCTTCTTGTTCTACCCTCAGGTGCTTTGGAGAATAGTTTGACTCCCTCTTCTTTGTGGCAACCCCTGAGATATTGGAACACTGCTATCATGTCTCTCCTAGTCCTTCTTTTCATTAAACTAGGCATACCGAGTTCCTGCAACCGTTCTTCATATGTTTTAGCCTCCAGTCCCCTAATCATCTTTGTTGCTCTTCTCTGCACTCTTTCTAGAGTCTCATATATATATATATGCTTATATATTGTATAGTTATTTCATGCTTATGCTTATATATACTGTTGTGACAAAATAAATAAATAAAAATAAAAAATAAATTTAAAAAACCCCAGTTGTGATTTACGTTTAACATTTTGCAGTGGTACACAAAACTATAATTGGAATTTGAGTGAAGTACCCTAATCTTAAACCTTCACATATCATGTGAAATAGGCTTTGAGTAAGGATTGTCAGGCCAATCTTTGGCTCCTTGGTGATGGAGCATGGGAACCAATGATGTAGTGATGGATGGATCTGGACCCGAAAAGTTTTGATTCAAAGTCCTCTGTTTGATAGGTGATACCCATGATGATGATGATGTTATCCATTCAGTCAAGTCCGGCTTTTGGTGATTCTATGGACTAGGTCTCTCCACAGCTTCCGATCTTGCACTGCTTCTTTGAGTTGTTCTATGCTCTGGTTGCAGAGGTGGGTTTCAGAAGGTTCTGACCAGTTCTGGAGAACCGGTAGCGGAAATTTTGAGTAGTTCAGAGAACCGGTAGCAGAAATTCTGACTGGCCCCGCCCCCATCTATTCTCTGCCTCCCAAGACCCAGCTGATCAGGAGGAAATGAGGATTTTGCAGTAACCTTCCCCTGGAGTGGGGTGGGAATGGAGATTTTACAGTATCCTTTCCCTGGAGTGGGGTGGGAATAGAGATTTTACAGTATCCTTCCCCTGCCACGCCCACCAAGCCAAGCCACGCCTGCCAAGCCACGCCCACAGAACCGGTAGTAAAAAAAATTGAAACCCAGCACTGCCTGGTTGGTGTCAGCTTTGATGCTGTCCAGCCACTGTGTTCTTCGGTGGCTTGGTTCCTTTTGCTGCTAACTCTTCCAAACATAATTGTTTTCTGTAGCGAATTCTCCCACGTGACAGTGGCCAAAATAAGAGAGATGCATTTGGTCTTCCAGTGACATCTGGTGTTATGCGCTCCAGGACTTGCTTGTTAGTCATCTTTGCTGTCCAAGGAATACCCAGGAGCCTCCTCCAGCACCACCCTCTCAAATGACTCGATTTTTTCCCCCGTCTTGCCTTTTTTAATGTCCAGGTGATGCTCATACCTAAATGCACGAGAGTAAGTTTGCCTTGCAGTTAAGGCAGGAATGGAATACTGTGTCCAGTTTTGCAGCAAACCCCCCCGAGGAGAAAGTGTGTGACATGCAGAGAGATCAGGGCCGCATCACTCGGCAACGGCTCAGAACAGATGGTGCAAAGACAAAAGAAGGGTTTGGCAAGGGAGACAATCCATCTTAGGCCAGCTTTGTTTGCGGCCGACTCAAAGATGGGTCCGTAGCACGTAAACTGGGAGGAGGAAAGAAAGGGCTGCCTTGTGAAATACATCTAGGAGGGAAGTTGTTCACCAGAAATTAAAAGTTGAAGCTTGAGGTTTAATTGGAGCTTGTTACATTATCTTGGTTCCCCCCCCCCCCGCCGCCTCCCCTCTCCTTTCTGTTTTGCAGCTCTCTCCTTTCCATTCGATGAATGCACTGCAAGAATGCAACCAGTAGTTTAGTGCCCTCTGGCATTGTCCACTAGCCAGAGCAGTTAAAAGTGTCATGTTTCCAACCACACTGGAAAAAAAAATTGCTAATGGTATGAAATCTGAACTCTGCACCAACCTGAATGGCTGCCTCTCTATCCTTTGTGCTTGACTGAAATCCAGCGATATATGATGGTCACTTCTGCATCTCAAATTATCGTTTATTATTATTATTCTCGTCCCTATTCAAATTTGATCTGGCCCAAATTATAGTTTGTCAATCCTTTCTCAAAACTAAATGACACTAGAATTGGATGTGGTGTTATGCAAGGCGAGAATCCAATATCTTCAGCAGTGTCTCCAGAAACCATCTAGCCGGCTTTAAATCTGATTGCATGCCTTGTTAATTCTTTTGTTTTTAGTCTGACAGGTTTTTCACACAGGAGAAATAATATAATATCAGAGGCCCAGGGAGCTGAGAGCAGGATAGTAATTGCACAAAAGTCAACAATCCTGTGATGTAGAACTTGGGCTGAGAAGAAGTGGAATGGAATACAATACATTTTCAATAGAAGAGAATACAGGTAATTCTCTACTTACAACCATTCATTTAGTGACCAAAGTTAGAATGACACTGAAAAAAGTGACTTATATCCGGTCCTCACACTTATGACCATCACGGCATTCCCCACAGTCACATGATCAAATATGGCCGCTTAGCAAAGTGCATTTTTTATGATAGTCCTGTGGTCACAATTGCAGCATCCTGGGTTCGCATGATCACTTTTGCAATCTTCCTGGTAGGTTTCTAACAAGTGAGGTTCAAAGGGGGAAGCCAGATGTTTAATGACAGGATGATTTGCTTGACAGCTGCATGCTTTGTTTAACGACAAAGCAAGGTTATAAAATCAAGAGCAACATTTAATAACCACTTTGCTTAGTAATGGATTTTATGGTCCCAAACCCTACTGGCTCTGTGGGGGTGGCTTGGTGGGGGGGAAAAGTAATGTGACTGGTTGGGCATGGCCAACTTTTTTTTTTTTTAACTTTTAAAAGTATTTTTTCTACAACTTCTTCGGCAGAAGAGGTTGTAAAAAACTGCTTTTAAAAGCCTCTGATGATCAGGCAACTCAGCTGGGATTGCCAGAGGAGCCTTTTAAAAGCATTTTTTTACAGCCTCTTCGGCCAAAGAGGCTGTAGAAAAGAATCTTTGAAACAGTTCTGACAATCCCAGGTGGGTTGCCTGATCGCCAGAACCCTTTAAAAGCATTCTTTACAGCCTCTTCGGCCGAAGAGCTTGTAGAAAAAAATGCTTTGAAAGGGTTCTGAAAATCCCAGCTGAGCCGCGTAATCATCAGAAGCTTTTTTTTTTAACTTTTAAAAGCATTTTTTCGGCTGAAGAAAAAATGCTTTTAAAAGTAAAAAAAACCTCTGATGATCACGCGGTTCAGCTGGGCATGCGGGGGGGAAGGAGGGACCGGTTCTCTGAACCACCCACCGCCATCGCTATTGGATCGGACAATCCAGTCTGAACCGGGAGCATTTCACCCCTGGTTCACCTGCATATGTATACATTATAGCAGGGGTGTCAAACTTGCGGCCTGCGGGCTGGTTGCGTCAAGTGCTGGCCCCACCCCCACCTGGTTTAGCGAAGGGGAAAGAAATCCCGATACGTCATGTGATGACGACATGACAACCTGAGTTTGACCCCCCTGCATTATAGGATTATCTTTTTTCTTAAGACATAAAATAATTCTACATCTTTTCTTTTTTTTTCAGAAAAATTAAAATCAACTTAGCTTTTAAATCTGGAACTGCCACTGAAACACAAATCAGAACACACAAATCAGAATTGTAAAAATCAGAATTGTTTTGGGACTCAGACTGGTAAACCAACAAGCAGCACAATATAAAATTTTACTGTTTATTTTACTGGGAAAATTCAAAAGCACCCTGGAATCAGAGCAGCCTTGCAGGCAAATGCCTCCAATCAAAGCCAGGCTTCATTCTTTGAATATGGGTAAACTCAGCATTCTAGTGAGTTCACGAAAACGTATTGTGGGTTGGTTCTGTGCAACGAATTCAGCTTAACATCAGATGAAACTGAAGCAGCTTGGATCCACCGTTGGCTCCCTGCCCCCTTATTTTTCCCCTTGACTCGTCACTCCTGTGCATGCGCAGTCCTGGCCTTCCTATGAACTGTGAGCAGGAAGGGAGATTTGCAACCCAAACAGGTTTCTGCCTGCAGCTGATGGTTTCCTACCTATGATCCTTCCATTGGGGCCTAGATGAATAAACGTGGACTTGAGGTGGAAAAAAAAGGAACTCTGATTTTGGGTTTTGCTGATTAGATAGGTTATAGAGTTGGCTAGTATATATTATTATAGAGTTGGCTAGTATATATTATTATGTAAAAGTAAAAAAAAATGAGGTTGTATGTTATTACCATATTCTTCTCTGCCAAAAAGTCAAAAGCCTTTTTCTTCTCCACTAAGCAAGGGCTTTTTCGACACAAAGGGTTTCAAAATGGAACAATGGAGATAAAAGACTCCGACAATCTGAATTCTCTTCCCAGAAAATAATATAATTTTTACTGACCAATTTTTACTCATTAGTCCTAAATATACCTGCCGGACATCTCTGCACATGTGCAGAAGCATTGTGCGCAGGTGCGTGAGTGTGCGTGCGCCGAGTGAACCGGTAGCGACCGGATTTGAATCCTACTACTGGTGCTACTAACTTAACAACTGATGTGGTTCACTTAACAACTCTAGCAAAGAAAGGTTGTAAAATGGGAAAAAACTAATTTAAAAATGTCTTACATGGCAACATAAATTGTGGGCTCAACTGTAGTCATAAGTTGAGGACTATCTGTAATGCTTTGGTTGGTCCTTTGAAAAATATGCATTTTGTATAAGCACCATAGAATATAGAATAAAAGAGTTGGAAGGGACCTTATAGTTCTTCTAATTAACCTTCAGCTTAAGGAGACCGTACACATTCCGGACAAAATGGCTGTATGCAGGTAGCCTTTGACTTACAAACATTCAGGCACTGAAAAAGTGACCTATGACCGTTTTTCACACTTACAACCATTGCAGCATCCCCATGTTCACATGATCAAAATTCAGACTTGCTTGGCAAATGACTCATATTTATGACGGTTGCAGTGTCTCGGGGTCATGTGATCCCCTTTTGCGACCTTCTGACGAGCAAAGTCCATGGTGAAGCAAGATTCACTTAGTAATCCTTTTACTAATCTATCAACAGCAGTGATTCACTTAATAACTGTGGCATGAAAGGTTGTACAATGGGGCAAAACTCACTTAACAAATATCTCACTTAGCAATTTATTTATTTATTTATTTATTTAATCAAATTTGTATACCGCCCTATCTCCCGAAGGACTCAGGGCGGTTCACAGGCCAATAAAAAAACATATAAATACAGATTAAGATCACAATTAAAAAACTTATTCTAAAGCCAAATTAATTAAAAATGATAGAAATACTAAAACCAATTAAAATCAATATAAATTTAAAACCTAGTCCAGTCCTGCGCAAATGAATAAATATGTTTTATTATATAAATGTTGGGCTCAATTATGGTCTCAAGTACAGGACTTCCTGTCTTCTCTCTGAGTGCTTTTATTAGATGTATAAAATGAACTCATGTTTTTGTTCTTATGCAATGAATCATTTTTCCTATCTGATTTAACATGTCTGAAATGTAAGAATAAATGTAAAAACATCGGTTGCCTTTGGATTTTTCTGCAAAGATAATCTCATCTCTTCAGCTTGCGAATCAAGAGCGTCTTACACCTCTGCTTGTCATTTACATTACGTATAAAATGTTAGTTATATATGCATTGTGTTTCTGATCCGGATCAGAATGGAATTATCTGCATTCAACATATGAGGTTGGTCTGTGGAGACATTGGTCTCTGGCAAAACTAATCTGTCAGAACTATTTCTTCCATTCCCCCGTCCACCAGCCAGCCAGGAGTTTGAAGTTTCTTGGATAAGAAGGGAAACATCATCTTCTTCAAGAGAAGCAAAACATCTTCTTCCTCAACAGAACTGAAGAAGCTTTTTGGATGAGAAGGGAAATGTCTTCTTCCTTAATAAAAGCAAATCTTCCTCCTCAACAGAACTGAAGCATTTTTTTGGGATGAGAAGGGAAACATCTTCCTCCTCAAGAGAAGCAAATCATCTTCTTCAAGTCTGTAGAGATTCTGAGTCATCCAGCACATGGTTGTCCCAAAGGTGCTTTTTCAGGAGGCGACTGGACTTTCTTGTTTTTTCTTTTGAAAACGTTTTGCTACTCATCCAAGAAGCTTCTTCAGCTCTGACAGGATAATGGATAATCCTCTGAATGAATAATCCTTCCATTCCCCACGATCCTGCCAGAGCTGAAGAAGCTTCTTGGATGAGAAGCAAAATGTCTTCAAAAGAAAAAACATGAAAGTCCAGTCACCTCCTGAAAAAGCACCTTTGGGACATCTTCTTCCTCAACAGAACTGAAGAAGCTTCTTGGATGAGAAGGGAAACATCTTTCTCTCTTTCTTTCTTTTTCTTTTTTTCCTTTCTTTCTTTCTTTCTTCCTCCTCCTTTCTGACATGCCTCTTCGTGTACATTCAAAGTGTTAATAGAATAGAATAGAATAGAATTTTATTGGCCAAGTGTGATTGGACACACAAGGAATTTGTCTTGGTGCATATGCTCTCAGTGTACATAAAAGAAAAGATACGTTCATCAAGAATCATAAGGTACAACATTTAATGATAGCCATCGGGTACAAATAAGCAATCAGGAAACAGTATCAATATAAATCGTAAGGATACAAGCAACAAAGTTACAGTCATAATTGGGAGGAGATGGGTGATGGAAACGATGAGAAGATTAATAGTAGTGAAGATTTAGTAAATAGTTTGACAGTGTTGACGGAATTATTTGTTTAGCAGAGTGATGGCCTTCGGGGAAAAACTGTTCTTGTGTCTAGTTGTTCTGGTGTGCAGTGCTCTATAGTGTCGTTTTGAGAGTAGGAGTTGAAACAGTTTATGTCCAGGATGTGAGGGATCTGTAGATATTTTCACGGCCCTCTTCTTGATTCGTGCAGTATACAGGTCCTCAATGGAAGGCAGGTTGGTAGCACTTATTTTTTCTGCAGTTCTAATTATCCTCTGAAGTCTGTGTCTTTCTTGTTGGGTTGCAGAACCAAACCAGACTGTTATAGAGGTGCAGATGTCAGATATATATATATAAAGCTGAAACGGAAAATCTATCTATCTATCTCATATATATACATATACATATACATATACATATACATATACATATACATATACATATACATATACATATACATATACATATACATATACATATATATATATATATATATATATATATATATATAATATAGAATAATAAAGTTATTATTCTATTCTATTCTATTCTATTCTTCCTCAACAGAACTGAAGAAGCTTCCTGAGATGAAAAGCGAAACGTCTCTTGAAGGAAAAACAAAGACAGTACAGTTTGCCTCTTGAAAAAAAAAGGCGCCTTTGGGGGAACCTGAGCCACAAAGGTTTTCTCCCTCAGAAGCGCGCCTCAAAAGCCAAGCGAGTGTGTCTGTCTGTCTGTCTGTGTCGGGCCGTCCGCGTGCGCGTACTGCGTAGTTTTTTTTTTTTGATCTTGGCCTCCGCCGCGCGCGCACCCTTCAGGCCACCGGGGCAGGAGGAGGAAAAAAAAACAAAACCTGCGCGCGTTGCCGCGGCCCCGCGCGCGGGCCCTCCTCTCGGCCGCGCGCCAGCTTTCCTCTCTCCCCCCCCCCCCTCCGCTCGCTTGCTCGCTCAGCCGCCCGGCGCGCAGGAGGAGGAAGAGGAGAAGGAGGAGGAGCCAAAGCAAGCAGGCAGCTCCCTGCGGGGGGAGGAGGAGAAGGAGGGTGATCCGCCCCGCTGCTGGCTCTTCTTTCCCTCCCCTGCTCCCCCCCCGGGAAGCGGCTTTGCTCTGCGCTCCGCTCTGCCTCTGGTTTTTTTTTTTGCTTTCCACCCCTTTTTCCCCTCCCCTCTTTTTTTTCTCTCTCTCTCCCCCCTTTTTCTTCTTCTTCTTTTTTTTGCACCCACTTTGCTGGCGGCTCCCCAAGCAGCGGCGGCAGCAGCAGCAGCAGGAGGAGCTGCCATTGCAAACCCCGGAGGAAGAAGAGCCGCTGCTTTGCAAAGTCGGCCTGGGGCTGGGGGATTCTCTCTCCCAATTCGTCTTTGCCCCCAAAAGAAACCGCGATCCTTAACTCCCTCCGCCCCCCCCTTCTCTCCATCCACACCCACCATGGCGAAATGAACCCCCCACCCGCCTCCTCCTTCTCCTCCTCTTTCTCCCGGGTCCGCTAAGATGGAGCAAGCAGGAAACTAACAAAGAAACAAGCCAGCTTGGGCCTTGGTGGGAACCAACAACCCATCATGCTAGTTTAATGGACCGAATGCCGGCCGGTTGCAACGGAGATTTGTACAGCTTTGCAGGGGAGAAGGTGAGCGTTGCTTGGACGCACAGAAATATATGTTGGGACTTATTATTATTATTACTCATATATTCATATTATTCATTAAACATGAAACTCGGGTCAACTGAACAGTCAAAACTGCATCACAAATACCATTGACTGGTGCTAATGGTTGATACGGGTTGCTGATTATTACTATTATTATCTCTTATTCATTAAGCATGAAATTATTATTATCATTATTATTATTATTATTTACTTTATTCATTAAACATGAAACTCGGTCAACTGAACAGTCAAAAATGCATCACAAATATCATTGACTGGTGCTAATGGTTGATACGGGTTGCTGATTATTACTATTATTATCTCTTATTCATTAAGCATGAAATTATTATTATTATTTACTTTATTCATTAAACATGAAACTCGGGTCAACTGAACAGTCAAAAATGCATCACAAATACCATTGACTGGTGCTAACGGTTGATATGGGTTGCTGACTATTACTTTTATTATCTCTTATTCATTAAGCATGAAATTATTATTATTATTATTATTTACTTTATTCATTAAACATGAAACTCGGTCAACTGAACAATCAAAAATGCATCACAAATACCATTGACTGGTGCTAATGGTTGATATGGGTTGCTGATTGTTACTATTATTATCTCTTCATTAAGTATGAAAGTGTTATTTATCTTTATTCATTAAATATGAAACTGAGACAACTGAATATTATTATTATTATCGTTATTATTTTTATTATTATTATATACATTAAACATGAAACTCGGTGAACTGAACATTTAAAAATGCATCGCAAATATCATTGACTGGTGCTAATGGTTGATACTGGTTGCTGATTATTATTATCTCTTCATTAAGCATGAAATTATTATCATTATTATTATTTACTTTATTCATTAAACAAGAAAGTTGGTCAACTGAACATTCAAAAATGCATCACAAATACCATTGACTGGTGCTAATGATTGACACGGCTTGCTGATTATTACTATTATTATCTCTTCTATTCATTAAATATGGAATTCTTCTTCTTCTTATTATTATTTTGCAAGTTAGGAGTTTTCCGAAATCAAATTCGTCCCGGTTGCCCTTTTCTGCCCCGCGGCTTCCTTTTGGGTAAAAAAATAAAATAAAATAAATGATTTGCTTAGGGGTTTTTTTTTGCAGATAGGAAAGCCGATCGGGAACGATGCTTTTGGGGTGTGTGTGTTTTCTGCGAAATGCAATCCGGGGACGCATCTCTTTTGCAACGAGGAATTGCTCCCTCCTGACATTCTCAGCCTTTTTTTTTTTAAAAAAAACCGCACTTTTGGTGGTTTTGTTGTAGTTCGGGCCTGTAATATTTTGCATCCATGCATCCTGGACGGCCCGAGAGGAGGCCCGTTTTGCAAACCCCGTATTGCAATCTAGGCCGGCCGCCCTTCAATTTTGGAAGCCTTGTTTTGTTTTTTTGCAAGGGCTGTGGTTTTATTTTGCACGAAAAAAACCTTGCTTTTTCTTTTATTTTTTTGGGGGAGGGGAACAAGGACACCCCAAAATGCAACAACACTTGCTTTCCCTGTGCGCGGTTGCTTTGGGGTTTTTTTTGGGGGGGGAAACAAGGACACCCCAAAATGCAACACTTGCTTTCCCTGTGCGCGGTTGCTTTGGGTTTTTTTGGGGGGGGGGGATTGCGCCTTTAAAAGCAAGCCTGGGGGGGGCTAAAGCTCTCCTTTTGTGTTGTTGTTGTTGTTGTTTACGTATCAAATGCATGCGGGGATCCGGGGAACGTCCTAGCGGTGTGTTGCGAGCGCCGAGCTTTGCGCCATAGAAACGGCCGGCGGGAGGGTTTGCAACGCGTCGCAAAAGGTGCCTTATTCTTTAGTATTATTGTAGTGGGCACGACGGGGTGGGTGGGTGGGGAGGAACCGGGAAGGCCCTGGGGATTTCGGCGGGCTTGTTTGAGGATGGGGCGTGGGGGGGGGGAGGGAAGCGGGGGAGGCGAGCAGAGCCCCCCCCCCCCAAGTGCATCGCACGGGACTTGTAACGGTGCAAAAGTGACTGTGCAAAGATAACGCTTCGGAAGATCGTTTCTCTCCAATGCTTTCTTTTGGGTGTTGTTTTTTTTTTTTAATTACCTGCTCAACTTTTCCTACCTGGGATAAGAGATTTTAGGAGTCATTTTGCACCGAGGCCCTTGGAAGGATTTCTGTAGAACTACTGCAGGGGGACGAAAATATTTTTTTAACAAAAAAAATAAAGAAGGGGGTTTGAATTTTATTTTAAACCCCATCCTGCTGCTGATGGGGTTCAGTTTCCTTGTTTATGTCCAGCTCGTCTTTCTCTTTCTTTCTTTCTTTCTTTCTTTCTTTCTTTCTTTCTTTCTTTCTTTCTTTCTTTCTTTCCTTCCTTCCTTCCTTCCTTCCTTCCTTCCTTCCTTCCTCTCTCTTTTTCTGTCCTACTGTTTCCTTCTCTTTCTTTTCCTTCCTTCCTTTCTTTTTCTTTCCTTCTCTTTCTTTTCCTTCCTTCCTTCCTTTCTTTTTCTTTCTTCTTTCTTTTCCTTCCTTCCTTTCTCTCTCTTTTTCTTTCTTTCCTTTTCTTTCTTTTCCTTCCTTCCTTCCTTCTTTCCTTCCTTCCTTCTTTTCTTCCTTCTCTTTCCTTCCTTCCTTCTCTTTTATTTCCTTTTCTTTCTGTGATGTCACTGCCGAGCACAGTCTTGCAAATAAATGCACAGCGCTGCCTTTCCCAGATTGGATGCACCCCCGCTGCAGCAATTGTCCAGGAACTCCAAGCCATGGCTTAAATGGTGGCCTTCCTTTAGCATCTCTGGTTTGTCTCGCTTCCCAAAAAAATGAAACCAGCTTTGCTTTGTTTTGCAAGGCTGTCGTGCTTTCCAAAACCTTAAAACCTTTTGATCAAGAGTACGGTGTTTTGCAACTAGCCAGGAGCAAAGGACGTTTGCAGATTGGGGCCGCACCTCTTGAAAAGGTGCCCTGCTTTGTAAGTTTGACACAGTTTGTGGCACAAGTGGGCAGGCCCTGAGGGGTGTGTCAGGGGCTGGACGTTGCCAGTGACCACAATCTGCATGGATCTGGGCCAAACGGGGCAAGAGATCTTATTGCACGGGTGTTGAGTGGCATGCATAAGCCTCGGCCAAACATTAACTAAAAAAAGAAAAGCCATGCTGGGGTTGAGGCCTTGTTGCCAGAACTGATCATCGAAGGCCAAACAATTATTTAATGTGATGTTCTTGTTTATTTGCATGAAGTTCAAGGAGAGGAAAGAGCAAATGAATGTTTGACCTGAAGCGTTTATCCTGAACATTCGTTGGTTTGCACCAATTCTCGCAAAGTTCCCAGTGGAGAGAAGGAGCTGGCATAGATACATGGTGTGTCCCTCACAAGACGATAAAAAACACCCCAAATGTGACATCCTATAAAATTCTCTGTGGCCCTCTGGATTCGCTAGCAACTTCTCCCCTCCCAAAGTTTCTGGCACTTACTGAATTGAATTCTTCATTGGCCTACTGTAGGGGTCCCCAAACTTGGCGACTTTAAGATTTGCAGACTTCAACTGGGGAATTCTGAGAGTTGAAGTCCACAAGTCTTAAAGTCACCAAGTTTGGGGACCCCCAGCCTAGTGTGATTGGACCCACAATGAATTTGTCTGGAGTGCATCTCAGTGCACCTACCTACAACAACAAAGTGATAGGTCATAGATCATAAATCATGGTTAGCATCATTAATCATAAGATACAAACAAGTGATAAAGGAGAGATAAGATACCAATAAGAGAAGATAGTAGGGAAGATGAGAAATGAGAAAGGTGATTATAGCAATACAGCCTACTACTACATGGGTAAATTTCTTAGGGAGTGATTAAGAAATTCCCACAGCACTTAAGACAGTGCTGTGGGGATTAGGTGTTGCGCAGAGTGATGGCATGAGGGGAAAAAAAACGATTTTTGAGTCTAGTTGTTTTGGCATTCGATGCCCTTCTGAGGAGAGCAGTGAGCAGTTGGAACCGATTACTCTGTGCACACAATTATTAGGCAAGTTGTATTTTTGAGGATTGATTTTATTATTGAACAACTGACAGGGCTCTCCGTCCATCCAAAATGTTAATAAACCTCAAACTTGGAACATTTAAGAAAGTAAAAGTGAAAGTAAAAGCTTTTTTTGTCCATAAAGATTATTGGGCAACTATTAGTGTGGAGAATTATTACGCAGCTAAATGAAAAACAAAAACTTCCCCATTTCACTTGTTTGCTTCCATCTGTCGAAAGTGGGAATAATAAGCGAACAATTCAAAATGTACAAATAAACATTTCTGACATTTCAGAAATAGATCAGTGACCAATATAGCCACACTTCTCTTTTCAGTAACAGTTGTAAAACCTTCCATTCATGGAGTCCGTCACTTTCTTGAGCTTTTGATGATCAACATTTTGTGCAGCAGCAACCACAGCCTCCCAGACGCTGTTCAGAGAGGTGTATACTGTTTTCCTTCGCCGTAAATCTAGAAATTGCTTGAAAATGACTGTTGAAATCTCACACACGTGGGTGGTGACAACATGTTAGTATTTGGTGAGGAAATTTAGAAGTCAGCAAAATTGCGTATTCCTTCTTGCGACGGGGAGCATCGAGACAAATTGTGCAAAATGGTAAGAATTGCTGAATAACTTGGGTGGAGCAAGAGAGAAAAGCGGGTTGTAAAAGGGTGTGATTGGTACAGGCCAGTCTCGACTTTCAACCATTCGTTTAGTGACTGTTTGATGCTTACAGTGGCACCGAAAAAGTGACTTGTGACGTCAGGATGTTGTAGCATCCTCATGGTCACATGATAAAAAGGAGCTTTGGACGGTCACTACACAAACGGTTGTAAGTCGAGGGCTTAACCTGTATAACACTCCCAGTCCTTTAGTAGTATCAGTTTAAAAATTCTGGCTGTGAAGGTGTCTGCAAAATCAGCCAGAAATATTATTTGTTCAGCCTGTTCTCTCTCTGTTCAACCTGAAATACCTCCTGCTGTGTCTCACTGCAGCAGTCTGCAACTTGTAGGCTAGGTAAGCAGAGCCTTTTGCTTGGCTTGGCAAGGTTTGCTCCAAGATTGATATTCACAAATGCTTCTTTCTCCATGTTATTTCTGGTTTTGAAAGAACTATATTTTTGGCATTTTGCTGTTTTCAATATAAAAGTATATGGTGGGTTTAATCTTGGAGAGAAAACATCCCAGTACCTCTGCAGTACCCTCCCTCCCTCCCTTCCATCTACAATTGTTCCTTCCTTCCTTCCTTCCATCCATCCATCCATCTATACATTTCTTCTACCCTCCCTTCCATCCACACATCTTCCATCCTTCCTTTTCTTCTTTTCTCCCTCCCTCCCTCCCATCCACACATCTTCCTTTCCTTCCTTCCTTCCTTCCTTCCTTCCTTCCTTCCTTCCTTCCTTCCTTCCTTCCTTCCTTCCTTCCATCCATCCATTTCTTCCACCCTCCCTCCCATCCACACATCTTCCTTCCTGCCTTCCTTCCTTCCTTCCTTCCTTCCTTCCTTCCTTCCTTCCTTCCTTCCTTCCTTCCTTCCTTCCTTCCTTTTCTCCCTCCCTCCCATCCACACATCTTCCTTCCACCTATCCACCCACCCATCCATCCATCCATTTCTTCCACCCTCGCTCCCACCCACACATTTTCTTTCCTTCCTTCCTTCCTTCCTTCCTTCCTTCCTTCCTTCCTTCCTTCCTTCCTTCCTTCCTTCCTTCCTTCCTTCCTTCCTTCCTTCCTTCCCTTTCTTCTTTTCTCCTTCCCTCCCATCCACACACCTTCCTTCCTTCCTTCCTTCCTTCCTTCCTTCCTTCCTTCCTTCCTTCCTTCCTTCCTTCCTTCCTTCCTTCCTTCTTTTCTCCCTCCCTCCCATCCACACATCTTCCACCCACCCACCCATTCCTCCATTTCTTCCACTCTCCCTCCCATCCACACATCTTCCTTCCTTAATTCCTTCCTGCCTTCCTTCCTTTTCTTCAGTAAAATATATATATATAATATTTGTTTTCTGAGGTTTTCGCGGGTGTTTGTATGTAGGTCTTTGGTTATTCGGGTTTTCTCCCGCATAAAATTGGAAGTGTCTTGGCGACGTTTCGACGAAGTCTCATTCGTCATCTTCAGGCTTCAGCTTCGTGCTTCCCAGAATGCTCCCAGAAGCACGGCTGAAGCCTGAAGATGACGAATGAGACTTCGTCAAACGCCGCCAAGACACTTCCAATTTTATATATATATATATATATATATATATATATATATATATATATATATATATATATATATATATATATATATATATATATATATATATGAAGAGAGAGGAGAAGGGAAAAATTTAAAAGATTCCCTTTCTCTGACTTTATTGCCAAGTATGAAAATATATCCTGAAAGATTATCCTTTGACCATTTGCCCAGAAGCTGTAAACCTATACAAGAACAAAATATTTAATCTTTCCAAACATTTCCTTATTTATTGATTCTGGCAATTTTTCACTTGCCGCAGTCAAGAGATTCTAAAAGGATTATAATCAGAATGATAAAATATCAGTGGTGCAAGTAAAATTACATAACAACAAAGAATTGTCCCAAATTAAGTGTTGGGAGGGGAAAAATTACAAAATAATGACAATAAGCCATACAAGCTAGTGGTGACGTGTTATTCAAAAGCCTTCTTAAAACATTAAGTTTTGGAGAATTTTCTGACGCCTAAAAAAATAAGAGCCGGTAAGGATATAAAGAGGCAGAGAATTTCATACTGTGTTTTCCCGAAAATAAGACTCTTGTCTTACATTTTTTTTGAACCCCAAAATTAGTACTTGGCCTTATTTTCAGGGAGTTCTTGTTATTTTGGGGCGCATGGAGCAAGACGCGCCCCAAAATGCTGTCTTACCTGATTTCCAGACCTGTGTCCCTAACCCTAACCAGAGGAAATGGTGGGGACCTGCTGCGCATGCGCTGAAATATTTTCGGGGAGGGTTTATTTTCAGGGAAGGTCTTATTTTCGGGAGAGGTTTTATTTTTGGGGAAACACGGTAGCATTGATGCTACTGCAAAAAAAACTGGATTTGGGGCTAACTGTAGAATTTTATATTAGTGGTGGAGACGTCAATGTTGGTTGGAAATATAGTCCTGTAGATCCAGGTGTTTGCTGTTACGGCCAAGTATGTTGTAACCAGGGTAACCTGAAAGATGTCTGGGAATTTTCTAATCCCATGTTAAATATTTGCTGAATTGTTAAGGGGTAAATGAAGGCCAGACCAATCTGCATTTGTATGTCCATTTAAACTTTTCCGCTGCATTCCGTGAATTCGCTAAGTAGCAACTCAATCCAGTTCAGACTTTTGAAAACGGCCTGTGGTGATAAAGTTACAAAAATGATTGTAGTCTAAATGTAAACCTGGTTCCCTGCTGGTTGGTGGGCAGATGTGGATCAGTATATAGCACGCGACCTGCAGAGAAATGCACGTATTTGGATTCTGTTTTAAAACCATTTTGAAGTTTGCGTTTTAGTTAAAGACAAGTACCATGTAGCTTTTGATAGAAATCTGCTTTAAAAAAATTGGGCCTCTAAGGAAGGTAACAACCGACTTAGTGTTTCAACATCAAACCTTGAGGATGCAAGGAAGAATTTTATTTCCTGAGATGATGGCAGTTGTATTTCCTGATCAGGATTATGTCCTTTCACCGAATCACAGAGTTGTCAAGCTGGAAGGAACCTCAAGGATCATTTAGTCCAACCGTCTGCAGAAAGCAAGTTAGTTTGTTCTCGAGGGGTGACGTCTAGCTTTTTGTTAAGGATTTTCATAGATGGAGAACCTACAACTTTCCTTTTGTTGGGTATCCTTTACATTCAGAAAGTTTTAAATAAAAACTGGATAGCTGCAAGCTATACCCGTTATTCAATCAGAATAGAGCTGGAAAGAACCTTGGAAGACTTCTAGTCCAGCCCCCTGCTCAAGCAGGAGACCCTGTATCTCTGATGGTGAACCTATTGCCCGCATTTATTTATTTATTTTTATTTAATCAAATTTTTATACCGCCCTATCTCCCGAAGGACTCAGGGCGGTTTACAGCCCGATAAAATACAAATATCATACAAGGTAAAACATTAATTAAAAAACTTATTTAAATAGGCCAAAATTTAAAATTACAATTAAAATGATAAAACCCCATTACCTAAAAATTAATAACTAACCCCAGTTAAAATTAAGTAAAACTTTTAATCCAGTCCCGCTTGGATAAATAAATGCGTTTTCAGCTCATGGCGAAAAGTCCGAAGATCAGGCACTTGGCGTAAACCAGGGGGAAGTTCGTTCCAAAGCATAGGAGCTCCAACAGAGAAGGCCCTACCCCTGGGGGCCGCCAGCCGACATTGTTTGGCGGACGGCACCCTGAGAAGACCCTCTCTGTGTGAGCGTACGGGTCGGTGGGAGGCATGAGGTAACAGCAGGCGGTCCCGTAAGTACCCGGGCCCTAAGCCATGGAGCGCTTTAAAGGTGATAACCAGAATCTTAAAGTGCACCCGAAAGACCACAGGAAGCCAGTGCAGACTGCGTAGTAGTGGTGTTACATGGGAGCAACGAGTGGCTCCCGTTACTACTTGCGCAGCTGCATTCTGGACTAGCTGCAGCCTCCGGGTGCACCTCAAGGGCAGCCCCATGTAGAGAGCATTGCAATAATCCAAACGAGATGTGACCAGAGCGTGAGTGACCGTGCATAAGGCATCCCGGTCAAGGAAGGGGCGCAACTGGCGGACCAAGCCCTCTCTGCTGGCATGTGAGTTGTCACCCAGCTGAGCCCCACCCTGCATGCGTGCGTGCCTCCTGCTACACAGCTGAATTTGGGTCTCTGCCACGCATGTGTGGGAGATGTATGTGCAGGCGTTGGGGTCGTGCATGCGTGGGGGGATCCTATGTGTGGGGGTGGAGGGGAGCACCAGGGGTGAGCTGCACCTCCCCGTGGCCCGTTTTGACCCTAGCAGGCCTGCCTGCAGCCTCCTGGGACCAAAAATGGGCTGCGGGAGGGGGGCGTTTTTGGTCCCAGGAGGTTGCAGGGAGGCCTGGTAGGGCCAAAACGGGCCACGGAGGAGGGGGAGGTCACGTGCACATGTGCGGGGAGTGGGGGGGGTTGCGCACATGCGCGAGGGGTGGGTTGCGAGTCGCACATGAATTGCATTATGGATGCAGGTGTGCATGCTCGCGCTTTCGGCACGCGACAACAAAAAGATTAGCCATCTCTGCCCTAGATTATTCCAGACAAATGATTGTCCAGTCTCTTCTTTAAAAACTTTGAAACACCCACAACTTCCGAAGGCAAACAATTTTACTGGTTAATTGTTTTCACTTTTAAGAAGTTTCTCTCCCCTGTCCATGTGCGTGCAACCCCCCTGTGCTGCCCTGCCTTCTTGTGCAGGCGCATGCAACCCCCCCCTCCGTGCTCCCTTACCCCGTCCATGCCTGCGTGACACCCCCCACCCCCCTGCATGCCGTTTTGCACCTAGGAGGCCTCCCTGCAGCCTCCGGAGGCTGGAAATAGCCTGTTTCTGGGCTTCTGTAGGCCCGTTTTTCCCCCTCCTCAGGCTCCGGAGTCTTTCTTGGACCCTCCAGGAGGGCAAAAATGGCCTCCCCTGGCCCTCCGGAGGCCAGAAACAGCCAGTTTCTGGACTTCCAGTACTTCCAGTAGGGCCGTTTTTTGCCCTCCCCAGGCTGTAGAGGCTTTTTTGGAGCCCCCGGGAGGGTGAAAGCAGCCTCCCCCAGCCCTCTGGAAGCTGGAATGGCCTGTTTCTGATACTTCTGGGAGGCCCCACTCAGGCTCAGGAGGCTTTCCTGGAGCCTCTAGGAGGGCGAAAATGGCCCGTTTCCGGACTTCCAGAAGGCCTGTTTTTTGCCCTCCTAGAGCCTCTATCTGAGCCCTGTACTTACCTGGCATCCAAAACAGGCTGCGTGGAGACTCCTGGGAGGGCAGGACTTCATGGATATGCACGTCTCCTGCATGCACGGCAGAGACCCGAAAATCAGCTGGCAGGCAGAAGGCGCATGTGCATGCGCAGTGAAGCTGACCTGGGGCAAGGGCTCATGTGCCCACAGAAATGGCTCCGTGTGCCATAGGTTCGCTGTCAAGTCCCTATACCATTTCAAGACAGGTGGTTATCCAGTCTCTTCTTAAATGCCTCCACTGATAAGAGTACCCACAAATTCTGGTGCCAAGTCATTCCCCTGATTAATTATTCACACTATCAGGAAATGCTTTCTTAGTTTTAGGTTGAATCTCTTCTTGATTAGTTTATTAGTTTAGAGATCAACCTCTAAGGAAAAAAAAAACAAGTTCTCAGGTATGTACAGGTAGTCCTTAACTTATGACTGGTTGCTTAATGGCCGTTACAAGTTACGGCAGGCCCCCTCCTCAAAAGCTGTGTATGACCTGGTCCGTAACGTACCGGCTGCTGAAGCTCCCCTGCAGTTGTTTCACCCTTACAGCTGACCTCAGGAATGCTGTATCCACCCCACCCTCGCTTATCTCCTCCCTCACTAGGTCCCCATAAGCCTTTTCCTCCCATGTTGGGGTGAGAATCAGGCCTAAGACCTGTGGGGACTTGAGGGGACTTGAGGGGAAGTGTACCATGGGTTGTCTCATGGAGTCAGGGGAGGCCTTGGGAGGTTGGGGCAGGCCGGTCTGTACCTATACTCTGCCTCCCAGAGCCTCCCCTCTCCAAGCACTCTGGGCTTCACTTAATGACCCACCTGTTCATTTAACAATTCATTGGAGAGAGCAGCAGAGGGGGGATCATTCATCGATATGTTTCCTTTAATGGCCTGGCAACATGAGACTGTAATAGATAGGCTCCGTTACAGTCATATCTCAAGGACTACTTGTACACGACATTAAATGCAATGTGTTCAAAGTAATGTAGCAGTTTTATTTTGCGGAGGGGGCCAGATGAGCTCCAAACCGTAATCCTAGAAGCAAAGAACGCAAGGGTTGGAAGTTGTCTGAAAGAGCACGATACCCTACCCAATGCAGAAATGACAGATGGCCAGTCAGTCTCTGTTTGAAGTCCTCCCGTGAATGGCAGTCTTGCCATCTACTAAGGATGTTTCATGGTTGAACGAATCTTAGGAATGTTTTCCTGGTGTCCTGCGAAAATGTACTTGCAATTTAAACTCCCTTTATCTTCTGGAACAACGTTGAACAATTCCCCCCCTGCTTTCTACATGACAATTCTTTGGATACTTGGAGGCATCTGTGATGCCTTCTTGATGTCTCTAGGCGAAACATGTCCATGTAGGAAAAGAGCAGGCAGAGCTAAGCATGCCATCAGCTCAGAGTTGTTACATTGCCTCAAACATCCAAACCCAACTTCATTTGGATTCTGTTGGCCCTCAACTGGTGCCAATTTAATATTGAACTTGAGTGGACTAGATTCTTGTGTAAAGACTTGAGTATTACATGTTTGAATTGCAACTTATCATATGGTCTTGATCCTTTGCATTTGACGTTAATCTGCTGTAAATGGCCGTAAATGTGGATTGGTTGCCAAGCACCCAAAATGCAAACACTTGACCCAGCAGTGGACTGTTGGTACTGAGTCGTATCTTTTTTTGGAGGGAGGGGGTCCATCGTAACTCGGGGTCTACCTGTAACCATTGACCTTAGGATGTCTACAATCCAATCGTTCTTCATATGTTTCATAAAAGATACAAAGAATGGTTGCAGGAATTGGGTATAGCTAATCTAGTGAAAAGAAGGACTAAGGGTGACATGATAGCAGTGTTTCAATATTTGAGAGGCTGCCACAAAGAAGGAGGGGGTGCAACTTATTCTCCAAAGCACCAGAAGGCAAGACAAAGAAACAACGGATGGAAACCAGTCAAGGAGAGAAGCAACCTGGAATGAAGGGGAAACTTTCTAACAGTGAGGAATGGCTTGTTTTCAGAAGTTGCAGGTGCTCCAACATGGGAGGTTTTTAGGAAGAGAGTAGACGATCATTTGTCTGGAATAATCTAGGGTCTCCTGCTTGAGCAGAGGATTGGACTAGAAGACCTCTAAGGTCCCTTCCGGCTCTATTCTGATTGATTGATTGAACCATGGTGAAATTCAATTTTTTTTACTACCAGTTCTGTGGGTGTGGCAGGGGAAGGATACTGCAAAATCTCCATTTCCACCCCACTCCAGGGGAAGGATACTGCATTCCCTCCCCATTCCTGGGGGAAGGATATTGCAAAAATCTCCATTCCCATCCCACTCTGTGACCAGCCAGAAGTTGTATTTCAATTCTTTGAACTACTCAAAATTTCCGCTACTGGTTCTCCAGAACCTGCTGAATTTCACCCCTAAATTGAACCCTGTTTTGAAGCCAACCATGCTGGTCGTCACCACTTTTCCAGTGTCCTGCTTGGATAATCTAAGCGTGGGTCATCTCTCATTTATTTGCCAGAGACTGAGTGTAGATTTTTTCCCTTTTTTTCCCCTTTGACCACACCTCCTCTGCTCGGCTGAGCTTCAGTTGTTTCACTCAGTCTAGTTAGAGAGACGTGTATATCACTGCTCTGGCAGTTAGATAGAGTAGATTGATTCCAGCTTGGATTATTTATTTCTCTTTGCTTTCAGTCTGAGGATCTGAAGACATTATTTGACAGAGGAGGTTCTGAGAGGACAGCTTGCAGCTGCAGCTTGGTCGTCCGTGGGGCTCCAGGCCGACTGACATCACCCAGGTTAACATCAAGCAGCAACTGCCCCCTTCCAGTGCACCTCCGGACAGCAAGACTGGATTGCCACTGGCATGTGAGCTGGTTCCCCAGTCCGCCGGCACAACCGCCACTGCCCTACAGCTCCCTTTTCATTGGGTGGTTCCATTGTCACTGCCTGGTGTGCCATGGCAAACTGAGGAGTTCTGACGCTTCGCGGCCCTGGGTGTTTAGCTCTTGGGCCTGTTTTACCGCGGAAGCGCCAGGAGAGTGGGTTCGCTCTCCCGCCAATTTTGAGTGGGATTCTGTGGGGGTGCTGAGAGAGCCTGGTTTCGCGCTCACACCATTATCTGGACTTCCATTGGACGAGCCGTGGCGGCATGAAAAGAATAATTTAGATCTCAGACTGAATTTGGGGGCAGCATAGCAAAGCGGTGCTGAGGGAGTTGGTTTCCACTCCTGTGCTTTTCTAACCTTATTGACTGACATGTGGGTGCTGAGAGAGCGGTTTTCGTTCTCACGCCAAATTGCTATTAGGAGGGCCGCGGAGGTGCTGACTGAACAGTTAAAATTTTCGTGCCTAACGCCAACGGAGATGGATCCAGCCAAGGCGTTTGGCGACAGCGCTGGGCTAGCAATTATTGTTTTACATTCAGACCGATGTTTATTTGTTTGCCAAGCTTGACTTAGGAGTTACCACCTGTTTACTCCTGCAGCCTTGGAGTTTGGGATACATTCCTTAGCTAAGTCGCTATTCCTGGGAAAAAGGGCATCATGGCAGATTCTGACATCCTCCGACATTGAGCAGCCTATTAGCCCCCTTAGACCCCGTAAGGCACGAAATCTTGGTAATAAGAGCTCTAAGTCAGCCACCAGGAGTACTACAGGCAAAAGTAGGCTTCCAATGCCTCTGCCTTCAACGAGATCTTTGCTTGCTGACAAAGACGCGAAGAGATGCCATAAGGTCTTGGAAAGGCAATTTACTGAAGTTCAACAAAAAACCCAGAATAAATGTCTCAGATTGCTTCTATCACCAAAACTGCATTATCTGGGATCTGAGAAATCAGTTTCCCTACCTCAACTGGTGGTGGAACAATTATTGAGTTGTGACTGGGCAGTGCTGGTGAGCAGCAACAATATCCCTTTGAGGTCCGCCAGGAGGATCCGTTTCCTCTGCCAGGCATCACACAGTCTGGGTTGCATGTGGCACCATCCCCTAATAGACGGTCCCCAGAAGTGACTTTCACCCCGACAGCAGAGGGGCTCCGCTCAGGGGAGGGGCAGGTGACCGGTTTGTCCCTGGACTTTCAGACTCTCATTACAGAGGCTATTACAAAAGCTATTTCAACAAGGCTCACTCAAGGAGGTCACTTTCCTTCCCTTTCCTTTTGGCCATCTCAGCAGGACTCTGTCCATAGCGCAGACTCCTGGCTAGGAGAGGAAGATCAGAGAGATCCTGAGTTTTTGGATGATGAGGGGATGTTACTGGATAGACTGGCATTTACCAACTTCTTTCGTCCTTCCATCAAGTCGGAGCTTCGTAAAGCTAAAGTAACGGCTAGTATGGGGACTGCTGAGAGTCCAGCAGATCAAACCCAGGAGGCTTTTAATCCACATGAGGAGTTGTTTGCGGTGCCACCACCCGGGCAGGAGTTTATTCCTTGTCCAAAGCTCTTTGCTGAAGTGATTCAGAGACAATGGAGTCAGCCTGGTTCCTTGGTTGCGCCTAGCAGTCATGACAAAAAACTTTACTGTGCGGCTCCAGATCTAGAAGGGCTTCTTCAGCTTCCTATTGTAGACACCCCAGTGGTTAGTGTTACGTCTTCCACGGTACTTTCCAATGACGTAGTTGGAAGTATTGAAGACGGAAGATTGGAAAGCAGAAGTTTTCTTCCGCTCACCAGGTGGAAAACTCACCAGGCAGCTGCTTGGGCCATTAGAGCTGCAACATCGGCTTCATTTTTTAACCGCGCATCCCTGATATGGCGTCATCAATTGCAGGAGCGGTTACCACCAGACGATACACAAAGTTCCACCAAGATATTAATAAATTGGTGGCAGCCACCGAATATTCGGCCGACTCATCCTTGGATGTGGCAAAAGTCGCATCTCAAGCCTTGGCGTCTGCGGTAACTTCTTGTAGGCTCCTATGGCTACGCCATTGGAAAGCTGATATGAAATCAAAATGGAAACTCGCCTCGGCCCCATACAAGGGATCTGCTCTTTTTGGAGAAGCGTTAGATTCAATACTGATCAAGAGTAAGGACAAACGGAAGGTGCTTCCTTCCTCTTATAGGAGGCCGGACTGCAGATATTCACCTTATTCACAATGACAGCCCTTTCGGCCTGACTCCGGACCCAGCAGGTCCTACTTTCAGTGGCCCTATTCCCAAGGGTTCGACCGATCAACCGACAGGCAGGCCTTTAGGGATCGGGGCAGACGCCAACCTCCAGTGAAGAGACCATTTTGGGGGGCTGGTAACAGACCGTTCAGGCATGGCAAGTGACTCCTGTCACCTCGTCGTCATATATGTCATTTCCACTGTCAGTGGAAGTTATCCACAACCAACACTTGGGTTCTTTGGATGGTGGGGCACAGCCTCACCTTGGAATTCCGCTCCAGCCCTCCTGACCGTTACCTCCAATGCCCAGTTTCTTGGCATCCATTAAAGAGTCAGCTGATGACCAAGATCCAACATTCGTTGGCCATAAAGGCCATTGAACCGGTGCCCGTGGAGCAAGAACGAAACAGGTTCTATTCCATTCTATTCCTGGTACCCAAGAGTTCTGGGGGCTGGAGAGGGATCTTGAATCTCAAGTAACTCAACATATTCATTCTGTACAGGCGATTCTCTTGACATCGGTGGACCTCAAAGAGGCCTACTTACATGTTCCAATCCACCCAGCACATCGCAAGTATCTGTGCTTCGTGTATGCCAATCACCATTTTCAGTATTGGGCCATGCTGTTCAGTCTGTCATCAGCCCCCACTAAATTGTTAGTGGTAGCAGCGACTGTCCAATTGATTCCAGTACACATATTGTGTTACTTGGACGACATAATCTGTTGTCCTCTCAGTTGCAATCCACAAAGGACTTTAGAGACAGTGGTCCACATGCCCCAATACCACAGTTGCTCTCTAAACCTAAAAAAGAGTCATCTGCAGCCTACCTGAGGACTAGGAGCATAGGCTTTCCAAGCATAGGGAAGAGCTGCAGGAGCACAAAGCCAGGTACTGGTGCCTGGAGGCTCAGCAGGCTGAGATGGTCAGCCAGTTTCAGGCCATGATGCAGTCCCACTGGAACAAGGCCCTCCGGCTCTTCACCACCAGCAGCACTTCCCTCCAGCCTTCACCCAAAGCCCCGGACCAGGAGGTTGAAGCAGACCCCAAGTCGGAATCCCCCCCCCCGACCCACACAAAAAGACCCTGAAGGGGGAGACTCTCTGCAGCAACACAAATGTTCATTGCACGTATCCGGCCCAGGGGCCGTAGTTTGAGGACCTCTGAGTTAATGTAATATAAAAAAATGCAAATATTTTTTCTGCAGACCACCAAAATTTTCTCATGGACCACCAGTGGTCCACGGATCACCAGTTGGTGACCGCTGCTCCAAGAGGATGCAAATGACCAGCCCTCTGCAAGGAATAGAAATCCTTCCATTCCCCACCATCCAGAAGCTTCTTGGATGAGAAGCGAAATGTCTTTAAAGAAAAAACCCAAGAAAGTCCAGAGTTGCCTCCTGAAAAAAGCAAAGAGTTCCCAAGAATAAAAGCAATTGACAGTGGACCGAATGATTAGCCTGCACTGGTGATGTTTGAACACAGGTGTCGTGTCCCACTCCTCCGCTGACGGCCGGGTCAGGGAAATCCGAATCAGGCGTGCCTCTGCAGCTCTGCCAAAGTCCTAGCAAAGTCCTCAAGGCAGGCAGGAGACCAGAAAGTGACTTCAGCAAGATATGTTCGACTTTGCCTGACTCAGAGAATGCCAGAAAGCAGATCCTTTATATAGGCCATGGGGTGTGGCTCCATGACTCAGCACTTATCCAGGCCTACCCCTCCCTTCCTTCTGACGCCGCCGCCTATCAATTCTTCTGAAGCGAGGGTCACTCCAGTCGGCAGCTGTAGGTAATTGACCTCCCTCAGGCTCACATGCTGTGGGGGAGGGGGAGGGTCTAGTTGCTCCGTTTGCCTGGGCATGGAGCCAGGGCTGGGGCCGGGAGGTGCTTCCTCCTCCTCAGCTGTCTGGGCATGGAGCCAGGGCTGGGGCCGGGAGGCATACTAGGACATTCCTCAGCGTTCGGAAGCAGATAAGAAGGCCCCGGCTGCAGTGAGAGCGGGCAAAACACAACAACAGGCTTGGACAATCATCGGTTTATATTGCTTAAATTTGGATTCTTAACGCTGAGCACCGGTTGAACCTGATGGTCTGAACAGCCCCCATTTAGTTCCTAGTTCTAACTCCACTCCTTGAACCATTTAGCTTCATATTGGCCACTGTTTTGGCTAGTAAGAACGAAGTCTTGTTCTTTGTCTTTTAAAAGACAAATGCCAGGCCTTTGAACCCAGAGCAATTCATATACAAAATGGCATGTGCTGGCTATTCCGCTGTGGCTGTTTGCCATCTTCATTAATGCGCACAATTATTTTTAAAAGCCATCCAGGCTTGTGCTCCTGGCCGAAAGCACTTTTTGCAAATGGTTTCGTTCGGTGCCTTGTGTTTGATATCTAACCTATGCCCATTTTTTAATACTACATCCTGGTGTGCTTGTGGATTTGATTACTGTCACATAACCCGATCTGGGTTTATACAGTTGCTAGCAGCTTTGATTATATTCTTGAGTATGAATAGATGTCCATATGAAGCCAGCATTTACGGGGAAAGAAAATAAAAGCTGTGCTCATATGAATTGTGCAAAAAACAAAAAAGTATTTTACACTAAAAGTGTAATCAAAAACCTTTTGAATGAATTTCCTGGCTGCTGTAAGGAGAGGCCCAAATACAGCTGCCTTTTTTTGGTGTTTTTGGTGTTTTTTTGTAAGGTGAACTGAAAAATGGCTTCCGGCATTTGCTTAAAAGATGCGAAACTTTTCCTTCTTACAGTGTTTCTCAACCTTGACAATTTTAAGATGCTTGGATTTCAATTCCCAGAATTCCCAAGCCAGAATTCAGGGAAAGGAAAAGGAAAAATCTTCCTTGCAAATCAGTACAGGAAGTCCTTGACTTACAACGTTTATTTCATTTAGTGACCATTCAAAATGACAACAGACCTGACAAAAGTGACTTATGGCCATTTTTCACACGACCGCTGCAGCATTTTCAGACTCTCTGCAAAATATAAGGGCCTCTGTGGATCAGACTGGTAAGACAGTCTGTTATTAACAGCAGCTGCTTGCAATTACTGCAGGTTCAAGCCCCACAAGGCCCAAGGTTGACTCAGCCTTCCATCCTTTATAAGGTAGGTAAAATGAGGACCCAGATTGTTGGGGGCAATAAGTTGACTTTGTATATAATATACAAATGGATGAAGACTATTGCTTGACATAGTGTAAGCCGCCCTGAGTCTTCGGAGAAGGGCGGGATATAAATGCAAATAAAAAAAAAAAAGACTCATATCTATGCCGGTTGCACTGTGCCGAGACTGCAGCTGCAGCGATTCGCTTAACAGCTGTGGCAACGAATGTTGTAAAATGGGGGACCGTCTTGCTGAGCAACAGAGATTTTGGGCTCAATTGTCATAGGCCAAGTTGTGATTTGCAAGCATTCAGTTTCAGTCTCTAATCCTATATTGGCAGGTGGAATTCTGGGAGTTGAAGTCCACCCATCTTGAAAGTTGCCATGGCTGAGAAACGTTACTCTAACCCAGGGGTCTGCAAACTTGGCTCTTTTAAGACTTGTGGACTTCAACTCCCAGAGTTCCTCAGCCAGCTTGAAGTCCACAAGTCTTAAAAGAGCCAAGTTTGCAGACCCCGGCTTGAACCACTTTACCTCACATTGGCTGTCAGATCCAGCCTTAAAATGTCAATCCTGGGGCATTTGAAAGATTTACCTTCCTTAGCAGAAGAACCTGAGCAAGTGTTGGAATTGTTTACTAATTGAGATTGGTTTCTTCAGCATCTTAAAAAGATGCCCTTTATAGCAGCGATGAGTCATCTCAGCAAATGGCAGAAATCTACATTTTATGAGCCAATCTAAACAATTGCTTCCTTATTTCACAAGGCTGGCGTGACATTGCATTGCAGGGAAGTGGGTGAAATGGTTTAGCTTTGCTTCAAATTTAATAAACATGCTTTCTTTAAAAATTATCTGGGCATCTCAACATTTCAAACAGTGACAAGTACATATTATACATATGTGGTACATATACTGGTCCGAACACACGCATGTACGTGTGTATGTATATGTGTGTATGTGTGTATTTTGAGGGGGTTATGACCCTCAGTATTACTGAATATTGGCATCAGGGTTACCCAGAGATACATGAAGATTCTAGTCACGACTTTTAGAATACTTTTATTAAAATTATCACAATATAAAATATAAAGGACAATAAAGATGGTAGGAAAATGGGTAACGGGAAGAAAGGGAGAAGACAGATGAAGGTGCAGAGAGAGAGGGGGGAAAAATAACATAGTTTTCCGACTTTTTTCAGTGCAGTGAAATACATAGAATTGGAAGGGACCTTAGAGGTCCTCTAGTCCAACCCTGGCAACCAAGGCATTAAGAGAATTAAACAGAAACCTAAAAACCAAGAAGATGGGCAACATAGAGGTGTGTGTCCGGGGGCAGTGGCGGTGGCTCGCTCGGCAGGCAGAGCGGGTGGGCGGCCTGAAGCTGCTGCTCAGCTGGGCAGCGCCTTGGTAGGTCCGTTGGGTGGGTGGGCGACGATCGATCACTGCCCTTTAATGCTAGGCACCTGCCAAGGAGTTTGAGGTCCTGCAACGATGGCGGTGGCATTTCCAGCCGAAGCTGAAGCGGCCAACCGAATTGGAGGAAAAAACCTGAAATTAATGAAGTCCAGATGTCCAGGAATGGATTGAATCAGAGAAACTGCCAATATGTTTCATCAGATCGACTGAGTCGAAAAACTGGAGTCGATGGAGGCGTGGCCATCAAAATTATGACTCAGTCTCTAGGCTGATCTACTGTATCAACCCATTCCTGGCCCATTCCGCAGCATTGGAGAAACGGCATTCGCGGTAGGACCAATGTCTCTTTTCTCTACCTTGCTAACTCCCTAACATAGCACGCCCCTATTTTCGACAGGTTGCAGCATCTCTGGATAATGTGATCACATTCTCCAAATTTTAAGTTCCCCATGTCCTTTCTCCAGCGTTGTGCAAAGTTTGTCCTTGCAACTAGCTAGTGATAGTGGTAGATGTGTTGTCAAACCCATGTCACTGGAACAGTTCTGTCCCATTCCAGCCATCATCTATTTGGAGCAAATGCTGGACTTCGTAAAAGTAAGAGAAAAAAAAAACGCACACGAGAGAGGAGGCCGCCTTCATATTCACCCTTGAGAAGGAAACCTTGGTCAGAGTTCAAAAGGGTGAAAAACAATCAGAGCGTAATCCCAAGGAAACATTTACCAAAGACTTAGTGGTCTCTGAACAATGGAGAAAAATTGGAACACCAAGAATGAAGGAGAACGGAACGGAATGGAAACGGAACATGATCAAGTGACGAAAACATTTGCCCAGTTGTCACCGTGGTATGTTTTGTTAGGACACTCGAGTGACTTCCTGAGGTGGACTTTCCAGATAGTTCTTCTTTGTCCTCTGTTTGAAACTGAGGATCAATTGTGGTAAGGTTCTTCAGAAGTCACACCTTGTTCTTCTCCCAGTAAGTTGTAATGGCATCTGAAATCTTCAGCCAGTGTTACTCTCCTCATCTTTGGAGAGGATCTACTAGTAGTCCTACTTGGTTGGACGTTCTGTACTCAAGAAACTCAGCGAGATCTTCTATAGGCTTCCATCTTCTGTGAACCATCAACTGCTTTTCCACGGATCTGGAGTAGCTGAACCAGAGGTTTGGTCCAGATTTTCATGGCTACTCACTATTTCTCACAAGCTTTAGGACTGAAAAAGAAAAATTATTTGCTTCTTTATTTCGAAGCCATGGAAATGAATCTAATGAATGTTGACATCTACTCCTTGGTACTCAGCTGCTTTGAAACTCGCGTAGTTTGGTACTCAGCGCATTTTGATGTGAACATTTTGTCCTGGTACTCATGGTTTATTTAGTACTTGACGCACAGGCTAGAACTTGTCAGTGTTGGCTGCCTTGTGACTCACTACATTATTCCTTATGGCAGGGGTTCCCAACCCACGGGGTCGTAGCCCGCTACTGGGCCGCAGCCTGTTTGAAACTGGGCTGCACAAGCGATGTGCAAACTGCATGGGCTCTTGTGCTCACGCATGAAGCTCCACTCGCATGAGCGAAGAGCGCTTGAGCCGTTCATTCGCTCGAGTTGGGAGTTTCATGCGCAAGCCTCAGTCTATGTTGTCCACTCTCTTGGTTTTTAGGTTTCTGTTTAATTCTCTTAATGCCTTGGGTGTCGGGGTTGGATTAGGGGACCTCTAAGGCAGTGGTGGAAATCAATTTTTTTTACTACCAGTTCTGTAAGCGTGGCTTGGTGGGAGTGGCAAGGGAAGGATACTGCAAAATCTCCATTCCCACCCCACTCCACGGGAAGGTTACTGCAAAATCCCCATTCCCTCCCACTGTGGGACTAGCCAGAGGTGGTATTTGCCAGTTCTTCGAACTACTCAAACTTTCTGCTACCGGTTCTTCAGAACCTGCTGAATTTCACCCCTGCTCTAAGGTCCCTTCCAATTCTGTGTATTTTACTGCAGTGAAAAAAGTTGTTAGTCTATGCTATTTTTTTTTCTTTCTCCCTGCACCTACGTCTGTCTTCCCCCTTTCATTGGAGCGTGCGCCTGCTACTCACATGCCCCTCCCTCCCCACTGGGATTCACAAAGTAGAAAGATTGGGGACTGTTGCCTTCTAGGAAATACTTGTTTGGTACTCATAGTTTTTGGTACTCATCACGCCTCTTGGAATCAATTAACGATAAGTACTGAGATACTACTGTATACATTTGGTAGTCTCCAAGCCGTTTGTATGGATTTCCATGGTTTTTAATGGAGTAAGACCTCTGCTGATGAAAATTGCTGTCCCATCTAACATTTGCAATTTTTCAGCTTGGGTTTATATGGAAGAAAAGGTAACCTCTCCCGTAATCTAGGTCCAAACCATTTTAGGCATTAAATTTAATCCCCAGTTCTTTTCTATTTTTTAAAAAAATGACTGTTGGAGTTACATGCTGCTTTTCTGTTCCTGAAAAACCACCCAAACGGGCTTGCCAGTGAAAACAATTCTAATATAAATGAAAACAGATATAGTAGGTAGTCCTCCACTTACAACCATTCGTTTAGTGACTGTTCAGAGGTACAGTGGCACTGAAAAAAAGTAGCTTACGCTTGTTTTTCACACTTAATAGCATCCCCATGGTCACGTGATCAAAATTCCAGATGCTTGGCAGCTGGCTCATATTTATTACGGTCGCAGTGTCCTGGGGTCATGTCCTTTTTGCAACCTTCTGACCATCAAAGTCAACAGGGAAGCTTAGCAAACCTGTTACTGACTTAACTGCAGTGATTCATTTAATGATTCTGTGGCAAGGAAGGTCTTAAAACGGGGCAAAACTCACTTAAACATCGGACTCACTGAGCCACAGAAGTTTTGGACTTACTTTTGGTCGCAAGTCGAGGACTAGCCGTACACGTTTCAAGATTAAAAATTAAAGCTTGAAAAAAACGGCTGCGTGGTTAGGGATTATGGGTTTTAAAGTCTCTATTTGGAGGCCTCCGTGTTAAGTTAGGCTATCGGTGGATAAAGTTTGTGACACTGGTTGGTGGTTTTTTTTTCTCTCTCCCTGTGAGTCACTTAAGTTTCTCATTCCTTACTCTCTGCTTGCATCACCCAAAGTTGCTTCCTCTTTCCTCGCTCACTTCTGATCACTTCTGACTGGAAGAAGTAGTAAGAAGGACACATATCAGAATGGCAGGAGGGAAAGAATGGGCGCCCCAATAAACTTAAGGCTTAGCGGTTTGTCTATATCATGGACCACAACAGTTTACAGGAAGTCAAGGTAAGTGGACCAGCATCTATCAACAAATGAAATTCAGAATCGGAATAGAGCTGGAAGGGACGTTGCAGGTTTTCTAGCCAGAGATGGTATTCGGACCGGTTTGCCGGAACCGATAGTGAAAATCGCGGGTGGGTCCACCTGCCCCGGCTCTATGCCATCCTATTTGGGCACGTTTTTGAGGCCGGGCGCATGCGCAGAAGGTGCACGAGCGAGCAAAGCGCATGCGTGGAAGGAGGTGCGCATGTGTGGACGCGCACGCTCACATTTGCGAACCGGTAGGGAAAGTAAGTGAACACCATCCCTGCTTTTAGTCCAATTCTCATTCAGGAAGAAGACCCTATACCATTCCAGAGAAGTAGCTCTCCAGTCTTTTCTTAAAAGCCTCCCACAACTTCTGAAGGGAAGCCATTCCACTGGTTAATTGTTCTCGCTTTTAAGAAGTTTCTCCTTAATTCCAGGTTGCTTCTCGTCTTGAGTAATTTCCATCCATTGTTTCTTGTCTTGCCTTCTGGTGCTTTGGAAAATAAATTGACTCCCCTCTTCTTTGTGGCAGCCCCTCAAATACTGGAATACTGCTATCATGTCATTCCCTAGTTCTTCTTTTCTCTAGACTAAAAGTAAAGGTTCCCCTCGCACATATGCTAGTCGTTCCCGACTCTAGGGGGCGGTGCTCATCTCTGTTTCAAAGCTGAAGAGGCAGCGCTGTCCGAAGACGTCTCCGTGGTCATGTGGGCGGCATGACTAAACGCCAAAGGCGCATGGAACGCTGTTACCTTCCCATCAAAGGTGGTCCCTATTTTTCTACTTGCATTTTTTACATGCTTTCGAAACTGCTAGGTTGGCAGAAGCTGGGACAAGTAACGGGAGCTCACCCCGTTACGCAGCACTAGGGATTCGAACTGCTGAACTGCCGACCTTTCGATTGACAAGCTCAGCGTCTTAGCCTCTGAGCCACCGTGTCCCTCATTTCTCTAGACTAGCCAGACCTAATTCCTGCAGCCATTCTTCATATGTTTTAGTCTCCAGGACTTTAATCCTCTTAGCTGCTTTTTTCTGCACTGTCTCCCAAAATCTCAACATCCTTTTTTTGTAACGTGATGAGCAAAACTGGATGCAATATTCCAGGTCTGGTCGTCTTACCTTAATTACTAACCCTTAGTTGGAAGTTAGCTGCTCTTCCTTCAAGATCAGATGTAAATATCATGGTCCCAAACCTTCAACTCTTTGCAAAGAGTTCAGAACAATTTTCTCCAGCCAAATGGTCAAGTCATGGAGACAGGACATGTAAACATTGGTGAAAATTGACCTTGGAAGTAGGTAACCCTTGACTTAACAACCACAAATTGAGCTCAAAATTTCTGTTGCTAAGCAAAATGGTTGTGAAGTGACTTTTACGCCATTTTAAGACCTTTTTGGCCACAACTCTTAAGTGAATCACTGCAGGTGTTAGGTTAGTGACACGGTTGTTAAGTGAATCTGTGTTCCCCATTGACTTTTCCTGTCAAAAGGTCACAAACGGTGATCACATGACACTGTGTCATAAATATGAATCACTTGCCAATTGTCTGAATTTTGATCACGTGACGATGGGGATACTGCAAGGTTCATAAATGAAAAACGGTGATAAGTCACACTTTTTTCAGTGCTGTTGTAACCTCGGTCACTAAACGAATGGTCATAAACCGAGGATTAACTGTATTCTCCCAAAAATGAAGATACAGTTTACTGTATTTACTTGCCAGGCTTGGAAGTAAATAAGATTTTGTTTGCTTGCCCCGAAGATAAAAAGTTGGAAATACTTTGCAATACTCTTTTCATCGAAGTCTTTACCCTGTAGTCTCTCCAATTTGTAAGTTGCTCTGATTATACGGAATTGGCTGTTTTTCAGAAAATTTGATTACAAGTTGTTGGTGTTGGTTTTGTTTGTTTTTTTAAAAAAAAAACCCTTTGGAACAACTTTTGGTTTCATTGCCAACTTTGATGCAAGGAAGCAGGCAAGTGAAGCCATCTAGATTTAAATCTGTCAGGGTCAGAGTTTGTCAACCCGGGTGATGGGTTTCAGTTTTCAGCATTTGGCAGTAGAAACTCCAAGCTTCAGATTCTTTCCCATGGCCTTGGTCCTGTAGCAGCCTCCCAGGGTTTTTTTTTTAGCAAGGTTTGTGGTTAGAGAGGAATACAGATACGTCCTCGACTTACGACCCAAAATTTCCGTTTGCCCTCTTTCGCTATCTTTCTTGCCACAGTCGTTAAGTGAATAATAGGGGCCTCTGTGGCTCAGACTGCTAAGACAGTCTGTTATTAACACAGCTGCTTGCAATTAATGCAGGTTCTAGTCCCACCAGGCCCAAGGTTGACTCAGCCTTCCATCCTTTATAAGGTAGGTAAAATGAAGACCCAGATTGTTGGGGGCAATAAGTTGACTTTGTATATAAATATACAAATAGGATGAAGACTATTGCTAACATAGTGTAAGCCGCCCTGAGTCTTCGGAGAAGGGCGGGATATAAATGCAAATAAAAAAAAATTAAAAAATCACTGCGACGGTTAAGGGCTTATTTTCTGGTTAGGTCTTATTTGGTGGTGGTGGTGGGGAAATACGGTACTAAATTCATCCATCTGGCTGACAATCTTAATTGGGGCTTATTTTGGGGGTAGGGCTTCTACTACGAGCATCCTGAAAAATCATGCTAGGACTTATTTTCTAGTTGGGTCTTATTTTCGGGGAAACATTTTAGACATACCCAATTCCAGTGACTGTTCTTCATAAATTTTAGCCTTCAGTCCCCTAATCATCTTCGTTCCTCTTCTCTGCACTCTTTCTAGAGTCTCAACATCTTTTTTTTTTTATATCGTGGCGACCCAAAACTGGATGCAATATTATTCCAAGTGTGATTTTAACCAAGGCATTATTAAAGTGGTACTAACGCTTCACTTGATCTTGATTCTAACCCCTCGCTTAATGCAGCCTGGGACTTGAATTGCTCAACATGCTCAAAGTTCAAGAAAGAGCGCATGCCAGTCTTGGAGTGGGATCATTCTGAAGACTTTCGGCCAAGCTGCTTTTCTGCTGATGCATAATTGATGCTGCTCGTTGCTCGTTCTAGAGATTGCAGCAAGCCATAAATGATGAAAGAGTGAACATGTTGGAGGGCCCTGCCCTTTATAAAATAAATGTTGCTTACGCCAATGATTGGTAATTCTGTTCAGGGCTCTGACAGTTTTTCAAGGGACGATTCTTGGCATGGATGTCAGCGGGCACATATGCCATTAGTCAGGAAAAAATATATCCCAATGCAGGCAGTCCTTGACTTACGACCACAATTGAGCCCCAAATTGCTAAGTGAGACGTTCGTTAAGTGCTCCATTTTACCACCTTTCTTGCCACCGTTGTTAAGCGAATCACCGCAGCGGTTAAATTATGTGAATCTGGTTCCCCTTGACGTTGCTTGTCAGAAGGAATTTTATAAGATACATCAAGAAATTGCAGTTTCCTGCAATAACGCCAGCAGAACTGCAAAAAACTGCTACTTGGAACATCGTACATCTTGAGAAGGTACTTGTTTGATACCTAGGATGCTGGCAGCAACCCGTATCAACCATTAGCACCAGTCAATGGTATTTGTGATGCCTTTTGGAATGTTCAGTTTTATTTTTGATTTATTTATTATTCAAATTTTTATACCGCCCTATCTCCCGAAGGATTCAGGGCGGTTTACAGCCTTATAAAACATAAAAAACATAAGAATAAATACAAGTTAAAACAACATTTTAAAAAACTTATTACATTAGGCCAAATTTAAAAATATCGATTAAAATAGTACAAAACCCCATTTAAAACTAATTTTTAAAAACTAAACCCTAGGCCAGCCCCGCACAAATAAATAGATGTGTCTTAAGCTCGCGGCGGAAGGTTCGAAGGTCAGGAAGTTGGCGCAGTCCTGGGGGGAGCTCGTTCCAGAGGGTGGGAGCCCCCACAGAGAAAGCCCTTCCCCTGGGAGTCGCCAGTCGGCACTGCCTGGCGGACGGCACCCTAAGGAGTCCCTCTCTGTGGGAGCGTACGGGTCGGTGGGAGGCAGTCGGTGGCAGCAGGCGGGTCCCGTAGATAACCCGGCCCTATGCCATGACTGAGTTTGACTGAGTTTCATGTTTAATGAATAAAAAAAATAAATAAATAAATAAATACTTATTATTATTATTATTAATGATGATGATGATGATGTTGATAAATCATACAGTCCTAAACGCTTGGGAAACGTTCGACTAGTGATCTGTGATACGAAATCCAGCATAGTTATTTCGTTTGCTGTGTATACTGTCATTTTGTGTAAATAATAATAATAATAATAATAATAATAATAATGGGAAATGGTGCAGTATGTGCTTCTTTTCACATCGCTCATTGCTTGTCTTGTTCTCTCCTTCATTCACAGGTAGCTGTGTCCAGTTGGGTGGCAGGCAGACCCAAGGGGTACCATGAAGTTTTTAGGGCCCCTGGAGAGCCAGAGGTTGTCCGTCCTCCTAGAGATGGCAATCTCTAGGGAAGCTCAGACGTGGAAGGTGTACGTGCCCAGAATTCACCCCAATCAGGTAAAACCTTCGTCCTGCCTCTTTATAGTTTGGTTTGACAAAATTGCAGAAGAAAACAGTTCTTCTAAGCTTCATACACAGAGGGATAGGATCAAGATCCCATGAAGTGTTGATACCGCTTTATAAGGCTTTGGTAAGGCCACACTTGGAATACTGCATCCAGTTTTGGTTGCCATGATGTAAAAAAGATGTTGAGACTCTAGAAAGAGTGCAAAAAAGAACAACAAAGAAGAATAGGAGACTCAGGGATAAAACATATGAAGAATAGTTGCAGGAACTGGGTATGTCTAGTTTAATGAAAAGAAGGACTAGGGGAGACATGATAGCAGCCTTCCAATATCTCAGGGGCTGCCACAAAGAAGAGTGAGTGAATATCTCCAAAGTACCTGAGGGCAGGACAAGAAGCAATGGGTGGAAACTGATCAAGGAGAGAAGCAACCTAGAACTAAGGAGAAATTTCCTGGCAGTGAGAACAATTAACCAGAGGAACAACTTGCCTCCAGAAGTTGTGAAAGCTCCAACACTGGAAGTTTTTAAGAAGATGTTGGATAACCATTGGTTTATGGTATAGGGTCTCCTTGAGCAGCGGGTTGGACTAGAAGGCTGCCACAAAGAAGAGCGAGTCAGGCTATTCTCCAAAGCACCTGAGGGCAGGACAAGAAGCAATGGGTGGAAACTAATCAAGGAGAGAAGCAACCTAGAACAAAGGACAGATTTCCTGACAGTCAGAACAATTAATCCATGGAACAACTTGCCTCCAGAAGTTATGAATGCTCCAACACTGGAAGTTTTTAAGAAGATGTTTGGATGACCATTTGTCTGAAGTGGTGTAGGGTTTCCTGCCTAAGCAGAGGGTTGGACTAGAAGACCTCCAAGGTCCCTTCCCTATTTCTATTTCTAAGACTCTTCATGCTTCTGAGGAGCTGGCTTGATGGAATCCATGTCATCATCTGGTGGCACATCGGGCCTATTTGTTTAGCCGTTTATGTCCTTATCATTTAATTTTAAATAAGGAGAACCTTCTCAATTAATTTGTCCAGTTGAGCGATGTTTTGTTTGGTGAACATCCCGTGGCGTCGAAGGACATTCTGTGCTGTGCTACAGCAGGAGTTAAGTCATTGTTATTACTTCCCTGTGGCAGCTTAGTGAGAATAAACCAGCTTGTTCCTCGAAAGAGTTAAGAAATTTCCTGCTGCCTTACGTGTGCCTTTAGCATTCAAGGACGTCATCTTTTTGGAAATAGCTTTCCTTAAACCCAATGCTATCGTATATGGGTGGAGGAATAACGTTGAATTGTGCTTTTGTTGTTATCATTATATTGCAATTTATGGAGAATTGGGTGAATGCTGCTCAAGAATTCTTCCCAGTTGGGATGAATACAAGCCGGGCAATAAATCACTAATCTGAGATTCATCAGGAGTGAACTCTGCTTCCCTGCGCCGTTGTTACTTGAGCTAGCTTGGAATACAGGTAGTCCTCGACTTACGACCACAATGGAACCCAAAATTTCTGTTGCTAAGCGAGACATTTGTTAACAAAGTTTTGCCCCATTTCGCCCCCTTTCTTCCCACAGTTATTAAAGCGAGTCACTGCAGTTGTTCAATTAGTAACACGGTTGTTAAGTGAATCTGATTCCCCCATTGGATTCTGCTTGTCAGAAGGTCGCAAAAAGGGACACAGCAGAGGTCATAAATATGAACCCAGCTGCCAAACCTCTGAATTTCTGTCACATAACTATGAGGATGCTGCCAAGGTTGTAACTGAAAATTGGTCCCAAGTCACTTTTGTCACTGCCGTTGTAACTGAACGGTCACTAAATGATCTGTTGTTAAGTCGAGGACTACCTGTAGTGGGTCTTGTAGTCTTAACGCATTCGGGAAAGGCTATCCTCAAAGCCCCAAGGGTGCTGATTCGAAAGGCAACTGGGCTTGCTTGCTTGCTTTGTTTTCTTGAAGACATTTCGCTTCTCTTCCAAGAAGCTTCTTCAGTTCTGACAGAATGGTGGAGAATGGAAGGATTTATATTCCTTGCAGTCCTCCGGTCGTTAGTACTCTCTGTGCAAAGAATATAGATCCTTCCATTCTCTACCATTCTGCCAGGACTGAAGAAGCTTCTTGGATGAGAAGCGAAACGCCTTCAAGAAAAAAGTTCAGTTCCTTTCGGAAAAAGCAACTTCCGGGACAACCATGACCTGGGTGACTGAGAATCTCCCCAGACACTGTCCTCAAAGCTTCTGTAGTACAAAGCAAACGTACTAACAGACAGAATGGATTCTTCCTTTGTTAGAAAGATTCTGCTTTGTGTCCCTTTTATAACAACGCTTCCTGCTTAAAATAGAATTCTTCTATGTTTTTACCCAGCAGTTGTTGGAAGTTAAGCTGGTGGAAGGAAGGCTTATTAATACACATCATAGCCTCATTCAGACTGCCCCTCTCTGTATGGAAAAAAGCAGGCTATAAATCTTCAGTTAGGGATGTGGTGGCTCAGTGGCTAAGACGCTGAACTTGTTGATTGAAAAGTCGGCAGTTCGAATCCCTAGTGCTGCGCAATGGGGTGAGCTCCCGTGACTTGTCCCAGCTTCTGCCAACCTAAGCAGAAAGTAGAAAAATAGGGACCACCTTGTCGTGTCCCACTCCTCCGCTGACGGCCGGGTCAGGGAAATCCGAATCAGGCGTGCCTCTGCAGCTCTGCCAAAGTCCTAGCAAAGTCCTCAGGGCAGGCAGGAGACCAGAAAGTGACTTCAGCAAGATATGTTTAGACTTTGCCTGACTCAGAGAATGCCAGAAAGCAGATCCTTTATGTAGGCCATGGGGTGTGGCTCCATGACTCAGAACTTATCCAGGCCTGCCCCTCCCGTCCTTCTGTTGCCTCCGCCTATCAAGTCTTCTGATGCGAGGGTCACTCCAGTCGGCAGCTGTTGGTAATTGACTTCCCTCAGGCTCACATGCTGTGGAGGAGGGGGAGGGGTCTAGTTGCTCCGTTTGCCTGGGCATGGAGCCAGAGCTGGGGGCTGGAGGTATTTCTTCCTCTTCAGCCGGTCTGGGCATGGAGCCGGGGCTGGGGCCGGGAGGCATACTAGAACATTCCTCCGTGTTCGGAAGCAGATAAGCAGGCCCCGGCTGTGGTGAGATTGGGCGAGACACAACACACCTTTGGTGGGAAAGTAACAGCGTTCTGTGCGCCTATGGCGTTCAGTCATGCTGGCTACATGACCACGGAGACATCTTCGGACATTGCTGGCTCTTCGGCTTTGAAACAGAAATAAGTACCACCCCCTAGAGTCGCCCCCTAGAGTCGGCAACGACTAGCACATATGTGCGAGGGGAATTTTTACCTTTACCTTAAAACTTGAGTAGTGCTGACTTTAGTGACATCATCACATTATCTGCCACTCAGAAGGCAGGAAGAAGACAAAAAAAATATATGAAAAGGCAGGATATCTCGAGATTCTCAATCATCCAGGTCATGTTGCCCCAAAGGTACTTTTTCCAAAAGGCAGCTGGACTGGTTCACACTTACGACCATTGCTGTGCCCCGAGGTCACCTGATCCCCTTTTGCGACCTATGGACAAGCAAAATCAATTGAGGAGAGGGGAGCCAGATTCGCTTAACGTCCGTATTACTAACTTATCAACTGCAGTGATTTCACTCACAAATTTCTGCAAGAAAGGTCACAAAACGGAGGAAAAATCTCACTTAACGAACGTCTCCCTGAATAACAGGGAACTTTGGGCTCCGTTGTGGTCGTAAGTCGAGGACGGCCTGTGACAGAACTGGGACTCGCTTTGCCAAGAAAGAGACAAATCACTTAGGGTGCCAAGATCCTGCTTGCTCTCCTTGGCCGAAACGATTTCATAGTTGTATACATTCGTGATTGCAGTTGGCCAGATGTCAGGTTTGAGGTACGGACACAATTCGTGGGCGTGAATATTTTGTCTCTAAAGCCAGGATTGTTTGGAAACCATGGCAACCGCTATGCCCATGGCAGCTATTCCATATGATTCATCCAAAGCTTTTCTGAACGTTTTTTTGCTTGGCGGAAGAAATGGGACCGAGTTTGCCTACAGAGAATTTTAGGTTGCAAAAGACAGACTCTTCCATCGCTCTTCAGAGTCATCTTATAGGAGAGATGTCCCAAAGGTGCTTTTTTTCAGGAGGCAACTGGACTTTCTGGTGTTTCTTTGAAGATGTTTCGCTTCTCATCCAAGAAGCTTCTTCAACTCTGACGGGGTGGTGGGGAATGGAAGGATTTATACTCCTTGCAAGACAGCTGGTCATTTGCATCCTTTTAGAGCAGGGGTGTCAAACTCAATTTAATTGAGGACCACATCAGGGCTGTGGTTGACTGTGTGTGTGTGTGTGTGTGTGTGTGTGTGTGTGTGTTGGCCGACTGGGTGGGCATGTCCATCTTGATGCCACTCCCCAAACTCCTGGCATGTTTCCTCTTTGCACTGGGTAGACCGGGCCAAAGCCACGCTGGCAGGCCCCATACATTTTCCAGGACGATCCCGTGAGCCAGATCCGATCACGTAGCAGGCCGGATGCGGTTCGCGGGCCTTGTGTTTGACACCCCTGTTTTAGAGGGTTGTTGAAGCATTTGGAGGTTTATCTGTGTCCTCAGGGTCAGCTGAGTAGTGCTCTGTTGTGATCCGCCAGCAGCCTGCGGAGCTGGCAATGGAGTCAGACAGCGATGAGGCTGAGGAAGAACATGGGCCAGTCCTGGAGGCTGGGGAAGGCTCAGATGAGGGCTCTGCGTCGGAGGCAGAGGTGGGGCCAGGGCCATCGGGGAGTGAGGTGCAGACTCCAGAGCCTCCAGACAGTAGTGAGGCAGTGAGGCAGAGGAACAGGAGGAGCCTGTTCTTAATGCACACAGAAGGCAAGAGCAGCTCAAGCAAAGAGGATGACTCGGGAGTAAGGCCAAGAGATGATTGGCCCTTCCCACAAGGCTTAAAAGACCAGCAACGGCGTTTGGGTTCTTTGCCGGACAACAACTTTGATAGCTTTGTCTTGTTGCATTTGTCTTCTGAACTTTTGTCAAGAAAGGCCTTTGGCAGTTTGCCTAATTGGACGGGGGTTGGTGATAGGACTGAGGAATTGTGTTGGGAGGAATTTGCTTTAATTTAGTTGGACTACGCTGAGAATGAGTTAATTCTCAGCTGTTCTAATAAATTTGTTTTTACACTGATTTGAGTTTCCTACTACCTCCTTGGACCTGGGTCACAACATGCTCCTGATTGCTGTAGTCTGCCATTTTTTTCTCTGGAAATCCATTCCTACTCCCACATCATTCAAAGGGTATTCATCCCGAATTGTACAGCTAAAGGCCTGCAGAGATTCTCAGTCATCCAGGTCATGGTTGTCCCAAAGGTGCTTTTTCAGGAGGCAACTGGGCTTTCTTGGTTTTTCTTTTGTAAAGAAAATATTATAGGAGAGATGAGTAGCATAAAATGTAGTAAATGAAATAAATAAATTGCATCCACGTGGTGAGAACATGAGCTGTGGACTTGCTCGGCGTTTTTGACTGACTGAAGTACAGCCAGGTAGTCCTCGACGTACAACCATAATTGAGCCCAAAACTTCGATTGCTAAGCAAGATTTTTTGCCACATGACCATACAATAGTTATAAGTCACTTTTTTTCAGTGCTGTTGCAACTTTCAAATAATCACTAAACGAATGGTTGTAACTTGAGGACTGCCTATATAGCCCAATTCTTCATTTTAATCTGGCAGCGTAGATTATTTTTTAACTTCTCCTTTAGATTTTATTTGCTTTTCATTTCTGGTTGTTGCAGTTGGATCGGTGGGTGGAAACGGGAAGTCTACAGAAGCAGTCGCGGCAAAGGTCGCTTCCCTCTCCAGAAAGCCGAGCGCCGTTCTGTGTTCAAAATCAGATCAATTCATGCTGCAAACTTCCTTTGCGACGCTTTATTTTAGTTTTGCTGCTATTGAAAGTGTCACAGGCCCCATTTCCCAGCCCCAGTTAATTTTCCAATTGGAATGAAGCAAAGTCCCAAAGATTTTAGGGTGAAAACAGGTTGTGTCAGGTAGTCCTCGGCTTAAAACAGTTTGTTTAGTGACCTTGTAAAGTTACAAAAGAATTGAAAACGAGTTACAACCGTTTTTCACACTTCGCGACCATTGCAGTACATTCCACAGTCGCATGATAAAAACGATGGGCGACTGACTCGTATTTATGACGGTTGCGGTGTGCTGCCCTTTTCCAGCTGCCCACCCGGTCACAGCATAATGTGTGTTCTTCACAACTCACTGTGAGGCTGGTAGACATTTGTTTCTTTTTTTTTGCAGTCATTTGTTAGTAAATCCTTCCTGTTTGGCTCCCAGCCGCTATTGCATAATCCGAATGACAGATTGGACTCAGGAGGGTCCATCCGTATGTCAGGCACCGTCCAAAATAGATTCCTTCTGCTACTTGGAATATTTCTCTTCTAGAGTAAAGAGTGTCCAATCTTGGCAAACTTTAAGGCTTGTGGACTTCAATTCTTAGGCAGGGGAATTCTGGAAGTTGAAGTCCACAGGTTTGAAGTTACCAAGGTCAGACACATCTGCATTGACTGGCTAGGGACTTCTGGGAGTTGGAAGTCTTCAAGTCTTAAAATTGCCTGGCTTGGACATATCTAGCATGGTTGGCTGGGGAATTCTGGGAGTTGAACTCCTCAGGCCTTAAAAGTTGCCAAGTTTGGACACAACTGCTCTGAGTAGCTAGGGCATTCTGAGAGTTGAAGTCCATACTTACGGGACCGCCTGCTGTTACCTTATGCCTCCCATCGACCCGTATGCTCTCACAGAGAGGGTCTCCTCAGGGTGCCGTCCGCCAAGCAATGCTGGCTGGTGGCCCCCAGGGGAAGGGCCTTCTCTGTTGGAGCACCTACTCTCTGGAACGACCTTCCCCCCGGTTTGCGCCAAATATCTGACCTTCGGACCTTTCGCCGGGAATTAAAAACTCACTTATTTATTCAAGCGGGACTGGACTGATTTTTTAAATTTTAAATTTTTAATCCTTTGTAATTTTATATGGGGTATTTTAGGTTAGGTCAATCTGACGGTTTTAATTTGGCCACTATTGAATAGGTATTTTAAATTGATATTTTAACTTTGTATACTTGCTGTTTTTATCTTTGGCTGTACACCGCCCTGAGTCCTTCGGGAGAAGGGCGGTATAAAAATTTAAATAAATAAATAAATAAATAAATAAGTCTTAAAGTCGGAGTGGATTTGATTTACCGTATTTTTCGGAGTATAAGACATACTCTCCCCCTCCTAAAAGAGGGTGAAAATTTGGGTGCATCTTATACACCGAATGTAACCCATCTGCTGGCGCCCCTCCCCCTTTTGGCCTCTGCCTCCCAGCAATTTACTTCCTTACAGCAAACAGCCCGTTTCAGCTTCAGCACAGCCTGATTAGCACAAGCAGTTGATGGTTGGTTGGATCGGACTCCCGACCCTCAGCTGTTTCAGGCTACACAGATTGCCATTGCCTATTGGCGCCTCTGCATGCCCCATTTTTGGCCTCCATTGTTTGCTGCAAGGAGGCAAATTCCTGGGAGGCAGAGGCAGTTTTTTTTCTCTCTCCTTCTTGTGCTAATCAGTCTGTGCTGAAACCGAAACAGGCTGTTTGCTGCAAGGAGGCAAATTGCTGGGAGGCAGAGGCAGATTTTTTTTTTCTTGTTTTCCTACCTTCCAAAAAAGGTAGGTGCCTCTTACAGTCCGGAGCGTCTTCTATTCCAAAAAATATGGTAAATCAAGTCAAATTTAAACCACTAGTAAAAAGACTTGGTTTAAATCGACTCGATTTAAATCATAATTTTTAAAGAGCACCTGTCATTTCTGACAAGCTATTGAATCCCCGACAGTCCCATTCACTTTAACGGGACGGATGGTGATGTGGTAGGGACACAACAAGGTGAGGGATGTGGCAGGCAGGCAGCAGGTGAGTGGATGCCCGCTAACCGGCGCTGGCTGCCATGATGGATCTGAAATTGACAAGTGCTCTTTAATATTATATGTATAAGCTGCTTAGAAGATTTCACTTTCATTTTTACTGCTTGCCCTTCCTCCTCACACTTAGAACCTGGTGGTACAGATGCATTTTTCTTCAAAAAATCATACGGTTTGGAGTGTACATAAATTTGCAAAACAATGGGATAAAGGAATATCCCTGAACTTCGTTTTACGATTGATCTCATGATTACTGTGAAATTGTGTGAATGCCTCAATGCAGTGCATGTTATCTCAGCTTGCAGAGCTTGGATTCATTGAATGAGTTTATCAAAAATTTAAATATTGCAGAATGCACAGCCTCATGCAGAATACACAGTTTCATGCTGAATAAACTAAATTATTAATGGATCTTAAATAGAAAACTATCTTTAGATAGTTTTTTTTTACTCCAAAAAAGCATTTTATTAAATAAATTTGATAAAAATAAAAAAACCAATTTAAATTTAAAAAATCTGTTTTTGTTTTTTTAAAAAAATCATCGATTTTTATCCACCCTGCTCAAAGTTTCCAAGATTGGACACTCCCCCCCCCCCCGGGTGTTCATCTTTTATCCAGTGTCACCATATTAATAGAGGGAACATCTACCCTTTGGATAACTTTATCTTGCTTCCCTAAACCTTTTTACAGAATCTCTGACCCAGACGAGACATAACCTGCAGCGTGTGGCCAAATAAAATACCCACATTGCAAATGTTGACTCAGAAGAGTCTTGTTTACATCCATGCTACTTTCTTCTTGGAGACCCAGTCCAAAATAAAGGCCTGGCACAGGGTGTCCCAACCGCAGCTTCCCTCTGCAAATTCCAGGCGATTCAGCATTGGCAGCCTTGTGCCGAGGTCGGTACAACCTGTACTAAGCGCTTAATTTGGACCAAGTCATAATCTTGAGTATTGTCAGTCAGTGCTTTGGAAGGGTTGAACTTCCCCCTGGGACTAACTCTTCTGCTATTATTAGACACTCCTTTGCTTCAGTTTTATGCTAGGTTTCTGGGCAGGGTGCCCTGCGTAGAATCATATCCGTGGTGCTAGATATTTGGTCTCAAAATCCACTAACCTGGATAGCTAGTACAGGTAGCCCTTGACTTAACAACAGGTCATTTGGAGACCGTTCGAAGTTACAACAGCAGTGGGGGAAAAAGTGACTCAACAACCGCTTTTTAACAACCGTTGCAGCATTCCTGGGATCACGTGATCAAAATTCAGATGCTTGGCATGTATTTAATGATAATTATAATGTTCCAGGGTCATGTGGTTTTTTTCGAGGGGAGGGTTTGGGCAACCGTGACTTTGCGGGGGGGGGGGAGCCCAAGTCACTTAACAACTGTGTTGCTAATGTAATAAATGCCGTGATTCACTTAACAGCTGTTGCAAGAAAGGTGGTAAGATGGGGCAAAACAATTTGTCTTGTTTAGCAGTGGAAATTTTGGACTCGATTGTGCTTGTGAGTTGACTACTTGTGTACAGATGGATGGGATGGATGGATGGATGGATGGATGGATGGATGGATGGATGGATGGATAGATAGATAGGGATGGATGGATGGATGGATAGATAGATAGATAGATAGATAGATAGATGAAAAATGATGGATGGATGGATGGAAATAGATAGTTGAAAAATGATGGATAGAGGTAGACATACACACACACACACACACACACACACACACACACAAAGAGAGACACACAGAAGGAGGGAGAAAGAAAGTGATGGTCCCCATCTTACAGTGGGAGTTGGGTGTGTAACTGATCCATGGGGATCCAGTGATGAGTTTTACAGATGATCACACACATACACATACACATGCAACACAGACAAGAGTCTATGTTGTTGTTCTCTCCCCACATATGAAGGTGATTGAATTATGTACCAACAATGAACAATAAGGGAAATGCTCTTGGGAGTCCCTCGGACTGCAAGGCCATCCGATCAGTCGATCCTAAAGGAAAGCAGCCCTGACTGTCCTTTGGAAGGACAGATACTGAAGCCGAAGCTCAAATACCCTGGCCACCGAATGAGAAGAGAGAGAGAGGCCTCATTGGAAAAGTTGGAAGGCAAGGGGGACGGCAGACAATGAAACGGTTAGATAGTGTCATCGGCGCCAAGAAGGTGGAATTGGGCAAACTGTGGGAGACAATGGAGGATAGGAGGGGCCTGGTGTGCTATGGTTAGGGGTGGGCTTCAAAAAAAAGGCTTCTCTGCCCGGTTCCTGAGTGAGCGTGGCCATGGTGGGTGTGGCCTCATCGGCCTCCTGCACCATAGTGGGGTGGGGGGTGTTTTTGCCCTCCCTGGGCTCCGGAGGCTTTTCTTGAGCCTCCAGGAGGGCAAAAACGGCCTCCTCAGGCTCTGTTGCGGCCTTCCCAAACTTCCAGTAGGTCTGTTTTTTCGCCCTGCATTTACCTGCATCCAAAATGGGCCGCGTGGGGACTTCTGGGAGGGGTTGGGCAGGGCCAGCCAGGAGTGGGATTTGGGGGTTCTCCGAACTGCACAGAATCTTAGCTAGAGGTTCTCCCGAATCCCCAGCAACCCATCCCTGGCTATGGTCCTTGGGGTCGTGAAGTGCCAGGCATGTCTTAGCGACTGAACAATAGTCACAAAAAGGGGGAAATGGGGACTGCCACGTCATAGCCTCCAAATCGGTGGGGCACAGGGTCGTCTGGCCAGCTGAGGACCCCACCTGTGGCTTCCAGCTTTCTTTGCCAATGGTGTGTGGCGCATCTGGGGTTTTCGCCCACCTCCTGCTGCAGTCGTAGATGGTTAAGGAGGGCTCTGGCATCCCTCCAGCCAACTGTCCAGATCTGCAGGTTTTCAAAACCACCCCAGGGGCACCTGAATGTAAATATTTTGAGATTGACAGGCCTCCCACATGGAACAGCAGCAAGCCAGACTGTTCAGCCTTGAAATTCTGTTCCATCACCACCTTTATAAAATAGGAAAAAAAACCTGAAGGTGGTGCACAACCAGCCATCTTAAAGACCAGGAATTTTCCATTCTGCTTATGTCCCAAAAAGCTCTGGAAATTTTCGATAGGGAGAGCCGGTTTGGTCTCGTGCAGAAGAAGAGAATTAACAGAGTTGGAAGGGACCTTGGAGGTCTTCTAGTCCAAGCAGGAAACACTATACCGGGGGTCTGCAAACTTGGCTCTTTTAAGACTTGTGGACTTCAATTCCCAGAGTTCAACTCTGGGAGTTGAAGTCCACAAGTCTTAAAAGAGCCAAGTTTGCAGACCCCTGCCCTATATACCATTCCAGACAAATGATTATCCAGTCTGTCCTGAAAAACTTCCACAATTTCTGAAGGTTAAGTCATTCCGCTGGTTTATGGTTGTCACCGTCAGGAAGTTTCTCTTTAGTTCTAGGTTGCTTCCTTCATTAGTTTCCATCCATGGTTTCTTGTTCTACCTTCAGGTGCTTTGGGAAATGGATTGACAACCCCTCCTGCCTCTTCTTCTAGTACTACCATGTGGTATGGCCCCTTTATGATCTGCGGACTTCAACTTCCAGAATTCCTGAGCCAGTAAGGCCCTGTCCTTAAGAGCAGGGGGTCTCCAACCTTGGCAACTTTAAGACTTGTGGACTTCAACTCCCAGAGTTCCTCAGCTAAGGTTGGAGAACCCTGCTAAAGAGCATTTTGGAACCTAAAAAAGTTTCAAAAATATTTTTACCTGAAGGGTTATATGGATGGTGAGATTGGTCCCTCGTATAAACTAGAATAGAATAGAATAGAATAGAATTTTTTATTGGCCAAGTGTGATTGGACACACAAGGAATTTGTCTTGGTGCATATGCTCTCAGTGTACATAAAAGAAAAGATACCTTCATCAAGATATAACATTTACATCTACTAGTTAGACATTTTAGCAACAATGCCCAGATTCTTGAAAGCCCTGAAAATATAGATAATCCTCAATTTACGACCATAATTGAGCCCAAAATTTATGTCGCTAAGTGAGACATTTGTGAAGTGAATTTTGCCCCGTTTAACGGCCTTTCTTGCCACAGTTGTTAACCGAATCACTGCAGTTGTTAAGTTCGTAACCCAGTTGTTAAGTGAATCTGGCTTCTCCATTGACTTTGCTTGTCAGAAGGTCGCAGAAAGTGATCACATGACCCCGGGAAAACTGCAACCGTCATAAATGTGAGTCAGTTGCCAAGCATCTGAAACTGATCACGTGACCGTGGGAGGTTACAACATTTATAAATGTGAAAAACGGTCATAAGTTACTTTTTCCAATGCCGTTTTAACTTTGAATGGTCACTAAACAAACCTGTTGTAAGTAGAGGACTATCTGTAGCTGTTTGGATCCCAGTCAGAAGGTGGCTTATTTTTCTAAATTGGCAGTCCTAATTATAACATGGCCACCCGACTTTCCTCTGAGGAATTCAGAATATTTTTTGGTGAACTCTTAAACAAGACTTCCCCTCCCCAAAAACCACTTGTGGAATATCTGTGGATATGCATGCTCCCGCAAGGGGGAATGAATGAACTGGAAGGGACCTTCGAGGTCTTCTAGTCCAGCCCACTTTTCAAGCAGGAGAACATATACCACTTCAGAGAGGTGACTGTCTACTCTTCTTAAAAACCTCCACTGATGGAGCACCCATGATTTCTGGAGGCCAGCTGTTCCACTGGTTAATTGTTCTCACTCTTAGGAAGTTTCTCCTTAATTCCAGGTTGCTTCTCTCCTTGATTAGTTTCCATCCATTGTTTCTTGTCCTGCCCTCAGGTGCTGTGGAGAATAACTTGACCCTCTCTCCTTTGCGGCTGCCCCTCAAGTCCTGGAATGCTGCTATCATGTCACCCCTAATTCTTCTTTTCTCTATAGGCTAGCCAAACCCAAAATCCCGCAGCCATTTCTTCGTATGTTTTAGTTTCTAGTTTCCTTTAATCCTCTTAGTTGCTCGTCTCTGAACTTTTTCCAAAGTCTCAACATCTTTTTTGTAGTGTAGTGTGGTGTGGATGGAGTTTGGGACCCCAGCTCTCCCCCCTCCCCCGCACCTTTTGTCATTAGGCCTTTCTTTGCAGCATTTATTCTTCTTTATGAGGTTTTTTTTTTTAGAAGCGCCGTTTATCAGCGGTGTAATTTTGTACGTTTGGACACATTGCAAGTTTGAGACTGCAGCGCAAATCTGTGGAGTTTCTGTGAGCAGCTGCACCACCCCACATCTGGATCGTCCTTCCACAGGTTGTGCAGAGTCTCGACAGTTTTACCCCCTCCCCCACCCCCACCCGGGGTTCTCTGAGTCGCTTCACAGCTTTCTGAGGTGCAGCCTCACTGACACGCCTCAAAAATGCCTGAAGTCATAACTTGAGTTGCTGGTGTTGTAGAACCGGCTTTTGCAGTTGGCTAAAAAGTAATTTGGTTGGAAGATCTGGACTTACTACCCTGCACCATGTGTGTTGCCAGCCCTTTAAGGGCAAGTAGGACTACAAAAACCCTAAAGAATATCAGGGGTGACATGATACCCATGTTACAGTATTTAAGAGGCTGCCATAAAGAAGAGAGGTGTGGGGGGGACGACAAACTATTCTCCAAAGCAAACAGAACAAGAAGCAATGGATGGAAATTAATCGAGGAGAGAGGCAACCTAGAACTAAGGAGAAATTTCCTGACTGTTAGAACAATTCATCAGTGGAACAACTTGCCTCCAGAAGTTGTGGGTGCGCCAACACTGGAGGTTTTTTAAAGAAGAGATTGGTCCACCGTTTGTCTGAAATGGTATAGGGCAGTGATGGCTAACCTTTTTGCCGTCACGTGCCAAAAGCGGGGGAGTGCGGGGGAGGTTGTGCACGCACGTGCCCCCCGCTCATAATTCAGTGAGCAATATCGAATAGCATATGAGTAAATTTAGGAAATATTTTCTATTAGATATATTTCTGAAGGAGAGGGGAATTGGAGAGTGTGATTAAGTGTGGAGAGACTAGAGATTATAATTTAGGAATTATTTTAGATTATGGTTGTTAGTTTTGATACCCTGCATTTTGTTCTGGGAAGTCGGGTGGGGGTAAGGGGAGGGAATTGGGGGTTGAGGCTAGAGATGGAGTGATGGTTAATGTACAGGGATTATTGAAGATGTATAAATATAATTAATGTAGGGTCGGGTCTGCCCAGTTACCATTTTAGAACGGTGGGGAGGGAGAAAAGAGGAGAGAGTAGGAGGTAGGAAAGAGGAGAAGAGGAAGGGAAGAGGGGTAGAAGAGGGAGAAGGAAGGTGTAGGGTGGAGGGAGGAGAGGATGTAGATAAGAGAAGGAGAGGAAGGTCTGGAAAGTAGAAGAAGGAAGAAGAGGGAAGAGTGTTAAAAAGGGGGGTGGTGAGTGGGCAAGCCCGACTAATTGTATATAACTGTACATTGAATGAGTTGTTTGACATGATTGTAAAAATAAATTTTTTTTATGAAAAAAAATAAATAATTCAATGTGCCCCGTCTCCTCTGCATGTGTGCGCTACTTCCCCCCCACTTTTGGCACGCAATGGCATGGTGGGCCCGGTAGACCCATTTTTCGCCCTCCCCGGGCTCCAGAGACTTTCTTGGAGCCTGGGGAGGGCGAAAATGGCCTTCCCCATCTCCCTGGAAGCCCTCTGGAGGCTGGAAATGGCCCGTTTCCCAACTTCCGGTGGGCCCAGAAGGCCCAAAAATGAGGTGGCCAGTGCATGCATGCGATCTGGAGCTGAGCTAGGACAATGCTCGCGTGCCTACAGATACGGCTCCATGTGCCACCTGTGGCATGTGTGCCATAGGTTCGCCATCACGGGTATAGGGTTTCTTGCCTGAGCAGGGGGCAGGACCAGACGACCTCCAAGTGCCTTCCAATTCTGTTATTCTGCTTCCCTCTACTGTGTTCGCCCGAAAATAAGACCTTCCCGGATAATAAATCTTCCCCAGAAAATAAATCCTCCCCAAAAGTAAGCCCTTCTCAAAAATATTTCAGCGCATGCGCAGCCATTTCTTCTGGTTAGGGAGACAGAGCTGGAAATCAGGTAAGACGGCAAGAGGAGCCCCGTCTTGTTCCATGTGCCCCAAAATAATAAGACCTCTCCGAAAATAAGGCCAAGCGCTTATTTCAGGATTCAAAAAAATATAAGACAGGGTCTTAATTTTGGGGAAACGCCGTAGCACCTTGTGTGCAGATCATGTTGGCCATTGTCTTCTCCAGCCTAGTTACCTCCAGATGTTGGCAACCTAATTTGTAGAACGCTGTAATTCTGGGAATTTTGCTCCCAAACTACGTAGGTCGCACCTCTTTGAGACGGAATCACAGGTAATATTCAGCTGGTTTAGAATAGAATAGAATAGAATAGAATAGAATAGAATAGAATAGAATAGAATAGAATTTTATTGGCCAAGTGCGATTGGACACACAAGGAATTTGTCTTGGTGCATATGCTCTCAGTGTACATAAAAGAAAAGATACGTTCATCAAGGTACAACATTTACAACACAATTGATGGTCAATATATCAATATAAACCATAAGGATTGCCAGCAACAAGTTATAGTCATTCAGTCATAAGTGGAAAGAGATTGGTGATGGGAACTATGAGACGATTAATAGTAGTGCAGATTCAGTAAATAGTTTGACAGTGTTGATGGAATTATTTGTTTAGCAGAGTGATGGCCTTCGGGAAAAAACTGTTCTTGTGTCTAGTTGTTCTGGTGTGCAGTGCTCTATAGCGTCGTTTTGAGGGTAGGAGTTGAAACAGTTTATGTCCAGGATACGAGGGATCTGCAAATATTTTCACGGCCCTCTTCTTGATTTGTGCAGTATACAAGTCCGCAATGGAAGGCAGGTTGGTAGCAATTGTTTTTTCTGCAGTTCTAATTATCCTCTGAAGTCTGTGTTTTTCTTGTTGGGTTGCAGAACTGAACCAGACAGTTATAGAGGTGCGAATGACAGACTCAATAATTCCTCTGTAGAATTGGATCAGCAGCTCCTTGGGCAGTTTGAGCTTACTGAGTTGGCGCAGAAAGAACATTCTTTGTTGTCCTTTTTTAATGATGTTTTTGATGTTAGCTGTCCATTTGAGATCTTGCGATATGATAGAACCCAGAAATTTGAAGGTTTCTACTGTTGATACTGTGTTGTCAAGTATTGTGAGAGGTGGAAGTATGGAAGGGTTTCTCCTAAAGTCTACCACCATTTCTACGGTTTTGAGTGTGTTCAGTTCCAGATTGTTTTGGTTGCACCACAAGGCTAGTCGTTCGACCTCTCGTCTATATGCGGATTCGTCATTGTCTCGAATGAGACCAATCACTGTTGTGTCATCTGCGAACTTCAGTAGCTTAACAGATGGATCATTGGAGATGCAGTCATTGGTATACAGAGAGAAGTGGGGAGAGCACACAGCCCTGTGCTAATTGTACAGGTATTTGATGTGATCTTGCTTAGCTTCACCTGCTGCTTCCTGTTTGTTAGGAAGCTTGTGATCCACTTACAAGTCTGTTCCGGTACCTGTAGCTGGTTTAGCTTAGTTAGAAGAATGTCTGGAATGATGGTATTGAATGCTGAACTAAAGTCTACAAAAAGGACCCTTGCATAGGTCTTTGGAGACTCAAGATGTTGTAGGATGTAGTGCAGAGCCATATTAACAGCATCATCTGTTGATCTATTTGCTCGGTATGCAAATTGCAAGGGGTCTAACAGCGGATCCGTGATGGTTTTCAGGTAGGAAAGCACTAGCCTTTCAAAGGTTTTCATGACTACAGATGTTAAAGCAACTGGTCTGTAGTCATTCAGTTCCTTAATGGTGGGCTTCTTGGCACTGGGATGATGGTAGAGCGTTTGAAGCAAGAAGGAACATAGCACATCTCTAGTGATTTATTGAAAATATGGGTGAAGATGGGGCCAATTGGTCAGCACAGACTTTTAAGCAAGAAGGAGTTATCTTGTCTGGGCCTGGAGCTTTTCCTGGCTTTTGTCTGTGAAATAGGTCCTGCACTTCCTTTTCTGTGATCACTAGGGGTTGTGAACCCAATGAAATGGGGTCAGTTGTAGGAGGCTTGGCTGTTGTTGGTGTGTCTGAGATGGGGGTTGTGGAGATAGGTGGCTGTAGTTTCCTTTCAAACCTGCAGTAAAACTCATTCAGGTCATCTGCCAGTTGTTGATTACCTTCAGCCTGGGAAGGAGGTTTGCCATAGCCGGTGATATTTTTAAGAGTTTTCCACATGTTTGCTGGTTCATTTGCTGAAAACTGATTCTTTAGCTTTTCAGAGTAGCTTCTTTTTGCTGCTCTTATCTCCCTTGTTAGTGCATTTCTGGCCTGATTGTACAGCATTTTATCACCTTTTCTGTAGGCTTCCTCTTTGGAATGTCGTAGCTGCTTAAGTTTAGGTGTAAACCAAGGTTTGTTGTTACTGTATATTCGCAAGTTCCTTGTAGGTACACATAGGTCTTCACAGAAGCTGACATATGATGTTACAGTATCTGTGAGTTCATCCAGGTCTGCAGAGGTATCTTTAAAATATCCCAATCAGTGCAGTCAAAACATGCCTGTAGCTTTAATTCTGATTCCTCCGTCCAGGTTTTCACTGATTTAATTATTGGTTTTGTGGCTTTAAGTCTTTGCCTGTAAGCAGGTACAAGGTGAATCATGCAATGATCAGAGTGTCCTACAGCTGCACGTGGTAAAGACCGATAAGCATCTTTTAGTGTTGTGTAGCAATGGTCTAGAGTATTCTTGCCTCTGGTGGGACAATTGACATGCTGAAAGTATTTTGGTAGTTCTTTCCTTAAGTTTGCCTTGTTTAGATCTCCCAAAACAATGGCCAGTGAATCAGGGTGTTTGGCTTCAGCCTCCATGATTTGGTCAGCTAGAGTTCGTAATGCCTTGTTTACACAGGCTTGTGGTGGGACATAAACAGCAATTAGAAGAAATGAGGAAAATTCACGAGGCGAATAGTAAGGTTTGCAGTTGATAATTAGAGTCTCTAAATTGTTGTCACAGAATTTGTAAATTATTTTAAAATCTTGACACCAGTTTCTATTAATATATAGGCATAAGCCTCCTCCTTTCTTTTTACCAGATGTTTCTGGAATCCTGTCTGATCGTTCAATCTGAAACCCTGGAATGTTCAGGCTGCTATTTTCAATTGATTCATTTAACCAGGTTTCAGAGAAGCATAGGACTGCTGAATTGCGAAAATCAGAATAGTATTTGTTTAAGAGGAGTATTTCATCCATCTTATTTGCAAGTGAGCGTATATTTGTTAGGAAAATTGAAGGCAGAGGAGTTTTAATGCGATTTCTTAGCCTGATTAAGATCCCAGATCGTTTACCTCTCTTCTTTCTCTTCCGTCGTTTGGTTTTTTTAGTAGTCCATGGCTCCGTGGGAATTGCCGCCTCCTGCGTTAGAATCTCCTCCGTGTTTGTAAAGACAGGCGGGGGTGAGATCAAAGAAAGCTGCTCCTTAAAGAAATGTTCCTTAATTTTTAGCAGATGGTCTCGTGAATAGGAAATCCGTAGTGAGTCACAGAGAACAATTAGAAATAAAGAAACAATTAGAGAGCATTTCACCGAGGCAGCGTTCGTCGGCGTCATCTTGGCTAAAGTTTGAACTAGTTTGGACTAGTTCGGGCGAACTGATAGTGGAAATCGCGGGTGGGCTTGCCTCTGCCATCCTATTTAGGCACGTTTTTGAGACCGGGGGCATGTGTGTGAACTGGGCGCGTGCACATGTGAAGCGAGCGTGCAGCGGACCGGTGGTAACAAAACGTGAAACCAACCACTGAATGGAATCATCACATATTATGGTTTCCCAGCACAAACACAACCGTACATGTGCACACATGAATACATACACCAAATTATGCCGTAAGTGGACATCCCAGGATTTAATTGAGGGAACCAATTTTCTTCTGGTCTGGCAAAAATTTCCAGATCATTCCGTTTTAAGTTGACCCAGAAACGTAGTATACTGCTATCCTGTATACTAAGTAATCCTTAACTTTATAACTGTAATGGAACCCCGAATTTCCTTTGTAAGTCACAATGGTTGTGACTTACCATCGATGGGACTGACCCAATTTTATGACTTTTTTTTTTGTGGTGGTGGTCGTTAAATGAACATAGTTGTAAAGCGGATTCATTCAAACCCGTGGGCATTTTGACAGAAATGTCCAGGCCTGACACCATCGCAAATTTTAGTCAGGTGACTGCAGAATGCCATAAAGATGCGGCAGTTGGCAAGTGCCCAAAAATGTAATGATCACATTATTACAGAGAGCGGTTCCGTCTTTGAACTCTCAAAGTGGGTCATAAGTAGGTTTTCGGAGGCTGTTGTAAGTTTCAGTGGTTGTTTAGTGACCAGGCATTAAGCGAGGGCTACCTGTGGTATCAGAAGACGGAGAGACGTTTGAGGAGATGGATGCAGATAGATCAGTGGTAGTCAACCTGGTCCTTACCGCCCACTAGTGGGCATTCCAGCTTTCATGGTGGGCGGTAGGGATTTTGTCCGATACTGAAGCACTTTGCTTTTTTTTTAATTTATTGACTTTTAAAAAAAATTTCATAGCATTATTTAAAAAAATTTTCATTAGGTTTTCATAAAATTCTCCATGACAATTTAAATTGCTGAAAATATACTATTTGTATCGCCCGCGCATAAGTTTAGTTCACGTTACGTAAGTGAAACTAAATGGCACTATAGTGCAACCGCAAACAAAAGAGCCTCGTCCCAGAATAGCTCGCGTATCTCCCCCGACACCACCCAGCTGTAACAGACAAGCAGAGCTGGTAGCTGGCGCGCCCCCCCCAACCCAATCCACGATGCGCGAGAGGCATGCGCAGATGAAGATACACAGCGCATTACTGTGGAACTGGTGGGCGGTTAGAAAATTTTACTACTAACAGAGATACAAAAGTGGGCGGTAGGTATAAAAGGTTGACTACCCCTGAGATAGATCAATAGAGATGAAAAACAGGTGGGTTAAGAATATATTACTAAAAAAGTGGCTGTGAGAATTTGTGTGTGTGTGTGTGTGAGAGAGAGAGACAGAGATAGATTTTTAATGTTGCTTTTCTTTTCATTCTACAGGATGCAGGCATTTCTCCAACCCAGCGGGACGAAGTGATTCAGTGGCTGGCCAAACTCAGGTGCCAGTTCCATCTTTATCCGGAAACACTGTCTCTGGCCGTCAGCCTCTTGGACAGGTTTTTAGCGGCTGTGAAGGTAACAGTTTTGACCTCTAAGATCTTTGCAAAGGGCTGATTGTTGGCTCCGTCCCAGGCTGAGCAAAAGCCTTTTGGGATGAAATCTTCCCATCTCCTGTTGGTGCTTGACTTAACTCTGCTTAACACACACACACCACGGGGTGTGTGTGTGTGTGTCCATGTCCTTCTCCATGTTCATGTAGTGTTCATGGCCGGAACTGAACAGTTTCCATTGCTCCGCCATCTCTGTTTCTTTCTTCAACAGCTTGTTTTGGGGTCTGCAAACATGGCGACTTTATGACGTGTGGACTTCAACTCCCAGAATCCCTGGTGGCTGAGGGATTCTGGGAGTTGAAGTCCACCTGTCGTAAAGTCGCCACGTTTGCAAACCCCCCTGGCTCATTTCCAGAAGCTTAAAAGCGTTTCAAGTATTCTTCAACTTAACCATCATTTGTTTAGTGCCAATTCCAAGTTACAACAACACCCCTGAAAAAAAGTGACTTTTTTTGATGAGGAATGGAAAGATTTATATCCTTTGCAGTCATCTGCTGGTTAGTACTCCGAGGGTCATTGTTAGCTCTAGACAGCTCTGGTTTAAATCCTTCAGGTAGAACCGAAGAAGCTTCTTGGATGAGAAGCGAAATGTTTCCAAGGAAAAACAAACCTAAGAAAGTTCGGTTGCCTTTTTGAAAAAGCACCTTGGGGACAACTGTGACCGAAAGGATTGAGAATCTCCATAGAACAGCACTTTTTCTATTTTCACCTGTTGCTTAGACTAAACCAAGATCATTTTGGGCTGCTTCCTATTCCATTTTAGGGAATGGATCTATTTTTTTTTTTGCCTGGAATTCATGTCCTCCAACAAAATATATATATATATTTCCCTCACTCCCTTATTTGAACAGGGGAAGGAAAGAAAGCAACGTGCTCCTTGTTTACCAGGCTAAATTAAGCCTCCAACAGAAATTAAAGATAGGAATCTCTTGCCAACTTTGCTGGGAGCAAAACCTTATGAAACAACAGCCGGATTTATATTTGCAGGAAAGTGCCGAGCAGCCTTGCCCAATCTGGTGCCTTCCAGATCTATTGAAATCTCCTTTCCCATAATTCCCACCGCACCTAACTAATCACTGGGAATTATGGGTTAGGAATCCAGCACATTAAAAGGCAACAGATTGGTGGAAACTGGAATATAGGTCGTCCTTGACTTATGTCTGTAATTGAGCCAGAATTACAGTCCTAAATCGCTGCAGTCATTAAAATGGCTCACCGAGTGACCATACCCAATTTTATGAGCTTTTTGGTGGTGTCGTTAAGTGAAAAATTATAGTCATTAAGCGAGGACTGCCTGTATATCTCCTAATAGAGAGAGATATTTATTTATTTATTATTTAGATTTTTATACCGCCCTTCTCCCGAAGGACTCAGGGTGGTGTACAGCCAAATTAAAACAGTACGATATACAATTTTAAAACAACAAATTAAAATAACATATTCTATAATGGCCGAAAACCGTCAAATTTGACCCAATAAAACAAAATACCCGATTTAAAATTATTAAAATTCAAAAAATTCAAAATTAAAAAATTAAGAATTAAGCCAGTCCCGCTTGGATGAACAAGTACGTTTTCAATTCACGGCGAAAGGTCCAAAGGTCAGGTATTTGACGCAAACCAGGGGGAAGTTCGTTCCAGGGGGTAGGTGCTCCAACAGAGAAGGCCCTTCCCCTGGGGGCCGCCAGCCAGCATTGCTTGGCGGACGGCACCCTGAGAAGGCCCTCTCTGTGTGAGCGTACGGGTCGGTGGGAGGCATAGGGTAACAGCAGGCGGTCCCGTAAGTACCTGGGCCATATTCCCATTCTCATATACTTTTTAGCAGAGGAAATGGTGCAGTGGCCTAGAGGTGGAGCTCTTGCCTTACAATCAGAAGTTTGATCCTAGGTAGAGGCAGATATTTCTTTCTCTGGGCACACTGAGAATATATCTGCTGAATAAAACTCTGCATTGGTGACAGGAAGGGCATCCGGCCAGTAAACACTCTGCTAGCTCCATTCAGTTGCCCAGACTCCACCCCGCAAAGGAATATGGGGTCGTTAAAAGAGGATAATGAGCAGAGAGTGAAGGTCCTTAGTCTGTGATTTGTTTGCCTCTATCTGTTTTGGTCCTAAATTATATTCTTTAAAAAAATATCTGTCCTCTATTTCTTTTAATACCGTAGATAAATTTATAAACCTTTGGAACAATAGACCCCGATAACTGGAGAACAGTATCTTCAGCTGTTGTGACCCAGACCCAAGTAGGTAATAGGAAACTCAGTCAGTGAAAAAGCAAACAAACTTTATTTGAACAGCTGAGAATTACTTCATTCCCAGCGTAGTTCAACTAAATTAAAGCAAATTCCTCCCAACACAAATTCCTCAGCCCTATCGCAAACCTTAGTCCAATTAGGCAAACTGCCAAAGGCCTTTCTTGGCAAACGTTCAGAAGTCACAAAAATAAAGGCAAGACGTAGACGAAGCAGAAGACGAAGCTACCAATGTTGTTTTCCAGCAAAGCCTAAATGCTGTTGCTGGTCTGTTTTAAGCCTTATGGGAGGGGCCAATCATCTCTTGGCCCTACTCCTGAGTTGTCCTTTCTGCTTGAGCTGCTCTTGCCTTCTGGCAGCTCTTCTCATGCGTGCATTAAGAACAGGCTCCTCCTGTTCCTCTGCCTCACTACTATCAGGCTCTGGAGTCCGCAGTTCACTCCCCGATGGCCCTGGCCCCACCTCTGCCTCATCACTGTCTGACTCTGTTGCCAGCTCCGCAGGCTGCTGGCAGACCACAACATCAGCTAGCCCGGAATTGTAATTTAGAAAGATCTACAAAAAAGGACTAATAGAAAATGTAAACTTTTTCCCCCTCCAGTTGCTCAACCCCGAAATCTGTCTCAATTCTTTAGCAGTCATATTGGTCTCCTAATGCTCTTTCCTTAAGTCTTCTGGATGGACTCTCCAGCTTGGAGCTTTACCATCTGGCCCAAATTAAGCCTCCGAATAGTTTCCAGCTAGGAACGGAGCTTTGCTTACTCAAAACCTCCCTTGTTTTTCCTCCCTCTTCCAAATAATTTTTCAATCCTTTTCTTTCATCGTCTCCCTTCTCTGGGCTTGAGAGAAGGAAACGTCGGAGCCGTTCATGCTTCAGAGGGCACAGCTCTTGATTTTTGTTGATGGAACTCGGTATATGCCTTCAAGTCAGTTTCAGACTCCTGGCAGGACAAGTCCCTGCAGTTTTCTTGGCAAGATTTTTCAGAGGTGGTTTTTACCATTGCCTGTTTCCTAGGGTGGAGAGAGTGTGATTGGCCCAAGGTCACTCAACGGGCTTTGGCGCCCGAGGTGTGGGATTAGAACTCACAAGTTTCTCCTCTGATCCTTAAGCGCCCACACAAAACTTTTTTTTTAGAAAAAAGTTTCTTGTACCTGCAGAGTTTTTGGTTTTCTCCTCCTGAAATTAATTGCAATTCACACACCGCTTGTTGAAAGATGTGATGGAGAGGAAGGAAATGCTCTCAGCAAATTGTTGGGAGCAGGCGTCTCTTGAATTAGGTCCAATGCATGTCCTTCAGCAAGTAGTATTCATGCCTCGCATGGAATTGTCGTCTTAGAAACATTTCTAAGTCATGTTCCAATGTTGAGAGCCAGTTTCATATAGGGATGGGTGTGATGATGGGTTGAATTCCACCTGCAGAATCAATGCCTAGCGACCCTAAATTACCAATTCTGCTTGATGAGGAATACTGTTGTGGTCCTCCAGTAACCTGCATACCTGGCAACGGAGTCAGACAGTGAAGAGGCTGGGGAGGACAATGGGCCAGTCCTTGAGTCTGGGGAAGGCCCGGACGAGGGCTCTGCATTGGAGGCAGAGATGGGGCCAGGGCCATCTGGGAGTGATGCGCAGACTCCGGAGCCTCCAGAGGCGGACAGCAGAAAGGCAGCGGAACAGCAGGAGCCTGTTCCTAGTGCACGCATGCTAAGAGCTGCCAGAAGGCAAGAGCAGCTGAAGCAAAAAGGACAACTCGGGAGTAAGGCCAGAAGATGATTGGTCACTCCCATAAGGCTTAAAAGAGCAGCAACAAGCTGTTGGGTTCTTTGTGGAAAAGCAATGTTGATTCCATTGCTTATTGTCAACGTCTCTTGAACTTTGTGGGGTTTTTGCCAAGAAAAGTCTTTGGCATGTTGCCAAAGACATCAAAGGTTGGTGATAAGGCCGATGGGCTGGTTATTAAGAATTTTGTTTTAATAAAATAAGTTTGTTGAGGACTGAACTGTGTTTAGTAATCACTACTTGGGCCTTGGTCACAACAAATACGGTGGATTTGTGTAGATGTTCCACATCTAGGCCTGCCCTTGACTTGCAAGTCGTGTGCCCGTAGCTGCATAGCAGAAAGTACTGGGTGGGGCCAGGGGAAAAAAAAATAATTAAACCATTGCGTTTACATTTAAATTTAATTTGATTTAAATAGAGTGAAGACGATGACTCTTTAATTATGCGTTTCACAATCTTCCCGTCTTATTAAAAATTACAGTTTGGTAATGACTGTTGTAGGGGTGTGGAGGTTGCCTCCCGGAGTTTCATATTTATTCAGTTATTTGCGTGCTTATTTTGGTACAGTTTACATGCCACACGCAACCCCCAGCAAGGCTCTGAGTGGCTCACAACAACAACAACAACAACACTTAATTAGAAGCCATCATACCCAGCAAGAGAACCACATGATAGCAAGATGGGGGTTATATGTTTAATAAATTAATAAAAATAAATAAACAGCACCCTGAGCAAGAGCTGAAAAATCCAGGCCCAAAGTGCTGGTAGTACCCTGTTAACCATCTGTTTATTTTGGGGGTTCTCCAGAAAAACCTCATTATTATTGGCTCCCTGTAGGGTAGGAGTCGCAATAGGTAATCCTCGATTTATAACAATTACTTAGCGACTGTTCAAAGCTACAACGGCACTGAAAAAAGGGACTTATGACCGTTTTTCACACTTTGACCATTCCAGCATCTCCATGGTCGTAATAACAATTCAGTCACTTGGCCACTGACTCATACTTACGACGGTTGCACTGTCCCAGGTCATGTGATCCCCTTTTGCGACAAGCAAAGTCAATGGGGAAGCCAGATTCACTTAACAGCTGAGTTCCTAACTTAACAACAGCAGTGATTCACTTAACAGCCGTGTTACTAATTTAACAACTGCAGCGATTCACTTAACAACCGTGTTACTAATTTAACAACTGCAGTGATTCGCTCAACATCCATGGCAAGAAAGGGGGTAAAATGGGGCAAAGCTCCCTTAACAAATTTCTCATTCAGCAACATAGATTTTGGACTCAATTGTGGTCATAAGTTAAGGACTATCTGTATTCAGTGGCCTATTTGGATTATGTCGTTTCCCCCTACCCCTCACCGCTTCCTCTTAAAATTTGTAATAGTGTTACAAACGGTACAACAGATAGTCCTTCACTTAGGAAAGTTCGTTTAGTGACCGTTCAAAGTTACAACAGCACTGAAAAAACTGACAACCCGTTTTTCACAGTTTAACAACCTTTGTAGCCTCCCGATGCTCGTGGTTATCAAAATTCAGTTGCTTGGCAACTGGTTCATACTTAACGACCGTCGCTGTGTCCCGAGGTCATGCGATCAGCTTTTGTGACCTTTGGACAAGGACCTTTGTGACCTTCCTCATGTCAATGGGGAAAATTAGATTCACTTATTAACAACCAGGTTTTACTAAATTATCAACTGTAGGGATTCACTTTTAACAACTGTGGCAAGAAAGATGGGCCAGAATTTGCTTAACAAACGGTCTTAACAACAGGAATTTTTGGCTCAATTGTGGTCGTAAGTCGGGGACTACCCGTACCCAGGGGTGGGCTTCAAAATTTTTTAGCAAGGGTTCTCTGCCCAGTTGCTGGGTGGCCGTGGCCATGGTGGGCATGGCCTAGTCAGCCTCCTGCACCACAACGGGGTGTGGGTTGCCCTTCTTGGGCTCCGGAGGCTTTCCTCGAGCCTCCGGGAGGGTGAAAACAGCCTCCCCAGGCTCTGGAGGCCGAAATTCTGGTAGGCCCGTTTTTCGCCCTTCCTGAGCCTCCGCGCGTGCCCGGCACTTACCTACATCCAAAACGGGCCGCGTGGGGGGACTCCTGGGAGGGGTGGGCAGAGCCAGCCAGGAGTGGGATTTGGGAGTTCTCCGAACTGCACAGCATCTTAGCTCGAGGTTCTCCCGAACCCCCAACGGCCCACCCGTGCCGTATCCTGTGATCTACCCCAAGACTGACTCTCCGGCAAGGCCGAGATAATGATAATGCGGAGACACCAGCCAAGTCTCCGGTTGCATTTAATGCCGTTTGGCACCCGTTGCACTTCACTTAACCTCCGTCATTGATTTTTGCTCTCTATGGATCTCCTCTGCTAGCAGTGGAACCCCTCCTTCTCCCCCCCCACCCCCACCCCGAAGACTCTCGCAGTTGCCAATTATGCTAAAACGGTTTGCTTCTCATAATGGAATATTGATTGCTTCCTCCGCCCCCCACCCACCCCTTTCCCTCCCCCCATGGCTTTCTGAAAGCAGCTGCAAAGAATGCAAAGGGGTAGTGAACTTCTGGACTGAGATAACCTGTGCTTGGCCTCCAGGTTTCTTTGGGGAATGGCTGCAGGTACCTTTCTTTCTTTTAATTATCCTACTTTCTTCTTCTTCTTTCTCCTTTGTAGGCTCGCCCAAAGTACCTGAACTGTATTGCGATCAGCTGCTTCTTCCTCGCCACCAAGACCATTGAGGAAGACGAGGTAAGTCTTCTCGAAAGCTTGGAATTGTAGCGGCTGCTGCGGTTTGCTGAGGCTGGAGTGAGCGGGAATTTGCTTGGCTTTGGACATTGGTTTTGGCGTTGGCTCATGTAGCAAATCAAGAGAGCCTCTGCACTATTTCTACCTCGGGGGGTCCTTGGTGCTCTCTTGAGCTTAGTTATTTTTCTTGGAGGCCTTTCATTAGCCAGCTAGGTAACATCAAGAATAGAATAGAATAGAATAGAATAGAATAGAATAGAATAGAATAGAAAATATAGAATGGAATGGTGTGGAGTGGAATGGAATGGAGTAGATTAGAATAGAAAATATGGAATGGAATGGATGGAGTGGAGTGGAATAGAATAGAATACATTCAAATAGAATAGATTTGAATAGAATAGAATAGAATTAGAATAGAATAGAATAGAATAGAATAGAATAGAATAGAATAGAATAGAATTATTTATTGGCCAAGTGTGATTGGACACACAAGGAATTTGTCTTTGGTGCATACGCTCTCAGTGTGCATAAAAGGACAAGATACATTCGTCAAGAATCGTAAGGTACAACACTTAATGACAGATAGATAGGAAACAAATAGGCAATCAAGTCATATTAGGAAACAGTCAATATAAATTGTAAGGATACCAGCAACAAGGTTACAGTCATAAGTGGAAGGAGATGGGTGATGGGAACAATGAGAAGATTAATAGTAGACTTAGTAACTAGTTTGACAGTGTTGAGGGAATGATTTGTTTAGCAGAGTGATGGCCTTCGGGAAAAAACTGTTCTTATGTCTAGTTGTTCTGGTGTGCAGTGCTGTATAGCGTCGTTTTGAGGGTAGGAATTGAAAGAGTTTTTGTCCAGGATGTGAGGGGTCTGTAAATATTTTCACAGCCCTCTTTTTGACTCGTGCAGTATACAGATCCTCAATGGAAGGCAGGTTGGTAGCCATGGTTTTTTCTGCAGTTTTAATGATCCTCTGAAGTCTGTGTCTGTCTTGTTGGGTTGCAGAGCCAAATCAGACAGTTATAGAGGTGCAGATGACAGACATGTACATAAACATAGAGCAAACCCCCACTGCTTTTAGCACTGATAATGTTACTAAGTTGGGCAATGAAAAGTTCTAGGTAACATCATGGGCGCTAGAAGGCAGTAGGGATTTTTTTATTATTTAAACCCACTCCCTTCTAGCCCTGATGATGTTACCTAGTTTGGTTATGAAACGTCTCACCAGGGACCCCGCAATTCAACCCAAAACATCAAGCATTCTTCACTTCTACCTCTCTTGAGATGGTTGAGGGACCACCTAGGTCCAGGGCCTTACAAGGCCACCCAGAGTTAAAACTGTTGTGGCAGAAATGACTTGGGGCAAAATCTGGAGAAAGGTTTTTGTTGAGGTTTCCAATTACTCCTTCCAAAATCTGCAAGTAAGTTTCCTAGACCACCCAAAGTGCTGTAGGGATTAAAATTGGGGTGTGTGTGTGTGTGGAGGGCTGAGGTCCCAGAGGCTTTAGAAAGAGAACTCAACACACACACACACACACACACACACACACACACACACACACACACACACACACATAAACTTTAAGTTCTCCCTATCACAATGGAGATGGTGCAGAGAAGGTTCCCTTAACCTTTTTAACTGCTGGAAGCAACTTCAGATTGCTGGCGCAGCTAACCAAATACAGGAATACCTCTCTCGTATTGCTGCTAACAGTAATACTTGCTTACGGAAACATTTTAGACTTAGCTCTCTTTATTACATTTATTAAAGATCGGGCCACGATGCCCGGTTTGCTACTGCAGGAGTCATCATATTTCTTTTTTAATTAGATCATTTCAACTTTGCTTGTCAGCTGAATTAGGCTTTGGAGCTGCTCTTAAAGATTGGGGAAAATTTTAACAGTGGCAGGCAAATACCTTGTCATCTGTAAGGTATATTTGCTGCCAGATATTATTATTATTGTTGTTATACTTTAATTAAAATAGTTTTTGCCTAGCCCAGTTTACCTTAAATATGTCCTCGGAGCAGCTTATAGAGAAATTTGGATTAAGGGGGGTGGGGATTACTAATAATTTGATAGTTTCCTGCAAATTATAACTAGTAGATGATTTAGCCTAATTAGTATTCAAGCCTGCAGCAGGTGGTAACTCATAGCTGATTTTAGTTTATTTCTGAGAGCCAAAGCCAAGTTTTAAGTATTTGGACAGGAGACCACTAAGAAATCCCAGAACGGTAAATAACACTGGGAAGTCAGAAAAACAGAGTGGAATAAGGCAAATGGCTTCAATATTTTAAAAAGTTAAACATTCATACTAAAATTGAATAAACACTGACTAAACAAAGGTGTCTTTGTAGGTCATGTAAACATAATAATTTTATTAGAGTTTACAGAAGATACAAGGCTAATAAATCCAAGATAAGAAGGCTGTTCAAATTGTTCTTCTGATTTATTATTTCTATGCTCTCTTTTGATGATTAAGACATCATTTGTAAATGGATGCTGGTATCTTTTTTCCACATTATACTCTGGCATTTTAAAATCCAGATTTAGATCCGCAACATCTGTTTCCACGTCACTTTTTTAATCTGGCATTTTTAGTACATCCAAATCCATATTCAAATCAGCCTCAGTCTGTTTTATCCAGTAAAATCCGTTGTTCGTCTGTATCCTCTTTTATGGTATCAGACAATCTATTAAGTAATTTTTGAGTACATTGTTCCCAATCAGCCTTTATTTTTTTTCTGAAGTCAAATAATAGTGTTCCATTGTTTTAATGGGTCTCTTCTTTAATTACAATCCTTAGTTTTCTCTGGTCCCCTCTCACTATGTTTGTTTTCCAATTTTTTAATTTTTGGAAAAAGAAAACAGCAAAAAGGGATACTAGAATCTTGATTTTGGAAAGCTAAAGGGTTAGAGCTTTGCAGGATGGTTTGAAGTACCGTAGGTTCGCCGAAACTGATCTAATCCTTTAGCTTTCCAAAATCAAGATTCTAGTATCCCTTTTTGCTGTTTTCTTTTTCCAAAAATTAAAAAAGTTTTTGTTTTTAATCGTTTAAGCTTACATAAAACTTCTTTTGTCTAATGTGGAAGGAGATTCTCCTAGCATAATGAAAGAGATTTTATTATGAGAGAGAGATTTCTTAGGAAGTCACGCTTTTAAGTTGTGGCTTTAAACGTCAATATCAACACCTTAAATTTTGCCCTGTATAGACATTATGTGAGCCCTTTTACTTTTTATTTAAAAAAAAAACTTTTTAAGCAAAGCTGGCCGAGGAATTCTGGGCGTTGAAGTCCACAAGTCTCAAAGTTGCCAAGGTTGGAGACCCCTGGACTAGAAGACCAATGCTGTCATTCTTTTGATGGTAGTTTAGCACCATTGGAAGCTTGCCAGATTGGGAATGCTTTTCCTCAGTGGTCTGCGGGGCGTTTCTTGCTCTTAATCCCCATTTTCTTTTCCGCTTCAATTTTTCAGAAGATTCCAGTCCTGAAGATCTTGGCCAGAGATAGTTTTTGTGGCTGTTCTCCAGCAGAGATTCGCCGAATGGAGAAGATCATTCTAGATAAGTTGAACTGGGATCTTCACACGGCCACTCCGCTGGATTTCCTTCACATTGTAAATATTTGGGAGAAAAACTATTCTACTGTTATAAGCATGTCTCAGCTGAAGATGCAGGAAAGGTGGCTGGTTTTAGGCTCGCAATTGTCCTTCAGGATACCAAGAGCTAAGACTAGGCGGGTGGCCAACACACAACTTTCTACCCAATTTTTAATGTATGTGTTCAAATCTATTCATTCACAGTATTTTTTGGAGTATAAGACACACCTTTTTATCCCCAAAAAAGAGGGTGAAAATCTGGGTGTGTCTTATATTTCAAATGTAGCCCCGCCCAGCTTCTCAAACTGAGGTTTCAGAGGCTGAAAGAAGCTTCAGAAAAGAAGCCCCCAAATAGAGCTTCAGAGGCAGAAAAAAAAAGCAAAAAAAAAAAAAAAAAGCAAGGCACAGAGCTCACAACCAAGGAATTTGTTGCTAAAATTCACCTCTGGGAACAGCTGATTGGGGGTATTCCTGGAGGCCAATCCACCTGCCAATCAGCTTTTTTCTTATTTTCCTTCCCAAAAACGAAGGTGTGTCTTATACCCTGAAAAATGCGGTAACTCATATTTTTGAGCTACATTGAGTTGCATTGGCAGAGCATGAACATATCTCAAAAATGTCCTCTCTTTGATTTGATTTTCTTTTTCCCTTCCTTCCTTCCTTCCTTCCTTCCTTCCTTCCTTCCTTCCTTCCTTCCTTCCTTCCTTCCTTCCCTCTCTCCCTCCCTCTCTCCATTGTCCATTGCAGTCGCCATTGGTCACAAAGCAGATCAGTGCACAGTCGTGTAAGCAGGCGCCACTGTTGTCAAGGGAACCAGTGGTTTGCTGTTGGTGTGGTTTTGCCAAAAAGTGGAAGTAAACACCAGGTTTTGGCAACACCATTGTAAAATGCAGTCACATGACTGCAGAGCTCTACAAATGACACCCAGCACCAGAATGCAGTTATGTGACCGGGTAGCAACCATTTGAACTTTGGATCCAAATCATAAATCCCCCACCCCAAAGTAAGTCTAGTGTAACTTTGACGGTCGCTAAGTGACCAGTTGTAAGTTGAGGACCTACCTATAGGGCACATTTTGCCAACAAATCTAAAACCATTTCCAGTTTCTTTTAATCAAGAGTTGTGTCCAACTTTAAAAACCGGACTGATGATTTTGAGAATTGTGTGTTTCTCGCAAATTACACTTGCCAGATTTTCTCCCCTAAACTGATTATTCAGGGTACCATCAGAATGTTAGCCTCCTTTTGAGTCACATTCTTAAGGATGCTGTCTTATCAGTTTTATTTGTATATAATTTAATTTATTTTATTTTGTATTTAATGTGAGCAGTGACCAACAAAATACATTTAAAAACCCTCAGGAACAATAGCCAAATTCAGTAAAGACAACGTAACATATAGAACAGGTGTCTTCAACCTTGATAACTTTAAGACTTGTGGACTTCAACTCCCAGAATTCCTCAGGCTGAGGAATTCTGGGAGTTGAAGTCCAGAAATCTTAAAGTTGCCAAGGTTGGAGACCCCTGATATAGAAAGCTAGTTTGGTCTGGTGGATAAGGCACCAGGTTAGTAACCAGGAGACAGTGAGTTCTAGTCCTGCCTTAGGCATGAAAGGTGGTTGGATGATTTTAAGCCAGTCTCAGGAGACATTGAGTTCTAGTCTCACTTTAGGCATAAAAGCCATCCGGGTGACTTTGGGCCAGTCACCAGGAGACGGTGAGTTCTAGTTCTGTCTTAGCCATGAGTGACTCAGAGCCAGTCAGAGACTGGGAGACTTGGAGTTCTAGTCTCGCTTTAGGCATGAAAGCCGACTGGGTGACTTTGGGCTAATCACCAAGAGATGTGCACCAGTTCTGTTCTCTCAGCCCAGCCCACCTCACAGGATTGTTGGAGAAATGAAATGAAAAAAAAAGAAGCAGTATTAGATAGGTTTGCTGCCTTGAGTTGTATATAAAAATAACAATAAAGGCAGGATATCGATTAAAGAAAGAAATACCTGTCATAGAAAAACCTCAACAAATTAAGAGGGAGATTAAAACAGAAAAAGGGGAGAATGGAATAAACTGCAGCGAACATAAAAGAGAGGTGGAAGAATCAGCTAGAGCAGGGGTCTGCAAACTTGGCTCTTTTAAGACTTGTGGACTTCAACACCCAGAGAGTTGAACTCTGGGAGTTGAAGTCCACAAGTCTTAAAAGAGCCAAGTTTGCAGACTCCTGAGCTAGAGAAAAAATAAACTTCCTAGCACCATCGCTCCCAATAAAACCCCAGTGTCAAAAACGGGAGAGAAGGGTTCGGAGCTGACCTGCGGATCAGGATGTGCCTTCCCCCAGGTAAGATGCTCTTCTTTCTCGCCCCACTCCAGTTCCATGCAGTCGCCTTGTCCACCAGGCCTCAGCTGCTGACCAGCCTGCCCAAGGTGAATCCGTCCCAACACGTTGCTTTGCTGACCAAGCACTTGCTGCATTGCCTAGCCTGCTACCAGCTCCTTCAGTTCAAGGGTTCCATGTTGGCCCTGGCCATCGTGAGCCTGGAAGTGGAGAAGCTGATTCCCGATTGGCTGGCTCTCATCATTGAACTGCTCCACAAGGCACAGGTAGGACCAGACCATTGAACCTGAGGTGAACGGGGGGAGCTTTTATCTTGACGCCGTCTTGGAATTTTGGGACAGGTGGTTGCAGGAACTGGGCATGGCTAGTCTAGTGAAGAGAAGGACCAGGGGGGAGACAGGATAGCAGTCTTCCAATATTTGAGGGGCTGCCACAGAGAGGAGGTGAGGGGGGGGGTCAACCCAATGGTGAAATGTAATTTTTTTTTACTACCGGTTCTGTGGGTGTGGCTTGGTGGGGGTAATGTGACTGGGTGGGCGTGGCCAACTTTTTTTACTTTTTAAAGCATTTTTCCTATAACCTCTTCGGCCAAAGAAGTTGTAAAAAAAGTGCTGTTAAAAGGCTCTGATGATCCCAGCTGAGTTGCCTGATCATCAGAGACTTTTGTGTTCTTTTAAAAGCATTTTTTTTTTGCCTTTAAAAGAAAAAAAAAGCCTCTGACGATCAGGCAACTCAGCTGGGATCGTCAGAGGAGCCTTTTAAAAGCATTTTTTTCCCCCAACCTCTTCGGCCGAAGAGTTTGTAGAAAAAATGCTTTTGAAAGGGTTCTGACGATCTCAGGTGAGTTGCCCGATTGCCAGAACCCTTTCAAAGCATTTTTTACAGCCTCTTCGGCTTGTAGAAAAAAAAGCTTTGATAGGATTCTGGTGATCCCAGGTGAGCCGCACGATCATCAGACGCTTTAAAAAAAAACAAAAAACCTTTTAAAAGCATTTTTTTTGGCCGAAGAAAAAATGCTTTTAAAGGTAAAAAAAAAACCTGATGAACACGCGACTCAGCTGGGCATGCGCGGGGAAGGGGGTGGCAGGGATTTTTGCTACCGGTTCTCCGAACCACCCGCCGATCGGGCAATCCAGTCCGAACCGGGAACATTTCACCCCTGGGCCACGGCCTAGGGGGACCCCTGGACTAGATGACCTCCAAGGTCCCTTCCAATGCTTCCAATCACAAAAGTTAACAACTTCAAAGAATCTCTTTTTTTTTCTCCCCTTTCTCCCCCAACCCAGATGGATAGCTCCCAGCTGATCCACTGTCGGGAGCTGGTATCCAAGCACCTCTCCACTCTGCAGCCTCCTCGGCTGCCCAACTCGGTCTACGTCTACAGTCCCCTCAAGCACAACCTGGTGACTTGCCCCACGGGGGCCTTCCGATTCCACGCCCCCGCGGTCCCAGTCCCCGATTGGCAGGACAACAGCAGGAAGCCGGTAGTGCCAGCCAAAGGATCCGCCTCGCTCTGCCGCCGCCGGCGGCTCCCTCCCGGCAGGTGCAAGCCGGCGACGGCCAAGCGCAAAGTGGAAGAGATGGAGGTGGACGACTTCTACGACGGGATCAAGCGGCTGTACAACGAAGAGAGTCCTCCAGACGGCGGGGATGGCAAGACCGCCCCCGGGTGTGGCATCGACGTCTCGTGGCAAGGAGGCAGCGTTTCTCCCTGCCCTCCATTGCAGCCTGTTTCTGTCATATAGTCCAGTGTTCTTCAAACTCCAGCAACTTGGAAGATGTGTGGACTTCAACTCCCAGGATTCCCCAGCCAGCATAGCTGGCTGGGGAATCCTGGGAGTTGAAGTCCACACATCTTCAAGTTGGTTAGGTTGAGAAACACTGATGTAGTCCTATGTCTTCATGCGCCTTTGGTGGAAAGGCTGTTCGTGCAGATTCAACCAACATCAGGCAGCCATTGGCCTTTTGGGCTAATGGAGGGAAGGCCGTACCTTAACAGGGTTTTAGCAGAAGGGAGCTAGCTATCCTTTTTTTTAAAAAAACAAAAAAATATATACCATATCTCTCCCCCCCCCCCTTCTCCTGATTTTCCTTTGGCGGCTAATGATAGTTTAACTCTGTTCAAAGTTCAGACTTGATTTTAAGTTCTTTAAAAAAAAAAAAAAAAGACCCCCAAAAACCAACCCCCTCCTCCCAAAAATAGTAGCAAAAATCATTTCTGTAGTGTTTGTTCATTTCCACCGTTTCGATCGACTGTTGTGTATTTGTAATCTCTCACGTATTGTTTTGAAGAATTGATACGGGAGTGTGCCGAATGCTTTTCAGATTTCTGGCTGTGTTCTCGCCTCCTTCCAAATTTCCTTCCTTTTTTTTTTTTTCTAAAGAACTCCCTTCGCCTAACTTCTTTTAAAAACGATTTCCAAATTGTATGACTTCCTAGATACGTTTTGGATTGGGGTTTTTTTTGTTTTGCACTTTTATTTTGGGTAAGATTCCCTTGATAATCTTTTCAGGAACAAAAGAAAAACATTTTCTCTTTTAAGTCGAGTTCTCTTCTTTTCTGTCATTCGACCACTTTTGGTCTTTTTGACTGCGGTAGCTCAAACTAAAACTTGGCTTTTAAAAAATGAGGTTTCCTTTTAACGAAAAAGAATCCTTTGTAGAACCTGTCCTATTCGTAGGAAGTAAAAATGGACACTCAAGAACGGGCGCTACGTTTGGTTTGGAAAAAAAAGGGTTAAAGCTGCACAATAATTATGATTTTCATTTTATAGAAAACCTCAGTGGCTGTTGTTAGGCCGACCAAACCGATACGTAACACCTTTCTTTTGTGTTTTTATATACAGAAAAAAGTCTTCTGCATCAAATGCAGAATATAACGAAATGAAACAAACAGCGGGCATTGAAAGCACCTGTGTCCTTTGGGCCATTTTTGTAGCTTTTTGTGTATAAATGATCTTAGATTTCCCCTTTTCCTTATGTTTTCTCCCTGACCTTTTTATGTTTGTGTAAATTTACAACTTTTAAGACAGGGACAAAAAGAAAGAAAGAAAGAAAAAAGACTTTTAAAGATCTTCTGTTTTAAAATTCTAAATGCACTGCTTCTTGGAATAGCCTTTGAAAGGATCTCCTTGATTTTAAAGCTCTCTTCACAGTCCCCCCTTCGAAGGTACTGTGTTTGCCAGTCTCACGGAGAAAGGCTTCGGGTAGCAATAAAAACAAATACGTTGTCCTTCAGTTTCTGACTCTTGGATTTCTTTTGAAGGGGTAACTGGGCGGGGTGGGGGAACGAATGAGTAGCTCAGGCGAATGAGTAGCTCAGCCTTGGAGCCGTTTCTCTTCTCTGCTCCTTTTTGTCAACTGTTAAGGCAGCTTCCATTGCTTGCTTTAGGGCTCTCCAAACTTTTTAAAACTTCCAACTCACAAATTCCTCAGCCAGCCATAATTGGCTGGGGAATTCTGGGAGCTGAAGTCCACAAGTTTTTACAGTTGCCAAGTTTGTAGATCCCTGGCTGGGGTGGGCTTCAAAAATCTTAGCAAGGGGTTCTCTGCCTGGGTGGGCGTGCCTTGGTGGGTGTGGCCCAGAGGTGGGTTTCAGCAGGTTCTGACCAATTCTGGAGAACCGGTAGTGAAAATTTTGAGTAGTTCGGAGAACCGGTAAATACCACCTCTAACTGGCCCCACCCCCATCTATTCTCTGCCTCCTGAGTCCCAGCTGATCAGGAGGAAATGGGGATTTTATAGTATCCTGTCCCTGGAGTGGGCTGGGAATGGAGATTTTACAGTATCCTTCCCCTGTCACACCCACCAAGACATGCCACGCCCACCAAACCATACCCACAGAATTGGTAGTAAAAAAATTTGAAAGCCACAACTGGCATGGGCTAGTCAGCCTCCTGCACCATGGCTCGGGGGAAAGGGGGGTTGGGGGTTTGCCCTCCCCGGTATACGGAGGTTTTCCTCGAGCCTCGGAGAAGGCAAAAACAGCCTCCCCAGGCTCTGGAGGCCTTCCCGAACTTCCAGTAGGCCTGTTTTTCACCCTCCCCAAGCCTCCACGCACACCCTGCACTTACCTGCATCCAAAACAGGCTATGCGGGGACTCCTTGGAGGGGCCAGCTGGAGTGGGATTTGGGGGTTCTCCGAACTGCACAGAATCTTAGCTTGGGGTTCTCCCCAACCCCTGCGAACTCCCAACAGCCCACCCTTGCCCCTGGGCCTACTCTGTCAAGGTGTTTAAAATACAACTTTTCTTCTTTCTCTTAAGACTTTGGAGAACTGGGTTCAAGGGCATTTTAACTGCACCAAACTGGGTTTTAATGACAACTTTTGTGGCCTCCTTTATCCTCAGCCGTGGCTTCCTGGGTATATTTGATTGATTGATTGGAATTCCACTCTGCCTTCATTTTGGACAACTGAAGGTGCCCTGAATAATTCTCCCTCCCCTATTCCCAAGTAGTTTTCCTGCCCTGATCCAGAAAGTTTGTCACAGATGTGTTGACAGACTAAATGTCTATGGAAATTCTCGGTCATCCAGGTCGTTGTCCCAAAGGTGCTTTTTCAAGAGGCAACTAACACACTACCTGGTTTTTCTTTGAAGACGTTTCACTTCTCATCCAAGAAGCTTCTTCAACTCTGAAGAAGTGTCCCTACCATTGGTGTCTTCTGATGATTTCCCACCCAAGTAGGGCTTCAGTTAAGACTCGACTGATCTTTCTGGCTGTAGCTTTCGAGCCCTACCCAGCCTGATACAAGTAGTCCTCGAATTACAGAGGCATGGAAAAGTGGCTTAATGATCGTTTTTCACATGTGTGACCATTGCGGCGATCCTCGTCGGTTGCTTGATCAAAATTCAGATGCTTGGCAACTGGCAGTTTTTTCCCCAGAGTTATGCGATCACTTTTTGCGACCTGATTAGCAAAATCCATGGGGAAGCCAGCTTCACTTAACAACCCTGTTACTAACTAAACAACTGGAGTGATTCACTTAACAACCGTGACACAAAAGTTTGCAAAACGATAAACTCGTTTAGCAACAGAAATTTGGGGCTCAAGTGTGGTCGTTAAGTTGAAGATGACTTGTACTATTTCAGTAAGAAGTTGGGGAGAACTTGGGGGCGGGGGGCAAAGCCTGAAATATTAGCTTATCGCTGAGAAACTTTTGGAGGTCATGGTGGGATTTGAATTCAGTGCAGGTAGTCCTTGACTTACAACAGTTCATTTAGTGACCATTATAACCGCACTGAAAATAGTGACATGACCATTTTTCACGCAACTCATTTATGATGGTTGCAGTATTCAGGAGTCATTTTGCGACTGTTCTGTCCCCCCCACCTCAGTCCGGGAGGCACGAGCAATCACTTAATTAGCTGGCAATTCAGTCCACTGCAGCTATCGGCTCTGGCACCAAACTAGCGAGCGTCTACCAAGTTTCTCTGTTATCTTTTCTTGATGCTGGCGAGTCAACCAGGAAACCAGGAACAAACAGTACTTCACCTCAAGTTCTCTCTTAAGTTGATTTGTTCGCCACGGAGTAGTATAGCAGCCCCTGCTGCTTTTATACCCTGTGGGGTGTGGCTCCGTGACTCAGCACTTCCTAGGCCTGCCCCACCTCTACTTCTGTTGTTCCCGCCTCTCCTGTCTACGAAACCTAGGATCCAACCAGGACTGATTGTCCTCAGTTGGGTCTGGGAGCATTGCCTGGGCGACGGGAGATACAGGAGACAGAGGCCTTATCACCTCTTCCACCTGGCCTGCCTCTGGCTCCTGGAGCTGAGCCAGGGAAGCCTGCCCTGCAGAAAGGGGCCTGACGGCCCTTCCCCCTCACTCTCTGAGTCACTCTCTGGCAGGGAGCCAGGCCCGGGGGTGGGGGGCTGGAGCCACAACAGCGACCTGACAAGCGAAATCAATGGAGAACCCAGATTCGCTTAACAACCATGTTACTAATTTTAACTACAGTGATTCATGTAACAAATATAGCAAGGAAAGTGGTAAAATGGGACAAATTCATTTAATGTACATTTTGAACTCCATTGTGGTTGTAAGTTGAGGACTACCTGTATATCAAAAAATCCTGTCGGTCTACCACGTTTGTTTGTGCCAAGTCAAACGAGTAGCCCAAAGTCCCTCTCTTGAACTGGGACTTTTTCATTTGGGGTTCCCCACTCAAATCCATTGTGTGTCATGTCCCCCTCCCTCTCTGACGACCGGGTCTGGGAAGTCTGTATCAAGCGTGGCCACGAAGCCTCTGCAGCTTTGCCAAATTCCTTTCAGATTTCTCAAGGCAGGCAGGAATCCAAGGTGTGACTTCAGCAAACCAGATGAGACTTTGCTTGACTCAAGGAATGCCAAAAAGCAGATCCTTTTTATAGGCCAAGGGGTGTGGCTCCATGACTCAGCACTTATCCAGGCCTGCCCCTCCCTTCCTTCTGCTGACGTCACCTCTCAGATCTCCCAAAGCGAGGATCGTCCCACTTTAGATTGTTTTCTGCTGTTTGAGAAAGGGAGGGGTCAGAAGGAGTAGGCCCGGGTAATTCCAATCCGTGGCTGACTTCCTCTGATGGCTGCGTGTGAGTGAGGTTTGTTCATTCCTGACATCCCCTCCAGGCTGGGGGCTGGAGGCATGCCAGGCCGTTCCTCTTCATTATCAGACTCTGAATCTGATAGCAGGCCCAGGAGGAGAAGGGAGGGGCCCGGCTGAGGAGAAGAGGGAGGACAAGGTGAGGACAAGGCACAACACTGTGGCTGTTTGCTTAGAATTTAGACAAAGGCAACTCCGTGAATCAATAAAGTCACAGGCGTGGTTTATATATTTATATGTGTAGTTGTATTTATGCATATTACGTATAAGACCATTTTGCTTGGCCAGGGATTGTGACAATTAAAAACGTAAGGATTTCACAATCCTTGACTTAAGCAGAACAGCCTTCGGCAACCACAGCAGATCTGAATGCAAGCTTTAGAAGACAATAGATCACAGCAGCTGCTGTTGTCCTGCTCCTACATCCCCTCTGTACTTCATCCAGAATGCAATCTTGCAGACCAAGCAGATGCATGAACTTTGATTCATCTGGGCTACAGCAGAATGACAGCCAAGCCCCCCCCCCCTGATCCCCCAGCTTCTCAAGGATAAATACAAAGTGTTGTGTCTCGTCCTCCCTCCTCTCCTCAGCTGGGCCCCTCCCTCCTCCTCCTGGGCCTGCAATCAGATTCAGAGTCTGATAATGAAGAGGAACGGCCTGGCATGCCTCCAGCCCCCAGCCCTGGCCCCATGCCTGAGGGGATGTCAGGAGTGAACAAACCTCACTCACACGCAGCCATCAGAGGAAGTCAGCCACGGATTGGAATTACCCGGGCCTACTCCTTCTGATCCCTCCCTTTCTCAAACAGCAGAAGACAATCTAAAGTGGGAGGATCCTCGCTTCCGGAGATCTGAGAGGCGACGTCAGCAAAAGGAAGGGAGGGGCAGGCCTGGATAAGTGCTGAGTCATGGAGCCACACCCCATAGCCTGTATAAAGGATCAGCTTTTTGGCATTCCTTGAGTCAAGCAAAGTCTCATCTGGTTTGCTGAAGTCACACCTTGGATTCCTGCCTGCCCTGAGAAATCTGAAAGGAATTTGGCAAAACTGCAGAGGCTTCGTGGCCACGCTTGATACAGACTTCCCAGACCCGGTCGTCGGAGGGGGAGGGGACATGACAGGTAGCTTAGCTGACCCCTTTGGCTATTTAAGTAAGGCAACTAGGGGAAGCAGCTGTGCATGGAACTGGATCTCTGGCAAGGAAAGAGAGAGCGAGAGAAACTTGGACAGAGTTGAAACAAAGGGAGGTAGTAGAATGAACAGCCTGCCTTGAAACTGAGGAATTGGCTTCGCTGCTCCGCATACTCGGGCCTGCATATTACGCAGCTCTCAATGGGAAATTGCGAAGCGGCACCACATTTTTAAGATGCCAAGTATGGACTTGAAAGCCCAAATCGGCAATTGGGAGAAGCTCATGGAATTCATCTCTGGCCCAGTACAGAATTTTCTTGACCTGTGTCCATAGTACACGTAGATCTCAACTTATAAACGTTTCATTGGCGACGTATGCCTACCACCACGCCTGAGGCAGGACTGAAGCGTAGCTACTCTGAGGAGAAAAAAAAACAGACGCCACACACAGCTTTCAGGGTCTTTTGATTTCGCACCATGATTTCCAGTGTCAGTCATGCTGGATTTTGTGTGTGTGTGTGTGTGTGTGTGTGTGTATAAATAAATAAAATGGACTTGGTATATGTGTATATAGGGACACAGTGCCTAAGGCGCTGAGCATGTCCATCGAAAGGTCGGCAGTTCAGAGATTCTGAAAGAGATTTAATAAAGGATTGTATGATAAAATGGGCACAGAATATTCAAGAACCAATAATGTTGGAAACATGGGAAAAAATTTGGGTTAGAAATGTTAAATTTACGCAAGCGCAGAATTTAAGGGAAAATTTTTATAAGATGTTTTATAGATGGCATTTAGATCCTAAGAAATTATCATGTATGTATCCAGATATGCAAGCGAAATGTTGGAGATGTAATTGTGATGATGCTACATATTTTCATGTATGGTGGACTTGTAAGAAAATTAAGTCTTTCTGGATAAGAATCTGGTGGATTATGCAGAATGTTTTGAAGAAGAAGATAAAGTTCCTACCGCAATTTTTCCTTTTGGGAATAACAACGGACTGTACAGTGATTGAGACTAAGTTGATTTTGAACTTAATAACAGCAGCACGACTGTTGATTGGACAATATTGGAAGAAAAAAGAATTACCCACAATAGAAGAATGGATATTGAAAGTTTCCAATTTGGCTGAGATGGCTAAAATCTCAGCCTTCTTGAAAGACAGTACTCAAGAAAAATATTTAAATGAATGGAAGAACTGGATTGATTATATTCAAAATAGATATCAGATTAAGAAATTTCGGATTGCTTTTGAATGAAGGATGTTATTTTTGATTTTAATGGAAGAAGTCAGGTTATGTGAGAGAGAAAGATTATAATTGTGTTAGATTTTAAAAATTTAATGTATGACTGTTTTGTTTAAGGAACTATACCTTGTGTTTGCTCCGGGAAGTCCGGGGGGGGGAGGGGGGTTTAGGAGGGAGGGGGGGAGGGGGAAAAATTTAATTGTTGTAAAACTATTTTAATAAAAAAAAAAAAAAAAAAAAAGAAAGGTCGGCAGTTCAGCAGTTCGAATCCCTAGTGCCGTGTAACCGGGTGAGCTCCTGTTCCTTGTCCCAGCTTGTGAGAACCTAGCAGTTCGAAAGCACGTAAATAATGCAAGGAGAAAAATAGGGACCACCTTTGGTGGGCGGGTAACAGCGTTCCGTGAGCCTTTGGCGTTTAGTCATGCCGGCCACATGACCACGGAGACGTCTTTGGACAGCGCTGGCTCTTCGGCTTTGAAACAGAGATGAGCACCGCCCCCTAGAGTCAGGAACGACTAGCATATATGTGCGAGGGGAACCTTTACCTATATAAAAAAAGCTGGAGAGTGTCCAGCTATGGGAATCAAGATGGATATATCGCAGTGGTGAAATGTAAAATTTGTTACTACCGGTTCTGTGGGCATGGCTTGATGGGGGGATGTAATGTGATTGGGTGGGCGTGGCCAACTTTTTTTTTTAACTTTTAAAAGCATTTTTTCTACAACCACTTTGGCTGAAGAGGTTGTAGAAAAAATGCTTTTAAAAGCCTCTGACAATCCCAGCTGAACTGCGCAATCATCAGAGGCTTTTTTTTTTACTTTTAAAAGCATTTTTGCGGCCGAAGAAAAAATGTTTTTAAAAGTTAAAAAAAAAAACCTCTGATGATTGCGCAGCTCAGCTGGGCATGGGGTGGGCAGGGATTTTTGCTACCGGTTCTCCGAATCACCTGCCGCCATCGCTACCGGATTGGGTGATTTCATTTCAACCCTGATATATTGTGATTCCGAGTGGTAGCAAGCTCAGGATCCAAAAAAGATCTCGACAGACTTGAACGATGGGCCCAATCCAACAAACATGAAATTTAATTGGGCTGTTGGCCTGAGCAATTTGGTTGCCAACGTTTCCTCGCTGTTCGAGAAGACAGCGATTTAATAAAGGATTGTATGATAAAATGGGCACAGAATATTCAAGAACCAATAATGTTGGAAACATGGGAAAAATTTGGGTTAGAAATGTTAAATTTACGCAAGCGCAGAATTTAAGGGAAAAATTTTTATAAGATGTTTTATAGATGGCATTTAGATCCTAAGAAAATTATCATGTATGTATCCAGATATGCAAGCGAAATGTTGGAGATGTAATTGTGATGATGCTACATATTTTCATGTATGGTGGACTTGTAAGAAAATTAAGTCTTTCTGGATAAGAATCTGGTGGATTATGCAGAATGTTTTGAAGAAGAAGATAAAGTTCCTACCGCAATTTTTCCTTTTGGGAATAACAACGGACTGTACAGTGATTGAGACTAAGTTGATTTTGAACTTAATAACAGCAGCACGACTGTTGATTGGACAATATTGGAAGAAAAAAGAATTACCCACAATAGAAGAATGGATATTGAAAGTTTCCAATTTGGCTGAGATGGCTAAAATCTCAGCCTTCTTGAAAGACAGTACTCAAGAAAAATATTTAAATGAATGGAAGAACTGGATTGATTATATTCAAAATAGATATCAGATTAAGAAATTTCGGATTGCTTTTGAATGAAGGATGTTATTTTTGATTTTAATGGAAGAAGTCAGGTTATGTGAGAGAGAAAGATTATAATTGTGTTAGATTTTAAAAATTTAATGTATGACTGTTTTGTTTAAGGAACTATACCTTGTGTTTGCTCCGGGAAGTCCGGGGAGGGGTTTAGGAGGGAGGGGAGGGGAAAAATTTAATTGTTGTAAAACTTTTTTAATAAAAAAAAAAAAAAAAGAAAGGTCGGCAGTTCAGCAGTTCGAATCCCTAGTGCTGTGTAACCGGGTGAGCTCCTGTTCCTTGTCCCAGCTTGTGACAACCTAGCAGTTCGAAAGCACGTAAAAAATGCAAGGAGAAAAATAGGGACCACCTTTGGTGGGAGGGTAACAGCGTTCCGTGAGCCTTTGGCGTTTAGTCATGCCGGCCACATGACCACGGAGACGTCTTTGGACAGCGCTGGCTCTTCGGCTTTGAAACAGAGATGAGCACCGCCCCCTAGAGTCAGGAACGACTAGCATATATGTGCGAGGGGAACCTTTACCTATATAAAAAAAGCTGGAGAGTGTCCAGCTATGGGAATCAAGATGGATATATCGCAGTGGTGAAATGTAAAATGTGTTACTACCGGTTCTGTGGGCGTGGCTTGATGGGGGGATGTAATGTGATTGGGTGGGCGTGGCCAACTTTTTTTTTTAACTTTTAAAAGCATTTTTTCTACAACCACTTTGGCTAAAGAGGTTGTAGAAAAAATGCTTTTAAAAGCCTCTGACAATCCCAGCTGAACTGCGCAATCATCAGAGGCTTTTTTTTTTTACTTTTAAAAGCATTTTTGCGGCCGAAGAAAAAATGTTTTTAAAAGTTTTTTAAAAAAAACCTCTGATGATTGCGCAGCTCAGCTGGCCATGGGGTGGGCAGGGATTTTTGCTACCGGTTCTCCGAATCACCCGCCGCCATCGCTACCGGATTGGGTGATTTCATTTCAACCCTGATATATTGTGATTCCGAGTGGTAGGAAGCTCAGGATCCAAAAAAGATCTTGACAGACTTGAACAATGGGCCCAATCCAACAAATAATGAAATTTAATTGGGCTGTTGGCCTGAGCAATTTGGTTGCCAACGTTTCCTCGCTGTTCGAGAAGACAGCGTCAATGCGCTTCCATTATGCATAAAAAATGCACCTTAGGAACAAGCTCTGGACTTCCACTGTTGCAGAAACTTCTTTTTAAAATTCATTGGAAACACATGTACTTCATATCAAGGCAATAAGACATTAGGTGAACATCGCCATATGGCAAAAATGCACATCTTTTCAGACACAAATCTAAAGGATTTAGAAAAGGCGATCCACAGTAAACAGAGCCATAAAACAACATTAACACATCACTGTTCCACATTCATCCTGGGAACAGCAACAGCTAAGTCGATAACTTTTTACTCCCTGAAATGGTCATAATTTATATTAAAAATAAGATTATCTAGTACTTTCCAGATAAGCAGGGGCAAACTATAAAGCATTTTTAAGAGTCATTAGGCCTGTTTAATCAATTGAATGGAGAAACTAAAAGCTATGGAGCTTTTTCAGCTTCAAAGCATTAGAACACCATAAAGAGACATTTCACAATCCGTGGTGTGCCCACTGCTTGTTCTCACTTCATTCCGGTCCACACTCCAAGACAAGTGGAAATCCTGTTGCATCACATTTCTTCCTTTCAAGGTTCCAGTATGATTGCAGCTGTAATTCTAGACTCGGCAGGCAATGCAGAAAATTCAATTCTTCACCAATAGTTAAAGCCTTCCCTCCCACCCAAAGTCTGGTACTGAACATGGGTGAAAACCTCGCATTCCCAGCTTCTTCTACATTCTCTAGGACCCTCTTTGGCATCTTCAACTTGTGCATGCCTTATTTTCCTGATCTCGATGCTCAAGGGATTCAGAATCAGAATCGGAATCGAGCTGGAAGGGACCTTTGGAGGTCTTCTAGCCCAACCCTCTGCTCAAGCAGGAGACTCTATACCCATGATGGCGAACCTGTGGCACGCGGAGCCATATCGGTGGGCACGCGAGCTCAGCTCCACCAGTTGATTTTCGGGCCTTCTGGGCCCACCGGAAGTAGGGAAACGGGCTGTTGCCTGCCTCCGGAGAGTCGGGAAAGGGGGGTAAGCCTGTTTTTTGCTCTCCCCAGGCTCTAGAGCCTCTCTAGGAGCATGGGGAGGGCAAAAACGGCCTTCCCCACCATCCCCCGGAGGCCCTCTGGAGGCCGGAAACAGCCCATTTGCCAACTTCTAGTGGGACTGGAAGGCCCGATTTTTGCTCTCCTCAGGCTCCTAGAGAGGCTCTGGAACCTAGGGAGAGCAAAAAACAGGCCTACTGGGCCCAACCTGCCATCACGTGCCACAAGTGGGGGGAGTGGCACTCGCATGCGCGGGGTGCATAGAATTATGGGTGTGGGCACTCCTGAGCACGATCCTCCCGTGGTCCCCCCACTTTTGGCACATGATGGCAAAAGGGTTAGCCCTCACTGCCCTATACCATTTGAGACAGGTGGATGTCCAGTCTTTTCTTAAATATCTCCTGTGATTAAGCACTGGGCATCCCTCCCTAGTTTGACTGTTACATCAGTGAACCAAATGAGTCATCTCCCGGAATTGTGCGAGTGTGCAACGGAGTGCCTTTGTGTACATACTGTATGGTTTATTCCTGGGACTGCATCTTACACTGTATATTTGTGGCTTCGTTTACTGGATTTTGTATCTTCCGTGGTTTATATTTCGATTTCTATACCCGAAATACAGGACTAAATTTCCCCGCTGCTCAGAATCGGTCTGGGTTTCGGATTCTGCATACCTGAATGAATAAATAAATGGAATAAACACTATCCAGAACAATTCTGAAAATGAATCATACTGTGCCCCCAGGGACTCACTCTTCAGGGATCCCACTAGTACAGCTGAGCCAGGGTTGATATACCTCGTGCAAGAATTGTAATTTACATATCAGGATATAAAGTGAACGGATTTACAATCCAGGTTTTAAGACTATCATCCATTATAGCTTTGGCCGAGAATTCCTACCCCGTCACATGTATTTTCAGGTTTGATCATTCTCACAGTAAGTCAGCCTATTGTGTGACCAGAAACTCCACAACCCATGTTGCTTCTGACCCAAACTATTTGTGTAGTCCACACAGAACTGGGGAATTCACCCAATCTTGGGCAAGTGTGCTTAATGTCGGCACAGCATTTTGGGGGTTTATTTCATTGCTTTGATTTTCCATTGTATTTTATTGCAACTAGTTTTTAATCTTTGACTTAATTGGAACTGCTTGGTAAGAGTTTGCCTTTGAAAAACATCAGTAACAACAACAACAAAAATGGACTGTTGACTTCTAGGGCACTTCAGGCCTTAGGGATGAAGATCATGGAGTGTTTCAATTACCAAATTCCTTGCTTGTTGATCCAGAAAACAAGAGGTATGGTGAGTGATGTCCTTTTCTGTAAACATTAAATGCCAGCAACTCGAGGAAAACAATCATTAATCAGGTTGAACTCATTAGAGAATATTCTCTCTTCCCCACACAATTCTGAACTTGTTTTCTGGACATGTTTACTGCGTTTTAAATTGACAGGGATGAACTTTTAAAGTGGAACAGAACAAATCCCCATGAGATGCAAAAGTCAGAATCATCAACAATTCCTCGAATACCAAAGATAATGATTTCCTAATCTGCAATACAGATAGTCCTCAACTTATAACCATTCCCGTAGTGACTGTTTGAAGTTACAACAGCGCTGAGAAATGTGATTTATGATCAGTTTTCATACGACACTTGTAGCATCCCGAGGGTCATGTAATCAAAATTCGGACATATGGCAACTGACATGTATTTATGACTGTTCTGGGGTCATGTGATCACCATTTGTAACCTTCTCAGCCAGGTTCCCAACAAGCAAAGCCCCTGAGGGAATCCAGATTTGCTTAACCACCACATGATTTACTTAACAACTGCAGTGATAGGTTTAACAGCTGTGACAGAAAGGTCGTAAAATGAGATGTGACTCATTTAACAGCTGCCTCGCTTAGCAATGGAAATTGGGGGCTCCGTTGTGGTCGTACATTGAGGACTACCTGTATATGAAGTGTTGACCAGACCAGAGATCTCCAACCTTGGGAACTTTAAGACTTGTGGACTTCAACTCCCAGAATTCCTCAGCCAGTTTTGCTGGCTGAGGAATTCTGGGAGTTGAAGTCCACAAGTCTTAAAGTTGCCAAGGTTGGAGACCCCTGGACCAGACAGCAAAGAGATTAGCAATGTTCATAGGAATTTCCCAAAGCTATAGTGGTCAGGCCGATTTAAACTAGATTAAAAATAGGGTGTAATCCAAAATGGTGGCTCCATCCTTAAGTCTGATGTCTGAGTCTCCGTAGGCTCCGGTTAAGGAGTGTTGTGAAGACAAACTCTAGGAACTTGTGCGAATTCATATGGCTTTCAAAGTGACTAGGATAGATAGTCCCTCTCAGAAAGGATTAAGACCGAGTGCTAACACTTCAGCAAGATACTTCAGCAGTATCTGGAGTTTGCATATAAACACACCCAACCCTCTGACATGCATAGACACACGCACATCCGCAGGTCCACTTCAGGAGTCCTTTCTCCTTGCATCCCCCTCCCACAAAGGAGAACCTAGAAAGTTCTTCATTGCAACAAACTACGATGGCGCCCAAGTTCTCTCAGCCCCCTTTCTGCCTATCAATCTGGGCAGCGTCAAAAGTCTGAATGTGGACTGAGGCTGGTCAAAGACGTGAACGCAAAGAGCCCAACAAGTTAATTTTTCAAAGACCCCACAAAGGCGGAGGAGGTGGAAGAAATGAGGTAACTTGTCTCCCAATTGGGGGGTGGGGGCTTGTGAGAGAGACCCTGATGGTTCTTCTAACGCACTATAGTCCATTAGGAGAAAGGAAGTGGAACTTGGCAAGGTGACTGACAGCTACATAAAGAAGAAGCTACAGAAAAAAGAGAAGAAAAGGAAAAAGGTTCAGAATACAAAGAAAGGGAAAATAACATAACAGAAAAAATAAACAAGCTTTTGTTTGTTTTCCAAAGTAAGAGTGTGAATGTAGACATGAAAAATGGGATGGTATAGTCAAGTCTAGCTACTGGGATCTGCATCCTTTTTTTTAAACAAAAAACTTGTATTGCGCCTTTATTGTTTTTAGAAATGATGGAAGGTGGCAAACATATCCAACACACTTTCCTTCTCCTATTTCTAGAACCTTGTGAGATGAGTTAAGAGAGTGACTGGCCTCCATGCCTAAGGTGGGACTAGAACTCACCATCTCCTGGTGACTGGCCCAAAATCACCCAACTGGCTTTCATGCCCAAGGCAGGACTAGAATTCACTGTCTCCAGCTTTCTAGCTGGGTGCCTTAACCACCCGACCAAATGGCCTACTACTATTGAAATTTTCATCCCACGAAGAAACTAAAGCCAGCAAACTGATAATTTTCTTCCAGGGTATTTTATTTCTGTTCTGTATTTGATATGGTTTCCAACACAGGACAGGGGAAATAAATGGTTATTCTTACAACCAGGTGACAAAACTGGGCTGCCACTATTTCAAAAAGCCCTTTCGTGCTGTCCAAAATGTCTTAGCTCTTGAGGCGAGGAAATTCATAGAGTCCAAACTAGACCTGAATATACATGCCCAGCACATGAAAACACATGAAGCAGAATGTTTGAACCTTGCCAGAATGTTCTTACTTGAACAAAGGACAACAAGGTGATATGTGAAATCTGTAAACTATCAGAAAAAACAGTGTGAAACAAAAACGGGTGTGTGTTTTCAAAGAAATATGGGAAAAATAAATGTGAAATCCATCAATTATTTTTTTGTCAGGTTCCCTCCCCATTCCCAACCCATACAAATACTGAATAATAAATCAAAAATCAAAACATCCTTTGTTAAAAAAAGGCACATACATACAAAGCAATATTAATTACTTGGTTGGGGTTTTTTCCCCCTCTCTTTAAATGTATTTTCTCCTTCCCACTTTAGGTGTTCAGGCTCTTGGGAAGTGGACGTTTAAGAACATATACAAAAAGCCCCATCTTCTTCAAATGCAGAAAATTCCCAGCATTAGTGTATTTTGAAAAAAAATGAAGACTTTTTTTGACTTTGATAACAAAAGTCTAATGGACAGATACATAACATATATTAGCCATGGTAAATTGGTTACAAATTCATTCTGGTAAAAACAGGATATTTTCAAAATAGAAAGTTAATAAACAAGTTAGACCTAAAAAGTTTTAAGGCTCTTGTGTAAACTTAAAAAGAACACCCCCACAAAAATAGAAGTATACAAACAATATATTCCTACTGCTGTTCACAGTTTTATTTTTCAATAAGCTGGGAGAGAGAGGTAAAACATAAACCTTCATATAAGTTTTAAAAATACACTGCCAGGCTCAAGCTAGACAGTTATAGACAGACTGTAAATATAGCTGTGATTCTGATTCCATTTTTTGAGGCAAAGTTCTAGTAAAAACAATACAACTTCAAAGAATGGTAAGTCACACATACAATTCACATGTTCAGAAACAACACAAGCTCACAGGTACACCAATGTTTGCAAAATGTAGTATTTATTAGCAGATCTCTAACCAGTTGGAAGAAGGATCTAAGATTTTCAGCCGCACTGAAGCCATCTGGTCCATGTTGAAGCTTCAAATCCCAGAATTCCCTGTTCAAGCCTGTCTACCTCAAAGAATTCTGGGAATTTGAAGATGATGTATCGGATGGTACTTAAGTTGAGGAATCCTATTTTTGAATGTGTTGTGCCCACTTCATTCAAACAACCCTTGAAGCTGGGGGATTCCAGGGAGATATTCCATCATCTCAACACTCATCTTTTTTCCCCCTCCTCTTGAAGTTGTGCCTATGGGCACCACGTCCGATTTGTCTATTTGGTTATGAATTCATCAATTAGGATCAATTTTGATGCCATTTGATCAAGGATCCCACTAAGGTGGCAATGCCTAGTAGCCCACAATTAGTATTTCTTCTTCAGTTGTTCACTGTGAAGATCGTATCCTAGGTAAGCCCAATTTTGTACTATTTCAACTCCAATATTTTGAAGACACTTTTATCTCCTACCTACCTAATTACTCTGTCCTCGTAATTGTCCCTTTTGGGGACATCCATATCTGGAGATCACTGTTCCATAGTTCAGAATCCACGGGACTGAAATGTAAATAGCATTTCAGGGGCTTTTAGGACAGGAGAAATTAGACATAGGACTAAGTAACCAAAGCCTATATGAGGGAAATGCTAAGGTAGTTTTAGATCAGGGGTGGTGAAGGATGGTCCTTTTATGACTAGTGAACTTCAACTCCCAGAATTCCTGAGCCAGCCATGCTAGCTCAGGAATTCTGGGAGCTGAAGTCCGCAAGTCATAAAAAGACCATTGTTCACCACCCCTGCTTTAGATGATCCAGCTGTGCAGTAAGCATATACAGTCTCACTATCAAACCATGTATTTTAAAGATGCCATGACCATCTTCATTATCCTGCATTTCTGGTGCCTATAGGTAGTCCTCGATTTACAACAGTTCATTTCGATATTACAACGCACTGAAAAAAGTGACTTATGACCATTTTTCACACTTACAACCCACTGCAGCATCCCTGTGGTAACATGATCAAAATTCAGACGCTTGGCAATGGACTCATATTTATGCCGGTCGCAGTGTCCCCTCTGCCGCCTTCTGACAAGCAAAGTTGATGGGGAAGCCAGATTCACTGAACAACCAAGTTACTAGCTTAACAACCAAAGTGATTGGTTGTAGTGAACCAAAAAGTTGTAGAACGGGGGCAAAACTCACTTAGCAAACATTATGTCTCACTTAGCAACAGAAATTTTGGGTTCGTTGTGGTCATAAGTAGAGGACTACCTGTAGTTCATCCCACAGCATGGTCACATACAACAGACAACCAACTCTCTTGCTGGAAGAGTCATTATATGGTGCTGGTGATCTAAAGAAACCCAGAAGAGAGAAGCAGTTGAGATTCCACTAAGTCCTACCGAAGAACAGATTCTAGTGCTTAATTCCCCCCTCCCCCAATTTCATGAGTTATCAATCATACCTCTCAAGAGTTGCAAATCCATAGAGATCTTGCTATGAAGTATTCACTTTAAGCTCCAGTTTTTAAGAGGCTAGGTACCACTGTCTTCTCTTCAAGCTTTTTCTTAGCATTTGGCTGGATTCTCATAGCACAGGAAGCCATAATGGAGATTTGTTTTGTTTGGGTTTAGTGTTGAACAAATATAACTCTAGTTTATGCAATAAGCCATCAACTTGTACTGAACTATCTCCTATTGCTGTGCGTGAATGAAACATGTCCTGTATCATTTTTTTAAAAGACTAGTTTTAAAGATATAGAACAAGTATGAAATCTCTGAAATTTGATTTCTATATTATGCAACTTGAAATACTAATATGAGATTAACCCTTAAAATAGATGGATGCGTGTCTGAATCTTTTTTTATTTTATTTACACATATATACACTATACACCCCTCCCCTAATTCTGTCAGTATCCAGTATCGGGAGAAGGGCGGTATAAAAATCAAAATAATAAATAAAATAATAAAACCTAACATTAAAATATGTAGCATTGTGCTTCAAGGGTTGTTTACTGAAACCTATCCGGAAACGGAATTAACAGACCAATGCTAAATCCTTTAAGGGATTTCCCACTATAATGCAAAATAAGGTAAAGGTAAAGATTCCCCTTGCACATATATGCTAGTTGTTCCCGACTCTAGGGGGCGGTGCTCATCTCCGTTTCAAAGCCGAAGAGCCAGCGCTATCGTGGTCATGTGGCTGGCATGACTCAACGCCAAAGGCGCACAGAACGCTGTTACCTTCCCACCAAATGTGGTCCCTATTTTTCTACTTGCATTTTTTACGTGCTTTCGAACTGCTAGGTTGGCAGAAGCTGGGACAAGTAACAGGAGCTCACCCTGTTATGCAGCACTAGGGACTCGAACCGCTGAACTACCGACCTTTCGATTGACAAGCTCAGTGTCTTACCCACTAAGCCACCACGTCCCCTCTAATGCAAAATACTTTAGGTTAAACCACGAAAGGATGAAGTTGCAATGGCTCTAGATAGGATTTCTTACTGAACCAACTGAAATTCAGGCAATAACTGAAATTTACTGAATTTATTTCAAAATTAGAAAGTTTATGGTGTGGGGAACCTACCAGGGTAAGCACAGGTAATGGAGAATGAAGCAGACCAGATCTATTTGCTACTGTATGAATTTGGTTTTGTTTTGTTTTTTATTTCCCACTGAAATCTATGGGATTTTTCTGTGATTGAGCTGTGCTTCTGGTCTCAAAGGGGCTGAAATCTCATCAGCTCTTGAAGTGGAGTCAGTGTGTTTATGTTCCAGTTAGAAATGCTTATTTATCCTGGCTAAAAGAAGCAAGAGACTTATTTGGAACCATACTCATTATGCCTGTAAGCTCCCTCCAAAAACAGACAAACTTTTCTTCTCAAGCTGTACTTACATGCAGAGTGAAAGCACATCCCAAAAGTGGTGAGGAGAGACATTATTCTGTGCACAGCCAAGGATTACTGTGAAGAAAGGCATAGATAGATGCAGAAAGGAAAAGAAAGTGGAGGAGTCAACGAACTACACATAGCCCAGAGAGCACCATAAAACAGGACAAGGTTCTCATTTGGTTGTTATTTAGTTCCCTAATCAGCAAAGAGTTCAAAATAAGAAATACAGCCTCCCCGTTTTCTATCATTTACTGCAGTGGTCCCCAATCTTTCTGCCTCTGCAGATTGGCAGCCGCGGTAGGGGAGAGGCGATGGTTTCATGCATGTGTCTGCCACTTACACAATTTGAGCTTTATGTGTTCACCTGTTCTTTATGCGGCCTGGTTCCCAAGGGGCCGTGGCCCAGTTGTGGACCAGGGGTTAGGGACCTCTTATTTACTGGGCTGGAATGAAGGCTGGTGCAATTACAAGATAATGGGTGGGAAAAGACTTTTAACTTTTCTAGCAGATTTTACTTGCACTGTGTCTGATGGGCCCTAGAAGAAAAAAAAATATTGGGAGGGAAATTAACTAAAATTCACGGGGTGAATTTGGCAAGTGGAGCTGAATGGGAGTTGTAGTGATTACACCCAGGTTACAACCTGGTGTCTTCTAGATATTTTGCGCTTCGAAGTTCTTTGTCATAGTCTAAGGCTTTCTGGAATAAAAGGGAATTGAATCCTAAATATCTAGGGCACTAGGAGCAGAAAATGGTAGGCTTTTGATGACGTTTCTTTCTAATATGGCAAATTTCCTCAATAAACTCACTCAGTTCACTGCTTCTTATATTGATGGAATATTCTTCTTCACCATTTTTGCCTACCAGCCTGTCTAGCTCAATTAAAAAAAAAAAAACTCACTGGGGAAAGATTTGCAAATAAACGAATCCCTTAGATCAGGGTTTCCTAACCTTGATACCTCAAAGACACATGGATTTCAACTCCCAGAATTCCCCAGCCGGCCATGTTGGGAATTAAAGTCCACATTTCTTCAAAGCGCCAAGGTTGGGAAACCTACTTCACACGATTTGATAATGTTGAAGAAAGTGGCTTATTTTTAGGGGCAAAAGAGACCGCAAACAAGGCTGCATTGCGATTAGCCTTACAGGAGCCACACAAAGCTAAGTGTGTTGCAACGTCAATTGTGCAAAAATTGATGGAGCCTAAAAGCTAAAAAAGGGTTGTTGTTTCTTTTAAACCAGATTTGTTCATTGAACAAACCGTATTACTAGCATGGGGAAATCTCTGACCATAGTACACGTAGTCCTCGACTTAACAACAGTTCATTTAGTGACCAAAAGTTACGACGGCACTGAACAGAAGTGACTTATGCACGTTTTTCACACTAAACGACTGTTGCAAGCATCTCCATTATCACGTGATCAAAATTCGGACACTTGGCCTATGGGGGAGAGAGGGGCACACTCTATGGACTTTGTAACACTTGCAATATGGTTTTCGTAGTACTGTTACACTGGCCAACTAACATGGGTTTTCTTGTATTTTAAATTTGCCCTTTTCAAAATGGGTAGCTAATGATTTGCCGTGAGCTTTAAGATACAAGGAAACCCAAGTCAGCTGCCCAGTGTAACAGGACTACAAAAACCATATTGCAAGTATTACAAAGTCCATATTGTGTGGCCCTCAATACTTATGACGGACGCAGTGTCCCGGAGTCGTGTGACCACCTTTGGACCAGCAAAGTCCACGTCGTTAAGTGAAGCCAGATTCACTTAACGACCATGTTACGAGCTTAATTGCAGGGATTCGCTTAACAGCTGTGACAGGACAGTAAAATGGGGCAAAATTCACTTAACAAATGTCTTGCTTAGTGAGCAACAGAAATTTTGGGCTAAGCTGCGGCCGTAAGTCAAGGACTTGTATATGAAAAGTGAAAAGGGCCAAACTTTTACAACTGGGTTAGTACACAAGCAATGATTCCTGGCTAACTGAATATCATGGAATTGCTCAGGAGTCTTTTGTAATCAGAAAGAAACAATGTAAGATAGTCGGAATCACAAGGAGCATCATGAGGTAAAATTGAACAGTATATAGAACCCACAGAAGAGAAAAAGGCGGGAAAAAAGGGAAACGCCCCCTTTTTGCTTACGGCAACCAATCATAGCGTCGATCGCCTCATGCATGAATCAACTCTCTAACTACAGGCAGTCCTCGACTTACAACCGTTCATTTAGTGACCGTTCCAAGTTACAACGGCACTGAAAAATGTGACTTGTGACCGTTTCCCCACACTTCCGACCTTTCCAGCATCCCCACGGTCAAAATTCGAACATTTGGCAACTCGTTTCATAGTTACGACCGTTGCTTGTGTCCCAAGGTCCTGTGATTCCCCTTTTGCGACCTTCTGGGATGGGGATAAGCCAGTTTCCCTTCACAACCATGTCATTGATTGAACAACCGCAGCGATTCGCTTAACAAATGTGGCAAGAGAAGCCGTAAAAACGGGGCAAAGCTCACTTCGCCCATGTCTCACTTAACAGACAGAAATGTTGGCCTCAGTTGTGGTCGTAAGTCAAGGACGACCTGTACAACTTGTTGGGTGTGCTGGCCTATTGTACACTTTACTGTTCCAGCTACTACATTCAATATCCTGACACTTAACACGGTTGATACTTAGCAGTCGTTTCCTTACTTAATGACGGTTAAGTAAGTGGGGGGACAGGTCTGCTTGTTTATAGACTAACCCAGGGGTCTGCAAACTTGGCTCTTTTAAGACTTGTGGACTTCAACTCCCAGAGTTCCTCAGCCAGCAAAGCTGGCTGAGGAATTCTGGGAGTTGAAGTCCACAAGTCTTAAAAGAGCCAAGTTTGCAGACCCCTGGACTACCCTAATTGTTTTTCCACCCTTATTTCCTTTGGGCCCTTCTGCAGGTGGGGATTCCCCACTAAGTGAGGATCCCATTTTCATCACCCTCCTGCTAATTTTTGACTCATTGAACACGGACATGGAAGACTGGGTAGCCCGTTAAGCTTCCCACGCATCTTTGTGAAAAGTACATCTTTAGCCAACGGTTGTCTACATCTCCCCCCAACCAATGTGTGCATGTGCACGGGGGTGTAACACAAGTTCCACAAAACTAAGCAGGAGAAGAACAAAGTCAGCAGGTTACGGAAACCAACGAAAAATAGGACACAGACAGACACGGCTGGCAAAAGCAACACCATAACAAAAGCACTCAGAGAATTGCACAAAAGGCGTCGAACAAGGGCATGGTTAGGAAACTGGCTCCAGTTTTCAAGTCTGGGAAAAGTGAAGGTCTACCAGCAGAGAGAGAGAGAGAGAGATACAGATTAAAAGAGTTGGAAGGGACCTTTTAGGTCATCTAGTCCAACCCACCCCCCGGCCCAAGCAGGAGACCCTACACCATTTCTGACAGATGGCTGTCCCGTCTCTTCTTGAAAGCTTCCAGGGATGAAGCTCCCACAAGGCAAAGCTGTACTATGTTCTCAGAAAATTTCTCCTTCTTTCTAGGTTGAATCTCTCCTTGATCAGTCTCCATCCATTATTCCTTGTCTGGCCTTCGGGTGCTTTGGAAAATAGCTTGACCTCCTCCTCTCTTTAGAAGCCCCTCAAATATTGGAACACTGCTACCATGTCTCCCCTGGTCCTTCTCTTCACTAGACTAGCCGTGCCCAGTTCCTGCAACTCATAAAAGCTTTTTAGCCGTTTCACTCTCTAGCCTGGTGTTCCTCAATCTTGGCCACTTTAAGCTGTACGGACTTCAACTCCCAGAATCCCCCAGCTAGCCAGCTTGGCTGGGGAATTCTGGGAGTCGGAATCCATACAGTTTAAAGTTACCAATTTTGAGGAACACATTCTACCTTCCGTTTTATCTTTTGTGATAGCTCAATTCCACGCTTAGCCTGTTAGCTCCCCACCCACCCAAAAAAACCATGTTTAGTTGAAGTAAGATCAAGCTTCATCATGGGTTAGTTTCTGCATTAGTTGAGAGCAAAAAAAAACTTGAAATCCATCTCAACTGTTGGAAAGGAGAAGCAACGGAATGTGGAAAGTGAGCAAAGACTTAAGAGGACTGGTATATATTCAAAAAGCGGTTTAAAAAGGCAAGAAACAGGAGACAAAGTTGAGAGGACATAGCTGAAAACAAAAGGGATTCAGAAGCCAAGGAGCTAAATAGAGATCACCTCTTATATATCAGAAAGGAAAAGAATCTATCCGGCATGGGAGAACAGAAATAATTCAACACTTCCATCTTTGCAGAACTTAAAAACAGAGGATATGTTTTATTTGTACATTCAACTTCGCTGGCACTCAGCATTTAACAACGATGAAAGTTAAAAATCGTCTTGGAAAAATAGCTTCCTTCTTCTTTCCCTATCCAAAGTCTACACTGAACGTTTTCACAGGTTTTCAACTGGCTCAGTACTTTTGTTTTGTTTTTTCTCAAGACCCTTCGGAAAAGTGCAGTTTTAACCAGTATGCCAAGATGTCCATCTGCCAAACCAAGATTCCCATCATTGTCTGAAGTTACAGGAAACCAGAAAAGTTAAGACCAGACCACCCTTAATCAACCTAGTGCTCTCTGGCTAATTGGGACAATTCCCAGAATTCATATCCAGCATCAATTTCACCAATGTTATCTGTGGATTGTGACAGGTGGCATCTCAACTCACCCAAGAAGAGATTCCCAAACTGTGGCAGGCAAATTGACACTTTTAAATTTTTTTTTATTTAATTTGCATTTATATCCCGCCCTTCTCCGAAGACTCAAGGCGGCTTACACTATGTCAAGCAATAGTCTTCATCCTTTTGTATATATATACAAAGTCAACTTATTGGCTCCCAACAATCTGGGTCCTCATTTTACCTATCTTATAAATGGAAGGCTGAGTCAACCTTGGGCCTGGTGGGACTTAAACCTGCAGTAATTGCAAGCAGTTGCTGTTAATAACAGACTGTCTTACCAGTCTGAGCCACCAGAGGCCACACTTTTGAGTATTACTAAGCTTACAAACCTTCTTCCAACTTATCCTTTTTTCTTAGTAGTGGCGTAAGGATTCTGCAAACTCCAAGTAACAGTGCATCGTTTAAATGTCACAGAACATTATTTTGAAATGATCTTTCTTATGCTTGCATGTCTATTTATTTTTCAGAAAGTTTAAATGACTCCTTTAAAGACGATTATGCCCAAACAACAGTGAAGTATTGTTATTTGCTTGGATTGAAGGGCAATTTATTTTGTGGCTCAAAACAATTGAAATGGGGCAAGATTCTCACGTACAGTACACACTGCATCACAAAGATGAATCAAATTTTAGGATTTATGCCAGAGTAGGCAAGCTGATCCTTCTTTATTAGAAATTGTTTTGAATATGACTGGGACCTTTTAAAAAATTCAGCAAATGAGTTCTGTTTTATAATGTACTGTTCTACCATTTTATTGGATGGAGTGTAAAAAAATTAAGTATTAAAAGTGCATTTTCTACCAATATTAACCACAAGGAAGTCATCATCTATTTTGTTCATGGGGTTATTTATGATTTCAGCAGGTCGTTGTACCAGAAAGTTTGATATCTCCTTTAATTAGAGGTAACGGTTGGAAAAGGCTGCTGCATACTTACTAGAATTGGCAACAATTTAAAAAAAAAAATTGTATGAAACATTTCCTCTGACATTCATTAATGACATATAGTGCTACCGGCTTAAAGTCAGGTGACCAGGTATAGCACTAATATCCATTATCCCATGAAGTTTGATCCTAACTGCAACAGATTATGTTTCTCTTTTTCTGAATAAGCAGTTAATTAATTCCTTCAGACACTCTTTGATTTTGGAAAATTTAGAATTCCAGTGTCTTTTGCAAGGAGTTAGTTGATGCCCTATTGTTCCCTTAGGTCAGTGTTTTGCAACGTGACCCATTTTAAGACGTATGGACTTCAACTCCCAGAATACCTCAGCCAGCATTCTGGGAGTCCACCCATCTTAAAATGGCTTTGATTGGAAATACTGCCTTAGATGAAGAAACCAAAATGGAATCCATCATCAATCAAAAAAAAATATATTGCAACTCTGCATTGAATATATTTGTTAGTTTTACGACCTCCCCAGAGCTGCTGGGTTAAAGAAAGAAAAAAAACCCAACCTGTTGGGTTAAGAAGCAGGACGCTCCTGTAATAGCACCCAGGGAAATTCAAAAGTATTACGCCAGTGGAAAGCCATGCAAAACAGAAAATAACATGCAATAAGTTCCTAGTTTTTTCTATCCCCTTATAGTTCTTCCCGGGAAGAAGCACTGGATTGGATAGGAATTTATGAAAGCAAAACATAAGGGCACTGCTTTCATGTAAGGTTGAAAAGTCCTTATTGTTCCTCACTGGGGCACCTGGTGATTATAAGATGGAGTTAAGAAGTACAAACAAGTTCCTTCAGAGTGTTGTGGTCCGCCAGCAGCCTGCGGAACTGGCAATGGAGTCGGACAGCGATGAGGCTGAGGTGAGGCCAGGGCCATCAGGAAGTGAGGTGCGGACTCCAGAGCCTCCAGAGACTGATAGTAGTGAGGCAGAGGAACAGGAGGAGCCTGTTCCTAATGCACGCATGAGAAGAGCTGCCAGAAGGCAAGAGCAACTCAAGCAAAAAGAACAACTCGGGAGTAGGGCCAAGAGATGATTAGCCCCTCCCATAAGGCTTAAAACAGACCAGCAACAGCGTTTGGGCTTTGCCGGAAAACAATGTTGTTAGCTTCGTCTTCTTGCATTTATTTTTGTTTCGGTGTCTTCTGAACGTTTGCCAAGAAAGGCCTTTGGCAGTTTGCCTAATTGGACCAAGGTTTGTGAGAGAACTGAGGAATTTGTGTTGGGAGGCATTTGTTTTAATTTGAGTTGAACGACGCTGGGAATGAAGTTTGTTTTGTTTTTTTCACGGACTGAGTTTCTAACTACCTACTTGGGCCTGGGTCACAGCACAGGGGATTTTGGGGGGTGTGTGTGTGTGTACAAAAAATATGTTTTGTTTCCTGCTGAGAATTCCAGTATAAAGCCTAAACAAATTTCTGGTCTTCTTCCGTGGTTGCACTGACTTATGGATGGAGCCATTCTTCAAACATCTGAGCCTGGGATCTTAAAGTTAGGTCTTTGTGGCAACCAAAATGAATGCATCAGTGACACTCCAAGAATTGGTCTGCCTAGGTTTCTCTGCCACACCGCTGTAGGACATAAGAATGATTTTCTTAGTCCCTCAATGACAGAATGCGACTTGGCAACCCAACTGAATTTAGCCTGATCATATTTTTTTTCTCTCCAGAGAGGAAATAAATATGTATTTGTAATTGAAATTATTCCGGAGAATAGTTCTAGAGAAAACCTGCAATCCTTTCCATGCTAGATCTCTGCAATATCTTGGAGGCTTTTGGAAGGACGTAATTCATACCGTTATTCAAAGACTGGAATTATTTTCCTTGCTGCTGCTAACTTTAGAAAAACAGATTTGACAAGGCAAATAGAACGACGTCGATGGCTTTCTGAAAATATGGTCCTTATTGAGAAAAATGCGGGACAAATTGAAGCCACGGGAGGATATTGCATGTCTAAAATCTTACAGAGCAGGGGTCTCCAACCTTGGTAACTTTAAGCCTGGAGGATTTAAAGCTGGCTGGGGGATTCTGGAAGTTGAAGTCCTCCAGGCTTAAAGTTGCCATGGTTGGAGACCCCTGCTTCAAAGAATACCTTCTTGATCTTGAAGAAAATCAACATAACATAACAACAGAGTTGGAAGGGACCTTGGAGGCCTTCTAGTCCAACCCCCTGCCCAGGCAGGAAACCTTACACCATGTCAGTCAGAGTCAAGGCACAATCAGATTTGTAAAATACAAGTGGTTTTAATGGGAATTAAAAATTAAGGCTCATGCAATCCTTCATATGTGAACTCAGAGGACAATCCCATCGACTTCAATGGGACTCCCAGATAAATTTGTTGCTTTCCATTAAAATATTAGGATAGTCAAAGACTCGGTTTTAGTCCTCCCTGCTCCTCAATAGGCTGTTGCAAACAAGAAAGGGGCCAAGATATTCTTCAGCCACCATGTTTCATTCACGAGGATCTCTGTTGACCCAGAGATCAACAGGGAAGTCTCCCATGGATGTACAGCTAGTCTTCGACTTACAACCGTTCATTTAATGACCGTTCAACACTACAACCGCACTGAAAAAGCGACTCATGGCCATTTTTATGTTACGACCCTTGCAGCATCCCTGCGATCATGTGATCAACAGTCAGATGCTCGGCAACTGGTTCTTATCTATGACCATTACTACGTCCCAAGGTCCTGTGACCCGCTTTTGCGACCTTCTGACAAGCAAAGTCAACGGGGAAAGCCAGATTCACTTAACAACCGGGTTACTTACTTAGCAACTGCAGTAATTCACTTAACCACAGAGGCGTCAAAGGTTGTATAAAATGGGGGCAAAACTCACTTAACAACTATCTGGCTTAGCCACAGAGATTTTTGAGATCCACTGTGGTCGTAAGTCGAGGACTGCCTGAGGTTGTCCAAATAACATCAATAGGGTGGTCACAACCGTTGATTGAAGCCCTGTCCTCTCTTTATGAGAATTGTGATGGACGTAAAAAAAAAAAAAAAAGAGGACAGGGACTCTGATTGTACGATTATGGCTGTTGTCTTGTTTTTTCCCCTCCCTGCTGACAGCCCTGAATCAAAGGGACTCAATTCATGAACCCCTTGGTCTTGATCCTTTCACCTATTTTAAAGAACATCACCATTGCTGGTCTTCGGAGGAGGAGGAGGAAGAAGAAGAAGAGAAGGAAGAACAAGAGGAGGAGGAAGAGGAGGAGGAGGAGGAAGGAAGGAAGGGGAGGAGGAGGAAGAAGAAAACAGAAGGAAGGAAGGAAGAAAATGGAAAGTAGGAAGGAAAGAAGGAAGCAGGAGAAGAAGAGGAGAAGGAGGAAAGGAAAGAAGGAAGGGGAGGAGGAGGAGGAAGAGGAGGAAGAAGAGGAGGAGAAGGAAAGGAAAGAAGGGGAGGAGGAAGAAGAAAACGGAAGGAAGGAAGAAAATGGAAGGTAGGAAGGAGGGAAGGAGGAGAAGAGGAGGAGGAAAGGAAAGAAGGAAGGGAAGAAGGAGGAGGAGGAGGAGGAAGAAGAAGAGGGAGGCGGAGGAGGAGGAAGAAGAGGAGGATGAGGAAAGGAAGGAAGGGGAGGAGGAGGAAGAAAACGGAAGGAAGGAAGGAGGAAGAAAATGGAAGATAGGAAGGAAGGAGGAGGAGGAGGAAGAAAAGGAGGAGGAAGGAAGGGGAGGAGGAAGGAAGGGGAGGAGGAGGAAGAAGAAGAAAACGGAAGAAGGAAGGAAGAGGAGGAGGAGAAGAAGAGGAGGAGGAAAGAAGGAAGGAAGGAGAAGAGGAGGAGGAGAGGAGAGAAAGGAAGGAAGGAGAAGAGGAGGAGGAAGGAAGGAAGGAAGGAAGGAGAAGAGGAGGAGGAGGAGGAGGCCTCTCACTTCACCCACCCGCCCCCTTAATACTAAGACTAATCAGAAGGATTTGTGTTTAAAAGAAATAGATATAAGATGGCTGAAACACATTACTGCAAAAGCAGGGGAATGCAGGAACATCCTTTGACTTGGCAGCCTTTATGTGAAGCTTGAACTGCAAATTAAAAAACAAACACGAAAATAGAAATGTTAGAAATAATAGCAACTCAAAAGGAGGGGAAAATAAAGGGAGGGGAACAACATGGTGGGTGGGGGAGAAAGAGTTGACATTTGTTTCTCGCTTCATGGCGGGAGACCCATGCAAAGGAATTATTACTGGATGTAAAATAAAAGGAAGCAAAACCACAAATCGTTCCCTCCTCACCGTGCTCATCTTGAGTGCAGGAAAAAATCTTGTGCAAAGGATAGAAAACCGCAACCCAAATTTGCCAGCTGTTTGCAGATGAGCACTTTCTCTGAGAAATGAGAAAGTCCAAAAGCAGAGTTGTTTTGATTGACTGATGACACCTGCATAGTTAAAACTCAGAAGAAACAGACGCTTCCAACCGAGTAACAGCCAAATGGATCTGCAGTCTGACTTAACTGCTCGGTTTTCACATTGCGTTAAACCATCAGGAGGTTGGCTTCGTTTTAAAACTGACTGCACAAAGGAAATCAGTGCAGCTTGAAAATCAAAATGTTTATGGCCGATCGAGTTATCCTGACCCAGCCAACTGAGACGATTTTCCACAATTTTTACTTAAAAGTGCGGTAAGATGTCCAAACTAGGTCAGTTTAAGGCAGCTTTCTATGTCCCTCTAAAAATTCTCAGACTGACGATTTTCCCAACTGTGCTCTAGGGAGCAATTTAACTTGAGCTCCCTACCACGCAAAATCTATTTTGCAGTTGTTGTGTTCTGGTATGACCATAAATTGAATGCAATATTTATTCAGATTTAGTGAACACAATTTTAGATGTATCACACACCTACAGTAGTGGCTAAAATTGTAGAAACCTTTTGGGAAAAGAGTATTTTTGAGGTTTTATGGCTAATAACACCACATTTATTTATTTTTTGAGCTTCAAGATAATCATACTCCGCTGCTGGAATGGCCTGGGAATAGCCCAGACTTAATCCAATTGAAAATCTATGGAGCCGACTAAAGAAACTGGTTAGTCAGAAGCAACAGGCAATAAAACCCAGTTAATAGAAGCCATCGTTCAATATTGGTTTCGCATTATAACAGCTACAGAACTAAAAGACTTGGTTCACTCCATGGGAAGACGTTGTAAGGCCGCAACTCATGCTACAGGTTACCCAACTAATTATTAACTGACATGGTGATCATTTTCGTATGTCTCGTTTTTTCTATGGTGATCATTTTTGTATATCTCATTTTTTTCTATGGTGATCATTTTTGTATATCTCGTTTTTTCTACATGTTTCACTTTTCTTCTTTATACGGTAACTGCTATTCTAATAGCAAATCCTGCATTACATTCTTGATTAAATTATCTTTCCATTGATATATAATTTTATGGTACTACTCCAAAAAAATAAATAAAAAGTGATGTTATTAGTTAGTTTTAGAAAATACACTTTCCCCAAAAGGTTTCCACAATTTGGCCACTACTGTAGTCTGGAATTCTATTCCTGAAAGATTTTGTGTTTCCTTTTAAGGAATTGCTCCAATTTCCTTAGATAAGAATTGAAGTTTGAAGCTTTCTTGGTGACAGAATTATGAAGGCATGGCTGCATTGTGATTTAAATCTATCAGCTAAGACTAACTTCACATCTAAATCCAATAGGTTACACTGCCAATCAAGCAGGGGAGATACAGGATTGTCCAAAGCAAAGCAGGGTAGAGCACAGGAATTAAATTGGACTTGCATAAGAACTTTTCCAAACTGGAGCAGTCTTTTATTATTTTTGTGAAGACCATGCTTAGTGTAAGCGTATGCTTAGGGCTACCTAAGTTCAGGTTCCAAGTTAAAGTATTTTAGAGAAAGACTTTTTTGCTATTGACATTGATGGATAATATTCTGAGACATGAGACCACAATATTTAAATTGTGTTCTCATGTTAGAAATCTTTGCATCTATAGTAAGACTCTTTGTCCATGGTAGAAATATACCATGAGAAACAGAGTAGAGCCAGATCTAGAACATGAAGAGAGATATCTTAGTTGTCATATATTGTATGTGTCAGATTTCAATAAATATGAGTCATTAAATGCAAACGGTTTTCAGCCGTTACAGGTTTTAGAAAGGAAACCTTGCAAATTTGGCTTTTTAACATGACTGATTTGGATTGGAATTCAACTGTCATGTAAAATCTAGGAAAGAATAAAGATTCCTGCTTGTGAAATTCTGAGTTTCTTTGAGGGTTAAACCAGAAGAACAGATATACTGGGGTAATTCCCAATTCTGGATCGTAAATCAGATTTAAAATTCTGTTTAGCAACTCATAAACCAGGGAATTATTTCGCCTGAATTCATTTTCTCCCTTAGATTTTGAACTATAGACAAAGTTCCAAGCTGGTCCAAAAGCAGGAAAATATTTTTAAGACTGCCAGCTACTCCAGGCAATAAGAATGACTTATTTTTATTTCATGAAAAAGCAGCACTTAAGGCAGAGACGCATAAATTCAGAAATAAGCCATTTTCTCAGTACTTTACTTTTTTTTTTTCTGGCATCATAGATTAGATGTCATTATTTCAAATATACCTTTCTGCCCCATCAGTGAATCACTGATTTAATAGGAACAGACCACTGCTTTGATTAGAGGCTACATCCAGACATAAAAAAATATCACAAAGAGGGATTTTTTTCTTAGATTAGTATCGCCTACACAAGGAGCTTTTTCTCCCCTCTATAGAACATTGAAACAAGATATGTTTCTGTTACAAACCTGGAAACGCTGTATTTTCTAGTTACTGTAAAAGGGATTGGAATAGATATTGTTTGGCTGTGATTTAAAATACAGCAGCTTGTTTAACTCCGGGAATTATGTAGCATGTCCAATTCAGAGTATAGCTAAAAATTATTTCCACCACATCCAGTGGCTGTTCTCCAGTTTTATTTAATCTACTTTGCTCAAGTGCTTTTGATCCAAAATACGATGTATTGCACAGAAGTACCTATTTGCCTGTTAACTGATTAATGCTTTCTAGTCCAGGGTCTGCATGGATTTACATAATCTGTCATAGCTTTTGCATTCTTGCAAAATAGGGAATCCTTTAGAAAAGTGTATTTTCTAAAACTAGCTAATAACATCACTTTTTTTTACTTAATACCATAAAATTATATATCAGTGGAAAGATAATTTAATCAAGAATGTAATGACAGTATAAAGAAGAAAAGTGAAACACGCAGAAAAAATGAGATATACAAAAATTATCACCATAGAAAAACCGAGATATATGAAAATTATCCCCATATCAGTGAATAACCTTTTGCGTGGCACTCAAACTTGGGCTCTTTAACCACTGAGCCATCGCACCCCGTTTTGTGTTGCACAAGCGTGTTATGAATAGCTAAAATCCAATAGCGGTCCTATTCTAGCCATGGATTGTGGAAATCTGAGTTAAGTGTAGCTACCTGTGATTCTGCGCTGCACCTAACAGTGATGCCCATTTAGATGCCCATGTACAGAAGAGGTTTTAAATTGCTGCTTAGCAGGATGCTTATATTGGCAGAGAAACAAATTTAAGCGTATTGAAAATGGCCAACACAAATCAAGTTGTATGTATGAACGGCTCATTCCATTTGTAAACCGCAATGTGAGGTTATAACCACAGGGGGGCACTCCATGAATACAAAAGAAATTGTACCTGCAATTAGGGTTTTATGGACTTGCAAGAAGTCTAGAAGACTACCATTTTGTTTTTAAAAATCATCCCTCTTTTTTGTTGCAGGAAAAATCTTACAATGGGGTAATAATACAATTATTTGCCCTGGTAGTTTCCACTTCCTAGCTTCAGTACAGGACTGTTCCTGCGTAAGACTGCAGTGTCAGAATTATTTTCAGAAGTTCCTTTTCTTTCCCAACCCAGGTTTCCGAACACTTTTCTCTGTAGAAGAACCAAATTAGTTGAAAAAAACTAGATTCCACAAGAATAGGAGTCATGAACGAACAGATAATTAATTGATATAAATGTTTTCTTGAGGTACTTTTAAGAAGTGTTTGCATTCTCCAAAGAGAATCCTCTTCATAATCTAAGACAGTTCAGTTTAAGAGTTTCAAGCTCAAAACATTATTCATTTTTTTTGCAAACTGGACTGAGCCCCAAAAGAGTCCTTCACAACCACATCAAACAACGATGTGTTTTCAGTGCACGGTTAAACAAGGACCCATTAATCCAGATCTAGACTAGGATCAAAGCAAGTTATTTTTCTTTTGGGGGAAAAAAAAGAGATTTGAAAAGACGCTGTTGTGGGGTATAACGTGTGTAAATGAAGTCCAACTTGCAGGATCACTAACACCGTGTCAGCTAGTGAGACATGGGAAACTACAAGAGAAGAAAGTGTTTGCTTTGATATCTGTAGTAACACTCTTGTACAGAAAACAAGTTATGAAACACTCAGCTTGATGTGAGTTATGAAGGAACCACAGAAATATTTTCACTGGCTGTTTTCAGCTCTGGAAGATGAGATGCAATTGTTGGGAGGTGTCTTTGAGTTTACAGAATATTTTGTCCCTTATAAACTTCAGCCTGGTTTGTCCTTAGATGACTGTTGTAGAATTTCAGGGACGTTGGATAAGAATGAGAAGTCAAAATAATGTGTTACAAGAAGGTAGTGGAAACCACTTTCATAACATTACCAAGAACGCAAATATGAAGCCGTAAGGAGCAGAACTTCATTGCTCAAGTCTTAGCGAAGAGCTACAATGACTCCACAAATCCTAGAAAACAATATCCAGGTGGTGCCAATCCTCCAATTTTAAAAACCGGGACACTGCTGGAATGCTAACACTCTTTCAAGACTTCGGTTTTAATCTATCAAGCGATGTCTCCTTCGTAAGTCTCAGTGAACAGAATGGATGTTAGAAGTTTTCGGGCCTTTCCATTTGTTTCAGTGGGTTCTGCAAACAGAGTCTCTGGATGGACTGTAAGCAAACTGTTAGCAATGGAGGGGGGGGGGAGAGATGGCATTGAGAACAAGACTAAAAGGGCCCATGTTGAAATGAGCTACTGCCGTTTCCTTGACATCATTCTCCAGATGCGTGGGAAATGAAAGATACTGTCACCCACCACAGGTGTTGCTCAAAATGGCGGGGAAGTCTAGAAGTCGCAAGCCTAACACACCTGAGCGTAAGCTGAAATCATGCAATATTGTGGCAATGATTTTCAGGCGGAAACCATCTCCTGCGTTAAATTCTTTTATTTGCAAATAAGGACTGAACCTGGGATTTCCCCATAAATACATCAACCAAAAAAAAAAAAAAAACCAAAAAAACATGATCGATGTGAATCAGAGATAATGTTTATATCGATTATTCTGACCTCACTGGAAGTTTTCCAGCCCTTGTTCGGTCCGTACCAGCGGTGTGGCAATTCAAAAGGGGTTTTTTGTTTTTTTGCACACCGCTGTCTGTATACATATACAGGCACAGCTTCTTCTTTGCGAAACAGTGCCATCAAAGAATCCTTCATTTGAACACAATCATAATCTACAAAGGTAGAACTTCACACCCATTTTTGCACACTGCTCGAGTGTGTACGTTTTTGCACACGGCCATTGGCATGCAGCCGTTATCAAAAATAGAATCCTTCATTTTTAAAAAAATGGTTAACGTTCACATCTACACATTCATCGCTGCTCCTTAGGAAAGCAGAGCCGAATCACAGATGCTATCAATACAAATTTCGTTCTGCTCCTTGTAAAGTTTGCAAATTTTGAAGGCTGCTAACGGCAGAGAGCAGTCTGCTGCAGCAAAAACAAAGCATCAAGTCTTGTTAAATACCATGCACTTTTTTGGAGAATAAGCGTCCATGGGATCTAAATCAACAAATGGAGGAAGTATTATATTACCTTGGAGTTATGTACATTTTATAGAAATGTCACAAATTAACTAGCATCCTTTGTACTTAGAAAGTATTTGGCAAAACAATTCTGACTCCCTTTATATATCCATACAAAAAAGTATTATACATTTTTTTTAGAAAAATGTTATCTAGCCACAAACATTTATAATTGTCCTAGGAAAATTTCTAGATGTTAAGAAAGCACCTAATTTTACATTCTACTTATTGTAGGAGGAAAACTTAATCCATGTTTGGGATCCTTAAAGAGAAAAGAATGGAATGGATACGAAAATGCTTTTCAGTTGACTAAGGTTAAGTTGGAAACTAGGCAGCTAATAATCTTCTGATCCAAATATTTTTATCACCCTCACTGCTGCTTCTTATGGCAACTAAGAGGAATGTCCACAGGGACTTGAAAGTCAAGATGGCAGTGACAACGATCGATGTTCAATGCCCTGTCTGCTTTTCAGGTGAAAATCTAGCAAAAAAAAGCTGGAGCTTTGCTTGCAACATTATGTTTGCCATTTTGACTTTTATTACCATTCTGTGGGCACCCATGGACCCCAGCATCCGCACAGAAGGCAACGAATTTGAACCCTGGTTGGAAAACTCAGCTATGGGTTGTTAACTAACCATGCCTTCTCAACTCAGAAGGAGTGAAGGAGATATCTTCTTTCAGATGACATCTCAAGAACATTAGATTGCTCTTTCAAGTCATGCTCATAGCCCACCCTTTATAAAGGTCCTGTGTACAGTTACATACATATGTATTTATTGGTGCTATTTATATATCACTTAATGCTCTCGCCCTTCAAAACCACTAACCAATTCAAAACATGATAAGGAGCAGACGGATTAATTCACGATTGGCATTTCCACCCCCCCAGTTCTTTTGTGACTTTTAGGGGCGCCAATGTAAAGAGGAAAGTGTCTTAAAAAGCGCATTGTTTGGGACAAGTTAGGTTGCCCAATGTCCACTGCACAAAATTGTTGATTTTTCAACCACTCTGATTATGCCTCCATGGAATATTACGCCTTGAGATCAATTCTCAGCATTTCCTAGCCAACATGTTCATTGCGAAGAATTCTGAGAGTTGATCCATAGAGATAGCTAGATCGGCGTTTTTCAATCTTGGCAAACTGAAGACGAGTGACATTCAGCTCCCAAAATTCCCTAGCCAGGATGCTGGCGGAGGAATTCTGGGAGCTGAAGTCCACACATCTTCAGGTTGCCAAGGTTGAGAAACATTGATCTAGAACAGGGGTGTCAAACTCAAGGCCCGGGGGCTGGATCCGGCCCGCAGGGGTGCTTAGATCTGGCCCGGGAGGGCTGCGGGTGGAGGGTTGCAGGAAACCGTTTGTTGTGTCTGCGCCCCCCCACCCCGAGCAGGCCCTGCTGCCAGAAAGTGACTTGGACAGTGAGAGGGAAGGGCCGTCAGGACTTACCTCGGGAGCACCGGCTTCCCTGGCTCAGCTCCAGGAGCCAGAAGGAGGCCAGGTGGAAGAGATAACGAGGCCTCCGTCCCCTGACTCTTTCCCTCCCAGGCCACGCCTGCTGACCCAGCTGACGGCAATCAGGCTTGGTTGGACTCTAGGTTTCGTAGGCAGGAGAGGAGGGAACAACAGAAGCAAGGGTGGGGCAGGCCTAGGAAGTGCTGAGTCATGGAGCCATACCCCACAGGTTATAAAAGGCAGCAAGAGCTGGTGTGTCTCTTTGTAACAGGCAAATCCACTGATTAAGAGCTGAAGTTTGTTTCTGGGTGACTCACCAGAATGGAGGCTCTTGGCATACGCTGGCTATTCTGCTGCCAGAGCTGATAGTGCCGGCTAATTAAGCCATCACTCGGACGGAGGTGAAGGGGGGACAGAACACCGTTGCAGCCTAAAATGGAGCTCGGGGTGGCCCTCCTGAGCTCTGTTTTTGCTGGCAGAGGATTGCAGGAGGTTGTCGCAGCCGAAAACGGAGCTCGGGAGCCCGTTTTTGCTGGCAGAGCGCTCGGGTCGCCACAGGCGCCCCCGACACGAGTGATGTCAAGCTGGCCACGCCCACCCTGGCCATACCTAACCCTGATGCGGCCCTCAATGAAATTGAGTTTGACACCCCTGATCTAGAATGTGGAGAAGGCTGTATGAAGAATCTAAATGAAGCCCAGCTGGCCACCAGGAGGAGAAAAAGCACTGAAAATGCAGAGGGAGTGTCCTATTATCTGTGCAAAGCCAGGTCAGTTAATGCTTTTACTCCATCTTCCTTTGAAACGAACCTCGCATCAGCGCTTCAAATAGGCTTCTATTCAAGAGAAAGGCATAATGAACCTCATACACCCAATTTTACAAGATCCACCCATGTTCTACGTATGGCACTCTGATTCCGCTTAACAAATTTTGTTCCACTTCCACAGCAAACACCTGGATCCCCCTCACATCACCAAGGCCTCAAATGACCGTTTCTCCCCCCCCTCCCCATCCCGAATCACTGTGCAATGGGAGCCCATCTAACAGGATTAATGTTGTGCTGTTTCCCAATGATGTGCTTTGTCATTTAATGAACACTCTACGGAGAGTTCAGAATTACAAATAGTGTTCCTTGCTCTTTCAGATCTTTGGCACAAGACAATCCACAATTAGATAAAATTAAGAGACTGGGCCACAGGTTCACAGCTTCCTTCCTTCCCTTCCCTCTCCCCTCCCTCTCCAGCTGTTAATTTTCTCTTCCTCAACTCTCGGTAAAGTAAACCTGGGTAATTCTCAATTCTTCCCAAGGTCCAAAAATCAAGCCCTTCACCCTAATTGATGTCACACCTGCACCAACCTCTCCCGCTTTGGATTCTACACAATTAGCAAACCGCTTTTAAGAACTTTACCAGAGAAGACGGTTGAGAATTTTTAACAGCTCCTGGGTGTTGCGTCAGTTATTCAAAAAAAATCTGTGAGTACAGTATATTAAAGCCAATTTCGTGGCTTGGCTTTTGGTCTCTGTTTCCCCATCTTGTTGAAAAATAAAAATAAAAATAAGAAGTCGAAAAATATTTCAGGTATAAAAAAATAAAGTCGAAGCCCTATGCCCTCCCACCCCCGTCCCTCTTTTCTCTTGGAAAAATAGTGTTTCAAAAAAAAAATAATATTCATTCTGGGTTTAGAAGTTGGGGAGCCCAGTTTCCAGTCTGATAAATGGGAAGAAGCAAATACAGACATGCAACAGAAGATAAGCACACTGGAACAGAAGCCCACAGAGCTCAACCTGGGACAACGGCTTACTTTTTCTTGTCCTTGTCTTTCTTGGTGGTTTGAGAGCTGGCCTGTTGACCCTGTGATTGTAATAGCTGAGCCGCTGCTTTCTTTTTTTGGAAGTTGTTCAGCTCCTCCTCGAGTTCCTTCTTCTTGTCTTCTACCTTCTTCTTCTCCTCTTGGTGAGTCCGCTTTAGATGGTCGAACTTCTCATGAAGCTGCTCGGAGGGAACGGGCGAAGAGAGAGAAAGACAGGGCGGTCACGTGGAATGGAAATCAGCTGCGCCGCGTGAATCAGCTGAGCCAGAAAGAAGGAAATATAGGACAGGATAGGGTGGGGACAGGTGGGCGGGGCCAGCTGATGGTCAGAACTACTGGTTCGCTAGAACCTGTTCACTGGAATTAAGGAGAAACTTCCTAACAGTAAGGACAATTAACCAGTGGAACAGCTTGCCTTCAGAAATCATCACTGGAGGTTTTTAAGAAGAGACTGGATAGTCACTTGTCTGAGATTGTATAGGTTCTCCTCCTTGAGCAGGGGCTGGATTAGAAGACCTCCAAGGTCCCTTCCAGCTCTAGTCTATTCTAATATTCTAGAATATAAAGTAAATATTCTGCTGCCCTCTTCAAGGTCAGAGGGCAACAGAATACATAATGTTTTGAGCACCAGAAGAACTATAAATAGATTTGATCCAGGTATGCCTGATCAATAAAGTATTATCTTCACTCTGTCTCATGACAGACCTTTCTCCACTTTTTGGGAGGAAAGAGATGCATCTAACAAGAGATTTTCTTCTGGATACTGGTTTATCCAAAAGGCACAAAGAATGTAGATGTTGAAATGGAGATCACAACCACAGCTTATGCCTTTCAAATCACTTATGTTCTTCTCTTTGGCTCTATCTGTTTCAGGAAAAATTTCAACAGTAGGTTTTTTCCCCCTCCACCTGTGTTGGAGAGCGAAAAAAAGGGAGTGAAGGCCAGTTGGTTGAGGTTCAGTAGCCACCTAAAATCTGGCCTTCATTTCCTTTTTCCTCTCCGGATTCTACTTACATCTTTTTCTGCTTCCTTCAGCTCCGCTTCTTTCTCCTTCACTCTCATGACAAACATCTGCCTCATTTCTTCTTCTTTCTTCTGTAGCTCACCCAGAAATTCATTTCTCTTGGCTTCGTAGGTTTCTTGCAGGCTTGTTTCCAACACAATGACCCCCAAAGAGAACGGTTGGAAGTGATGAGAAGAAGAGGGAAGGAAGGAAGAAGGGGGGTAAAAAAAGACAACCTTTAACACCAGGAGGGATTCTTATGAAAGACTCCAAAATGATAAATGATAAATTAATAAAATTTCTATCAACAGAAGAGGAACTCATCAAGCCTTTTGTTCTCCGTTCAAGATAGTCATAGGGGGGAAAAAACCCTGAAGTATAGGCAGTCTTCAAGCTACAACTATAAGGCAGCCTGCTCATCAAGGTTGTAACTCATGATGGTTGTAAAGCAGGTCAGTCACATGACCTACCCAATTTTACAGCATTTTTTTTGGCACCAGTTATTGAGCAAACATGGCGATTGTAGGGGGGGGCTGCTGCAGTTGTTAAATGAACATTGCAGTTATTCACCGTAGGCAGTTGAGCACCCAATGTGTGACAAATGGGGGGGGGGGGGAAGGGCACTGACCGTTGGAACTTCATATTCAGGTCAAAAGTACCCCCACTACCAGGTAGGGTTTCTCAGACCTTCAAATAGTTGCTAAGTAACAAGTCATAAGCTGAATTCTACCCATAGTACATTTTTTTAAAGATTTTTCAAAATCTCTTTTACTATTTTTATAAATATTAATTTCATAAATAACGCCAAGCAGCGAACAAACCTATTTTCTCCACAACAACAACCCTGTGAGGTGGGTTGGGCTGAGAGAGGGGGAAAGTCATTCAGCTGGGTTTCATGCCTAAGGCAGGACTAGAGCTCACAGACTCTTGGTGATTGGTCCAAAGTCACCCAGCTGGGTTCCATGACTAAGGCAGGACTAGAACTCACAGTCCCCTAGTGATTGGCCCAAAATCACCCAGCTGATTTTCATGCCTAAGGCAGGAATAGAGCTCACAGTCTCTTGGTGATTGGTCCAAAGTCACCCAGCTGGGTTCCATGACTAAGGCGGGACTAGAACTCACAGTCCCCTAGTGATTGGCCCAAAATCACCCAGCTGATTTTCATGCCTAAGGCAGGACTAGAGCTCACAGTCTCCTGGAGATTGGCCCAAAGTCACCCTGCTGGCTTTCACGCCTAAGGTGGGACTAGAACTCACCGTATCCCAGTTTCTAGCCACAAACTACTTTACATGATACTAGATTAGCAGCACAGAGAACTTAAATCTCTAATTTATCATCTTGATTTATTTCAATAAACCTACAATCTGCATGTGTGCCTTCACAAATTCCTCTAAAAGTTGTGGCAGGAAGGGAAAAATAATAAATTAGTTAATATAAGAATTGTATTTTTTTAAAAAAAATAAAGTTTTGTCCTGGCCTTGTTCTCTTAACTGGAAGGCATCTCTCAACATGCCATTTAGAAGCCAAATTTAACTCTTGGCATGAAAAAGCTGTTTTTTCCAAGACAAATCACGACTGAAATCAACTTGTTTTTTTAATTCAAATAAAAACAGTATTGGGCGATCCTAACCTTTTCCTTAAAAACCTGGTGGAGAGGGAGGAAGGGTGATGAACCCAGATATATTATGTTTAATTTTTATTCAAAATTAAATAAAAAATAATACATGTGAATTTTTATCTTTTATCTTCACCTTACCCAGTTGCCATTTGCGTAACTAGTTTAATTTATGGATACCTCTGGACTTATTCTTCTAAATAAGTGCAGTAGCTGTGAAAAGAGCTACTTCCTATTTTAATTGGAGTAATCTGAATTCCAATCCTGGAGCATAAATCTTGATCTGTTGGCTTAAATACCCACTTTCATTTCCATGATCCTATTATCATTTTGCACAGTGCAGAGACACAGCCCAATTCAAGGGAATAAGGAATTTGTATCTGAAGATACCCAATTATCTGAATAATTGGAGAAATATGAAACACTATTGATCAGTGGGGAAATCCAATGTTTTTTTACTTACCGGTTCTGTGGGCGTGGCTTGGTGGGCGTGGCACTGCTTGGTGGGCGTGGCAGAGGAAGGATACTGCAAAATCCCCATTCCCTCCCCACTCCTGGGAGAAGGATATTGCAAAATCTCCATTCCCACCCCATACTGGGGCCAGCCAGAGGTGGTATTTGTCGTTCTAGGAACCACTCAAAATCTCCGCTATCGGTTCTCCGAACTGCTCAAAATTTCCGCTACTGGTTCTCCAGAACCTGTCAGAATCTGCTGGATTTCACCCCTTCTATGTATGTACATCTGATTGGAATCATGCAGTTGTATCTGGTGCTGTATGTCAGCAACTGAATCCAAGGAAATGGTATACATATTCCTTTACCCAATTAAACAACATTACATCGTTTATTGTGTGGGAACTGTTGGTGGGGGGGAGGGGGAATATGCTCATAAAAATCTGATTAAACATGGGCTGATACAGTGGCAGTGAAACAGGAACCAGAGTTTGGCGCCAGACCAGATTTATTAAATAGGACTTGGCAAGCTGTAATGAGGAATTGCTTCACCACATGGTTGAGGAGAAAGAAAACAAGACAAAGTAGGTGGTGAAAAGGAATTCAGAACCATCTGCCACTTGGCAAAATTACCCCGGTTTTGTTTTGATAGAGCAAACCAATAAAAGCATCTTGTTCAAATAGATGGTAGACTATATTTTATATGGATATTCATTCTTTGACAGCCATAATTCCTTCCTTCCTTCCTTCCTTCCTTCCTCCCTCCCTCCCTCCCTCCCTCCCTCCCTCCCTCCCTCCCTTCTCTTTACCCAGTAAGTACCATATTTTTTGGAGTATAAGATGTACCTTCTTCCCCCAAAAAAGAGGATGAAAATCTGGGTGCGTCTTATACTCTGAATGTAGACTTGTCCAGTTTCTCAAACGGAGGTTTCAGAGGCTGAAAGAAGCTTCAGAAAAGAAGCCCCCAAACAGAGCTTCAGGAAAGAAGCCCCCAAACAGAGCTTCAGAAAAGAAGCCCCCAAACAGAGCTTCAGAAAAGAAGCCCCCAAACAGAGTTTCAGAAAAGAAGCCCCCAAATAGCGCTTCAGAAAAAAAGCCCCCAAATAGAGCTTCAGAAAAGAAGCCCCCAAACAGAGCTTCAGGAAAGAAGCCCCAAACAGAGCTTCAGGAAAGAAGCCCCCAAACGGAGCTTCAGAAAAAAAAGCCCCCAAACAGACCTTCAAGGAGCCTAGAAAAAAAGCCCCAAACGGAGCTTCAGAGGCTTTTTTTCTGAAGTTCTGTTTTGGAGGCTTTGAGAGGCAGGGGAAAAAAAGCAAAAAAAAAAAAAAAAAGAGCAAGGCACAGAGCTCACAACCAAGGAACCTGTTTCTAAAATTCACCTCTGGGAACAGCTGCCAATCAGTTTTTTTCTTATTTTCCTCCTCAAAAACTAAGGTGCGTCTTATACTCCGAAAAATACGGTACTTGCTCCAGCAACACACCAAACTTCTTTCGGAGTTAGTTTGGAAGCTCACCTGCTCTTTACCTACCTGAACGGTTTGCTGTCGGGATCTGTGTCTTTGAATCCCATCTCTTCCAGTTTGCACCGGCGGTAGAGCTCATAATGTCGGCTGTGAGTTTGCTCCCTCAGGTCTTCCATGTTCACTCTGATCAGCATTTCGCGCAACTTTACAAAATCACAGTGGTTTTCATTTTCAACTATTTAAAAAAAAAATCATAAAAAATGTGGAAATGTAGGATATGGCGGGAATCCAATTTCCCCCCCCCCTTTTTTTTCTTAACACAAAAACCTATTTTTCATATTTTTTTTTTAAATCAAAACCAGGATTTATTGCCATTATATCTCCGTAATTATATGAGTGGTGCAGTGGCCTAGAGGTGGAGCTCTTGCCTCACAATCAGGAGGCTGGGGGTTCGATCCTAGGCAGAGGCAGATATATCTCTCTCTGGGCACAATGAGAATATATCTGCTGAATAAAACTCCGCATTGGTGACAGGAAGGGCATCTGGCCAGTAATCACTCAGCTCCATTCAGTTGCCCAGACTTTATCTCACAAGGGATTATGGAGTCATTAAAAGGTGATGATATCTCTATAATTATATCTCCAAAAGATTTTTCTAAGAGCTTGCATTATTTGATTTCCATTATTCCAGTAATCAACAGTTCTGGAGAGGGAAAAGACCTTTTGCTTTTACAGGTATTGAGTTGACTTATGAGAATTCATAACGAGCTAGACTGATTGCTTAATCTCCTCTGTGATTCAGAAATATATTTACTATATTTGTGTCCCTTGTGATTAATGTGCTAAATTTATATTCCTCTAAAATCAATAGCTCTTTTATTAGCAATAAAGGCAAATTAGTCTAATTACAATCTTTTAATTTACAAAATTAGAAACCCCACGGGCTGAAGTCTAAAAGGAGACATTTTCTTGGTGTGCATCCAACACAATTCTCCAGATCTCAGTCACAACCGTTCACGTCTGTTGTTTGCCTTTCCTGCTGACTCAAGAAATTGCTTGTAGCGCTGCCACCTGCCCACCCTAGTTCAATTTTTTTTTCTACCATTGGTATAAAACGTACAAAGATTCATCTGTCCCCGTCAACATACCTTGGACCACTCCCCATGGATATTGTCTAGCTTTGGCCATTTTATTGCCAATCTTCACTTCTTCGGTGCTGCCAACCACGGCAAATGGGAGATGGACCTGCAGTTAGGGTGACATAAGACAGGTCAGGTATTCACCAAAACCAGCCTGAATTAGAGCAAACCTGTCAGGAAATTGTTATTTGCCTAACTAGTTGGCCAGGCAATATATAAACTAACTATGTATGTTTGCAGTAAGAAAGGCATGATATTGCTTTAAGGCTGTGCTGCATCATGCAAGCATCCTGATTGGTTGAGCTCTGTAGCCAATGTATAAAAGGACTACTAAATTATGGCTTGTGGGGAATCTACAAGGACGCTACAGCATTGTAACCTGATGACATGCTGCAACTGTGTATTTGAGCTTTATGATCGTTGCTTGATCATGGCTAGTTACTGATTCCTCCAGATACTGACTGTTGTGAATTGAACTATGTTTTGCTGAACTGAAAGAAGACCTTGTTCGTTGTGCAAGTCTACATTGGTAAGAAGACTTTGTAACATCCCTGACTGGCTTTATATGTGTATGATCTGGAATTGGTTTTGGACTATGACTTTACCTTTTTCCCTAAAAGTAAAGGAATATCAAACCCCAGTTTGTCTGCAAGTGACTGTTATTGTATACAACCACTCTCAGTTGTTTTCATGCGTAGGGTACTCTGCTCAACAGTCCACAACCTTGGTTGAGAACCCAGATTACCCTTAACAAAACCCCACTCCCTTCTGGCCCTGATAGTGTTACCTAGTTGGGTGATGAAATGTTTGCAAGAAAGCCACCAAGCTCGGAGCGCACCAAGGGACCCACAAGGATTACAAAAGGTGCCCTCACTGCCGTGACCGATCACCTGGGCCTGGAGTGACAGGTTCTGTGCCACTCTTGACAGATGCCATTTATCCATAAGAAAGAGCCCAACTCAAGCTCTGAAGAGCCAAGCTACTTATTTTTTTTCACCAGGAAACGCTTCCAACCAAACACTACCTCAAGATTTAGTCTCCTTTCTGCCCTTGGCCCACTCCTGCATCCAAACATTAGTTTGGGATAGTGGCGAGATTCAAATAATTTAACAACCGGTTCTCTGCCCTAATGACCAGCTGGGTTGGCATGGCCAGGGGGTGTGACAGGCAGCACTCAGCCTCCTGCACCCCCCAGGAGCAAAAATGGGCCACGGAGGGAGGGTATCGCCCTCCACACCCCGTTTTGGGCCTAGTAGGCCTTTCTGAAGCCTCCTGGGAGCGAAAATGGGCCACGGGGGGACACATCTCCCATATGGCCTGTTTTGGGCCTAGGAAGCCTCCCTGGGAGCCAAAATGGGGCACGTGTGGACTACTGGAAGGGGCGGGGAAGAAATGGGCAGTCAGCCAGCAATTTAACTACCGGTTCAGGCGAACCGGCCTGAACCCGCGGAATATCACCACTGGTTTTGGACCTTTAGAGACGTTCTAAATCCAGGTGAGCTGATAGGGGACACTGCTTATCTCCATTTCTTGGCCAAGGGAGCCAACATTGTCTGAAGATATTTCTGGGGTCATGTGGTCAGTGCGACTAAACGCCGAAGCACATGGAATGCTGTTACCTTCCCACCAAAGTGGTACCTATTTATCTACTCGCATTTGCATGCTTTTGAGCTGTTAGGCGGGCAGGAGCTGGGGCAATTAAAAGGAGCTCATCCCATCGTGCAGCATCAGCTTTCTAACTGAGAAGCTCAGCGTCTTTAACCGCTGAGCCATCATGCCCCCACCCACCCCGTTTAAAGTGGGTATAGGACAACCCAAGTTATTTGTCTGGGGCAGACATTCTTAATAGCTGGGTCATCACGGGAAATTTTAAAGAAGAGATTAGACAGCCATTTCAGACAAATGGCATAAGGTCTCTTCTGGTTGAGCAGGAGGTTGGACTAGAAGGGGCTGCCACAAAAAAGAGGGAGTCAAACTATTCTCCAAAGCACCTGAGGGCAGGACAAGAAGCAATGGGTGGAAACTAATCAAGGAGAGAAGCAACTTAGGACTAAGGAGAAATTTCCTGACAGTTAGAACAATTAATCAGTGGAACGACTTTCCTCCAGAAGCTGTGAATGCTTCAACGCTGGAAGTTTTTAAGAAGATGTTGGATAACCATTTGTCTGAAATGGTTTAGGGTTTCCTGCTTAAGTATGGGGTTGGACTAGAAGACCTCCCAAGATCCCTTCCAATTGTGTTATTCTATTCTGTTCTGTTCTGTTCTATTCTATCTTATCCTATTCCTATTCCTATTCTACCTCCAAGGCCTTTTCAACTCTGTTATTTGGTAGGAAAAAAATCTCACTTTTACTTCCAAAGCATTTGTATTAAAGGTTCAAAGTGGCAGCCCCATGTTTGAGGCAGCTGTTTATTATTATTTGGGAAATGGAAGGGGGCATTCTGCAACCTGATGAATGAACTCAAGGTTTGAAAGGGTGGCGTTTTGAATTTGAAGTCATTCAATGTTTTGCACACCACCCAGAACAAACATGGCGGCGGCTCTGTGTTCTTCTGCCAAAAAACAGTTTCTTTTAAGAAAGAGCCGGGTGGAGAAAAAGGCAACATTCAGGAGACTGTGTGGCTTTTTTTTGGGTGTGTATGTGTGTGTGTGTTTGTTAAAGCATCTCTGGAATACAGCTGTAGTCTTTGAAGGGGGTGTGTATCACTGACAGCAGCCTTGACATCAAAACAGCTTCTTCTCCGGAGTTCATTACAACCCTAATTGCATTATGGAACAATATCTGGAGAGAGCTAATTACAGCGCAACACCACCCATGATCCAAGTTGCACATCGAGGAGCAAAGGAAAGCAAAGCACAAAAATGAAAAATGGCACAGGAATTAAAAGTTCCAGCCAGCAACGATCAAACATTCTTCAAGCTATCTTTGCATGTCTAAGACGGTTGCCGGCATTTTTAAGAAGTGGATGCTCAAGGCAGCGAGAAACGATGCTTTGTATTATTTTGCGCTTCGGAGAATGACAGTGAGAATAACATCTTTTCTAAGAATATCCAAAACTATCAGATAAAATCATAAACCCTCCTACACTCCTTCTACCCAAAGGAATTCTGTCACTTCTCTTTGTTGTGCATCCTTCATTCTGTTAATTTATGGCTATTTCACATAGCCATAAATTATCATGGGAAATATGGCTACTGAATACTTCCGAGTCAACTTTATTAGCAACTTTGAAAGCTTCTTCATCTGCTCTCCTTCAAAATAACCCAAATAATATCTGGGCCTGACAGACAGAAAAGGAACGGTGATGAAAATTACACTTTAAAATAACTTCGCAGCTCATTGCTTGCTCTTCTATACTTTGGAACGTGCTTGTTCAATTTAAACTCTGACAGTCTATATATACGAGTGAGTGTTGACGTTTCCTAGGAAGTCAGTTATGGTGAATTGAAGGAAGTCAAGGCTTGGCCCACACCGCACCCTATTTTATAGCCCTCTACTAAAAGAGGAAGGAAGAGAGGATGTAATAAAAAGTGGCGGAGCCTGTCTGCATTCCAAGGTTCTCAAACCAGTTAGCCAATGCAATATTTGAGGGGAGAATCCACAGATTAGCAATCAGAGGAAACTGCGTATCAGTGGTTGTACAATCTCTTCTTAAAAACCTCCAGTGTTGGAGCATTCACAACTTCTGGAGGGAAGTTGTTCCACTGATTAATTCTTCTAACTCTCGGGAAAACCCACCTGACCTCTAAGTTGCTTCTCTCCTTGATCAGTTTCCACCCATTGCTTCTTGTCCTGCTTCAGGTGCTTTGGAGACAGAAGGAGAAAAGGAAGGGAAAAAAGGAACGAAGGAAAGAAAAAAGGAAAGGAGGGAGGGGAAGAGGGAGGGAGGAATAGAATGAAAGAGCAACAGATAAAGGCAAAAACATCTGTAATATTCTTCTTCCTAGTAATAAATACTCCATATCAGGCACAGTATTTGCCAAAAGTCCCAGCTCTGCCATAAAAACAGGAACACTAGAAATTGTAAGCGGATATAAGTTGCAGAAGGAAAAATTGAAGGCAAACGAAGGCCAGGCAGAAGAAGAAGATCATGGCTTCAAAATCAAAACTCAACAGCACTTTTTCGTGTGGCTACTGATAAAAATAGGATCGCCAATGTCCAATGACGGATATGGGAGGAGGAGGAGGAGGAAGAGGAGGAGGAGGTGGTGGTAGATGCAGTCTGTATGTCATACAACTGGAAATGCCAAAGACCGTTTGATTTAAAACCTTCTGGAGAATTCTTGCAAATGTCAGAGGGAAAGGTTAACATTTGCATGGCTGAGTCTGCATTTTTATTTATTCGTTGTTTGATATTTTATCTATCTGAAGATAACATTATAGAAAAGAGGGAGCCAGCCAGTCTTCAGGACTCTTAATATTCCACTACCACATAGATTACTAATGGAGACCATTTGGGAGGGATCTGGGTGGGACTCCACTTGTATGAGTTGCTTATAAAAATAATAAAGGCAGGATACAAATAAGCCGTAATAGCTCAGGCTGTTAGAAGCCTGTTATTAGAACACAGCAGCCTGCAATTACTGCAGGTTCAAGCCCGGCCCAAGGTTGACTCAGCCTTCCATCCTTTATAAGGTAGGTAAAATGAGGACCCAGATAAGTTGACTTTGTAAAATATACAAATAGAATGAGACTATTGCCTTATACACTGTAAGCCGCCCTGAGTCTTCGGAGAAGGGCAGGATATAAATGTAAATAAATTTAAAAAAAAGCAAATAAAATGTGTAAGGACCTTCCCATTGATGCATCCTGCACCACACCTGGCCTCCACCCTGCCTATCTTTTAACTCATAACTTCAACATGTTGTTCACTTGCATACTGAAAGAGAACTGCCTCTGGGGAACCACTCTTGTCTTTTAAAGATGTTTCATTTTGACTGTCCCTTTATATTAAATGTTGACGGTTTTCTGAAAACGGTTTCATTGAATCTATTATTCTTTACGAGAGCACCTCTCTGGCCTTCTTTGGCAAGATTATATAATTTAATTAGCAAGGTTTGTGACAATACCCAAAAGACCAGATCTGGCCCAAAGCCACTATTATTTTTTTAAAAGCATGCAATTAATTCCTTGCTGAAGTTTCAACATAGACTCTCTCTCTCTCTCTCTCTCTCTCTCTCTCTCTCTCTCACACACACACACAGACACACCTACCTCTCAAAGCCTGATCTGGTCTACAATTAATTTCCTCCGTTTCTTAAGCTTCAAACCAAAACCTCAAAACCATTCTGGAGGCTTGGGAATTTACAGTAAACAACAACTGAACCGCTGCCTAAAGAAGAAGGGACATCTCCAGCCTCATCAAGGAAGCCATAAAGTATATATTTGGGTTTTTCCCCCCCTTCTGGGATATTATACATTTTGAAGTGGAGCCCCAAAGGCAGAAGAAGTGAACATTTGTGTCTTTCCATCTCTGGAGAGTTTTCCAGGTGCCGTTTTCATTCTGCGGTTTTCAGTTTCCATTTTGAGCAAGTTAGCAGCTGTGTCCATTTTCATAAGCTGGGTTAAGAACTGGGCATATGGGTGTGACAAGACTTTGGCCCACGATCCGTGGGATGACTGCAACTGGTATTTTTGTGGTCTTTCTTGCCTGCTCTCAAGTCTGCCTAGGAAAGTAGAAACTTTCCAGCCGCGCGGCATGAAAGTCCGTGAATATGATGGGACTGAACTAATTTCAAAGCATCTCTTTCAAATGAACCAAAGCTTCAGGCTATTCCTTTCACTTTTATACAGGTCAGCTGCTTGGATATGAACTCGTTCAGAGCAACTGATGAAAAAAGCTGTTACAGCTGTCTTGTCTGAAATGGTATAGGGGAGGGGTGTCAAACTCACGGCGACACGTTGTCGTCATGTGACGTATCACAATTTTCCCCCCCCCGCCTTCGCTAGACCGGGGTGGGTGGGCATGGCCAGTGCGTGACACATCTGGCCTGTGGGCTGTAAATTTGACACCCCTGGTACACACAGACGCACACGGATAGAATCAGAGGTGGGTTTCAGCAGGTTCTGACCAGTTCTGGAGAATTGGTAGTGGAAATTTTGAGTAGTTCGGAGAACCGGTAAATACCACCTGTGACTGGCCCTGTCCCCATCTATTCTCTGCCTCCTGAGTCTCAGCTGATTGGGAGGAAATGGGGATTTTGCAGTAACCTTCCCCTGCCACGCCCACCAAACCACGCCCACCAAGACATGCCACACCCACCAAGACATGCCCAGAGAACCGGTAGTAAAAATTTTTGAATCCCATCATTGGATAGAATTCAAGATGTATTGACTTCCGTAGTATATAAAAAAATAAAAATATAAGTGGGCCTCTGGTGGCGCAACAGGCTAATGCAGCCTATTATTTAACAGCAACTGCTTGCAATATTGCAGGTTCGAGTCCCACCAGGCCCAAGGTTGACTCAGCTTTCCATCCTTTATAAGGTAGGTAAAATGAGGACCCAGATTGTTGGGGGCAATAAGTTGACTTTGTATATAATATACAAATGGATGAAGACTATTGCTTGACATAGTGTAAGCCGCCCTGAGTCTTCGGAGAAGGGCGGGATATAAATGCAAAAAAATAAAAAAAAAACAAAAAAATAACAATGCAGCCATTTATCCCTAGGCGCATTTGGAAGGTGAAAAGTAAGTAAGACTTACGCTCATTGTGGCATTAATCTCAGCCACCGTCTCTTCGTCAGTCGGAAACTGATAAATCTGGACTCCGTTGCTCACCAACTCGCTCATGATTTTGCTTTTGAATTTATGTAACTCGTTTTTGGCAATGGTGTCAGCCTTGGCTATTATTGGGATGATATTCACCTGCAAAACAAAGGATAATTATGCTGCATAATTTGGCAGGAGAGAAAAGAAAAGCTACCCCAATGAGCAGGTAAAATAAATACAAGGACGTAGATAAAGGTAGTCCTCAATTTATGACTGTACCTGAGCCCAGAATTAAGTCATGACATCATTAAGTGGCTCATCACAAAAGCCGGCTGAGGAACTCTGGGAGTTGAATTCCACAAGTCTTGAAAGAGCCAAGTTTTCAGACCCCTGCTCTAGGTTACCATCCCAAGATAGATGTCTTATTTTATTCTGAGTTGTGGTCTCCATTTGAGTGGAAGTAATTAGCGTACCGCTACATTTTAAAAGGGCAAACTTCACGCTAGGAAAATAAGACTAGCAGTGGCAGTGATGCTTCTGTATAAATCTATGGCAGAATTGCATTCAGAGGACAATTCTCATTTTCAGATCTCAGGGTGGGGAAAAAGTACCCTACAGCTGGATAAAGTACAAAAAGCGGCTACCAAACTAAGAGTTTTGCGGATTTCTTGCTTTAAAAAGAATGCTAGCAAAGGAAAACACGGTAGCGGTATTTACTCTAAAATCATGCATGGGATGAAAAGTTGGTCAGGAAAGATTTTTCTTGCTGTATTAAAACTTGAGATCAGCACCAAAAGCAATTATGGGGTGACTCAGGATTTCTTTCTTTATATATCAGATATCCAAGTTGGAATTTGCTGCCACTGGGTGTGGCAATGGCCACTAGTGTTAAGATGTTTTTAGTGGGCAAATTCATAGAGGATGAGGTTATCAATTGTTGATTGGTTAAACTGATTGATTAAATTTGTACACTGCCAGACTCCTAATAGCTCTGGATGGCTCACAAGTAAAATTACAGGGGGGGGGGGGACCAATAAAACAATCCTAAATAGTAATCCCTTTGCTAGTGTCTTATGTTGTTGATTTATTTGCGTCAATTACCTATTTAGTTCATAATCAACCTGTCAAAATTTGGATGATGCAATTTGCATTATAAAATGATCCTCCTATCAGCCACACTTTAAATGGTTAACACTTTTCAGAACAAACTATTTTCAGCCTATTCATTCTTTTTTCTTAAAAAAAATAAATAAATCCAAAAATGGCAGCATTAATAAAATCGGATTCATTAATTTGCATTTCAGAGTATAGGCAGTCCTCGATTTAGTGACCGTTCAAAGATACAACAGCTCTGGGTGGAAAATGACGTGACCGTTGCAGCATCCCGCATAGTCACATGATCAAAATTCAAATGCTTGGCAACTGGTTCTTACTTATGACCGTCGCTGTGTCCCAAGGTCATGTGATCAGCTTTTGCGACAAACAATGTCAATGGGGACGCCAGATTGATTTAACAACCGTGTTACTAACTTAACAACAGCAGGGATTCGTTGCAACAAGAATGGTAGTAATATGGAGGCAAGACTTGCTTAACCAATGTCTCTCTTAGCAACAGAAATTTTGGCCTCGTTTGCGGCTGTAAGCCAAGGACTATGTGTATAGAAGACAGCTGCAAACAAAGTAAGTAGAGTAACACAATTTACTATTTCCTCTCTCTATAGCATATGCTTTATACAGGAAATATTATATGCTTTATAAACTATTTTAAAGGAAGGAGATCAGTATCGCGGTGAAAGTAAATTCCAAGAATTGTTCAACGCCATCCAAGTTCATGTGCTAAGTTTCAATTTATTTCACAAAGCATAGGAAATACTAATCACATCTTGCCTTGTGTTTGGACAACAGAAGTCAACAAGAGAAGAAAAAATTCCACTTCGTTCCTTATAACCACTCCAGAGGGGGGCTCAGGACACAACTGAGATTTTGTGCAAACTTGTTCAACTAATTACTAAATCCAAACAAGTAACACACACATACACACACACACACACACACACACACACACACAAGTTTTGGCAAGCTGCTTATCTCATAAAGTAATTTCCAAATATAATCAGCACATACTTGCTGGGAAATTGAAGCCATTACAACTTGGCAGAAACATCCCATTGGAATCTGTGTTGCTTTTCCAAATTAAACATAGGATGTTTTGCCTCCCAGTCCCTTGTTTGAGATGGGCAGCTATACAAACTGAATAAATAATAAATAACATAGACAGGTAGTCCTTAACTTACAACCGCCATCGAGCCCAAAATTTATGTTGTTAAGTGAGAAATTTATTACGTGAGTTTTGCCCCCTTTTACGACGTTTCTTGCCACATTTGTTAAGCGAATCACTGCAGTTGTTAAATTAGTAACATGGTTTGTTCAATGAATCTGGTTACCCCCTTATTTTGCTTCTCAGAATTTTGCAAAAGGGGATCACGTGACCTTGGAACACAGCGACGGTCGTAAGTATGAAACAGTTGCCAAGCATCTGGATTTTGATCACATGACCACGGGGATGCTGCAATGGTCATATGTGTGAAACATGGTCGTAAGTCACTTTTCTCCAGTACCGTTGTAACTTCGAACAGTCACTAAGTGAACTGTTGTAAGTTGAGGACTACCTATATTAAAATGGCAGGATGCATCTTTTAGCTATAATTCTGAATATTGCTCTAGGACAGGGGTCTCCAACCTTGGCAACTTTAAGACTTGTGGACTTCAACTCCCAGAATCCCTCAGCCAGCGAAGTCCACAAGTCTTAAAAGTTGCCAAGGTTGGAGACCCCTGCTCTAGGAAGCAACACTGCACTTTGGGACATTCCCCTTGAGGTCTATCAGGTGCTCAGACTCACCTGGCCTTTAATGTATTTCAGAAATTATTTTTTTGCAAATTAAAGCGTCAACCCCAGATCATTTTTTTTTATTTTGAAGAATACCTTTGAGAACACAAACGCAATCTGCAGGGTGGCAAATAAACAAAGACCTCTCACAACGACACAGTTTAGGATTTGCATCCGGTGCCAGGAAACATGTAAGAAAATTCGTGTTGTGATGTCACAATTCGTGTTTTGCTATTTTTTTCTCTCCATCATCGTGGATTGTATGTTTGTCATCCGTGGCTCAAAGAGAGACAATAAATGGGTGATTTAAAACTGGTTAGCTCTCAACCACTGCCAAACAGTGAATAGGAGCCTCTTTCCCCCACAATGTTTGCAAATGTTCTTAAAATTTCACAGGTAATTATTAATCATTAATTATTATTATTATTAATAATAATAATAATGATTAATAATTATTCCAATTGTAATTGTTGATCACGTTCTCAAGTTCTTGGATGGCCTACCAGCCCCAAAGTTGGAGAACTCTGCCTTATAACTTTCTCTATGGATTTATACAAATTTCACAGTGAGTGTACAACCTACATTCTTTGTTGAAGTGGAAGGAAGAATACAAAAAACAGCTAAGTGAAGAACAGAGAATATAAAGTTCCTTCTATCTAAACTAATGTTTTTCAACTTTGGCAACCTTAAGATATGTGGATTTCAACTCCCAGAATTCCCCAACTAGCCACGTTAAAGTCCACACTTAAATTGCCAAATCTGAAAAACTCTAACCCAGGAGCCGCCTGTGGCTCTTTCAACCCTCTGCTGTGGCTCCGTTGCTCAAAAGATGCCAACCTGCAACACCCGCCTGATGCACAATTTATTAAGCTTTTTGACCCCCAGTAGGCCAACCATGGATAAATCCAAGAAAAGAAAAGTTTCAGAAGAAAACAGAATCTTTAATTCAGCTATATATGCTAGTTTTGTGGCCACTCAGGAAATAGTCAGGCACGGGAAGGGTTTTGTGGCTCCCTGTGTTTTCTTTTCTGTGGGAAATGGGTCCAAATATAATATAATGGCTCTCTGAGTGTTTAAGGTTGCTGAACCCTGATCTAATCAACACAGAATGTCATTAAACAAGTGGTGAACATAATAATAAGAAAGAAATTAAGCAGTACTTAGAAGCCCTTTACTTGTATTGAGAGAATACGGGTGATTTCTATTTGGGGGGGGGAAAAAACCTTTTGCCAAATTTATGAACTTTCTTTCCAGCATTTTTTTTCTCTAGAGAAAGCATTAAAAGAATGTTCACCTATATTCCATGACTTTTTTTTTTTTTTTTTGCTTTTTAAAAAAACGTCCACCACACCTTTGGAAACCAAATTTTATATGCGGAGAATTCCATAATTTAAATGTTGTGTGAAGAAATAATCGCTTTTGCCTGCTGTTTGCAAAAAGCTGAGGTGAACATTCAGGAATCTGGGAGGCAGGAAAAATACTTTCCCCCACTCCTTTTCAGCCAATATGTCATTTAGAGCAGGGGTCTCCAACCTTGGTCCCTTTAAGACTTGTGGACTTCAACTCCCAGAGTTCCTCAGCCAGCTTTGCTGGCTGAGGGACTCTGGGAGTTGAAGTCCACAAGTCTTAAAGGGACCAAGGTTGGAAACCCCTGATTTAGAGAATAATTTAAAAAAGAGAGAGAGAAAGAAGGAATCCAAGATGGGTCATTGCTTCAGAGTGTAGAAGGGATCATATTTTTGAGCATTAAAACACACCAACAACATTTCGGAGCATGTCAGACAAAATTGCTCGAATTCAATCTTAGTTAGACATCAGCCTTAGTGCAGGTTTGATGGAAATGTCTGGTGCTCAGTTTTAATCCGTTATCTGGAAATAGTTTAAACCTGAGAAAATGAACAGGGTCTTTGTGACTTCCCCTGCTTCTTAGAGACATACTTTTCCTCGATAGTTAAGGCTGCCTGGCAGGGGACAAGTGCTTTCTGGCGATGGTTAATTCATCCTTGAGAGAGGGGCATAATCCGTTTGGCCTCTTAAGGAGGCATTGGCTCACCCCCTCCTCAAAAAAAAACCCAATCTCAGACTCTGCCTCCCCTTCCAAATTCCATCTTCATTTTGGAAAAAACAAGGATCTTCCCTAGAGCAGGAATCTCCAACCTTGGCAACTTTAAGACTTTTGGACTTCAACTCTGGGAGTTGAAGTCCACAAGTCTTAAAGTTGCCACGGTTGGAGACCCCTGCTCTACATAACTACGTGATGATAAAACAAGAACTTATATCCTATCTCAGTGATGGCTAACCTTTTTGCCATCACGTGCCGAAAGCAGGGGGAGTGTGGGGGGTTGTGCGCACATGTGACCACACCCATAATTCTATGTGCCCCACCCCCCCACGCATGCCCGCATGACCTCCCGCACTCTCCCCATTTTTGGCACATGATAGCATGGTGGGCCCGGTAGGCCCGTTTTTCACTCTCCCTAGGCTCTAGAGCCTTTCTAGAAGCCTGGGGAGAGTGAAAAACAGGCCTTTCCTCACCTCTTCGGGGGCCCTCCGGAGGGTGGAAACGGCCCGTTTCCTGACTTCCAGTGGGCCCAGAAGGGTCAAAAATCAGCTGGCCAGAGCTGAGCTCGCGTGCCAACCAATATGGCTCCACGTGCTACCTGTGGCATCACAGTCCTTTCTCATCCAGGTGAACAGTACCTTGCTGTCAAGCTTCTTCATGGTGACTAGGTCAAGGGATTTCAGCGAGTGCCCAGTTGGGGAAATGAAATATAAGCACGCGTGGATCCTGGTGTCATGATAATTAAACAGGGACCGCTTGATCTTCAGCTCTTCCTGCAGGTAGGCCTCGAATTGTGCATCTATGTATTCCACAATGGGTTTGTAGCTGAAACAAAAGAATTTGAATTCAGGTCAGGAGCAATTGCCATTGTTAACAGACTTCCAACAAACATACCTTTGCCTGCAGCAAAGTAAAGTAGAATTATTTATTGTCCGTGATTTGGCATTATAAAAGGTCTTGAATTGGATTCAACTTCGTCTACTACCCATCCATCTTGAATAACTATAGCAAACAGATCAGAAGAATGGGAAACTGGCCCAGTTTGGTCAAATCGTATACACGTGGTTCTCCACTTACGTCTGTTCACAATTATGACAGACCTCCCCAGGAGTACTTACGTTATGGTCCAAAGTTCCAGTGGCCACCACTGTCCAAATCATGTGACAGCATTTTGGGCATTTGGCAACTGGCCTATATTTATAGTCATTTGCAATACCCTGTTTGACAATGTTTTTGGTGAAAACTGCAATTTATTTTTGGCAAAACTGCCCCATAGTAAACAATAGGTCTCCTTAATTTCTGTGGCATTCGCTTAAAAACTGCTATTAAGTTGTAAAAATGTGATCTGGTCATGTGACAATCCGCTTTACAACCGTCACGATGTACGACCATAATGGACAGGTTTCATTAGTTTTAAATAGAGGATTACTTGTATTCATTACTCCGAGCATCCCACATGGGAACGACATTTTAATACAATCTACATATTATGCTAATCGTGTGACATTTAAATATGTTTACATATTATTCTAATCATAGTTGCTCAACAACAGGTGATGTCATCTCAATGGTCAGGTGCAAGAAGTCAGGAACCAAGATAGAGTTAAAAAGATAGATAATAATGGCAGCTGATTATAAAGAAAATGTATATAAAATGTTTATAGATGGCATTTAACACCTGCTAAGTTAGCTAACATGTTTAAAAATATGTCTAGAAAACGCTGGAAATGTACCATATTTTTCGGAGTATAAGACACTCCAGACTATAAGACGCACCTACCTTTTTTGGTGAAGAAAACAAGAAAAAGAAATCTGCCTCTGCAGAGGTGGGTTTCAGCAGGTTCTGGCCAGTTCTGGAGAACCGGTGGTAGAAATTTTAAATAGTTCGGAGAACCGGTAAATACCACCTCTGACTGGCTCCGCCCCCATCTATTCTCTGCCTCCCAAGTTCCAGCTGATCAGGAGGAAATGGGGATTTTACAGTATCCTTTCCCTGCCACGCCCACCAAGCCACACCCACCAAGCCACACCATAGAACCAGTAGTAAAACTGGTAGTAGTAGTAAAACGAGTCTTTGCCTCATTGCAGCAAACAGCCTGCTTTACTTTCATTTTCGTTTTCCGCATAGCTTGATTAGCACAAGAAAAAAAATCTGCTCCCAGCAATTTACCTCCTTGCAGCAAGCAGCAGAGGCCCAGGCAGAAATAAGCAATGGCAATCCCTGCAGCCTGAAACAGTTGAGAATCGGGAGGCTGATCCAACCTACAATCAACTTGTGTTAATTAGACTGTGCTGAAGCTGAAACAGGCTGTTTCTTCTTGCTGTTTGCTGCAAGGAGGTAAATTGCTGGGAGGCAGAGGCCAAAGGGGGTGGTGGTTGGCGAGCGGATTGAGCTACATTCAGTGTATAAGGCGCACCCAAATTTTCACTCCGAAAAATATGGTAATCAAAAGATGGGCGCATTTTATTATATACGGTGGATTTGTGATTTAAAAAAAATGGGCACACAAATGGCTAAAAAAGATGATAGGGAAACATGTACATTTTAAACCTGAACTGTTTTTATTAGGTATAATATCAGAAACATTAGATGAGAAAAGTGTGCATTTAATATTACATGCTCTAACAGCAGCGAGGATTATATTTGCACAACATTTGAAAAATGACGAAACACCGCAAGATGAAGAGATAATTAAGAAGATACTAGATTGTGCAGAAATGGATAGATCGACATTGAAAGTTAAGCAGAAAGAAGACGCAGAATGCTATCAAACATGGAATTCATTCTACCAGTGGTTGGAAAAAAAGGGGTGGAGATTAAGATTAGTATTGTTATGCAAATGAAATACCCAGAGAACACAATGTTTATTAACCACTAAAAAAAGTAATTAATTTAAATTAATTTAGTAATTTAATTTAATTTAGTAATTAAACCAGGATAGGCTAGACTCACTGGAGTCTCCAACCTTGGCCACTTTAAGACTTGTGGACTTCAACTCCCAGAATTCCTCAGCCAGCTTTGAACTCTGGGAGTTGAAGTCCACAAGTCTTAAAGTGGCCAAGGTTGGAGACCCCTGGGCTAGAGCAGGGGTACCCAACCTCCAGGTAATGGCCTAGTGCCAGGCCGCAGCCTGTTGGGAATTGAGCCGTGGAAGTGCTAGGCAAGGATTAGAGCAGGGGTGAAATTTACTTACCATCGCTACTGGTTTGGAAATGTGAGTGTGCGCCTCCTCCACACATGCAGAGCCTTCTGCACATGCGTGGAGGGTAAAAAATGGGACGTGATGACATCCGGTCTAGTGGGCAGAGTCTCCCGTTACCAGCGCTACCGGTTCATCCGAGCCAGATAGACCCGGCTGAATTTCACTACTGGATTAGAGGACAGAGTTCAAAATTGCTACATGTTTATTTCATGGTAGCTCTACATAAGAATCTGAACTACTAACGGTCAAGACAAACTGGCAACAGAGAAGAGTCAAAGGACCTTCAGAAGGGCTGGATTTAGGCCTCTTATGGAGGTGTAGATATTCCAAACTAATGACGTGTTTGACACCGCCCTCGGGCCCAGTCTAGTCCTCTCTCCTGTTTAGTATTGTGCTGCTTCTGAACAACTTTCTACACAGTTCGTGAGCATGTTTGTATACTAAGGGGGTGGGAGGTAGGGGCAGTGAACTATTCTTTTCCAGAAATATTTTTGCGACAGCTGGCTCTTCAACTGAGGATGAACTCTTTGTATCCAAACATTTCCTAATGAGCTGAAGGATGCTCCGATTCAGGGTCTGTTTATCAGGGCATCTCATTGGAATTTGAATAAAAAAAAAATAATAAAAAAAAACTCCTGCCAGCATCTTCTGACAGCTGTTTCCTATCTCCCCCACCTCAGCATTAAACCAGGAAGAAATTTTACACTGAGGGAATGAAGAGGGCTTAGAGTGGATTCCGAGTTTAGAGATAAGGAAAGTTTTATAGGATGCAGCCGAAATTATAACAGAAGCTGACGCAGCATAAAAGAGGAGGATAGATTTATGAGACTGGGTTGTCCCTTTCTGGACCTCATCCTGTGGTTAGAAATGCTCAAATCTGAATGAGTAATAAATTTGGACACTGCCCTATGCACAGTTCAAAGCCAGATCTTCCGTAGCCTCAAATCAGCTCAGCATCTTGGAAGAACTTAACCTATCCTGGATATTAGGTCCAACTCACCAGTTCAAATTCACCTTGCTCCGTCAGCAACTACACAGGTAGTACTCGACTTAAAAACAGTTCGTTTAGTGACCGTTCAAAGTTATCAAGGCATTGGAAAAAGCAACGTATATTCCCGTTTTTCACACTTACAACCATTGTAGCTACTCTGTGGTTATATGATCAAAATTCAGACACTTGGCAACTGACTCATATTTATGACGGTTGCAGTGTCCCAGGGTTACGTGATCCCCTTTTGTGACCTTCTGACAAGCAAAGTCGATGGGGAAGCCAGGTTCACTTAACAGCCGTGTTACTACCGTATATACTCGAGTATAAGCCGAGTTTTTCAGCACGTTTTTTGTGCTGAAAAGCGCCCCCTCGGCTTATACTCGAGTCTACGTCTCGATGTACTTCGGGAACCCCGCACAGGAGACGCCAAAGAGGCGGCGAGATCGTCCGGCGGGATTTGCCCAAGGCTGAGCAGTTCGCCGCGCGGACCCGAGCCAAGCCGGTCCCAGTCCAGCCGAACGGTGAAAGCGGAGTGGCGCTCGGCATGTCGGGGAAACCCTCCCTCCCTCAGCCGAGAAGGCTGGCGGCTCCCCCGCCCCGCCGCGCGGACCCGAGCCAAGCCGGTCCCAGTCCACCCGAACGGTGAAAGCGACATGCCGAGCGCTGCTCCGCTTTCACCGTTCGGCTGGACTGGGACCGGCTTGGCTCGGGTCCGCGCGGTGGGGCGGGGGAGCCGCCAGCCTTCTCGGCTGAGGGAGGGAGGGTTTCGACATGCCGAGCGCCGCCCGCCACCGCTCGCTGGACTGGGACCGCTTGGCTCGGGTCCGCAGTAACTCCCGCCAGGCTGTGCAGCGAGGAAACCATTTAAAGCCCAGCTTCTGAAGCACGGAGGAGAAGAAAGCCCTGGTGGTGCAGTGAGAGGCGGGCGGGGAGCCGCCAGCCTTCTCGGCCGACGCCACCGCTCGCTGGACTGGGACTGGCTTGGCTCGGGTCCGCGCGGGCGGGGAGCCGCCAGCCTTCGGCTGAGGGAGGAGGGTTTCCCGACATGCCGGCGTCGGCCGAGAAGGCTGGTGGCTCCCCGCCCGCCTCACTGCACCGCCAGGGCTTTCTTCTCCTCCGTGCTTCAGAAGCTGGGCTTTTAAATGGTTTCCTCGCGGCAGGCGGAAGAAGATGCTCGGTAGCAGCGGCGGCGGAGGCAACCACCACGCCAGGAGGCTTTCAAGAAGGCGGCGTCCGAGGGAGCAAGGCCATGATGCAGAAGCGCCAACCCCAAAGGCCCCGCCGGGTGGCGCCAAGACGGCTGAGCTGAAGGTCTTCAAGTCGGACAGCGTGGAGGCTCGCTTGCGGTGGCCTCGAACCTGCGCAAGCAGAAGTCCTCACCAACCTGTCTTTCCTGACCGACAGCGAAGAAGATGCAGCTCACGAGCCGTAGCCTCAAAGGCGGCAAGCAGGCGCCCGCCATGTCCAAGAACCTCTCCGGTCCGAGCACTCATTCTTTCAGGCTAAGTTGGCCCCGCCACCAGCAACAAACCGCCACTGGCGCGTTGCCTTCCAACCTGGGCAAGCCCAGCCGCATCCCGTGGGGCCTTACACCAAGTCAAACCGCCGAGCTAGTAGTCACCGTGCTGGGCGACCTGGAGCAGCTGCTCTTCAGCCAGATGCTCGTGAGTCAGCCCGTCCCTTCCTTCCGTGGGGTCTGCCGATTTCCTTTGTTTAGAGCTGGGAATCCTCCTTCCTCAGCGGCCTTTCCTGCCCCAGTCCTCAGAGCTCTCTCTCCGGATCGCTCTTCTAGTTGACCCTATACTTTAGGCTGGAACAAGCGGTTTGAGAACTGGGTTATTGCTTTACTATCTTCTCTTGCTTTTTCATGCTCGGGCAACCCTGGGCTTTCCCAGCACAATTGCAGAGTAGACGTTTTGCAATTTTCGTTCAAATAAATATTCATGTTATTTTACTTGGCTCTATCTTTATTTTTTACATTGACCAGTAGCTGCCTCATTTCCCACCCTAGGCTTATACTCGAGTCAATAGTTTTTCCCAGTTTTTTGTGGTAAAATTAGGTACCTCGGCTTATATTCGGGTCGGCTTATACTCGAGTATATACGGTAATTTAACAACTGCAGGGATTCACTTAACAACTGTGACGAGAAAGGTTACAAAATGGGGCAAAATTCACTTAACAAATGTCTCTCAACAATGGAAATGTTGGGGTCCATTGTGGTCATAAGTTGAGGACTAACTATATTGGCTCACCCTTGTGAAAATGATCCTAACACCATGAGGTTGGAATCCAGACAGTGGGATACTATAAACATCACACAAAGTATTGGCACCGCTTTATACTGCACTAGTAAGGCCACACTTGGAATACTGCATCCAGTTTTGGTCACACAAAATAAAATACCGATAGATGTTGAGACACACACACACACAGAAAAAAAAAAAAGTGTAGAGAAGAGCAACAAAGATAAGGTGTCTGGAGCAGGGGTGAAATGCTCCCAGTTCGGACCGGGTCGGCTGATCCGGTAGCAATGGCGGAGGGTGGTTTGGAGAACCGGTAACAAAAATCCCTGCCCTCCCTCCATGCCCAGCTGAGCCCTTGCGATCATCAGAGGGTTGTTTTTTTTTACTTTTAAAAGCATTTTTTTTACAACCTCTTCGGCCGAAGAGGTTGTTAAAAAAATGCTTTTAAAGGATTAAAACAAGGCTCTGACGATTCGGCTGAGGTGCCTGATTGTCAGAGGCTTTTTTTTTCTTTTTAAAAGCATTTTTTTTACAACCTCTTCGGCCGAAGAGGTTGTTAAAAAAATGCTTTTAAAGGATTAAAACAAGGCTCTGACGATTCGGCTGAGGTGCCTGATTGTCAGAGGCTTTTTTTTTCTTTTTAAAAGCATTCTTTAAAACATAAAAAAGCTGAAGCCTGCTAGGCAAAATAATGGGGGATGTAGGCAAAAAATGGGGGGGGGGGAGTGTTTCGTGTGTGTATGTGTGTGTGTGTGTGTGTGAGAGAGAGAGAGAGAGAGAGAGAGAGAGTGGGGGGGGGAGGGACTGAGGAAAGAAAAAGAAGAGGAAGGAAGAACTACAAACCTGGCACTAGATGCAGCTTCAGAGGATAATCCAGGGCTGGAAGGGACCTGGAGGTTATCTAGTCCAACCCTGCTCTAGCAGGATGTCGTTAGCGAGTTTCTGTCTTTCGATCCCCTGTAGCCACGCCCACCCAGTCACATGACCACCCACCACCACCAAGCCACGCCCACAGAACCGGTAGTAAAGGAATTTAGATTTCACCGCTGGTCTGGAGGTTAAACTGTATCATGAACAGTTGTGAGAAATGGGAATGTCTAGGGGCTAACGAGGAAAAGAACTAGGGGTGACTTTATAGCAGTCTTCCAGTGTTTGAGGGGCTGTCAAAGAGAGAAGGACAACCTATTCTCCAAAGCAGGGGTCTCCAACCTTAGTAACTTTAAGGCTTGTGGACTTCAACTCCCAGAGTTCCTCAGCCAGCTTTGCAATGGATGGATGCTCACCCAAACAGAGAGTCAATCTCCAATTAAGGAGAAATTTCTTGTCAGTGAGAACAGTTAATCAGTGGGACAGCTTGCCTCCAGAAAATGTGGGTGCTCCATCACTAAGAGGTTTTTAAGAAGATTGGACAGACATTTGTCCAGAATGGTACAGGGCAGTGATGGTGAACCTTCGGCGTATTCGCGTGCTGGAAGTGGCATGCGAAACTATCCAGTGCCGAATGTGCGGCCTCGCTGGCTCCCGTCGCATTCCTGTGCTCAAACACGCGCTGGTCAGCTGGCTGTCACACGTGTGGAGCCGGCAACCCCGAAAGTGCAGCGGTCCATCGCGCATGCGCAAGCTACCAACCTGGAAAGCCGGGTACCGGCTCACCAAACCGCAAGGCTGGGGTACTGGCTCGCGCATGCGTGATGGACCGCCACACTTCTGGGGTCCGCTGGCACTGTGCGTGCGATGGCCAGCTGACCGGCGCGTGTTTGAGCAAGGAATGCGACAAGGAGCCGGCAAGGCCGCGCATTCGGCATGGGATGGTTTCACATGCTGCTTCCAGCACGTGTGCCATAGATTCACCAACACGGGTATAGGGTCTCCTGCTTGAGCAAGGGATTGGATCGGAAGACCTCCAATGCGCCTTCCAACTCTGTTATTCTGTATCCTGTAGTCTAGGCGAGGAGCGGCCAACTTTATCCTTGAGCTAGAATTCTACTTGTTCTTCCCTGTCTGTGAGAACGCTCTGTACCAAGAGTCTCTAAGCTTGGTAACTTTAAGACTTGTGGACTTCAATTCCCAGAATTCCTCAGGCAGCAAAGCTGGCTGAGGAATTTTGGGAGTTGAAGTCCACAAGTCTTAAAGTTGCCAAGGTTGGAGACCCCTGCTCTGTACAGTGGTATAATTCATTTCTAGATTCCATAACAGAAAACTTGAACTTCAATTTTTGGCATGCCACCTGGGGGGAATTCTGGGAGTTGAAGTCCCTGCATCTTAAAATTGCTAAGGTTGAAAAACACTACTTTAGAAGATTACTATAAGCATCTTCTACAATAAGACAGCCCTGGAGATGACACAACTGCGTCCATGTTGTTATAAAAAGCAGCATACTGTGATTGTGCATGCCGTTTTTGTAACACAAACTGTCACTACTTGCTTATATAATGCAAATTTATGAAATAATTCGTGTTTATCTGCAAATACCATTTGTTCAATTGTCTATGGTTTTGTTAATCATGGGAAAAAGACAAGGAGTAACCTATGATACTTAAACTCCATCTGAATTCATGGAAAAAAAATCTGTTTCTGGCTTCCGATACTGACTAGCAGAATCTTTTGGCTTCCCAGACTCTACCAGACTTATTTATTATGCCGTGGAACTTCTCTAGAGACAAAACGACCAGACATTCTTCCCTTCAAGAGAACTGAACAGATGCTCAAGAAAATAAATTTCACATATGAAACAGAAATGTAGCAGAATGTGCTTTGAGGCATTCCCACAAAAGGGTGACCTAGGACACAGAATAACAAGAGTGGGAAGGGACCTTGGAGGTCATCTATTCCAACTCCCTGCATGAACAGGAGTGTCGTGTCCCACTCTTCCTCTGACGGCTGGGTCTGGGAAGTCTGTATCAAGCGTGGCCACAAAGCCTCTGCAGCTTTGCCAAATTCCTGTCAGAGTTCTCAGGGCAGGCAGGAAACCAAGGTGTGACTTCAGCAACCAGATGAGACTTTGCTTGACTCAAGAAATGCCAAAAAGCAGATCCTTTATATAGGCCATGGGGTGTGGCTCCATGACTCAGCACTTATCCAGGCCTGCCCCTCCCTTCCTTTTGCTGACGTCGCCTCTCCATTCTCCGGAAGTGGGGATCTGTCCACTGTGTCTTTTCGTCCTCCTGCTCTGCTGCCGGCAATTCTAGCTCGTGGCTGGCTTCGTGCTCACACGCTGTAGGAGGGAGGTTTGTTTGCTCATTCTGTCCGGGCATGGTGCCAGGGCTGGGGGCTGGAGGCATGCCAGGCCATTCTTCTTCACTATCAGTCTCTGGCACAGATAGCAGGAGATGGGAGGGGCCTGGCTGAGGAGAGGAGGGCGGGCGAGGCACAACAAGGAGACCCTATATCTTTCCAGACAAGTGGCTGTCCGATCTCTTCTTGAAAACCTCCAGTGATGAAGCACCCACAACTTTTGTAGGCAAACTGTTTGATCTGTTCTCACGGTTAGGAAAGTTATCTTTAATTCTAGGTTGCTTTTCTCCTTAATTAGTTTTCCATCCACTGGTTCTTGTCATGCCTTCTCGTGCTTTGGTAAATAGTTTCCCTTACCCTTGATCTTTGTGACAGACCCTCAAACACTGGAACACTGCTGTCATATCTCCCCTTGTCCTTCTTTTACTAGACTAGACATACCCAATTCCTGAAACTGTTCTTCATACGTTTTAGCCTTCAGCCTCCATCTTTGTTGCTTCTTTCTGCACTCTTGCCAGAGCCTCAGAGAGTTTAATACAGTGATGGCTAAACTTTTTGCTGTCGCGTGCCAAAAGCGGGGGGAGCACAGGGGGGAAGGGTGCACTGAATTATGGGTGTGGGCCAGGGGTGAAATCTAAAAATTTTCTCTACCAGTTCTGTGGGCGTGGCTTTTGGTGGGCATGGCTTGGTGGTCAGATGACTGGGTGGGTGTGGCCAATAACAATAAATAATAAAAATAATTAACAAAGTATAAAAAACAATAAGAGGTACCAAAAACCAACTTTCACACTTTACACTCACGCAACACAACACAACTGACTCACCCACAATGTAAAAGCAGCTGCACTTCACACAGCCACAAAAAGCTCAAAAACCAACTTTCACACTTTACACACACACAACACAACTGACACACACACACAGAGACAAAATGCCATATACAGGTTTCTGAGATTTTGTGTGTTTGTGTAGTTAGAGTGAAACACTACCAAAACACACCAAATCTCAGAAAGCTGCACAAATTTTATTTTATTTTATTTTATTTTATTATTTTATTATTTTATTTTATTTTATTTTATTTTATTATTTTATTATTTTATTATTTTATTTTTTTTATTTTTTTATTTTATTTTATTTTATTATTTTATTTATTTTATTTTATTTTATTTATTTTATTTTATTTTATTTTATTTATTTTATTTTATTTTTTTATTTTTTTATTTATTTTATTTTATTTTATTTTATTTTATTTATTTTATTTTATTTTATTTTATTTTATTTTATTTTGGACTTCAAATCCCAGAGTTCCTCAGCCAGCAAAGCCAGCCAGTTGATCACTGAGGAAATAGATTAGCTAAGCCAGAGGTTCCCAATCTTTTTCGCCCGCGGCTCCCCCGGAAATCCGACCTGCAACTGCGCATGCGCACCAGACGCGCCCGCGGCTCCCCGGAAATCCGACCTGCAACTGCGCATGCGCACCAGACGCCCCAGAAATGGCACATCAGCGCCGGACCCAGCGGGCGCAGATATTCCGCGGCGCCCCCATGACGATAGCGCGGCTCCCTGGGGAGCCGCGGCTCACAGTTTGGGAATCACTGAGCTAAGCGATTGATTCTGTCTCGCTGAAACTGAAACTGCTTTCGGGCTGGAAAAAGAGCCATGCGTTCAAACATGTTTTCTACAAGTAAGAGTACAAGTAAGGTTCTGCTGATGAGGAACTCAGGTGAGATCGCCAGAGGAGACTTAAAAATTTTTTTTTAAGTTTAAAGGCTCTGCCGATCTCAGCTGAGGGGGGGGGATCCTCAAAGGCTTTTTTTTACTTTTTTACTTTTCAAGGCATGTTTCGGCTGAAGAAAAACTGCTTTAAAAAGTAAAAAAAAAACACCTCTGCTGGTGGGGCTCAGCAGAGGCAGGGCCAGGGATTTTTGCTACCAGTCCTCCGAACCAGCAGCTGCCATGGCTACCAGATCGCGTGAGCTGGTCCGATCCGGGAGCATTTCACCCATGGTGTGGGCACACGCACACACGAAACCCCCATTTCCTTGGAGCCTGAGGAGGGCGAAAACAGCCTTCCCCACCCCTCCGGAGGGTCCGTTTCCCAACTTCTGGTGGGCCCAGAAGGCCTGAAAATCAGCTGCCTGGCAACCGGATGCACACAAAGCTGAGCTAGGGCAATGCTCACATGCCCACAGATACAGGTCTGCATGCCACCTGTGGCACACATGCCATAGGTTCGCCATCATGGGTCTAACAGAACAGGGGTTTCAAACTCAACACCCGGGGGGGGGCGATCTTGCCCGCGGGGTGCTTAGATCTGGCCCACGGGGACCTGCAGTGCCTCTGAAAGCAAAAATGGAGGTCACAAGGGCCACGTGTGGCCCTCCCAAGCTCCATTTTTGCTGGCAGAGGGTTGCAGGAGGCCGTCGCAACCAAAAATGGAGCTCGGGAGCCCATTTTCTCTGGCAGAGCCCTCGTGCCACCACAGGCTGCCCGATACGAGTGACATTGAGCTGGCCACGCCTCCCCCCAGCCATGCCTCCCCGAGGTCAAACACAACCCTGATGCGGCCCTCAATGAACTCGAGTTTGACACCCCTATGATAGAAAGTCTGATCATAGATCTAGGTGGGTTTCAACAGGTTCTGACCAATTTTGGAGAACCGGTAGCGGAAATTTTGAGTAGTTCGGAGAACCAGTAGTAAAAATTCTGACTGCCCCTGCCCCCATCCATTCTCTGCCTCCCGAATCCCAGCTGATCGGGAGGAAATGGGGATTTTGCAGCATCCTTCCCCTGGAGTGGGGTGGGAATGGAGATTTTACAGTATCTTTTCCCTGCCATGCCCACCAAGCCATGCCACACCCGCCAAGCCACACTCACAGAACCGGTAGTAAAAAAAAATTGAAATCCCTCACTGGCCTAGATGGATCTAGTGAAAACAACTAGACCAGGGGTCTCCAACCTTGTCAACATGAAGACTTGTGGACATCAACTCCCAGAATTCAGCAAAGCTGCCTGAGGAATTCTGGGAGTTGAAATCCACAAGTCTTAAAGTTGACAAGGTTGGAGACCCCCGAACTAGACAGCAGACAACAGCATCAGCAGGTAACCCAGGATTCAATGAAATAAATAAATAAATAAATAAATAAATAAATAAATAAATAAATAAATAAATAAATAAATGAATGAATGAATGAATGAATGAATGAATAAATGAATAAATAAATAAATAAATATAAAATAAATAAATCCAGTGATGATTGTGTGATCCAGTATTCCAACGTAATAATAATCATGAAAAAGCTGACTTGCTCACATAGTTTTCCTTATTCCAAAATATACGTGTATTGGAGAAACGTGGAAAGCTGATGGCAGAAAAAGAAAAGAATGCTAAATTTCACAGAGGAATGAAACTAATAAAGACAGGATGTGCTAGAGGTCACCCGTGCTATTTTATACACCCAGAGAAAGACTTCCACTCATCAGTTTCCCATTCTATGTTTCCACGGTCTTAAAAATGACGCATCTTGGATTTCTTTCTCCCCCCCCTCTTCTCCACAAACCACACATTCCGCGAATTCCTTATGAAAGACTTATTCCCTATTTAGGAAAAAATCAAGACAGAATTGTTAAAATAGCCCGGCTGTTAGCGAAAATCTAACTCACCCACCCAATGTTTTAGGTAGCCTATAAACTTTCAAATCCATGTGAAACAAATCCAGCTTTCCCACAGTGTATCTGTGTGGAAATAATCTTTTTCTTTACACCAGAATGGTCTTGTATAAAGACAAGCAAAGTAAGAGATTTCAAACTGTGGGTCACTGCACACACAAAAACATTTTTTTTTTAAAAAAAATGGTTTTGGCTCACCATATATGGAACCAGCTTGCTTATCTAGCTGGGTAACTATTGCACTGCAAATCTTATTCACTTTGCATTAAATATAATCTACACCAGGGGTAGTCAACCTTTTTATATCTACCGCCCACTTTTGTATCTCTGTTAGTAGTAAAATTTTCTAACCGCCCACCGGTTCCACAGTAATGCACCATGTATCGTCGTCTGCGCATGCCTCTCGCGCATCGTGGACTGAGTTTGAGGGGGGGCACAGGCTACCAGCTCTGCTTGTCTGTTACAGCTGGGTGGTGTGGGGGGAGATGCGCAAGCTATTCTGGGACGAGGCTCTTTTGTTTGCGGTCGCACTATAGCGCCATTTAGTTTCACTTACGTAACGTGAACTAAACTTATGCGCGGGCGATACAAATAGTATATTTTCAGAAATTTAAATTGTCACGGGGAATTTTATGAAAACCTAATGAAAATGTTTTTAAATAATGCTATGAATTTTTTTTAAAAAAGTCAATTAAATTAAAAAAAAAAAGGAAAGTGCTTCAGTATCGGACAAAACCCAGTGTGCGCATGCGCAGAGCTTCCAGAAGACAAGAACAACTCAGAAAGCAGGGTCGACTTGGAAGTAAAGCCACACCTTGGAAGTGATTGGCCCCTCCCAAAGGAAACAAAAGAGGAGCGAACAGGGAGGGGGCTTTTGCAGGAAACAATTCGTTCGTTCCGTGACTCTGAAAGACTCTGTGCCAAGTTTTGCCTTGTACTGTGTTTGGAAACTAGTTACCTGGCAGCTTTCCAAGGTCTGTGTTGATAAACAGAAACTGTTTGAACAGGCTTTGCCGACTGTGAACGAATCCTCATCATCTTTCACATTACCTGTCATCCTTATTGATCTGGTCTCCAAATCCCACCGTATCGACAATGGTCAGCTTGAGGCGGACGTTGCTCTCCTGAAGTTCATAACTCCTTGCTTTCAACCGTACGCCCGGCTCCTTGTGGGTGGCGGCGTCGCTTTCGAACTTCGTGTTGAACAACGTGTCCATGAGGGTTGATTTCCCAATGCCGGTTTCCCCTGGGAGAAAAAACAACAACATCTGGATTAGGACATCCCAATCCCAAATGTGTCTGCTTCATTTGAAAACCAGATGTTCTCTCTAAGAGAATATCGAGAGTACTAAAGTCATACATGCTTTTAATGCTGTAAGCCGCCCAAAGTCGCTCTGAAATGAGACGGGCGGTAATACATTTAGTCCTCAACTTAAAACAGTTCGTTTAGTGACCAAAAGTTGAAGAGGGCACTGAAAAAATGACTATTTTTCCACACTTACAACCATTGCAGCATTCCCATGGTCAAGTGGATCAAAATTCTGGTGCTTGGCAACTGGCTCCTATTTATGATGGTTTCAGTATCCCGGGATCATGTGATCCCCTTTTGTGACCTCCTGACAAGCAAAGTCAATGGGGAAGCCAGGTTCACCTCATGTTGACTTGATTCACTTAACAAATGCAATGATTTGCTTAGCAGCCATAGGAGAAATGTTCATAAAATAGGGCATGGCTCACTTGCCTTGCTCAACAGTGGAAATTCTGAACCCAATTGTGGTCATAAGTAGAGGACTAACAACTGTACCAAAAAAGGTCAAAAATCGGACGTGATTCATTTAACAACGATCTTGATAATAATAATAATAATAATAATAATAATAATAATAATAATAATAATAATAATAATAATAATAATAATAATAATAATAATAATAATTTAATTTTTATACCGCCCTTCTCCCGAAGGACTCAGGGCGGTGAACAGGCAGAGAAAATAATAATACAATACATTACAATAAAAACACTATTTAAAAAACTTATTCAATAAAGCCTAAATTTAAAATACAATACAAGATATAAAAATAAACCCCAATAAAATCCATATTTAAAAAACCCTATTAAGCCAGTCCTGCTCGAAAGAATAACAACAGAATAACAACAACAACAACAACAACAACAACAACAACAACAACAACAACAACAACAGAGTTGGAAGGAACCTTAGAGGTCTTCTAGTCCAACCCCCTGCCCAGGCAACAACAACAACAACAACAACAACAACAACAGAGTTGGAAGGGACCTTGGAGGCCTTCTAGTCCAACCCCCTGCCCAGGCAGGAAACCCTACACCATCTCAGACAAATGGTTATCCAACATTTTCTTAAAAATTTCCAGTGTTGGAGCATTTACAACTTTTGCAGGCAAGTTGTTCCACCGATTAATTGTTCTAACTGTCAGGAAATTTCTACTTAGTTCTAAGTTGCTTCTCTCCTTGATTAGTTTCCACCCATTGCTTCTTGTCCTGCCTTCAGGTGCTTTGGAGAATAGCTTGACTCCCTCTTCTTTGGGGCAGCCCCTGACATATTGGAAGACTGCTATCATGTCTCCCCTAGTCCTTCTTTTCATTAAACTAGACATACCGAGTTCCTGCAATCGTTCTTCATATGTTTTAGCCTCCAGTCCCCTAATCATCTTTGTTGCTCTTCTCTGCACTCTTTCCAGAGTCTCAACATCTTCTTCTTTTTTTTTAGCTTAGCAACCAACATTCTAGTTCCCAATTGTGCTTGTAAGTCAAGAACTACCTGCAATATGTGAATATTTTTGGCACTGCATAGCAATTCTACTAACAAGTTAAATTACAGACAGAAGTTACAGCCAAATACAATTACTAAAAATTTGTTCTTTACTAGGATGAAAACATAACACAAGAGACAGAAACTACAATTTTGGGACGGAACAGACAAGAAAACTGGTAGGAACAGACATTTAATCTAAATTAACTGTTGTTCTTGTTGCAAAGCACATGATTAGAAAGCAAACATGTTCTTGTTGGATCATTTCCATGTAAACACATTTAACTCAAATTGAAAGTCAGTGTAGAGAACATGATAATTGAAAGTAGAATCCATGATAGTTTTAGGCTTGTGATGTCAGAGTGGATTTTAAAAAATGGTAGTTTTGTACTTTGGTTCAGAGTATTTCTCCAGATTGTATAATTGCTCTGGAAGATCAGGATTAATATTCCCAATTTCTTTACACTATGGTACCAATCCAGATGAAAAAAAGAGGAAAAAGGAACAATCTGCATGCATCTTTGGAGCAGGAATTGCTCTTATTGCTTATTCATGAAAGCTCTATGAGACTAAATAAAACAGTCAGATCAGAAGCAATGCCAGTTTCCAGTTTTCCATTTTGTCTCTTGCAAGAGACAAAACACACTTAACACACAACAGTTCATTTAGTGACCGTTCAAAGTTACAATAACCCTAAAAAGAGACTTACAACTGTTTTTCATGCTTACGACCACTGATCACTTTTTTTTTATTGAAAAAGTTTTACAAAAACAAAGACATTTCCCCCCCCTTTTCCCCCCCTCCCTCCCAGAAAACCCCTTCCCCTCCTTCCTCTCCCCCGCTTCCCGGGTCAATCACATGTTATACATAAACCAAACATAGAATAAAATTTTCCCTTACAATCCAATTAACCTCATCCAAAGCTTTTCATCTCCCAACCCCTCCCATTACATAAAATAACTTTCTAATTATTCAAAGGCAATCTGATATTTCTTAATCTGATATCTGTTTTGTAGATAATCAATCCATTTTTCCATTCAATTAAATATCTTTCCTGCGTATTGTCTTTTAAAAAAGCTGAGATTTTAGCCATCTCAGCCAAATTAATAACTTTCAGTATCCATTCTTCTATTGTAGGTACCTCTTCTTTCTTCCAGTATTGTCCAATCAACAGTCTTGCTGCTGTTATTAAATTCAGAATCAATTTAGTCTCAATCCCTGTACAATCCGTTATAATTCCCAAAAGGAAAAATTGTGGCAGGAACTTTATCTTCTTCTTCAGTACATTTTGAATAATCCACCAAATTCTTATCCAAAAGGCCTTAATTTTCTTGCAAGTCCACCAAATATGAAAATATGTAGCGTCATCACAGTCACACCTCCAACATTTCGCTTGGATATTAGGATACATACATGATAATTTTTTGGGATCTAAGTGCCATCTATAAAACATCTTATAAAAATTTTCCCTTAAATTCTGTGCTTGTGTAAACTTAACATTTCTAACCCAGATTTTCTCCCATGTTTCCAACATTATTGGTTCCTGAATATTCTGTGCCCATTTTATCATACAGTCCTTTACCAAATCCTTTTCCGAATCTATTTCAAGCAACACATTATACAATCTCTTTATATGCTCCTGGGTCTGATTTCTAATTTGCTTTATTAAATTTTCCTCCCTTTGCATTATACCAATTTTTTGATCTTCACGACCACTGATCACTTGATCAAAATTCAAACACTAGGCAACTGGTTGATATTTATGACGAGCAAAGTCAATGGGGAAGCCAGATCCACTTAACAACCATGTTACCAACTTTTAACAACTGCAATGATTCACTTAACAACGGTGGCAAGAAAGGTTGTAAAACGGAGCAAAATTCACTTAAGAAATATCTCGCTTAGCAACAGAAATTTTGGGCTGAATTGTGGTCGTACATTGAGGGCTACTCTATATTTACTCCTTCAACCATTTCCAGTGACCCCTTTAAATTCATTCTCCTCCCACACTTCCCATTCCAAACCTGCGTTTAGCTACCAAGAAAAAGTTTAAAATCTCAGGTTTTTTTTAAAAAAAAATCATGAGTGCAGAGCGATAGACTGCAAAAACGCAATTTGCATTTTGCTCCGACTACGGTATGTCTCGACTTTGCATAAGGAGAGTCACAATTTTTTTTTTTGAAGAAGGAAATCAGCTGCTTTTCATCAGCCGCTTCACTCTGAAACCAACACAACAAAGATACCAATTGATAAACAATGGGGATATACACTCTTAAATCACCTTTACTTGTGGTTTATGGGGAAAACGTTTTTTAAAAGCATACTTTAAAAGAATAGAATTCAGACTGTGAATATCCCCATATTTATTTTTACTATCTTTTGGTTTTGGTCTGCAACAACAACAACAACAACAACAATATTTGCAAATCGCTTTCTCTTGTAAAGCTAAACTGCCTTATAAAAATACGAAATTCATATTTTGGGTTTAGCATACCCTACAAGAGGGGTCACCAACCTTTAGGATCTCAGGGACCACTAAATTCATAATTTTAAATCCCATGGACCACTTATATGATCTGCCTAATGACCAGTGTGGCCAACTCAATATCACTCACGTCGAGGGGTGCCTTGCCAGCCTCTACTCGCTAATCCTCGCCTGCCCGCCGGGGCTCTTTAGGGCCCCAACGGGAAGCAGTTGCTGGAGCTAAGCAGCCACCATGAGAAAGAGTTGGCAAAACAGCTGGCTCAGTTCAAATTGGATCTGACCGAGAAGGAGGCTCAGCAGAAGCACCTCACTGAGGACTAGGAGCATAGGCTTTCCAAGCAGAGGGAAGACCTGTGGAAGTGCAAGGCCAAGTACTGGTGCCTGGAGGCTCAGCGGGCTGAGATGGTCAGCCAGTTCCAGGCCATGATGCAGTCCCACTGGAATGAGGCCCTTCGGCTCTTTGCCACCAACAGCTCTGCCCCCTAGCCTTCACCCAAAGCCCCGCACCAGGAGGCTGAAGCAGACCCCTAGTCGGAATTTCTGCCTCCTCCGACCCACACAAGAAGACCCCGAAGGGGGAGACTCTCTGCAGCAATACAAATGTTCATTGCACGTATCTGTCCCAGGGGCCATAGTTTTAGGACCCTTGATTTAGTGCAATATAAAAAATGCAAATAATTTTTCTGGGGACCACCAAAAATTTCTCACGGACCACCAGTGGTCCACGGACCACCAGTTGGTGACCGCTGCCCTACAAAGCCTTCCTGTTAACTCTGATCCACAATTTCACTTCCTAAACTAGCTAACAAAATGCCTTCAGAAAATCCACCCACAGCACAAGAGAATTTTTAATGCCGTACAATTCTATTCATATTTGACAACAATGTAGTTTTCAGTACATCCCCCACAATATTTAATGAGGTTTATGCTGGAACAGAGATGGCACAATCTCTTGAATTTGCATTTACCCATTTCATTTGTTTTAACCTGAAGACTTGTCACCCCCTATCAACTGGCATTTTTCCAAGAAATTTTCCTATGAAAAATCTCTAAAATATGCACATTTCCATAATACGCATACCTAATCTGCAAACACAAATATTGAAACAAAGAAATGTGGTTTGTTTTGCCTATTTAGTAGATCTGGGAAATACTAAAACTGGTACATTAGAATACTAAAATTGGCAGATTAATTTCTCACCAAATCATGTTTAGAACTTAGACTGAACTGCCTAGTGTAATTGGGCAAGAGATGTTTAAATTCATAGATATTTCTGAAACTTCAGCCTGAGTAATTGCCATATGATGGATTTCTGTCCCCAATCCCTCAAAGAGCAGTTTGAAACTACCAGAAACGGAGAGCAGGTTTGGACTAGTGGCTACTTGCTTAGAAACCAGGAGATTGTGAGTTCTAGTCCTGCTTTAGGCATGAAAATGAGCTGTTGAGCCAATCACCAGGAGACTGTGAGTTCTACTCCTGCCTTAGGCATGAAAGTGAGTTGGGTGACTTTGGGCCAATTACCAAGAGACTGTGAGTTCCAGTCCCGCCTTAGGCACGAAAGGTGACTAGGGACTCTGAAGCAATTACTCTCTCTCAGCCCAACCCATCTCACAGGGTCATTGTTGTGGGGAAAATAGGAGGAGGAAGGAATATTATGTACGTTTGCTGCCTTGAGTTACCTATAAAAGAATAATGGCAAGATTAAAAAAAAAATCGAATAAACTATTTTTACTCCCACCAACCCCAAAGTTCACAGAACCCAACGACTCAATCAATGCACACGCCCCCCTTCAACTGATAAATAAATAAGTAATACAAAGAATATTGTCAAGTTTTCCATTTCCTGAGCTCCCGTAGGTCAGGAATCGACTTAGGTGTCCATCCAACTTTGTGTGGCTCAGGGCAGCATGCAAAACGAAGACAAAATTATAAATAAAAACCATTCACAACAACAACAAAAGAAGCATATTGCACGAGGCAACTTTGTACAACCTCAAGCTACCTAAATAATTATAGCAGTCCCCGTTTTCGGCCTGGACAGCCTCCTGCAGCACTTTCCTGGCCAAAAGGAGGCGTGGGAGGGCCACGCATGACCCTCCGCACCCCATTTTGGTTGCCAGAGTTCTGCAGGAGGCTGTCCAGTCCAAAAATGGGGCACGCGGACGCTGTACGCAGACCCCGTGCCCCGTTTTGGCCGCCAAAATGCTACAGGAGGCTGTCCAAGCCAAAAAGAGGGTGCTGGGGAGATGCATGCCCCCCCCATGCCCCGTTTTGGCTTCCAGAGGCACCTCGGGCTAGTTCATTATTATTTCTAGGCCGGCCCCGCAGGACACATTTAAGCACTCTGCAGCCCATGGGCCTTGAGTTTGATATCCCTGTTTTAGATCAGGGGTCTCCAAGCTTGGCACCTTTAAGCCTGGCGGACTTCAACTCCCAGAATTCCCCAGCCAGCTGGGAGTTGAAGTTCGCCAGATTTAAAGGTACCAAGGTTGGAGACCCCTGTTCTAGGCAATCTGTTTCCTTCAGAATCTTCTGAAGCTATAGACCCACCACCTTCTCCAGAACCTTATCCAGAAAGGGTCCAACTATGACTTCTTGAAGAAGCAGTAGATAACTGTCTCCTTAAGCAATTTTTTTTTAAAAAAAATTCTCAACCCCTCTCTGATCGAACAAGAAATATAATAAATTGCTGGTACTAAGGGTTTTTTTAAGGACATCCTAGAAAAAAAAAGAATGTTTTTCAGGACACGGCTTTGCATGCATATTTTGCCTTGCAATTTGCATGACACTTTGAGGGGTTGTTATGATGAGAAACTACACAAGGAAAACTTAATTATAAAACTGTACACAAAAACATTTAAAAGCTTCCAAAGAATTTCCAGATGCCATACCACTGTTCTTCTGCTGCTCTTTACACCTCCTGTGAATTACGACAGTGAAAAAATGTGAAACTAAGTGCTTTCATCAATGCTTATGACCACCATAGTGGCTGGATTAAGACTGGAGATGAGACAAACCCCTTTTAAGTCCACTCATCTAAAACTTTCCAGCTGAGAGTTTTTGAGAAGGAGTTAAAAGACATAGACTAACTTTATTGTCACTTAGTACACTAATTGGCATACATTAAAATGAAATATCATTGCATGCAGCTCTCAAAGGGTTGCCACCTCCAATATACACTACATACACATGACAATATAAATAAATAAATACCAAATTAGGCATATACCCAGATATATTATATGACAGAGAGAAACAATACAGTCTAGTTCAGATGTATACATGTACATGACGAGAAAAATGAATCTTGCAAGTTTACCAGACAGATAGCATAGGCAGCAAAAGTTGTTAAAGAATCTGGTAGTCCTGCTAGAAATAGTTTGAAACTCCTCCCAGAGGGGAGCAACAGAAACAGACACAGACCGTAAAGTAGGTGTGTGGGGTCTCGAACAAGGCTTTGAGCTCTAAGCACGTAGCGCTCAGAAGCAGTATCCTGAATGACAGGAGGCACACTTCCTATAATCTTCTCTGCTGTCCTCACCACTCTCTGTATGGACTTTCTATCTGAGGCGCTGCTGCCACCAAACCAAACATGGATGCTATTTGTTAAAATGCTCTCAATCGTGCCTCTGTAAAAAGTGGCCAGGACAGGAGGAGAAAGATGTGGTCTCCTCATGCGACGCAGTAAATGCAGACGCTGGTTTATACGTTCCACTAAGGATGATGTGCAGAGAGACCAGTTCAGTTTGTTAGTTATCTGCATCTCCAGATACTTAATACTGTCAAGTACCTCTACAGCTGCATCCTTGATACTGAGTGGAGTAGGACCATGCCAGCTCTTCCTAAACTCTACAATGATCTCCTTTGTTTTATTAACAATTATACAGTACATAGTCCAGAATTTATGACCACAATGAAGCTTGCCCATTACGGTTATAAGTCAGGACGGTTGAAAAACTAGTCACCCACTAGTCACTTCTGATTTTATGCCTTTTTTGTTGCAATTATAACTGAACGCAGCAGTTATAAAGCAAGCCCATTGTAACGGGGCATTTTTGCCAAAAACAATGGAAATAAATTTTTATTTTAAGCAAAAACCAAGCACAGAGTTTATCACTGTTTTGCAGAATTCATGAAGTAAACACAATGGTTGTTACGTGCATGCCCGGGTTGTTAAACGATGCAAAATGCATTCCTAGGGGCATTTTTTGCCTGAAACCAGCTCAAAATACTGGAAACTGACAAAAAGTGTTGTCAATTACAATTGCATGAGTACAGGACACCGCAAATAGTCATAAATGTCACATGTCTACGTCGGAGGAACAATTGATCAGCATTTTAGAAACGGTTGTAAGTATCTTTGGGAGGGTCTGTCATAACTTCAACCAGCTGTTAAGTGACCGGTCATAAGTGAAGGACTACCTGTACTGGCTCTCAAACTTTTGTTTGTCATGACACTGCACTGAAGAGCACTCATCTTTTGCTAGTTGTGTTTCCAAAATTGCATTTAGCCAAAGAACAGGAATGGCTGAGGAGAAAAGGCAGCTAATTTTTCTCAGCTTCACATCATTATATCCAGAAGTTTCTTGGCACGCCTGAAATATCCCCAAGCCCAATTCTGTTATTTTCCCCCCCAAAATGTTGATTTGAAGGGAAAAAAAAGAGGAATTCAACAATGAAATCTGTCTCCGCAGGCTAAATGTTTTAAAGTGCATAAGGCTTCAGTCAATGTTGATCTCTTTCTAAAGAAATAAATGAAGTTTTACTATAAAAACAAATCAGATATCAGATAAAGGGACAGAAATGGGAATACCTCATCTCTGCCAAATATAAAGGGCAGAGATCAACTATTTCACTCTTGCGCACACAAAAAATGGTTTTTCAGGAATGCAAGAAGTCTCAAGACAGTTACCGGTCACACCAAGGAGTTAGAAGACTAAACTATTTGGTTATATAGCTTGCAGCAGATTAACCACAAGGAAGGAAGGAAGGAAGGAAGGAAGGAAGGAAGGAAGGAAGGAAGGAAGGAAGGAAGGAAGGAAGGAAGGAAGGAAGGAAGGAGAAGAGAGGAAACAGAATAACGGAAGGGACCTTGGAAGTCTAAGTCCAACCCCCTTAGGCAGGAAACCCTACACCACTTCAGAAAAATGGTTATCCAATATCTTCTTAAAAACTTCCAGTGTTGGAGCATTCACAACTTCTGCATGCAAGTTGTTCCACTGATTTATTGTTCGAACTGTCAGGAAAATTTCTCCTTAGTTCTAAATTGCTTCTCTCCTTGATTAGTTTCCACCCATTGCTTCTTGTCCTGCCCTCAGATGCTTTGGGAGAATAGCTTGACTTGAGAAGAGAAGAGAAGAGAAGAGAAGAGAAGAGAAGAGAAGAGAAGAGAAGAGAAGAGAAGAGGACTAATGTTGATGCGAGGAAGCAATTTTTTTGCATTCCAGAGGCACTCAAATCTCTGGAGACATTTGATTTGGATATTCCACAGCTTCTTTGTTTGGCACTTTGATCCCAACTTTAAATTTGTTTCAGTATCTCAAAAGAAGAAAGAAAAAAAACTTGCACGAGCAATCACGAGGAAACCATGAGTTAAAATTCAGGGTACAGTATCAAATGCAGCAGTCAGCTTATACAAAAATCAAACACAAATGTATGAGAATGAAGAAGCGGTAAATATAATCTCAAGAGCCTGAAAAAGTTTTGGAAAATGACTTCAACTAACACACATGGAATAGGCTGCAATCGAATGCCAATTTCCTCAGAACTAGCTGTTTCTAAATAGCCCTGTAAAAAAGTGGTGTACTTTAATGTAATTTGTACATTACACAGAATCAGCCTTTTCTTGGACCAGAATTGAACTTTTAATGTTAGAAAATATAAAACACAGATTAGTCCTCGCCTTAATAATCAAAATTGAGCCCAATATTTTCATTGCTAAGCTAGACTGTTGTTAAGTGACTTTTGCCTCATTTTACAACATTTCTTGCCACCGTTGTTAAGTGAATCACTGCAATTGTTAAGTTAGTAGTAGCACGGTTGTTAAGTGAATCTGGCTTCCCCATTGACTTTGCTTGTTAGAAGATCGCAAAAGGGGATCACATGACCATGCGACACTGCAACCCTCATAAATATGCATCAGTTTCCAAGCATCCGAGTTTTGATCATGTGACTTAAGGGATGCTGCAACAATCATGTGGAAAAACATAAGTTTCTTTCTTCAGTGCTATCGTAAGTTCAAACGGTCACTAAACAAATGGTTGTAAGTTGAGGACTACCTGTAAACATCCAACTCAAAAAGTCCACATTCTTTAGGAATCTAAAATGTATTCCTATGATTAAAACATTCAAATATGTTCTGGACAATATATTATATCACCCATTTTTTTTTTGTGCACTTCTGCACCGGAGACAAATTCCTTGCGTGTCTAATCACATTTGGCCAAATAAAGTGTTCTGTTCCATTCCACTCTATTCCTAGTCTATAATATATTAAAGTAGAGGGATATGACAAAACTTTAGACCAGGGGTCTCCAACTTTGGCAACTTTAAGCCTGGAAGACTTCAACTCCCAGAATACCCCAGCCAGCAAAGCTGTGAGGGAATTATTTGTTTAGCAGAGTGATGGCGTTCGGGAAAAAACTGTTCTTGTGTTTACTAAAATTCTTTGCACGTAGAGGATTAAAACATCCAAGGAAAAGGTCTGTCTAGGATTGTTCTCTGTACTATCCCAACTTTCTAAACCAAAGATGGCTTAGATACAAAGAGGCATTAAAAATGTAGGACTTCAGCCCCTGCTTTTAAAAGCAGCAAAATCCAGAGGCTGCTTTTCAATTATAATTTAGGTTGTAGAAGTTGCTTCTCAGACTGATAAGCAAGACAGGAAACCATTATGTAAATAATGCATTGCTGTAGATTCCTTCTTTATCAGGGAAGGTCCTGGCCTCCATTCCAGAGCACCATAATGCTGGAATAACAGTTTTGAAAAGTTTTGGCCCTGACGTACATATGAATATACTAGTTACAAACTGAAATTAATTCACTTACTTGAATTCTTGTATCACATTTGCTGAGGAGAACTTCGAAAGTTTATGCTTAGAAATAATCCCTATGTGCTTAAATGGGGTGAGGTTGATTGAAATGGTAGTGCTAGCCGCTTTGTCTGAAATTGGTTGGGATGCTAGGTTTTTATACCTTAACCGCTTTGCTTTTATTGTTTTTAAGAGTGTTTTTGTTTTGTACCTCAGCAGTGGGCAGCCAGAATTGTGTCTCTTAAAATGGGAAGCCATATTAGTCTTTTAATAATGGCAGAAGTATTAACCCCTCATACTGGCTGGGGAATTCTGGAAGTTAACAGAATAACAGAATTGGAAGGGACCTTGTAGGTCATCTAGTCCAACCCTCCCACCCACGCAGGAGACCCTACACCAGTCTCTTCTTGAAAGCTTCCAGTGATGAAGTGCCCACAACTTCTGAAGGCAAAGCTGTTCCATTGGTTGATTGCTCTCAGAAAATTTCTCCTTATTTCTAGGTTGAATCTCTCCTTGATCAGTCTCCATCCATTATTCCTTGACTGGCCTTCAGGTGCTTTGGAGAATAGCTTGACCCCTCCCTCTCTGTGGCAGCCCCTCAAATATTGGAAAACTGCTATCGTGTCTCTCCTGGTCCTTCTCTTCACTAGACTAGCCATGCCCAGTTCAAGAGCAAAATTAACTCGGGGCAGAGCAAATTCAAGTTGAGCGCATACTCAGGCTTGTCAAAATTTGAAAGACAAAAAACAATGGTGTTCCAAGCTTCAAACGTCTGGGAATCCAACTCAGAAAGCTCAAACTGCCCAAGGAGCTGCTGATCCAGTTCTACAGAGGAATTATTGAGTCTGTCATCTGCACCTCTATAACTGTCTGGTTTGGTTCTGCAACCCAACAAGACAGACACAAACTTCCGAGGATAATTAGAACTACAGAAAAAACAATGGCTACCAACCTGCCTTCCACTGAGGACCTGTATACTGCATGAGTCAAAAAGAGGGCTTGAAAATATCTACATACCCCTCACATCCTGGACATAAACTGTTTCAACTCCTACCCTCAAAACCATGCTACAGAGCACTGCACACCAGAACAACTAGACACAAGAACAGTTTTTTCCCAAACGCCATCACTCTGCTAAACAAATAACTCCCTCAACACTGTCAAGCTATTGCTAAATCTGCACCACTATTAATCTTCTCATCATTCCCATCACCCATCTCCTTCCACTTATGACTGTAACTTTATTGCTTGTATCCTTACAATGTATAGATATTGTTTCCTGATTGCTTATTTGTACCCTCTGACTTTCATTAAGTGTTGTACCTTAGAATTCTTGATGAACGTATCTTTTCTTTTTATGTACACTGAGAGCATATGCACCAAAGACAAATTCCTTGTGTGTCCAATCACACTTGGCCAATAAAAAAATTCTATTCTATTCTATTCTATCCAACGATTACAGGTACTTCTCCACTGACAACCATTCATTCAGTGACAACCATTCATTCAGTGAGGCACTGGAAAAAATGACTTGTGACCATTTCTGACAATTATGAGTGTTCCCTTGGTCATGTGATCAAAATTCAGATCCTTGGCAAGTGGCATATATTATGATGGCTGCCCTGTCCTGGGATCATGTGTTCACCTTCTGCAATCAGCAACGTCAATGGGGAAGCTAGATTCACCTAACAACCGTATTACTGACTTAACAACTGCAGCGATTCACTTTAACAACGGTGGCAGTAAAACGGAGCAAAACTCGCTTAACTGTCCTGCTCAGCAACAGAAATTTTGGGGCTCAGCTGTGATCCTAAATCGAAGGCAGCCCGTCAGAAAAATTTCATAACTTCCAAGGAACCGAAATGTAGAAAATGTCACATTTTGAACACTGGAGGAGTTTGATTTTGCAAATAATGCAAATGACGGACGTGCACCCTTCTGTACCATAATGATGTCATTGGTTTTATATGTATGATGTGATGGCCATTTGCCCTTCCGGTGAACACAGGCGCTGGCACAGATCCTGCTAATATATTCTTAGCCATGCTTCCTGTCTTCCACATGGTTATCTTTAAGAGGAAGGAATTCCTTATCAGAAACCCAGCTCGTTGCATTTGGAAATACTGCAGAAAATGGCTTCAGTGGAGTCTCACTGAGTAGCACTTACCAACACAAAGGATGTTGAAGCAGAAACCTTGTGAGGTGGACTTGTTCACCAACTGATCCGGGAGACTGTCGAAGCCAACATGACCTGACAAGGCGAGATTTCGAAGGTCTTCGTTCTGCAAGTCCAAAGAGAAAAGGTTTGAAGGCCTCTGCAGAATTAATTTCCATTTACAGGTAGTCCTCGACTTACAACAGTTCATTTAGTGACTGTTCGAAGTTACAGAGGCACCGAAAAAAGTGACTTACGACCATTTTTCACCTTCCAGCATATTCCCCATGGTCACGTGGATTAACATTCAGATGCTTGACCACTGACTCATGTTTATGACGGTTGCGGTGTCCCAGAGTTGTGCAATCCCCTTTTCCGACCTTCCGACAAGCAAAGTCAGTGGGAAACTCACTTAACAACCGTGTTACTAACAGAAGAACTGCAGTGGTTCCCTTAACAAATGTGGCAAGAAAAATCGTAAAATGGGCAAAGCTCACTGAACAAATTTCTCACTTAGGAACATAAATTTTGGGCTCAATTGTGGTCGTAGGTTGAGGACTAACTACTGTTTTAATTATTTGACAAGGTTAGGGCGCATTCTCTATGGAGATGGACATGAACAACATGGCTTTTTAAATACAACCTGTATCTGTATTTAATAACTTACACATATATTATTAAATATACAAATACAGTATTGGACCACTGGACTATTTATGTGGCTATTCTGCTTGGAAGTGACTTTCTATGGTGACTCACAAAGGTTTTTCCTTGCCGGCTATCCGTACTCCTTTTAAGTGGAAATTAGAAAACTAATGGACGTGGAAGTTTATGTACGCAAAACAAGCCAGGTTCTACCACCAAGTTAATAGAGTCTTCACCGTTAAAAAAAAACTAACCCCAGAGGAAATTCATGAATGAGGGATACCAGATCTGGTCTACAAAAATGTGGACTGTCACTAAACAGGGCAGCAGAGATAGAAGATAAAATAGTCTGTTATCATTTTTTTTTTTACTGCGAGCATACTGGCCCACATTAAAAATGAAATTCTGTTGCCTGGTCTCACAAGAACATATATATATATATCTCTAGCTATTCACATACATATTGTTCTGTCCCCCTCGCCTCAGTCCAAGCGATGGCTTAATTAGCCGGCACTATCAGCTCTGGCAGCAAACTAGCGAGTGTCTGCCAAGTGTCTCTGTTATCTCCCTTGATGCCGATGAGTCAACAAACATTACTTCAGCTCTAGTCAAGCAGTTGATTTGCCTGCTACGAAGAGGCATAGCACCCCTTGCTGCTTTTATATCCTGTGGGGTGTGGCTCCATGACTCAGCACTTCCTAGGCCTGCCCCACCCCTGCTTCTGTTGTTCCCGCCTCTCCTGCCTACGAAACCTAGGGTCCAGCCAGGCCTGATTGCCATCAGCTAGGTCTGGAAGCTTGGCCTGGGGGGGGGAAGAATCAGGGGACTGAGGCCTCGTTATCTCCTCCACCTGGCCTGCCTCTGGCTCCTGGAGCTAAGCCAGGGAAGCCAGTGCTCCCAAGGTAAGTCCTGACGGCCCTTCCCCCTCACTTTCCAAGTCACTTTCTGGCAGGGGACCCGGCTCGGGGGGCGCAGACACAACACATTCATGTTATATACATACATAAACACAGTATGCCTACACCCATATATATATGCTTAATAACTATGGCAAGAAAGATTGTAAAATAGAGCCAATTCACATAATAATTGTCTCGCTTAGCAACAGTTGGGCTCAAATGTGGTCCTAAATAGAGGGCCACATTTGCACCTCTACTTTGCTCCAAGAACCCAATTTTTATGTTAGCGCCTCCAATTTAATCTCCACAAGCCATTTCCAATCCGTGTTGATCGCTAAGTAAACTGGAGATGACCTGATTATTTGAAATTATTTTCCTTTTAAACTGGTCCTAAAAATTGTGCTAACTGTCTTTACCCTGGCTGTAAACCGCCCTGAGTCCTTTGGGAGAAGGGCGGTATAGAAATTTAAACAATAAATAAATAAATAAATAAATGCTATTTCAAACAATGCTATTGACTCACAAACAGTCATAAGCCAACTTCTCCTTATGCAGTATCCTCATAACCCAATGTTTTTTTTTAATGCGTCGATTTTGCGGTTAGGACATGGGAATCCCAAACTGTAGCAATGACTGTTGTCTAACTTGCTCATGATAAGACAAATTTGAAACAACATGCTTATAGGCTAATCCCCGAGACTTTTAAGGATGTAGTGGCATTAAAGGAAGCGATTGGAAACTGCTGGCAGGAAAAGATATCATGCCACAGTGTGTCTCAAAGGTTACAATGCTTTTCTAAGGTTTTTTCTTTCCTTTTTTTAAACGTAAGGAGAAAGCATTCAGTTGATAGGACAAATAATCATAGAATAGAATAGAATAGAATAGAATAGAATAGAATAGAATAGAATAGAATAGAATAGAATAGAATTCTTTATTGGCCAAGTGTGATTGGACACACAAGGAATTTGTCTTTGGTGCATAAGCTCTCAATGTACATAAAGAAAAAATAAAATATTCATTGTAAATCATAAGATACAACACTTAGTGATAGTCATAGGATACTAAATAAGCTATCAAAATCATGCTAGGAAACTAAATAAAACAATATAAATCGTAAAGATACAAGCAACAAGGCTATAGTCGTAAATGGGAGAAGATAGGTAATAGGTAATAGGAAGGATGAGAATAATAATAGTAATACAGTCTTAGTAAATAATTTGAAAGTGTTGTGGGAATTAGTTGTTAAGCTAATTCGGGAAATGCCATCATTCTTGCAACTCATTCTATTTACGCAAGTTTTGCTTTCAGATGATCAGATGTTTGCACTCTCTCTGTTCCTATTTAGCAAAATTTCAATATAAATGCTTTCAAGCTGCTAGGTGGGAAATCTTCTCCAGCTCTGACTGGATGGTGGGGAATAATTCAAAGAAAAACCAAGTCCAGTTGACTCTTGAAAAAAGGCACCTTTGGTACAACCATGGCTTGGATGACTGGAGAATCTCCATAGAAACCAGAGTCACCTTTACCTGCAGGAAAACTAGTGTTTGTGGAAGAATTAATTTTGCCTCCTCCACAGAGTGCGATGGCTCAGTGGTTAAAGAGGCTGAGCTTGTCAGTAGAAAGCTGACATCCCAGGTTCGAGACCCGGGCAACGTGCGACAAGTTGAGCTCCCGTTACTTGTCTCCTGCCCGCCTAGTACTTTGAAGGCATGCAAATGCAAGCAGATAAATAGGTACCACTTCTGTGGGAAGTTAAGAGTGTTTCGTGTGCCTTTGGTATATAGTCATGCTGGCCACGTGACCATGGAAGTGTCTTTGAACAACGCTGGCTCCCTCAGCTAGGAACACTATCCCCTAGAGTCGGATACAACTGGACAGGGGAAACCTTTAACCTTTTACCTTCAGGGGCATCAAAGAGCAGGTTGGTTAAGACACAGTTGTGGCATTTCCATGTATTTCCTCCTCATTAGTCCAAACCAGTACGCTTTATTTATTATAATTATTTAATATTTATTCATTAAATTTATGTGCCACCCATCTTGTCTAGAGATGACTCTGGGTAGCTTAGAAACATTAAAACTACTACACATTAAAATGATGAAGCCTCTGGTGGCTCAGGCTGGTAAGACAGTCTGTTATTAACACAGCTGCTTGCAATTACTGCAAGTTCAAGTCCCACCAGGCCCAAGGTTGACTCGGCCTTCCATCCTTTATAAGGTAGGTAAAATGAGGACCCAGATTGTTGGGGGCAATAAAAGTTGACTTTGTATATAATATACAAATGGATGAAGACTATTGCTTAACATAGTGTAAGCCGCCCTGAGTCTTCGGAGAAGGGCGGGATATAAATGCAAATTTAAAAAAAAGAATAAAAAACAGTAATAAAAGTAAAAAGAAGTGGGGAGGGGAAGTTAGTCCTTGACTTAGGACAGGGGTGTCCAAACTTGGTCCCTTTAAGACTTGTGGACTTCAACTCCCAGAGTCCCTCAGCCAGCAAAGCTGGCTGAGGAACTCTGGGAATTGAAGTCCACAAGTCTTAAAGGGACCAAGTTTGGACACCCCTGACTTAGGACTATAATTGGGACCAGAATTTCTGTAGCTAAGCAAGCAGTTGTTAAGTGAGTTGTGCCCCATTTTATGGCCTTTCTTTTGCCGTGGGATTTAAGTGAAGTTGTTGAGTGAAAAACACGGTTACTAAGCGAATCTGGCTTTTCCCTTTGACTTTGCTTGTTGGAAGCCAGCTGGGAAGGTGAAAATGGCAATCACAACGTCATATAAAATATATGAGTATATGCATCATTTTGTATTTATTTATTATTTTGTCATGTTTATGATTGTAGTGCATATTGGAAGTGGTGACCCTTTGGGAGCTGTATGCAACGAAATTTCATTTTAATGTATGCCGATGAATGTACATTTCAAGTGACGATAAAGTTATTCTACCTATCTATCTATCTATCTATCTATCTATCTATCTATCTATCTATCTATCTATCTATCTATCCATCCATCCATCCATCTATCTATCTATCTATCTATCCATCTATTCAGTGGTGAAATCCAATTTTTTTTATTACCCGTTCTGTGGGCATGGCTTGGTGGGCATGGCTTGATGGGCGTGGCAGGGGAAGGATACTGCAAAATCTCTATTCCCTCCCCATTCCTGGGGGGAAGGATATTGCAAAATCTCCATTCTCACCATTCCCACAGGAGCCAGCCAGAGATGGTATTTGCCGGCTCTCCGAATTACTCAAAATTTCTGCTACCGGTTCTCCAGAACCTGTCAGAACCTGCTGGATTCCTTCCTTCCATCCATCCATCCATCCATCCATCCATCCATCTATCTATCTATCACCCCAAGATATTGAAATCATTGTAAATACATATCGGTTGCCAAGCATCCTAATAAACAGTACATAGTTCACCAAGGATCTACTAAACGACTGCCAAACATTTAACCAAGTTTCTTTCTGCACATTTTGTATGGTTGCCAAGGAAATATTCACAAGGTCTTCTATTCTTTTCCCCTCTCACATTTATGTTCTTTCTGTTGCATTTTTCCCCCTTCTCCTTACACTAAGTCACATACTTTGGGATAGGGGAGAAGAATCCTTTGGTTTCCTAGAGTAACCACAATAGAATTGTCCCTTTAAAAACCTCATTTATATTGAAAAGATGAAGCTTTCCCCTGTCCAGTCATAGCCGTCTCTAGGGCACGGTGCTCATCTCCGTTTCTTGGCCAATTTCCACGGCCATGTGGTCAGCATGCCTATATGCCGAGGTGCACGGAACATGGTTGCCTTCCCACCGAAGTGGTACCTATTTATCTACTTGCATTTGCATGCTTTCAAACTGCTAAGCGGGCAGGAGCTGAGGCAAGTAACGAGAGCTCACCTCGTCGCACATTGCTTGGGTCTCGAACCCACTGACAAGCCCAGCATCTCTAACCACTGAGCCATCGCGCTCTGCGGTGGAGACAAAATTAATTCTTCCAGAGTTTTCCTAGCCCTAAAAGATGACTGTGGTTTCTATGGAGATTCTCAGTCATCCAGGTCATGGTTTCCCAAAAGGTGCTTTTTTTCAAGAGGCAACCGGATGTTTCGCTTCTCATCCAAGAAGTTTCTTCAGCAATCCGAGCTGAAGAAGCTTCTTTGAAGAGAAGCGAAACGTCTTCAAAGAACAACAAGACAGTCCAGTTGCCTCTTGAAAAAAGCACCATTTGGGATCACTGTGGTTTATTCCAGCCGAGGCACGAAAGCATAAACATATTTTTAGTATTAGAGAAAGCATTTTACCTCCCATTTCTGCTCTGGGCCAAGCAGCACTTGCCAATTATTATTTTCAATTTTCTTAAAAATGGTGTATAATATTAAACTGCGTAATTCATATTACACATATTCATATATGTAATTCATATGTGTAATTCATATCTAACAAGCTGGTATAAAGTATTTTTCCCCCCATCTTGACCTTCAGACCAAACAAGAAACACCCTTCAGATTCATCTTTCAACACAACTCTCCACAAGCTAGTCATTCACAACCTTTTTCCTGTTTATATTAGTCATTCGTTATACAACTGGCAGCTTGAAAATAAAGAAACGAGGCCGTCCTAGTTACAGAAACATTTACCATCCTGTTCTACTAATCTAAAGGGCTACTTGAGTTAGCTTCCTACATGTCCGGCTCTTAAAAAGCCTCAAGAGGGACATACTCACCCTCTGCCCCTGGGTTGTAAAATTTTATTCACTGCGGAATTTACCCCCATCAGAGTTCGAAGCATTGCTGATGCAACTAAGGATACCTGGAGGCCACAGCCAGGAAGTTCAAGGGGTCGTGTGCAAGCAGAAAAATCATACAGAACAGAATATAGAATAATAAAGAGCTGGAAGGGACCTTTGGAGGTCTTTTAGTCCAGCGGTCCCCAATCTTTTTGGCACCGGGGACTGGTTTCGCGGAAGACAATTTTTCTACAGAACTGGGTTGGGTTGGGGGAGACGGTTTCGTGTGCTACCTAGATTCATGAAGGTACAGATAAAGCTTCCCTCGCTTGTGTGGCCTGGTTCCTAACAGGGTTGGGGACCCTTGTTTTAGTCCATCCCCTGCTCAAGCAGGAGACCCTATACCCACGATGGCGAAGCTAAGGCACGCATGCCACAGGTGGCACGTGCAGCCATATTGGTGGGCATATGAGCTCAAAGGCAGGCCTTTCAGTCCCACCAGAAGTCAGCAAACGGGCAGTTTCCGGCTTCCGGAGGGGGATGGGGGAAGGCTGTTTTCGCCCTCCCCATGCTCCTAGAAAGGCTCTGGAGCCTGGGGAAAGCGAAAAACAGGCCTACTGGGCCCACCGTGCTATTGCATGCCAAAAGCGGGGGGAATGTGGAGGGGGCACGAGACGCATAAAATTATGAGTATGGGCACGCACGTGCACGACTCTCCCCACTTTTGGCACGCGATGGTAAAAAGGTTAGTCATCCCTGCCCTATACCATTCCAGACAAATGGCTGTCCAGTCTCTTAGAAACCTCCAATGATGGAGCACTCTGGAGGCAAGCTGTTCCGCTGATTAATTGTTCTAACTTTCAGGGAATTTCTCCTTGATTCTAGGTTGAATCTCTCCTTTCTCCTCCATTCTTCTCCATTCTCAAGTTTCCATCCATTGCTTCTTGTCCTGCCCTCAAGTGCTTTGGAGAACAGCTTGACTCCCTCTTCCTTGTAGCAAGCCCTCAAGTATTGGAAGACTGCTATCATGTCACCCCTCTTCACTTCATTAGACTAGACATATCCAATTCCTCAACCGTTCTTCATATGTTTTAGCCTCCAGTCCCCTAATCATCTTTGTTGCTCTCCATACTCTTTCTAAAATCTCAACATTTTTTTTTGAACCGTGGTGACAAAAACTGGTTGCAGTAGTTCAAAGCAATATAAAGCGGTACTAACTCTTCAAGTGACTTTGATACTATCCCTTTGTTGATGAAGCCTAGGTCTGTGATGGCTTTTGGGCAGCTGTTAGATACTGTCCAAATCCTTAATGAAGTGTTATATAAAGAATCAGACTACCCGATCCAACAATAGAGGCTTCTATTACATCAGCTTTTAAGAAACAAGGCTGATGGAAAATGACAATATTTAGGATGGGAGAAATTAGAGAATAACAGAAAGAGTTGGAAGGGACCTTGGAGGTCTTCTAGTCCAACCCCTTGCTCAAGCAGGAGAACCTATATCATTTCAGACAAATGGTTGTCCAATCTCTTCTTTAAAAAATTCCTGGACTCTAAAGCACATGACACCCCCAGCCCTATTTCTGTTCTTTCCCAGAGGATATATTTTGACAACGCTCTCAATTTCCAATTTCCAATTCTCCTTTTATGGCCAGTCTGGACATGTTTGAAGAATATGCATCCATGTTGGTTCTTGAAATTTCCCCTCTCCAAAATGGGCTGAAACGGGACCCAAACATCACATTCTCAAGATAAATTTATTTTTACTTTTAAGAAACTGCATTCTCCAACTAGAGAAAAGTCAATGAAGGATAGCTCCCCCAGTTTCCCTCTCCTCCCCCCCCCCCACAAAAAAAATATACCAAGAAGGTAGAGCTGGGCTAAAGAAGATAGACAGAAAGTAGCATTATATCAGGGGTGTCCATTCGTGGCCACTTTAAGACTTGTGGACTTCAATTCCCAGAAGTCCATAGGATAGAATAGAATGACATAGTTGGAAGGGACCTTGGAGGTCTTCTAGTCCAACCCCCTGCTTAGGCAGGAAACCCTACACTACTTCAGACAATTGGTTATCCAACATCTTCTTTAAAACTTCCAGTGTTGGAGCATTTACAACTTCTGCAGGCAAGTTGTTCCACTGATTAATTGTTCTAACTGTCAGGAAATTTCTCCTTAGTTCTGGGTTGCTTCTCTCCTGGATTAGTTTCCACCCACTGCTTCTTCTTCTGCCCTCAGGTGCTTTGGAGAATAGCTTGACTCCCTCTTCTTTGTGGCAACCCCTGAGATATTGGAAGACTGCTATCATGTCTCCCCTAGTCCTTCTTTTCATTAAACTAGACATATCCAGTTCCTGCAACCGTTCTTCGTATGCTTTAACCTCCAGTTCCCTAATCCTCTTTGTTGCTCTTCTCTGCACATCTTTTTTACATCGTGGCGACCAAAACTGGATGCAGTATTCCAAGTGTGGCCTTACCATGGCATTTTAAAATGGTATCAACACTTTACGTGATCTTGATTCCCATACTTCTGTTTATGCAGCCTTATGCAGGTCCTAAAGTGGCCAAACTTGGACACTACTGGTTTAAACACTGAGTTATTTCAAAGCTTTGGTACATCATCATCTTTCTTCTATCTACAAAGCCACTTCGCTCAGTTTATAAACTTGCCAAGCTCCGATGCTTCCTCTTGGCTCCCTTTCCAGCTCGTACTAATTTTAAAAGACGCCACATAGGCAAACTCGATCCAGCCAACAAACACAAGAAGAAGCCCTAACAAAGCAAGCTCTTGATTTCGTTTAAGTTCTTCCCATCCCTCCGAGAAATCAGCTCTTCCTCCGTAGCTTTTCCTTGCCAAGGAAACGCTTAGAAGTTGAAAGCTCATTGCTCTTCTTAAAGACACCCTGCTAAAATAAAATAAAAAAAACTGTTACAACCATTTAGTCACACGGGACAGCACAAAATGCCAGCGGCAGCTGGTGGGAAACATACTAGGGATCCCACAAATGATAAAAGCTTCTCGGCCTGCCATTGATACAACTCTTTTTGCTACTACTGGTAGCAAAAAAAGACTTGCAAACCACTCCTTTAGTGGCCGTCCAAAGTTACAAAGGCATTGAAAATTGTGACTGAATGGGGGCGGGCTCCCGCCTGAGGCGCTCTGCGCTCTGATTGGTTGCTGCGGGTAGAAAGGGGGCGTTTCCCTTTTTCCCGCCTTTTTCTGATTTACCTCAGGATCTTCCTGACTGTCTTCTCTGCTGCGAATGTTAAATAAATTTATATGGATTTAAAACTAAACTAAAAAAGTGAGTTACGACTGAATACTACTTTATAATGCCTTGGTTAAGGCCACACTTGGAATACAGCATTCAGGATTGGTCGCCACGATGTAAAAAAGATGTTGAGACTCTAGAACAGGGGTCAGCAAGCTTAAATACTCAAGAGAGCCATTTGGACCCGTTTTTCACAGGAAAAAAAAAAAATCCGGGAGCCACAAAAACTCTTCCCGTGCCTGACTATTTCCTGAGAGGCCACAAAACTAACATATATAGCTGAATTAAAGATTCTGTTTTCTTCTGAAACTTTTTTTCTTCTTGGATTTATCCATGGTTGGCTTACCAGGGGTTGAAAAGCTTAATAAATTGCGCGTCATTGGGTGCCGCACATTGGCAGTTGTGATGCATATTTTGAGCGACAGGGAGCCGCAGCAGAGGGATGAAAGAGCCACATGTGGCTCCAGAGCCGTGCGTTGCTGACCCCTGTTCTAGAAAGAGTGCAGAGAAGAGCAACAGAGATGATTAGGGGACTGGAGGCTAAAACATATGAAGAACAGTTGCAGGAACTGGGTATGTCTAGTTTAATAAAAAGAAGGACTAGGGGAGACATGATAGCAGTGTTCCAATATCTCAGGCGTTGCCACAAAGAAGAGGGAGTCAAACTATTCTCCAAAGCACCTGAGGGTAGAAGAAGCAGCAATGGGTGGAAACTAATCAAGGAGAGAAGCAACTTAGAACTAAGGAGAAATTTCCTGACAGAACAATTAATCAGTGGAACGACTTGCCTGTAGAAGTTGTGAATGCTCCAATGCTGGAAGTTTTCAAGAAGAGATTGGACAACCATTTGTCTGAAGTGGTGTAGGGATTTCCTGCCTGAGCAGGGGGTTGGACTAGAAGATCTCCAGGGTCTCTTCCCACTTTGTTATTCCGTATGCTGTCTTTTTGCACTTACGACCGTTTGCAGCATCCCCAAGGTCACGTGATCAAAAATTCAGCTGTTTGGTCACTGACTCGTAGCAGTAGCAGTATCTGGGGTCACGTGATCACATTTTGTGACCTTCCGACAAGCAAATAGGGAAGCCAGATTCACTCAATTAACAGTCCTAGTGATTTACTTAGCAACTGTAACTTAACAACTTTAGTGATTCACTTTGGAAGAAAGGTTGTAAAATGGGGCAAAACTCACTTAACAACCACCTCGCTTAGCAACAAGAATTTTGGGCTCAATTGTGGTCATAAGTCGAGGGCTAGCTGCATTATGTCTGAGGTGAGCGCATATTTTATTTTTGGAAATCATGGTCTGCACAAGACAGCTTAGAACAGGGTAGCATTCAAACAAACAGATTAAAATTTAAGTGGAGAAGATTGTGTTCAAGTTCACTTGAGTAAAATATTTACTTATTTATTTATTTTGTCACAACAGTATATATAAGCACAAGCATGAAAGTAACTATATAATATATAAACATATATATATAAGCATAAGCATGAAAGTAACTATATAATATATAAACATATATATAAGCACAAGCATGAAAGTAACTATATAATATATAAACATATATATAAGCATAAGTATGTGATAACTATATGAATTGGATATAACAAAAGGGGACAGGAACAGTAGGCACGCTTGTGCTCTTATGCACACCCCTTACAGACCTCTTAGGAATGGGGTGAGGTCAATAGCAGACGGTTTTTGGTTAAAGCTTTGGGGATTTTGGGAAGAGACCACAGAGTCACGTAGTGTGTTCCAAGCATTAATAACTCTGTTACAGAAGTCATATTTTCTGCAATCAAGATTGAAGCGGTTAACATTAAGTTTAAATCTATTGTTTGTTTGCTCTTGTATTGTTGCGATTGAAGATGAATATGCACCAAACATTTACCTGCTACCTGTGAACCATGAAGGAGGCACGATCTGGGCTGCCAAATACCCTTGCAAGCTCATTCTCTGTCCTCAGTGCGTACAGGTAGTTCTCACCTTATGACCATAAGTAGGATTAGAATTTCCACTGCTAAGCAAAGTGGTTTTTAACCGAGTCGCGCCCAGTTTTATGACCTTTTTGCCATGCTGTTAAACAAATTCCTGCAGTTATTCAGTGAATCTTGCAGTTATTAAGTGAAACCAGGTTTCCCGCATTGACTGTGCTAGCCAAAAGCCAGTTGGGCAGGCTGAAAATGGTAATCATGTGACACACACCTCCCGGGATGTGCAACCAGCATAAGTACATGCCTGTTGCCAAGCAGCTAAATTTTGATCACATGACCATGGGAATAACGGTTGTAACAGAGGTGAGTTTCATAAGTTTCTGACCAGTTCTGGAGAACCGGTAGCGGAAATTTTGAGTAGTTCGGAAAACCGGTAGTAAAAATTCTGACTGCCCCCCACCCCCATCTATTCTCTGCCTCCCGAGTCCCAGCAGATCAGGTGGGAATGGGGATTTTGCAGTAATCTTTCCCTGCCATGCCCACCAAGCCATGCCACACCCACAGACCTGGTAATAAAAAATTTTGTAACCCACCACTGGGTTGTAAGTGCAAGAATTGGTGGTAAGTAAGTTTTTTTCACTGCCGCTATATAACTTTGCACATTCGCTATATGAATTGTTGCAAATTGAAGGACTAACTGCAAGTAGTCCTCAACGTACGACCACAATCGAGCCCAAAATGTATGTTGCTAAGCGAGAAATTCATTAAAGTGAGTTTTGCCCCATTTTACATCTTTTCTTGCCATACTTGTTAGGGGAATCACTGAAGTTGTTAAGTTAGTAATATGGTTGTTAAAATTAAAGGAATTTGGCTTCCCCATTGACTTTGCTTGTCAGAAGGTAGCAAAAGGGATCACATGACCCCGGGACACTGGAGCCATCATAGATGTGTCAAGAAGTTGTCAAGAAACTGAATGTAAATCATGTGTCCATAGGGATCCTTCCTGTGCGGGTAATAGTGGTAGCAACTCGTTGCTCCCATGTAACACCAATCCTGCGCGGCTTGCACTGGCTTCCTGTGGTCTTTCGGGTGCGCTTTAAGATTTTGGTCACCACCTTCAAAGCGCTCCATGGCTTAGGGCCCGGGTACTTACGGGACCGCCTGCTGTTACCTCATGCCTCCCACTGACCCATACGCTCTCACAGAGAGGGTCTTCTCAGGGTGCCGTCCGCCAAACAATGTCAGCTGGCGGCCCCCAGGGGCAGGGCCTTCTCTGTGGGAGCTCCTACGCTCTGGAACGAACTTCCTCCTGGACTACGTCAAGTGCCTGATCTTCGGACCTTTCGCCGTGAGCTGAAAACGCACTTATTTATTCAAGCGGGACTGGCTTAATATTTTTAATATTTTTAAATTTTTAACTCGGGTTTTATTATTTTAGGGTTCATAATTTTAAATTTTAAATTTTTAAATGTTGGCCATTTTTTCTGATATGCTTGGTTTTAAATTGTTGTTTTAATTGTATATTTTTGTGTTTTTTATCTTTTGGCTGTACACACTGCCCTGAGTCCTTTGGGAGAAGGGCGGTATAAAAATTTAATAAATAAATAAATTAATAATAATAATAATAATAATAATAATAATAATAATAATAATAATAATAAATAGTATAAAAAATGCGGCATAGGTCACTTTTTTCTAGTGCTGTTGTAACTTCAAACGGTCACTAAGTGAATGATTGTAAGTCAAGGATTAGCTGTATATATAGGTAGTTGACTTACAATCATTCATTTAGTGTCCATTCGCTTACTGAGTACATGATTCCATTAATTTCACTGATTCGCTTAAAATCCATGACAAAAAAGGTCATAAAAATAGATGTGACTCCTTTAATAACTGCCTTGCTTAGCAACCAAAGTTCTGGTCTCAATTGTGGTTGTAACTCAAGGACTATTTGTACTACCAATTTATGAGAAAGCAATTGACTGTTTTTACCGCCTCAACCTTCATTTTGAAAAAATGGTTCTTTGTTCCATTTTGCTGAGAGCACTTTCTGTAGAGAGTGTTATTATCTTTTTACAAATATTTTCCCCCCTTAAATACAATAATCCAACTCCTGTTTTCTATAGTGAGACCAGAACATGAATCTTCAAGGCAAAGCTGTTCGGTTAGAAGGTCAATTCAGACTCAAAGCAGCAACAGCAGAACTTCTGCCAAGAAGAGATATATAAAAGGTTATTTTCCTTAAGGGCTTTTAAAAAAACCGCTAACGTTTCTTATTTGGAATAGAAGCGATTCCTGTATATCACGGTTCCCATTTCGGATTCCTAACCAGCAAGAAAAACTGAATTTTATCATCATCATCATCTTTTTTTTTTTACAGTATAGCAGCAAAAGAAAAAAAAACAAGCTAAGAATCATTCCTTGCAAGGCTTGTAAAAGGATGGGAGACAAAAAGGAAGACATGCAATAGCAACGTGACCAAGAAATACGAAGAATTTCCAAAGGCAAAACTCCAACCAAAACCAGATTTTATTCTGCTGTTACAGGCCTGTCTTTAACTGAATTGCTGCATTTAAGCCGATAAGGAGGAACATAGATCAGTCATATCCAAAACTCCCTAGTGGAAATGCCAAATTGCTATTCCACTGCCAGTTTCATGTTTGAGAGCTAAAATAACCCGAGTCCTAATGACTTAAGGAAAACCAGAGAAACTCTGTAGAGTTTTAAATATTTCCAATTGCAACTGGCTGCGCTACGCTTGGACTCCGTGCCCGTTCACTTCCCGAAATTTTCCTTCCCTTTTTAGAATAAGAAAACCGAACCCAAATATTTCAAGGGCAAAGGAGAAGGGACTCGCATGTTTACCTCTGCAACTGCCTTGATTACAATAACAGGACTCTGGATAGGAAGTCTAAAATTAACGGGGCTGAAAAAATACCCCCTTTTAACAGTTGTGATTTTCATATAAGCAGAGAGGCCTCAGAGATAATCCAAGGCATAGTATCAGGGTGTAAGATGCAGGCAGGAGGGTTTTAGACAGTGATGGCTAGCCTTTTTGTCGTTGTGTGCCGAAAGCACCCATAAAGCAATGCACGTACGACACACACCCTGTGCGCCCCACCACTGCGCATGTGTGCGCAACCCCATGAATACGTGCATGTCTCCCGCATGCGCCCTCCCCTCCACACGTGTGTGGCAGAGCCCCGAAAATCATTTGGCCGGCGGGAGGCACGCACGCACGCGCGTTGGAGCTGAGCTGGGGCAACGGCTCGCGTGCTCGTAGAGAGGGCTCTGCGTGCCACCTGTGGCACACGCACCATAGGTTCGCCATCATGGGTTTAGGACAACTCATTGTGGCTCATTTGCATGGCCAACGTACCATAGCAATCTCCCCCAACCTTTTGGGCACCCGTTCCGTGGAGAGGTTTTTCCATGGACCAGAGGGGGCATGCTTCCTACCATCTCATAAATGGGGCTTCGCTTATTGTGAGCCCGATTTCTGGCATGTCGTGGCCTGATGCCAGTCCACAGATCAGGGCTCGGGGTACCCTGTGCTATAGAGCCAGAGTTACACAAATATCAAAGAAATGGTGGAACAGAAACTTTAAAGAGAGGATGCAAAAGGAGGGACAAAATAAAATGTGAGTGACTAAATTTAAAATAAAATTTTAAATTTAATTTAAATAATTAAATTGAATTGTTGGATTGTCCCAAGGTGAGTTATCCTCACGGAGTTGACCTTAGCAAGTTGGCCTGCAGGAGCAAATACGTTGAACAGCTGGCATGGTATACAGAAACAACTGTACAGAATTGTCGTGTCCCACTCCTCCGCTGACGACCGGGTCAGGGAAATCCGAATCAGGCGTGCCTCTGCAGCTCTGCCAAAGTCCTAGCAAAGTTCTCAAGGCAGGCAGGAGACCAGAAAGTGACTTCAGCAAGATATGTTAGACTTTGCCTGACTCAGAGAATGCCAGAAAGCAGATCCTTTATATAGGCCATGGGGTGTGACTCCATGACTCAGCACTTATCCAGGCCTGCCCCTCCCTTCCTTCTGTCGCCGCCGCCTATCAATTCTTCTGAAGCGAGGGTCACTCCAGTCTGCAGCTGTTGGTAATTGACCTTCCTCAGGCTCACATGCTGTGGGGGAGGGGGAGGGGTCTAGTTGCTCCGTTTGCCTGGGCATGGAGCCAGAGCTGGGGGCTGGAGGTACTTCTTCCTCCTCAGCCTGTCTGGGCATGGAGCCAGGGCTGGGGCCGGGAGGCATACTAGGACATTCCTCAGTGTTCGGAAGCAGATAAGAAGGCCTCGGCTGCGGTGAAAGCGGGCGAGACACAAGAAGAATATGGATTAGACCTATCGGACGTCTAGATGAGAGATTGCACCGAAGGATGTGGAGAATAAGAAAGTCAAGATCCCATGGGATGTCCAGATCCAGACAGACAGGGAGGTGCTAGCCCATCAACCAGATATTGTGGTGGTAGACAAAGGCCAGAAGTCAATGGTGGTGATAGATGTAGAAGGGCCAAGTGACTGCTCATCTCCGTTTCAAAGCCAAAGAGCCAGCGCTGTCCGAAGACGTTTCTGTGGTCATGTGGCCAGCATTACTCAACGCCAAAGGCACACGGAACGCTGTTACTTTCCCACCAAAGGTGGTCTCTTTTTTTATACTTGCATTTTTTACGTGCTTTTGAACTGCTAGGTTGGCAGAAGCTGGGACAAGTAATGGGAGCTCACCCTGTTACGCACTAGGGATTCGAACCACTGAACTGCCAACCTTCTGATCAACAATCTCAGCATCTGAGACGCTGCATCCCTAGGCCTCTGCTAGAGAACCCCAAACTGAGGACAAGACAGGCCATCCCATAAGGGCGAGAAGGGAATGTGTGCATGTGTGTGTATTACAATAGCACTGAAAATAACGTGTGGTCACGAGCCATGGTAGTGCAGTGGTCAGAATGCAGTACTGCAGGCTACTTCTGAGAACTGCCGGCTGCCAACAGTTCGGCAGTTCGATTCTGATCAGCTCAAGGTTGATTCATCCTTCCATCCTTCCGAGGTGGTTAAAATGAGGACCCAGATTCTTGGGGCCAATATGCTGACTCTGTAAACTACTTAAGAGAGGGTTGTAAAGCATTCCGAAGCGATATATAAGTCTTAAATGCCATTGCTATTTTTCACAGTTACAATTGTTGCAGCAATCCCACTGGTCATATGTGATCAAATTTCAGGTGCTTGGCAACTGGCCTGTATTTATGACGGTGGCACCGCCTCAGTGTCATGTGATCACCATTTGCGACCTTGTCAGTCAGATTTACTTAACGACCGCATGAAGGGAACTGTTGTGACTCGTCCTCCCTCCTCTCCTCAGCTGGGCCCCTCCCGTCTCCAACCAGGCCTTTTATCAGACTCCGAGTCTGATAATGAAGATGAAAGGCCTTTCATGACACCAGCCCCCGGCTCTGGTCCCATGCCCGGAGAGGATTCAAGGAATGAAAGGACAAGCCCGATAAACCTCATTCATACAGCGTGTGTTCCTTTGGCTCAACCTTCAGAGCAGGAAGCCAGCCAGGTGGTGGAATTCCTGGGGCCTACTCCCTTTGACCCCTCCTTTTCCCAGACGCTGACAGCAGATCCAGCTGAAGTCAATTCAGTGTAGGAGGACCCTCGCTTCCGGAGATCTGAGTGCCGATGCCAGCAGAAGGAAGGGTGGGGCAGGCCTGGATAAATGCTGTGTCATGGAGCCACACCCCACAGCCTATATAAAGGACCTGCTTTTGGCATTTCAACCTTGAATCAAGCAAAGTCTTATCTAGTTTGCTGATATCGGACTCTATCGCTGAAGTCACAACTTGGACTCCTGCCTGCCCTGATAAACCTCGAAGGAACTTGGCAAGCTGCAGAGGCTTCGTTGCCATGTTTGTTACGGACTTCCTTGACTCGTTCGTCAGAGTGGGAGAGGGACACGACAGGAACATAAAATGAGATACAACTCACTTAACTGCCTTGCTTAACAACAGAAAATTTGAGCTCAACTCTGGTCGGAAGTCGTGGACTACCTGTGTGTGTGTGTGTGTGTGTGTGTGTGTGTGTGTGTGTGTGTGTACACATAACTATATAAAGGGAGACAGAGAGAGAAAACTATCTGTTTTAACTTATCGAAATCTATCCTGCTTAATTCTCGAATAGGGCTACTCAACAAAACTAAATTTTCAGTGGCACAACCAATGTACATCTAGCAAGCCATTTTTTAATCAAGCAGCTGTCTTAAACTTTTCACAGAGCAAGATTCCCTTGGAGTCAGGGATAGTTTTGCCACCAGACGGAAGGCACTCAAGGCTGCTCATATCATTAAAACGTCTCCCCTTACCTTGAATGAAGAATGTTGGCAGCAAGAGGGAACCTCAATAAACAAACTATAATTGGAAATGATGGGCTGCTGAGAAGTGTTAAATCTCTAACATTCCAATTCCTTTATCAACAGCCATGGCAGAAGAAGATAAATATAGCTTAAATCAGGAAATGCAGGATGGAATTCAATTCATATTTATCTTGTGTTATTGTACTTTTAATAGTCAGCTTGAGGTATCTGGGTAGAGACTGGGAGACCGTGACTTATAGTCTTACCTTAGGCACCAAGCCAACTGCAAGACTGTGAGCCAATTCCTCTTTCTTAGCCCTAGAAACCATTGGCAAAATGCTGCCAAGAAAACTGAAAAAGCTCATCCAGGAATCGAGGTTGTTTTAAAGGCGCACAATTTCATTTTATTTATAGAGGTGTTACTGGATTTTTCTTTTTTGCACTTTCAAAGCAAAAAGTGCAAAAAATTCTTCAGTGTCAATAAATCCCCCTTGTTCCTTTCCACGGATGTACTCCTCAATTTTGATCTAACCCACTGATTCTTTTAACAAGAAAATATGTGCAAAATCATTCTATTCACATGAACCAGTATCTCTGGGCGTTAAACCGAGTTTAGGCTTTTGGAGCTAAGTGCTTAGCTCTGACACACAGTCAAAGGCAAAATATATTAGTTGTGCATGAGAGCATTCAGCAAAAATAAATTGCCAAGATGCAAAACAGAGTCATACAAAATAGCTTAATTGAGGCATTTGAGGAGAGGGGTTAGAATGAACCATGATGTCATCCAATAAACTAATTCCTCCTTTTTGTTACTGCATTATTGGTTGAGCATAGAAACTAAGAACCTTTAAACTTCATTACCACCATCAACATGTAGAACATGTAGAAGACAAATTCCTTGTGTGTCCAATCACACTTGGCCAATAAAATATGCTATGCCATGCCATGCCATGCCATGCTATCCTAGTATCTTATCATCTCATCTCATCTTCTTATCTTATAATGTCCAATACTATACACGAGAGCTGTGGTGGCATAATGGTTAGAATGCAGTACTGTAGGCTATTTCTGCTGACTGCCAGCAGTTCGATTCTCACCAGCTCAAGGTTGACTCAGTCTTCCATCCTTCCAAGGTCGGTAAAACTGAGGACCAAGATTGTTGGGGGCAATAGGCTGACTCTGTAAACTGCTTAGAGAGGGCTGTAAAGCACTGTGAAGCGGTATATAAGTCTAAGTGCTAGTGAAATACTGTTCTGTTCTATTCCATAAGTTCAAAAATCAAATATTGTTCTCATGGGCAAAAAAATGCAAAGAATATTCTCACCATCCTCTCCCACTCTATTACCAAGGATACCATGCATTTAATCCCACTAGTCTTAAGTACATTATCGATATTTTGAAGCCTATTTTACATTCTCACACTGATTGTCCAGTCCATGAAATGCTTCATAGAGTTACAATGTCATCAGGGACATCAGAGCTATAACACAAAAGAGATGCAAGTAGTCCTCAATTTACGACTGTATTTGCCTGACAAATTTGTAATTGCCTGGCAATTATGGTCGTAAGTCATGATGACACTAAAACGATCGGTCCCGACTTTCCTGGAAACAATTAAGTGATTGCGCAGATGCTAAATCTGTCTTCTCGGTCCCTGCCACTTTTCACCTCTAAGCCAACTCTTCTTTTCCATATGGTTTTTCAGGATGTTTCCCATTATTCCTGAGCATCTCCACTCAGATGTGAGCGCTATTCCAGATGACAAACTGACACAGAATATTCAGGAATGTTTATTACAGGTACTCCTTGACTTATGACCAACAGCTGAGCCCAAAATTTCTGCTGCCAGGTTATTAAGGCAGTTATTAAGTAGGTTTTGCTCCATTTTGCGACCTCCCTTGCCACAGTTGTTAAGCTAATCACTGCAGTTGTTAGTTCAGTGAATCTTAACAATAAGGTCATAAAAAGGGATCACATCCAACCGTCATAAATATGAATCAATTGCCAAGCATCTGAATTTTGACCATGTGGATGCTGCAATGGTTGTAAATGTGGGGGAAAAAAGGCTATCAGTCTCTTTTTTCAGTGCTGTTATAACTTCAAACAGTCACTAAACTATTGTAAGTCAAGGGCTACATGTTCTGTAGTATATATCATTTTTGCAGAAGGAACATAGCTATTGGGCTTCTGAAATGACTGAGATCTTAAGATCCTTTTCACAATATATCCAAACTACAGTTCTCCAATTCTAAAGGTACAATGCCTCTGTCTCTATTGAATTTCACTTTTTTAAAAAAGAATGCAATCCTACTACAAATATTCTGAATAAAAATATTCAGTTTCTTATGTTTCTTTTTTTTAATATAAATTTTATTGAATTTTAACAATTAAACAATTTTCATTCAACCCTTGTGCATGACTGTGACCATTTACATATCATCCCATTAGTGTTCTCTTATACTCTATATAATTTTACTAAATTATATTACTAATTCTAATTAGAATTTCTAAATCTTACTAATTCTACTATCTGTTATTTCTCCTTTTTTCCTATTTTCGACCCAATTATACATTTCTCCCATATGCACCAAGACAAATTCCTTGTGTGTCCAATCACACTTGGCCAATAAAATTCTATTCTATTCTATTCTATTCTATTCTATATTACATAAAAATCCGAATCCATCCATCCTTTCAGTTCAAGTGTCATTTTGTCCATCTCGGCACAATCCAATATTTTTCTAATTATTAACTCTTCAGAGGGTTTTTTTGAGCTTCTCCAACATTGCGCAAATGCCAATCTTGCCGCCGTTGTCACATGTAAAATAATACATGTTGTTGTTTTTTCTTATTTTGTTTTCATCATTCCTAGAAGAAACAGCTCTGGTGTGTATTCTGTCTGGAAGCTTGTTACTTCATGTATCCAACTATGTATTTTTCATCGAGTATTTTTTTGTTTCGGAGCATGACCACCATGTATGAAAGAAGGTACCTTGCTTTTGTCCACATTTCCAACAATTGGGGTTTAAATTTGGACATATTTTTGCCAACCAGAAGGTGCCAAATACCAACGGTAAAACATTTTATATTGATTTTCTTTGTATTTTGCCGATCTGGTTAGTTTATAATTTTTATTCCAAACTGTTTCCCAATCCTCTAATTCAATATTTTCTTATGTTTCTAAACTTCTGGGATATTTTTTTTGTTAATATTTTCTAGATGTGATGTGACTTCCTTCCACTTCCATTCATACCGTTATTAAAAAAGATACTGAGAAATTATCAAATGTCCCACAATAATCAAATCCTGCTTATATTTTGCTTAAAGCAGGAAAAACCAGGGCTGTTCTGGAATAAACAAAAATGCAAAATAGAGAACGTCAAGAAAGGTTTAGTAAATCCACGTCAATTAAAATATGGTTTGTTAAATTAATTCAGATGGCTGAGTTTGCTTTGCATGTTGAACAATAAAATAACTATACCAGCCTAGGGTATTATGCAAAGGTAACCTATATATAAACAGTAGTTGGCCTTTAAATAATCCCCATAAATATTTTATAAGAAAATAAGGGTTTCAAATGTGTTGTCCCATGCTCGACTATGGAAAAAAACAAAAAGATGGGACAATAACTCAATATTTGATTTGCTTGACCCAATGAAAGCAAAAGGAGATTGTTAACATATTTCCATCTTGCTCTGAATTTATGAAAACAAAATATGTAAGAAATGTAAGGGGATTCCACATATAACACCCACTCATGGCAGGTGCTATTCAGTAGGTTCTGACCAGTTCTGGAGAACTGGTAGTGGAAATTTTGAGAAGTTTGGAGAAGCGGTAATTACCACCTCTGACTGGCTCCTCCCCCATCTTTTCTCTGCCTCCCGAGTCCTAGCTGATCGGGAGGAAATGGGGATTTTGTAGTGACCTAGAGCGGTGAGGGAATGGAGATTTTATAATATCCTTCCCATTGAGTGGGAGGGAATGGAGATTTTACAGTATCCTTCCCCTGCCACGCCCACCAACCCATGCCACACCCACCAAGCTACACCCACAGAACCGGTAGTAAAAAAAATTTGAATCCCACCACTGACTCATACCCATATATCCTTTTACAAAGAAACAATAGATTCATCACTAATATAGAATCCAATTTTTGGTTGGATTGGAATTTTATTTTGTGGACCTCAACACTAATCCAAGAAACAATGGATGGAAAGTGAACAAGGAGACATTCAACCTGGAAATTAGGACAAATTTTCTGACAGTGAGAACAATCAACCAATGGAACAGAGATACTTTTATGTCGTTCTTAAGGTACCAGGCTAGAAACCAAGAGACTGGGAGTTTGAGTTCTACCTTATGCACGAAGCCAACTGGGTGACCTTGGACAAAACACTCACTGTCAGTCTCAAGAAAACAGCAAGGGCAAAAATCTTGCCAAGGAAACCATAGGGACTCATCCAGGAAGTCACCAGAAGTTGGCACAAAAACAAAACACAACAACTTTGATTAACTCTGGAATGATGACCCTACAATGTGTTCGTTGAACCATGCTCCACAATTTCTCACAAGCTATTTTCTGGAACATTCAATCTAGGGCAGTGATGGCGAACCTTTTCGGCATTTGGGAGCGCACACGCTCGTCTGGGCCGCAACTCGGAAGAGGAGCTGCCAATGGCACATGCACGCGGCCAAAAATGAACTTCCGGTTTCCTGCATGTGCATGCTCCCCAGCCAGTTAGCCTTCCGGGTTTCCGGTGTGTATGTGCTCGCGATGATCAGCTGGCCGGCGTGCACGTTCATGCAGGAAAACGGAAGACCAGCTCTTCCAGTTTCTGGCACGCAAAAAGGCCAGCTGATCATCACGCACACATGCATGCCAGAAATCCAGAAGAGGAACGGGTGATGCTGTGTGTCGTGTCCCACTCCTCCGCTGACGACCGGGTCAGGGAAATCCGAATCAGGCTTGCCTCTGCAGCTCTGCCCAAAGTCCTAGCAAAGTCCTCAGAGCAGGCAGGAGACCAGTAAGTGACTTCAGCAAGATAAGTTCGACTTTGCCTGACTCAGAGACTGCCAGAAAGCAGATCCTTTATATAGGCCATGGGGTGTGGCTCCATGACTCAGCACTCATTAAGGCCTGCCCCTCCCTTCCTTCTGTTGCCTCCGCCTATCCAATCATCTGATGCGAGGGTCACTCCAATCAGCTGTTGTTGGAAGTAAACTTTCCTCAGGCTCACGTGCTGTGGAGGAGGGGGATGGGTCTAGCTGCTCTGTTTGCCTGGGCATGGAGCCAGGGCTGGGGCCGGGGGATGCTCCCTCCTCTGCAGCCTGCTTGGGCATGGAGCCAGGGCTGGGACCGGGAGGTGCCCCCTCCTCTGCAGCTTGTCTGGGCATGGAGTCAGGACTGGGGCCGGGAGGCATACATTCCTCCATGTTCGGGAGCAGATAAGCAGGCCCCGGCTGCGGTGAGAGCGGACAAGACACAACACTGTGCATGCCAGGTGACATGGTTCCACATGCCACTTTGGGCACGCATGCCATAGGTTCACCATCAGAGATCTAGGGATCTAGGGTGTAGATCAAGTGAAAGAAACGGCAGAAACGTGGACCAAGCTCTTTACTGTACTGATTTTTAAAATGTCAGACAATTTCAAATAGCTTTTAAAAGACCTTTTGATGACAGATATACAGTCACTGCAACCAAAATGGTTAAGAAACCAAAGCAACATTAACACAAAACACCAAACTACAACTGTCTGTATTATTATAATGGTTGGCCGCACAGACAGATGTTTAGCATCGGGACTGGCCTTTTTGTCTATTTATCAAATCCTTTCTAAGGACCTGGAATAGGCAGATGCTGTTTAATAATATTAAGCGGATTTCCACCAGCTGTAAGCTGTTCCAAACAAGGCTGCCTTCTGCAATTGACTGATGGTGATTTTGTGGACATTGACGGGTTCCGAGAGGTGTTTCAGATGTTTTGGGACTGAAACGAAGGTGCATATTACAGGTAGTCCTCAGCCTTACGACCACCATTGACCCCAATTGCTGTTTCTGTTGCTAATTGAGACATTTATTAAATGAGTTTTGCCCCGTTTTACAACCTTCCTTGCCACAGTCGTTAAATGAATGACTGGAGTTGATAAATTAGCAAGACAGTTGTTAAGTGAATCTGGCTTCCCCATTGACTTGGCTTGTTCAGGTGGTTGCGAGAGATGATCATGTGACCCTGGGACACGGCAACGGTCATAAATATGAACCAGTAACTTCTTACTGGCCAATGATACCATTGCTTTGCTGTCTCTGTAGCTATGGAAGAAGATTATTTTAAAGTAACATGGCCCCAATCCATTTAGGCTCTAAAAGTTAAAACCTATATACCATCCCTGTTTAGCAAATTCCTTCCTTCGTGGATCACCTGGTATCTTACTTTCCATCTTTATTTTCTACGTACAGTGGTGGCCAAAATTGTGGAAACCTTTTGGGAAAAGTGTATTTTTGAGGTTTGATAGCTAATAACACCAATTTACTTTTCTTTTCTTTCTTTTTCTTTCTTTCTTTTTTATCTTTTCTTTCTTTTTTCTTTTTTTTTTGGAGTTTCAAGATAATCCTATTCCACTGCTGGAATGGCCTGGGAATAGCCCAGACCTTCACCCAATTGAAAATCTCTGGAGCTGACTAAAGAAATTTGTTAGTCAGAACCAACCCACAATAATTCACCCAACTGAAAATCTATGGAGCTGACTAAAGAAACTTGTTAGTCAGACTTTGCGACCCAGCAATAAAACCCAGTTAATAGAAGCCATCCTTCAATCTTGGTTTCACATAACAGCTGCAGAACTAAAAGACTTGGTTCACTCCATGGGCAGACGTTGTAAGGTTGTCATTCATGCTAAAGGTTACCCAGCTTAAGTATTAATTGACATGGTGATCATTTTTGTATATCTTGTTTTCTCTATAGTGATAATTTTTGTATATCTCCTTTTTTCTACGTCTCACTTTTCTTCTTTATACTGTAACTGCTATCCTAATAGCAAATCTTTCATAAAAGTTATTACATCACATTCTTGATTAAATTATCTTTCCATTGATATATAATTTTATGGTACCACTAAAAAAAAAGTGGTGTTATTAGCTAGTTTTAGAAAATACACTTTTCCCAAAAGGTTTCCACAATTTTGGCCACTCCTGTATATAAAAGAGTAAAATCTGGAACAACCAAAAGCCGCTTCCTTTAGGGACAATTTGTGTTAAGTTGCAATTGTTTCCAGTGGCTCTGGAAAGTTTTGCCTTTTAGATATAGATACTGTGTAGATTGTTGATATTAGCTCCTTTTATCTTTTATCTGTTGCCTGTAGTTCATCTCCATTCCTCTCTTCTCTCTGCTTTCATCCATGTTTGCCAGTTTTTGATGTTTAATAAACAAACCTCAAGCTATACTTTTTTGTAGCTCAACTGAGTGGCATAGGGGCCTGTCTAATCTGGATACGGAGTTGGGCTGCGATAGTGCTGAGAGGCGAATTCAACTGGAAATTACCTACTGTAATTTGCCAACAATACCAAGACTTTGAACTCAGCTTGGAAACAGACCAGTATTTCATGCAAATTAAAGATCAAAGTCCTAACGTACTGTAGTAGTAATCTACAATATGTGTTAATTGCAGCAAGGAATAGTAGGCCGTACACCATTAAGTCATAAAAAAATAAGAGATTTGTTATAATTTTTTTTGAAAGTACAAGCTTTGAATTGCTGCGATGAAGACAGATTTATACAGCACAATTTTTAAAAGACACCATTTATAATTGGAGTAGTTTCATCAATTAATTTTGCTTTATAATCACAGTTGTAATTTCTGGAATTAAAATATTTTTCATATGTAAACACTGAGGACTGCTTATTACTGGGAGGAATGATCTACTCTTTAATGCAACCCACGAAAAGTATGCAAGCTTAAAATTTTAACATGCATTTGCAAAAATGCAAAGTCTAATTCAGAATAACTGCTTCCTTAAAACCAAGTCAACTCCCAGGTATTCAGATGGGATTCCAAGGTTGTAGACTAGATCAAGAAGATATATATATATATGTTTTCTGAGGTTTTCGCGGGTGTTTGTATGTAGGTCTTTGGTTATTCGGGTTTTCTCCCGCGTAAAATTGGAAGTGTCTTGGCGACGTTTCGATGAAGTCTCATTCGTCATCTTCAGGCTTCAGCTTCGTGCTTCTAGGAGCAATGTGTGATTGCAGCTGTTTCTTCCTTTTTAACTGCTAGTGGGGGTTTGAACTGATTGGGTGGGAGCTTGGCTGTGCTCTGATTGGATGGTGTTTTTGTGTGTGCTCTGATTGGCTGGGTGTGTGTCCTGTTTGGGTGGGGGCTTGGTTGTGCTCAGATTAGTCTGAGTTGCAGGGGGATTTGAGCTGATGAGCTGCATTGCTGTTGTTTGGCTTCGTGGTCATGGTCGTGCTACATCTTCATAGTGGGTGTCAGTCTGCTGCATGTATGGATTGGAGAGGTTTGAAATGGCTAATGTTGCAGCTGCGGTCTGGCTTCTGGTCCTTGGTCGTGCTTCATGATCAGTGTGGGTTTGGGTCTGCTTTCTGGGTGGATGTGTGGTGGTGACATCCTGTGTAGACCTCGTGAGTGTGGGTCTGGTGTCATTCCTCGTGTTAGGGACTCGTTTGTCAATAAGGGCGGGTTTCCAAATGGCTGGTAGGCGGGAGGTATCGTCTCGTTTGTTCATGCTGTGTGGGCGTTTTTCTATCTCGATAGCTTCTCTGATTATTCTGTTGTTAAAGTGTTCAGTTTTGGCGACAGTTCTGGTCTTTTTAAAGTCAATATCGTGTCCTGTGGCTTTAAGGTGTTGGACCAGGGAAGAAGTTGGTTCCTCTTTTTTGACTGAGTTCTTGTGTTCTTCAATGCGTGCACTTATTCTTCTGTTGGTTTGTCCAATGTATGTGGTGGGGCAGGCGGTGCATGGGATTTCATATACTCCTTGGTTTTCTAACTCAATTTTGTCTTTGGGGTTTCTTAGGATGGTGGATATTTTTTGGTTTGTGCAGAATGCTGTCTTGATGTTGTGTTTGTGGAGGATCTTGCTGATTCTGTCTGTGGTGCCTTTTATATATGGGAGGAGGGCTGTGCCGTTTTCTTGTTCTCTGTCTTGGATTTTAGTGGGGGGTTCTTTTTGGATTAGTTTGGTAATCTTATTTCTCTGGAATCCATTGGATGTATATATATATATATATATATAAGTCCCCGAAGAATACAATGATAAACCACAATGTTGCCAAGAAAACTTGTAGGGTCCTATAGGATTTTGATGAAGAATGAATGAATGAATGCCAATAGCACTTAAGACTTATATACCGCTTCACAGTGCTTTACAGCCCTCTCTAAGCGGTTTACAGAGTCACCCTATTGCCCCCCAACAATCTGGGTCCTCATTTTACCGACCTCAGAAGGATGGAAGCCTGAGTCAACCTTGAGCCCGATGAGGTTTGAACTGCCAAATTGCAGGCAGCTGGCAGTCAGCAGAAGTAGCCTGCAGTACTGCACTCTAACCCCTGCACCACCGTGGCTCATGAATGAATATTATCCAAGCTAAGCTTGGAGAGTTCATTTTTAATTTTATAATTAATTTGTCCAAGATGGCCTATTTGGATACTAGATACCAATATCATTACGCCAAATGTGCTCGAGATCCACAAATATTTGGGGCCCTATCCACCAAACTGCTGTAGGACCTGATCTGCACTGCAAACTAATTTGTTTGGGTTCACACAGCTCATTCGGCCAAGTCTAGCCAAACCAAACCAATATAGGTAGCCCTCAAGTAACAACTGGTCGCTTAGCGTCCATTCTAAGCTACAATGGAGCCCCCCCCCCAAAAAAAAACTACTTATGACAGGAGTTCCAATGGCTGCAAACACCGCTGAAGTCACATGGCTGCATTTTGGTTGCTTGGAAATTAGCTCATATGTACAACCAGTTGCAATGTTCCAGTGCCGTGTGACCACGATTTAAGTTTTTTGCCGGTTTCGGCAAAATATGTCATAGAATACACTGATTTGGTCAACGACCACAGCACTCGCTTAGCAACCATGTTACTCACTTAAAAACTGTGGTATTTGTTTAATGACCACCATAAAAATATTGTAAAATCAGGTCTTGACACATAGGTGCCTAGACTGTCTAGACCAGGGGTGTCAAACTCAAGGCCCGTGGGCCAGATTCGGCCCGCAGGGTGCTTAGATCTGGCCCGTGGGGCCGCCCTGAAAACAGCGAAGGACCGGCCCATGGTGCCTGCCAGGGGAGGGCTGTGCATGGTCCTTCCAGGCTCCGTTTTCGCTGGAGGAGGGCTAGCAAAGCAAACTAAAAACAAAACAAAAAGAGATATGTTTCCCCTTTTGCATTTGCGCATCCAAGAAGGAAGACAGGAAAGGTGAAAAGGAAAGAGGAAGGACAAAGAAAAAGAAAGAAAGATGGGAAGGGAGCAAGGAAGCAAAAAGAAGGAAAGAGGGGCAGGAAGAAGAAAGGGGAATGAAGAGGGAAGAGGGAAGGCAAAAAAAGAAAAGGAAGGAAGGTAGGTTATGATGAGAAGGTGGGAGGGTCTGAGGGAAGTCCTGCCTTAACACCTGGCCACCACAGGTGCCCCCGACACAAGTGATGTCGAGCTGGTCACGTCCCCCGACACACCCACCCTGGAAGTCAAACACAACCCTGATGCAGCTCTCATCAACCTGGTCTAGACTAACAAACGTGTTGTGTCTTGCCCGCCCTCAGAGCAGCCGGGGCCTTCTTATCTGCTCCCGAACACGGAGGAATGTATGCCTTCCAGCCCCAGTCCTGGCTCCATGCCCAGACAAACTGCAGAAGAAGGAGCATCTCCCTGCCCCAGCCCTGACTCCATGCCCAGGCAAACGGAGCAGCTAGACCCCTCCCCCTCCTCCACAGCAGGTGAGCCTGAGGAAAGTTTACTTCCAACAGCTGATTGGAGTGACCCTCGCATCAGAAGATTGGATAGGCGGAGGCAACAGAAGGAAGGGAGGGGCAGGCCTTAATGAGTGCTGAGTCATGGAGCCACACCCCATGGCCTATATAAAGGATCTACTTTCTGGCAGTCTCTGAGTCAGGCAAAAGTCGAACTTATCTTGCTGAAGTCACTTACTGGTCTCCTGCCTGCTCTGAGGACTTTGCTAGGACTTTGGGCAGAGCTGCAGAGGCTAGCCTGATTCGGATTTCCCTGACCCGGTCGTCAGCGGAGGAGTGGGACACGACAAAACGACTGTCAGGACTTAACAATGGAAATTCAAGGCTCGGTTATTAAAGACTACCTGTCCTTATTTTACTTTAATGTGTGCTGTGTAAACAAAGCCAGCCTAGCAAAAGCCATGTCCCAATTGGCATTACCTTTTAAAAGAATTTAAGTTAAAGCACGCCGTCGGAGCGTACGATCTCTGCTTTGATCCATAACGGGAATGGGGATGGTGAAGGAGCAAGTTTTCTAAAAGAATTCCAACCTAGTTTTCAAAGAGGAAATCGTCTTTAGGTCCTGCTGGATTTACTTTTTGGGTTTTCTGGCTGACTTGGTTTAAAAGAAAACATATGGTGCCGCTCAGCGTTTTTTAAGGACTCGTGTTTTTAAAATTAAATTAGGAAAAATAATTACATAACAGAAAATATAGAACGCACATGCCTACTCTCCAAAACAAGGAACATTTTTATTCCATAACAATCCAGAGAGATACTTGACAGCTTTTTATTTTTCCTGTAGAAAATGATTTTTAAATATGTATTTCTCCTCTGCTAATGTGGTTATTTAGTAGCTGGTGTTTCCTGGAGTCTTACTCAGAAACTGTTAAAACGAATCTGGCTTCACCCACTGACTTTGCTTGTTGAAAGCCAGCTGGGAAGGTTATAAACACGTGATGGCGAACCTATGGCATGTGTGCCAGAGGTGGCACACAGCACCCTCTCTGATGGCACACGAGCTGTCGCCCAATTCAGTTCTGCTGCGCATGTGTGCGCGTCTCCTACCGGCCAGCTGGTCTTCCGGTCTCTGCCGTGCATGCATGGGGGGGCAGAGGGCCATGGCAGGGAGGCCAAGGGCACACGGTGGGGGGCAGGCCATGCACAGGGGCACGTGCGGGGCGCCGGCACTTGCATGTGGGGCGGGGGAGGCATTGCATTTTGGGGATTTGGGTACGCACGCACACATTTGCGCCTGCGTTTGCACTTTGGGCACTCGGTCCGGAAAAGGTTAGCCATTACTATTATAAACAGTGATCACGTGACCCTGGGACAGTGCAACTGTCAAAAGTACATGCCAGTTGCCAAGTGCCCGAATTTTGATCACGTGACCAATGGGGATGCTACAATGATTGTTACATGTGAAAACTAGTCATAAGTCACTTTTTTTCGTTACTGTTATAACATAGAATGGTCATTAAACGGTGCAAGTTAAGGGTCACCTGTACTAGAGGTGGGTTTCAAATTTTTTTACTACCGGTTCTGTGGGTGTGGCTTGGTGGGTGTGGCGGGGGAAGGATACTGTAAAATCTCCATTCCCTCCCCAATCCAGGGGAAGGTTACTGCAAAATCCCCATTTCCTCCTGATCAGCTGGGACTTGGGAGGCAGAGAATAGATGGGGGCGAGGCCAGTCAGAATTTTTACTACCGGTTCTCTGAACGACTCAAAATTTCCGCTACCGGTTCTCCAGAAGTGGTCAGAACCTGCTGAAACCCATCTCTGACCTGTACCCCCCTTGCTTACTATCATATAATGAGCAAATTAAAATTACAATCAAATTCTAACTGGCTGGACAGAGTTCGTTTTAGATTGCTTCTTAAGTTGCACACTGCAGCACAGTACAGATATAGTCCTCGGCTTACAACCGTTCATTTAGTGACCGTTTGAAGCTACAGTGGCACTGAAAAAATGTGACTGATGACCCTTTTTCATACTTATGGCCGTTGCAGCATCCCCATGGTCACATGATTTACAATCAGATGCTTAACAACTGACTCACATTTATGACGATGGCAGTGTCCTGGAGTCACGTGATCATCTTTCGCAACCTCCTGAGAAGCAAAATCAATGGAGAACCCAGATTCCCTTAACAACTGGATTGATTCACTTAATGTGGCAAAGACAGTTGCAAAATGGGACAAAATTCATTTAACAAATTTCTCACTTTGCAACATCAATTTTGGGCTCAATTGTGGTCGTAGCTTGAGGGCTACTTATATTGCCTCGTAAAATAGGTATATTAGTGGCAAAGACCTCGGCTGCATCTTGGGGCGTATTCTAAAAATAAGCCCTAGGAAGAATTACTTCAATCAAAATGAGCAAGAGACTAAAGGCAAAACAACTTCAAACACAAGATAAGAATTCTTGTAAACGGCCTGCAATACCCTTTTTTTTGGGATGAAATACACAGCTCTGTTTTTTTGTCTCCCCCGCGTCTACGCTTCCATCATCATGTGCCTGCAAGGCTTTACAATCTTTGAGGGGGAAATTATTTGATTTCATCCTTCAGTTCAAGTTTCATTTTTGGATTCAGAACAGACACACTACTGAAGAGCTGCTTTCTAAAAAGGAAGCCAGTAGCCAATGCATCAGCCCTTCGCTGGAATTGCCCCAAGTTCGTTGAAGAAACAACTCCGGAATTAAACTGGCCATCATTGTTCCTGGGTGGGATTTTAAGCCACACCGTATTTACATATAAACTGCGTATGCATGTAGAACCAGGGCCTCTGTGGCTCAGACTGGTAAGACAGTCTGTTATTAATTAACAGCAGCTGCTTGCAATTACTGCAGGTTCAAGCCTCACCAGGCCCAAGGTTGACTCAGCCTTCCATCCTTTATAAGGTAGGTAAAATGAGGACCCAGATTGTTGGGGGCAATAAGTTGACTTTGTATATAATATACAAATGGATGAAGACTATTGCTTGACATAGTGTAAGTCGCCCTGAGTCTTTAGAGAAGGGCGGGATATAAATGCAAATAAAAACAAACAAACAAACAAAAAACCAAAACCAGATATCAGAACAGGAAGTCCCCTGAATGTGCTTTCCAGGTTGAATAGCGGTTAGCACTTAGACTTAAGAGTTATATACTGCTTCGTAGTGCTTTTACAGCCCTCTCTAAGCGGTTTACAGAGTCAGCCTATTGCCCCCAACTATCTCTTTCCCTCCTCCCTCCTTCCCTATGTTAACTTCCCTAACAGAGTAATAGTACTTCCACCTTACTCATTACTAGCAGTAGACTTATAGGCTGCTTCATAGTGCTTTACAGCCCTCTCTAAGCGGTTTACAGAATCTATTGCCCACAACAATCTGGGTCCTCATTTGACCCACCTCGGAAGGATGGAAGGCTGAGTCAACCTTGACCCTGGTGAGAATCGAACTGCCAATTTTCAGGCAGCTGGCAGTCAACAGAAGTAGCCTGCAGTACCGCACTCTAACCATTGCGCCACCGTGGCTCAATGCTTTTAAATCTGGGATCGCTGGCATTGTTTATTTATTCAGTACCTCACCAAATCGACTGCAGATCTGAAGCAATAAAATATTCACAGTAGACCATCAACAACGTAACATGTTCAGTAAAAAAATTGATAAAAATATGCAGGGCAAACTAACCAATTAACAGTCAAACTACACATCATAGTAAGATAAAAGATGGTTTAATCTAGTGGTTAAGGCACCAGGGTTAGAAACCAGGAGACGGTGAGTTCTAGCACTGCCTCATGCCTTAGGCATGAAAGTCAATTGGGTGACTTTGGGCCAATCACCAGGAGACAGTGAGTTCAAATCTCACCTTAGGCATGAAAACCAACTGGAGGACTTTGGTCCAGTCATTTAAACTACCTCACAGGGTTGTTGTGGGGTAAATAGGAGGAGGAAAAGCATTAGGCACATTCACTGCCCTGAGTTATTTATAAAAATAATAAAGACAGGATTTTAAAAAAATTCTAAACTAAAATAAAAGCTAACAGAAATAGCTTTCTGCTAGATTCGATATTAAGGATTTTTTAAAAGGAGGAGGAGGAGGAAGAGTAACTCTAAAATAAAATTTGGTATGATTTATGTTTATTTATGACTGGAAGATCCAATAAAACTACGCAGTGCATGAAGATATATATCTGGTTGTGCAAATTTATAAACACAGACTAGAATTTTTTAGACACTGAATCATTATACAAGACTCTATAAAGAGTCTTTAGGGAAGAAAATGAGTAAACAAATAAATAATAAGAAAAGTGAGCAGGGGATTATTTTCCACATGCATTGATGAACAGCGGAAACAATGAACAAAGAAGTTTGACGATCACCCCATACCATAATAATGCTATTATATCCATTTCTAAGGATTTTTATTTTCCAATGTTTACTATTCTTGGTGAAATGCATTTACTCTCCAATTAACTAAGTTACTAAGTTACAAGTAGCCCTCAACTTACTACCATTTGCTCCGTGGCTGAAGTTACAACAGCTCTGAAAAATGTGACCGATCACCATTTTTCACACTTACTACCGTTGCAACATCCTTGTGGTCACATGATCAAAATTTGGGCACTTAGCAAAGGGGAGTGTATTTATGATGGTCGCAGGGTCCCATGATCGCCTTCTGCAAACTTCTTTAGTGATCCGCTTTACAACTGTGGCAAGAAAGGTCATAAAAAAACGAGCCAAACTCACTTAACAAACTGAACGGCTTAGCAACAGAAATAACATGCTTTCATTGTGGTTGTAAAAATCAAGGCCGACCAGTATTAGGGCAAAAATACTACAGTACAACCCTGTCCCTAAGATGACTTACACATCGCAAAGCTATTTCTGGTTATTATTATTTTTTCATGGCAACCCATCCCTCCTCTGCCCCCACACCATCTGATATGACATTCTTCTCTGCAATTAGAACAGATGACAGACAGTGCAGAACTGGAGCTCATCATAAGCTGCAGGAACACGGTTTAAAAGGCCCAGCTGAATTCTACCTCCAAAAGCTTTCCAATGTGTAAACATGACTACGCCATCATTTTATCTCCTACAGAGTGTGGAACCTGCACTGCTGAGATGATTCAGAATCAAGGCTGTGCAGATTCAAGATAGGCGCAGAGGTTTTAATTTATTTTTTCCTTCCTTTTCTTAAAAAGCTATTGGGAAATCTTGCCTGGACTTAGAAACTAACCAAGGTTGCCCCAGTTTGTCCTTGGCGGGGAGACCTCTGGAAGAAAAGCAGTGCCGAACGTTGCCACTAGAAAAACAAAGAGACACGTCCATGAGGTCTCCAGAAATCAGGGCTTTGGAATAAACATACGGTAGAAGAAAAATGTCCCAAAGATGCTTTTTCAAGAGGAAACTGACTTTCTGGTTTTTCTTTGAAGACGTTTCGCTTCTCATCCAAGAAGCTTCTTCTGCTCTGACTGGATGGTGGGGATTCAGTCAGAGCTGAAGAAGCTTCTTGGATGAGAAGCGAAATGTCTTCAAAGAAAAACCAGAAAGTCCCATCTTGAAAAAGCAACTATGGGACAACCATGACCTGGATAACTGAGAATCTCCACAGACATAGAAGGAAAACGTTTTAAAAGCAATAATTTCTTACATTTGCAGCATGTCTACTGCTCGGGGCCCTGATTACTGTACACTTGGCATTACAGATATCACTTAACCTACAACCATCCATTTAGTGATCATTTGAAGTTACAACATCACTGGGGGAAAAAAGTGGTTTACGTCCATTTTTCACACTTGCAGCATTGCTTTGGTCCCAGGATTAAAATTCGGACACTTGGCAACGGCTTCATATTTATGACATATTTTATATTCCTATTTTATTCAACTCAATTTCAATTCAACTTTTATTGTCAAAGCACAACTCATGTACAATGAGATTGGCTGAGCCTCCCTTCGTGAAAACCCCCCACCCCCAACATAAATACATATCAATAAGTCATAGTGAAAGAAAGAAAATCCCTAACCCAATAAATCATACTAACAACACACAATTCTCTATACCAGGGGTCAGCAAAGCTCTATTCTCTATACCAGGGGTCAGCAAAGCTGGCTGAGGAACTCTGAGAGTTGAAGTCCACAAGTCTTAAAAGAGCCAAGTTTGCAGACCCCTGCCCTAGTAGAATCTTTGGGACGCTATTGGCAAAAGGAGGTAAGTGATTCCAACAGAAAAGCTCTTCTTATCTACTTGGACCAGGAGCTAATAATGACTTCTGCAAAATCCTTTCTTCTCAAGAACCTGATTTGCATCATTTATTTCCGGAGTTTGCACGCAGAACACCTAAGCATGCTTTCAAAGCAGAATCAAAGTCAGGAGAGCTATCCACTCAAATCAAAGGATTCTCGGGGTAGAAATCAAGTCTCCAACACTGCCAGTTCCCAGTTGTTTGTTAAGATTTCCATCCTGTGTTCCTCTGGAGACTGAAAGTAAAGCTGGCTGAGGAACTCTGGGAGTTGAAGTCCACAAGTCTTAAAAGAGCCAAGTTTGCAGATCCCTGCTCTGTACCAATGATGGTTAACCTTTTTGGTGCCGAGTGGCCAAAGCACGTGTGTGTGCCCCGACCCCCAAAATACAATTCGAGCGCCCCCCCGTGATGTGCGTGTGTCCCCTACGCATGTGCCCCCCCCATGCATGAGCCCCCCCATGCCCCGTTTTGGCTTTCAGGTTGGTGCAGAAGGTCTTCCAGGCCCCAAAATGGTCTGCAGGGGGGGACGCACGGAGCCCCAAAATGCAATGCAAGCGCCTCCCGCACATGCGCCCCGGCAACGTGCATGCCTCCCCCCTCGTGCATGCATGGCAGATACCTGAAGACCAGCTGGCTAGTGGGAGGCATGTGTACATGCATGGTGGAGCTGGCCTGGGGCGACGGTTGGCGTGCCAGGCGACATTGCTCCGCGTCTCACTTCGGGCATGCATGCCATAGTTTCGCCATCACGCCCCTATACATCTATGTGCGTCACATTGCGATTTAGGTGGCAAGAAAGATTGTAAAATGGAGGAAAAACTCGTAACAACTGTCTCGCTTAGCCACAGAAATATTAGGCTCAATTGTGGTCCTAAGTCGAGGACGAACTGCATTGCCTCCTGCCTGGGTCTGCAATTTTCCCTCAGTTGTGCATCTGACCGAGGTTTCGAGAGCAGCCTGTTGCGAAAGACATCATCTGCTCCTATTCCGTAACAATGAGTGGTGGATGTTGGCAAAGTACCATCCAAGTGTCTCCTTCTGGTTACAGAGAGAAAACAGAAAGCAGACAGCCCTGTGAAATTTAATTCCAATATAAAATAAATAATAGAGTTGCCTGTTGGCTGGTTTGAAGATGGAATTACGATACTTCTCTGCAATAAAACCCATTCTGCCAACCATTAGGCCACCGGGGCTGCTGGTTCCTGTTGATGTTATACTTTGTGCAACGTAAACCCATAAAACCAGTTAATTTAAGAAGGCAACTTACTTGTGGAAGTTAAGCAAATAGGTGACTACTTCACCGATGTCCACATAAAACTCTCAGAACCCTGAAATCCTAGAGTATTCTACTACAGTTCAGAGGGATTTCTTAATTCTTCTGAACTGGTGAATCTTCTTAAGAAATATATTGAGAAACATCTCAATATAAGTCTGGTTCAAACTTGTTCAAACTCTTCCTAGACCAGGGTTCTCTAACCTTGGCAACTTTAAGATTTGTGGACTTCAACTCCCAGAATTCCTCAGTCAGCTTTTCTGGCTGAGGAATTCTGGGAGTTGAAGTCCACAAGTCTTAAAGTTGCCAAGGTTGGAGACCCCTGCCCTAGAGAATGGAGGACATACAAGTGTGTCATGGTGTTTATACAAGCACAAACAAACAAACAAAACACCATTTTCCACATCTTCATGTGTCTGATACCATCTTCATGTGTCTGATACCACATTTCTAAACACTTTTAATTACAACTAAATGTCATTTCAAGACGATATCGTACTGCAGGAATGCTTCCAAGCCGGGAATAGATTTCTTCATGTCAGCTTGACTCTCCTGTTTAATATGCATTAATTAGATCAGTGTTTCTCAACCTTGGCAGCTTGAAGATGCAGGGACTTTTGACTCCCAGAATTCTCTTAAGCAATCTCCATGCGTCTTCAAGTAGCCAAGACTGAGGAAACACTAGCATTAGACTGACAAACAGGTAGATAGAAACAGGAAAATTGGGAGGCGCCAAAATAAAATCCCAATCTCTAGTATCATATTTATTTGCAGCAATGCCACTGATCTCACAAAGCTCCTTCTAGCTTGGTGAAAAGGTGGGTTTAGTCTGCATCCTACAGCTTGTGAGGCAGCCATTTTGCAAAAAGGCAAGCGTCCCACAGCAGCCATTTCGTAAGAGCATCCATCCACCACACTCTTCAGTTTTCCAAATGGGCCACTGTTAAGATTCTTGTCCTTATTCTATTCCAGTTGTGAATACTTAGAAATATCTTCAAAGCTTTGTATATCTCAAGGTCTGAAGATACAGATCCTGGCTTATGACTATTCGAAGCTACGGCAGTGCTAAAAAAAAAAGTCAGGTCCTCGTATTTATGACCAGTCCTCACACTTATCACCATTGCAGCATCTCAACAGTCACATAATCAAAATTTGGGCATTGCTAATCTCCATGTATTTCTGATAGTTGCAGCATCCCGGGGTCATATGATCACCATTTACAATCTTCCAAAAAGCAAAATCAATGAGGAAAGCCAAGTTTGTTTAACATCCATGTGATTCACTTAACAACTGTGGCAATTCACTTAATGACCAAAGCAAAGAAAGGTTGGAAAATTGGGTGCCACTCACTTAACAACCACCTCGTTTAGCAACAAGGGTTTTGGTTCCAATTGTGGTTGTAAGTTGAGGACTACCTATATATAGTATGATGGGAAACATTAATCTCTATCTTTGCACACTTTTAATTTCCATGTTTAGCTGAGCTCCATTCTCTTTTGACAAAGAAATAAAAGAGAATCTGCATAATGTTTCATCTTAACTGTGGTTTCTTAAAAAGCAGTTGAGGAAACGAAGAAAAGCAGATCATGTGCTACCCAAAAATGCCAATTATTTTTATACATATAGCAGCTGCTTCCTCCAGAACGAGGGGGAATTCTAATTTCTACATCGACTGTTGAGATGTTTGCAGAAAATGCCTGCATTAAATACCATACAAAATTGGCATGTATATTAAAGAGACAGATGAAGCACAGAAAGACTAACATGGTATCTTAATGAGGGTAAAATCAGGACATCTACGTGTAAAATGTTAGCAGTTCTCTTCATCCAACCTTCCCCAGGGAATTTGGAAAGGGTCATGATACAACATAGAAGCCGAGGAAAAGTCCCCTTAAGGATGATCACTTCTAAAGCCATAGTGGGAATTCATAGAAGCATTTTTATTTTATTTATTTATTTATTTTGCCTGGTTGCTACCTTTTTTTAAGAGCAGCCACTTTAGGGCCACTCAAAACTTTCCTTCGTGACTTTAGGTTCACCTTGGCTAAACGAGAGGAACCTGCACGTTAAAGCAACTGACCACCGAAAAGTGGCAGAGGATGTGGTCTTCTCCTTGCTCAACCTATGCTGGCTGGTTAATTTGCATTTTCTACAATACTCTGTGCTCAAAAGAAAATCACAGGAAATCTTGTACTTCTTGTTTCCCCCAATTTGATACCTCCATGGGACCAGTGGAGGGGGAGGGGAGACAATGAAAGCCAGGTAGGGATACGGGGTGTGTGTGTGTGTGTGTGTGTTGTGTGACCAATGTGGGCTGGTCACCAAGTGATATAAATGCAAAACAAACAAACAAACAAAACCAAACAAACAAACCAGGTGCCCAAACTCTGATTATGTGATTGCAGGGGCTGCAGCAGCCACAATTTTGAAGGCCCAAGCATAAACTCATAAAAGGGCCTCTGGTGGCTCAGCAGACTAAGTCTGTCTGTTATTAACACAGCTGCTTGCAATTACTGCAGGTTCTAGTCCCACCAGGCCCAAGGTTGACTCAGCCTTCCGTCCTTTATAAGGTAGGTAAAATGAGGACCCAGATTGTTGGGGGCAATAAAAGTTGACTTTGTATATAATATACAAATGGATGAAGACTATTGCTTAACACAGTGTAAGCCGCCCTGAGTCTTCGGAGAAGGGCGGGATATAAATTCAAATAAAAAATAAAAAAAAAACTCATAACTTTAAATCACGGGTCTCCACCCTTATCAACTTTAAGACTTGTGGACTCCAACTCCCAGAATTCCTCAGCCAGCAAAGTCTTAAAGTTGACACGGTTGGAGACCCCTGCTATAAATGGTCGTTGAATGAATGGATGGAACTAGAGGCCTATTTATAGTTCCAAACTGCATTTTTAACGTGACGGAAGAGACAAACTGCACATACACGTATTCCTCGATCACAATTGAGCTCAAAATTTCTGCGACGCAGCGAGACATTTGTTAAGTGAGCTTCGCCGTGTTTTACGACCTTCCTTGCCACAGTGGTTAAGCGAACCGTCGCAGATGTGAAATTAATAACACGGCTGGTTCAATGAATCCGGCTTTCCCCGTTTCTGACTTTGCTTGTCAGAAGGTCGCACAAGGGGATCACGTGACCCCAGGATACTGTAACCATCATAAATGTGAGTCAGTTGTCAAGTATCTGAATTTTGATCACACGAACATGGGAATGCTGCGTTGGTCATAAGCGTGAAAAAAGAGTCCCAAGTCACTTTTTTCATTGCCATTGTAACTTCGAGTGGTAGCTAAACTATTGTAAGTTGAGGACTACCTGTGCAGAGAGAGAGAGAGACAGAGACAGAGAGACAGAGACAGTGAAAGAGAGACACAGACAGAGAGAGAGTGAGAGTGAGAGTGAGACAGAGAGAGAGACAGAGACAGAGATAGTGAAAGAGAGAGAGACAGAGACAGAGAGAGAGTGAGAGTGAGAGTGAGACAGAGAGAGAGACAGAGACAGAGATAGTGAAAGAGAGAGAGACAGAGACAGAGAGAGACAGAGTGAGTGAGAAAGACAGAAAAACAGTGAAAGTGAAAGAGAGACAGAGACAGAGAGACAGAGAGAGATAGAGACAGAGTGAGTGAGAAAGACAGTGAGAGAGAGACAGAGAGAGAGAGACAGAGACAGTGAAAGAGAGACAGAGACAGAGAGAGTGAGAAAGACACAGAGAGAAAGACAGTGAAAGAGAGAGACAGAGAGACAGAGACAGTGAAAGAGAGAGAGAGAGAGAGAAAGAGAGAGAGACAGTGAAAGAGAGAGAGAGACAGAAAGAGACAGAGGAGTGAGAAAGACACAGAGAGAAAGACAGTGAAAGAGAGAGACAGAGACAGTGAAAGAGAGAGAGAGAGAGACAGAGGAGACAGAGAAAGAGAGACACAGAGACAGAAAGACAGAGAGAGTGAGAAAGACACAGAAAGACAGTGAAAGAGAGACAGTGAAAGAGAGAGAGAGAGACACAGAGACAGTGAAGAGAGAGAGACAGAGACAGAGAGAGAGACAGGTGAGTGAGAAAGACACAGAGAAAGACAGAGAAGAGAGAGAGTGAAAGAGAGAGAGAGAGAGAGAGAGACAGAGACAGTGAAGAGAGAGAGACAGAGACAGAGAGAGAGTGAGAGTGAGAGTGAGACAGAGAGAGAGAGACAGAGACAGAGATAGTGAAAGAGAGAGAGACAGAGACAGAGAGAGAGTGAGGTGAGAGTGAGACAGAGAGAGAGACAGAGACAGAGATAGTGAAGAGAGAGAGACAGAGACAGAGAGAGTGAGGTGAGAGTGAGACAGAGAGAGAGACAGAGACAGAGATAGTGAAAGAGAGAGAGACAGAGACAGAGAGAGACAGAGTGAGTGAGAAAGACAGAAAAACAGTGAAAGTGAAAGAGAGACAGAGACAGAGAGACAGAGACAGAGAGAGACAGAGTGAGTGAGAAAGACAGAAAAACAGTGAAAGTGAAAGAGAGACAGAGACAGAGAGACAGAGACAGAGACAGAGTGAGGAGAAAGACACAGAGAGAAAGACAGTGAAAGAGAGAGACAGAGAGACAGAGACAGTGAAAGAGAGACAGAGAGAGAGAGAAAGAGAGAGAGACAGTGAAAGAGAGAGACAGAGACAGAAAGAGACAGAGTGAGTGAGAAAGACACAGAGAGAAAGACAGTGAAAGAGAGAGACAGAGACAGTGAAAGAGAGAGAGAGAGAGAGACAGACGGAGACAGTGAAAGAGAGACACAGAGACAGAAAGACACAGAGTGAGTGAGAAAGACACAGAAAGACAGTGAAAGAGAGACAGTGAAAGAGAGAGAGAGAGAGACACAGAGACAGTGAAAGAGAGAGAGACAGAGACAGAGAGAGACAGAGTGAGTGAGAAAGACAACAGAGAGAAAGACAGTGAAAGAGAGAGACAGTGAAAGAGAGAGAGACAGAGAGACAGAGAGAAAGACAGAGACAGAGAGAGACAGAGTGAGTGAGAAAGACACAGAGAGAAAGACAGTGAAAGAGAGACAGTGAAAGAGAGAGAGAGAGAGAGACACAGAGACAGTGAAAGAGAGACAGAGACAGAGAGAGACAGAGTGAGTGAGAAAGACACAGAGAGAAAGGCAGTGAAAGAGAGACAGTGAAAGAGAGAGAGAGACAGAGAGAGAGACAGAGACAGTGAAAGAGAGAGAGACAGAGAGAGACAGAGTGAGTGAGAAAGACACAGAGAGAAAGGCAGTGAAAGAGAGACAGTGAAAGAGAGAGACAGTGAAAGAGAGAGACAGAGACAGAGACAGTGAAAGAGAGAGAGAGACAGAGACAGACAGAGTGAGTGAGAAAGACACAGAGAGAAAGACAGTGAAAGAGAGAGAGACACAGAGAAAGACTGAGAGACAACGAGTGAGAATGACACAGAAAATCAGTTAAAGTAAGAGAGAGACAGACAGAGAGAAAGACACACAGAGAGAGAGAGACAGTGAGAAAGACACAGAAAGACAATAAAAGGGAGAGAGACAGAGAAAGACAGACAGACAGAGACAGCGAGTGAGTAAGACACAGAAAGACAGTGGAAGAGAGAGAGAGTGAGTGAGTGAGAGAAAAAGACAGGGGGGGGAGGGAGAGAGAGAGACAGAGATAGAAAATAACCAAATTAACTGTATTTAATTAGATTACTGTAGTGGTAACTCAATTTGGATTTTAAATTGTTTGTCAGCAGGCTTTGACAGGGTCTCCAGCCAGGTATAGGCCCAGGGAAGAACAAAAAGAAGGGGGGAAAAACCCCAAGTCTTAACTTCCAAACTACTCTTTGAAAAGGTCGCCCGTTTGGATCCCCTGAGCTGACTTCACTGGCAGTTTTTGTTTCACTAAGTTCCAGCAAAATGTGGGTTGAGAGCTGAAGCGGAAAAGCATTTGGAACGGATAAAACAATTGGCAAGAATGAGGAATAGAAATGTGATACTCTAAGCCAATGGGCTGGACATCAACCCTCATCATCCTTAGCCAACTGTCGGGATGCAATCCTACAAACCTGGAAAACACCTTTTCCCCAGAAAAGGCTAATTTTGGGCAACCTAACAGGGACACCCCAAAAAAAATTAATTCAAGTATTCCGGCATCCACCTCAATTGCCAATAATACAACTCCTCCTGCAAGTACAGTATGCAACTAGCCTCATTTACTCACAAAAGGGAGGTATGAAAACTTTCCATTAGCAGGACAAAGAAAAGAACAGAAATAAATCAAGGAGACAGAGGAAAAAGTGGTCAGTGAGAACGTAATTCAGCGGGAGTAAAATTCTGTCCAATGGAAATCTGAGCAGACACAAATAAAACGGGTATTTGAGTGACTGGCATCCAGTTATTTTATTTTTTTCCCCATTCTTTTGTGCCAGCTCCACCCAAGCAAAGCCCATCAATTTCACGAGAACCGCCTTCCATAGAAAACATGTGGTTCCCAACGTTTTCCTTGCGTAGGGGCGAGTTTCCAAAACTGGCCAAGGCCAGAAACAAACAATTGAGAGGGGACAAAAGCAGTTGTCAAAACATCAGGCGGGGGACTGACCAATGAGCGAGCCGAAGGGGGGCACCATGGAAGGACAGGAGAAGGAGATGTAAGACTGGGGTTCTGGAGAAGGAACAGGGATTCCCCTTCTCTCAGTGCTATATGGAAGTGATGGCTAACCTTTTTGCCGTCGCATGCCAAAAGTGGGGGGATCATGGGAGGGGGTCGCACACGTGCCCACACTCATAATTCACTACGCCCCACCACCACCCTGCACATGCGTGCTTGACACTCCCCGCTTTCCTTGCTTTTGGCACTTGATGGCTCAGTGGGCCCAGTAGGGCCGTTTTTCATCCTCCCCATGCTCCAGAGACTTTCTTGGAGCCTGGGGAGGGTGAAAACAGCCTTTCCCACAACCCGAGGCCCTCCGGAGGCCGGAAATGGCCCATTTGCCAACTTCCGGTGGGCCCGAAAGGCCCGAAAATCAGCTGGCTGGTGCACGCATGTGCAGCGCAGCTGAGCTAGGGCAATGCTCGCATGCCCACAGATATGGCTCCGCGTGCCACTGTAGCACGCGTGCCATAGGTTTGCCATCGTGGCTATATGGCAAGAGAATAACCAGGCAGAATAGCACCACCGACCAGCATTGTGTCGTTTCAAGGGATTACTTCTCACTTGTAAATGCAAAAAACAAAAACCAACCCACATCATAGGCACCGAGAGCCAAATTGCAATGCATGAAAGCTCTCATTTTTTTCCTTCTTGCTGAAATTATCATGGGAATGTCTTGATATTTTTCGTATCCGCGCAGAGGATGTCTGGAAAACTAAGCAAGCATGACAGCATACATTTATAGCATACATAAGCACTAGAGAGGAGTTCTGCTTAATAAGACTAGAGAGTCCTTCTTGTTAATATCTCATTCCCAATAATACAAATACAACACAGGTAGTCCTCGGTATATGCCTGGTCAGTAAGCGACTGACCCCATAAAGGTTTGAAACCTAGGATCTGATTTCAAAATTCTGATGACACTGATCAGAGTTGTCTGAACTGCGAGATGGCAGGTAAGAGGTAGGTAGAGAGGTAGATAGACAGATTGATGCTAGAGATACATAGAATAGAATAGAATTTTTTATGGGCCAAGTGTGATTGGACACACAAGAAATTTGTCTTTGGTGCATATGCTCTCAGTATACATAAAAGAAAAGATACCTTCATCAAGGTGCAACACTTACAACACTTAATGAGTCATAGGGTACAAATTTAACACTTAATGATACAACATTTAATGAGATGAGAGATAGATATAAATTGATTGATGATAGATTATAGGCACGAAGGAAGGAATGAAGGAAGGAAAGAAGGGATGAAGGGAGGGAGAGAGGGAGGGAAGAAGGGAGGAAGGGAGGGAGGGAAGAAGGGAGGAAGGGAGAATGGATAGATAGACCAAGATTGATTGATTGATGAGATAAAGAGATGGAGAGAGAGAGAGAGGGAGGATAGATAGAGACTGATTGATTGATGATATAGAGATATAGAGAAATGGAGGGAGGATAGATACACTGATTGATATAGAGAGATAGAGAGATGGAGAGAGAGAGAGGGAGGGAGGGAGGGAGGGACGGAGGATAGATAGATAGATTGATGATATATAGAGAGATGGAGAGGGGGGGAGCGAGAGAGGGAGGGAGGGAGGATAGATAGATGATATATAGAGATGAACAGAGATGGAGAGAGAGAGAGAGGGAGGGAGGGAGGATAGATAGACTGATAGACGATAGAGACAGATGAAAGAGATAGATAAGGCTGATTGATTGTAGATAGACAGATAGATAGAGAGATAATAGATACCAACTCCCCTCCCAGGTGGTCATGTGACTACATTTCGAGCGCTCAGAAACCAACCAACGACTACGACTGCAGTCACATGACAATTTACATTTTTGCCAAAACCCAGCATTTACTTCCGATTTTCAGATAAAACACCCTATAGCAAACAATGGGTTCTCTTAAGGAGCGCCGATTCACTTAAAGCATGGTGATTTGCTCAATGACCACGGCAAAAAAACCCTTGTAAAATTAGGTTGGTCACATGACGACCCACTTTATGACCGTCATGACTTATGACAATTATGGTTGTAATCCGAGTATTACCCGTAGTTCTTCTATACTCTTGTTCCCCTGCAATTGGCATTCAAGGTTAAACCACTTCTTGATATGGAGACTCCATTTAGTTGTCACATTAATAGCTACCAAACTGCTTACTTTCACATACGTCGCACAACTGCCTTTTACTTTGGCCAGTGGTCACTGCCACATCTTAAGAGAGCAAAACCTTCAAATTACAGATAACTGTGTATCATCTTTCTTTTACTTCTAGCTTTGAATCCTGTGAGCTGAAGTCCCAAAACATCTGGAGAACACCTGGGCTGAAGAATGTTAACACAAGTGCGCTAAATTATTTGGGTCAATGAGGTGTAACAAAGAATCGACTGAAAGGAATCTCAAATTTCTGGGCCCACCATATTCACTGTTTTCTTATTTTGAATCTTTAAACAGCAGAACCTAAAAAAAAGTAAGCATGCATTTGAATTTGCGGGAAAAATGCGCTGAAGTTTAACACTGTCGCTTCACTCCAGGATTCAGTGAAACATAGAATTTGATCAGTGATGCCCTCATATGCATACAAATGTGCTACATGCTGCTAGAATAACATAATAACAGAGTTGGAAGGGACCTTGGAGGTCTTGTAGTCCAACCCCCTTTTCAGAAGGCACGGATAGCCATATTGGTGGGCACATGCACATGCCGGCCAGCTGATTTTCAGGCCTTCTGGGCCCACCGGAAGTAGGGAAATAGGCTGTTTGCTGCCTCGGGAAGGCCTCAGGGGTGGTGGAGAAGGCCCGTTTTTCTCTCTCCTCAGGCTCCAGAGCCTTTCTAGGAGCCCAGGGAGGGCAAAAACAGCCTTTCTCACCCCCCCAGAGGGTCTCTGGAGGCCGGAAACAACTTGTTTGCCAACTTCCGGTGGGATCAGAAGGCTTGTTTTTTGCTCTCCCCATCCTCCAGAGCCTTTGTAACAGCTTGGGGAGGGTGAAAACGACCTTCCCCACCCTCCCCTGGAGGCCCTCCCGGTGGACCAAAAGTCGGCAAATGGCCCATTTCCGGCCTCCAGGAGGTGGGGGAGGCCCGTTTTGCTCTCCCCATCCTCCAGAGCCTTTGTAACAGCTTGGGAGGGTGAAACGACCTTCCCACCCTCCCTGGAGGCCCTCCCGTGGACCAAAAGTCGGCAAATGGCCCATTTCCGGCCTCCAGGAGGTGGGGAAGGCCGTTTTTGCTCTCCCCAAGCTCCTATAAAGGCTCTGGAGGTTGAGGAGAGAAAAAAACAGGCCTTCCAGTCCCACAGGAAATTGGCAAATGGGCTGTTTCCCACCTCTGGAGAGCCTCCAGGGTGGTGGTGGGGAGGGCTGTTTTCGCCCTCCCCAAGCTCCTAGAAAGGCTGTGGAGCCTGGGGAGAGAGAAAAACAGGCCTACCGGGCCCACTGTGCCAGGAGTTGGGGGGAGCGGGGGGGGTGCGCATGGGTGGGGGCGAGGCACATAAAATTATGGGTGTGGGCATGCGTGCACACGATCCCCCTCCCCTGCTCCTGGCACGCGATGGCAAAAAAGTTAGCCATCACTGCCCTATACCATTTCAGCCAAACGGTTGTCCCAATTTCTTCTTAAAATCTTCAGTGTTGAAGCTTTCACAATTTCTGGAGACAAGTCGTTCCACTGATTGATTGTTCTCATTGTCAGGAAATTTCTCCTTAGTTCTAAGTTGCTTCTCTCCTTGATCAGTTTCCATCCATTGCTTCTTGCTCTGTTTTCATCTGCTTTGGAGAATAGCTTGACTCCCTCGTCTTTGTGGCAGCCCCTCAAATATTAGTGGTAGATTATGTGCTGTGTAGCAGAGTGGTTATTTGCATTTTCTCCAATTCAAGTCAGGTAATGAAACATTTGCAAGAAAACCACCAAGATCAGGGAGCACCAAGGATCCCACAGTTCAACCCTGAGCTACAAATGTTCTCTTCTATTGATATCTGACTCCAATTAGCTTGCTGAGATTAGCCAAGGTCAGGTGGATAGGAGCAATATCTTTTGGAACAAGAGACCCTTTATAACTGTGTTTTTCAGCCTTGGCAACTTGAAGATGTATAGATTTCAAATCATTCTGAGAACTGAAGGACACATATCTTCAAATTGCCAAGGTTGAAAAACACTTGTACGACTGGATTATCAAGATTATCGGGCACAGATTCAATGGATTGAATATAGAGGTTTCTTTCTTAAGTTTTTATGTGGGAAAAAAATATAAATTCCAAGGAATTTTGATCAGCGAGTGCCCTTTTTCCTCTGCAAAATTCCTTCTTTCCTAACAGTAGAGGAAAATATTTCTTGTATGAGCAGTTTCCAAAGCTAAAACCTGATTTGCTTCTTCCACATCCACTCAAAGCAAAGCAATATGGCATTTCCATGCCTGAAAATGGGTAGGCCAAGGTCCTTAACAGAAGAAATTCTCAATTCTTTATTTTCCTGCAAAGTCATTTTGCGAATCCACACAGCCTGTAATATCTCTATCTATGGAGACTCTCAGTCATCCAGGTCATGGTTGTCCCAAAGGTGCTTTTTCAAAAGGCAACTGGATTTTCTTAGGGTTTTTTTTTTTTGAAGACATTTTGCTTCTCATCCAAGAAGCTTCTTCAGTTCTGACAGAACTGAGGAAGCTTCTTGGATGAGAAGCAAAACGCCTCCAAGGAAAAACAAAGCAAGTCCAGTTGCCTTTTGTAAAAAAAAGCACCTTTGGGACTATAATATCTATGGGTGCAGAAAATATTTTAACCAAACAGGCTAAACAAGACCAATTTATTTTAATGGCAGAACAACCTATTTAGATTTTTAGACAAAGAGCACCAGTAAAAATTCCAGTCCCAGCTATTGTATTTGTTGTTGTTAGTTGCGAAGTTGTGTCTGACCCATCGCAACCCCATGGACAACCTTCCTCCAGGCCTTCCTGTCCTCTACCATCCTCTGGAGTCCATTTAAACTCATGCCTACTGCTCCAGTGACTCCATCCAGCCACCTCGTTCTCTGTCATCCCCTTCTTCTTTTGCCCTCCATCGTTCCCAGCATTAGGCTCTTCTCCAGTGAGTCCTTCTTTCTCATTCGCTGGCCAAAGTATTTGAGTTTCCTCTTCAGGATCTGGCCTTCTAAACAGCAGTCAGGGTTGATCTCCTCTAGGATTGACTTGTTTGTTCGCCTTGCAATCCAAGGGACTCGCAGGAGTCTTCTCCAGCACCAGAGTTCAAAGGCCTCAATTCTTTGGCGCTACTGTATACTGTGCTCTAACTCACATCGCCCATCTTCTGTATATATCTACAGAACTTTGAATTTTCATCAGCATGACTGAATTTTCAACAACGAAAGGATTCTAAGCACTGTGTTCAGTCTACATATCAGAAAAAAAAACATTAAATGTGGGTTAATATTTAAATGATTTAAAATTTGAATGCTTGGCAACCGGTATGTACTTATGAGAGTTGTAGCATTCTTGGGGTCAAATGACTGATGCTTGCAATCTCAGCTGGCTTCCAACAAACAAAGTCAATGGGGGAAGCCAGATTCATTTAAGGACCACGTGACTCACTTAACAACTGAAATGATCTCCTTAACAATGTGCCAAAAAAAAGGTAGCAAAATCAGGTGTGACTCATTTAATAACGGCCTCACTTAGCAGTGTAAATTCTGGTCCCGTGTCAAGAACTATCTCTACAATGCTGTTGTGTAGTGTATTGGTTTCCTACAGCCACAGGCATAATGCTGTAGGCATAACAACATGAAAAGGGTTTGCATGTGTGGGAAGTTAGCACCCACTCCTCTCCTAGAAAAATGAAATATTCTAGGAAATATTAAAAAGGCAGAATATTATATTTCCCTGGATGAGAAATGGAGAAACATGTTTTTAGGCAGGAAACAGACTCACTCTTAATAGCCCCCACCCTCCTCAATAGCCCACAGCAGATGTCAGCACTTAAGAAATAAAGAGATAGCTAGGTCCATTCATAAGCAAATGCACTCACCCAAAATCCAACAAAGGTAACTGGGAAGATTGCATCACCCAGCAAGGCTCAACCAAGCTTGGAACTCAGAACAGCCTACAGAGTTGCCCCTGCATGGCCACATGGGAGTCTGACAACCAATCAGAATACAAGCTCAAATTCAAAACTGTCTGGTTTGGTTTGGTTCTGCAACCCAACAAGAAAAACACAGACTTCAGAGGATCATTAGAACTGCAGAAAAAACAATGGCTACCAACCTGCCTTCCATTGAGGACCTGTATACTGCAAGAGTCAAAAAGAGGGCTATGAAAATATCTACAGATTCCTCACATCCTGGACATAAATAGTTTTAACTCCTACCCTCAAAACGACGCTATAGAGCACTGCACACCAGAACAACTAGACACAAGGACAGTTTTTTCCCAAACTCCATCACTCTGCTAAACAAATAATTCCCTCAACAATGTCAACCTATTTACTAAATCTGCACTACTATTAATCTTCTCATCGTTCCCATCACCCATCTCCTCCCACTTATGACTGTAACTTTGTTGCTTGCATCCTTACGATTTATACTGATATTGTTTCCTGATTGTTTATTTGTACCCTATGACTATCATTAAATGTTGTACCTTATGATTCTTGACGAACGTATCTTTTCTTTTATGTACACTGAGAGTATATGCACCAAAGACAAATTCCTTGTCACACTTGGCCAATAAAAAATTCTATTCTATTCTATCTTTCAAAGCAGCCACCATGTTTCCTGTGTCTTTCTCCCCACTTGGAACCGAACCCAGAAGGACGTTTCTTCCAATAATTGTTAACAGGGAAGAAACTGGCTCAAAACATAAAACCCCAGGGTCATATTTTTTTTCTGAAGAGAAACATGTTATATTTAGGGAGCATAGAAAAGAATCTAAGAGAAAGAGAGAGACAGAACACACACACACATCCCGCTTTGCAAATAGCCTTGGGGAAGAGCTGAGCAGAGCTTTCACTGACCAAAGGATAAATAATAATTATGCTTTCTTCTTTTCAACTCAGACTTGCACTGTGCGAAAGGCTGTGGCTACTGCCAAGTTGTCCACATACGAGAAGAAGTGGGCTTCCATGTTCCCAGCATCCCACAGACAATGTGATTTGCGCTCCTTACAAAAGGAACACTTTTGTAAGCGCCCTGGAGCCATTTCTAAAGAACCAAGAATAAATGCCAGCGAGGGAGGCAAAACATAATCTCCCCTTTTATACAATTATACACACACACACACACACTCAGATTTCTCTCAGGGCCTGTTGCTTTGCAGATGAAAATGATTCAATTAATTATTGTTAAAATCCAAACGGTTTCCCCAGACAAACTGCAGCATGACGGAGTCATTGTCGGCATTTAAGGGGTCTGATGGAAACTCCTAATCTGGCAACCCCGTCTGCTTTTGCTTAGGAAGATGTTTAAGAACTTCCCACGCTCCCTTGACACTCTCTTTCTCTCTCACACACAGCTTCCCTGGAGTCAAGCAACTGAAAAAGCATTGAAAAGTTACAGGCTGTGCTAAAAATCGTTTTATTTTTAAAAGGGGCTGCAAGCAAGGAGTCCACTCCATAGGGATGAAAACAGCTATGAAGCGAGGGTCTGTCTGCAATCGCAAGCAAGTTGTATAATATTACAACATTCCCCAAGCTGTGCTTGGCTAATAATTTCTGGGGAAATAGATTTCATAAAAAAAACACAGAATCGCTAATGTGCTCAAGATCCATGCAACTTTTCTCAGAATAGAATAGAATAGAATAGAATAGAATTTTTTATTGGCCAAGTGTGATTGGACACACAAGGAATTTGTCTTGGTGCATATGCTCTCAGTGTACATAAAAGAAAAGATACGTTCATCAAGGTACAACATTTACAACACAATTGAATGTTTCATGGATTCATATTGTTTGAAAAATGGTTAAATCAGCTTTCGGTTAAAGCAGGAACGCAGATGTGGATAGGACTAATAGTTTAATTTTTTTAAAAAAATGTTTCTTTCCCCCCCTCCTTTTCCTATTATGAGCAGACGAAGTCTGAGACCAGCCAGGTTTAAATGGTGAGCAAAAGTTGAAAAAAGCAGAAAATGCTGGTAATCTACCTTAACCTCAAACTTGTCTGCTTCAGAAATACTGTTTCAATGCAATATAAAACTAACTAATACCATCAATCTTATTACAACGAATGTAATCAGGCTGCAACCTTGACTAGCTTGATTTTTATCTGATGGGTTTTTAAATTTTTGTAATTTTATGGGGGTGTATATTATTTTAATTTTTGGGCATATTTAAATCAGTTTTTTAAGGGTTGTTTTAATTATTGTGTATGCTTGTATTTTATCTGCCTGTTCACCGCCCTGAGTCCTTCGGGAGAAGGGCGGTATACAAATTAAAATATTATTATTATTATTATTATTATTATTATTATTATTATTATTATTATTATTATTACTACTTACTAAAAGATAGTAATACAGGTATTTCCCAACTTGCGGCCGCAACCGAGCCAAAAATTTCTGTTGCTAAGCGAGACATTGGTTAAGTAGAGTTTTACCCCATTTTACAAACTTTCTTGCCACATTATAAAGTGAATCGCCGCAGCTGCTAATAACACGGTCGTTAAGTGAAACTGGCATCCCCCCCCCATTGACTTTGCTTGTTGGAAGGTTGCCAAAGGGGATTCCAGGACCCAGGGACAAGGGAACTGTCGTAAGTATGAGTCAGCTGCTAAAACTTCTTATGACCTTAGGAACGCTGCAATCGTCGTGTGAAAAATGGCCATAGGTCACTTTTTTTCAGTGCCGTTGTAACTTGAACAGTCACTAAACAAGCTATTGTAAATCAAGGACTACCTGTAGAGAACACGGAGGGGGAAAAGAAAACAAAACCTGAATATTCTATTTGGTTGGGAGATATACTTAAATAGATATGCAGTGTCTACTTCTTATTCCTTGTACTCATGCCATAAAGGTTTCCCTCGCACGTATGTGCTAGTCGTTGCCGACTCTAGGGGGCGGTGCTCATCTCCGTTTCAAAGCCGAAGAGCCAGCGCTGTCCGAAGACGTCTCCGTGGTCATGTGGCTGGCATGACTCAACACCAAAGGCGCACGGAACGCTGTTCCCTTCCCACCAAAGGTGGCCCCTATTTTTTCTACTTGCATTTTTAGGTGCTTTCGAAACTGCTAGGTTGGCAGAAGCTGGGACAAGTAACGGGAGCTCACCCCGTTACACGGCAGCACTAGGGATTCGAACCGCTGAGCTGCCGACCTTTCGACTGACAAGCTCAACGTCCTAGCCCCTGAGCCACCGTGTCCCTACTCATGCCATACTGACCCCATTTTGTGTCAAAGCAGGAATCATTATGTCTCTCTCTGCACCCAGCCTGAATGCCTCTAGCATAGGAGTCACCAACCTTTTGGACCTCAGGGATCACTAAATTCATAATTTTAAATCCCGCGGACCAATAATATGATCTGCCTAATGACCGGGCGGGCGTGGCTAGGTGGTCATGTGACTGGGAGTGGCCAGCTCAATGTCACTCATGTTGAGGGGCACCTCCCCAGCACCTCTACTCGCCTCCCCGTCCAGGCTCCTTAAGGCCCCTATTTATTTATTTATTTTTATTTTATTTGCATTTATATCCCGCCCTTCTCCGAAGACTCAGGGCGGCTTACACTATGTTAGCAATAGTCTTCATCCTATTTGTATATTTATATACAAAGTCAATTTATTGCCCCCAACAATCTGGGTCCTCATTTTACCTACCTTATAAAGGATGGAAGGCTGAGTCAACCTTCGGCCTGGTGGGACTAGAACCTGCAGTAATTGCAGGCAACTGTTAATAACAGACTGTCTTACCAGTCTGAGCCACAGAGGCCCTACAGTTGTTGGAGCTAAGCAGCCACCACCAGAAAGAGTTGGCAAAAGAGCTCACTTCAAATTGGATCTGACCGAGAAGGAGGCTCAGCAGAAGCACCTCACTGAGGATTATGAGCACAGACTTTCCAAGTAGAGGGAAGACCTGTGGGTGTGCAAGGCCACGTACCGGCACCTGGAGGCTCAGCAGGCTAAAATGGTCAGCCAGTTCCAGGTCATGATGCAGTCCCACTGGACCAGCACTTCACCACCAGTAGTACTTCCTTCCAGCCTTTGCCCAAAGCCCTGCACCCGGAGGCTGAAGCAGACCCCAAGTTGGAATTTCTGCTCCCCTCCAACCCACACAAAAAGACCCTGAAGTGGGAGACTCTCTGCAGCAGCACAAACGTTCATTGCACATATACGGCCAGGGGCTGTAGTTTGAGGACCCCTGATTTAGTGCAACATTAAAAAATGCAAATAATTTTTCTGCGGACCACCAAAATTTTCTCACGGACCACCAGTGGTCCAGGGACCACCAGCTGGTGACTGCTGCTCCAGCATACAGGAGCAGATTCTTGTAGCAATAAGAGTTTACAAGAACTGTGATTAAATGTTCACCCTGAAACCAGACAAACCGACAATAAATAGTAACTGCACCATCTAGGTTATCATGGCAAACTGTCTACAGGTAGTCCTTGACCGGAGGCCATAATGGAGCCTTCTGATTAGGGTTGCAAAACATGACAGATGTTAAGCGGTTCACTGCAGCCACTTTGAAAATAGTATCTGCTTCTAGGATGGAGCTACATAGGGATACAGGTGGTAAGGGATGGAGGTTTCCAAATGTGACCTACAGAGATCTTTTAAAGGTAAGTGCACAGTACCGTATTATTTTGAGTATAAGATGCACTTTAGTTTTTGGGGAGGAAAATAAGAAAAAAACTGATTGGCAGGTATATGGGCCTCCTGGAATACCCCCAATCAGCTGTTCCCAGAGGTAAATTTTAGCAGCAAAATTTTTCCTTGGTTGTGAGCTCTGTGCCTTGCTTTCTTTTCTTTTCTTTTCTTTTCTTTTCTTTTCTTTTCTTTTCTTTTCTTTTCTTTCTTTCTTTCTTTCTTTCTTTCTTTCTTTCTTTCTTTCTTTTGGCTTTTTTTTTTTCTGCCTCTGAAACTTTTGTTTCAGAAAAAACTTTTTTTTCCTGTCTCTGAAAGCCTCCAAAACAGCTTCAGAAAAAAAGCCTCTGAAGCTCTGTTTGGGGACTTTTTTCCTGAAGCTGTGTTTGGGGGCTTCATTTCTGATGCTTTTTTCAGCCTCTGAAACCTCCGTTTGGGAAGCTGGGCGAGGCTGCATTCAGAGTATAAGACGCAGCCAGATTTTCACCCTCTTTTTGGGGGGGGGGGGGAAGGTGCGTCTTATACTCCGAAAAATAAGGTATTTTAAAGGTAAGTGCACAATCAGTGATGGAGTGGTGGGGCCCAGTGGGATGGAAAGCAGGTCCAAGACCTACAGAAACCATGGGGCAGCACAGGCAAGGGGTTAGTAGCAGCACCCTTACATTCGGTCGTAAGGACAAATGATCTTGGGGGTGCTGCAGCAGTCATAACTTCAAATTCGAGTGATAAGTAACTTTTTTTTTAATTTGCATTTATATCCCGCCCTTCTCCGAAGACTCAGGGCGGCTTACACTATGTCAAGCAATAGTCTTCATTCTATTTGTATATTTATATACAAAGTCAACTTATTGCCCCCAACAATCTGGGTCCTTATTTTACCTATCTTATAAAGGATGGAAGACTGAGTCAACCCTGGGCCTGGTGGGACTAGAACCTGCAGTAACTGCAGGCAGCTCCTGTTAATAACAGACTGCATTAGCAGTCTGAGCCACAGAGGCCCCTTTTAGGGGATCCCTTGTAACTTCCAACCGTCATTAAATGACTACTTGCAAGTCCAGGACTACTGCATCTTATCTATTTTTTTTATTTAGCCCTTTAGTTCATTTAGGGACCGTTGGGAGTTATCACGGCACTGAAAAAAGTGACTTATGACCATTTTTTCACACTTATGACCATGGCAGCATCTCCATGGTCACGTGATCAAAATCCGGATGTTGGACAACTGATTCATATTTATGACGGTTGCAGTGTCCCAGGGTCATGTGATCCCCCTTTTGCAACCTTATGACGCAACAAAGACCATGGGGAATCCAGATTCGCTTAACAACTACAATATTAATGTAACAACTTCAGCGATTCACTTAACAAACGTGGCAAGAAAAGTCGTAAAATGGGACTTTGCAAATTTCTCACTCAGCAACAGAAAGTTTGGGCTCAATTGCTGTCGTAAGTTGAGGACTACTCTCAGGGATGAAATCTACTTACCTTCCTTACTGGTTTGGAAGTGCATGCGCCGTGCGTGCAAGAGAGCAAAGTGAGCGTGAGCATGTTACATGCATGCACAGATCTTCTGCACATGCGCAAAACCTTCTGCACATGTTCAGAAGGTAAAAAACACATTACTTCCTGGTTAAAACCAGGAAGTAATGACACCCGGGCGGATGGGCGGAGCTTTGCTCCACCATCGCTACCGGATCGCCGAACTACTGACCATGATCGCTACTGGATCGCACGATCCGGTCTGATCCGGGAGCATTTTACCCCTGGACTACCTGTATATTGGACCATTTATAACAGAGGCATCATTCAAAGCTCCACTCTGCCAGGAAGGTCCCTTGGTGACTTAAATCAAAGAGAAATCGGGAAAATGGCATGTTAACATTTAATAAAAGGAACTCCCAACAGACACGCTACATAAAAGAAACCGAATTGGCCTAAACTATTCAGAAGAGGTAAGTTTGTTTGTCAGGTAGCTTGCTTACGTAATCCATGTTGCACATTTCATGCAAAATAATGCTGAAAATTATTAGAAAGCAGGTGGAAAACTGCAGGTATAATGACTCAACTGTTAAAAGATGCTGAGCTTGTCAGCTGGAAAGCGGCATGCAATGGGGTGAGCTCCTGTTCCTTGCCCCTAAGATCTTGCTCACCTAGCAGTTCAAAAGCATGCAAATGCAAGTAGATAAATCGGTGGAACGACTTGCTTCTAGAAGTTGTAAATGCTCCAACACTGGAAGTTTTTAAGAAGAGACTGGTCAACCAGTTATCTGAAATAGCACAGGGTTTCCTGCCTGAGTAGGGGGTTGGACTAGAAGACCTCCAAGGTCCCTTCCAACTCTGTAGGTTATTCTGTAGGTACCACTATTTATGTATGGATGTACCCTGTTTCCCCTAAAATAAGACACCCCCGATAGTAAGCCCAATCGGGCTTTTGAGCACATGCGCTAAAATAAGCCCACCCCCCAAAAAATAAGCCCTCCCCCCAAATATTTAAACGCATGCACAACTGGTCCCCGCCATTTCCTCTGTTTAGGGTTAGGGAGTCAGAGCTGGAAATCAGATAAGAGGAGCCCCGTCTTGCTCCAAGCACCCCAAAATAATAAGACATCCCCGAAAATAAGGCCAAGCACTTATTTCAGGGTTCAAAAAAAATATAAGACAGGGTCTTATTTTGGGGGAAACACAGTATGTATGTATGTATGTATGTATGTATGTATGTATGTATGTATGTATGTATGTGACTTTTATCCCACTTTGGTAGGAAGTTAATAGCGTTTCATGAACCTTTGGCTTATAGCCGTGCTGGCCACATGACCACGGAAATGTCTTCAGACAATACTGGGTCCCTGGGTCAAGAAACAGAGATGAGCACCACGCCCCAAAACTGGACACCCTCGGATAAGGAAATCTTTACCTTTTTTTAGATGGAAAATAGGATTGCTAACATCACAATGCTATGAAGCAAAACCTAGGCTTCCAACTATTTTTGGAATACTGGCTATCGTTCTGTTTACCTACTTAATCACTTGGAAAAAGTTCAGGAAAAAGCAACCAAAGTTATCGAGCGTCTGTGTTTGTCCAACAAAATCGTAAACGGTTTTTAAAGAAAGAAAAATAAAAGAAGTGGCTGAAGTCTTATCGAACTGGGCACGGAATGGAAAGATAAGCTGGTATTTGCCTCTTTCACGATTTGAGAACGTGAGCTTTTCCAACGTAGCCGATTGGCAAAGAGCTTTCAAAAGAACAAAAGAGTTATTTTTAATACAATGCACCATTCCAGAATTTGCTGCCATGAGAACTTGCAGATGTTTTGCCAATAATATATTCCTCTTCATATTGCTCTGGAATTCCCAGATAGTATGGCTATTACAAGCTAGTTTACACCAGCTGGGAATCCTGGCAGCAGTGATCTCAGCTCATGTGGAGCGCAACAAGGTAGTGAAGGCTAATATCGCGCAAACACCAAGGGCAGATGTTTAATTACAGTCGTAGGTTGAGGATTACCCGGACAGCTTACTGACTAACATTCAAAGTTACAACAGTATAACAAACCAGTGTTGTGACCAAACCTCACATTTACAATCAACACAGCATTCTACAATTACCTGACTGACATTTTATCTGCTTCCAGAGGTGGGTTTCAGCAGGTTCTGGAGAACCGGTAGTGGAGATTTTGAGTAGTTCGGAGAACCGGTAGTAAAAATTCTGACTGGCCCCAGCCCCCATCTATTCTCTGCCTCCCAAGTCCCAGCTGATTGGGAGGAAATGGGGATTTTGCAGTAACCTTCCCCTGGACTGGAGAGGAAATGGGGATTTTACGGCACCCTTCCCCTGGTGTGGGGTGGGAATGAAGATTTTACAGTATCCTTCCCTTGCCACGCCCACCAAGCCATGCCACGCCCACCAAGCCACAGAACCATAGTAAAAAAATGTGAAACCCACCATTGCCTGCTTCCCAAGAGTTAGTGGAGAATGCAGAAGTTGAATTGCAAGTCACTTCACAATGTTTCACTTAACAACCATGGTGTCTCGATTTACGACTGAATGGGAAGGATACTGTCTTGCTCCGCTGTTTGATTTTCCACTTGTGACGATGGCACTTAGCAACAGAGTTGCTTGGAAGTAAGAGTTAGTGGAGAACGCAGAAGTCAAATTGCAAGTCACAATTACAAGTTTCACTTAACAACCATGGCGACTGAATGGGAAGTGACGCTGTCTTTCTCCGACGTGTGATTTCCCACTTTGTGACCATGGCACTTAGCAACCGAGTTGCCAATCCCAACTTTGATCACTAAGCAAAGACTACCTGTAGAGTTACTAATGGCAGCCGGGGAGAAGAAGTTCAAGTAACATAAGCACATACATGGTACATTACTCGTTGGGTTTACACTGTGTCCTAATGAAAGTATTTTGAAAATCATGACTGGTTAAATAAGCCATAACTTGTTAGGTTCCTACAACCTTACATATCTGTAAACTATATGCAAACCTTGTTAGGTTCCTGCAACCTTACGTATCTGTAAACTATATGCAAAACCATTATATCTGAATTCATACAATGCACTAAGTAAAATCCATTATGATCCCCTAGGGCAGGGGTCTGCAAACTTGGCTCTTTTAAAACTTGTGGACTTCACTCTGGGAGTTGAAGTCCACAAGTCTTAAAAGAGCCAAGTTTGCAGACCTCTGCCCTAGTAGAATCTTTGAGACGCTATTGGCAAAAGGAGGTAAGTGATTCCAGCAGAAAAGCTCTTCTTATCTACTTGGACCAGGAGCTAATAATGACTTCTACAAAATCCTTTCTTCTCAAGAACTTGATTTGCATCATTTATTTCCGGAGTTTGCACGCAGAACACCTAAGCATGCTTTCAAAGCAGAATCAAAGTCAGGAGAGCTATCCACTCAAATCAAAGGATTCTCGGGGTAGAAATCAAGTCTTCAACGCTGCCAGTTCCCAGTTGTTTGTTAAGATTTCCATCCTGTGTTCCTCTGGAGACTGAAAGTATCTTGCAGAGGGATCGGCTTACATTTTTATGCTCACAAGAACAACCTTAAGAGCTAGGATGGACTGGGAGAGCATGACTGGTCCAAAGTCACTCGGGGATCTTCTGCGGCTGAAGATGACAGGTGATCATCCTTGACTTACAGCCATTCATTTAATGACCATCCAAAGTGACCACGGCACTGAAAAAAAAAAGTGACTTGTGGCCGTTTTTCACACTTAACAACCACTGCAGCGTCCCCACAACATGTGATCAAAATTCAGAAGCTCGGCAACTGGCATGTATTTATGACGGTTGCCATGTACCAGGGTCACGTGATCCCCTATTGCAACCTTCCGACAAGCAAAGTCAATGGGGAAGCCAGATCCATTTAACAACTGTTATTAATTTTAACAACTTTCAGTGATTCACTTAACAATGGGGGCAAGAAAGGTGGTAAAATGGAGCAAAATTCACTTAACAACCGTCCTGCTTAGTAAGGACTGCCTATACCTTCAACCTTAAGTTTCTCCAATTCCAGTCCAATATTTTATTTATTTATTTATTCGATTTTTATACTGCCCTTCTCCCGAAGGACTCAGGGCGGTGTACAGCCAAATAAAAATCCACAATATACACTTTAAAACAAGACTAAAACAAAACATATTACAAGATGGCCAAAATTTAAAACAGTTTAAAATCCTAAAATATAAATAGCCCCAGTTAAAATTTAGTAAAACTTCTAAGCCAGTCCCGCTTGAATAAATAGGTAAATATATAATATAATATAAATATCTTTACCAGGTCATCCCCCTGATTCTAAATTATTAGAAACATATGTTCCAAATATGAATAAATGTTGGGAGCTATTTACCTGCCTTCTGGATAACCAGCTCTCTAGAGCAGAGGTCTTCAAACTTGGCAGCTTTAAGACTTGTGGACTTCAATTCCCAGAATTCTCCAGCCAGCTATGGGGAGTTGAAGCCCACAAGTCTTAAAGCTGCCAATTTTGGGGACCCCTGCTCTAGAGTCACCTTCTCAAAATGAGTCCATCACTCTGCTAAATAAATAATTCCATCAACACTGTCAGACTATTTACTGAATCTGCACTACTATTAATCCTCTCATAGTTCCCATCACCAATCTCTTTCCACTTATGACTGTATGACTATAACTTGTTGCTGGCAATCCTTATGATTTATATTGATATATTGACCATCAATTGTGTTGTAAATGTTGTACCTTGATGAACGTATCTTTTCTTTTATGTACACTGAGAGCATATGCACCAAGACAAATTCCTTGTGTGTCCAATCACACTTGGCCAAAAATTCTATTCTATTCTATTCTATTAGAGTATATTTATTCATCAATAAAACTAGAGGGTCCCTGGAATCGTTGCGTTAAAATAAGCTTAAGAAACTTGCTATAAATCACAATGGTAGGTACTGCTACTTTATGAAACTTCTCATCCAGCTAATAGTTTGTAACACGACGCAAATAGGCATATACAGGTAATCCTCAACATACGACCACCATTGAGCCCAAAATTTAGGTTGCTAAGTGAGAAATTTGTTCACTGTGTTTTGCCCCCTTTTTCGACTTTTCTCGCCACATTTGTTAAGTGAACCACTGCAGTTATTTATTTATTATTTAAATTTATTTATTATTTAAATTTGTATACCGCCCTTCTCCCGAAGGACTCAGGGCGGTTCACAGCCAGGTAAAAATACAATACAATAAATACAAATTAAAATACAATTAAAAAAACTTATTAAAATTGGCCAGGATTAAAATTTAGAGCTAAAAACCCATTAAAACCCATTAAAACACTAACCCAGTCCAGCGCAGATGAATAAGTAGGTTTTAAGCTCGCGGCGAAAGGTTCGGAGGTCCGGAAGTTGACGAAGTCCTGGGGGGAGTTCGTTCCAGAGGGCGGGAGCCCCCACAGAGAAGGCCCTTCCCCTGGGCGTCGCCAGACGACACTGTCGCGCCGATGGCACCCTGAGGAGCCCCTCTCTGTGAGAGCGCACGGGTCGGTGAGAGGTATTCGGTAGCAGCAGGCGGTCCCGTAAGTATCCCGGCCCTATGCCATGGAGCGCTTTAAAGACATTCACCAACACCTTGAAGCGCACCCGGAAGGCCACAGGTAGCCAGTGCAGCCGACGCAGGATAGATGTCACTCGGGAGCCACGAGGGGCTCCCTCAATCACCCGCGCAGCTGCATTCTGGACTAACTGTAGCCTCCGGATGCCCCTCAAGGGGAGCCCCATGTAGAGAGCATTGCAGTAGTCCAGACGAGACGTCACAAGGGTGTGAGTGACTGTGCACAAGGCATCCCGGTCTAGAAAGGGGCGCAATTGGCGCACCAGGCGGACCTGGTGGAAAGCTCTCCTGGAGACGGCCGTCAAATGGTCTTCAAAAGACAGCCGTTCATCCAGGAGAACGCCCAAATTGCGCACCCTCTCCATCGGGGCCAATGACTCGCTCCCGACAGTCAGCCGCGGACTCAGCTGACTATACCGGGATGCCGGCATCCACAGCCACTCCGTCTTGGAGGGATTGAGCTTGAGCCTGTTCCTCCCCATCCAGACCCGTACGGCTTCCAGACAGCACTTCGATGGCTTCATTGGGGTGGCCCGGTGTTGAAAAGTACAGCTGGGTGTCATCAGCGTACAGCTGGTACCTCACACCGAAGCCACTGATGATCTCACCCAGCGGCTTCATATAGATGTTGAACAAAAGGGGCGAGAGAATCGACCCCTGCGGCACCCCACAAGTGAGGCGCGCGGTGGGACCTCTGCCCGTCAACACCGTCTGCGACCGGTCGGAGAGATAGGAGGAGAACCACCGATAAACGGTGCCTCCCACTCCCAATCCCCCCAACCGGCGCAGCAGGATACCATGGTCGATGGTATCGAAAGCCGCTGAGAGGTCTAATAGGACCAGGGCAGAGGAATAACCCCTATCCCTGGCCCTCCAGAGATCATCCACCAACGCGACCAAAGCCGTCTCAGTGCTGTAACCGGGCCGGAAGCCGGACTGGAACGGGTCCAGATAGACAGTTTCCTCCAGGTGAAGGGGAAACTGATATGCCACCATACTCTCTACAACCTTCGCCGCGAAGCGAAGGTTGGAGACTGGACGATAATTACCTAAAACAGCCGGGTCCAAGGAAGGCTTCTTGAGGAGGGGCCTCACCACCGCCTCTATTAAGTTAGTAACATGGTTGTTAAGTGAATCTAACCTCCCCACTGACTTTGCTTGCGAGAAGTTCGCAAAGGGTGATCATATGACCAACGGTCATAAATATGAATCAGGTGTCAATTCTCTGACACATGATCATTGAGGTCGATTCAGCCTTCCACCCTTCCGAGGTGGGTAAAATGAGGACCCAGATTGTTGGGGGCGATATGCTGACTCCGTAAACCGCTAAGAAAGGGCTTGTAAAGCACTGCGAAGTTGTATATAAGTCTAAGTGCTATCGCTATCATGGGGAGCTGCAACAGTCGTAAGTTGGAAAATTGGTCACAAGTCTCATTTTTCAGGGTCATCGTAACTTTGAACGGTCACTAAATGAACTGCTGTTAAGTCGAGGACTACCTGTATATCCAAGGCATATTTTTAAAAGTTTGCTTTTGCTTTACCAACCTGCCTTCCATTGCGGACCCGTATACTGCACGAATCAAGAAGAGGGCCGTGAAAATATTTGCAGATCCCTCGCATCCTGGACATAAACTGTTTCAACTCCTACCCTCAAAACAACGCTATAGAGCACTGCACACCAGAACAACTAGACACAAGAACAGTTTTTTCCGAAGGCCATCACTCTGCTAAACAAATAATTCCCTCAACACTGTCAGACTATTTACTGAATCTGCACTACTATTAATCCTCTCATAGTTCCCATCACCCATCTCTTTCCACTTATGACTGTATGACTATAACTTGTTGCTGGCAATCCTAATGATTTATATATTTATTTATTTTTGTTTACATTTATACCCCGCCCTTCTCCGAAGACTCAGGGCGGCTTACAATGTATAAGGCAATAGTCTCATTCTATTTGTATATTTTTTACAAAGTCAACTTATTGCCCCCCCAACAATCTGGGTCCTCATTTTACCTACCTTATAAAGGGTGGAAGGCTGAGTCAACCTTGGGCCGGGCTCGAACCTGCAGTAATTGCAGGCTTTGTGTTCTAATAACCAATATATATTGATATATTGACCATCAATTGTGTTGTAAATGTTGTACCTTGATGAACGTATCTTTTCTTTTATGCACACTGAGAGCATATGCACCAAGACAAATTCCTTGTGTGTCCAATCACACTTGGCCAATAAAAATTCTATTCTAATTCTAATTCTTCTTTTACATTTTTAAATGTTTGCTTGATTTAAAAACAACAACACAGGGATAGGAATTGAAACAACAACAACAACAAAAACCAGTGGTGGGAGAAAGACCAAGCAGAAGAGAAAAGAATGACAATTCCACAGGAAGTGGCCAAAGTGGATCTTGGTTTGAAGTATCATAAGCTTAAGGATAAAAATAAAATTCACAGCCAGGTCATTATCGCAAACTGAAACCACATAGTAACAACTCTGCTTCCACTGAAGAAAAATGTAACCCACTAGAGTAAAGTTACTTTATAAAAGTAACCAAAGGAAACATTGTTATGGAACAGAATGGTTTGCTTATGTTTCTGCTAGCTACTTCTGAGAGATGCTCTTAATGTAACATCATATAGCCTGATAAAGCTTCTGACTGAACCTGGTTATCATGATTGAGTTAATCAAACTGAACAGATCGCAGATTTCTCCTCAATTTGTATCCTGCCTCATACAAACTACGATGGGGGGAGGAGAAACCCTTCTACACGTAACCGCAGTGTTATCTTGGTCGAAGATTCCCAAAGATAGAATCAATCATCTTGCACTTAAATGTCATACAAGCAAAGGGCTATCTATAAAATATATCACATATAAGGGAGGGAGGGAAAGTTAGGAAGAGAGATAAGAAGTGAAAGAGAGAGGGAGAAAGGTTAGGAAAGGAGGGAGGGAAGTTAGAAAGGGAAGGATAAGAAGGAAGAAAGGAAAGTAGGAAAGTTAGGAAGAGAGGGATGAGAAGAGGGAGAGGGAGGGAGGAAGGTTATGAAAGGAAGGAGGGAGGGAGGTTAGAAAGGGAAGGATAGGAAGGAAGAAAGGAAAGTAGGAAAGTTAGGAAGAGAGGGATGAGAAGAGGGAGGGAGGGAAAGTTAGGAAGAGAGATAAGAAGTGAAAGAGAGAGGGAGAAAGGTTAGGAAAGGAGGGAGGGAAGTTAGAAAGGGAAGGATAAGAAGGAAGAAAGGAAAGTAGGAAAGTTAGGAAGAGAGGGATGAGAAGAGGGAGAGGGAGGGAGGAAGGTTATGAAAGGAAGGAGGGAGGGAGGTTAGAAAGGGAAGGATAGGAAGGAAGGATAGGAAAGAAAATAGAATAGAATAGAACAGAATTTTTATTGGCCAAGTGTGATTGGACACACAAGGAATTTTGTCTTGGTGCATACGCTCTCAGTGTACATAAAAGAAAAGATACGTTCATCAAGGTACAACATTTACAACACAATTAAATTAAAAGACAATTTAATTTAATTTAATTTAAAACAATTAAATTAAAAGACAACAAAGAACACTAAAAGACAAAAGAGTTTTAAAATCACAGCATGCTTTATATAGGTGGTCCCAAATTCCAGATGAGCAGTGATTTCCAACAATGAATAAATAAATTATACTGTACTGTCCTCGGCTTACGACCACAACTGAGCCCAAAATTTCTGTTGCTAAGTGAAATATTTGTTCAGCGAATTTTGCCCTATTTTACGACCTTCCTTGCCACAGTTGTTAAGTGAACCACTGCAGTTGTTCAATGAGTAACATTGTTAAGGGAATCTGAATTCCCCATTGACTTTCCTTGCCAGAAGGTCACAAAAGATGATCACAAAACTCCGGGACGGTGCAACCGTCATATATACGAGTCAGTTGCCAAGTGTCTGAATTTTGGTTACATGGTCGTCTGAAAAATGGTCATAACTCAGTTTTTTTCAGTGCCACTGTAACTTCTGAATGGTCATTAAACAAACTGCTGTAAGTTGCAGGCTTATCTGTACTTGCTACTTTAGCTTGTGCGTTCATGAGTTTAAATTGGATGCTAAACCATTAACTAGGATTCCTAGATACTAGAGGTGATTTTTAGTGACACACTAAATTCACATAACACACTAAACCAAACACATCTTGGTTACCTTCTACAACCACATCTGGTTTAAATTTTTCTTTTCTCAGCACACAAAATCCTAAGGGCCCACTGTGACCCTCAGCTATGCAAAAAATGTAATATAAACAATGTGGCTGCCTGTTGTCAGAAACTTGCCCACTCTGACCTAGAGAATATTTCTGCCCTTTTTATAAACTATCCCAACCACCTACTGGGGTCTAGTTTCCTTTTTTACGTAGCCTTGCCAGTGGGATTTTTCAAAGCAGATTATTCCAAGCTGTAAATCTGCACCAATATACAAATTCTAGTGACAGCATTTCAATAAATACATTTTTTTTTAAAAATAGTTGGGGAAATGTGAATTCGTTAAGTGTAATGGCTATACAGGTAGTCCTCAACTTATGGCCACAACTGACCCCAAAATTTAGGGTTGCTAAGCGGGGCATTTGTTAAGTGAATATTGTCCCATTTTACAACTTTTCTTGCCACCGTTGTTAAGTGAACCACTGCAATTTATTCAGTCGGTAGCACGGTTATTAAGTCAATCTGGCTTCCCCATGGACTTTGCTTGTCAGAAGGTCGCAAAAGGGGTACACGTGACACTGGGACTCTGCGACCGTCGTAAATACGAGTCAGTTGGCAAGGGTCTGAATTTTGAGCACGTGACCACAGGGATGCCGCCATGGTCGTAAGTGTGAAAAACGGTCGTAGATCACTTTTTCCAGTGTCGTCGTAACTTCGAACAGTCACTAGACCAGGGGTCAGCAACCTGGAGCTCTGGAGCCGCATGTGGCTCTTTCGCCCCTCTGCTGCGGCTCCCTGTCACTCAAAATATGTGTCACAACTGCCAATGTGCAGCACCCTCCGGCGTGTGATTTACTGAGCTTTTCAACCCCTGGTAGGCCAACCATGGATAAATCCAAGAAAAGAAAAGTTTCAGAAGAAAACAGAACGTTTAATTCAACTACATATGCGAGTTTTGTGGCTGCTCAAGAAATAGTCAGGCACGGGAAGGGTTTTGTGGCTCCCGGTGTTTTCTTTTCTGTGGGAAACGGGTCCAAATGACTCTTTTGAGTGTTTAAGGTTGCAGACCCCTGCACTAGACAAACTGTTGTAAGTCAAGGACTATCTGTATTTACCCCTCCCCTCCCCACTTCCTATAAAAGATGGACAAAACTCAAGAGACCTTTTTATGGTATAAACTTTGGAGTTTGCGAACTGATTTAGGCTAAACTATCCCCCCTTTTCCTACTGCCAAATTCACAATGTTGGCTAAAAGGGAAATAGAGCATGCATGAGTCTATATTACAGCTAAACACAGCATTATAAATGGCCAAAGAAATCAGGTAAGGCCAGACTTCGTCTTAAACAGAGATCTGTTTTTCCACAATCTGAAAGGAGCCACAGTAAAAGTCATTTGCTCATGTATAACATCTGGTCTACAGGCATGCACATTTAAAAAAAAAAAAGTAAGCAGGAAAAGTCAATCAAATCTTTTTTTTTTCTTCCCCTCCTTCCTCCCCAGGATGTAATAAGATTACCTTCACATGCTTAGAATTTACTTTCACCAACAACTCTATGCATTACAGACATAACAAGAAGTTTATTTTTTCTCTCCTTTTTAGTAAGAATCTTCATATTAGGCTCACTGGTAGGTCACAAGAGATCAAGCCCACATTTTCTCAAAAGTTACTAATTTATAATTAGTATTATTAAATAACTAACAGTATCAAATAATAATTAGTAATTTGCTGATACTTATTAGTAAATTTCAAAAGGCGTTTAAAAGGACAAACACCCTCTAATCCAGTGGTAGTCAACCTGGTCCCTACTGCCCACTAGTTGGCGTTCCAGCTTTCATGGTGGGCAGTAGGGGTTTTGTCCAATACTGAAGCACTTTCCCTTTTTTTTTAAAATTTAATTGACTTTTTAAAAAATTTTCATAGCATTATTTAAAAACATTTTCATTAGGTTTTCATAAAATTCCCCATGACAATTTAAATTTCTGAAAATATACTATTTGTATTGGCCGCGCATAAGTTTAGTTCACATTACGTAAGTGAAACTAAATGGTTCTATAGTGCGACTGCAAACAAAAGAGCCTCGTCCCAGAATAGCTCGCGCATCTCCCCCCACGTCACCCAGCTGTAACAGACAAGCAGAGCTGGTAGCCGGCGCCCCCCCAAACCGAATCCACGATGTGCGAGAGGCATGTGCAGACAACTATACATGGTGCATTACTGTGGAACCGGTGGGCGGTTAGAACATTTTACTACTAACAGAGATACAAAAGTGGGTGGTAGGTATAAAAAGGTTGACTTCCCCTGCTCTAATCTTTTAAAATTTTTATTTATCTGTATCCCACTTTTATTATTTTTACAAATAACACAAAGCAGTGAACATAACCAACACATTTTCTTCTTCCTATTTCCCCCCCAGTAACAACCCTGTGAGGCGAGCTAGGCTGAGAGAGGGACTGGTTCAAATTCACCCAAGTGGCTTTCACGCCTAAGGTGGGACTAGAACTCTCAGCATCCTGTTGGTTGGCCAAAAGTCATTTAGCTGCCTTTCACGCCTAAGGCGGGACTAGAACGCTCAGTATCCTGTTGATCGGCCAAAAGTCACTCAGCTGGCTTTCATGCCTAAGGTGGGACTAGAATGCTCAGTATCCTGTTGATTGGCCCAAAGTCACCCAACTCGCGTTCATAACTACGGTGGGATTTGAACTCAGGATTTCCTGCTTTTTAGCCTGGTGCCTTATCCACTAGACCAAAATGGCTCACTTTTAATCTCTGTTTAACAATTTTACCAATAACGCTAATGAGCAACTATAATGCCACCTTGTTCTTTGACGTGTCGACAGCCTTCACAAAACTACAGAAACTTGATCTGTTTTTGCTATGACGAATTAATATGATAATGTACTAACATTTTGATTGTGTGTGTGCACCTATCCATAACCGTAGAATCCAACAGATGAACCTTTTGGCCACCTAGGGAATTTTCTGAAAAATATAGAAATCAGCTAAATGAACTGAGTCATTAACTTCATATTCTGGTCTTCATTTTCCTGAGTGCCACACACAGAGAAGAACACACAAATGAAATGCTAACTCCAACTTGGGGGGGGGGTTTACAGTTCTTCCTCTAGGGCTGACTTTACAGTCCCCTTTCCCCCCCCCCAATACAGTCCCAGAGCACTCTGACTAACTGTTGCATGAAATTTGGGAGGGGCGGTGATAGAGATAAAATGAGAATCTTGTGGGTCTATAATACTGACTTACATCACTGTTTTTAAGCACAGAGGGCGTATGAAACTCTTCTAAGAATTCAGTCTTGAAAGGCAGATCTCCAACACTACAGTGTTGCCTTTATTCAAAAATAAGATGAAGAGGCCATCAAATCACAATATATTCATTTCTGTATACATTTTCCCAACAACTTTCTGGAGTTGTTTGGAAGAAAGATTTCTACCATTTCCCTATAAAGTAATGCTTCGAAAACCGCAAATGGACCGTCTGTTTCTCATCTGTTCTTGCACCAGATTTTGCCCTTGTAGTATCAACTGTGCTGACTCTCCAGAGAGTTTTCCACTTCCTTGTATAAATACCAAGGAGATGAAATCAGTCCAGAAATATAGGAGTTGAAAGAAAGCCTATAAGTTTGGCGACTAGGTCAGAATTCGCGAAAGAAATCCATCTGTCCTGTTCAATTAGGATTATGAATTTATCAGAGCGGCCCACATTTTTAGACTTACAAAAACTTTCCTCCGTATTGTTCCCTTAGGACAGATGGGAGGCATAAAGGATGGGAGAGACTGAACTGCCAAAAACAAAACAAAAACCGGGCAGGATAGCGAGAGGAGAGAATTAGGCTAGGGATTTCTGGCTTGACAGCTCCCTTAATTCATCTTTGGGAATTTAGAACTGTACTTGCACTTTATTTTCCCCAAAAAGAAGAGCTATGAGAAAAAAGAAGGGAATAGGGAGAAGGGGGGGTGCAGGAGGGAAGAAAAAGGAGGAAGTTGGCGGGAAAAGATTGCAGATGAAGGCTGCACTGGGAAAAGTCCGTTGGAGAGGAGACGGGCGGTAAATGAATTTCATAAATAAATATATTTTGAAAGGTTCTCCTCCCATGGACCTTTAGGGCAGCAGGTGGTGGTGAGGGGAAGGTAGATGGAAGAAGCCTTTCTGGGCTCAACAGCGCTGGAGCCCAAGTTGGCATCTGCAAAGATGCATTCACACCTGTGGAAAGAAGCTTGTTCATTCACAGTCCTATCAGAGGGATGCCCCTCAGCCCCCATTGCAAAAATCCCAAAGATGCATTCACACGTGCAGAAAAAACTCTTGTTAAATCCCAATTCTATCGGAGGGATGCCCAGTCCATTGGAAAAGGCCAAAGATGCATTCACTCGTGTATAAAACAAGCTCTGTTAATTCAGTCCTATCAGAGGGATGCAAAAGGCCATTGCAAAAAATCCCAAAGATGCATTCACACGTGTATAAAAAAAGCTCTGTTAATTCACAGTTGTATGGGAAGGATGCCCAGCCCATTGCAAAAGCCCAAAGATGCATTCACACGTGTATAAAAAAAGCTCTGTTAATTCACAGTCCTATCAGAGGGATGCCAGCCCATTGCAAAAAATCCCAAAGATGCATTCACACGTGTATTAAAAAAGCTCTGTTAATTCACAGTTGTATGGGAGGGATGCCCAGCCCATTGCAAAAGCCCAAAGATGCATTCACATGTGTATAAAACAAGTTAATTCACAGTCCTATCAGAGGGATACAAAAGCCCATTGCAAAAGCTCAAAGATGCATTCACACGTGTATAAAACAAGTTAATTCACAGTCCTATCAGAGGGATACAAAAGCCCATTGCAAAAGCCCAAAGATGCATTCACACGTGTATAAAACAAGCTCTGTTAATTCACAGTCCTATCAGAGGGATGCAAAAGCCCATTGTAGGATTTGTGTGTATGTGTATGGTAGTGGTGATGGGTTTCTATGATCATCATTAGGATTGCCACTGTAACGCAAACACGTATCTAAACCCCCGAGAAATGCGCTGCTTTGCCCCCAACCCACCCACCCCATCCATATTCCCCGTCACTGCAACAACCCCCCCACCCGCAAATGAAACCAACACTGGAATTACCTTCCAAAAAAGCAAAACGTTAGCTTTTTTTTAAAGAAACAAAAAACCCGCCAGGCTTCTAAATCAAATAAAAATAAAAACGAGGACCGTCCAGTTCCCACCCACATCACCCCATAGAGCTCAAACCCACGTGTCCCGTAACGTCTGAAGAGGCCCCCGGCTCAAAAAGAAAAAAAACACAGCCCAATGCCCCCGCCGCTCCCTTCGCGGGGCTTCCCGGGACCCTGAACCGGGAGAAGGAAAAGCTCCTGCGGCTCCTCAGGTCCCGGGCTCCGAAGAGCCGCCCCCCCCCGCCCCAAAACTCCCGGAGGACGCCGAGCTCTCTCTCTCTCTCCTTGGGCGAAGCTTTTCGCGCCCTCCGGCCGCTTGGCGAGGCAGACGGCAACCCAGCGGACACGTGTTTTTCGGCCAGGCCGGCTCAGCTTCCAGCGACACCCCACCCCCCCATTTCGCTTTTTTTTTTATTTTCCCCTCCACCCGCCCCGTCGGACTCACCGCGGGTCTGCCCACCGCCACGGCCATGCTTCGCGCTGGGGGTCTTGCTTGCCGCGGGCGCAAAGGGAGGCTCCCGTCCGGCGTCTCTCCTCTCTCTCACACGCTGCCTCGCCGCCCTTCGCCTCCGCCCGGCGCGGCCACTCCTTCTGGCTCCTCTTTCCCCCCCCCCTCGCCGCCGCTTCACCACCCTCCTTCTCCTCCCCTTCCTCGCCTTTCGCCTGCGCTCGCTCGCGACTCTAAGCGGGAACATGGCCACCCGGCTGGAAGCGACCATTCGCTGCCGGGGGGGGGGGGAGAGAAGGAGAAAAAGAAGAGGCGGGGGTCGCGCTAGGCCGAAGGACGCTCACCTCCCCCCTCTTCTCCCCCTCCGTTGGTTTGTCAGGTCCCCACCCCGGAGGAGGCCCATACCCGCGGGCTCTGGAGGCAGGCGTGGCGCGCGCCCGGAGCGCTAAAGCGACGCTTCGCCCAGGCCGGCGTTGCGCCGCCGCTGCACCCCTCCGCGCTGGGCTTTGGTTGCGCGAGTCCGGGTCCCGCTGGAGGGAGGGTGTGGGTGGGGTGGGGTGGGGGTCTGTTCTCTCCTAATTCGGGCGAGGGAGGGGTGGAGGGGGTTGTCTGCGAGTATGCCCCCTCACACACACACACACACATCTGGCGGAGGTGGCATCCCGGCTAGGCAGCGACAGCCAGGGGCGCCCCTTGAGCCAGGCAAGGAAGGAGCTAGGAAGCTGCCTGGCTCCTTTTGCCAGCATACAGATAGTCCTTGACTTACGTCCGCAATGGGGGCCAAAATCTCTGTCGCTAAGAGAAGACGGGCAGGCAAGGAAGGAGCTAGGAAGCTGCCCAGCTCCTTTGCCTTGACTTACATCCGCAATGGGGGCCAAAATCTCTGTCGCTAAGCGAAGACGGCCAGGCAAGGAAGGAGCTAGGAAGCTGCCCAGCTCCTTTGCCTTGACTTACGACCGCAGTGGAGGCCAAACTGCCTGTCGCTAAGCCAAGACGGCCAGACAAGGAAAGCGCTAGGAAGCTGCCCAGCTCCTTTCCCACCAATTTTCCAGTTTGATTAAATCCGTGATGGCGAACCTATGCCACGCATGCTAGAGGTGGCACGCAGTGCCCTCTCTGATGGCACACAAGCCGTCACCCCAGCTCAGCTCCATCCTGCATGCCTCCCACCAGCCAGCCCAATTTTGGGTCTCTGCTGCGCATGCCGGAGACACGCACACATGTGCGAGGTGGGGAAGTCACACATGCATGGGGGGGTCACATGCATGCACCGGGTGGGGGAAGTGGGGCGGTCATGCACTCATGTGCGGGGGGGAGCACACACATGCACACGGGTCTCATGGAGGTGGGGTCGTACGCACATTGCATTATGGGTTTTCGGCACACGCCGACAAAAAGGTTAGCCATCACTGGACTATATGGAAGAATGGGAGGCTAGTATCTGGAAGGTCACCAATTCTTGAATCGCTTGCTATTTTTCTTTTTTAAAAAAAGTTTTTAAAAAAGGTGATGAATCCACCCTGTATTTATCATTAATACTAGGCTTCCTTGTTTAAAAGGACTTTTAAAAAAAAGAGGGCAGAAGAAAAATCCGTAGAACAAGTCTGCCATACTTCCATTGAGTGTGTTTAATTTTTTTTGTTTTTTTTTTGTTTACATTTATACCCCGCCCTTCTCCGAAGACTCAGGGCGGCTTACAATGTATAATTTGTCACTAAGGTGTGGCTAACGCCACATATTGCCATCCGATTAGAGAAGAATGCCATTCGACTCATGGTGACATGGACACCCCTTCTAGGACGGGTCTCCAACCGTGGCAACCTGAAGCCTGGCGGACTTAAACTCCCAGAATTCCCCAGCCAGCTTTGCAAAGCTGGCTGGGGAATTCTGGGAGTTGAACTCGGCCAGGCTTCAAGTTGCCAAGGTTGGAGACCCCTGTTCTAGGAGGCCTTTTCTTGGTAGCTACCCTCATTAGGACCCTATCCAGCTGCTGAATTGACGTGCTTTCCGCCCATCCTTAAGTCTGTGGAAAGCTAGATTGTTTTCAAATTGGTTGTCTCAACGTTGACTTTAGTTCCACTATCATGGAGATCGTCTGATTTCCTTCTGACGCCGTGAGTGACAGAACTGGGACATATTGAGGCTGTCCTTGGGCCAGGGGTGAAATCCAGCCGGTTCTGACAGGTTCTGGAGAACCGGTAGCGGAAATTCTGAGAAGTTCGGAGAACCGGTAGTGGACATTTTGAGTAGTTCGGAGAACCGGCAAATACCACTTCTGGCTGGCCCCAGAGTGGGGTGGGAATGGAAATTTTGCAATATCCTTCCCCTGAAGTGGGGTGGGAATGGAGATTTTGCAGTATCCTTCCCCTGCCATGCCCACCAAGCCATCCCCACCAAGCCATCCATGCCCACCAAGCCACGCCCACAGAACCAATAGTAAAAAAATTGGATTTCACCACTGCCTTGGATCCTATTAAAGAAAGGAGAAAAATAGCTTTAATATAGGGGACCTGAAGGCTAAAACGTATGAAGGACGGTTGGGTACGTCTAGTTTAATGAAAATAAAGACTAGAGGGTGACATGATGGCAATCTCCCAATATTTGAGGGTCTGTCACAAACACCACCTATTCTCCAAAGCAACTGAGGGCAAGGCAAGAAGTTACAGATGGAAGCTTATCAAGGAGAGAACCAACTTAGAACAAAGGAGAAATTTCCTGACCGTTAGAACAATTAATCAGAGGAACGTCTTGCCTCGAGAAGTTGTGGGTGCTCCAACACTAGAAGTTTTAAAGAAGAGATTGGATAACCATTTGTCTGAAATGGGGCCTCCTGCTTGAATCAGGAATTGGACTAGAACAGGGGTCTCCAACCTTAGCAACTTTAAGCCTGGCGGACTTCAACTCCCAGAATTCCTCAGCCAGACTTCTGGGAGTTGAAGTCCGCAAGTCTTAAAGTTGCCAAGGTTGAAGACCCCTGCTATAGACATAACCCTGGAAGAAAAAGAATCAACCCGCGCATGCGCAGAAGGTCAAAAACAGGTCACTTCCTGGTTAAAACCAGAAAGTAACGAAGCCCAGGTGAGTGGGCGGAGCCTCACGCTGCTGCTGCTACTAGTTCTCTGAACCACGCGCTGCCATCGCTACCGGTTCGGCCGAACTAGTCCGAACCGGTAGCATTTCACGCATGCATACTGGGTGGCTGCCCTTTCGGTTTGTGGCACTCATGCGCGTGCATGCGCGCAGTCCCGTTTCGGCACTTGGTGAGTATCGTACACCTGCTGTAGGGTCTCCTTCAAGGGATAGGACTGAAATAAAAGCTATGGGGACCTGACAAAAGAGAGAGATCTTGCTAGAGCAGGGATCTCCAACCTTGGCAACTTTAAGCCTGGTGGACTTCAATTCCCAGAATCCCCCAGCCAGCAAAGCTGGCTGGGGAATTCTGGGAATTGAAGTCCACCAGGCTTAAAGTTGCCAAGGTTGGAGACCGCTGTGCTAGGGTATATTTATGCCATATTTGGGTGCAAATGAAGAAAGATCCCAGGACAGATTACTAGAAAAGTGGTTCCTTTGCTAGCAATTTTCACGATTTTTTGCTTTTGAAGACCAACCAGAATGTTCTAGTGGAGATCAATGGTATCCTGAAGCCCCCTATTGGTCAACAGAGGGATTTCCTCCCCATTACTTTGCATTTTCTTCTCCAGAGCTAAAGTACAAGAAATCCTGACCTATGTTTTCTGTGTGGGTATTATTTCAGTTCTTGTTTGTATCCATCTCTTTTCTCTGATTGAGAATATTCATCCAATTGCTTCAGTATCCTTCTGGGATTGTAACAATTTGCTGAAAAATTAGCCAGCCAATTTTGCTTTGATGAAAGAGAATTTGTTTTTAACATACGTTTCAAAGTGAAAGAGGACTTTGAAGACAGAAGACAAAATAAAAGAGTTGGAAGGGACCTTGGAGATCTTCTAATCCAGTGGTCACCAAACTGTTGGTCCATGGACCACTGGTGGTCCGCGAGAAAATTTTGGAAAAATTATTTGCATTTTTTATATTGCATTAAATCAGAGGTTCTCAAAGTATGGTCCCTGGGCCAGATACATGGAATGAATGGTTGTATTGCTGAAGGAAGTCTCCCCGTTTGGGGTCTTTTTGTGTGGGTCGGGGGAGGGGGCAGAAATTTCAACAACATCATCATCATCATCATCATCATCATCATCATCATCATCATCATATTTTAATTTGTATACCGCCCTTCTCCCGAAGGACTCAGAGCGGTGAACAGCCACTTAAAAACAACAATCAAAACACACAATACAAATAAAACAATAGCTAAAAAACTTATTAAATTTGGCCCAAGTTTAAAATACATTTAAAAACCCAAAAATCTAATTAAAAATTAAAACCCATAAACAACTAAAAATTCTATGCCACTCCCGCGCGGACAAATAAATAGGTCTTCAGCTCGCGGCGAAAGGTCCGAAGGTCGGGAAGTTGACGAAGTCCCGGGCGAAGTTTGTTCCATAGGTTAGGAGCCCCCACAGAGAAGGCCCTTCCCCTGGGGGCCGCCAGCCGACATTGCTTGGCTGACGGCACCCTAAGGAGTCCCTCTCTGTGAGAGCGCACGGGTCGGTGGGAGGCAAACGGCAGCAGTAGGCGGTCCGGTAAGTAACCCGGTCCTAAGCCATGGAGCGCTTTAAAGATGGTAACCAACACCTTGAAGCGCACCCAGAAGACCACAGGCAGCCAGTGCAGCTTGCGCAGGATTGGTGTTATATGGGAGCTCCGAACAGCTCCCTCTATCACCCGCGCAGCTGCATTCTGGACTAACTGAAGTCTCCGGGTGCTCCTCAAGGGGAGCCCCATGTAGAGAGCATTGCAGTAGTCCAGGCGAGAGGGTCTGCTTCGGCCTCCTGGTAATAATAATATTTATTATTATTATAATTATTATAAAATATAATATTTGCTTTGGGCAAAGGCTGAAGGGAAGTGCCACTGGTGGCGAAGAGCCTTAGGGCCTTGTTCCAGTGGGACTGTATCATAGTCTAGAACTGGCTGATCATCTCAGCCTGCTGAGCTTCCAGGTGCCAGTACTTGGCCTTGCACTCCCGCAGATCTTCCTTCTGCTTGGAAAGCCTATGCTCCTAGTCCTCAGTGAGGTGCTTCTGCTGAGCCTCCTTCTTGATCCAATTTGAACTGAGCCAGCTGTTTTGCCAACTCTTTCTCCTGGTGGCTGCTTAGCTCCAACAACTGCTTCCTATTGGGGCCCTAAGGAGCCTGGGGAAGCGAGGAGTGACTGGGAGGCGAGGGGTGAGTAGAGGCTGGCAAGGTGCCCCTCCACGTGAGTGACATTGAGTTGGCCACACCCACCCAGTCATATGACCACCTAGCCACGCCCACCCAAGTAGTCATTAGGCAGATCACATTAGTGGTCCACAGGATTTAGAATTATGAATTTAGTGGTCCCTGAGGTCCGAAAGGTTGGTGACCCCTGTTCTAGTTCAACCCACTGCCCAAGCAGGAGGCTCTAGTCTATACCATTCCGCCACTGGGCTGTAGGCGCCCAGGGCGCCCATGGCTCCAGCCCGCCCACCAGACAGAGGAAGAGGCGGGCGGGCGGCGCCATCGTCCCCACGCGGGCTGCAGCCCGGAAGCCAGGCGGGCGCTCTGCTTCCCAGCCCAGCAGATCCTCTCAGGCGCGGCGCTCTGCAGCGCTCAGGGGCGCTTACTTGTCGCGGATGATGGTCTGCAGCTCCCGGATCTGGTCGTTCATGGGCAGGAGTTTGAGCTGGGCCGCCGCCGATCCCGGCCAGTCGTGGCGTCGCCGTCGCCGGCGTGGCCGTGGCCTCCTCGGCGCCCGTCGCCCGCACAGCAGCCGTTCCGCCAGCGCAGCAGCCGGCTGCCGTCGGCGCTGCTGCTGCTGCTGTCCGGGCTCAGGCTGTCACCGCTGCCCGGGCCGGGGTCGGCGAAGCGCAGCTCCGAGGCCCGCCCTCGCCGCTCGCCGGCATCCCGGCCTCTGCCCCCGCCGGGCCCACCACGCGCCGGTCGCGGCAAGGCATCGCCTCCATGCGCTGCCGAAGCAGCCGCCGCGGCGCCCCCCCACACGCTCCGCTTTACCTCCGCCCCGGGGCCGTGTGCCGGCCCGTGACGCGGCCGAGCTCGCCCGCTCCCATTGGCCGCCGCGCCTGCCGCTCCGCGCCGCGCCGCCACTCGGCGTTCGGAGGAGGGGCCGGTGCCCGCCCACTCTCGCCCCCTAGTTAGCCCCGTCCCTTTCTGGCCTGGGTGGGAGCCGCGTGGCACACCTGAGTGGCTACGAGGCGGTGCGGGCCTCGCCTGGGCCTCCCGGAGTCCCTCCATTGGCTGCTGTGTCTCCCTCAGTGGGAAGAGAGTTCATGACGGACGGAAAATCCCAGTAAATACATGCTGGTTGCCAAAAGCTTGACTTTTGATGTAACTGGGGATGCTGCGAAGGTCATAAATGCAAAGACTGGTGGTAAGTCACTTTTTTCAGTGCTGTTGTATTGGTCGCTAAATGAGTGGTTGCAAGCCGAGGATTACTGGTAGCCGCTGTCAGTATTTAGGTCTCTATGTATTTAGGTTTCTATGCCCATAGCCACATCCACTCAGTCACATGAGGAGTTAGCAACGCCCACCAGTCACATGACCACCAAGCCACACCCCAAAATAAGCCACGCCCACAGAACTGGTACAAAATTTTTTAGCCCCCCCCCCTCCCCCGTGGCCCGGGCCTTTGCTTATTTTTCTGTATTTGGCCCTCACTCAAAAAACTTTGGACACCCCTGCTCTAGTCTATACCATTCCGAACAAATGGCTGTCCAGTCTTTTGAAAACCTCCAGTGTTAGAGCACCTACAACTTCTGGAGGGAAATAGTTCCGCTGGTTAATTGTTATGACTCGGGTGAAATTCTGATGGGTGTTTCTACATTTATACACCTAAGCAGTGACCAAGGCATGGGTGGGTCAACATCCTGCCTTTCCTGCCACTGTCAATTCCCGATAATTTGCACCTTTCCTGGATTCTCAGTTGAATTCCAAAGATAAGAGATCAAGATGGAAGCATTTTATGGGTTGAAAGGTGTGGGCTTTGATATGATAATAAAAAAAGAAGAACAGAAAACAACAGTCGCAAGAGCTCTTCTGCCTGCAGGAAGTCAAGAATCCACCTAAAGAAATTTAAAGGAAATTCTCAAGCCTCCCGAGAAGAAGAATTGTTGTTGTTCTGTTGTTATTGTTCAGCAGCTGAACAATAACGACAGGAGTTGAGGTCCTCCAGGCTTCAAGTTGCCAAGGTTGGAGACCCCTGGTTTGGAGAGCCGGTAGCGCCAGCGGTGGGAGGCTCCGCCGCTCCAAACTAGGACATCATCTGTCGTGTCCCACTCCTCCGCTGATGGCCGGGTCAGGGAAATCCGAATCAGGCGTGCCTCTGCAGCTCTGCCAAAGTCCTAAGCAAAGTCCTCAGGGCAGGCAGGAGACCAGAAAGTGACTTCAGCAAGATATGTTTAAACTTTGCCTGACTCAGAGAATGCCAGAAAGCAGGTCCTTTATATAGGCCATGGGGTGTGGCTCCATGACTCAGCACTTATCCAGGCCTGCCCCTCCCTTCCTTCTGACGCCGCCGCCTATCAAGTCTTCTGACGCGAGGGTCACTCCAGTCGGCAGCTGTTGGCAATTGACCTCCCTCAGGCTCACATGCTGTGGAGGAGGGGGAGGGGTCTAGTTGCTCCGTTTGCCTGGGCATGGAGCCAGAGCTGGGAGCTGGAGATACTTCCTCCTCTTCAGCCTGTCTGGGCATGGAGCCAGGGCTGGGGCCGGGAGGCATATTAGGACATTCTTCCGTGTTCGGAAGCAGATAAGAAGGCCCCGGCTGTGGTGAGATCGGACGAGACACAACATCATCAGGTCCCGGTTTCGACCATCTGCACATGCGCAGAAGGCTTTGCGCATCAGCGAACCGGTAGGAAAGGTAAGTACATTTCACCCCTGACCGGAATGATGGAGAATCTCCATAGACATCCGCCAGTTATGCATTCAAGCTGGAGAAGGAAGTGACTTCTGATACCAACTTATACCAAAATTTCTTAAATTCCCTAACTTTATGGCGTGTGGACTTGCTGGCTGAGGAAATCTGGGAGTCAGTAGTACACCTCTCTTAAAATTGCTGAGAACAAACCCATGGACTTTAGCCAGATTCATTTAACCACTGCATTGCTAACTTAAGAACTGCACTGATTCACTGAACAACTCTGGCAAGAAGGGGCAAGCCTCACTTAACAAATGTTTCATTTAGCACTGGAAATTTTGGATTCCATTGTGGTCGTAAGTCAAGGCCTACCTGTAGTTAACAGGATCTAGAGAAGCCATGAAGGTGGCTCAGTGGCTAAGATGCTGAGCTTGTCGATCAAAAAAGTCGGCAGTTCAGTGGTTCGAATCCCTAGTGCCGCGTAACGGGGTGAGCTCCCATTACTTGTCCCAGCTTCTGACAACCTAGCACTTCGAAAGCAGGTAAAAAATGCAAGTAGTAAAATAGGGACCACCTTTGGTAGGAAGGTAACAGTGCTCTTTGGCATTTAGTCATGCCGGCCACATGACCACAGAGACGTCTTCGGACAGCGCTGGCTCTGGCTTTTGAAACGGAGATGAGCACCACCCCCTAGAGTCGGGAACAACTAGCACATATGTGCAAGGGGAACCTTTACCTTTACCATAGGATTGATAGCTGAGCATCATCTGCAAAGCTCCCTATAATATCGCAATTATCAATGCTGTCTTGCAGTAGAAGAGCCAATTTTTTTGAATTTGAAAATTTAATTAACAGGAGGAGGGCATGGAAGATGGACCGCAACACATTTTTCTCTTCCTACATTTTCAACCCTACATCTTCCTACATCTCAACATTTTCTCTTCCTACATCTGCTTTCCGTGTCTCAGCCCAGTAATATTCTCATCTTTTATTTTTGCACACTTATTATGTAACTGTAATTACAGGAAAAGCCACATGGCTACATTATGCAACCCTATCAAAACAAAGGAATGCCACACTCTCCCTCCTAACATTTTTCAACAGTTGTGCCATTTCCTATTTTTATAAACCATCAGGTGTGTCTTATGTAAGGTAAATAATCATTAAATACTCTCCAGCCTGCTCCCTCAAATTAGAGCAAGATTGTATTAAAGATTTTTTTAAAGGAACAGCATTTTTAAAAATGCTGTTTAAGAAAGGCTAGTGATAAAGATAATTAAACAGAATATAGATCCGAAACCAGAAATATACAGTATTTGTTGGGCATAATTTATTTATTTTATTTATTTATTTTGTCACAATATCATATAAAAAGATTATATAGTATATAAACATATATATGAGTAAATATTAGGAGGTATAAGCATATATATATATATATATATATATATATATATATATTTGTTTTCTGAGGTTTTCACGGGTGTTTGTATGTAGATCTTTGGTTATTCAGGTTTTCTCCCGCGTAAAATTGGAAGTGTCTTGGCGACGTTTCGACGAAGTCTCATTCTTCAGGCTTCAGCTTCGTGCTTCTGGGAGCAATGTGTGATCGCAGCTGTTTCTTCCTTTTAACTGCTAGTGGGGGTTTGAATTGATTGGGTGGGAGCTTGGCTGTGCTCTGATTGGATGGGGTTTTTTTGGTGCTCTGATTGGCTGGGGGTGTGTCCTGTGTTGGTGGGGGCTTGGTTGTGCTCAGTTTAGTCTGTGTTGCAGGGGAATTTGAGCTGGTGAGCTGCATAGCTGTTGTTTGGCTTTGTGGTCGTGCTACATCTTCATAGTGGGTGTCAGTCTGCTGCATGTATGGATTGGAGGGGTTTGAAATGGCTAATGTTGCAGCTGCAGTCTGGCTTCTGGTCCTTGGTCGTGCTTCATGATCAGTGTGGGTTTGGGTCTGCTTTCTGGGTGGATGTGCGGTGGTGACATCCTGTGTGGACCTCGTGAGTGTGGGTCTGGTGTCATTCCTCGTGTTAGGGACTCGTTTGTCAATAAGGCGGGTTTCCAAATGGCTGGTAGGCGGGAGGTATCATCTCGTTTGTTCATGCTGTGTGGGCGTTTTTCTATCTCAATGGCTTCTCTGATTATTCTGTTGTTAAAGTGTTCAGTTTTGGCGATAGTTCTGGTCTTTTTAAAGTCAATATCATGTCCTGTGACTTTAAAGTGTTGGACCAGGGAAGAAGTTGGTTCCTCTTTTTTGACTGAGTTCTTGTGTTCTTCAATGCGTGCACTTATTCTTCTGTTGGTTTGTCCAATGTATGTGGTGGGGCAGGCGGTGCATGGGATTTCATATACTCCTTGATTTTGTAACTCAATTTTGTCTTTGGGGTTTCTTAGGATGGTGGATATTTTTCTGTTTGTGCAGAATGCTGTCTTGATGTTGTGTTTGTGGAGGATCTTGCTGATTCTGTCTGTGGTGCCTTTTATAACAACACCTAAAAACCGAATTAGACACTCTCACTAACGTACTAACATTCAATGGATTCCAAAGAAATAAGATTACCAAGCTAATCCAAAAAGAACCCCCCACTAAAATCCAAGACAGAGAACAAGAAAATGGCACAGCCTCCTCCCATATATAAAAGGCACCACAGACAGAATCAGCAAGATCCTCCACAAACACAACATCAAGACAGCATTCTGCACAAACAGAAAAATATCCACCATCCTAAGAAACCCCAAAGACAAAATTGAGTTACAAAATCAAGGAGTATATGAAATCCCATGCACCGCCTGCCCCACCACATACATTGGACAAACCAACAGAAGAATAAGTGCACGCATTGAAGAACACAAGAACTCAGTCAAAAAAGAGGAACCAACTTCTTCCCTGGTCCAACACTTTAAAGTCACAGGACATGATATTGACTTTAAAAAGACCAGAACTATCGCCAAAACTGAACACTTTAACAACAGAATAATCAGAGAAGCCATTGAGATAGAAAAACGCCCACACAGCATGAACAAACGAGATGATACCTCCCGCCTACCAGCCATTTGGAAACCCGCCCTTATTGACAAACGAGTCCTTAACACGAGGAATGACACCAGACCCACACTCACGAGGTCCACACAGGATGTCACCACCGCACATCCACCCAGAAAGCAGACCCAAACCCACACTGATCATGAAGCACGACCAAGGACCAGAAGCCAGACTGCAGCTGCAACATTAGCCATTTCAAACCCCTCCAATCCATACATGCAGCAGACTGACACCCACTATGAAGATGTAGCACGACCACAAAGCCAAACAACAGCTATGCAGCTCACCAGCTCAAATTCCCCTGCAACACAGACTAAATTGAGCACAACCAAGCCCCCACCCAAACAGGACACACCCCCAGCCAATCAGAGCACAAAAAAACCCCCAGCCAATCAGAGCACAGCCAAGCTCCCACCCAATCAGTTCAAACCCCCACTAGCAGTTAAAAGGAAGAAACAGCTGCGATCACACATTTGTGCGCTTATGCATGCCCCTTAATAATAATACTATAATTAATAATAATAATAAATAATAATAAATAATAATAATATAATAATACTACTACTACTACTACTACTAATAATAATAATAATAATAATAATACCGGAGGGTTTTGATAAAGGGACCACATATTTAGTTTTACACACTATTGATAGCAGCAAGGATTATACTTGCTAAATACTGGAAAAATGAGAACAACCCATCAGATGAGGAAGTAATTCAAAAAATTTTTAGACTGTGCTGAAATGGACAGACTAACTTTAAAAATAAAAGATAAAGAAGACACAGAATGTTAATTGATATGGAATAGATTTTATGAGTGATTAGAGATGAGGTCTTCTTATACAAGAATAAGGGATTATTCCTTCTTCTCTCCGCAGCATCAGGACCACTTAAAGCAAGGATCTCCAACCTTGGTCACTTTAAGACTTGTGGACTTCAACTCCCAGAGTCCCTCAGCCAGAGTCCCTCAGCCAGTTTTGCTTGTCCACAAGTCTTAAAGGGACCAAGGTTGGAGACCCCTGACTTAAAGCAAAAAGGATGCTGTTGTCTTCGTTTTGATAGGGTAAAGGATTTCTCGCACAACCTTTTCTCCACTTGGTGATTGTGTCTCTCCATCTGTCCACCTCTCATGGGGTGGGGGAACTAAACTTCCACACCAATTAGCCACACTTAACGTGAGATTAAACCGAGAGTGGTGGGGAAAAGGCAGGATTTGCTTGGCAAATAGCCAAATTCGCAATGCTCAGCAGCAGAGAAGGGAAAGTACAAATTCAAAGCTCTTTTAAATTGGCAGCAATCTCTCTGGATTTAACCAATAAGCAATCCGTTCCCTTGTAAAGAGAGAAAGCTGTCCCTTACACGTTATCCCTTGCCCCTTCCCTTATTGCCTTGCCAAAATGCCAGTTTGCAGACAGTTGGCAAACTGGGAGGCTGCCAAGAAAATTTGGGAGGATGGCTTTCTCATTGCCAGCGCTTCCCATGATTAGAGTAGAGGCGCTGGGAAGGATGTTCAGAGAATATTAGAGAACGCTGTTGGAATACTGCAGCCTTCACAAGGGATGGCTAGGGAGCATAGGTGACAGGGAAGGCTCCAGTACAGAATGTCCTCAACTTATAACCAGGGGTGGGATTCAGCCGGTTTGGACTGATTCGGGAAAACCGGATGCTAATTTTACATCTGGTTCATCGAACCAGTAGCTGCAAGGACTGGCTGCCACCCCACCCTGCCCCTCCCAAGAGTCTCCATGCAATCTGTTTTGGATCCCAGCTAAGTGCAAGGCCTGTGCGGAGGCTCTGGGAGGGCGAAAAATGGGCCTCCAGAAGTCTGGAAACGTTTTTGGCCTCCAGAGGGCCTCCAGAGCCAGGGGGAGGCTGTTTTTGCTTTCCTGAAGGCTCGAGCAAAGCCTCTGGAGCCTAGGGAGGGCAAAAACGCTCCCCCACCATGGTGCAGGAGGCTGAGTAGGCCACGCCCACCATGGCCACGCTCACCCAGCAACCGGGCAGAGAACCAGTTTCTAAAATTTTTGAATCCATCCCCTGCTCACAACCAAAACTGGGACTGAATTTCCTGTAGAACAGGAGTTATGTGTGCTCGCTCACCCACCCACCACTCACTTGGAACCATCCCTTCTCCCCCCACCCCCACCCCGCCAGTCCGCAAAGCTGCAAAGTTTGGAGACTGCTGCTGTACAAAATGACCAGAATGAGCCCGAAGGAAGGATCAAGCATGTCATTAGTCTGGAGTCCCTTCGCACCCAAAAGAGATCTAAGCTCAGCCCTCCTTGAATTCTGCTAACACTCATCTACCGCCAATTTGCCTTGACTGTTAGTAGTTCAGATTCTTGTAGAGATAGCATGGAATAAACTTGTACAGGTAGTAGTCCTCAGCTTAACGACCACAATTGACCCCAACATTTCTCTTGCTAAGTGAGAAATTTGTTAAGTGAGTTTTGTGCCATTTTACGACTTTTCTTGCCACATGTGTTAAGTGAATCACTGCAGTTGTTAAATTAACAACACTGTTGTTTAGTGGACCTGTGTTGTGTCTGCGCCCTCCAAGCCGGGCCCCCTGCCAGAAAGTGACTTGGAAAGTGAGGGGGAAGGGCGATCAGGACTTACCTCAGGAGCACCGGCTTTCCTGGCTCAGCTCCAGGAGCCAGAGGCAGGCCAGGTGGAGGAGATAACGAGGCCTCCGTCCCCTGACTCTTTCCCCACCCAGGTCACACCTCCAGACCCAGCTGATGTCAATCAGGCCTGGCTGGACCCTAGGTTTCATAGGTAGGAGAGGTGGGAACAACAGAAGCAGGGGTGGGGCAGGCCTAGGAAGTGCTGAGTCATGGAGCCACACCTCACAGGATATAAAAGCAGCAAGGGCTGCTATGCCTCTTCGTAGCAGGCAAATCAACTGCTTAACTAAGAGCTGAAGTACTGTTTGTTGACTCACTGGCATCAAGGGAGATAACAGAGACACTTGGCAGACACTCGCTAGTTTGCTGCCAGAGCTGATAGTGCCGGCTAATTAAGTCATCGCTTGGACGGAGGCGAGGGGGACAGAACAACCTGGTTTCCTCATTGACTTTGCTTGTCAGAGAATCGCAAAAGGGGATCACATGACCCCGGGACACTGCAAACTGTCATAAATGTGAGTCAGTTGCCAAGCATTCGAATCAGTGGTGGGCTTCAAAAATTTTCGCCACCGGTTCGGTGGACGTGGCTAGGTGGGGGGCATATGACTAAGTGGGCGTGGCCAACTTGACATCACTCATGCCCACACCCACTCAGTCACATGACCCCCCCCCACCTAGCCACGCCCACAGGAAAAAGTAGGAAATTTTTGGGAATTTTCACCTATCTACCCCTGCCCTCCTTTCGGCAGTCACCCCCTTTTCCCCTCCTTTAGCGGCTCCAGCCCTAGCCCCGCTTCCTCCCTCATCACCGCCTCTTTGTTCGGGCTGCTTACCTTCCATGGAAGCTGGTCCAGAGTCCGGAAGACAAGCTGACTGGAGTTTTTGGCGGCCCCCAGCCAGCCGCCGCTGCTGGAAAGCGGCTGGCAAAGAAGCCTCCCTTTTTGAGAGCCGCTTTGTGGTTGCACCGGCTGGCTGAAGGCCGCCAAAAAGTACTGGAAGTTGTGGAAAAAGTTGCTGCCGTCACCGCCATGTTCTTCATGCGTGCACATCCCATTGGACTTGCAAGGCAATGGGATGTACGTACGCAAAGAACATGGCGGCGAAGAACATGGCGGGCGGGGTGAGTGAGCAGCGACTGGGGGGACCAGTTCGGGGGCGTGGCCAGTTGGCCATCGCTACTGGTTTGGTGACCTTGGCCAAATTTCCACCAACGGTTCATGCGAACCGGTGCGAACCGGCTGAATACCACCTCTGATCCAAATGTAAATCACATGACCATGGGGATGCTGCAATGGTCATACGTAAAAAAATTTAATTGTTTCAAATGAACCATTTCAATTGTTTCAATCGGACCGTTTCAATAGAACATTAATTGAACAATTTCTGTTGTTATATTCTAGTCATTAAGTATAATCTTACTGTATCTCACCACATCTCATATATATGCATTAAATCACATTTGCCCTGTGGAGTCCTTAGTGTTCTCTGAGCTGGGTTGTTTGTTTGCATTTTATTACCCAACTAGATAACATCATCAATGCTAATACACGTGGGGTTTGCTCCATGTTTATATGTGGTAGCCTGCCCTGCGAGTTTGGGTGAGGATGTGGCTTCCTCTTTGATGAATACATTGTTTTCTGATTGATTGTTTGTCTGGTGTTAATCCCTGCTTATCAGTGTGCAAGCTACTGGAGAGGATGTTTACTGGTCATCCTTGGCTTTTTTATCGCCTCTTTTTAATGGTGTGTAAAAGTGGTCTACCTCTATGTGTCTAGTGATGGCTGGTTAGCCTGGATGCCAAGCTTGCGGTTTTGGATTTAGAATTGGATCAAGACTTATGAGAGGATTATGTATGTTTACATGTCCATAAAAGAATGGGAAGATGGATCCACTAATTTTAATCCTCCACTGTTCTTCCTAAATCTCCTTAAATTCATTTAAAAGCCCACCTACCATAATTGAAATTGCCATGTCATTTTTTTTAATCCACCTTGATAATCTTGCACCAATAGCCCATTGTTTATATCAGGGGTGGGTTCTATTTACCTTTACTACCGATTTGCAGCTGGACCGCACACACGCTCATCATTCCTGATGACATCGGGGTCGGTGGGCAGAGCCTCCCCCCCAGGTTTTACTACCGGTTCGCAAGAACCAGTCCAAACCAGGGGCAACCCACCACTAGTTTATATGCTTCAAGCTGAACTTCCACCCATAAACCACAACTACACAACTTATGTTGCCAACCATGGGCTTCCAGATTTGTGTTCTTTTTTCCAGTTCTCCTTTATGGACAGAAAAACGATGAATGAGAGGACCGCCTAAACCCTCAAGGTCTTGATGGTTTCTTCTAACATGTTTCAAAGTCTGCAATGATACACTTTTAACTTTTCTTTACAATGTCATTTATCTCCAGAAAGGGTTTCATGTATTTTCGACAATTATATTTTGTTATCTATTCTGATAGGAGCACTATGTGCATTTTTACATTCATTTTCTCAGAATGTATATATATGATTTAAGGTGGGAAAAGCAGGAGCTTTGGCTGCAATGATTGCATATAGACCTAACGTACAGCTAGACTGCTCGCTTACAGTGGTGCAGTGGCCTAGGGGTGGAGCTCTCGCCTCACAATCAGGAGGCTGTGAGTTCGATCCTATGTAGAGGCAGATATTTCTCTCTCTCTGGGCACAACGAGATTATATCTGCTGAACAAAACTCTGCATTGGAGACAGGAAGGGCATCCGGCCAGTAAACACCCTGCTAGCTACATTCAGTTGCCCAGACTACCTCGCAAGGGATTATGGGAATGTTAAAAGAACATGATTAAGGGATCATTTGAAGTTATGATGGACCCTCGACAAAAAGATACTTATGACCCAAATTCAAAATACCATTGGCTGCAACCCATAGTCACCTGATTACATTTTGAATGCTCTGCAACTGGCCAGCATTTATCAACCAGAATAGAGCTGGAAGGGACTTTGGAGGTCTTCTAGTCCAGCCCCCTGCTCAAGCAGGAGATCCTGTACCATTTCAGACAAGTGACTGTCCAGTCTCTTCTTAAAAACTCCCAGTGATAAAGCACCCACAACTTCTGAAGGCAAGTTGTTCCACTGGTTAATTGTTCTCACTTATAAGAAGTTTCTCCTTAATTCCAGGTTGCTTCTCGTCTTGAGTAATTTCCATCCATTGTTTCTGGTCTTGCCTTCTGGTGCTTTGGAAAATAAATTGACCTCCCCCCTCCTCTTTGGGGGCAGCTTCTCAAATATTGGAATACTGCTATCATGTCCATAACCATAAATAGTGATTTGCAGCACCCCATGGACATATGACTGTGATCAGTGGTGGGTTTCAAAATTTTTTACTACCGGTTCTGTGGGTGTGGCATGGCTTGGTGGGCATGGCAGGGGAAGGTTATTGTAAAATCTCCATTTCCTCCCCACTTCTGGGGGAAGGATATTGCAAAATCCCCATTTCCTCCCAATCAGCTGGGACTCGGGAGGCGGAGAATAGATGGGGGCGGGGCTAGTCAGAATTTTTACTACCGGTTCTCCGAACTACTCAAAATTTCCGCTACCGGTTCTCCAGAACCGGTCAGAACCGGCTGAAACCCACCTCTGATTGTGATTCACAACCAAAACCTGTGTTTCTAGGCAAAAAAATGGCCATTGCAGAAAACGGGTTCATTTAACAAGCAGTGCAAAAATCAATCAATCAATCATAAAAGTGGCTCAGTCACAGGACGGTCTGTTTGACGGCTAGCACGTCGTAGCAACCATAATTTTGTGCTCGATGATGCTCATGAAGTGAGGAATATCTGTAATTTAAGAAATGTCCCAGCAGATGGCAGCACTTGGTTGACCGGCCATGGTTTTGGAAACTAAGCCTGCAGAATATTTGGAAAGGTAAAAAAGGTGAAGGGTTTCCTTGTCCGGTTGTGTCCGATCATAAGGCGCAGTGCTCGTCTCCATTTCTTAGCTGAGGGAGCGAGCATTGTCCGAAGACAGTTTCCAAGGTCGTGTGGCCAGCATGACTATAGCATGACTCGGTCACAGCAGGACCAAGATCAGGGATGGGATTGAAACATTTTAGCCACCTGTTCTCTGCTTAGTTGCTGGGTGGGCGTGGCCATGGTGGGCGTGGCCTAGTCAGCCTCCTGCACCATGGAGGGGAGGTTTTCACCCTCCCCAGGCTCCAGAGGCTTTTCTCGAGCCTCCGGGAGGGCAAAAATGGCCTCCCCCAGGCTCTGGAGGCCCTCTGGAGGCCAGAAACGGGCCTATTTCCAGACTTCTGGAACTTCCAGGAGACCCGTTTTTCACTTTCTCCAGGCCCCAGAACAGTGGTGAAATCCAAATTGTTTTACTATCGGTTCTGTGAACGTAGCTTGGTGGCATGGTGTGGCTTGGTGGACGTGGCTTGGTGGGCATGGTAGGGGACGGATACTGTGAAATCTCCATTCCCTCCCCACTCCAGGGGAAGGATACTGCAAAATCCCCTGTGGGGGCCCCCACCCTCTGGAACGAGCTCCCCCCAGGATTACATCTGCTTCCAGACCTTCGAACCTTCTGCCGCGAGCTTAAGACACATCTATTTATTTGTGCAGGGCTAGCCTAGGGTTTAATTTTAAAATTAATTTTAAACGGGGTTTTGTACTTTTAACTATAGTTTTAAATTTGGCCTAATGGAATAAGTTTTTTAAATGTTGTTTTAACATGTATTTATTTTATACTTTATGTTTTATAAGGCTGTAAACCGCCCTGAGTCCTTCGGGAGATAGGGCGGTATAGAAATTTGAATAATAAATAAAAATAAATAATAAAAATTCCCTCCCCACTCCAGGAGGAAGGATACTCCATTCCCTCCCCACTCCAGGGGGAAGGATATTGCAAAATCTCCGTTCCCACCCCACTCTGGGACCAGCCAGAGTGTTTGCTGGTTCTCTGAACAGCTCAAAATTTCCGCTTTGGGTAATTGATTTGGGAAATTGGACAACCATGACCTGGATGACTGAGAATTTCCATAGACAGATAATGGTGAAGGTTTCCATAAAGTCACTAGGAGTTCAGCTTTCCTTGAAGGAGACCTGAGTTTAATCGGCATTAAATGCCTAAGGGACCTTTTACGGCAGAACAGGTTTCCTAGCTGCCACGCAGAAGGGATTTTCATATCGTAAATCACTGTTTAATTGCACGCATAAGGTCAATACTAACTTCAATTGCCACATCTCGCAGCGTCAGCCTGCAACCTAATTGCATTTCTGATCGTTTCTTAATGCATGTGAATAGGAATCATTTCATCCAGTCCAGATAACGAAATAGAGATCATACTTTTTTTCCACATTTTGATAGCAAGCATCTTTTCCCATCTCACGGAGTTTGATTCTTTTGAACTTTCTTCCAGGTTTATGTCTATAGCAGGGGTCTTCAAACTTGGCAACTTTAAGACTTGTGGACTTCAACTCCCAGAATTCCAGTGGTGAAATTCAAATGTTTTTACTATTGGGTCTGTGGGCGTGGCTTGGTGGGCATGGCAGGGGAAGGATACTGCAAAATCCCCTTTCCCTCCCCACTCCTGTGGGAAGGATATTGCAAAATCCCCATTCCCACCCCACTCTGGGTCCAGACAGAGGTGGTATTTGCCGGTTGTCCAAACTATTCAAAATTTCAGCTACCGGTTCGCCAGAACCTTTTTATTTTTATTTATTTATTTGTCGTAACAATATATACAAGCATTACATAAAGGATTACATAATATATAAACATATATATGAGGAGAAACAAGGTAATATAAACATATATATATATATAGGGGAAGAAACAATAGGACAGGAACGGTAGGCACGTTTGTGCTTTTAGAGTCCTCTTAGGAATGTGGTGAGGTCAACCGTGGATAGATTTTGAGTAAAGCTTTTGGGGTTATGAGAAGAGACCACAGAGTCAGGTAATGCATTCCAAGCATAGATAATTCTGTTACAGAAATCGTGTTTTCTGCAATCTAAACTGGAGCGGTTGACATTGAGTTTAAAACTGTTGGTAGCTCTTGTGTTATTGTTATTGAAACTGAAGAAGTCATTGACAGGAAGGACATTACAACGGATGATTTTATGAGCTAAACCCAGGTCCTGTCGAAGGCGACGAAGTTCCAAGTTTTCTAGACCCGGGATATCGAGTCTGGTGAAATAAGGTATTTTATTGGTGGATTTCTGCTGGATTTCACCCTTGCCCCTGGTCTATAGTGATTCATCCAGGTCATGGTTGGCTCTGCAGACAGTCTATCTTCAGCTGAAAAAAGAAAACCACTTCTGAAATTTTGCCCAAAAAACTTTTAAGGATTTGTCCAGACAATTCCCAGAAGTTAAGCCTGACCCCCAAGGCACACTAATACAGGTAGTCCTCGACTTGCGAGCACTATGGAGCCAAAAATTCCCATTGCTAAGCAAGACAGGTGTTCAGCGAGGTTTGCTCCATTTTACGACCTTTCTTGCCACAGTTGCTAAGTGAGTCACTGCATTTATTAACTTAGTATCACAGTTGTTAAGTGAACCTGGTTTCCCCACTGACTTTGCTTGTCAGAAGGTCATAAATACGAGCCGGTTGCCAAGCGTCTGAATTATGACCCTGGGGATGCTGCAACGGTCGTAAGTATGAAAACCAGCCCTAAATCACTTTTTTCAGTGCCGTTGTAACCTCAGACGGTCACTAAACAAACGGTTGTAAGTGGAGGACTACCTATCATAAGCAAATGCCTTAGAAACTTAGATTTAAACTTAATATTAACCGCTTCAATCTTGATTGCAGAAAATATGACTTCAGTAACAGAGTTATTAATACTTGGAACACACGACTTGACTCTGTGGTCTCTTCTCAAAATCCCCAAAGCTTTAACCAAAAACTGTCTACTATTGACCTCACCCCATTCCTAAGAGGTCTGTAAGGGGCGTGCATAAGAGCACCAGCGTGCCTACCGTTCCTGTCCTATTGTTTCCTTTCGTTATATCCAATTAATATAGTTATTACATACTTATTCTTATATATATGCTTATATATTATATAATTATTTTCATGCTTATGCTTATATACACTGTTGTGACAAAATAAATAAAAAAAAATTTTTTTTTTATACCTGGTTCATATTACCGTTTGTGGTGGACGTGCATAGAAGCTAAAAGATACTGGACTAGAATCCACACATGGTTGGAAAAAATGATTAAAAAAAAACATAGGCTTTAAACCAGAAGTTTTTTTTTATTGGGGATCATACCTGAAACCTACAGTGGACAACTGAGATATTTGATTGTGAATGTTGTAACAGAGGCTAGTTGATTTATTGATTGTGGTTGCTAAAAACTGGAAAAATGAAAAAAATACCGACGCAAGATGAAATTATTAAGAAAATGATGGAATGTGCAGAAATGAGTAAATTGACATTTGAAATTGGAGAGCAGGAAGATAAACAACATATCTTATATCCCATAAGATATGGGATTTATTTTTTCAATGGTTAGAGAAAAAAATATGTTAATGAAGTTTGAGAGAGGTTTTTATAATGGAAGAATGGTTGAAGTACATACTGATTTAAGAATAGGAAATGAATGATGTAATATGATTAACATAAAATTCAGAATACTCTACGTGAAATGAGGGAAGAAATACTTATAGTTAATTAAATGATTAACTGACCCAAATATTTGGATATATATCAGATTGATAAAACGTAAAACTAGATAAATCATATGTTATGTATATGCTGAAATTGCACAGAAGATTTGTAATCAACCAACCGACAGACTGTATTTGTATTGAAGATGTTTTTATGTTTGTTTGTCTAAAAAATAAAAAAACTTTCCAAAAAAAAAAGAAACTTAGAATTCCCCCCCCCAAACGACACGGATCCTAAATGCAAAATTATAACAGGAGCCTGCTCTTAATGAGGACATTACTAAGCAAAGAAGCCATCAATTCATGAATAAAAGGCAAGCTATTTTTGAACTAAAGTGATGGATGGGCTCTGTTTTGTACGTATTAAGGTTCCTCCTACCCCGGCGAGGCTTGTCCTCAGATGCTGAGTCATATCCACTGTCAAATTTATAGCTCAACCTGAAATTCAATCCAGCTTAAAGCAGAAGTTGGAGCGGAAGTTGATTTATTGATTTTTTAGCATAAGGCAGGAGCCGAAGTTATTTTGGTCAGAAGAAAGTGTGCAGGAATTTAGCCCGGAAGTGGGTTTTTCTTCAGAATCCAATTTGCATAAAGTATAGGCTGCTAATTTTGTGGTTCACGAGTGCTCTCCAGTCCGCAAACAACGGTGGGAAGGGAGATCAGGAAAGTCTTCATTCAATCATCCAGACCAACGAAGATGCCCGGTTTTTCTCAGTTGTCTTGCTGTGCAACTGGAACCAAGATAATTAGGGAGTGTTTAATGCTGCATCAAGCTAGTCTAGAGAAAAGAAGGACTACGGCTGACATGATAGCAGTATTCCAATACAGGCAGGGCTGAGCTGCTGGGGGTTCGGGAGAACCTCTAGCTCAGATTCTGTGCAGTTCGGAGAACCCCTAAATCCCACTCCTGGCTGGCCTCACCTCACCCCGCCCACCCCTCCCCTCCCAGGAATTCCTACGCAGCCTGTTTTGGATGCATGTAAGTGCAGGGCGCGCGCAGAGGCTTGGGGTGGGTGAAAAATGGGCCTACTGGAAATTCGGGAAGGCTGGAAACAGGTCCATTTCTGGCCTCCAGAGGGCCTCCAGGGCCTGGGGAGGCCGTTTTTGCCCTCCTGGAGGCTCAAGAAAAGCCTCCAGAGCCCGGGGAGGGCAAAAACACCCCCCCACCTTGGTGCAGGAGGTCAAATAGGCCACGCCCACCATGGCCACGCCCACCCAGCAACCGGGCAGAGAACCCCTTGCTAAAAAATTTTGAAGCGCATCCCTGAGTACAGATAGTCCTCCACTTACAAAAGTTTACTTAGTGAACATTCTAAGTTACAACGGCACTGGGGGAAAAAAGTGACTTACAACCTTCTTCATAGTTACGAATATTTTAGCATCCCCACGGGTCACGTGATTTGCATGCGGATGCTTGACAACTGACTCACAAGTTACGATGGTTGCAGTGCCCCGGGGTCATGTGATCAGCCTCTGCAACCTTCTGAAAAGCAAAGTCAATGGGGAAGCCAGACAGACTCACTTAACAAACCGGGTTACCGACTTAACAATGGCATTGTATTCACTTAACAGCTATGGCAAGGAAAGTCGTAAAATGGGGCAACGCTCACTTAACAAACGTCTCATTTGGCAGCATACATTTTGGGCTCAATTGTGTTCGTAAGTTGACGACTACCTGTATTTGAGGGGCTGCCACAAAGAAGAGGGGATCCACCAATTCTCCAAAGCATCTAAAGGCAGGACAAGAAACAATGGATGGAAACTAATTAAGAATGGCAAAGCTGGCTGAGGAACTCTGGGAGTTGAAGTCCACAAGTTTTAAAAGTTGCCCAGATTGGAGACCGCTGTTCTAGTCCAACCCCCTGCTTAGGCAGGAAACCCTAAACCACTTCAGAAAAATGGCCATCCAACCAGTGTTGAAGCATTCACAACCTCACACACAAGCAAAGAGCATGCGTGAAAAGCTGAACATACGCAGAAGGTGGGGTGCGTGAGCAAAGCGAGCACATGCGCACACTCATGTTTGTTAACCTGTAGGGAAGGTAAGTGGATGTCACCTCTGATGACACCATTTGTAATGTACCACATTTCAAAAAAGATGTTGAGACTTCGGAAAAAGGGCAGAGGAGAGCAACTAGGATGATTAAAGGCCTGGAGATTAAAACATGAAGAACGATGGCAGGAACACCCAGCACACAATAGATTTAAGCTTAATGTGAACCGCTCCAATCTTGATTGCAGAATGTTATGTCCTCGGGGATACGACCCGAGGAGAGCATGCCTGTTGCTAGCCGCCGCTGATTGGTTAAAGCGCGGCTAGTGTAAAGAGCGGGAAAGGGGGCTTTCTTTGATTGGTTCCACAGCTTGACAGCTAGCTATATTTAAGCAGCTGTCAAGCGAAGCATTTTTGTTTGTTCCTGTCAGTTGCCTCCAGTGGGAGAGTTTGTTAAGAGTTGTCTAATAAATAGTTATTAAGCCAAGCCTCGGACCCTCTTCATTGTTCGCAAACAGAACACTGGCGACGAGGATGGGATCACAATGGGGGTTTCCCAAGTAGAATAGTCTATAGGTTCAAGGACTCCTTGGGCAATAAGTTTATCCAGCTCTTTGTCCACCCTGGGACGGAGCGCTAGTGGCACCCTCCGCGGCTTAAGGCGCCTGGGAGCTATCTGAGGGTCCAAATTAAACGAAATAGGGCGACCAGTGTATTTGCCCAGACGGCCATCAAACACATCCCCAAACTCAGAAAAAATATTGGCTGGAGTATCCAGGACATTAGCATGGACTCCGGACACATCAAAGATGCAGGGCAGCAAACCAATCCAACCCCAAGAGGCTTGGAAGGTTGTCCCTGACCACAATGAGAGGTGATTTTCCCGAGAAGGACCCATGGGCGACTAAATTTAGAACTTACGCCGCCTTCGGCATGACCTGAGTTTATCTCATAGAATCATTTATTGCAATGTCCTTCCTGTCGAAGACTACTTCAGCTTCAATCGCAACAATACACAAGCACACAATAGATTTAAGCGTAATGTGAACCGCTCCAATCTTGATTGCAGAAAATATGACTTCAGTAACAGAGTTGTTAATGCTTGGAATACACTACCTGACTCTGTGGTCTCTTCTCAAAATCCCCAAAGCTTTAACCAAAAACTGTCTACTGTTGACCTCACCCCATTCCTAAGAGGTCTGTAAGGGACGTGCATAAGAGCACCAGCGTGCCTACCATTCCTGTCCTATTGTTTCCTTTCATTATATCCAATTAATATAATTATTACATACTCATACTTATATATATGCTTATATATTGTACAGTTATTTCATGCTTATGCTTATATATACTGTGTGACAAAATAAATAAATAAATAAATAAAAAGAACTGGGTGCAGGTAGTCTAGAGAAAAGAAGGACTTGGGGGGGGGGACACACGATAGCAGCATTCCAGTACTTGAGAGGCTGCCCCAAAGAGGAGGGGGTTCAACTTATTTTCCAAAGCACCAGCAGGCAAGACAAGAAACAATGGTTGGAAACCAATCAAGGAGAGAAGCAAGCTCGAATTAAGGAGAAATTTCCTAGCATTTAGAACAATTAATTATAAGAATGGCTTGCCTTCAGAATCTGTGGGTGCTTCTTCACTGGAGGTTTTTGAGAAGAGACTGGAACAGCCACTTGTCTCAAATTGTAGGGTGTCTCCTGCTTGAGGAAGGGGTTGGACTAGAATAGGGGTCTCCAACCTTGGCAACTTTAAGACTTGTGGACTGCAACTCCCAGCAAAGCTGGCTGAGGAACTCTGGGAGTTGAAGTCCACAAGTCTTAAAGTTGCCAAGGTTGGAGACCCCTGGACTAGAAGACCCCCGAGGTCCCTTGCAGCTTTATTCTGATTGATTGATGAAAGACCAAACCCTTATTAACCTTCAGGCTGCTGGGAAACCCATTTATGCCTGTCCTTGTTAATCTGCTGGAAGCCCGTTTAGAGTTATCAGCTGCCAGAAGTCTGCAGGAAATCCCATCCTTCCCTTGATTACAGGAGGTATTTAGCAGCATCTGTTTCTTTTCTCTGATGGCAGCTTCACTGCAAATAAATATTTATTATTTATTTATTTTGTCACAACAATATATGTAGGCATCATACAAAAAGATTATATAGCATATAAACATATATATGAGTAAATATTAGGAGGTATAAGCATATATATGAAAAGAAGAAAAGAAAAACAATAGGACAGGAACGGTAGGCACGTTTGTGCGCTTATGCATTGACCAACAAGGCTCTGTTCCTTTTCACTTGCAGAGCGCGTTCACAATCCGACCAATCAACGCTTGCCCTGGTGATTTCTACGGATTTTCAGAAAACAATCGTCAGAGCCACCGCTTCAAACTGGGGTCTCAAAAGGTACAGCAGGATTGTGGACTTCATTCAATCCTATCCAGGACTTCAGTCCTGTAATGCCAATAAACCGAGACCTGCCATTCTGCCAATAGATCAAGAAAATATGACTTCAGTAACAGAGTTGTTAATGCTTGAAATACACTACCCGACTCGGTGGTCTCTTCCCAAAATCCCCAAAGCTTCAACCAAAAACTATCTACTATCGACCTCACCCCATTCCTAAGAGGTCTGTAAGGGGCGTGCATAAGAGCACAACCGTGCCTACCGTTCCTGTCCTAATGTTCCCTTTCATTATGTAGGAAGTTAGCACCCACTCCCCACCTAGAAGAATGAAATATTTTAGAAAATATTTAAAAAGGCAAAATATATTTCCCTGGATGAGAAATGGAGAAACATGTTTTAAGATAAAGCAGCTTCCTGACTCTCCCCACCTTTGTCAATGGGTCAGAGACAGAAATTCACTCCCCCCACCTTTGTCAATGGGTCAGAGGTAGAAATTCATTCTCCCCACCTTTGTCAATGGGCCATCATCTGCAACACAATAGGACCCATCTAGCAACTGAAACTCACCACATGACACCTGGGAAGATTACATCAGCCAGCAAGGTTAGCTAAGACCCCCACCCCCTGGGAGTCTAACAACCAATCAGGATACTCTTCCTGTGCCCCAGAAAGTTCAAAGCTCAGAAAAAGCATAAAGCCAGGGAGCCCACAGGATCTCATCCCTTTTCTGTTCAGGATCTCAAGCCATGTGATCCTGACCACCATTAAACCATCTTTCCAAGCAGCCTCCATGTTTCCAGTGTCTTTGTCCCCACTTGGAACTGAACCCGGATGGATACTTCTTCCAACAATTATATCCAATTAATATAGTTATTACATACTTACGCTTATATATATGCTTATATATCGTATAGTTATTTCATGCTTATGCTTATATATACTGTTGCAACAAAATAAATAAAATAAATAAATAAACGAATGTCAGACAAGGCATTGCAGAGCTAAAGTTGCCTTCTTAAGCACACTTCCTGAGTCTCCTGGGCAAAGCCACATGTTTGGGGGAAGGGAAGCAAGCAATTCCCAGAATGTCTGGAATGTGGAAATGCAACCAGGTTTGCAATAAGGTGAACCTGTTATCAGAACAGAACAGAACAACAGAGTTGAAAGGGGCCTTGGAGGGCTTCCAAGTCTAGTCCAATCCCTTGCTTAAAGCAGGAGACCCCGTACTATTTCAGACAAATGGATATCCAGCCTCTTTTGGGAAGCCTCCAGTGATAAGAGCACCCACAACTTCTGGGGGAAAGTCATCCCACTGCTTGATTGTTCTCACTGTTAGGAAATGTCTCCTTAGTTCTAGGTTGCTTCTCTCCTTCATTAATTTCCATCCATTACATCTGGTCTTGCCTTCTGGTGCTTTGGAGAATTGGCTGCCTCTTCTTCTTCTTTTTTTTTTTGCATTTATATCCCGCCCTTCTCCGAAGACTCAGGGCGGCTTACAATGTGTTAAGCAATAGTCTTCATCCATTTGTATATTATATACAAAGTTAACTTTTATTGCCCCCAACAATCTGGGTCCTCATTTTACCTACCTTATAAAGGATGGAAGGCTGAGTCAACCTTGGGCCTGGTGGGACTTGAACTTGCAGTAATTGCAAGCAGCTGTGTTAATAACAGACAGACTTAGTCTGCTGAGCCACCAGAGGCCCTTCCCCCCCCACTTCTTTGTGGCAGCCCCTCATTATCTACAGAATAGAATGGAATAGAATAGAATAGAATAGAATAGAATAGAATAGAATAGAATAGAATTCTTTATTGGCCAAATGTGATTGGACACACAAGGAATTTGTCTTGGTGCATACGCTCTCAGTGTACATAAAAGAAAAGATACCTTCATCAAGGTGCAACACTTGTCATAGTGTACAAATTTAACACTTAATGCTACAACCAGTGATGGGATTCAGCCAGTTCGCACCACTTTGGGAGAACCGGTTGTTAACTTTCTGAGCAGTTTGGTGAACTGGTTGTTGGAAGAAATCATTAGGGCAGAGAACCGGTTGTTAAATTACTTGAATCCCACCACAGGCTACAATTCTTAATGATAGTCATAGGGTACAAATAAGCAATCAGGAAACTATATCAATATAAATCATAAGGATACAAGCAACAAAGTTACAGTCATAAAGTCATACGCGGAAGGAGGTGGGTGATGGGACCTGATTATTGACCTGATTATTCCCAAGAAAAAGAACCATTAATGGCTATAGGTAAAAATCAGAAAATGGTTGTATTAAGAGAGCGAGGGGAAAAAACAAAATACCTAATTCATATCTTCTTTTATGTTACCACAATGGTATAAACACTGGGACCAGAATCTTGGAGTTTGCCCAAATAATTTCTGAAGATGTACTAACAATATCGTTAAACCCCACTGCTTTTAAAGGCTCAAGAACAGAGACTGGTTAAGAAGTGGTCAACTTTACAGGGCTTAGAAAATCAAACCACAACTAGTTTTGTTTTGTTTTTGTTTTTGGTAAAAAAAAAAAGAATAGAATAGAATAGAATAGAATAGAATAGAATAGAATAGAATAGAATAGAATAGAATAGAATAGAATAGAATTTTATTGGCCATGTGTGATTGGACACACAAGGAATTTGTCTTTGGTGCATATGCTCTCAGTGTACATAAAAAGACAAGATATACATTCATCAATCATAAGGTACAACACTTAATGACAGTCATAGGGTACAAATAAGCAATCAGGAAACAATAATATAAAGCATAAGGATACAAGCAACAAAGTTACAGTCATAAAGTCATAAGTGGGAGGAGATGGGTGATGGGAACGATGAGAAGATTAATAGTAGTGCAGATTTAGTAAATAGTTTGACAGTGTTGAGGGCAGGGGTGAAATCCAGCAGGTTCTGACAGGTTCTGGAGAACCGGTAGTGGAAATTTTGAGTAGTTCGGAGAACCGGCAAATACCAGCTCTGGCTGGCCCCAGAGTGCGGTAGGAATGGAGATTTTGCAATATCCTTCGCCCAGGACTAGGGAGGGAATGGGGATTCTGCAATATCCTTCTCCCAGGACGAGGGAGGGAATGGGGATTTTGCAGTATCCTTCCCCTGCCATGCCCACCAAGCCACACCCACAGAACCGGTAGTAAAAGAAATTGGATTTCACCCCTGGTTGAGGGAATTATTTGTTTAGCAGAGTGATGGCCTTCCGGGAAAAACTGCTCTTCTGTCTAGTTGTTCTAGTGTGCAGTGCTCTATAACGTCGTTTTGAGGGTAGGAGTTGAAACTGCTTATGTCCAGGATGCGAGGGGTTTGTAAATATTTTCACAGCCCTCTTTTTGACTCATGCAGTATACAGGTCCCCAATGGAAGCCAGGTTGGTAGCAATTGTTTTTTCTGCAGTTCTAATTATCCTCCGAAGTCTGTGTTGGGTTGCAGAACCAAACCAGACAGTTACAGAGAGGTGCAGATGACAGACTCAATAATTCCTCTGTAGAACTGGATTAGCAAAGAAGAAGAGGTTACTGCTCCTAAGTTTTTAATACCTACCTGATCTATAAAAGTTAAGCAAAGAAACTCCCTTTTCATACAAGGGAGTTTTACCCCTTTAATTTCTCAGTATCTGTTTACTATTAAAGGTACAGCTATTTAAAAAAAAGCCCTGGCAATCCACTCTATATTTTTCTTGGCCCTGTTTCAGTATCAAATAGAACCATTATAGCTTAGTGCAGTCACTGAATGGGCTTGCATAAGATGCTGACTACGGTTAACTTAGTCATTGGTTTTTTTTTTAAGATTTATTTTAATCCCGCCTTTATTACTATATAAATAACTCAAGGCAGTGAACTCACCCGATACTCCTTCCTCCTATTATCCTCACAACAACTACTCTACAGGGTGTGCTGGGCTGAGAGAGTGTGATTGGCCCAAAGTCAGCTTACTAGCTTTCATGCCGAAGGTGGAACTATAATTCTCAGTCTCCTGGGTGGTTCGCCCAAAGTCACCTAGCTGACTTTCATGCCTAAAGTGGGACTAGAACTCATTGTTTCTTGGTGACTGGTCCAAACTCACCTAGGTGGCTTTCATGCCTAAAGTGGGACTAGAATTCACCATCACCTAGTGGTTGGCCCAAAGTCACCTAGGTGGCTTTCATGCCTAAAGTGGGATTAGAATTCACCATCACTCAGTGGTTGGCCCAAAGTCACTCGGCTGGCTTTCATGCCTAAATCAGGATTAGAACTCACTGTCACCAGGTGGTTGGCTCAGAGTTACCCAGCTGGCTTTCATGCCTAAGGCAGGACTAGAACTCACAATCTCCAAGTTTCTAGCCTGGTGTCTTAACTATTAGACTAAACTGGTTCAGGGCAGCTTCCTAGCAAGCAACGCAGGAAACGATAATCAGAAAGTACCCAAGTTTTAAGCAGTGATGAAATCCAATTTTTTTTACTACTGGTTCTGTGGGCGTGGCTTGGTGGCGTGGGGTGGCAGGGGAAGGATACTGCAAAATCTCCATTCCCTCCCCACTCCTGGGGGAAGGATATTGCAAAATCTGCATTCCCACTCACTCTGAGGTCAGCCAGAGGTGGTATTTGCCGGTTCTCTGAACTACTCAAAATTTCCGCTACCGGTTCTCCAGAACCTGTCAGAACCTGCTGGATTTTACCCTAGTTTAATTTCCTGTTGAAGTTACTGCATCTACAATATTATCTATTACAGGTAACAGAATTATAGTCATAGAAGCTCACGACAGCCATGTGCTGGATGCTTAGCTCAGATATATAGGCCACAGAATTGCAGAATCAAGAAGTGGTAGGTACCCTGAAGGTCATCTAGTCCAGGGGTCTCCAACCTTGGCAATTTTAAGACTTGGAGACTTCAACTCCCAGAATTCCTCAGCCAGCTTTGCTGGCTGAGGGATTCTGGGAGTTGAAGTCCCTAAGTCTTAAAGTTGCCAAGGTTAGAGGCCCCTGATCTAGTCCTACCCTGTGCTCAGCCAAGGATCTGCTAAGCATTCGGTCAGATGCTCCAGCCTGGATTTGAAGATCTCTGATAAAGAGAGACTTTGTAAACCAGTCTTTCCCCCACTTAAATAGCATTTCCCATTAGGAAATTCTTCCTAATAGCTTAACTGGATTTAATTTCCTGCAGTTTCAACTCACTGGCTTTGTTCTTGTCTTCTGGGTGGATGGAGAACCTCTTATTCATAGCTTTTTATAAAAGTTTGTTTGAAGAATGATTGCATTTTGGATGAGCTTTTAACTCTGCTGCCTCTTGCTGGCAAATTCTCTCTGCGGGATCCCTGCACACACACGCAAACTCAGCCGGAAATAAGTTTTGTTATAATGAATAGAGGTTTTAGAATGCTTGCATTTGAGATCCAGTTGTTAATGTGTAACTCCTTTGTAAACGTGCCTTGTAAATGTTTACTCACGGGAATCTTCCATTTCCTTACCTTTCTCCAGCCTCCTTATGTTTGCTAAATTTCGTGCTATTTGGGAATAATTGGAGAATAATAGGAAAATATTCTCCTAGCAATTTAAAATGGGGGGCAGTTTTATATATTTCTTTCCTCAAACGCATTTGAGGAAGACACACGGAGATTTTACTCTGGAGAAAGAAAAACAAGCAACCTCTACCCACCCCCGCAATTAAAATACAGCCGATCCTTGACTTACAACCATTCATTTAGTGACCATTCAAAGTTACAAAGTAGTTGAAAAAAGTGACTTACAACCATTCTTTACACATATGACTGTTGAAGCCTCCATGTTGCAGCATCCTGTCAGCAGATCAAAATTTGGACACTTGGTAATGTGCATATACAGGTAGTCCTCAACTTACGACCACAATTGAGCCCAAAGTTGATGTTGCTAAGTGAGAAATTTGTTAAGTGAGTTTTGCCTATTTTGCGACTTTTTCTTAGAACTTAGATTAACTTTATTGTCACTTTGAATCAGTGGTGGGTTTCAAAATTTTTTACTACCGGTTCTGTGGGTTTGGCTTGGTGGGTGTGGCATGGCTTGGTGGGGGTGGCAGGGGAAGGATGCTGTAAAATCTCCATTCCCACCCCACTCCAAGGGAAAGGTACTGTAAAATCTCCATTCCCTCCACACTCCAGGGGAAGGTTACTGCAAAATCCCCATTTCCTCCCGATCAGCTGGGACTCGGGAGGCAGAGAAGAGATGGGGGCGGGGCCAGTCAGTATTTTTACTACCGGTTCTCCAGAACTGGTCAGAACCTGCTGAAACCCACCTCTGATTTGAAGCTACACTAATCGGCATACATTAAAATGAAATTTCATCGCATATAGCTCTCAAAGGGTCTTCTGCCATAGTTGTTAAGTGAATCATTGCAGTTTTTAAGTTAGTAACCCGGTTGTTAAGCGAATCTGGCTTGACTTTGCTCGTCAGAAGGTCGCAAAAAGGGATCACGTGACCCCGGGACACGATGACCGTCATAAATACGAGTCCATTGTCAAGCATCTGAATGTATTTTTTCAGTGCCATTGTTAACTCCGAACAGTCACTAAGCGAACTATTGTAAGTCATGGGCTACCTGTATTTACGTCCTGTATTGCAGTGCCCAGGGTCATGTGAGCACCTTTTGCAACCTTCTGTTAACGAAAGTCAGTGAGGAACCCAGATTCACTTAATGACCGTATACTAGGTAAACAACTGCAGCGATTCACTTAACAGCTGACGCCAGAAAGGTCGTAAAACGGGGCAAAACTTAACGACTGTCTTGGCTTAGCCACGGAAAATTTGGTCTCAGTTGTGGTCGGAAGTTAGAGGACTACCTGTAAAACTTAAAAGGTTGTGGTTTGTTTGTTTTTTTAAAAAAAAAACTTCCTTGAAGGCACTCCTCTCTTTGAACTCTTGCCCAGCCTCGCCCACAGTTTGACCTCACTCTGGAAATATCTGAAAACAGGTCAGGGAGATTTAAATCTTTTTTTTTTAAAAGTTTCTGTCACAGGGAAGATACAGGTCGTCCTCAAGTTACGACCATAACTGAGCCCAAAATTTATGTTGCTAAATGAAACTTGAAGTGCCTGAAGGTATTGGTTACCACCTTTAAAGCGCTCCATGGCTTAGGACCGGGCTACTTACGGGACTGCCTACTGCCGGCCTCTATCTCCCATCGTCCGGTGCGTTCCCACAGAGAGGGACTCCTCAGGGTGCCGTCAGCCAAACAGTGTCGACTGGCGGCCCCCAGGGGGAGGGCCTTCTCTGTGGGGGCTCCTACCCTGTGGAACAAGCTTCCCCCCGGGCTTCGACCTTAGGACCTTAGGACCTTTCGCCGCGAACTTAAAACTTATTTATTTCATATGGCTGGACTGGCCTGATTTTAAATTTTAAATATTTTAATTGTGGGTTTTAAATTCCTGTCATTTTTATGGGGTGTAATGGTATTTTAAATTCTCTGGCATATCGAATCAGTTTTTTAAGGGTTGTTTTAATTATGGTGTATGTTTCTGTTTGTATTTTATTGGCCTGTTCACCGCCCTGAGTCCTTTGGGAGAAGGGCGGTATACAAATTAAAACATTATTATTATTATTATTATTATTATTATTATTATTATTATTATTATTATTATTATTATTATTATTATAAACATTTCTCAATTGAGTTTCTCCCATCTTACGACTTTTCTCGCCACGTTTGTTAAGTGAATCACTGCCGTTCAGGGGCGGGTTGCTACCAGTTCGCCCTGGTTCAGGCAAACTGGTAGCGGCAGCAGCAGGAGGCTCCACCCACCCGCCCAGATGTCATCAAAAACGCAAAGCGAGTGTATGCGCCCACATGTTCCCAATAGCGAACCTGTAGCGCCAGGATTTGAATCCCACTACCGCTTCCGTTGCTGAATTAGGAACACGGTTGCTAAGCGAATCCGGTTTCCTCGTTGACTTTGCTTGTCTGACTTTGCTTGTCAGAAGGTCGCAAAAGGGGATCGCGTGATTACCACCGCCGTCATAAATGTGAAACAGTTGTCAATGTCAAGCACGTAACCCTGGGGATGCTGCCACGGTCGTAAGTGTGAAAAATGGTCAGAAGTCCCTTTTTTTAGACTACGTTGTTTCTCCGTGTTATAAAATATATGTGGGTACATGCATATTTTTGTATTTATTTATTTATCTTGTCATATTTATGCAGTGTATATTGGGGATGGAGACTCTCTGAGAGCTGCATGCAACAAAATTTCATTTTAATGAATGCCGATTAGTGTTCATTCAAAGTGACAATAAAGTTAGTGTAAGTTCTATAATAGGTGGAGAAAGAAAGTCAGAAGGGACCTAACTCCCTAACTTCTAAGCCTAAGGCTATAAAAGAGAAACATAGGTGGCATTTGTACTTATTAACTTGCAAGATTCTGTTAATACAGTAATCCTTGAGATACAACAGTTTGTTTAGTGGCCGTTCAAAGTTACAACGTAACTGAAAAAAACAGACTTATATGATCTTTGTTCACACTTATGACCGTTGCAGCATCCCCATGATGACGTGATCAAAAGTTAGAGGTTTAGAATAACAGAGTTGGAAGGGACTTTGGAGGTCTTCTAGTCCAACCCCCTGCTTAGGCAGGAAACCCTACACCACTTCAGACAAATGGTCATCCAACATCATCTTAAAAACTTCCAGTGTTGGAACACTCACACCTTCTGGAGGCAAGTTGTTCCACTGATTAATTGTTCTGTCAGGAATTTTCTCCTTAGTTCTAGGTTGCTTCTCTTCTTGATTAGTTTCCACCCATTGCTTCTTGTTCTACCCTCAGGTGCTTTGGAGAATAGTTTGACTCCCTCTTCTTTGGGGCAGCTCCTGAGATATTGGAACACTGCTATCATGTCCTTCTTTTCATTAAACTAGATATACCCAGTTCCTGCAACCGTTCTTCATGTTTTAGCCTCCAGTCCCCTAATCCTCTTTGTTGCTCTTCTCTGCACTCTTTCTAGAGTCTCCACATCATTTTTACATCATGGCGACCAAAACTGGATGCAGTGTGCCAAATGTGGCTTTACCAAGGTATTATAAAGTGGTATTAACTCTTCACATGATCTTGATTCTATCCCTCTTTTTATTGAAACACTGCTATCATGTCTCCCCTAGTCTGTAACTTTGTTGCTTGTATCCTTACGATTTATATTGATATTGTTTCCTGATTGCTTATTTGTACCCTATGACTATCATTAAGTGTTGTACCTTATGATTCTTGATGAAGGTATCTTTTCTTTTATGTACACTGAGAGCATATGCACCAAAGACAAATTCCTTGTGTGTCCAATCACACTTGGCCAATAAAGAATTCTATTCTATTCTATTCTATTCTATTCTATTCTATTCTATTCTATTCTATTCTATTCTATTCTATTCTATTCTATTTTATTCTATTCTATTCTATTCTATTCTAATGTCTCCCCTAGTCCTTTTTGTCATTAAACTAGACATATCCAGTTCCTGTAACCATTCTTCATACATTTTAGCCTCCAGTCCCCTAATCCTCTTGGTTGCTCTTCTCTGCACTCTTTCTAGAGTCTCCACATCTTTTTTTACATCCTGGCGACCAAATCTGGATGTCATTAAAATTGGATGTTTGTTACTTGAAGTCTTAAGTTCAGTGCCGTTTTGAACTTCGAACTGTCAGTAAAATGAACTGTTGGGAGTCGAGAACTACCTGCATGTGCAAAACAAGTCAGGGGAATTTAATTTTAAAAAAATGTCCTTGCAATAGTTTTATTTATTTTATTATTTTGTTGAGTACGTATTAGATAGTACATATAACCATGAATTGAATACATAAAATGAATACAATTAAAGGGAACATTAGGACAGGGACGGTAGGCACGCTGGTGCTCTAATGCATGCCCCTTACAGACCTCTTAGGAATGGGGTGAGGTCAGGAGTGAAATCCAGCAGGTTCTGACAGGTTCTGGATAACCGGTAGCGGAAATTTTGAGTAATTCGGAGAACCGGCAAATACCACCTCTGGCTGGCCCCAGAGTGGGTGGGAATGGAGATTTTGCAATATCCTTCCCCTGGAGTGGGGTGGGAATGGGGATTTTGCAATATCCTCCCCGCAGGAGTGGGGAGGGAATGGGGATTTTGCAGTATCCTTCCCCTGGAGTGGGGTGGGAATGGGGATTTTGTAGTAAACCTTCCCCTGCCACGCCCACCTAGCCACATCACGCCCACAGAACCGGTAGTAAAAAAATTTGGATTTCATCACTGATTAAAACTTGGGTACTTTCTGATTATGGCTTCCTGCATTGGTTGCTAGGAAGCTGCCCTAAGCCAATTTAGTCTAATAGTTAAGACACCAGGCTAGAAACTTGGAGATTGTGAGTTCTAGTCCTGTCTTAGGCATTCATGAAAGCCAGCTGGGTAACTTTGAGCCAACCCCCTAGTGACAGTGAGTTCAGTATCCTTCCCCTGGAGTGGGGTGGGAATGGGGATTTTGCAGTATCCTTCCCCTGCCACGCCCACCCAGCCACGCCTACAGAACCAGTAGTAAAAAAAAATTGCATTTCAGCCCTGGGTGAGGTCATCAGTAGCCAGTCTAAGGTTAAAGTTTGGGGGGGGGTTGTGGGATGAGACCACAGAGTCAGGTAGCACTTTCCAGGCATTAACCACTCTTGTTTACTGAAGTCCTATTTTCTGCCATCGAGTTTGGAGCGGTTCATTTTATTTATTTTTATTTATTTATTTATTTTGTCACACAGTATATATAAGCATAAGCGTGAAATAATAATAATAATAATAATAATATTTTAATTTGTATACCGCCCTTCTCCCGAAAGACTCAGGGCGGTGCACAGCCAAAATAAAAAACAAAAAAAACAGTACATATAATGTTAAGAACAACCCCTTAAAAAATTTATTCGATTGGCTAAAAATTTTAAAATACAGTAACACCCTATAAAAATTTATAAAATTTAAAACCCATAAAAGCAAATTAAAATTTTTAAAATCAAGCCAGTCCAGCTAGACGGAATAAATAGGTTTTAAGTTCGCGGCGAAAGGTCCGAAGGTCGGATAGTTGACGAACTCCAGGGGGAAGTTCGTTCCACAGGGTAGGAGCCCCCACATAATATATGCTCATATATTATACAATATATAAGCATATATATGAGTATGTAATAACTATATTAATTGGATGTAACGAAAGGAAACAATAGGACGGGAACGGTAGGCACGCTTGTGCTCTTATGCACGCCCCTTAGAAATGGGGTGAGGTCAATAGTTGACAGTTTTTGGTTGAAGATTTGGGGATTTGGGGAAGAGACCACAGAGTCAGGTAGTGTATTCCAAGCATTAACAACTCTGTTACTGAAGTCATATTTTCTGCAGTCAAGATTGAAACGGTTCACATTAAGCTTAAATCTATTGGGTGCTCGTGTATTGTTGCGATTGAAGCTGAAGTAGTCTTCGACAGGAAGGACATTGCAATAAATGATTGATTGATTGATTGATTGATTTTGTCATAACAATATATATAGGTATCATACAAAAAGATTATATAATACATAAACACATATATGGGTAAATATAAGGAGGTATAAGCATATATGTATATAGGAAGAAGAAAAGAAAAACAATAGGACAGGAACGGTAGGCACATTTGTGCTCTTATGCACGCCCCTTATGGTCCCCTTAGGAATGGGGTGAGATCAATAGTAGACAGTTTTTGGTTGAAGATTTTAGGATTATGGGAAGAGACCACAGAGTCAGGTAAAGTATTCCAAGCATTAACAACTCTGTTTACTGAAGTCATATTTTCTGCAGTCAAGATTGAAACGGTTCACATTAAGCTTAAATCTATTGGGTGCTCGTGTATTGTTGCGATTGAAGCTGAAGTAGTCTTCGACAGGAAGGACATTGCAATAAATGATTCTATGAGATAAACTCAGGTCATGCCGAAGGCGGCGTAAGTTCTAAATTTTCTAAACTCAGGATTTCAAGTCTGGTGGCATAAGGTATTTTGTTGTATTCGGAGGTGTGGAGAACTTTTAAGTGGCGGGAAAAATTTTTTTTCTCTCTCTCTCTCACAGGGTGAAATTAAGTTTTCGACGACGGGCGCGGAGGCGGGGCCGAAACGCGGGGAGGCGAGGGGCGGGGCGCCGAGGTGGGAAAGTGGGCGGAGCCACGAAGGAGAGCAGGTGAAAGCCACGCCCGGACTGAAGTTTGGCTCAGAACCTCCCGGCGCTGGGCGGGAGGCGGACGGGGCCGGTTTCTGTTTCGGGGGACGGGACGGGGCGGGCGTGGCCCCGGCGGGCGGGGATGGTTTGAAAGGAGGCGAGCCCGGGCGGAGGTGAGCCTAATGGCGCAGGAGCTGAGCCAAGCGGAGCTGCTGGACTTCCTCTGCCAAGCCGGGGGCCGAGTGGCCAACGCCGCTTTGCTGGCTCACTTCAAGCGCTTCTTGCGCGACCCTCAGGCGGGGCCCGGGCAGCTCCAGCATCGCCGCCACCTCTTCAAGGGCTTCGTCAACTCCGTGGCCACCGTCAGCCAGGACGGGCCCGGCGCCGCCACTTACGTGGTGCTCAAGAAACGGTACCGGGACCTGGTCGGGGAAGTGGAGCCCGGACCGGCGTCCGAACGATCGCCGCTCCAGCCAGCCAGGTGGGATCGCTCGGGGGAATCTGCCGGAGACGCTTCTCCCAGGGAAAGTCCCCAATTGAGGCGGCGTGAGGAAGCCGAGAACGGCGGACGGTGGTCGGATGGAGAAGCGGCGGCGGCGGGCCGGAGGAAAGCCGGCAGGTGTCTTTCTCCCGCCTCACCTGGAGTCGGATCTCGGGCTCCGCCGCCTGCTAAGCCCACCCTGGGCTGCCTGAAGGGAGAGAAGAAGGGTCCCCGGCAGCCCCTGGCTGAACCAGCCGGCCCGGATTGGCAGGAAAAGGCGCCTCGCTGCTCCAACGGCCTCGGTTTACCCGTCGGAGAAATGGGCCCGCTTCCAAATGGCGGCAGTGCCCAGCAAAGGATTCGGGATTGGATCGTGACCCATCATGCGGCTTCCCCCGAGCAGCCCTTCCAACCCCTGGAAGCCTGCCAGGGCCCAGCTTGGTCTCAAAGCTCAGACTGGAGCTCCTGCCGTCCTTGTGGGTCGTTGGATTGGGGACCGAGATCCGAGTCTTCGGAAGGCTGGCTGGACCCTCCGGTGCCCGTCTTCCGCAGCATCCGATGCCGGCTTTCCTTGCAGGATTTGGAAGATCACCTGGAGCAGGAGAGCTCGACCAATGAAGAAGGCAGCAGCGCCAGCAGAGAGAGCGGCTCCCATCCGAGGGAAGGGGCAGCAGCGGGCAGGGCGAACTCTGCTGGGCACGAGGGGCCCGGGGACGCCCCTCACGGCAATGGCGTGGAGGCGACGATGCCCTTCGTGATGCCCCTTGTCCAAGACTCCAAGCCCCCTCCTCACGTTGCTTTGCTGCGGCGGATTGTTGGCAGGGCGGCCACCATGGGCAAAACAGAAGGCAAGGATCTGCTGAAGCCGAAGGCGAGGAAAACGGGCAGATTGCCATGCCCATATCTGGACGCCCCCTTAAGCCCCCGGCTGGTACTCAGACCAAAACCCGTGGCAAATGCCCCGTTGGTGGAAAAGCTGGCCTCTAACCCAGACGACCCTGCTGTGCACAGGTCTTCCTTGGTGCCTTTGGAAGGGCGAGAACACACCTGGCTGGTGAAAATTGCCACTGGGTCCTGGATGCAGGTCCGGGCACTCCTCCAGGAAGACCCTTACCTGGTGCTCCACAGGGACTTCGTCTCTGGCTTCACGGTGCTTCACTGGCTGGCAGAACCGAACCAGACAGTTATAGAGGTGCAGATGGCAGACTCAATAATTCCTCTGTAGAACTGGATCAGCAGCTTCTTGGGCAGTTTGAGCTTTTTGAGTTGGCGCAGAAAGAACATTCTTTGCTGTGCTTTTTTGATGATGTTTTTGATGTTAGCTGTCCATTTTAGATCTTGCGATATGGTAGAACCTAGAAATTTGAAGGTCTCTACTGTTGATACTGTATTGTCTAGTATTATAAGAGGTGGAAGCATGGGAGGGTTTCTCCTAAAGTCTACACCATTTCTACGGTTTTGAGTGTGTTCAGTTCCAGATTGTTTTGGTCGCACCATGAGGCTAGTCGTTCGACCTCCCGTCTGTATGTGGATTCATCATTGTCTCGAATGAGACCAATCACTATTGTGTCATTATGACCATTTTTCACACTTATGTCCTTTCCAGCATCCCCATGGTCATGTATTTCACATTTGGATGCTTGATAACCAGTTCATAGTTATGATGGTCACAGTGTCCTGGAGTCATGTGATCCCCTTTTGCGACCTTCTGACAAGCAAAGGGAAGCCAGATTCACTTAACAACCGCGTTACTAATTTTAACAGCTGCAGTGATTCACTTAACAAATGTGACAAGGGAAGTCGTAAAATGGGGCAGAACTCAAGGGGCCGTGATAGCTCAGGCTGTTAGAAGCCTGTTATTAGAACACAGCAGCCTGCAATTACTGCAGGTTCAAGCCCGGCCCGAGGTTGACTCAGCCTTCCATCCTTTATAAGGTAGGTAAAATGAGGACCCAGATTGTTGGGGGGGCAATAAGTTGACTTTGTAAATATACAAATAGAATGAGACTATTGCCTTATACACTGTAAGCCGCCCTGAGTCTTCGGAGAAGGGGGGGATATAAATGTAAATAAATAAATAAAAAAAACCGTAACAAATTTCTCACTTAGCAACTAAATCCTGGGCTTAATTGTGGTCAAAAATTGAGGACTACCTGTAGTCCAATCTTGAGCTACAACTATTCTCCTCTTATCGGTAGAGCTTCTTTGGTTTTTTGGCAGCACGCTGGGCAAAACCCAGCCGATTTAGTTTGAAAAATACTAGGTTATGAATTGGCATGTGGTACGCCTTAACCTAACTGGAATGGGTTCAAAATAATTCTTTGATAAAACAAACAGTTGCCTGAGGATAATATGAGAGCTTTGTCATTAAAACCACCTAAAAGGAAGCACGGATGCTTACCTGGAGAACAAGGGAATAAAACGACAGGTGCTCAGCTCTCTCCTTTGTAAAGGGCATCCCAAATTAATAGCGACATACTTCTTAGCAAGCAAGGGCTGATCAACAGGTTTGTTTCTATCTGTTTCCGGCCCCAATCATTTGTGACCCTTTCTTCATTCTTGTGGGTTCAAAGTATGCAGTTTTCCAAGTGTCATAAGGCCACACTTGGAATACTGCATCCAGTTTTGGTCGCCACGATAAAAAAAATAAATGTGGAGACTCTAGAAAGAGTGCAGAGAAAAGCAACAAAGACGATTAGGGACCAGAGGCTAAAACTTATGAAGCTTAATGAAAAGAAAGACTAGGGGAGACGTGATAGCAGTGTTTCAATCTCTCAGGGGCTGCCCCAAAGAAGAGGGAGTCAAGTTATTCTCCAGAGCAACCTGAAAGCAGAACTAATGAAGGAGAGAAGCAATCAAGAATCAAGAATGAATTTGCTGACAGAACAATTAATCAGTGGAATAACTTGCCTCTAGATGTGTGAATGCTCTAATACTGGAAGTTTTTAAGAAGAGATTGGACAAACATTTGTCTGAAATGGTATAGGGTTCCCTGCCTGAGCAGGGGGTTCGATTAGAAGATCTCCAAGGTTCTCTTCTCTTCTCTTCTCTTCTCTTCTCTTCTCTTCTCTTCTCTTCTCTTCTCTTCTCTTCTCTTCCCTTCCCTTCCCTTCCCTTCCCTTCCATTCCATTCCATTCCATTCCATTCCATTCCATAGCATCCAGTGATGATGGACAGAACTAGAAAGGAATTTTAGGAATCTTAAAAAGATTTTAGGAGGGACTTGCCTGCAGAGATAACATAACTGACCCCAAGCTATTAAAAGCTTCAATTCTAGCTGCAACCGATAAGGGTTACCCTTGTGCTAGCTGTGAGTTTATGGTGGAAATCTGGGAAAAGGCCAGTTGCCAAACCACTTCCTTGTGGTTACCAAAGTGAGGGCATGGCCATGAAGTCATCCTGAGTCAAGTTTGACCTCAATGAGACATTTCCATTTTATATGGCCCCACCGGTCCGGAGGAAACGCATAAGTCACTGTCATGCTACACAATGCTTACGCTGCCCCTTCCCCCAGTGCGGTCAAAGATAGGCCTAACTCCTTCTCCTACCTGTTCCTCTTTAAACTTATTTGCTCTGGCTGCTGATTATTTTTTCCCTTACTGGTGTTTGCATTTTCTTGCTATAGAAGCATTTCCACCTGCATGTCAGTTTTTATCGCTTAGTTACTTGCCCATTGCAGTTCTAACAAAAGGAGAGGAGAAGGACAGGGGTTAACAGTAACAGAGTTGGAAGGGACCTTGGAGGTCATTTAGTCCAACCCTCTGCTCACATAGGAGACCTTGCACTCGGGATTCGAGCTGCCAACCTTTCTGATCAACAAGCTCAGTGTCTGAGCCACTTAGGGAGAATTGGAATTAAAACAAACTATTTCTGACACCTATAATTAACTGCAACACGGGCAAACAGGTATGTAGTTCAAGACCACTTCACAAACGTATTAATTGCCCTTTCCAAGCTCAGATTAATAGGTTAATCTGGGAGTATGTCAGCTTTTCGGTCAGGTTGGATGAGTCTGCTTGGTTGTGTCCTTCCAGATGAGGAAGGGCTGCAATCCATGACTCATGCCTTTGTTATCTTCCAAGTAGATTACTGCAATTCAGTTCCTGTGGGGCTGTCCTTGATAATGGCTCTCAGAAACCACAGCTGATCCTATAACAGAATATGGTTGCTGACTGATATTTGCCAATCCAGTAGACAACATCTGCTTCCTGGAGGCTTTTGGGTCCAAATCAAGGTGCTGGTAGCCAACAATAAGGCCCATGCCTGTAAAACAGTTGTTGGGTACTGTAGAATCTGCTCACCCGACACTACTACAGTGAGGGTATCTGTTCTATCCCCCCTCGCCTCCGTCCGAGCAATGGCTTAATTAGCCGGCACTATCAGCTCTGGCAAACTAGCGAGCGTCTGCCAAGTGACTCTGTTATCTCCCTTGATGCCGATGAGTTACTCAGGAACAAACAATACTTCAGCTCTAGTTAAGCAGTTAATTTGCCTGCTATGAAGAGGCACAGCAGCTCTTGCTGCCTTTATATCCTGTGGGGTGTGGCTCCATGACTCAGCACTTTCTAGGCCTGCCCCACCCCTGCTTCTGTTGTTCCCGCCTCTCCTGCCTATGAAACCTAGGGTCCAGCCAGGCCTGATTGTCATCATCCGGGTCTGGAGGCATGGCCTTGGAGGGAAAGAGTCAGGGGACGGAGGCCTCGTTATCTCTTCCACCTGGCCTGCCTCTGGCTCCTGGAGCTGAGCCAGGGAAGCCAATGCTCCAGAGGTAAGTCCTGATGGCCCTTCTCCCTCACTTTCCAAGTCACTTTCTGGCAGGGGGGCGCAGACACAACAGTATCACCCCATAAAAGAGTGCGTAAAAAGGTTAAATCATGGCAATTGGACCAAAGTTTATTAAACTGAGATGTTTCGTTACACATCCAAGTAACTTCTTCAGTCACAGTGAAAACATTTGATTGGGTATAGAGTCAGAGAGTCGCTGGAATAAATTAACTCTTGCAAGGGTTTCTCCCCAAAATGAAATGCAACATGCAAATGTAGACTCAATCATCCCCAGTCCAAAAGCATGTAAAAATCTGACTCTGTGCTTAACCAAAAATTTTCATTTGACTGAAGAATAACAGAATAACACAGTTGGAAAGGACCTTATAGGTCATCTAGTCCAGTTAAGACTTGTGGACTTCAACTCCCAGAATTCCTCAGCCAGCTTTGCATTCCTATGCTCTGCTAGGATTTATAATATCGAAGTCTGGATCGAAGTCCGGATCGAAGTCTGACCACCTCCTTTCCTTGTTTCTAGTAGATGATCAAAGCAATCTTCCAATTTCTGAAACCGTAAGAATACGTAGGTAGCCTTAATAATAAATGAAAGCTTCGGCCCTTAGAAATGTGGTTGCTTGCCAAGAAAAAATAAAATAAAATGCAGAAGTGCAGTGTGGCTGAAAATAGCCAAAATCAATTTCATGTTATTTATTCTTCTGTGCAGGACTGGCATAAAATTAAAAACTATTAGTAATTTTAATGGGTTTTTTTTTATGGTTTTAATGTGTATTTTAATTAATGGGCCAAATTGAATAGGTTTTTTAAAATTGGTTTTTAGCTGTATATTGTATGTTTTCATTGTGTTTTTTTACCTGGCTGTAAACTGCCCTGAGTCCTTCGGGAGAAGGGCGGTCTAGAAATTAAATTATTCTTATTCTATTCTTATTCATGTTTACCTTCTGATAAACAAGTATTTTATGACTGTATCCATCAGCCTTTGTTGGGATCTGTGGGAGTGCAGTGGTTAGAATGCGGTATTGCAGGCTAATTCTGCTCACTGTCAGCAGTTCGATCCTGACCGGCTCGAGGTTGACTCTGCCTTCCATCCTTCCGAGGTGGGTAAAATGAGGACCCAGATTGTTGGGGGCAATACGCTGACTCTAAAACACTTAGAGACGGCTGTAAAGCACCTTGAAGTGGGATATCAGTTTAAGCGCTATTGGTACTGCTATCTCCATGACTTCCTCTCAAACTTCCAAATTGCCTGCTCTTTGACATGCAGCACATCTAATGAAAACCAAACAAAATTAAGGTTAAGTGGGATGGACGAACCCATAACAAACCATAATGAGTCTAGTACAGTGGTAGTCAACCTGGTCGCTACCTCCCACTAGTGGGCGTTCCAGCTTTCATGGTGGGCGGTAGGGGTTTTGTCCAATACTGAAGCACTTTCCTTTTTTTAAATTTAATTGACTTTTAAAAAAAAATTCATAGCACTATTTAAAAACATTTTCATTAGGTTTTCATAAAATTCCCCGTGACAGTTTAAATTTCTGAAAATATACTATTTGTATCGCCCGCGCATTAGTTTAGTTCATGTTACGTAGAGCAAACAAAAGAGCCTCGTCCCAGAATAGCTTGCGCATCTCCCCCCACACCACCCAGCTATAACAGACAAGCAGAGCTGGTAGCCAGCGCCACCCCCCAACCCCAATCCACTATGTGCGAGAGGCATGCTCAGACGACGATACATGGCTCATTACTGTGGAACCGGTGGGTGGTTAGAAAGTTTTACTACTAACAGAGATACAAAAGTGGGTGGTAGGTATAAAAAGGTTGACTACCCCTGGTCTAGTGGTTAAGGTACTAGGTTAGAAACCAAGAGACTGTGAGTGCTAGTTTTCCTTTTGGCATGAAAGGCAGCTGGATGATTTGGGGTCAATCATCACAATACAGTGAGTTCTAGTTCCATCTTAGGCATGAAAGCTGGGTGGCTGAGTTTTGTTGTCACCCAGGCCCAAGTAGTTATTACCAGACACAATCAGTCCTAAGCAAACATATTTTATTAGAACAGCTGAGAATTACTTCATTCTCGGCTTAGTCGAAATTAAGTCCAAAACAAAGTCCTTCAGAAAAAGTCCTTTGGCCTTATCACAAACCTTTGTCTTCTTTGGCACCCTGCCAAAGGCTTTTCTTGGCAAGAACCCCACGAAGTTCAGAAACAGGAGACAAGAAACAATTGTAGCAACATTGCTTTCCTACAAAGAGCCCAAGAGCCTTTGCTGCTCTTTTAAGCCTTATGGGAGGGGCCAATCATCTCCTGGCCTTACTCCCGAGTCATCCTTTTTGCTTTAGCTGCTCTTGCCTTCTGGCAGCTCTTCGCATGCGCGCACTAGGAACAGGCTCCTCCTGTTCCTCTGCCTCTCTGCTGTTCACCTCTGGAGGCTCCGGAGTCTGCGCATTGCTCCCAGATGGCCCTGGCCCCATCTCTGCCTCTGATGCAGAGCCCTCGTCTGGGCCTTCCCCTGACTCCAGAACTCCCCAGCCTCCACACTGTCCGACTCCGCTGCCAGCTCCGCAAGCTGCTGGTGGACCACAACAAGGTTGGACCAGTCATGAGGAGACAGTAAGTTCTAGTTCCGCCTTAAGCATGAAAGCTGGCTGAGTGACTTGGGGCCAATTACCAACAAGACAGTGAGTTCTGGTCCTGCCTTAGTCATGAAAGCTGAGTGGCTGAGTTTGGGCCAATCACCAGAAGACTGTGAGCTCTAGTCCCGCCTTAAGCATGAAAGCCTGTTGAGTGACAGGGCCAATCACCACAAGACAGTGAGTTCTGGTCCTGCCTTAGCCCTGGAAGCTGAGTGGCTGAGTTTGGATCTATCACCAGGAAACGATGAGTTCTAGTCCCACCTTAGGCATCTGTTCTGTCCCCTCCCACCTCCCCTAAGAAAGCACGCCAGCCGAGGGCTGTCTGCCAGCAATTTATTTACACTTGGCCAGGTTTCCTTTGGCAGCGAAAAGTTCTGGCAACGTTTCTTCACATGCCTGGCAAGTCTCTATCAATTAGCAGCGTGCTGACAGACCATTGCCAGGTCAACCAGGAGTCTGCAGGATGATCAAAAGTTACTCACGAAGAAATCCCAGCCTTCAGTCCAAGAGCTGTCTGTAGCTCACAGGAAGCAGTCCAAGAGCTAGCAGCTTGTAGCTTTGTCCAACCCAAGGGCCTACGGAGCAATTCCACCTGCTTTTATCCACTGCGGGGTGTGGCTCCATGACTCAGCACTCTCTGGGCCTGCCACACCTCTTCCTCTGCTGCACGTGCTTATCTCGGCGTCACTGTCTCGGATCGAGCCAAGATTGATCCTTGGCAGCTGACACTTGCGGCGTTGCCAGGGAGGAAGATCCTGGCGAGGGAGGCCTTGCTGGCTCCTCTCCCTCACTTTCCGAGTCACTCTCCTCCATGGGAACAGTCTCGAGGGCCGGAGTCACAACAGCATCGAAGATGATTGGGTAACTTTGGACCAGCCTTTCTATCATTCCCAGCCCACTTCACAAGGTGGTTGTGGGGAAAATTGGAGGAGGAAGGAGTATTACATACTGTATGTTCACCACTGACTTGAGTTATTTATAAAAAATAATAACGGCAGGATATAAATAAATATATAAAGTTTTTCAAAGGATGACTAGCTTAAAGGTTGGAATGGATGCTTTAAGCGTTGAGTGTTATCCCTCCCCATCCTGTCAAAAGTTGTTTACAAATGGATTGGAAACTCAACGGAGCAATGAGTGTGCCATTGCACTTTGTCAACACTTCATTCAATAAACCTGCTAAGTGATACTTAATTCCTTTCTCACCACAGGATGAAGGATGAGGATAAGCATATGCTGAATTTAGCAGAGGAAGGGTGGAATGTTTTCTTTAAAGCAATGACATATTTAGATTCGCGAAGCCTCAACCGACACTTAATTGGTATGGTTAAAAAAAAACAACAGACTGAACTTTGCATGTTTTCGGATTGATAATAAAGAGCTGGGAAATACAGGTAGTCCTCGAATTACGAACACAACCGAGCCCAAAATTTCTGATGCTCAGCGAGACATTGGTTAAGTGAATTTTTTGGCTCATTGTACGAACCTTTCTTGGCACAGTTGTTAAGTGAATCATTACAGTTGTTAAATCAGTAATACGGTTGTTAAGTGAATCTGGTTTCCCCATTTTTTTTTTATTTGCATTTATTTCCCGCCCTTCTCTGAAGACTCAGGGCGGCTTACACTATGTTAAGCAATATTCTTCATCCATTTGTATATTATATACAAAGTCCACTTTTATTGCCCCCAACAATCTGGGTCCTCATTTTACCTACCTTATAAAGGATGGAAGGCTGAGTCAGCCTTGGGCCTGGTGGGACTTGAACCTGCAGTAATTGCAAGCAGCTGTGTTAATAACAGACTGTCTTAACAGTCTGAGCCACCAGAGGCCCCAATGCACCAGAGCATTGACTTCGCTGGTCAGAGGTTCACAAAAGGGGATCATGTGACCCCCGGATACTGCAATCATCATAAAGTAGAGTAGCCAAGTGTCTGGATTTTGATCATGTGACCATGAGGATGCTGCAGTCATAAGTGTAAAAAAAAAAAAAGAGGTCATAACTCACTTTTTTCACCCCCGTTGTAACTTCAAACGGTTACTAATTCGAGAATTACCTTTGTGCAGATCTGTCAGGCCTAAATGCAAGAGAGACGTGATGATACTTCCAAGCTGAAATCCTTATTGTTTCATTGTTGTTGTTAGTTGTGAAATCGTGTCCGACCCATCGCAACCCCATGGACAACATTCCTCCAGGCCTTCCTGTCCTCTACCATCCTCTGGAGTCCATTTAATCTCACGCCAACTGCTTCGGTGACTCCATCCAGCCACCTCGTTCTCTGTCGTCCCTTTCTTCTTTTGCCCTCAATCTTTCCCAGCATTAGGCTCTTCTCCAGTGAGTCCTTCCTTCTCATTAGGTGGCCAAAGGATTTGAGTTTCCTCTTCAGGATCTGGCCTTCTAAAGAGCAGTCAGGGTTGATCTCCTCTAGGACTGACCGGTTGGATCGCCTTGCAGTCCAAGGGACTCGCAGGAGTCTTCTCCAGCACCAGAGTTCAAAGACCTCAATTCTTTGGCGCTCAGCCTTCCTTATGGCCCAACTTTCATAGCCATACATTGCAACTGCGAAAACCATCGCCTGGACTATACACACTTTTGTTGGCAGGGTGATGTCTCTGCTTTTTAGTACGCTGTCTAGATTTGCCACAGCTTTCCTCCCCAGGAGCAAGCGTCTTTTAATTTCTTGGCTGCAGTCCCCATCTGCAATGATCTTGGAGCCCAGGAAATTAAAATCTGTCACTCCCTCTATTTCTTCCCCATCTATTTGCCAGGAATTGACAGGGCCGGATGCCATGATCTTAGTTTTCTTAATGTTGAGTATTGTTTCATACCTATAGACAAATCTTCTCAGACTTGTCTACTATCTGCATCTACCATATATAGGTAATCCTTGACTTACAACATTTCACTTAGTGACCGTCCAACGTCACAACGGCCCTGAAAAATGTGACTTGTGACCATTTTTCACACTTAACGACTGTTGCAGCATCCCCATGGTCATATGATCAAAATTCACATGCTTAGCAACTGATTCATATTTATGACCATTGCTGTCTCCCAGGGCAGGGGTCTCCAATTTTGGCAACTTTCAGACTTGTGGCCTTCAACTCCCAGAGTTCCTCAGCCAGCAAAACTATCAATGGAAAGATAATTTAATCAAGAATGTAATGCAATACCATATTTTTTTGGAGTATAAGAAGCACCTTTTTACCCCCCCAAAAGAGGGTGAAAATTTGGGTGCGTCTTATAGTCTGAATGTAGCCCTGCTCAGCCTCTGAAATAGAGGTTTCAGAGGCTGGAAAAAGTCTCTGAAACCTCCATTTGAGAGGCTGGAAAAAAAGCCTCTGAAACCTCCGTTTGAGAAGCTGGAAAAAAAGCCTCTGAAACCTCCATTTGAGAGGCTGGAAAAAAAGCCTCTGAAACCTCCATTTGAGAGGCTGGAAAAAAAGCCTCTGAAACTTCCATTTGAGAGGCTGGAAAAAAAGCCTCTGAAACCTCTGTTTGAGAGGCTGAAAAAAAAGCAAGGCACAGAGCTCACAACCAAGAACCTGTTGCTGAAGTTCACCTCTGGGAACAGCTGACTGGGGGTATTACAGGAGGCTGATCCACCCGCCCATCAGCTTTTTTCTTATTTTCCTCCCCAAAAACTAAGGTGCGTCTTATACTCTGGTGCGTCTTATAGTCTGAAAAATACGGTAACTTTTATGAAGGATTTGCTATTAGAATAGCAGCTACAATATAAAGAAGAAAAGTGAAACAAATACTTAGTTGGGTAACCTTTAGCATGAATTACGGCCTTACAACGTCTTCCCATGGAGTGAACTGAGTCTTTTAGTTCTGCAGCTGTTATCATGTGAAACCAAGATTGAAGGATTGCTTCTCTTAACTGGGTTTTATTGCTGGGTCGCTTCTGACTAACCAGTTTCTTTAGTCGGCTCCCTAGATTTTCAATTGGGTGAAGGTCTGGGCTATTCCTAGGCCATTCCAGCAGTGCAATACGATTATCTTGAAACTCCAAAAAAAAAGTGGCATTATTAGCCATCAAACCTCAAAAATACACTTTTCCCAAAAGGTTTCCACAATTTTGGCCATTACTGTATATACAATAGCTTTTTCCTGAAACATGTCATTGACATATTCTGAAGCACCAAAGGAAAGATTTCTTTTTAATGGGAAGATCCACTTTTTCATCATCTCTACCAGTGGTCTTCGACTTATGACCACAATTGAGCCCAAAATTTCTGCCACTAAGGGAGAAATAAACTTAATTTGTTAAGTGAACTGTGCCCCCTTTTACGATGTTTCTTGCCGCAGTTGTTAAGTGAATCATGGCAGCTGTTTTAAGTTAGTAATAGGGTGATTAAGTACATCTGGTTTCCCCACTGACATTTGTTTCTCAGAAGGTCGCAACAGGGGATCGCATGACACTGGGACCTCGCAACCGTCATAAACATGGACCAGTTGCCAAGCAGCTGAATTTTGATCACGTGACCCTGGGGATGCTGCCGCGGTCGTGTGAAAAATGACCTTAAGTGACTTTTTTCAGTGTTGTCGTCGGTTCGAACGGGTCACTAAATAAACTGTTGTAAGTTGAGGACTAACTACTATACTGAGAAGATGCTTTGAAATGGGATGAACTCTGTACGCAACTCTGTAATTTCCCATATATAATTCTCCATCAAGATCTGCAGATGACTCCCTGCGCTGTTTAAATGTAGCATGCTTTGTTAAATACGCTGCAAGCCGCATCATTTGAGATATTCACCATTGAGCCGGGTGGCAGTTGCTAATATTTACTCAGACATGTTCAAGAACAGTCTGTGAGCATTTGCAATCTGCTTTATGATGCAAGAATTCCAAAAGGGCTTTAAAAACATTTTCAAAACAGCAGTATTTAAAACAGAATAGCTCCTATAAAAATATATCCGAGGCTGTCTAGGGGAAAAAAAATGCATCAAAGGTCTATAAGAATGCAAGGAAGGCCACAAATAATCTTTCTGCAACTCGTATTCCACATAAAAATATATTCGTTGCTTTTTAAAATCTGGTATATTTTGGGATAGTGTCTTTTTTTTCCCCCCTCTGAATTTGTAGGTTACCTTTTGACTTGTTTTATTTTATTTTTTTATTTTTTATTTATTTTATTTTGTCACAACAATATATGTAGGTATCCTACAAAAAGATTATATAGTAAATAAACACATATATGGGTAAATATAAGGAGGTATAAGCATATATATAGGAAGAAAAAAAGAAAAACAATAGGACAGGAACGGTAGGCACGTTTGTGCGCTTATGCACGCCCCTTATGGTCCTCTTAGGAATGGGGTGAGGTCAATAGTAGAAAGATTTTGGATAAAACTTTTAGGATTATGGGAAGAGACCACAGAGTCAGGTAAAGTATTCCAAGCACTGATGATTCTGTTACAGAAGTCATATTTTCTGCAATCTAGATTAAAGCGGTTGACATTAAGTTTAAATCTATTAGTTGCTCTAGTATTATTGCAATTAAAGCTGAAGTAGTCTTTAACAGGAAGGACATTACAATAGATGATTCTGTGAGTTAAGCTTAGGTCCTGTCGACGGCGACGGAGTTCCAAGTTTTCTAAGCCTAGGATTTCAAGTCTGGTGGGATAAGGTATTTTGTTGTTTTCAGAGGAATGGAGAACTCTTCTTGTAAAATATTTCTGGACACGTTCAATTGTATTGATGTCAGAGATGTGGTGAGGGTTCCAAACTGGCGAGCTGTATTCTAGAATTGTTGATACATGCAACTGTTAAAAATGGCGGAAACATTTATTCCAGGAAATATCTGATAATAGATGATGTAGAGGTGAATATGATACAAGCTGCCACCTTTCTTGCCTGGTGCATTTGTAAGCATTTTGCATATATACGTGTATAGTATCAAAGGCCACAAGATAAGCTTGCTGTTTGCAAAGAAATGGAGGGGAAAGGTTGAAAAAAAATCAGATCCCCAGGTGAGAAATGGCTGCAACGGATAAGCTTTTTATCTGAGTGAAGAGCTGAACTGAACTGATCAAAGATATGGAGAATTTGAAAACAAGGCTACAATCTTAGTCTCAAAGGTGCTTCTTTTCCCCCCCAAGAGGTCCCGGAACTTGAAAAGATGTTGAGACTCTAGAAAAAGTGCAGAGAAGAGCATCCAGGATGATTAGGGGACTGGAAGCTAAAGTATACGATGAACCACCTTCTTGGACTAGATGACCTACAGGGTCCCTTCTAACTCTGTTAATCTGAATCTGGTCGTAAATCCCTTTTTCCATGTGCTGCTGTAAGTTTGAACAGTCACTAAACAAATGGTTGCAACTTGAGGACTTTTAAGAAGAGACTGGACAGCCACTTGTCTGAAATGGGGGGGAGTTTCCTCCTTGAGCAGTGGGTTGGACTAGAAGACCTCCAAGGTCCCTTCCAACTCTGTTATTCTACGACTCTCGTATTTAAGCACAAATTGACCACATCGTCGAAGGATTTTACGGTATCTCTTTGCCGCCATCTAACGGCCATCTGAAAAGCTTCAGCCCGTGAACCGTAGCCTTACTAACCCCATCAAACTCACAGCATCTCTACCACGAGGCCTCGATTGGTGTGGTTTATTTATTTATTTATTTATTTATTTTGTCACAACAATATATATAAGTATCATACAAAAAAAGATTATATAGTATATAAACATATATATGAGTAAATATTAGGAGGTATAAGCATATATATATATATAAGAAGAAGAAAACAATAGGACAGGAACGGTAGGCACGTTTGTGCTCTTATGCACGCCCCTTATGGTCCTCCTTAGGAATGGGGTGAGGGCAATATTAGAAAGTTTTTGGTTAAAGCTTTTAGGATTATGGGAAGAGACCACAGAGTCAGGTAAAGTGTTCCAAGCACTGATGATTCTGTTACAGAAGTCATATTTTCTGCAATCTAGATTAAAGCGGTTAACATTAAGTTTAAATCTATTGGTTGCTCTTGTATTATTGCAATTAAAGCTGAAGTAGTCTTTAACAGGAAGGACATTACAATAGATGATTCTATGAGTTAAACTTAGGTCTTGTCGAAGGCGACGGAGTTCCAAGTTTTCTAAGCCTAGGATTTCAAGTCTGGTGGGATAAGGTATTTTGTTGTTTTCAGAGGAATGGAGAACTCTTCTTGTGAAATATTTCTGGACTCGTTCAATTGTATTGATGTCAGAAATGTGGTATGGGTTCCAGACAGTTAATGAGTCCCACAAAATGGTCACCGTATTTAAATTCCCACTACTTGAAGTGCTATTTCTATGGAAAATACGATAACTGGTTGCAGTTATTGGTGGAAATAGGTTAATGAGACGTTTTAAACAGAAATGTTGTGTTAATAATGTGTGAGAAAGACCGTGGAGGGAAGACATGCTGGCTAAGGAACTATCAGATAAGGGAGGGCGTAGCCCGCAGCTATATAATAGGTGGAGAAAGAGATACTAACTAACTTCTCAGGCTGCGGGAAATTTGTACGGTACTTAATGACTTGCAAGTTAATGTAGCATTACAATAGAATACAAGGCAGTTCTCGAATTACGACAGTTTCTTTTAGTGACCAAAGTTGCGACGGCACTGAAAAACGTGACTTTCCTGACCGCTTTTCGCACTTATGACCGTTCCAGCATCCCCATGGTCACGTGATCAAAATTTATGACACTTGGCAACCGGCTCACATTTATGACTGCTGCAATGACGCAGGATCACATCCGTGATCCATTATTGCGACCTTCTGACCAGCAAAGTCAATGGGGAAGCCAGATTCACTTAATAACCGTCTTACTATGCACGGTCACTCATGCTCTCGTTACCTCTCGTCTGGACTACTGCAATGCTCTCTACATGGGGCTCCCCTTGAAGAGCACCCGGAGACTTCAGCTAGTCCAGAATGCGGCTGTGCGGGTTATTGAGGGAGCGATTTGGAGCTCCCACGTAACACCTATCCTGCGCAGACTGCACTGGCTGCCTGTTGTTTTCCGGGTGCGCTTCAAGGTATTGGTTACCACCTTTAAAGCGCTCCATGGCTTAGGCCCGGGCTACTTACGGGACCGCCTACTGCCGGCCTCTATCTCCCAGCATCCGGTGCGTTCCCACAGAGAGGGACTCCTCAGGGTGCCGTCAGCCAAACAACGTTGACTGGCGGCCCCAGAGGGCCTTCTCTGTGGGGCTCCTGTGGAACGAGCTTCCTCGGCTTCGACAACTACCTGACCTTAGGACCTTTCGCCGCGAACTTAAAACCTATTTATTTCATATGGCTGGACTGGCCTGATTCTTAAATTTTTAAATTTTAATTGTGGGTTTTAAATTGTTGTAATTTGTATGGGTGTAATGTTATTTTAAATTTTTGGCATATTTGAATCAGTTTTTTAAGGGTTGTTTTAATTATGGTGTATATTTCTGTTTTGTATTTTACTTGCCTGTTCACCGCCCTGAGTCCTTCGGGAGAAGGGCAGTATACAAATTAAAACATTATTATTATTATTATTATTATTATTATTATTATTATTATTATTATTATTATTATTATTATTATTATTATTACTAAATGAACAACGGTAGCGATTCACTAAACAATTGTGGCAGGAAAGGTCATAAAATGGGCCAAAACTCACTTAACGACTGTCTCACTTAGAAATTTTGGGCTCAATGGTGATAGGTAAGTTGAGGACTACTGTACTTTCCCCTTCATATAATTGTGTACGTGACTTTATGATTGTGAATTTTCCTCCCTTTTCCTCTTCCTCTTTCTTCTTACTTCCATCTGCCTGTTGCAAGTGCCCCATCTGCTGGCTGCAAGAAGTTATCAATTTATATTAACAACCCCGAGCAATTCATCCGACAATCAATTCTTTTGATTCTGCAGACTTACTGTGCCAAAGCTGCAAAAATCTCAATTACAGCAAAGGATTAATCCTTTGGTTCTCATTTAAATGTCTACGGAGATTCTCAGTCATCCAAGTCCTGGTTGTCCCAAAGGTGCGTTTTTTTCAAGAGGCAACTAACTGGACTTTCTGCTTTTTCTTTGAAGACGTTTCGCTTCTCATCCAAGAAGCTTCTTCAGCTCTGACTGAATGGTGGGGAACGGAAGGATTTATACTCCTTCCAGACAGCTGGTCATTTGCATCCTTTTAGCGAGGCCACTTAGAGGTTTTGATTCCCATCTAGTTTGCCCCGTATTTTTGAGGTCTGATTATATATGTCATATTATATATGATTATTATATTATGTATATCATATATATATAGTATTATATTATATTATATATTATTATATATATTATTAATATTATATATTAAATTATAATATGATTATTATCATATTATATATGATTATTAAGTCTGTCATTTGCACCTCTGTAACTGTCTGGTTCGGTTCTGCAACCCAACAAGAAAGACTCAGGCTTCAGAGGATAATTAGAACTGCAGAAAAAATAATTGCTACTAACCTTGCCTTCCATTGAGGACCTGTATACTGCATGAATCAAGAAGAGGGCCATGAAAATATTTACAGACTCCCTCACATCCAGGACATAAACTGTCTCAACTCCTACCCTCAAAACGACGCTATAGAGCACTGCACACCAGAACAACACAAGAACAGTTTTTTCCCGAAGGCCATCACTCTGCTAAACAAATAATTCCCTTAACACTGTCAAACTATTTACTGAATCTGCACTACTATTAATCTTCTCATCCTTCCCATCACCCATCTCTTTCTACTTATGACTGTATGACTGTAACTTTGTTGCTGGCAATCCTTATGATTTATATTGATATATAGACCATCATTTGTGTTGTAAATGTTGTACCTTGATGAAGGCATCTTTTCTTTCATGTACACTGAGAGCATATGCACCAAGACAAATTCCTTGTGTGTCCAATCACACTTGGCCAATAAAATATTCTATTCTATTCTATTCTATTCTATATGTAGATTTTGGCTGAGTTGCACATTGGGACGAAGATGATGATGACTTCCATTCAGTCAAGTCCAGGGGTGAAATCTAAAAAATTTTGTTCTGTGGGCGTGGCTTCATTGTTGGGTGTGGCTTGGTGGTCAGATGACTGGGTGGGCGTGGCCAATAACAATAAATAATAAAAATAATAAACAAAGTATACAAAACAATAACAGGTACCAAAAACCAACTTTCACACTTTACACACACACAACACAACACAACTGACTCACCCACAATGTAAAAGCAGCTGCACCTCACCCAAAATGGCCCCTGCAACAAGCAGGAACTTCACACAGCCACAAAGAGCTCAAAAACCAACTTTCACACTTTATACACACACACAACACAGCACAACACAATTGACTCTCACACACACACAAAATGCCATATACAGCTTTGTGAGATTTTGTGTGTTTGTGTAGTTAGAATTAAACACTACAGAAACACAGAAATCTCAGTAATTTCTTTAAAAATAGAGGCACCGGTCTACTAATTGCCTTTTTTTGGGAGGCACCGGTCTACTAGCCGCCTACAGCGCTGATCAGCTGTAGTGCGGCCCTTTGAAGCGCTGCGGCAGTCATTTAAGGCCGTTTGCAGCTATATCACCACCGAGAGCTTCAGGGACAGAGAAGAGGAACAGCGAGGTGTGGACGGTGTGGGGGGGGCAGGGATTTTTGCTACCGGTTCTCCGAACTACCCGCCCCCATCGCTACCGGATCGTGTGATCTGGTCTGAACCGGGAGCATTTCTGTTGTGTCTGCGCCCCCCGAGCCGGCCCTCCTGCCAGAAAGTGACCTGGAGCCGGGCCTGCTGCCAGAAAGTGACTTGGACAGTGAGGGGGAAGGGTCGTCAGGACTTACCTCGGGAGCACCGGCTTCCCTGGCTCAGCTCCAGGAGCCAGAAGCAGGCCAGGTGGAAGAGATAATGAGACCTCCATCTCCTGACTCTTCCCCTCCCCAGGCCATGCCTGCAGACCCAGCTGACAGCAATCAGGCTTGGTTGAACCCTAGGTTTCGTAGGCAGGAGAGGAGGGAACAACAGAAGCAAGGGTGGGGCAGGCCTAGGAAGTGCTTAGTCACACCCCACAGGATATAAAAGGCAGCGAGAGCTGCTGTGTCTCTTTGTAACAGGCAAATCCACTGATTAAGAGCTGAAGTTTGTTTCTGGGTGACTCCCCAGCATCATGGAAGATAGCGAAGGCTCTTGGCAGACGCTGGCTATTCTGCTGCCAGAGCTGATAGTGCTGGCTAATTAAGCCATCATTCGGACGGAGGCGAGGGAGGACAGAACAATTTCACCCCTGGTCAAGTCCAATTCTTGGTGCTTCTATGGGCCAGAACTTTTTCTATATTCCAATCTTGAACTACTTCTTTGAATTATTCTATGCGCTTGCTGGCATCAGCTTTGCTGGTATCCATCCACTGTGTTCT